>NC_136062.1:453306904-454786904 GCF_964261635.1 Lissotriton helveticus
CTGACGTGTAACCTCGCTTATGACACACGCACACGGTATGCATATAGGAAATCTGATTGCAACTATTCTGACTATGTTTCTAAATTATGAAATAAATGCCCCCGATCCCCCAACCAATTGATAGGCGTTTTAGTTTCCTACGAATGAATGAATAAAAACTTTCTAACGTCTTTATTGCTGCAAAATAACACCCCCACTGTACGCACTTTAGCCATTTGCCGTGTCCGGCCAAAATACGACCGCACCCTCATAATCTACGTACTGAAATGACTTTGCAAAAATAAAGGTTTTCGAAACTATGAACGGGTATTGCATGCTTTATTTAAAATGTGGGATCGGCGGGAGAGTTCCTTTCTGTGCACCCTACTCTGCTCTCTCTTTAAGGTTGAAAGAAGATGGTTGCCCAGCCCCGGATGGAGGATCGAATCTGAGACACGACACTCCGCCGTCAAAAATGCGACTGACTCAGGGATTCGCGCATGGAGAAGGACCCCGACTTCTGGGGATGGGTAAAAGCGAAATGGCGTAATGTAAAGGATGGGTAAAAGGTGAAACGATGTAAATGATAGAATATTATAAAGATACGACACTCAATGGTACTAGGGAACAGAGTTGGCCGAAGAGCTGATAAACCTTAAAAACATCACAGCGTTGAAAGAGGTTTAAGGACCTCGATAGTTAAATACACCTACCAACTAGCAGGGCCGGACTGGGAACTGAAATCAGCCCTGGCAAATTTTGCCAGACCAGCCCCCATCCGGCTCGCAGCGAGCCCGTAGCGAGCGAGTGCAGCGAGCGAGCCCAACGGCTAATAGGGGTGTTTGGGCGGTCTCCCCCTAGAAATTTTTGGAAAATGACAGACCAAAATGGTGAATTTTACAGCACATTTTTCATTACATATTCAAATTGTATCAACTTTCAAAGCACAGTAAACAGTAGATGATGAGCTTAAAGAACATCAGCTTACCCACCCACTGGGGAGGAGAGAGAGGGGAGAAGGAAGGGCGAGAGAGAGAGGGAGACAGAAGAAGAGAAAGGGAGAAGTAGAGGGAGAAAATGAGGAAGAGAATGAGAGAGAGGAACGAGTGGAATGACAGAAAGATGGGGAGAGGGATGGAAAGAGATAGGAAGAGGGAGGGGGAGATAGAGGGAGAGAGAAGAGAGATAGAGAGAGGGAGGGGGAGATAGAGGGAGAGAGGAGAAAGGAGAGAGAGAGGTAAGAGAGGTAAGAGAGAGAGGGAGGTGTAGATAGAGGGAGAGGGAGAGGGGAGAGAGAACTAGAAGGATAGAAAAGAGAGAGAGGGAGGGATAGAGAGAGGGAGGGAGAGAGAGAAAATGATATAGCGAAAGGGATAGAGAGTTAGAGAGATATGGGGATAGAGAGGGAGAGAGGGGGGATAGAGGGAGGGAGAGAGAAGGGGAGAGAGTGAGAGGGGGATAGGTATAGAGAGAGTGAGAGGGATAAATAGAGAGCACGTGAGGGAGCGAGAGGGAGGAAGGGAGGGAGCAAGAGAGGGAGAGCGAGAAAGGGAGAGAGGGGCGAGAGAAAGAAAGTGGGAGGGAGAGATAGATAGAGAGAGGAGAGATAGAGAGGGGGGAGAGATAGGGGGAGAGAAATACAAGATAGAAAGCCACGCGAGAAAGAAAGATCGATAGAAAGAGAGAGCGCGAAAGAGAGAGAGAAAAGGAGCTAGAGAGAGATAAAGAGATAAGAGAGCGAGAGAGAGATCACACTGTTCCCTTTTCTGTTCGCATTTGTCTTTTCTTCTTCCTTTCATCTCTACACCCTGACTGGCTCCGCTTCAGCCACCTATGGGGCAACCTGCATGCCAGACAGAGCACGACTGTGCTACCTGTACGTTCCAATATTGACAGCAGGCAACACTTATTCCAAAAGGTCCATAGTCATAGAGACGTTTTAAGGTTATGCATATGAGATAAATGGACATCCACCAAGTCTGAAATGGAACACATTACACAGTCTGTGCTTATCCCAACACCAGCCAAGGATCCAGCCTTCCTGGACCAAACTTGGACGCTTCCGAGTCAGCATTTCAAAACGTGTTGTAAACTGCAGCAGATCCAAAGGAAGAGACAACTTTTTTTTACATCATGTTTGTCAGCCTCACTTTCGTTTGGTCCTCAAAGTGCAAACAAATCTGTGATCATACGATTAACTCCAAGGTTTAAACACAACTGGGTTTTTAGTCAAAAATAAGTAGATTTCACTGTTAGGAGTTATCACAAAGGCACATGATATGGCAATTTCAATGGACACCATGGGGTTAGGTTTGCAGGATGCACCACCGTGTACAGTTGTACTACAAAGATGGCCTTTCTGGCTCTGCAAGTGATTTACAACAATAAAGTGTGTCTGCATCTCACTGAATAGTTTCTCAAACTAAGAGCAAAAATAGCTTGGTGCAGGCTACAGATTCCATGCCCAATCCCTCAAAGTTACAGCAATTGCTGATCACTAATATTAATCCAACCCATGCATAGGCCATGATTAAAGTAGGAGAACGAACAAATCAGCCAGCCAGCCAGCCTGCTGCATTAGCTTAGTTCAGTTCTCCTACTTTAATCGCGGCCTGCCGGCCTGGCCGCCCGCACCATGTGCACCAAAGCAAAAATTGTAAGCATGATAATGATTGATTCATCATCATAATTACAAATGTTTGATTTATTGCCTGCACCCGCGACGGTCCTGTCATCAACATTTACACACATAGCTGTGTACATGCCGAGCCGAGCCCCTCAGCCTGAGTTGTGCGCTCAGCTCAGCCTCTCACAGGAGTCCTGTGAGAGGCTGAGCTGAGCGCACATCTCAGGCTGAGGGGCTCGGGCTCCCTCCATATATGCACAGCTATGTGTGTACATGATGGCGTGTATTTTCGCCCTTTGCCGCCCCCTCGTGGCAAACGCATTGAGGAGCGGGGTGTTGCCACCCCGAGACTGTCGGCAGATGATAGATGAGGGAGGCCGCTGCCCCCAAAACGTGTGCCACCCGGGGTGTTGTACCACCCCCCTAGCTACGCCACTGCTTCTTTTCAGGCATGCTCCTTCCCACGAGGAATATATATTCATTGTGTACATTTCCCACTCTCTTTTGTCACCTCCCAGTCCCCACCCCCCTGGCTCTTTCTATCCCTTCCTCGCCCCTCCTGCGCAGTCTACAGTCACACTGATGTGTTAGCCGTATTGCAGTTTAGTTGTTAACAAATCAATATCTTTAGTAAGGAACAGTATGGATTGCAATACATACACTACAAGTTTTTCTAACACTCCAGAGGCAGGAAGTCAGTTCTTACGCTGAGCTGTGAAATCAAATAAATGCAGGAGGAGGAGTACGGCATGCTGATGCCAGTCGCCTGCTAGCGCCTTGTTCTGTCTTGCTTCAATGAGCTACCCATTCCTGAGCTGAGCGCACAACGCAGTTACTTTGGCCCGCACCTGGTGCTGCTTGGGGCTATGTGACAGTCTAGAGCCTTGTATTGACCTCCCGTGGCCCAACAGTGGCCCTGGATTGAGCAAATGGGCCAGCTCCCCAATGACCTTTTTGAGCTGTTTGCCACCCGCGCTTCTTCCATGAAACTGCCAACAGTGTGGCAGACAGTAGTCACTGCTGGTGAGAGGTGGGAGTTGTTCACCTCCTTGTTGGAGATCCAGAGGGTCTGGTGCACGGTGGTGGCATTTTTTTTAGCTGGAGGTCGGAGCTCCGAGACTAATATTGTATACCCCCTCTCATTTGGCTCACATCATTTTAAAAAGCAACATTTCCCCCCACAACTATATTTGCTGTGAGCAAGGTTTTACAGGCTGTCTGGTACAAGTCAAGCAAAATTTGACAAGCAGTAGTTTAGAGATTACGCTAACCCTATTAAACATCTTTTAATTCTTTCAAAAAGTTATAACTTTCTTTTCAATCTTTTCAAATCTTTTATGAAATTCATGAAGTAATTGTTCTAGTATTCTCTGTTATTTGCACATAACATATGGTTGGGATTTGCACAGATTCTCTATTGAGGGGGACCTGCACTGGTTTAGATCCTATTTTATAGTTGCTCTGATGTTTAAAAATTGCTCTGGGACATTTGATATTTACGTACCATTTTGTAACACAACCCAGGCTTGTGATTTGCACAGATCATATATTGGGATGGATCAGCAATGGTACAGATCTTATTTCATAGTTGAACCGATGTTAAAAAATCGATTGGATTACTTGCTGTTTTATGTACTATTTCAAAACTTTACATTTTGTTATTTTTATTATGTGTGCACCTGCCCTTCCTCCATTATTTGTGTTGACCTCCCACCCGTCCTCTGTCCACTGCCTATGTTGCCCTAACCTGCTCGCCCGCCAATGTCCATGTTCATCCCACCTGCTCTCCCTTCATTGTCCATGCTGCGCCAGTCCACCCTCCCTCACTTGTCTCAGTCTGTGTTGCTTTCCCTCCACTCACCAGCCCCTTGTTCTCCGTATTGACCCCCAACACACCCTCCACTCTGATGGTTGTGTTGCCTATCCATTTTCTGCGTTGCCACTGCACTCTGTTGTCCATGTCTCAACCCCTCACCTGCCCTCTCTCTGTTGCACGTTAGCCATAATAACCCGCTCTACCTCCATTGTCCATGTTGTGCCTGCTCCTCCGTTGTCTGTTTTGCTCCTCCACCCACAATTACAAAAAAAAAGCACTATAACGCTAGCGCTGCTGCCCGTATCCTATCACTCTTTTCTCACGCCCTGCATTGTCTATGCTGCCCTCCATGCTCATCCTTCCTCCCTCATGTTGTCTCGCTTCCTGCCCTATCTCTCACAAAAATAAAAGCACAATTTAGTATTGCTTTATTTTTTTTTTACTTTCAGTCATGCTGCCCTGCAGCCACGCTGCACGTTGAGAAAGCCAATACCTCTCACAGGCGATATTGTCTCTATATTTTTCCATCTTAGATACGTTTAGTGAAGATGTAGAAAGTATCACTTAAATTGCCTGGTGACAGGTCAGGGGTCAGGTATCATCAAAGGAGGTCGAGGCAGTGGCCTTGTCAAAATTATGATCATTTTGATATCATTAACAGGTTGATGTAGTGACCGTCGAGGTAGCAACACAGCACAGCACCATTGTAGGATGTTCTTTTATAGGTAGTATCTCAACAGTTCTACACATTAGGCCGTCATCAGCTGCTGTAAGTCAGATTGGTAGCATGAGCCCCGACAAGAAGCCCGGAGTCCGCATCGTGCAGGTTAAGAGGATCATTCATCATGAAGGAGGCTGGCGCGGTGAGTGCAGGGGATGGGGCAGGTGTGAATAGTGAATACTGATGGCGGTGGTTTGGCAGGGCACAGATGTATTGAGGGGTTGTATTGTGCTAGTGGATATCAATCTGAGGTTTACTGTTTTGTTTGTCCGCGTTTGTCATTATGAAGCGCTCAGAGGCAAGCACATCCTAAAAACGTATTATCCCTAGTTAAGTCCTTAGGATTTAGGAGAGCACTTTCTGAACCGAATTGGGGTGATCATGTGACTTGCGGGCACCTGGTTACTGTTTCCGGATCTGAGAACCACCATACTTCATTAGGCTGGGTTACCGTCTGCTTTGTACACGAGCAACCTGTCCACTTTCTGGGTTTCAGACGTGGAAGTATTCACATAGCGCACAGTACTAGATTCGGCCCGTTTCTAAGCGTTTCTGGTTGTGGTATATAACTATATACAATTAATGAAACAAGGCACAGAGGGTAAAGTAATCTGACCAATAGCACAAAATGCTTATGAAAATGTGAAGTGTGGAAGCAGCTGACAGAGCGCAAGCGTCCCTGTCCTGCGGTCCACAATTTAGGCGCTAGACCGTACCTTCCTGTCTCGCTGTAGGGAACTCGAGCGTGTCCAGAGATGAGAGAATGTTGAAAATGGGAGTACTCTGTAACTAGTGTGTACACTCCTACTTCAATTTTGGGTCCCATCCCACTGTGAAAACGATAATTATTTATGAAACAAATAAAATATATATTTATATTATTGCAGAAATAAAAGCATGTGCTTTTTCCTACGTGGACAGGCTGTTTGAATAACACTAAACGCAGCCTTAATGTTCGCACTACTTAAACATCCTTAATATTGTTTGGATTATTAATTGAATTCTGTTACGTCGTTGTTTAAATCACGGTTCCACTCTGTAAGTAACACTGGTGCACTCCTGTACTGCGGGCATAGACCTCGGCCAATTGTCACATGCTAATTTCACAAGAATCACTGCACTGTTACAGCGCACTCGATAACCTTACTGGATTCCCTCTAAGCTAGGCGCTAGATTTTGTTAACCGGCCGAGTGACGAGTCTGCAGAGTGTTTCACATCTGTGGGGCCCAGTTCCAGGCAGTGCTCCGCAGTAGATCTTCCTCCCGTACTTTGGGAAACACCCCTCAGCCAAGGGCTTGCGCCAGAGCTGGAGTACAGTAAGACGACCAGGGCGGGCCCGGAGATGACAATGGAGGCATAAGCAGCCTGTTGCCTGTTCCAGAGAATGTAACTAGCTTATTGAAGAAGCAAGCAGCAAGGGCAAGGCTGAACAAGGCTCTAGCTGACGAGAGGCCTCATCCCTCATGTAACATACAGAGCTGTGCTGTGCATATACGATCAGTGGCAACGTACCACTGAGTGGCCGTATATGCACAGCACAGCTCTGTATGATACACACTGGTAACGCGGTCGGATTGGACTCATTATCTTTATCTCCCTCCGTCCTGACCACCACAACTGCGCGACGCCCCGCCCACCCAACTGTTTGTGAATACATTAAGACAGTCATTCATGAGTCATGAACAGGTCATGATTAATTGATTTGGTAGCGTAACCGGGGCCAGGGCAGAAAAACGTACTCACTGCTGTTGGTGGTGGCAGACACAGGGGGGCTACTTCGGCTGGCTAGCGAGGACCAATAATTAAATTATGGCCGGCCGCTCCGGTGACGGTCTCTACTCCTCTCGCTCTAGTCACTCGACTGCAACCTGTAGGGCAGACTGCGCAGTTAATTGTCCAATGCGCATACGGGAACATCAGCCGCACCCTAGAGGCGCGCAGGGCATAATTCTGCGCGCTGCGCACAGGCACCTCCTCCTCCTCCTCCACTCCTCCTGAAAAGTTTGTTTAGGTTGTCACCTCACCAGTCAATCAGGCTTGCGGCTGGCGCTACGAGTCACACAACACCTCGTGACTTCTTCTCTCTGAAGTGAGACTGACTGACGCTGTGACGGTCGGACCGAAAATCGGCCCCCAGACACAAAACCGGCCCCCTGATCCAAAACCGGCCCCCCACCCCCTCCAGCCGACCGGGGGATTGCCCGGTGCCCGAAAGCACCAGTCCGGCCCTGCCAACTAGAAACCCCTCGCTAGGTGCTTCTGATTCTCTAACGTTTTCCTACTCACAGCCCATAAGGATACATCCCCCCCCCCTGGGCTCCAGAAACCACGACCTCAGGGATTCTATCCCAAAGAGATAAGACGAGTAGGAGGTAAGTAAAAGACTTTCGTACCCGTGCTTTTGATGTGCTCGAATGTTGTCCCCCTCCCCTCTTTCCCCCCCCCCCTGCAGGTTACATCAGAAATCACGACCGAGGTATGGCGAAGATCTGAAGCCTTGCCATGTCTGATACGCGAAGCGGACTAGCGCCGCAAGGTGGCACCCAAGCACACCCACAAACTGCTAATGTAACAAACGGGTCAATAGATAATATGACTTGATGAAAAATGATCACCCTTAATCCATGTTGTATGAATGGACACATGTCGCGTGTGTATGAAACTATGAGAGAATGTTTGTGTGTGACTGAAGCGCTGACTGAACTGGTCAAAGGACCGAGAATGCAAGGAATGCGACACGATGGTGCCCCCCCCCCTTTTCCTTTTTCTCAAAGCATGTCCCCCGTACCCGACACGGCCGGCCCCTATGTCGCACGTGTACTATCTAACCTATTATTACACATCTCTCTCTCTCTCTCTCTCTCTCTCTCTCTCTCTCTCTCTCTCTCTCTCTCTCTCTCTCTCTCTCTCTCCCACACTCTCACTCTTCCGAACGACTAGCCCCTAAATTGGCAAACCGCCACCCCTAGCACACCACCCAATTGGCTTCAAATACCGCCAGTATTTGCACAAAACTTGTCCTTAAATACAATCACCCCGAGACCGTGTCACTGCCTCTCCTTTCTGCTAAATTAACGGAACCGAGAGTGGCGATGAGGGAAAGGACAGGTAAGACGACTGAGGTTCCCTAATCTGACCCGCAATAAGGGAACTACATGTCAGCGGCTCCTATGATGGAACAAAATGCCTCAGAATACGCGACTCTCCCCGTCCCGAATTGTCGCAATACCCAAACAGTAAAAATGATCGAAACATCCTCATATTCCAGGAACGCCCCCTGTTTCGTATCAGCTGCCCCAGACGAGAGTTATAAAACTGTCCCTCACCCCCGGTCGTAAGAGATGGGTCTACTTACGCCCTTACCACAGTTTTCTATGTCCCTAGCTGTTTCCCATAAGACCCCTGTCTTTTCTAATTTAGTAATCAGGCCATAAGAGGCTACATAGGAACCAGAATGATGTTTTACAAAGTTAAAGGATTAGACCGGAGTGAGGAAAATCATTGCAATAAATACCGTTGGAAGCGAAAATGTTTAGTTGAAAGGCAAGATGCATTGATAGAATGAAAAATGTTTAGCCTATGTTCGTCCCTCAGCGAGATACCTATTAGTACCATGTTAATAGCTCGCAGCACCCTTTATAAATATACAGCCCTAGAGAACGGTATAGCTTTGTCAGGCTTGTATTACGAAGGTGGGCCTCCATCAGACGAACGGTCGTTACTGTAATAAATAGTTGTGAAGGAAAGTCATAGTAAATCCAGCAGGCCCACCATCGATCATTTATATGTCAGTTGTGAACCCTAATATAACGGACGTTTCCATTCTCCTGCCTGGAGCTGGGAGAGAAATAGACTATGTGATTACCTTCCTCTGCCAATTCTCTAAAGACTGTCTTTTCAAACTCCTTCAAGGGTACGACTGTCGGAGGAAAGAAGGACCGGATGTGGGAGCACGAGGCCTGACTACAGACTATGGAACGTCTGCGACATTGGCCAAGGCGAGACCGCGACAGAACGGAGTTGCAGGACGAGGCACTATTTCCGACAAAACGAGAGGAGAGGGCTAACCTGATGCCCCTGCCCAATGTTCAAATGTGTGCCGAAAGGTCCCCGCTCCCTAAACTCGGTCATGAGCCCGCCTACCTGAAATTTTCCGTTCCCCTAGTCTGTTCCCGATCTGGCCTTGCTCCATCCCCCTTTTTCTCCGACCTACCCTATGGACTATTTATACACTCTTCTTCCATCTGAACTTTTTGACTACCGACTCCAAAAGACACAGGGCGAAAAAGACCTTTTCGAACAGAAACGCGAGGAAAAGGTCGTGCCCTGCAACACGGGACCTAGAATAGAGCTGGACCCTTAGCTCCACCGCCGATGCTCCACAGCGCCAACAAAAAAAAACGACAAACAGTACTGAGAACTCATTAACTTCGAACATTGACACCCTCAATCATCGTTTCTGCTACGTCTCATTTCTCTCCCAGCCACCATTGTATTGATTATGCTCCAACCAAATATATACGGAGCCTGTATATAATAACCTGTATGCAATGTACTCCCTGCTCCCACTACAGAATCGTTTTTGTATTACATTACTATGACTTTCCTGCTAACAAGTTTATCAAAGTCTATCAATAGGCCCGCCTCCTAAAACTAGAGATCTTAAATGTAATGTTTACGACTCCTTCACCTGGGTTACTGTTTCTTATGCCCACCATAATAGACCTGAATAGGAAATATACCAGCAAGATGTCTTGAATATGTTAAAGGGAGGACTGTGGAAAATTAGTACGGTTTGGTAAACATTATCTGCGCCATCTTGCCTTTTCCCCTGATGCCACACTTTTGTCGTGCGCGCCCGCCATTTTAGGTGCCTCGATCAGGACCATCCCTTTTGCATGCCACTGGCCCCCCCAGCATAGCCCTTCGCCCTCACCAAGCCTGCATGCTGACCAACCCCCCCCCGCTCGCACATGCTTTGGGTCATAAACCCCTCTCCGACGCAGCTCTGCCTCAGAACCCCATCCTGTTCCCAGCGCGACACCTCCCTTCATTCCTTTCATGGTCCCAGATCCCTTGATGCAAACCCCCCCCCCCCTTTTTCCTGTGCCCGTTTGTCTTCCTCGTTCCCAGGCCGACACCTAGCTCTGCCGATACTGTTTATTGCCCCTCCCCGTACAGTAGGAAGGCTTCCCTCATCAAAGGACCCCCGAGCTGATCAAAGCCCCCACCCTATGCGATCCGATCAAACCCCACATTCCGTGGATCGACGGAATGTCCAGCTGCGCGATAATCATCACCTGTTGTGACCGGGGTGGGACTTCAACTGTAAATGTGTGTGGGAACGGGCTTGGAGCGGGGATTCCGAGAATGTCTTTCCGTACATCAAAGCTTCGCCATGAATATGTAATATGTAATAAAGTAATAAACCTGGATATAAGAGGCCAGGCCTCCGGGATGCGGGTAGAGCACCTCATGACGATACCTGCTGTCTGATTTGTTGTGTTCTCCTCCGGAGAGAATAAACCTTGTTTCCTGCTTTCCAGTCTCCAGTGCCTGCCTCTTCATTGATTAATAATTCGTGGGTTACAGAGGCAATACCGCCGGGCAAATATCGATTGTCCCCGACCTTAGTTTCTACAAGGCCAGCAAAATACTTGTTCACTAGGAAATTCCAGTTGTCCAACCCCTACTCTCTAATCCTCCCACTTCCACAGAGCATATTTAGGAGTACCGTTAGGGGTGACCAAGATGCAAGAACTTCATTCCAAACTTTTTTCTAGTATAGACCTGAGGAGCTCTCTCATCTTCAGCTTCTACTGGTTCCTGTCTCCAGTGGTGGTGCAACTCTCAGCGGGCTCTAGAACTTGAACAGTAAGGTGGAACATTCCATCAGACCCCATTTTCTATAAGGTGGAACACTCCATCACTACACATCCTCCTTCTTTTATAATGAACCTTAAGCTTAGATCTAAAATAAGCTAAAAGGGAAAACAACAGAATAGAGACACAATTCTACAATATACAGATCATAAAATAGGCTCAAATCAATTCTATATACAGGTCATTAATATAGTAAACGCATCCTTTCTACATCTTTTCCTGAAATGTGCGAGTGGATCCAGTCATGTTACCCCTCAACCACAAAGGGGGTCTTCTACGCCCCTTGACGGTAGAGGAATGTGACACTGAGCCTTCCTGCAACCCAGAAATGGAAAGGTCAGTAATCCTCACATCTCCAGAAGTTGCTTCCACATCTTTACCCTTATTTGTGTTTCCTCTTCTTAGCATCATCATTTCCACTCTGATTAGAGTGAATATCATAGGATTACCTGGAACATGCATATTACCACCAGCACACTCGCGCCCCTCACTAATGGTTTCCTCATATTCAGAAACAGGAAGATGCTCGTCAACCAGTCCAACATAGAAGACCCCACATTCAAGCGCTCGGTAATCCTACAATTTTCCAGACCAACTCTATCAAAGCTCAGTGCCACAAGGATGAGGTCCACACCCTACCGTCACTCAGCTACACCACATTGTGCATTACTTCAACAACATTCTTAGGCTCATAGAATTGACCTTCTCCACATAAACCATTTTGCAATAAAAATATTGCTAATGTGAAGAGAGTCTAACAATGCTTGTAGGTGTGTTCATACTTCCTTTGGATGATAAATCATTTATAAGAGGTTTGTGGTCATATCTCAGTCAATCGTTTTCCTCATAAAAAGGCACAGCAATGTTTCAATGCCCAAACACATGCAAACATTTTACATTTAATGGTGCAATATTTGGGACAGGCAGAATTTGCGAAATTGACCTTTGCAAATTATCGCGAAATTGATCAAAATCTCAGCGAGCACACTGAACTTTAGCTAAGATGCGGAGATTGCTTTTCCCGCTTGTTCGCAATGTGTTTTTGTGTGCTCACTGGGAAATTTATCTCCAAATTGCCCATGCGGTCGCTAATGGGCACGGCCATCTTGCTCGCGATGCTTATTTCCTTTTCCAGGGCGAATGACGTGTTCGCGGTCACAAACTCGCGCGGGATAGCGCCGCCAGCTACCAGCAATCCAACATATCGTGGCGCACCCAAATGGATAGGAAAACTCATCGGCAAACGCAGGGACCCAGAAAGTCGCTACTGCAAGTGCGAGAACGCATTTATAAAGAGCGAACAAGAATATACTTCCGTTTCAGGGCAGATTGCGAATTCTTTTACATTTTCGCACTCTGCGTAATGTGAAAATGTCAAAATACCGCAAATTCTGCGAGCGGAACGTAACTTACCATCCAGTCCTATACAATATTTATCTTCCGACAGAGACAATAAATGCAAGGCATGAGCGATTGTGCATCATCCTTCAATAATGTCCTATTCTCAAACCCAATAATATTCCCAATTACACCATCGAAACTTGAAGAAATGTACCCAAACATCACCTTTCTTGCCCTCTCACCCTCATCTACTATGTAGATTTCCTCTTATCCAGTGGGATGCAAAACAATGGGAAGGCTTCTCTGATCACATCATCACAAGGCAGATGGTCCTTTCTTGGCAACATATAACATGCCAACAGTTTTCTTATTCTTGAATCTGACGACCAATCTCCAACATTTTGATGGTCTCCTCACGGTACCCCTCCGGTTGTATGTTGGGAGCACACAATCTTTTCTAGCACACTTGTCCTTCCATAGAGCATTCATTTGACCCTCAATTGTTGCTGAGTAAAGGATTACAAGTGTGCATTACCACTAGATCCCTAGCAAGGTCCGTCCTTCTCCAAAATCCCAAATGCACAGCTGATAGTTACTTTACTACATATTATAACACATTCATCAATGGAATTCTGCTTTCTGGTGAATAACTTATTCCTAGTGATATCAAAGAAGACAGTGGGTGCAATATAACTGTTTATAGTGACAAGTGCACAATTAAATACATTGGTATCAACCCCATTAGCACTCTTATGGTGTACACCTCAATCCCTTGGTGGCCCACCGAGTGCAACAAAACACTATCTCTTGCTTTTCAGACATTGGATTCCCTTCCTTGATTGCCAACATTTTATTCACAAAAATTGCCTCCAGTCAGCCCATTTCATGGAAAGTTCACCACTTGAAGGGCAAACCATTTAGGGAGGACGAATGGTAAAGTTGTGATTAGTCATATTTATGCTCAAAATTGAATTGTTCAGCCTCCAAACTTCAGCACCATAAAATGGATTATTCCACCTACCTTACTTCACCGTAAGTGAACATACAAGACGAGTCCATCAGAAAAGACAAAGCAATGCATTCAATTAATTCCCAGTATGCAAGACCAAAGTGGGAGTAGTATTTTTTAACACTTCTTGAACTTACGACAACCCTGACGTATGCCCCAGGCTACTGGTACTCATTGTACTGCCTGTGGGGTGCTGGCGGTCCGGCAGACCTTCCCTTGTAGCCCGGAGACATTTTTCTGGGAATCTGTAAAACTGCATTATAGAGGTAGACCAGCTCGAGTACGTTTTTTTGCCTGCTACTGCTGCTCGCCAGGAAACATCATTTGGTGATTCTGGGCTTTTTTCTATAGTCAGTTCAGCTTGTTTTATGAGCAGGGTTGCCCTGCTCATAAAACAACTGAAATTACTGTAGAAACAAAGCCTAGTGTCAGAAAACAAAGAAAACAATGCTGAAAGGGTGCATTTGTTAGTACTCTTCTGGTTGTGGTCTTTATTTCTACAGACAGTTAAGCAGGAGGGGCCATTGAAGGAAAGGGCGATGGGGTCGGGTGAGGGGGATTTCGACAAACGACCACAAGGGAAAATGAAATAATAAATATTTCCTTGTTGTTGTCAGTCAACATTCCCCCTCAACGGGCCCCACCACCCCACCGCTCTCACCTGCACAGGCCGCTCCTGCCTTGAAGCTTGTACTTAAAGCAAACAACAATATCTCAACTGGTGTAGAAAAGTAGGACGATTAGGCATGCAAGTCAAAAACTTTACAAGAGAGGACAAACCAGGAGACTTATGGTATATTTTTAGAATGTGCACTCAGCATCATATATTTGAGGGCAAAAAAATAACATAAATAAACAAATGTGGCGGTTACCCCGTAATTCAAGCTCTGGCACACCGCACACGACAGTGGCGGTGCCTCACTGATTGTCTCCTAAGACTTCCACCAAGTAAGTACTCCACATTTCTTTCCCGCCGCCGATGCTCCGCCCGGACACGGCCTGAATCAATTCCTTTTTGCCAAGGACACTGCCGATCTCCCCGAAGCCGCGGCTCTGCGCCCCTCGATGCCTCCTTGAAGCGGGCTCTCGCGCACCTGAAAGCACTGCGATCATTTGACAACCCTGTCCTGATGATGATCCATAGTCACTGCATCGAAACGCCGCTGACCCTTCAGCGCAACTAAAGGCGCACCCTCCGTGGTTCCACGAAAGCATTATCAATTCTTTTCTCAATCGTTCATTTATGTCTGGAACTTCCCCATTCACTGTATATTACTGCTCACAATTTGCGGCGTTATCTTCCGCTGATCACCAATAGTCACTTGCAACGCCACTATTTGTGTCACTTTCACATTCAAGGACCAAGTTTAATTTGGGTTGTTCACGCATTTTAGCTTACAGTGCTGTCATAACTGTATGTTTATTTATGCCATTTTTTTTGCCCTCAAATATATGATGCTGACTGCCCATTCTATAAATCTACCAAGAGTCTCCCTGTTTGTCCTCTCGTGTAAAGTTTTAGACTTGCATGCCTAATCGTCCTCCTTAACTACACCAGTTGAGCTATTGTTGTTTTCTTTACGTACCTACCCTGATCTAAACTCGGTTTAAGGGTTACACTCCTGTTGGTTTAGACGTGAAGCTTGTACTGTCATCAAGGCAGGCCTGCTGGTAGGTGAAAGGTGAGCTGAGTGGACTGTGGAAGAGCATAGAAATGGTTTGGGAGCTGTGAACAGGAGCATAACAGGGTTGAGTTTGAGTGTGAGGAGGTTCATTCCAGGGTTTGTATTTGCTGTCTGGTACCTGCATTCACTTTCATTATATCTTCAGGACTACAGGCATGAGAGTGCAAAGAAAGGTCCTGTTGTGGTTGAACTCCTAATACATGGAAATGATACATCAGAGATTTGAGGGATGATGTTGCTGGGACTACATGCAACAATTTCAATGCTTGAATGTAATTGAATATACTACTGAAAGTAACATTTTTTCCGTTATGGCTGTCACTCTGCCTGGGGTCAATACATTTTACGATGGAGTATCACACATAACTTACGAAAATGCGCATGTATGCACAATGCAAACAAGGAATTAGCATAAGTAAACAGGCTAAGAACTATGGAAGCCCTATAATATGTGCAGGATCAAGACTGATTTGCACATGGATGGGTCCAAGCTGGAGTGACGTGATGAGCAAAAAAGCAATGGATTTAGCCCCAGATTTCTGCCTGGGGTTGAGAGTTTGACATTGTTCAGCATTCCATCCATCGATTTTTCTTCATGCTCTAAAACAGAGGCAGTTGTCTTTCCTTTGGCTGCCCTGCCGGCTGTGTATGTAATATTGGGAAGTAAACTGCCCTTAAGAAGTATCCGTGTAGTCTGTGTCATTCTTAAGGCCTCATTGTTCAATATTATTAACAAAAATATAATTGTATATAATGTTGTTTTGAAGGTTAATTTTGTATGGTGTTTGTGTTATGTTTATAAATTATTTCATGCCATTTATTATTGTAATTCGCTTTTATTTATTTATGAAGAAAATGTTGTTATGGTATTTTATTTTGTTATTATTTATTTTATTATTAGTAGTTAAATGAATGTTTTTAAAAAATTAGGAGTGGGAAGTTGTCTTTATAGGAAAAGGGTCAGTAGATTTGTAAATTATATTTATTTTAAAAAATACTATTTTAGATTTATGTTAGAAAAGTGTGTTACTTTTTTTAAAATTGTATTTGATTTTTGGAATTTTAAAATTGTATAAGAATTCTTTCTTAATTTAAATGTAGGCTTTTTAAAAATATATATTTAGATTATTAAGTATGCATTATTTAAATATGTATGATTTGTATTTTTAAATATATCTGTATAATGCTAATTGCTAATGTTATTTTTCAACTTTTGCCTCAAAAAAAGTTTTTGTTGTAATTAATAGACATTTTCATTTATTTATTTACTTGGGATTTTTTTAGTTTCTTTTCTTGTTTGCTTTTTTAAACATTTTGAATTTTTTGCTAATGTTTAATGTTTTAGGGCTTGTATGTGATAAGGGTTGCTTTAAGTATTTTTTAGATGAAAATGAAATATTGATTTATTATTTTGTGTGTGAAATTTTATTTTATATATTGTCATTTTTTGATGTTATGTTAGCATATGTACTATTTATATATATATATTCAATATAATGTATAAAATATGTATAGAGATTTAAAAATATATATTATATTGCAATTACATTTTTTACATTTTGTTTAATGCTAGTATATTTTTTCGATAAAATGTTATATTTGTATTGAATTTTTATTAAATAATTTATTTAAGAAAAGCGATTTATTAAAGTTTCTAATTTATAAATAAAATGTCTGAAATATTTAAGGGTATTGTTTTTTAATTGTTAGCGTATGATTTTTATCTAAGTTGTTCTTCCTAAATAGAACACTTAGGGGGACATTAGGATGGCGGGCGGACTTTGCCCACCCGCCATCCTCGTGGTAATTGGGACCGGCCGCCGTAAGGGCGGGGGTCCCATCACCAGCATTAGGTTGTGCCCGCCACAGGAAAGCATGCTGTGCACTGCCATGCTGTGCATGGAATTGCTGGGGGTACCATAGGTACCCCCTTCATAGGCACCCTTCACCCCCCCCGGAGTCCCTGGGGGCCCGCAGGGATTCTCTGCATGCCTTTCCGTGGCGGCATAGACACCGCCACCATATTATTCTTTTTCCGCAAGACGACCGGGCGGAGAAGCGGCGGACGGTCTTTCCGTCTGCCGAGGTCCCCCCGCCATACTAATATGGCGGGGGGGAAAACTAGTGAGGATGTCCGGCGGATTGCCTCCGCCAGGCCGGCGGTGGCTCCCGCCACCCTGGCGGAGGCAGTCCACCCAACATCGTAATGGGCCCCTTAGTGGGTCATTGCGATGGCAGGCCAACCAACACCGACAGGCCAAACGTGGCTGTCTGACCAACTTCCATTGTAATGTGGGCCTTCATTGTTTTAAAACATTTTTTAATATTTTATTTTTAGTAACATGCATTATCATTTCTTATTTATTTGCTCTATGTTTTACTGTTTGGTGTACTTAATTTTAGGGTCCTTATGATACCCTTTTATTCTTTTTTTATTTGTTCTTATTGTAAGATAATTTAGTTATTTTTATTTGGAATTTTTAAATTGCACTAATTTCCTTTTAATTGTTTTATATACAATAAATATTTTTAATATGAATATTAAATATATCTTATTTACTGTTGAATATATACCAAAATATGTGTTATAATGGAGTGGAAATAGTGAATTTAACATCTTTAGTGTCCATTGACTTCAGTGTCATGGTTTACCTTGAAGTGGGAATAGTAAACCTAACCGCTTTAGTGTTCCACAAATTCCACTAAATTAAATAAATTGTAGGTGGAATAACAAATCTAACCCCTTTAGTGTCCCTCACCGCCCCCTAAATTAATTAGATTGGAATTGGAATATTAAATCTAACCACATTATTGTTTACCACCTTCCCTAAAATAGTTTAGATTGGAATGGGTATAGTAAATATAACCCCTTTAGTTCCCAGCACCTTCCCCAAAATAGTTTAGATTAGAGTGGGAAATAGTGCAATCTAACCCCTTTTATTTCCAACACCTATTCGAAAATGGTTTATATTATAGTGCGAATAGTAAATGTACTCCCATGAGTGTCCAACACTTTCCCCAAAATTAATTAGATTGGAGTTGGAATAGTAAATGTGTCCCCTTTAGTGACCAACACATTTCCAAAAATGGTTTAGATCTGAATGGGAATAGTAAATCTAACCTATTTCGTGTTCAGCACCTCCTTTAAAATGATGTTACATAGGAGAGGGAATGGTAAACATAACTCCTTTAGTATTCAACAGCTACTCCAAAAATAATTAGATTTGAACTGCTGTAGTAAATGTAACACCTTTTGTGCCCATCACCTTCCCCAAAACGGTTTAGATTTGAGTGGGAATAATAAATACAACGCCTTTAGTGTCCATTCCTTCCCCAAATTGGCTTAGATTGGAGTGAGAACTTTAAATGTAACCCCTTTAGTGTCCAATATCTTCCCCAAAAGCATTTACCTTGGAGTGGGATTAGTAAATCTAATCACTTTATATTTATTTGCCCAACACATCCCTCAAAATGTATTAGTTCGGAGTGAGAGTAGTAAATGGAACCCCGTTTTGTGTCCAACACCTTCTCCAAAATCATATTAGATTAAAGAGGGAGTAGTAAATGTAACCCCTTTTGTGTCTAACAAATGTATTTGGTTGGAGTGAGAAAAGTAAATATAACGCCTTTAATGTCCGAAACCTTTCCAAAAATGGTTTATATTAGAGTGGTAATAGTGACAGTAATATCTTTGGTGTCCAACACATTCATGTAAATGGTATAGACTATAGTGGAATTAGTGTTCATCTATCCCATTCAGGGTCTAGCATATGCCCAAAAAGTAATGAGATTAGAGTGGGAATAGTAAATGTGATCCTTTAGTGTCCAACATATTTACCAAAATGTATTACATTGGAGTGTGATTATTTGATGTAACACCTTTAGTTTCCAAATGAAGAAAACTAGCATTGTCTTTTTTTCCTGTGTATTGGGTATCTCTTTTAACATGAACAGCATATGTTATAGATTTTATAAAGTAATTTATGTTGTTTCTAAAATGTTATTTAATTTGTATATTTACATTCATTTTACCATATCTATTTTCAATTTATAAAACTATTCATTATGATAGTGGTACATTTATTACACTTTTATTCAAACTAAGGGCCTGATTACGAGTTTGGCAGCCCACGTTGCGCTTTCCGCTGTGGGACCGCCAAACCCATGGTGTGAAGGCCTGTCAGATGAGGAGTTTTCCTTGTCTGGCGGGCGGTTGTGCTGTGGTCTGAGAGCGGCGATCTGTCAGGCTCATAAAAGAGCCGAACAGGCAGACCGCTGCAGGCACAGCCCGTGGCATGTTTGCAACAGTGTGGCATACATGCCATGCCGTACAGGAAGGGGGGTGAAAATACAGGGGGGCACTACATGTGCGCCCCTACATACACCCCAGGTCCAAATCTGGCAGAGAGCTCTGTAAGGGCCCTCTTTGTTGACATTCCAGCACCCTATTCATGGCAGGTTCATCCCCATGAAAAGGGTGGTGAAATAGCTACATGGAATATGCTTGGCAGTGCCGGCTGCGGCCAGCCAGCTTATTCCTGCCCAGAAAAGACTGCCAGCTCACTGGGATCCTTGATCCCGGAGGTGCTGGTTGTCTCGTGACAGTCTGACCACCTCAGTATTAATAATACTGCGGGCGGTCCTGCAGTGCAGCGGTTTTGAGACCGCCTCCATAGGTACAGTGGTCCTATTGTGGAAAAGTAAATTTTGCCATGTTCTGTGTCCCTACGTGTCCTCCATCTTATGTTATGTGTGCATGATTAATATGCATATGTATTCCCCATGTTTGATTAAAGACGCAATTATAGTTGTGTCCACCTCTAGTATGCCAGTTCCCAGTCCTCGTGAATACTACGAATATCAGGCCTATGTAAAGCTACGTTGCCACGTTTCTCAGTGTGCACGTTATTTCATTGTAAAGTCCCCGTTTCTAGGCCTCAAAAGGGCCTGGACACCAGATTCAGCTTCTGTCTCCTGAGCCCTCGCTGAGGAGCGATACAGCCCCCACCTGTATTCCTGACCCTTCACTTACTTCCTGCCTCACAGTGCCCGGTTCAGCCTGGCTCTGCCTACGAGTCTGCCAAGAGTATGTTATGATTCTAGTTATCAGTCCAGCCCTCCTTCTCTGCATTCCTAAGCTACTGAATCGCATCAATAGTTTCCGTCATTGTCTAGCCTTTACGTCTCCATGTAAGAGTAATACTGCATTTAATGGTCATTTAATATTCATCACGCACTACATGTAGAATAATGCATGCTCCAGTCTTAGAGTCTGTTAGCCTCTACCCCGATAACTTTTGGATTCTATCAACATGTTCTCTAAACATCAGATACTAGATACTGTTTAGGTACATGTCGCCCTGACTCTCCAGACTTCAGTCTCTGCTCCTAGCACATAGTTCATAGCCCCCAGCTTCTCCTAGTAACACGTCATTGTCAGTTTACGCGCACCATTAGGTTAGAGGTCCCGGCTCCTTAGGTAGCCCCCTCCATGTTTCCGCCCCATTTATGACATATTTTGCTACGTTTACATCACATGTCTATGTATACGCCTCTGTTACACCTACTTTCACCCTTATCTTTCGCGACTGCTATTGACCACACCCACTGCTCCGCCTACTGTAATTCACTGTAATGCAATTGTTTTAGTATATATATGTTGTACATTGTTATTAAAGTCAGCGCGCTCATCCCAGATCCAGCCCCGGCAGCTGCCGGGCCCTGTCCTCCTATTCCTGTGCAGGTTGTCCTGTTCCTGTCCTTTATGCTGTATTAAACCTGCAAACTCCTACTACCTCGAATCTTGACTCTTATTTATTGAGCTATCTGTTGTTGCTATGTCCAGTAAAACCTAGATCCGGTATTATTTATTTATATACCACATAATGGCGCCCGAATAGGGACTTGCCCTTTTCCCACGCGCCGGTGAAGCCACGCCGGCCCCCTGACCCTCTGCAGCCGTGACGGAACTCTTCTGCACACCGGCAGATATTTCTGCTTCAAGTATCCCTCAGGCCCACGGAGGAGACGGAGGTGGCGGTCCAGCATCCAGACGAGGCGGTGGAGGAACGCGGCGAGTCCCGACCAGAGCCCAAGCCGAGAGTCCAAGGTCCGAGGTATCCGGAGGCCCACCCGTAACAGAAGTCCGAAGTTCGTCCGTCCGGCATCGAAGCAGTCCAGTCCAGTCCGAGGCCTCCCGTTCTTGCTGCCCGGTGAGTACCGTTGCTGGGGTAGTATCTAGACAGGGTCAATCTAATTGACTCTGGTCCGTGGGTTGGTGGTACACAGACCCACAAAACGAAGGGTCCACTTCGGTGGATGCGGGTCCTGACGTGTCTCTTTATGAGACCGGTGAGTTTCGTACTGTTTCAGCAGTGCATCTAGTTTCTGTTCTAGTCAGTTCTGTTCTCGAGAAAATTCATGTATTCTGTTTTCCGTATTCCAGGTAGTATTCTGTTCGAACTGTTATTTTAAATGTTCTTCATGTATTTTAATGTCGTGGTATGAATGTGGAGTAATTATCGTGTTCATTGTGTATTATAATTACGTATTGTGTCTAAGTTACAGTTCAGTCATGCCGTTATTTTCTAAATTACGTCAGTTAAAAACCAGAAAAGGTCTGCTAGAAGCAGCAGTTCCTGTCCCGCCTAGGGACAGTCCAGGTCATTTTATGTATCAGAAGCATGGCATAAGTGCCATATTGTATCTAGATTTATGGGTAGAGTATACCAAACAGTTAGAGGAAAAGTATAGATGGCCCGTATCAGGTACGTGGGATGCCGAGTGCATCATGCGAGTAGAAGAGGCATTATGGAAAAAGAAAGCCAGACAGTCACAGAAAGATGCCATCGAGTTATGGCGCAAAGAATCTCATAAAAAAACCGAAAAAGAAATCAGAAAGTCAGAACTAAGTAGAGAATCCTTAGAACGAGCCCAAGAAAGGGAATTAATCGAGATAGGTGAACGAGTTAAAACCGAACAGTCAGACAGACAGAGGCATGCCCTTATTAAGGGTATGTATCCTCTTCTTGCCGAGGGCTTGCCAAAAGCGACCCCGGAGGCATCCAGTAATTTTCCGCCGCCACTAGTTCCGACCAAGCTACGTCACAAACCGACCGCAGCTGATATTTTCATCTCGTCCTATTTGGACGACACAGTCCCAGAATATGCAAATCCTGTTCTGCCAGTCCCTGTGAATCAGGCAATTCCTGCTCCTCCAGACACCGGAGTACCTGTTACGGTACCCCCGGTCCAGCCTACGTTTCAATTTCACGCCGCGCCAGTACGAAGAGTATCAGTCGGCGATTCCAGTTTAGGGGCCGCAGGAGGAGGTCCTCCTGGTACCCCGCCGCCACACCAACGTAGAACGTTGGCCGAGTTACATGAATGCGCGTTACAGCGTACGCGCTGATATCAGTCCGTTGCAGATATCCGACGAGCTCTCACTGAATGCCGCTATGATCCAGTTACAGGTGATGAAAGTACGGTTATATATTCCGTACGTGTCAGACGGGTGACCGGGTATTTGGACACCCTACCGGATATGAAAGAAGATCTAGACAGAATATATCGTTTCATCCGTACAGGGGATGATCCACAGAGTATTAGCGAAGCCATGTCTCAGAGAAAAGCTGAAATCCAGCTCATGATATTAAAGTTTCTGATTAATTGTCTAATAAGAGAACAAGATTACCCGACTAAAGATCCAGCCGAAATGAGAATCCTGACAAGGTGGAGTGATAATATAGCCGAGGGTAAGCACAAAACCATCAGTAGTATAGAGAGTATGTACAAGAAAATTTGTAAGGAAATAATAAGGTTACACGAGAAACGCAAAGAAGCACAAGTAAGCGAGAAAGAGAGTGACTCTCCTACGGAAGAGGTAGAGGACGAGAATCCCGCCAGAATAGCGTATGTAGGAAAATCTAGATTTCCAGACCGTCATTTACGCCTAGAACACAAGTCAGTTTTTCATCATCCAGCACCAGAACAAGGTTCTCTAGAACAAGTATTTCAAGCTACCGATCATATTCTGAAATCACGAATAGGTTATAGTGAGTTAAGTACTATGCATGAACAAGAACTAGTCCGATCAGCAGTCCGATGGATTACTGATTCTACCACTTTTCCAGATGAAATAGTGGCACAAATGTTTCTGAAATTGCCCCCAGCCGAGCAGCGACTGGTGGGTATGTATATGATCCAGCACCTCATTACATTGTATGAGGGTCAACATTCTGATCCAGGTCCGTTACACGATGTCCTGAACGAGTTACTCCAGTATAGATGGAAAGGTTTAGGTACCGATTTAATTAGTGTCATTCTAGAACAACGCCACAAATATAGTATGTTTTTGAACCCGCATTTTGTTCATGTCTCACCCCCAGAAAGTAAACCGTTTTACATAGACAGACAGAATCCGTTACGAGAAGTACACCCAGTCAGGACAACAGCCGGTGAAATGCAACGAGTGTTTGTTTACACCCCGATTACAAAGATGGAACTCCTAGAGATGAAAAAGTTAATTCCCTGTCATGATAAAGATCCAGCAGGGTTCCACCGAGAATTAAAAGACATGCTCCGTATGGGAGAATACACGTATCCAGATATTATTAAAATGTTAAAGGTCCTGTTGCCCGCAGGGGTATATGAGAAACTCAAAGAAAAAGAATGGGAGGTGGGAGAGAAAAAGATCGATTGGGCAGTTCTAGAAGCTGAAGATAAGGCACGAGTACCAGGTACCGGTCTTGGAGATAAATGTAAAGAATTACCTGAACTGTTAATACAAGTTTTGCCCAGATTATTAGCAACTAAAAAGGAAGACTGGGATGCAATCTCAGCCTGTAAACAGAAACAAGACGAAGACACTAGTGATTTTAATTCTAGATTTGAAAAATGTTTTATTATAAACAGTGGCTTGAAGACGAGTAGCGAGTCATACCCTCATCTTTTTGTTACCAAACTAGTCGAGAATTCAAGTCCACAAGTTAAGAATCGAGTTTTGAAAGTCGAAAGTACCTGGCAAGCTAATACCCCGTCCCAGATGTTGCAGATGCTCCAGTACCACCAGAATAGAATCAGAGAAGAGCAAGAACACGAGAGAAAACGTATGAAAGACACGAAAATGAAAGTACTAGTTGCACAATCTGTTCCACAAGACAGTCAGAAGAGGGGTCCGAATCAAGCCAGTCATCCTGCAGCTCCCGTTAAAGGGAACTGCAATTATTGTAAACAGCCAGGTCATTTTATAAACGAGTGTACAGTTCTGAAACACAACATAGCTACTGGTAAGACTAAAGAAAGACCACGTCCGCCTAGACAAGAACAAATTGCACAGACTTCTCAGCCACAGAATGCACAACAGACAGCTACAGCACCGCAGCCTATTGCTGCAACACAACATGTTACACAGCAGATGTACCAGTATGCACAGTCTGAGTATCCAGAGTATCAACCGTATTCATGAAACAGCCTAGAGAGGGAGGTAGGCTTGCCTCTCATCGAGATTCCTGTAGATCAAGAGGGTCCCTATGTTCACAGTCAAGTATTAGGGAAAGACAGAAAGTTTCTGATTGATACAGGGGCAAGTAGGACCACCATCAGTCATGCCAAAGTTCCAGGGGCTCCGCTCTCAGGCTCTAGAAATGTTTCCCTTGGATTTTCAGGAAAGCCTATTGTAAACGAGATATCAAAGCCAGTCACTCTAGAAGTAGGTCCATTGTCCCGCACTACTGATCTGTTACTTACGAAGTCATGCCCAGAAAATGTATTAGGTATTAAAACACTGAAAGAGTTAGGTGCAGTTATTTGCTGTTCCCCCGAGGGAATACGATTGTTCCTACGTGACTTCAAGGGTCACTATGTATTACGAGATTTTGATCCGAGATTGTCTAATGTTCCGCAGCATCTATGGGCGCAAGGTCCAACTGATGTTGGTTATATGTAAATCACACCCCATCGTGTGACCCTCAAGCCAGGTGTAGTGTTACCACGAATCAGACAGTACAGATTGCCACCTGAGGCTGTAGCAGCCTTATCCAAAATTATTGACGAGCTCATGGCTCAAGGAGTAGTTGTAGAAACTGACTCCAATGTATGTAATTCTCCGATCATTCCAGTCATGAAACGTACTGATCCAAATGCACCCCCAGTATATCGATTAGTGATTGACCTTCGAGAACTCAATAAATGTATTATTCCCCAGTACCCAGTTGTCCCAGATATCTCTTCCCTATTGACAGTCATTGATTCCGAAGCTTCATTTTTTACAGTCATAGACCTCAAGAACGCGTTTTTCAGTGTCCCCATTCATCCAGACAGCCAGTTTCTTTTCGGATTTTGTTTAAATGGAAGGAGCTATATGTTCACACGCGCTCCTCAAGGTTTCACAGAAAGTCCTAGTATTTACAGTCAAGCACTTAAGAGACAACTAGACAATATTCACATGCCAACTGACACTGCCCTGCTCCAGTATGTCGACGATCTACTGATCACAGCCCGTTCTGAACGTGCTTGCGAGCGAGCATCACTCACAGTTCTGTATTTCCTTGCCGAGATGGGGCACAAGGTGTCCCCTTCGAAGCTTCAATTCTGTGTACAGCAAGTGATCTACTTAGGCCACTTACTGTCCAAGTGGGGTAGGCAGTTGACACCAGACCGTATCCAGTTAATAGCGAGTCTTCCTCAGCCCAAGACACAGAAGGAGGTACGTGCTTTTATCGGCCTCACTTCTTATTGTAGACAATGGATTCCTCAGTATGCATTTCTAGCTAAACCACTGATACAGTTAACGACACAGGAGGCAGCCGTATCGACTGTCCTCCCTTGGACATCTGAACATACACTTAGTTTCAATGAGTTAAAGAAAGCTTTATGCCAAGCTCCAGTTCTAGCTACACCGAACTACAGTAAGCCTTTTACACTTTTCGTCACAGAACGTGATGGTACAGCATTATCTGTTCTCACACAAGATCAAGCAGGACAATACAAGCCCTGTGCTTATTTTTCGAGCACATTAGATCCTGTAGCCCAGGCTCTGCCTGCGTGCCTCAAGTCAGTTGCAGCCACAGCACTAGCTATCAGACAAAGTGATTCCATAGTATTAGGACACTCCCTGACAGTACAAGTGCCACACTCCGTGGAAGTTCTTTTAAACCGAACACAGACTCAGCACTTGACAATTGCACGTTTAACAGGTTATGAATTGACACTGTTCCAGCCACACATAGAAATCAGACGCTGCAACGTTTTAAATCCTGCTACACTGTTACCATCAGTTATTTCAAATCCTGCCACACACGACTGTGTGGAAGTAGTTAATATCATGACTAAGCCAAGACAAGACCTGACAGATATTCCATTACCAGATCCCGACCTGACACTTTATGTGGATGGTTCATGTATGAGAACAAGTACAGGAGAACTAGTAGCCGCATATGCAGTGACTACTGACACTGAAGTTATAGAGACACACCGTATTGACACCCTGTCTGCTCAAGCAGCGGAACTAGTTGCTCTGACCCAAGCCTGCATACACGCTAAGAACCTGAAAGTCAATGTTTACACAGATTCACGTTACGCATTTGGAGTCGTACACGACTTTGGAGTGCTCTGGCAAGAGAGAGGTTTCATGACTTCTCATGGAACCAAGATTCAGCATGGTCTCCTTATTCAGGCTCTGTTAGATGCCATACACTTACCGACATCCATTGCTATCATGAAATGCAAAGCACATACGAAAGTTACTGACACTATTTCCCAAGGTAATGATCTAGCAGATCGCACAGCCAAGCTTACAGCACAGACTCCAGACATTTCAGTTAATCCGACACAGACACATACTCCAGATCAGACTACATGTATGACCGTTAAGGACCCTACTCAAGATGTCATAGATATCCAGTTACATGCTACTCCCGATGAAATCAAGAAATGGTCCGAACAAGGAGGGGTCCAGACAGATCAGGGATGGGTAACGAAGGGTAGAGCCACATGGTTTCTCCCCGACTCTATGGTTCAAGTCATTATCAATACCGCACATAGTCCAGCACATTTAGGAGAAAAAGCTATGTTAGATAGTATCCAGAACATTTGGTCCAACAAGCATTTACGAGCTGCAGCCAAGCAGAAAGTCCGTACCTGTATGATATGTTGTCAGTTTAATCCAGGTAAAAGTGTCCCGGTGGAACAAGGTTGATTCCAACCCCCTGACCACCCTTTTGAAGTCCTCCAGATGGATTATATTCAGATGGAGCGATGTCGAGGTTTCAAGTATGTCCTTGTAGTTGTATGCGCTTTGTCCAGGTGGACAGAGGCATATCCAGTCCCAGATTACACAGCCGCGACCACTGCCAAGCAGTTGGTTCGTGAGTTCTTCCCCCGTTATGGACTCCCTAGAGTCGTATATTCTGATAACGGCCAGCCATTCTCATCTGAGTTGATGAAACACGTTTCCCTGTTGTTAGGGTACCAGTGGAAGTTCCATTGTGTACGCCATCCAGAAGCAGCCGGTCTCGTAGAGAGACATAATCAGACCCTGAAAATCCGCGTTGCAAAAGTATGTAAAGAGAAAGGTGTGGACTGGCTAGTAGCTCTGCCAGTCGCTTTATTTTATATGCGCATGGTCGCACATTCCAGATCAGGTCTGTCCCCGTACGAGGTCGTATTCGGCCGCCCCCCTAACATGTGGGGTACACCTAGGCCTCGAAGTATTACCGATGTTTCAAGTAATATGCTGACAGATTACCTAGCTTCCTTGATGTCTGCCCTCAACTCTTGTCGTTCACAGGTTGCCGCCGCATTTCCAGACAATACCGAGGTGGCACCGCATGAAATCGTTCCCGGATCCATGGTTCTGGTCAGGAACTTTGATCGTTCAAGTCCGCTGGAGCCTCGCTGGAAAGAACCCCGACAGGTCCTCCTCACCACCCGTACAGCCGTGAAGTTGGAGGGAAGAAAAGGCTGGGTGCATCTGTCGCATTTAAAAAAGTTTTATGGACTGAAACCAGTTTCAAAGAACATTTCCGAGGATTCTAAAAACTGCCAAAGTACTATTCTTAAGGACTGTCCCGCAAAAGACAATGATACTGAACCCTCCCTGTTAGAGAACACTCCGCAACAGGAGTATAAGCAAAAATTAAGGTCTAGTAAAATAAGTCAGCCAGTTTGATTGTCTAAGTCCTCCCCTAGGTGAAACGGTTAGACCGGTTTCTGACATGTATAAAATAGACCCCCATAGTGAGAGAGTTAGTCAAAACTCAATCCGATGTATCGTTTTTCTAAGTTTCATATTGTTTTTCAGTCTTATGATTTCCTGCACCAGTTATGCATTTTATTTGTATTTTCCAGTTCCTCATGCAAATACGTCTTCTAATGTTACAGTAGAGCACACATTTAGTGATCTGCCTCCTCATGAACTCTCTTATCGTCTCGCTATGAGTAATAATTCCTTTATCCGCATGTTACATTATTCACACCAGACCAGCAATGCCACTAATTGTTGGGTGTGTGGTCGACTCCCCCCTTTCCAGACCCCGAAGGGAGTTCTGCCACTCTTTCCTTATCCATTTTCACATAATGGTTCGTGTGGAGCATGGTCCACGTTAACGTCATCCTCAACAGATATGTCTTTTCTTAACAGTACATGTTTTCCAGACAAGCAAGGTCTTCCCCACAGAACAGGGTTAGACCTAGAAAATGAAGTTTATAATCTAGGTAATTATTCTTCGAATTTCATGGTCCTGAATGTTCAGTCTGATCCCATTCCAGACTTACCTGCTATTTCAGTACTACCAGTCAAAGGCGAATTATGTGTCAGAAATTATGGTTCCATACATGTAGGACATAGTGATTGTACTACTATTGTCAAGTATAGTGACAGTGGGAAATCTATTTTCAAAGCTTCACGTCATTCTTATTTTGTTTGTGGTCAGACCGCATATGTTCGTCTGCCCCTCGATTGGGAGGGTACCTGTTACATTGCCTTCCTACTGCCACCTGTTTTCCTAGCCCCATCTGATTATCATAGAAACACACATCTAGTACACTTTAGACATAAAAGGGAGATCGAGTCCCCAATTGTCGATTATACTGAAACTGCTCTAGAACAGTATACAGATTTCAATAGAGGTTTCTTCTTCTTTATAGGACCTATCCAGAATAGTAAGCTAATCCGTAGGTTAACCAGAACCCTTGAAGCAGTAGTGAATGAGACTGCCTCTGCCTTAGGTAACTTAACCGAAGAACAATCTGCTATGAGATTTGTCGTGCTCCAGAATCGTCTCGTCCTTGACGTCATACTGGCCGATAGGGGCGGGGCCTGTAGAGTCATCGGATCTAGTTGCTGCATTTTCATTCCTAATAACGCGCCGTCTGTTTATTCAGCTATAACCAGACTCCATAAAATTGCCCATATGTTACACCAAGATCCAGGCACCTGGACATGGTCCGGTTGGTTCTGGAATATAATTTCCGCCTGGGGATGGAAAGTATTGTCATTTCTAGGTTTTGCAGTAGCGATCATATTCAGTTGCTGCCTCTGTATACAATGTGGCCCCGCGATTTGCGGCATCTGTGCTACCTCTTGTATTCCTAGTCCCAAGTCCCGTTCTAAATCCCGTTCCAAGACAATTCGAGACGAGCAAATGATACTGTATGAAATGATAGATGGTATCATGAATATTGATGTTTCCTGATGGAAACGTAGTGACAAGGAGGGAATGTGGAAAAGTAAATTTTGCCATGTTCTGTGTCCCTACGTGTCCTCCATCTTATGTTATGTGTGCATGATTAATATGCATATGTATTCCCCATGTTTGATTAAAGACGCAATTATAGTTGTGTCCACCTCTAGTATGCCAGTTCCCAGTCCTCGTGAATACTACGAATATCAGGCCTATGTAAAGCTACGTTGCCACGTTTCTCAGTGTGCACGTTATTTCATTGTAAAGTCCCCGTTTCTAGGCCTCAGAAGGGCCTGGACACCAGATTCAGCTTCTGTCTCCTGAGCCCTCGCTGAGGAGCGATACAGCCCCCACCTGTATTCCTGACCCTTCACTTACTTCCTGCCTCACAGTGCCCGGTTCAGCCTGGCTCTGCCTACGAGTCTGCCAAGAGTATGTTATGATTCTAGTTATCAGTCCAGCCCTCCTTCTCTGCATTCCTAAGCTACTGAATCGCATCAATAGTTTCCGTCATTGTCTAGCCTTTACGTCTCCATGTAAGAGAAATACTGCATTTAATGGTCATTTAATATTCATCACGCACTACATGTAGAATAATGCATGCTCCAGTCTTAGAGTCTGTTAGCCTCTACCCCGATAACTTTTGGATTCTATCAACATGTTCTCTAAACATCAGATACTAGATACTGTTTAGGTACATGTCGCCCTGACTCTCCAGACTTCAGTCTCTGCTCCTAGCACATAGTTCATAGCCCCCAGCTTCTCCTAGTAACACGTCATTGTCAGTTTACGCGCACCATTAGGTTAGAGGTCCCGGCTCCTTAGGTAGCCCCCTCCATGTTTCCGCCCCATTTATGACATATTTTGCTACGTTTACATCACATGTCTATGTATACGCCTCTGTTACACCTACTTTCACCCTTATCTTTCGCGACTGCTATTGACCACACCCACTGCTCCGCCTACTGTAATTCACTGTAATGCAATTGTTTTAGTATATATATGTTGTACATTGTTATTAAAGTCAGCGCCCTCATCCCAGATCCAGCCCCGGCAGCTGCTCCTCCTATTCCTGTGCAGGTTGTCCTGTTCCTGTCCTTTATGCTGTATTAAACCTGCAAACTCCTACTACCTCGAATCTTGACTCTTATTTATTGAGCTATCTGTTGTTGCTATGTCCAGTAAAACCTAGATCCGGTATTATTTATTTATATACCACACTATGGACCGCTAAATCATAATGAGGCCCTAAGATATTTAACTTATTCTTTAAACACTTTTAATATATTTGCAATTGTGAACATTGTTACAAAAATGGTACATAAGTAATATACTTTAATGTACTCCTTTAGTAAATAATAAATACTACTATACTATAATGTTGTTTTTATTGTGCTATTTAAATATTACTTTACATATTCATCTATATTGTGTTAATACGTTTCTTTATTTTTAAAATATTTGTATAACATTGTTATATATATATATATATTTTTTGTAATACTTTTGAGGTATTCTTTTCTATAGGAGGATAGTATTTTTTATTTCTATTAATGGCCATTTTTTTGTTTCTAACTGTGTTTCTTAGTCTATTCCTGTCATTATGTGTTGGGTTTTTTGGGATCGAGTCACGATTATCTGCTGCTGTGCAACAATTAAGAGAGACAATTTTAGTTCTTCTTTAAGGTTTTACGAGTCGAGGGATGGGGTAGATGAATTTATTGTGGGTTATTGTTTAAGGGCTACATGTATGAACCTATTTTGTATTCGCAAACGGGGCGTTTCACAGAATCGGCCCCCCATTTGTGAACGCAAAAAAGCTTTTCCTATGTATGAAACCCTATTTTGCGATTTGGAAACTTGTTATCGAATCACAAAGGGGTTTGGGATTCGGTATTTGGAATGGGCGTGTTTAGGGGGTCCCTTCCCAATGGCGAATCGCAGTGGTATGTATGAATGTTTTGTGACCGTGAATGAGGTTGCAAAACATTTGCATTTTACCACCAACTTCAAGTTAGTAGTAACCCCGGAACTCCAAGGGGCTCTTTCCCCTTTGGGAATGCTAGCAAACACCTCTTTTTTCAGCAGGCAGTGGTACGATAAACTCATGCCTGCTCTTAAAAATGCAAATAATTTTTTTTATTTTTTTCCTTTAAACGCAACCGATTTTCCTTTAAGAAAAACATGCGTTCTTTTTATTAATGATTGCTTAATCGAAAAGCAATCACGGACATGGTGGTCTGCGGATCCCAGCAGGCCACCATCCCCATAATTTTAGCGATTACTAAGAGGTCGCAAATTGCGACCTACCTCATTAATAATAATGAGGTAAGTCAATTTGAGACCACTTAGAAATCGTTATAGTAAAGGTTGTGGGATTTTAGGTTTTTTTTACGTACGAGTATTACTTGATATTTAGAAATGTCTTAATTTTACCAAAGGGTAATGTGCCTTTGTCCAGGTGTTTGAGTGTGGAGTTTAATTAATCATTTTTCCGTTCTCTGATGTTGGTGCTGTTGTTGTTTAGGGTCTAAAGATTGATAGACAGATAAAAATAGAGATTTTGTATAATTATTTATACATTTACATTTTATAATCAATTCGGGTTACATTGAGTTAGTTTTATTTATCTTGCTTGTTAAGGTAGTTAGTGATTTTTTGCAGTTTTTCACTTTGCTGTACTTTTGGGAGTTCAGCAGAGTGACATTCTCTAGCAGATTTTTTTTTTTAACAGAGTTATATGTAGCGCAAACTTGACCCAAAGGTATCGGGTTTCAGAGTGCACCAGTTGTTCATTTTTTTGTTAGGCACGGGGAGATTATCAGCCAGGTTCATCATTGAAAAATGGGCTCGCAAAGGGCCAGATTCTGAGAATCTGGCCCTTTGCGAGCGCAATTTTTGCATTTGGGATTCATCATCCCAAATGTAAAAATCGCTAATTGTGAAATCGCTAAATTGCGAGGAATTGCATTTAAGGAATCTCTATTTGAGATTCCTTAAATGCAATTCATTAACCATTTTTAAATTGCGAATTCTCTTATTTACCGCGAAGTCTGACTTCGTGGTAAATACGAAAACGTAGAAAAATGCACTTTAGTGCATTTTTCTAAGTTGTATGTTACACTAAGTTGTATGTTACACACACACATGTCCTTTGGACATGTGTGTCCGCAACATCAATCTACATTGACATTTCAGGGGTGCTAGAGGGTGTCCTTTGGACAGCCCTGGCACCCTTGAAATCGCATCTTTATTTGACTCATTTGGACCTAGCCCATAGGAATGAATGGGGAGTCATTCCTTATTTGCGATTAGCAATTTGCTAATCACAAATAAGGAAGCTGTAAAAATCGCAAATAATTTTGCGATTTCTACATGAATCCCGTTTTGAGAGTCCTTAATTGCGATTCCTTAATAATCGCTATTAAGGACTCGCAAAACGGGACAATGATGAATCTGGGGGTATGGGATTTGCACGGAATCACAGGATGTTGAGTGACCGTGCCGAGACACCAACCTGGTTCCCCATTTTTTTAGGTCAATCACCTTAGCTGTTAGGCCAACTCTTCTCCACGATATTTATTCTGTGAGTAGTAGTGAATTTTTTCTGTTAATTTCATATTGTTTTTTTTAAATAAGTTAATAATTGTATTGGTTAGTTTGAGTTTAATTTGCCTTTTTTTGTAATCAACTTTTTGGTGGATACTAATTAGGTCCTAATTACGACTTTTGGCAAAGCAGTGGTGAGGTGGTGCCAACTACCACGCTGAAGGTCGCTGACAACCGTCCGCCATATTACCACCAATTTTGTGGTTTGGAGGGTTGGCAGCGTGGCGGTCCCACTGCTTTGTGTCTTTAAAAGGTGGCAGTGCCTTTGAAAGAGGCACTGCAATGGGAACGCATGGGGTTCTAACGTCTATGCCGAGCAGGAACTTGTGTGCATGCACACAGGGGGGCACAGGTTGTGTCCCGAGGCATACATCTCCACACTGGCGATGCTGAAACAAAGGTGGCCCTTCATGGAGGAAAGACCTCCATGAAACCACTGGCTGTCCTGAAACTTGTATTATACCTGTCAGTGCCGCTGCGGCACCATCTGTATATTACATAGCCCCTGATCGCCGCGCCTCTGCCAGGCAACAGCAGGTCCAATTACGGCCCGACCGCCCAATTCGTAATAGGGTGCTCAGACTGCCGGCGCCGTGGTGGCTGGACCACCGCTGAACCACCATGTGTCTGGCTGTCCTTGGACCGCCAGACTTGTAATTAGGCCCCAAGGGCCGGATGTAGGTTATCTGATTTTACCGATTCTAAAATACAGAATTTTACCGAATCGGTATTTTCGAATCGGTAAATGACATGTAGATAAAAAATCGGTAAAAAATACTGATTCGGTAAAATTCGGTATCGGACAATCGGAAAATACCGAATCGGTATTTACCAATTCTGTATTTACCGAATCGGTATTCCCCATGTATTCCTATGGGCCTAGGAATGCATGGGGAATACCGATTCGGGAAATACAGACTCTGTAAATACCGATTCGGTAAATACCAAATCGGAAAGCTGACAATAGTGAAACTTAAGTTGGCAGCCAATCAGGTGCTACCACCCTCCCAGGAAGTGGCCACACAGGCAGCTGCTACTAACTAGAAGTCACTGGAAAGGCAGTTGGAGCTGAGCCGAGTCACTGAGCAGCAGAAAGGGTTTGGTGCACTTTTAAAAGTGTAAAATGGCAAGCAGCAAGGAAAAAGAGCAGCCCGAGAGGAGGAGGAAACTCAAATTCAGCAGCATGGAGTTGCAGGTCCTTGTGGAGGAGGTGGTGAAGGTGCACCACAAACTCTTTGGCAGGCAGTCCCTCACTGTGGCAGAATCTGCCAAAAGAAAAATCTGGCTTGGAATTTTGGACAAAGTAAATGCAGTTGGGGTGACCACCAGAGACACAGAGGACCTGAAAAAACGTTTTTATGACCTCAGGAGCCAAACCAAAAAGAAATTGGCTGAACATCACAAGCAGGCATCAAAAACTGGCGGAGTCAAGAACCCAGCACCCCCCCTTACTGACCTGGAGGAGATGGTGGCCTCAACCATTGAACCAGACAGCGTCTGCGGACTGGGAGAAGTGGACAGCTCAGCCATAGCTGCAAGCAAAATAGGTAAGACAAATGCACAGCATGCGCCCCCATACCATCATCCTTACCTGCACCCTTTGTGGCCAAGTGTACCCCAGTCCAGTAGTGGGTGAAGGTCCCTGATTAGGTCCAGGATAGTTTGGGGAGCCAGCCTGTACCTTTGTAGGATCTCTGGCTCAGTTATCTGGAATAGAGTGATCCTCTGCCTATACATCTGCTCCTCCCTCAACCAGACCCTCTCTCCTTCTGCCTCTAGCCGTAGCCGCCTCGCAATGACATAGAATGCCGCCATTCTGGATAAAATGTTGCATTTTGGGGCCTTTTTTATACACTGCACCTGTTTACCACCTGATTGGAATCCATGGTAAATACCGACTCTTAAATACCGAATGCAAATTCGGTATTTCTGCAGTTCCCTACATCTCAAATACTCATTTTTACCATTTCATAATTTCCAAATCGGTAAATTTACCGAATAGGTAATGTTTCCCAATCGGTAAATTTACCGATTCGCAACGGCGGCGTAAACGTGGCGCAAGTCCGACAGAAATCTGCCCCTTATACTTTTACAAATTAAGCACTGCACAGGCTGCTGCCACCCTTCACCTGATGTAAGCGCAGGCCCTCTGTGGCGTGGAATCTGCCACAGACACCCCAGTGGCCATCTTTATGATGCCGCCACCATCAGCAGGCATTACACCGCCCAGCCTGCCATTGTTGTACCAGTTGAGCTTACATGAATGAAGCATACTGCTGCCTGCTGACGCCACTCAAGCCCGGCGCCCCAGCCGCCGCAGGGCCGCCCGCCTCGATCGCCACTCCAGCCCGGCGCCCCAGCCGCCGCAGGGCCGCCCGCCTCGATCGCCACTCCAGCCCGGCGCCCCAGCCACCGCAGGGCCGCCCGACTCGATTTTCGCGCCGGTTTTTGCCGCGACCCCGCCCCCCCGCCTGCTGATAGGACAACGCGCTCCCCGCCTCACAGCTGACCCGCCCTCACGGATCCCTTCTTATGACGCCCCCTCAGCGACCGCGCAGCGGACGCGCGCAGCGGGAGCACCAAATGAGCGCCGAAGGTGCGCCAAAGGTAAGCCCGTCTGCGCCCGTCCGCGCCTGGACCGCGCCCAGTGCCAGGACCCCTGGCCCCCGCAGTTCCCAGCCCACCCGCCGGACGTACGACGCCGCCACCCTCAACGCACTCAACACCGGCCGATTCCCAGGATGCTACCGAGCCACCCCGAGACGCACCCACGGACCCTTCGGCTGTACCGCCTGCAAGTTCATCTGCATCCGGACCTGCCTCGCACCAGCACCCGCCAAGACGAACACCAGCAGCAACCACCTCAAGTGCATCCTGCTCAACACCCGCTCAGTCCACAGACACGCCATCGAACTCTGGAACCTCATCGACACCACTGCTCCTGACGTTGCCTTCCTCACGGAGACCTGGATGAACGCCTCCTCAGCGCCCGACATCGCCATCGCCATCCCAGAGGGCTACAAGATCACCCGGAGGGACCGCACCGCCAACCAGACAGGAGGAGGCATCGCCATCATCCACAGGGACACCATCCGCATCACGACCTACACCGACGACATCCTGACTACCGCCGAACACCTACACTTCCAGATCCACACCGACCCGAAGTCCACCCTCAGAGGCACCCTGATCTACCGACCCCCGGGACCACGCACCCAATTCAGCGAGGACATCGCCGACTTCGTCAGCCCGCATGCCCTCCCCTCCGCTGACTACATCCTCCTGGGGGACCTCAACTTCCACCTGGAGAACAACAACGACCGCAACACCACCACCCTGCTCGACAACCTCGCCAACCTCGGACTCAAGCAACTAGTGACCACCCCCACCCACCTCGCCAGACACACAATCGACGCCGTCTTCTCATCCAGCAAAGACATCGCCTTCAGCCACGCCACAGGACTCCACTGGACAGACCACAGCTGCGTCCACTTCACCTTCAGAAGAACGACGACCCACCACCACCAGCAACAGGTCGCCCGCAGAAGCTGGAGCAAGATCACAGCCGACCAACTCGCCGCTTCCCTGAGCCAGCACCCTCCCGCCAGCTCAGCGAACCCCAGCCAGGCCGCCAACAACCTCACGAAGTGGATCAGCAACTGCGCGGACGAACTCGCCCCACTGAGGACCCCGCCCAGCAGACCCGGCAGCAAGAAGGCCCCGTGGTTCACCGACGAACTCAAGAGCTCCAAGAAGAACTGCCGAGCCCTCGAGAAAGCCTGGAGAAGGGAGCCAACACCAGACAACATGACCACCCTCAAGCTTGCCACCCGGAAGCATCACCAACTGATCCGCGACACCAAGAAAACCGCATTCAAGGACCGGCTGGATAACAACGCACACAACAGCAAGGAACTCTTCAACATCGTGAAAGAGCTCTCCAACCCCAACGCCGGAAACAACGACATCACCCCATCGCAAGAACTCTGCAACTCCCTCGCCTCCTACTTCCACAACAAGATCGCGGACATACACAACAGCTTCAACACCCAACTGACGAATGCCACGTCCAACTCGACCGAACCACCGCCCCCCACCACCACCCTCCGCGCCTGGACTCCGATCTGCACCGAAGAAACCGTCCGCATGATGAACTCCATCCACTCCGGATCTCCGACCGACCCCTGCCCTCACCACGTCTTCAACAAGGCCGACGCCGTCATCGCACCCCACCTGCGGGACATCATCAACACCTCCTTCACCACCGCCACCTTCCCTGAGAGCTGGAAGCATGCCGAACTCAGCGCTCTACTCAAGAAACCAACAGCGGACCCCACCGAGCTCAAGAATTACCGCCCCGTCTCGCTGCTCCCGTTCCCAGCCAAAGTCATCGAGAAGACCGTCAACAAGCAGCTGGCCGCCTTCCTCGAGACGAACGGATCCCTCGACCCCTCACAGTCTGGCTTCCGAGCCAACCACAGCACCGAGACCGCCCTCATCGCTGCCACCGATGACATCCGAACCCTGATGGACAACGGAGAAACAGCGGCCCTCATCCTACTAGACCTCTCCGCGGCCTTCAACACCGTCTGCCACCGCACCCTAGTGCATCGCCTCAGCAACGTCGGAATCCAGGAGAAGGCGCTGGAATGGATCATCTCCTTCCTCGACGGAAGAACACAGAGAGTCCGTCTACCACCGTACAAGTCAGAGGCCACCGAAGTCATCTGCGGCGTCCCTCAAGGATCCTCGCTGAGCCCAACCCTCTTCAACGTCTACATGAGCCCCCTCGCGGCCATCGCACGCCAACACAACCTCAACATCATCTCCTACGCCGACGATACCCAGCTGATCCTCTCCCTGACCAACAACCCCGCCGCCGCCAGAGCCAACCTTCACGAAGGGATGAAAGAGGTAGCCGAGTGGATGTCGACCAGCCGCCTGAAGCTGAACTCGGACAAGACGGAAGTCCTCATCCTGGGATCCTCGCCCTCCGCCTGGGACGACTCCTGGTGGCCCCCCGCCCTGGGCACCGCACCCAAACCGACAGACCACGCACGCAACCTGGGCTTCATCCTAGACTCCTCCCTCTCCATGACCAAGCAAGTCAACGCCGTCTCCTCGTCATGCTTCAACACCCTGCACATGCTACGGAAGATCTTCCGGTGGATCCCCACCGAGAACAGGAAGACTGTCACCCAGGCACTCGTCACCAGCCGACTGGACTACGGCAACGCCCTCTACGCCGGAACCACCGCCAAGCTCCAGAAGAGACTCCAACGGATCCAGAACGCCTCAGCCAGACTCATCCTCGACATCCCACGACACAGCCACATCTCCGGACACCTAAGAGACCTGCACTGGCTCCCGGTCAACAAGAGAATCACCTTCCGTCTCCATACCCACGCACACAAAGCTCTTCACGATCAAGGCCCGAGCTACCTCGACAACCGCATCAACTTCTACGCTCCCAAACGACACCCCCGATCAGCCAGTCACGCCCTCGCCGCCGTCCCCCGCATCCGAAGAACGACAACAGGAGGAAGGTCCTTCTCCTACCTGGCCGCCAAGACCTGGAACTCCCTCCCGACCCACCTGCGCCTGACCCAAGACCACCTCGCCTTCAGGAAGAAGCTCAAGACCTGGCTGTTCGGGCAGTAGCAGCACCCCCTCCCCCCCCCCTAGCGCCTTGAGACCCTCCGGGTAAGTAGAGCGCTCTATAAATGCCTATGATTGATTGATTGACTATTGCTGAACTAATTAAAAACGTTGCACTTTAAAATCTTATTCATCCAGTTTTAAAAAATGTGTATGCATCGAGTTTACAACACTACAACTCCGAGGCAGCTCAGCAGGTCAAAGCACATCCAACCTGCATCTCTTCCCTAGAAAGCTTCAGCGTGTTTATAAATCGCCAGAAAATCTTCATTATTCGACTGACTTATTCCGAGAAAGTAATTACAAATGTAACTTGAAGCACGCTCGCCCTGTGTTTGCGGAAAATAAACCACATGTTGCTCACGTGAGTGATGCTGCACACAGAGCCGACCCTGCAGCATCCCAGCCTTTAGTTTCAGCAGGTACCCAGACTGACGTCATGCACACTACATGCGCGTCGTGTCCAGCCAGGGATGAGGGGCGTCGACGTGGACAAAAGTAAGAAAGAGACGGAAATAAAATACATATATCAGCAGGTCGGTCTGCACAAACCTTCCTCGTGCTTATCGGCGCCACGGAGAGGCAGATGGTTGAGCCGAAGTGGATTAACAAAGGTTTGTTGACCTTGACTACAGAACGCCTCGGTCGCCGCATCCTCTGTGAAGGCCCCGCGCCCGCGGGGATGCTGAAGGGACCCGGAATGTCCGAGTTCGTGGTTATGAGACGCCCTAACTAAACGAGCAGAGGCTACCTGAGCGAACTTCACCATAACTAGACCAGGCAGCGGGGTAGGGGCTAACCTGGCATCAGCCGGGCACACAGAGGCCAGGAGGTTAATGGCGGTAATGCCAGCCTATCTGGTTTCAGGAAGGCCTTGGAGAGAAGCGAGCAGAGCCGACCGGGCCGACCGGGCCGCGCCCCCCCGGGACTGCAGCATCCGCCACTGATTCAATTTGCAGGTTTGATGCTTAAGGCCGGGCCGGGCCTGCTGGGGGTGGGCACTGACCCGGCGCTTCTCACCGCCTCGGGCCTTCTGTCAGTGATGGAGGAGATGCGGTCGAGTGGCGGGACTGTCAGCTGTCGAACCGCGGCGCTCGTCAAGAGCCGGATTCCAATCCCAGCGCTCTCTTCGCCAGGCTTATGACCCTGGGCAAATCAGCCCAGCTGGATGTCAGGGTTTAACGTGCGTCCCTTCAGCAGGGGCGTAAAAGGATGTGGCGAGAGGGCCTAGGACTCTGATACCTCACAGCTAGAGGACGCCTGGGGTCGAAAGGGGGGGTCCTTTGAAGGGTAGCCCCTCCACCCCCGAAGAGCCACAGGGGCAGCAGGGGGCTGCCCTCCAGTCCCTCTGGTGCATGGGACGCATTTCTCAAGGGTGTTATAGATTCACAGTGCACCAAAGGTCTTTATTTGCTCTCCTGGTTGAAACCAAGGGGCAGATTTATGAGGCACTTGCGCCACGTTTACGCCGCTGTTGCGTCACGCAAGGCGGCGTAAACGTGGCGCATCCCTACGAACGATTTACAACGTGACGCATCTAGGCAGATGCGTCACGTTGTAAAGCCCTGCGCCGCTTGTGGGCGTTCCGGCGCAGGGTGGGCGTTCCGGGGCAGGTGCGCCTCGCAAAAGTGGCTGAGTGAAATCTATGAGATTTCACTCAGTCACTTTCAGGCCAATGCTGCGTCAAAAGCCTGCGCCTGCTTGAAGCAGGCGTAGGTCTTGACGCAGCATTGTGGAGATGGGGCACCCCATAGCCTTGCTGGAGCTGCGTCGCGCTTGCGACACAACTCCAGCAATGCGTCACCTTTACGGCACAGATGCGTCACGCATCTGTGCCGTTTTTGCCCCATGGTGCGCCGCATCATAAATGCGGCGCACCATGGGTGGCGGAGCTGTGGCGCACTGTGGCGCATGTTAACTGGCGCATCCCTGGGGATGCGCCAGTTAACATAAATCTGCCCTTCGGCCCCACCTATTGGTCAGTTTTAGTTTTGTGTCAAAAATGTGGGAGAACTGAAAACAGTAGGTGGGGGTGGGGGGGGCAGAGTGCAGGGGGTAATATTAAGGATCACCATGCAAAGAAAAACAGACACAATGTGGGAATGGTGCCAGCAGACTTTAGAATCAGGGTTTAAACTCACATTTCTTTGGACCTTAGTCAGAGGGAGACTGCTGCACGGATCTCCTGCGCCCCTCTGGAGTCAGCGCCCTGTGCATAGGCCCGGCTCGCACATGGAAAGGGCGGCCCTGCGTTCCTCAACTCCCTTCCAGTCCCTGCAGTACAGGGGACCGCATAAGCGGCACCCTGACTGCCCGAGACCCGTGCCTGTCTGTAAACTACAGTTTAGAATTTAGAGCCCTTCACTAGAGTCTGCTGGAGGCCCACGTCACTTGACGTCATCTAACTAATGTCTATCAAAGCTCTGAACAGAAAGGTCTCTTTAAAAATCCGCCTATTTACAGTTATTTGCTGTCTTTGCTGGGCGCTTCTGGTGTGTTTTCCAGCTGTCCTCTCTCTGCCCTTCTGTGCAGCCTATCAGAAGAGGTGTATTATCACTGGACATTCCATCAGTGACGCCTCACCTCAAGTATTATTACCAGTTCTGTTGGCGAGCCCTGGGCCAGTTGAAATATGTTACAAAAACAAAAAAACCTGGTGTAAGGAAGTAGGGATAGCATCATTTAACAGGTACTGGGCACACGTGTAATTAACAATTCTGGTAGTACAGTAGTTGGAGACAAACGCGATTGACGCCGGTAGTATGGTAAAGTCAGTATATGATGCTTTATGCAGTTCTTTTTTTCAGATTTTACAAACGCCAGCCAAGCCAGCCTGTTGAATATTTGTATGGTGTCACGGCATCTTACGCCTGAACACCATTTAGAGGTTTTAGGGTTCTCCTCTACACTGGCAGCACCGTATCACCACTGTTCAATCTTGTCCATCAACACACACCATAGACGCACTGTTTGAGCGCCCCTGTCCTGTATACCCCAAACCCACAGCTGACCGCACATAGGGATAGCGTCATGTTGAGGTAAGAAATCACAGTTCAAAATGACTTAGGGCCTAATTACAAGGTTGGCGCTCCATAGGACCGCCACACCCACGGTGGAGGCGCGGTGGCAGTCGGGGGTCGCCACACCAGCGGTCCGACTGCCGTATTATGAGTACGGAGGTCAGACCTCCATGGGACTTCTGTAACCACCAGGTATCCGTGGTCCTTGGCATTGGTTCAGCGGTCTTGAGGCCGCAGTATGCCCGGTGGTACCGCTGCAGCACCGCCAAGCATAATACGAGTTTCCTAACTGCCAGCGCTCTCATGGCGGCTCTCACGCCATGAAACTGATAGCTGTGAAGTAACAAAAGGGGCCTACAGGGCCCACTCATGCCCCTGTGTATGGGGGTGCATGCGTGGGGGCACATGTTGTGTCCCTATGTACATTCACCCCTGTTCCTGCACGGCGGAATTGGCATTGGCGGTCCTACAGCGGTGCAGGTCGAAGGGTGCCATAGGAGCCTTACCGCGTGAGCACCACGCCGCCCGCCCCCAGACCACAAAATAACTCGCAATCTGGCGGGTGGGCGGCAGCCGACTTTAGCGGATTTAGAGCGGGGCGCTGGCGTGGTGGCCCGCTCCGAGACCACCAAAGTCATAATTTGACCCTTAATTAGGCCTTACTTTTTAAATGTTTGGAGTGCCTGCAGGTCTGTTGAGAGGAGAGGGTGGTTTAAATAAATGCTTCACAGTTTCTGAGACACCCTTCTGTGTCTGCAGCGCTTCTATTCCGGGCGAATCAGACTCTGCCACCAGCTCACAGGGCCGAGAGAGCCTGAACCCACTTATTAGGGGGGGGGTGTAACACCCCAAGCAGGGTACTGTAGCTACGGCTCTGCTCACATGAGATGTTTTTTGCGGTTCTGGAGGGCACGTTTGGGATATACTTCTCCAGGCGTGGGCTGGTGGTGGGGCTGTTTCCAGTTTTTGGGGAGCAGTTCAATGTGTATTGTAGTGCCTTGGGCCTGAAGCTCGCTGCTACCAAAACATATGGCAAACATATGGCTGCTGGGTGCAACTGACCCAGGAAACGAGCGCCCCGCCCATTTTATGAGCAGGGTGGCCTGACTGGTGACGTCTGTGATGGATGGGTGAGGGATTGGGAGGGGTGGGTGTTAGCACGGTCCCCGAGGGAGGGGCTGCTGGCCTGATGCATGACTGTCCCGTAGGACACCACACACGTGGCTCTGGCGGGCTGCTCTCCGGTACAACAGCGAGCTTTAATGGCCACGATTAGCACAGCGTGTCCACTCTGGAAGGCGCGTGTCCCAGAAACGGAGCGCAGTCAGTAGACGGGGGCTCTAATAAATCATAACGGCCTCAGGGCTGCGCCTCGAAGCGCTTGGGAGGCGGAAGAACCCGCGTTCGAACATTATAGAGAGGGGAGGGGCCAGGTACACTCTTCATACTAAGAAATGCAGTAGAGACGAGAGGGCCACTCCAGGACAAGTACGGATTCAGCACAGAAACAGATGCGCTCTCTCTCTCTCTCTCTCCCTCCCTCCCTCTGTCGATCTCTTTATCACCCCTCTCTCTCTCTCTCTGTCACTCTCTCCTTCTCCTTCACTCTTTTTCTCTATCACTCTCCTTGTCTCTCCCCTGCTCTCTCTCGATCCCTCTCCCTCTCTCTTCTCTCCTCTCTCTCCTTCTCTCTTGTTCCCTTCACTCTTTCTCCCTATCTCTCTTTTTCTCTCTCCTGCTCTCTCTCCCTCTCTCTCTCTTCGCTCCCCCTCTCTCTCTCCTTCTCTCTCTCGTTCTCTTCACCCACTCTCTCTATCTCTCTCTTTTTCTCTCTCGTGCTCTCTCTTTCTCTGTCTCTTCTCTCCCCCTCTCTCTCTTTCTCTTCAGTCTTTCTCTCTATCTCTCCCGTCTCTCTCTCCCCTCACACTATCTTCCTCTCTCTCTTCTCTGTCCCTCCCCCCCTCTCTCTCTCTCTCTCTCTCTCGTCTCTCTCCCCTCACACTATCTTCCTCACTCTCTTCTCTGTCCCTCCCCTCTCTCTCTCTTTCTCTCTCTCTTCTCTCACTCTCCTACTCTCTCTCTCTGTCTCTCTCTCATTTGAAGCGCTGGTGATCTGGGCCCGGCAGGGAGGGGTCGAGTGAGGGGTCGAGTGAGGGGGCAGTTCTACAGTAATTGAGGCCATGATTTCTTCTACGCTAATTGTTTTCGAACACCTTCCCGCGGGAAGTTGTGCCTGGCAGTGCAGGAGGCAGGGGTCAAAGGTTATTCAATTCTGACCTCTTCCGTGTCGGGGTTAACCACAGTCCTGGGGGTCATTTCCAGGAATGACCCCCTCGGAGTTGTCTCGGGAAGAGAGTGAGGCTGAAAGGAGTGCATGGGAGTAATCGGATTTAATGGAGGGCTTTCGCTCCTGGGGGGGGGGGAACATGTTTTGCCTGTGGAGAAATAACAAGCATTGGCGAAGCCATTAGATCTCAGCTATGTGACCTATTGTTTTTGCCAATGGTTTTTGGGGAAGCTTTGCAGCATGGGTAAGGAAGAGAAAATAAAAGCTACGAAGCGGTTGGCCGAGTCATTTTCTAGAGGCGCGCCACGCCTGGGCACACTTACAGGTAGGGTTTATTTTTTATTTTTATGTACGGATCCGAGTTTGATCGGAATATAAAACAAGCATTAGAAATGCAATCGGGCTCGGATTTATTTGATTTTGAGCTAATGGTATTGTAAATGGCAATGTGTTTTCGTCATGTGTGATGGAGTGTGTGCATGTGGTGTGTAGTGGTATTATGTGAGTTGTATTGTAATTTTACCAATGGTGTCATGCTGTGCTTTACATGAATATGTTTAAAAGTAAAGTGTATCATACTGCGATTGGTACAAAAGTTAATTGTGGATGCGTTAACAATTGATGCGTGCACTGATGGCTGTTGGTGTGTGTGTTTGGTCGAAGAGTGTACTGGTGCCTGGAGGTGTTGTGCCTAGTGGAAGGGTGCACTGACGGCTGGTGGATGTGTGCTTAGTAAAACAGTGCACAGATGGCTGATGGTGTGTGTCTTTGGTGAAATAGTGTACTGACGGTTGCTGGTGAGTGCGCCTTGTAAAAGAATGCACTGACGGCTGCCTGGTGTTGTACGCCTGATGGTGTTTGTGCTTGGTGAAAAAGTGCATTGATGGCTGGTGGTGTTTGGCCCTGGTGAAAGGGTGCACTGATGGCTGGTGTTATGTTGTTGTGTGTGTGTTTGTGTGTGTGTGTTTCTGTTTGTAGTGGTGAGTGTGTGGGGGTGAGTGTGTGGGGGTGAGTGTGTGGGGGTGAGTCTGTGGGGGTGAGTCTGTGGTAGTGAGTGTGTTGTGGTGAGTGGTGATGAGTGTGTGGTGGTGAGAGAGTGGTGTGTGTGTTATGTGTGTATCGTGTATGATTGTGTGGTGCGTATATGGTGTGACATGCTGTTTTCAGTATTCGACTTAACTATGTCTATAGATTGTTTTAACAACACACTGATATAAGGCATAAGACAACAAATGTTTACTTTTAAAAACATGTGAAGTTACAGAAAGTAGAAAAAACTGACTCTCAAACACTCTTGGCCTCATAAAAGTGAAGAGGACATCTGTTTTCTGTTAATTACTTCTAATCTCGTCTTGTCAGAGTAGTGTCACATTCCTGCCCTCTTCCCTGGCCTCATGCTTCATGGAGACGGGGAAAACAGATTCAAAGCTTTGTTTTCCCACTAACTCAAGGACCCATTTAAAAAAAGCATGTACAATGCAATGGTTTCGCCTTTGGAAAGCAGCCGCTGCCTGGCACTGAAGCCTGATCTGTGCTGATGTAATATGCAGGGCTGCTCTGTGTCTTCATCCTTCTTGGGTCTGCAAGCAGCCGCTGCCTGGCACTGAAGCCTGATCTGTGCTCATTTAATCTGTAGGGCTGCTCTGTGTCTTCATCCTTCTTGGGTCTGAGAGCAGCCGCTGCCTGGCACTGAAGCCTGATCTGTGCTGATCTAATCTGCAGGGCTGCTCTGTGTCTTCATCCTTCTTGGGTCTGCAAGCAGCCGCTGCCTGGCACTGAAGCCTGATCTGTGCTGATGTAATCTGCAGAGCTGCTCTGTGTCTTCATCCTTCTTGGGTCTGCAAGCAGCCGCTACCTGGCACTGAAGCCTGATCTGTGCTGATCTAATCTGCAGGGCTGCTCTGTCTCATCATCCTTCTTGGGTATGCAAGCAGCCGCTGCCTGGCACTGAAGCCTGATCTGTGCTGATCTAATCTGCAGGGCTGCTCTGTGTCTTCATCCTTCTTGGGTCTGCAAGTAGCCGCTGCCTGGCACTGAAGCCTGATCTGTGCTGATCTAATCTGCAGGGCTGCTCTGTGTCTTCATCCTTCTTGGGTCTGCAAGCAGCCGCTGCCTGGCACTGAAGCCTGATCTGTGCTGATGTAATCTGCAGGGCTGCTCTGTGTCTTCATCCTTCTTGGGTCTGCAAGCAGCCGCTGCCTGGCACTGAAGCCTGATCTGTGCTGATCTAATCTGCAGGGCTGCTCTGTCTCATCATCCTTCTTGGGTCTGCAAGCAGCCACTGCCTGGCACTGAAGCCTGATCTGTGCTGATCTAATCTGCAGGGCTGCTCTGTCTCATCATCCTTCTTGGGTATGCAAGCAGCCGCTGCCTGGCACTGAAGCCTAGTTCCCTCCACCAGACATTTGCTTGCAGAGCCTCCAGGGTTTTTATTGATTGTTTTATATTTCTGTAGACTACTTACATAACTCAAATTTCAGATGTATCTGATTTATCTTGCGGGATATTTTGGATGTGCATTAAGATGTGTGTGCAGTTCAATACATGTTGATAGCTTTGTATTGGCATCTAACCACGTCACCATGCTAGGTGAACATTGCAGGGGGTAGCGCAGATTTCCACCGCATCGCGATTGAACGTTTTGCCAGTATCAGAGCTAATTTACAAAATCTGGATTGTACTATTTGCTTCTTGTGCTTACCGGTCAGTCCTAGTATGCAAGATTCTGCTGTGTCTCCCACTACTATATTTTTAACTGCCACTCGGATCTCTATCAAAGCTGCCTCTTTTTCAGCCACAAAAAGGCTGCAGACGAACGCGCGCCCTATACATGCAATGCAGAATGGTGAACGCGCTCCCACCATCTGGATTGCATTACAAGGGCATTCTGACAGCTCCTAATTAAAATTAATGGTCTGCCGTGCTCGTAACCGCACAGAATATGCCACAAATGGCCGACTAACATTACCTATGCCCTATCACATGAAGACTACTAAAAAAACATCACCGCGACGACCAATCACTATTCAGATAATAAAATAGAGCACTGAAAATGCATGAGCTAACAAAAATTTATCCAGCATGAACGAAAAAGCCGCTACAATACGGCTCGCAGCTCCTCACCACTTCTGACGAAGTGGTGACGTCGCCGAGCCAGTAAAAATTAAAAAGTAGAGCAAAAGTGTTTTTTCCCCAAGGGAATGGTGGAAAGAATATGGAGAAAGGGTGGGCAGTTTCGAAACAAAACAAGGCAACTGGTAGGGGGAAGCTACACATTGGGCTAGTAGGGGTGGAGTTGGCAGAATCAGCCCCACGGCTAGTCCTTCTGCCCTTAGGGGTTCGAGTCTTGGCGTCTTCTTACCATCCTGTGATTCTAGGCAAATCACCCAATCTCCCCGCCCCTACAATAGTAACTGATGCTCATGTAAAACGCTTAAATACCTTCGGGCGCGAGTTCGTACTATATAAATCTGCACAAAAAAAATCAACACGTAGGCTCTGAGGGAGGAAGGAACATGGAAGGTATGGGTGGGGGGAACGGAGGGGCAGATTTATGTTGGACTTGGGCCACTTTTGCGCCGCAGTTGCGTCACTTCTGTGACGCAGCGGCGGCGTAAACACTGCGCCACGTTACGACATACTAACATCGTGACGCATCTATGGAGATGCATCACGGTGTAAGGCCCAACGCCACATGAAACATGCGTGAGGTTTCATGTGGGCGTTTCCACGCAGGGGGTGCGTTCCATCGCAGGAACGCCCCTGAAAAGTGACTCAGCGAAATCTACCAGATTTCACTGAGTCACTTTACCAACGCTGATGCGTCAAAACCCTGCGCCTGCTTGAAGCAGGCGTAAGGCTTGACGCACCACGTTACAGATAGGACAAGTTGGAAAAGTGCTGGTGTTGCGTGCCGCACGCAACACAACTTCACAGCTAAAAAACTAAACACACTACAACACAATTACTGTATATCAAGTATTGGCATCTATTTGTCAACACCATATGGCTGCCAAAGGGCAATCGAAATTCACAATTCATAAATAGCCCCACAGAAGGGCAGGGAGGAAGGGAAGGAGAGAGAATAAGTGCACGTGAAAAAAAGGGTGAGCACAGTCAAAAGACAAAATCAATTGTAACCTTCTAAACGAATCACAATATATAATACATAAAATACATGAACCCTAAGTCAGGGCAGACAATGAGACTAAATTAAATAATGACAATCAACGGTCACATACAGATTTTTGAAAAAAGTCTGGGGCATGTGCCGGAAGTCCAAAGAAAAACAGTCGACGTTTCGACCCCTGTCTATAGGCTATCTTGAGTCCTTTTACGGGGTCTTCATCAGGACAAAATTATTTACAACAAGGGGTGGTGATGGACAGAGTCTCTGAATTAAGCAGAGTACTCTCACCCAGTCAAGAGATCAGGGCTAGATCCAACACTGTTTTTTAGCTCATTGCACCATCTCAGTTTCAGAACCTGGCTGTATGCAAATTAGTCTGTCCCTGGCCCAGTGCATCATGGGAACAGGGCAGACCAGACTACAAAAGCCAATTCTTACACTGGGAAGGAAACAAGCTTCCGGGGACCGGTTTCTGGCATTACAGCCGTCTTCGGCCCGGCTTGCTTGAATCCTGATGGTGCAATGAGCAAGGGACTCACATCTGAGTATACCCTTCCACACTTAGGGTGGACAAAATTATTTACAACAAGGGGTGGTGATGGACAGAGTCTCTGAATTAAGCAGAGTACTCTCACCCAGTCAAGAGATCAGGGCTAGATCCAACACCGTTTTTTAGCTCATTGCACCATCCCAGTTTCAGAACCTGGCTGTATGCAAATTAGTCTGTCCCTGGCCCAGTGCATCATGGGAACAGGGCAGACCAGACTACAAAAGCCAATTCTTACACTGGGAAGGAAACAAGCTTCCGGGGACCGGTTTCTGGCATTACAGCCGTCTTCGGCCCGGCTTGCTTGAATCCTGATGGTGCAATGAGCAAGGGACTCACATCTGAGTATACCCTTCCACACTTAGGGTGGACAAAATTATTTACAACAAGGGGTGGTGATGGACAGAGTCTCTGAATTAAGCAGAGTACTCTCACCCAGTCAAGAGATCAGGGCTAGATCCAACACCGTTTTTTAGCTCATTGCACCATCCCAGTTTCAGAACCTGGCTGTATGCAAATTAGTCTGTCCCTGGCCCAGTGCATCATGGGAACAGGGCAGACCAGACTACAAAAGCCAATTCTTACACTGGGAAGGAAACAAGCTTCCGGGGACCGGTTTCTGGCATTACAGCCGTCTTCGGCCCGGCTTGCTTGAATCCTGATGGTGCAATGAGCAAGGGACTCACATCTGAGTATACCCTTCCACACTTAGGGTGGACAAAATTATTTACAACAAGGGGTGGTGATGGACAGAGTCTCTGAATTAAGCAGAGTACTCTCACCCAGTCAAGAGATCAGGGCTAGATCCAACACCGTTTTTTAGCTCATTGCACCATCCCAGTTTCAGAACCTGGCTGTATGCAAATTAGTCTGTCCCTGGCCCAGTGCATCATGGGAACAGGGCAGACCAGACTACAAAAGCCAATTCTTACACTGGGAAGGAAACAAGCTTCCGGGGACCGGTTTCTGGCATTACAGCCGTCTTCGGCCCGGCTTGCTTGAATCCTGATGGTGCTATGTCCTGATGAAGACCCCGTAAAAGGACTCAAGATAGCCTATAGACAGGGGTCGAAACGTCGACTGTTTTTCTTTGGACTTCCGGCACATGCCCCAGACTTTTTTCAAAAATCTGTATGTGACCGTTGATTGTCATTATTTAATTTAGTCTCATTGTCTGCCCTGACTTAGGGTTCATGTATTTTATGTATTATATATTGTATATTGTGATTCGTTTAGAAGGTTACAATTGATTTTGTCTTTTGACTGTGCTCACCCTTTTTTTCACGTGCACTTATTCTTTCTCCTTCCCTTCCTCCCTGCCCTTCTGTGGGGCTATTTATGAATTGTGAATTTCGATTGCCCTTTGGCAGCCATATGGTGTTGACAAATAAATGCCAATACTTGATATACAGTAATTGTGTTGTAGTGTGTTTAGTTTTTTAGTGTATGTAGTGTACAATACACTGTCCTTGCGGGGACCCTTCTGTTTATGTACTACGTAGCGCCCAGGTCCCCGCGACTGCATGGGTTCAACCCCCCTTTTTGTAACGCAACACAACTTCAGCACTGCGCCCACTTCACGCCCTAGATACGACATGCATCTGTTTATACCTTCACCATGGTGCGCCACATTGTAAATGCGGTAATCATGGGTGGCGCAAAGATAAACTTGCGTGCCGCATCTTTCCTGGCGCATCTCTGCTGATTTGCAGAGATGCGTCTGGCAACAAAAATCTGCCCTGGAATACTTAGTAGTTCTGGAAAATCCCCTCTTTTCCATATAGCAAATGGCATGCAGTGTCACTTTTGCTACCCCAAGCATTTTGGTGATTTGACGTCCATTCATGAACTGCCTACGAAGAGGGCCGTTTACACTCTGTTTGAGGTTCGTTCACTGCCTCACCCTTCGTTTCTCTTCCATGGATGGTGGAAGCAGATCAGCAACAGATGAAGCCTTTCAATGTGACCTGCTTCAACTTACCACAGTATGTCGCAAACATTGCCCAAGACGAGCCACGTGAAGCTGTACTTTGTGTCAGTGTCATGATGTGCAGCGAATAACTCACTGTCGTTGGGGTAAGGTGATAACAGTAAAGACTTGTACAATGACTTGGCAGCTGATGCTGGAGTTGTGAAATGAGAAGTCAAACACCAGGGTAAGCTACAAAAGACCCCCCCTTTTGCCGTCACAATTCTCTGGTTCCAGGTGGAAAGAGCGTTGTATGCCAGCTCTTCTCTCGTGATTTCTCTGGAGCCTTTGGAGTTTATTTATGAGAGCCCTGAGTCACTTTTGCACCATGTAAAGTGGAACATGCATGACGTAGGGGGCTCATTGCGATTTATGAAGCCACACAAAGCCACCCTGCATGACTTTGTGGGGCAAACACAAGGAGATGATGGAAGGAGCGCTGTAACTTTTCAGATACGCACCCCCAGTCACAGATCTGGGTAGAATCCATCATCGTCCTTTAGCTCACTTTGCCACCCCAGTTCAGTCCCAGTTATATGCAATACAGTATGACCATGGGCCTCATGGGTACAGTCCAGATTGAACTGCCAAGTCAGATCTTCCCTGGACCGGAAACAAGCATCCTAGGACTGGTTTCGTATGTTACCCTGAAGCCGGTCCTAGGATGCTTGTTTCTGGTCCAAGGAAGAACTGGCTTGGCAGTTTTGGCCGGACGGTACCCATGAGGCACAGGGTCAAGAATGATAACAGACTCACACCACCAACACCCAACACCAAACTCACATACATAAGTCCCTGTGTTTGTAGATTAGATTTCTGGATTTGTTGTAGATATTTTAGGCAAATATATCTGGATTTTAGAATGGATGCTGCAAAATCTGTAGGACTCAAGTGACGATTTGTTGGATTAGAACTCAGCCTCTTGGAGTTTTCCTTTAAACTGACTTTTCAGGTGCCTGATTGCACACTTTGTGTTATTGACGACAGTCACAGTCATAAACTAATTGAATATATTTCATGTCGAACAGGATTTTGGGACTACAGTTCTTCTATATATTGCATCACACAGTGGCGTTATTGTTAGGTCAGACCTTCTATGGTAACAGGATTTTTTTCTTTTGCTAATAACTTTGGCGCAATTTAATGAATCTGCATGAATCTTTCCAAAAGAAAAGTATGTACCTTCATGGACCGTTACCAGTGGTGGCAAAAGAGCCCCTGTTTTTCTCTTTCATACTTCCTCTTTCTCCTGCAATCTCCCTCTCTTTCCCTTTGCCTCTATTCTTATTTCTCTCACTTTAGTGGCAGACCTGTCATTGGCTATTGCCACTTGAAGTTTGGGTAAAGTAGTCATAACCTTTCTGTTGGAAGAGTAACAGTTCTCAGTAGCAATGAGCCCTAGAGCCTCCAGGATGTTTTGTTCCTGTGAACTATATAGGTACCCACCCCTCAGAGAGTCCACAGCCTGGCTGTATCCTACCAGGCAAAGATGCTTGCAGCTCTCAGTCTCTAAACTAGGGAGCCGCCCGACAGGGTCCAAGGCCTGACTGTAGCCTACCAGGCAAAGATGCTTGCAGCTCTCAGTCTCTAAACTAGGGAGCCGCCCGACAGGGTCCAAGGCCTGACTGTAGCCTACCAGGCAAAGATGTTTGTAGCTCTGTCTCTAAACTAGGGAGCCGCCTGACAGGGTCCAAGGCCTGACTGTAGCCTACCAGGGAAAGATGCTTGCAGCTCTCAGTCTCTAAACTAGGGAGCCGCCCGACAGGGTCCAAGGCCTGACTGTAGCCTACCAGGCAAAGATGTTTGTAGCTCTGTCTCTAAACTAGGGAGCCGCCCGACAGGGTCCAAGGCCTGACTGTAGCCTACCAGGCAAAGATGCTTGCAGCTCTCAGTCTCTAAACTAGGGAGCCGCCCGACAGGGTCCAAGGCCTGACTGTAGCCTACCAGGCAAAGATGTTTGTAGCTCTGTCTCTAAACTAGGGAGCCGCCTGACAGGGTCCAAGGCCTGACTGTAGCCTACCAGGGAAAGATGCTTGGAGCTCTCAGTCTCTAAACTAGGGAGCCGCCCGACAGGGACCAAGGCCTGACTGTAGCCTACCAGGGAAAGATGCTTGGAGCTCTGTCTCTAAACTAGGGAGCCGCCCGACAGGGTCCAAGGCCTGACTGTAGCCTAAGAGGCAAAGATGCTTGGAGCCCTCAGTCTCTAAACTAGGGAGCCGCCCGACAGGGTCCAAGGCCTGACTGTAGCCTACCAGGCAAAGATGCTTGGAGCTCTCAGTCTATAAACGAGGGAGCCGCCCGACAGGGTCCAAGGCCTGACTGTAGCCAACCAGGCAAAGATGCTTGGAGCCCTCAGTCTCTAAACTAGGGAGCCGCCCGACAGGGTCCAAGGCCTGACTGTAGCCTACCAGGCAAAGATGCTTGGAGCTCTCAGTTTCTAAACTAGGGAGATGCCCGACAGGGTCCAAGGCCTGACTGTAGCCTACCAGGCAAAGATGCTTGGAGGTCTCAGTCTTTAAACTAGGGAGCCGCCGGACAGGGTCCAAGGCCTGACTGTAGCCTACCAGGCAAGGATGCTTGGAGCTCTCAGTCTCTAAACTAGGGAGCCGCCCGACAGGGTCCAAGGCCTGACTAGCCTACCAGGCAAAGATGCTTGGAGCTCTGTCTCTAAACTAGGGAGCCGCCCGACAGGGTCCAAGGCCTGACTGTAGCCAACCAGGCAAAGATGCTTGGAGCTCAGTCTCTAAACTAGGGAGCCGCTAGACCCAGGGTCCAAGGCCTGACTGTAGCCTACCAGGGAAAGATGCTTGGAGGTCTCAGTCTCTAAACTAGGGAGCCGCCCGACAGGGTCCAAGGCCTGACTGTAGCCTACCAGGCAAAGATGCTTGGAGCTCTCAGTCTCTAAACTAGGGAACCGCCCGACAGGGCCCAAGGCCTGACTGTAGCCTACCAGGCAAAGATGCTTGGAGCTCTCAGTCTCTAAACTAGGGAGCCACCTGACAGGGTCCAAGGCCTGACTGTAGACTACCAGGCAAAGATGCTTGGAGGTCTCAGTCTCTAAACTAGGGAGCCGCCCGACAGGGTCCAAGGCCTGACTGTAGCCTACCAGGCAGTGATGCTTGGAGCTCTCAGTCTCTAAACTAGGGAGCCGCCTGACAGGGTCCAAGGCCTGATTGTAGCCTACCAGGCAAAGATGCTTGGAGATCTTAGTCTCTAAACTAAGGAGCCGCCCGACAGGGCCCAAGGCCTGACTGTAGCCTACCAGGCAAAGATGCTTGGAGCTCTCAGTTTCTAAACTAGGGAGCCGCCCGACAGGGTCCAAGGCCTGACTGTAGCCTACCAGGCAAGGATGCTTGGAGCTCTGTTTCTAAACTAGGGAGCCGCCCGACAGGGTCCAAGGCCTGACTGTAGCCTACCAGGCAAGGATGCTTGGAGCTCTCAGTCTCTAAACTAGGGAGCCGCCCGACAGGGTCCAAGGCCTGAATGCACCCTACCACGTTATGAGCCTTAGACCCGCCTAGGCACAGGGCCTTCACTTGTGACCCTCCGAACTAGAGAGCTAGCCTACACGGGATCTGAGGCCTGACTGTAGCTTACCGGACAATGAGTCAGAGACCCCTAGGCGCTGGGCAAGTATGTATGGCTGACACTCTAAACTTTAGAGCCACCCTACACAGGGTCCAAGGCCTGGCTTTGTCGTACTTGGCTATGAGCCTTGGAACCCCTAAAAATGGGGCCTTTAGCTGTGAGATTGTGAATTAACGTGCCACCCTCCTTTGGGTCCAAGGCCTGATTCCATCCCACTGTGCAATGCGTCTGAGACCCCTAGACTCAGGGCTTTTACCTATGACCCTCTGAACGAGGAGGTTCCATGTTTAAATATCGAGTACAAAAATATAGTTTACAAAAATATAGATGTAAAAATATCAATTACAAAAATATCGACTCCCTATACTTAAACAGGTAAGTACAATAATATTGACTCAAAAATATAGATGTAAAAAATATAGATGTAAAAAATATCGACTTTAAAAAATATTATAACTTAAATTAAATAATTAAATATTATTAATATTATTAACAAAATAAATTACATTACATTTATATTTTAACTATTTATAACAAATAAACTTAATTTAATCATTATAAACTTAATAAATGTGTACATATACATATATTTTCTTAAATACATTTTATTATTATCTTTATTTAATTAATAAACTTTAATAATTATATAAAAATAAAATAAAAACATATATAAAACATTTTGAATAAAATAACATTTTCTATATTTAATTAACACATAAAAGTATTTAAAAATAATAACACATACATTTAATAACAAAATTAAAACATTAGTAGTTAAAACATTTGATAGCGAAGGGGTAAAAATTACTATTCCCACACCAGAGGGTGCAACAGTAGGGAAAGCGCTGGATAGCATAGGGGTAAAAATTACTATTCCCACTCCGGAGGGTGCAACAGTAGGGAAAGCGTTGGATAGCGTAGGAGTAAAAATTACTATTCCCACTCCAGAGGGTGCAACAGTAGGGAAAGCATTGGATAGCGTAGGGGTAAAAATTACTATTCCCACTCCAAAGGGTGCAAAAGTAGGGAAAGCGTTGGATAGCGTAGGGGTAAAAATTGCTATTCCCACTCCAGAGGGTGCAACAGTAGGGAAAGCGTTGGATAGCGTAGGGGTAAAAATTACTATTCCAACTCCAGTGAGTGCAACAGTAGGGAAAGCGTTGGATAGCGTAGAGGTAAAAATTACTATTCCCACTCCAAAGGGTGCAACAGTAGGGAAAGCGTTGGATAGCGTAGGGGTAAAAATTACTATTCCCACACCAGAGGGTGCAACAGTAGGGAAAGCGCTGGATAGCGTAGGGGTAAAAATTACTATTCCCACTCTAGTGAGTGCAACAGTAGGGAAAGCGTTGGATAGCGTAGAGGTAAAAATTACTATTCCCACTCCAGAGGGTGCAACAGTGGTGAAAGCATTGGATAGCGTAGGGGTAAAAATTACTATTCCCACTCCAAAGGGTGCACCAGTAGGGAAAGCGTTGGATAGCGTAGGGGTAAACATTACTATTCCCACTCCAGAGGGTGCAACAGTAGAGAAAGCATTGGATAGCGTAGGGGTAAAAATTACTATTCCCACTCCAAAGGGTGCAACAGTAGAGAAAGCATTGGATAGCGTAGGGGTAAAAATTACTATTCCCACTCCAGTGAGTGCAACAGTAGGGAAAGCGTTGGATAGCGTAGGGGTGAAAATTACTATTCCCACTCCACAGGGTACAACAGTAGGGAAAGCGCTGGAACCCAAAACAATAAAAAAAAAAAACGATCAAATTTTTTATTACATTTAATTTCCAATATAAACATAATTAATATATACATTTAAATATTTTATGATTAACAAAGATAATAAAAAAATATATATTTACACATTATTTAACACTATAATATCCACCACACACCAAAAAATAATTACACAATTACATGTAATATTTACTAATTAATTAATGATAATATGTTTTAATAATTAATTAATTAATTATGTAATTGACAGATTTCACACCATATATCCTTACAAACACCACAACACAAACCTAAATTTAATTACACATTTACAATTAATAATTACTAAATAATTAATGGTAATTAATGTATATAGTATTTAATAATCAATCAATAACAATTTAATTACTTCACATCATTTACACATATAAACTCCACTACATACACCTAAAATTAATTAAACAATTAACATAATCAATTACCATAATTAATTAATTAACATAATTAATTAATAATTGACTAATTGAAATTAATTAACAAACAATTATTAAATTAACACATTAATTAATCAATTAATTTTATATATTTAAATTACTTCCCACCCTATTCCCCTATAAACCCACAACCCGCTACGGAACTAATAACACAAAATTCAACATAATATACATTAATAACTATTAAAATTCAACAACATATATTAAAATGACAAACAATTCTCATTAAAAACACTAAAATACATGACATTATTAAAAAATCGATATTTTTGTAAACTATATTTTTGTAAACGATATTTTTTACAACTATATAAATGTTATCGATATTACTTACCTGTCTGTCGATATTCTGGTCAAACTATATTTTTGTTATCGATAGTTCTTCAATTCGATATTTCTGCGGGGATATTTATGTCAGACGATCTTTCTCTGACGATATTCCTGCTCTGCACCAACGAGGAAGCCACCCGGCACAGCATCCACGGCCTGACTGTAGCCTACTAGCCAAAGCACTGGGACTTCACCTGTGACCCTCTGAACTATGGAGCGATTGCCACTAGAAATTGAGGGATCTCCCTTAACCACAGAACTTGTAATCAGGCCCCTAGGAGTTTGTTTCCTGAAGTCACAGGAAGCCATCTTGTAGTTATGACATAAAACCTTCAGGCCACAAACATAAAGGGTAGAGGTTGGTAATGAGGTTGCTTAACCTAGTAAGGTAGCTCAGTGGGTTAAGTCACCCACTACATGTAATCTGGATCCTCAGGTTCCAACTCCGGCACAACACAACCAATCCCCCCATCTAAGGCGGGAAACCTGATCGCCATAGAGTTGAGCGCTAATACAACTTATTGTTAGGGTTCTATGTTTATGGTATTAATTTTACCATTTCTTTCTACATTTATCCATTTTTATTTTTGCTCATCTTACTAGTAATCACCCATTATTATTTTTTAGTAGGGAAAAAATGAACCCATTTTCTACATAATTGTACCGTGAAAGAAATCTGGACTCGCACCCATCGTCAAGTCTGAAAATGTATATAAACAAAATAAATATACTCAGTGAATCCCAGAATTGGGCAACAAAGGAAAGTCCCAGCCTCATGTGAGCATAAATGCGTAAGTGCAGACGTGCAGAGCACAAAGTAATAAACATCTCCAATGGAGAGCATGTGATAAAACCAAAACTAAATTATGCAACGTAACGCACTGAAATTCAAACAGATGCAAGGAAGTACACTTTCACATTTTAGCAAGCTATTCATAGGTCTCACCAATGATGGCAGGCCTGAGAGAGAGGCTTCACAAAGCAGAAGCATGCAGAACTCGGAAGCATGGCTTGCACACTGACACTGAACATGGCTGCTGCTGCTACAGTCATGTTTAGCCAGTAAGTCTGTATTCCGCAGTCCTCTCACACTTCGATGGTTGTGGGGCTGTTGAGAGCCAAGTAGGCATTTACAATAAACAATAAATGCAAATGAAAACAATAGCATCTTGATAATAGCATATGTGAATATCTGCATGTACTGAAACTTCCTTAAAAAATAAATCCGTGTTTTTAAAATCCCTTTATTGCTGGTCACACAGCCCTGGCTGACATTCAAATTTCTATTTTTAAAAATAAATACAGACTTGGAAATAGGTTGTGTTTTCCCCATGTGGATATACAAAATCAACAAAAAAAAAAGGAAACTGCAAGCCTTACTTATTATATAAACTGCAAGCACTAACTCATAAGATGCCATGTTTAAATCAAGTTATTATTACAGTATTACAAAATGTGTGTCATTTGTTTATGTGTAATTATGTGATATTTCAGCAACGTTTTGCAGAGTTATATTTAATTATAAAATATACAAAACTATAATTTGAGGCTGTATTTTGGCTGGAAATACATTCTCGTGCCCACTTTGGACTAAAGGATGCATTTTGCGATATAAATGCAGTGCAAAAAAAACAGAGACACTGTGAACAACATGCTTGTTATTATACTAACATGCCACGGTATGTAATTACTTGATTTTTGCATAAAAATATACCCTGAATGAGCAGTTATCTGAAGTTTGCACCAGAATCCACATGAACCCCAGAGCACAAGCGGTGCAGGGGCTTGAGAGGGCTTGTGTCACGCTGGGATTAACAGGACAGGATCTCTAGACAGACCTTGCACTGTCCATCAGTTGCACAGCCACCATTCCGGTGAAAGTGCCATCATGGCTTTCAATAAGTGTAATGAGTTAAAGTGTTTTACTGACATAAACACATTTCTCGTATGCTTTAAAATGTGCTGCAACTGGTACAAAGGTCATTATATATGATCATATCTTGCCCTCAGCCCTGTCCCTAGCCCCGCCCCCTTGCCACACCTCTATGTTATTGAGTAACTGCACTTATTTTGTGTTTTTCCCCATTTAAAGCACTTGACTGGAAGGGGACCCCATAGGATTATTTCCTGGCTAGATTCTATTCTACTAGCCAGGAAATTTTTAATCTTTTATAATCCTCACTTTCCCTATCACTCTCACAAAATTCCACCACACACATAAAGGGTAGAGGTTGGTAATGTGGTTGCTTAACCTAGTAAGGTAGCTCAGTGGGTTAAGTCTTTTCACATAAAAAAGTGCTCCCGCGTAGTCGTAGGTCGTAGCACGCCCCGCCCCGTAGAGGGACGGGAAGACCCCAATGATGAAGCATGACACTATGGGACTCATCGTGTGTGAGGGGTATTTTAAAACACATAGTGCTACTCTCTAACATCTCCAGAGAAAAGCCTCCTTCACCGATCACAAAAACAATTAGAAATAAAAAAATGAGATACACAGGATAGAATCCCATTGTTTATATAAAGTCTAACAGGAGGTAGATTCTATTCATTAGAAACCTCTATCCTCCCTCTTTTGTTGTTTTGATGGAAGGGGACCCCTCCCGAACAAAACTATGATTTAATACTTTTCAGACTTTATGTGTAAGTTGTACAGTGCAGCAAACATGAAAAGTGGGAAAAATGTGGAGATTGTAAAACTTGCTCCGTTGGTGTACCTGACTCCAGGGGGGGGGAAACATCCTTTACAACGCAACTTTTACAATGCAGTGCCTTTACGATGCAACTTTTACAACGCAAACCATTACAACGCATTGCGCTGGGGGGCGCTCTAGGATAGGGAATAGGTTTAATTTACTGTTCAACACCTTCCCTACTATCCACGGGGACTGGAGTTGGAATAGTAAACTGAACTATTCACTCATCCAGCGCCCCAAAGCACTATGCGGTGTAATGGCATGCATTGTAAAAACCGCGTTGTAAAAGCATGCGATGTAAAAGCATGCGTTGTAACGTCATACATCCTCCAGGAGGTGCATAGTGTTTGGCACAAATCTCTCTCTGCCAATGTAAGTAGATAGCAGTTTGGTTCAAAACCCATGGATGGGTGCATGGGAACGCCGATGCACTACCGATGGAACGCACCTTTGATGGATAGTAGCGCATAGAGTGTCTTGTATTACTTTAGGCAGCTTTCCAACGTGAATCAGGATTTGCTTTGGATAGTAAATCCCAACACATTTTGCCATGGGTTTGTGTCACTTTTGTGATGTAAAATTTGCACAAAGTGTTGATAAATCTGTACCCACGGTCCTTAATAAAATGGCAGAATATGTCCGATAGTGCACCCTCTTCCACTGAGCAGCCGTTGCAGTGGTTTAATGAAACCTTAGGCAGCACCTGGAAGGTGTGATAAGAGAGTCCCACAGCACACCTGCATCTATTCAAGTCCTGAACTACTGAAGCTATCAGACAAGTTACACAGAGCCACAGACTCTGAAGTTACACTACATCCCTCAGGTGAGAAGAGCTCACCCTTCAGACACACACTAAGTCATCCCCACAGGGTCTCCTCTGTCACCTAGAGCAGAGTGACTCACTTCCCGTGCTCTAGTGTGATGCATACTTCCTAGTACCTTTGCGCTGCCCTAGTGCAAGTATGCATATATTGTATTGTATTGTATTGTATTGTAATTGCATTTATATAGCGCTTACTACCCCTGACGAGGCGTCGAAGCGCTTTTTCGGCGGGTAGCACGCTACTCCGGGACCCACAGAGGATTAGTGTTGAATTAGTATAGTGAAACATGCTAGTACATTTTAAGTGGTGGATAGGTTAGTCAGTTATTTGGATTTGGAATGATAGCAGAAGGATAGAGTAGGACAAAAGTTTGTATTTATTTATCGCTCGCTTGTTGACGCATGCTATTCAGGGAGCCTATACAGGATTAGTGGTGAATTAATATGGTGAAATATGAGGTAATTTCAGTGGTGGATATTAGTCTGTTACTTGGAGTGAGAAGGATAGCGGATGGATAAAAGGGGAAGAAAGATTTGCATTCATATAGCACTTGTTACCCCTGATGGGTGTTGAAGCGCTTTTTTGGCGAGTAGCACGCCACTCCGGAACCCATAAAGGATTAGTCTTGAAAATTAGTATAGTATAAATATGAAGTAATTTGAGTAGTAGATATGTTATTCAGTTATTTGGGCAGTATATTAGTATAGTTAAATATGGAATATGGAATTTGAGAAGTGAACATGTTAGTCTGTTAATTTTGATAGAAAAAGGATAGTGGAGGAATAAAAGAGTGAAGGATTATTTTTTTTTAAGTCAACTGCTGGAAGGATCATTATATGTTTGTTAGTGATAAAAGATGGACTGTTAGGTGTAATTACAGCAGGGAGAGTGTGTCTGAGTGGGATGTAGTTATTTATAGTGTTGATTGGCGTGTTAGTAATGAGTGTATTGGTTAGTGGTATAGGATAGAGTTGTGTACTGTTTGTGGGTGATGTGGATATGTGTGGTAGTTGGGATAGTAGGGTGTGTAGATGTGGTTTGGTTGGGTTGGTGGTGCATGCTGGTACATTAATCTGTGCATAGTGTTGTGGTGATGCATAATATGCAGCCAGTTAGTCCTGTACCTAAGACTTCAAGAGTGCACGTGTACTTCATGGGCAGCAGCAGGCACACTTGGGCATAAGCCACTGGTATACCAGTGCATCGGTGCATGACTGTGACGCGCGTGTCCAGTTCCTAGGCCCACCCAGTCCCACTTTCTGTCTCACTCCCTCCCTTCATGGGCTTGCAAATGAGCTCCACTATCCCAACAGGAGCAGTGTGAAGAGTCCTGGTGCCACTGGCAAAAATGCTTCATTTATTTTTGTAGTTTATTAGGTATCTTTAAAAGGTGGTGCCTAGCACCCTGTGGTAGCTTCAGAGTGCTTGGCATGTTGTGTGTATCCAGCCCATGTCAGGGTGCTACCTAGGTAGCATCTATCTATGTCATTTCCTTTAGTTTGAATGTCTAGAACCAAATTTGAGTTTTTGATAAAGTCTGCTTGTGTAAATTGGCAGTCTTATTTTTGAGGGTACAAAAAATGCATTTCCAAACAATTATTTGGAGCTCATGTTTGTGTACTAGCCTCTAGCGCAGTCAGAATCGTAATCTGTTAGATTTGCCAACTCGGTGATACAGCGTGCGCAAGGTAAATAGCTTTATTTATGTATTTACCTGCTTTACTCGTGGACGTTGTATGTCCGACTGCACTACCCCTTCACCCTGCCCCTCCCCCGCCCTGCCACACCGCCTTGCAGCACTCCCACTTAGAGCCGCCACTGCCACTGAGCAACATTTGACAACCCCCATTCACCATCATTCCCATCATAGAATGGAGAGGAAGAGCAAAAACTGGAACTGACCAGTGCCTAATTTGAGCCGGTGGCTACTGGTGGGGCCCACCTCTACTCATTTTGGGTACTGGTGCTTCTGTTTCCTCATCAGACTCATCTGGGATTAAGAGGTAGAGAGAGTAAACACAAAAAGGGGGACAGAAGGAATAGTAAGGCAGAAAAAGATTGATAAAGTAAGAAAGCTGGGGCTGGCAAGGACAGGAAGTGTAGGGTGGTGTACGAAAGAGGTGTGAGGTGAAATCAAGGACAGGCAGCCTCAGTATTCATTAGAAAAAGAGACAAGAAATGTAGTGTGATGGATGAAAGAGGCATGAGGTGGAATCCAGAAAAGGCAGCGTAGGCATGGTCCATCCCCCAACGTTCTGTCGCGCCAGCTGAAGGCCTCTGAACCAAACCTTGGGTCACACAGTTTTAAGAGACTAGTCAGCATTGGCACCAATCAGACAATTTCTGACAAAAATATCTAGGCCTGGCCAACCTTAAAATAATTTTCGACAGTCTGGTTAGTTTTAACAATGCCGCAATGTTCCTCATGACACAACAGAGTCTCGATCTTGGAAGGAGGAACATCTTTATCCCCTCGTGCCATCAGCAGAGGAAAGTTCATTGCGTACTTCCCAAAAACATCTTATCAGGACTTAAAAGACTCTTGCAAGGCCAACCATTGCTAATGAAAGACAAAACCTTTTGCATAACAGAATCTTCAGAATAAGGATCCAACCAAACTTGCTTGCGAATAAAAGGAATATCATCATCATGAACTAAAGCAACATGAAAATCATCCCAAGAATTGGAAATTATTTCTTTAAATTTCTAGGCTATCCTAGACAAAAAATCAGCCGAGACATTGTATTTACCGGGGACTTAAACAGTTTTGTAAACAAAATCTTGAAGACGCTTAGACATCCTGTCAATGCGTGCAGATGCTTTGATCAAGCCATCAGTGGTAAGAAGATTGACTAAAGGTTTGTGGTCACTTCTAATATGACACGGTTTACCCTAAATAAAAGCTCTAAAATGTTACAAAGCCCAAACAACAGCTAAAGTTTCCCTTTCAATAACAGAAAACGTTTCCTCAGCAGAGGTGAGGGACCGTGAAGCATATGCAATGATGGCCTCACCACTATCAGCTTGTTTCTGAGATAAAACAGCGCCCAAACCCCTGGAACTGGAAACAGTGGTAAGCACCCTTAAAAGATTGGGATCAAAACCTGAAAGGGTAGTGGCCTCAGCAATAGCAGATTTGACATCCTTTTATTCTTTATCACAATCAGGTCTCCATAAGAATTTATACTTGTTTTTAGGGAGTTGCCTGATTTGAAACACCCTGCAAGAGAAGTTTTTTATATACTTAGCATAAAATTCAGTGAGGCTTAAAAAAGAGCGAACATCATCTTTGCTGTTAGGAGATGTGCAGAAAGTATGGCTTCGACAAGCTCAGGTTTAGGTTTAACTCCATCAGAGCATATAACATGACCTAAATAAGAAACAGAGGTTTCAGCAAACTCAGACTAGGAAAATTTAACAGTAAGGTCTCTGGATTCTAAAATGTCGAAAACTTTATAGAGAATGGCGTCATGTTCTGCTTTATCTTTACCATACAAAAGAATGTTGTCCTGGAAACACTGCACATTTTCCAGCTGACCAAATACAGAATGAATGATGCGCTGGAAACCGCAGTAGAGGAGGCAAGATCAAAAGGATGCTTTAGGACTGGTAGCACCCAACTGGAGTGTTGAAAGCAGTCAACATTTTGCAGTCATCAAGTAAAACAATTTGATGATAAGCTGCTGAGAGGTCAATGGACGAGAAAAATATAGCACCCTTGACAGACGAAAGAATCTCAGAGATATGAGGTAATGGAAATTGATCCACAAGAATATTGTTGTTAAGATGTCTCAAGTCAATACATAAACGAATATTGCCATTAGCATGCCTAGTAATAACAACAGGCGAAACCCACTCTGAGGATTCAATTTACTCAATCATATCCTCAGAAACTAGATTGTTCAATTCTTTTTTCTCCTCCCTCCTGACAATAATGGGAATATTTCTAGCCTTGAAGACCATAGGACACGCATATTTTTTAAGGACAGTCTTATGTACAAAATCAGGTAATTAATAAATCTTATCATTAAAAACATTAGGAAACTTTTTCAGCAAGTCCTTATCAGTAGCTTCACTATCAGCAAGAACCATGACAGGTTCAGGACTATTAGGATCTAAAAGAATGCCAAGTACGCCCTGGTCAAACCAGCCTAAAAATGGAAGATCCTATTTGGGAAACATACAACTTACCAATACTCTCACGGTTCTTGTACCTGAAAACCAGATTCCTGAAACCTAATAAATCCATTCTTTCTCCGAATACCCTTCCGGGGAAATATCTGGCTCTTCGAGATCAGGACCTATTTGGAAGAAAATAAGGAATTCCAAACACTCTCATTAACAATTGAATAAGGTGAAACAGAATCTGCATACATTTTAATATCCACCCCACCAATAGTCATATCACACAGAGTTTTTTTGTTGTTGTTAGAAACACTATAAATGTTCTCAGCGACTTTGTCCTTAATATTAAGGACAAATCTTTCATTAGCAAATGAAGAAATAGCCTAATCATCACTGTATACACCCTCTTCAACGCATTTGACTTTAGGTTTCTTTTTGCAGACCATAGAAAAGTGGCCAATTAAACCACATAACTAACATTTCTGTTTAAGAGCAGGGCAAAACTGGTTGTTGGGAAGGTGTGAAATACTACCACACCTGTAGCATTTAAAACTTGTATTCGTATGAATATTCACCTTTTCTCAATTTTTTTTAACTGGTTGAGATCCAATTTACTAGGATTTTTGACAGAACGAGAACCTGGACTAACTTATTAACAATTTCAACTTGTTTGGACCAAGGCTCACCTTGAATGACTATGGCACTTCTGCTGGACAATTCAGCTTTTCTTACTAATGCTAAAATGTGTTGTAAATGAGAATCCCCATTGACCCATAGCCTATCTTGAATAAAGGGGTCTTTGGCATGCATGACAACCTGGTCTCTTATGAAATCCTCTATTAGAGAACCACATTTACAATCATGTTCTTAATGCAGCCACATAGTAATCAACACACTCATTAGGCTCTTGTTTCCTATGAAAGAACTTGTCCGTGACAATGCCAATACACACTTTAGGAGAGAAATGCCTATCAAAATCAGCTATAGCACAATCAAAAACATTAGATTCCCCATCACCACCAATAGCCTAAGACATTTGGGTGAAAGCTTTTAAACCTTCCGGACCAATGCAAAGTAGAAAAATCCTTTTTTTTGTTCAGGAGACATTTTTCCTTGGTCATCCAATATTCAATATAGTTAAGGAAAAACGGTTTCCATTCGACCCATTTCATGCAAGGAAAACCTCCAGCAGACCAGAATGACTGAGGAGGATTGAGTGCGTAATTTTATGCACACATAGTGAAAAGGCTGAAGGTATGAAATGAGAGAGACTAGTTCGCTAGAGAAAAATGAAAGCAAATGGAAACCTGTAGCGTCCTTTCTTCACCCTCAAAGGGTAAAAAAAACAAAAAACTTGAGTAGTGAAGAATAAAAAGAAATAAACATGAAGAAAATCTTGTTGCAAGGAGTGGAGCCGATCGTGTGGAGGAAATCAATAAATAAACAAATAAAAGAAGGCTTACTGTTCTCAAGGCATGAAATAATGACAGTTGCACAAAGACGATCCTGATGAATAAATGCGAATAGTAAAAAAAACAAGATGGCGTCACGTAACATGAAGCGTGATGCATCAGTAGGAAGCTAACGTGGTATCCCAGTTTGCAGCATAGGAGATGAGCGTAACGGTCGTATATGTGCTACAATATGCAGGGTTAACAGGAGCGTTGGTCGTAACCAAGGTTAGGATGTGTGACGTTAACCGCAGAGTGAGTAGTACGAAGCTTGCGGTGCTGACATCAAGAGACAATGGCGTCAGGAATGGCTCTTCAACGGAGTGAAAAAGGAAGAAAATATACAACTCACGGTCGGAGAGTGCTAGCAGGAAACGCTGATCACCAACGGTGACAGCCAGTGGAGGTCTTGAAGGTGGAAATGCAAAGAGTACCCAGAAACAAAGCTTCAGAAGAAACTGGTGTATCTGTGGCCGCTGGATTCGGCGCGTGGTGTGGTAGCTCGTCGCCAACTTTGTAAAGTATCCGGACACGGTTGGAGTAGGTAAGTAGCTTTATTTATTAGTGAGAACACCACCCACAAGCAGAGCAGCTGAACAGCAACAGATCAGGCCAGGAACTGTCAGAGTGCAATCCCCCATTCTAATAAGGAATGCAGTATGCACACCAGGCAACAGCGCGAGGCAAAGAAACATAGCGCAAGGAACGGAAAATACAAACCCTAAACATAACAGATGTGTGACACTGAAAAGGAAATGGAGATTGCAACAGGAGGATCTAGAAACAGTACTAGTCCTCTTCCAATCCACACCTCCTTGTTCATTCTACTGTTGGTGGGGCTGAAGCCCTCTCTCCCACCTCCCTTCCCTCCACCAGCAGAATAAAGTAGCTAGAGCTGTAGGGCAGGGCATGGGAGAAGTTGGGGGGCAGTAATAGCTCCCCCTAGCCCCTCTTGGTTCCCTGCCCCCCTGTTGTGTTTTCTTGAACGTGTTCTGCATTCCAAATTCTAGCACTCTGATGAGTCTGGCAGTTATGGCCAGATAAAAGGCTGATCTGGAAGACGATGCATTACTTTGGCATTTAGGATTGATAATTGTTGGAGGGCTTGAGTTTTCTGGAAATTAACTTGTGAACCTAAGTTTTGTGTTGGACATTTACTGGATCCCGAGCGAAGTAAGAAATTTGTCAGAAAGCTGACTCAAGCACTGTACCCAGGCTTCCTTTCTTCTCAGACACTGGAATTCATAATTGGATTCTATCAGAAAAACATACGCCAAGAACATTTTGTCAGTGAGTTGGGGCAAGTTTTCTTGAAACTTTACTGCAGTTCTTTAACCTATACGGTTATCAGCACGCACTCCACAGCATGCGTCTGTCTTACCATTTCTGCACTTTCTCAGCATCAATGTGTGCATTCCTCTTCACCTCTGGACCTTTCTCTTGCAGGTTGGCTGAATATTTTTTCATGATTCTTATCCTATGTGATGCATTATGCGTGGATTTCTTTATGTGCTATGCTTGCATTGGACGTCCACACCAATGTTCCGCATTGGCTGTAGTGCTGTTATGTCATTGGGTGGCCATTTTGCATTGGGCTATGCACAAGATATTGGATGCAAGCATAGTCACATACCGAGAAACAAGTAAAATCTGTTTTGGCGTAGCAGGTGTACTTCTATGTTATTAGTAGCAAAAACTCAGCATCGTCTGTGAGGAATATTTACCTTGTTTTGTGCAAGCACATATTTTTTTAAGGGTTTACTGACAAAGTTACCTACTTCGAAGAAAACTTTCGAACTGTGGATGAGTCGGATGCTACATCTATGCAATTTCTGGAGCTTTCTGTGTATAGGCAGTACCCTATCTACATCTACGCAATTTCTGGAGCTTTCTGTGTATAGGCAGTACCCTATCTAAAGGAACAGTATACATGCCCGCAGAGTATATCTTTAATATGTGTTTTTTGCTTAATTTATAGACTATATTTGCTTTCACATTATTTCACAATATATATACATTGTACTTTCCATCTCCCCAACCTTTTATGGCAAGGAAGGATAAAGCATACATGAAGTGTAAAGAATGGAAATAATATTTTATAAACAATTTTTCTACCTACGATAATGAAGGATTTACACCTGAAGAGAAAAAGAACATTTACTACATTGTTTAGATGCAGGTGGGTTAAAAGTTTACAATCGCATACAAAAATAACCTAGATTAGGTGATGAATGGAGTACTTTTTATCAAACTCTAGAAGATCTTGATGTGTATTTCTTCCCACTAGTATGTAATAACATTGATTTTTACAGTTTTTTCCACATAAAGCAATTAAAGATGATGCGCTACCTTCTGTACACAAAGTCCAAAGTATAAGACTTGGAATTAAAGATTAAGTGATTGCAGAATTAAATAAACCTGAGAGTGCTGGAGTGAATCAACAAGTAGAGTTGTCAGATTGGGTGCACCCTTGAGGGCAGCATGCAAGGCTAATGGTAAATTTGGGTTGTGTGTTGATTTAAGAAATCTTGGACTAAGAACATTTCATTAACAAATTTTTATCGTTAACCAAAGATATGGATTTGTTTTCCACAATTGACCTGATGTTTTTGTAACATCAAGTGCCTTTTACACCCTGACAGTTATCACGTTGGTCGGCTGTTATCAATTCAAGAGGGTGTCTTTGCTGTTAGCTGCAGCGATGTAACAACTCGAAGTGGTGGATAAATTCTGCTCCGCTGGCGGAGTTCACAGAGCTTTGCCCTCTCCACGTTGGCAAGACTCCGCCATCCACCGCATGGCAGAGATTTTTTTCATGCACGTATCGCCAATGTTAATTTGGTGAGTGAGAATTGGCGACCCCTGGTGTGTCTTTTAGGCGCTAGGATGACACCTGCTGAGATTTTCTCAGTGTGGGCAGTCGCGGGATGTTGCAACCATTCACGGTGAGAAAGCTGCCGCATGCTCACAGAAACCTGCTGATCAAGTATAAAATCAAGCGTCTGCAAAGAAGCAGCACCCTCTGGTGCACTGCATGGTGCGGTTTGTGCTGATTTTGTAGCGTGTAACAAGCTCTTGGTGCTACAATTTAGTGTGACGTGCTTGCGAAACTCCACAGAATCTCACAGAGTGAGACTACTCGAGTTCCGCCAATCTCTAGTGTTAATGGCTAATGCATAACTTGTTCAAGGGTGTGAAGGACAACACCCTTTTAGTCATGGGAAAATACAGGGGAAGAACACAATAAGAAATGGAGGATTGTATTAAACATTTTGAACAAATATGGTGTAACTGCAGAAGTATCATAGTGTAAATTTGCATAGAGAAATGTACTTTATCTTGGACATGAAACCAGTTATAGAGGTATATTACTAAAGGAAGATTTGATTGAGGCAAATAAGCAGGCACCACCACCACAGAACAAAGTTGAGCTGCATGCTTTTGTGGGATTGCAGAATTTTATTCAAAATTTGTGCAGAATTTTTCAACTAAAATGTATGCCATCATGCAGTTAAGAATGAGATCACATTTGTATGCTCCCAAGAGTGCCTAGAAGCTTTTGATACTATCAAGAAAAACATTTGTGAAGAACCATTCTTATGTGGTTATAACCAAAATGTAAACATATCATCACCACTGACGCAAGTTGTAAAGGTTTACGACAAGCACTGTCCCATGGTAATGGTTCTGGTAAAGAACCGGTTATTGCTGTTGCATCTTGAGTTTTGTCACAGACGGAATAAAGTAATTGAGAGAGAGGGCTTGGGTTATGGTTGGTGCCTCAAATACATTAGCAATTTATGTGGGGATAAAGTGGTGCTGAGTTGCATTCAAACACTATTATTTAAGGTGCTACCTACTTAAGGTTTCAGTAAATGCTTCACCAAGAACAGCTAAATTGTCAATGCACCTTCTCGTACAATATATACCTAGTGCTTGTAATAAGGTTGCTGACTTTCTTAGCAGACTACCTTTGCCTGTTTGGGCAGATGCCAGCAGTGATTGGGAGGAATGGCATGTTGCAAGGTCATCAGATGTGGAACTGCAAGGTATGCCTATAGGAGCATGGACAGCAGAGACAAATCTGGATGGTGTATCGTCTAAAGTGAAAGAGTATGTAAAGAAAGGGTGACCAGAAAAAAGAGTTTGGAGAGTGAGCTATTAACTTGCTGGGAAGTTAGGAATTAACTGTTAGTGAAATTGAGTTGTTAATCAGGAGTGGAGGTTTGGTGCCACCTTTTATCTTGTGAAACAAAATCATGCCCTTGTGTCATGAAAGCCATTTTTGGATAGAGCAAATGAAAATGTTGTAAGATAATGTTTGAAGTTTGTCAACTCTGATAAGTCACAAGTAACCTTTAAACTGATGAGAAATTCTATCGAGGCACCACAGATGTAGTGGGAAACAGTGGAAGTAGATATCTTTGTTCCTGTACAAGGTAAAAAGGGTGGTACAAATTGTGCTATTGTAGTCGTTGTCCATTTTCTTTCAAATGGCCAGAGGTAAATGTTGTTAAAGATGCAGACAGTAAGGGCCTGATTATGAGCCTAGCAGTCATGGTGGTGTAGCGGTGGCGGTCCAGGTACCGCCGTACTGGTGGTCCAACTGCCAGGGAACCGCCGTTCTCGGGTGGTGGTGCAGCAGCAAGGGGTAGAATCATATTTGGTGAGAATGCCGCGGTCCCGCCAAGCATATTACCAGGTTCCTACTCCATGTCTTCCTTGGCGGAAAAGGAAACAAAGAAGGCCCTAGAGGGCTCCCTGTACCACCTCAGCTTGTGTATGCACACAGGTGGGCATAAAATGTACCTCACAAGGTTCCTGCATGGCATAGATTGAAAAGTCTATCCACCATGGAAAACGGCGATATCCCCACTATCTGTGCAATTTTTATCGCCTCGGTGATGTGCGTCGTTGATAACGTGCTAACTGGGCGATAAATTCCAGAGATAGCCGGCAATAAATATGCAAGCGCTAAGCGCGCTTTGGGATATTTATCGCCGGCCCTTGCTAATATGCCCCATGGCTCTTTCCTGAATAAATCATACAAATTCACTTTTTTATGTCATCTTTTCCAAATATTAGGCCATGTTTCTGCTTCTGTTCAGAAAGAACCTAAAAGCTTGACAGTACTTGTTGTCTTGCTCCCATTGTGCAGCGCCTAGACACCTTACGGGTAATTGTTCGTACTCAATAAATTATTATAACATATATTATAACATAACATAGTACATGGTACCAAAGTGTACCCAAGGCCTGTAAATTAAATGTCACAAGTAAGTGTCACATGGAAGAGGATGTTGCCTTACGACTAGAGCTGTCAACCTCGAACCTCGGGAACAGGGTTCGAGTCTTGGCAACGAGGCTCTACAACGTGTGATTCTGGGCAAATTACTCAATCTTCCCGTGCCTAACAAACAAACAAAAAAATATATGTGACCTCATGTAACAATACTGATGCTCATGTTAAGCGCTCTGATACCCGATGTCTCGGGTCCAGTTTGCGCTATATAAACCTCTGGAAATAAAAAGTGGACTGCAACACCTATTGTGCTATCCATTATAGTGACAATGTAAACATGACTGTAGGTGTGCCTCCAGTATCCTGGCTGTGCAGGTTCTAACTTCATATTCTGCCTGTCAAAGTAACTCAGTTTGACCGGCCTACACCGTCCTTGTAAATATTTTGTAAATTGCCCCTGAGTAGTACTAATTGCCCATTAAATCATAGTGCATGGTATTTATGCAAAGATTTATTGTTAAACATCATGACCTTACACTGGAAATACCCTCAAAGCTATTTTTTGTAGTAGCCGGCTTAGCTGTTCTACAGGATAACATTGGGGTGCAATATTAAATGCTTGTAATGTATCTTGGGGATGGGACTAGCTAGAATAATAATTAAAAACCTATTTTTAGTAGTTGGAAAAAATTACAATTACATAATGAAGTAAGATATGTTCTAAAATTATGGAAAAGTAACTTTTAAAAAGTTACCTTTGCTCTACTGTAAGTCCCTGGAAACTAAGTGTCCATTTTGTTCTCCCACTTTGATCGGTCAGTAATTACCAATTAAATAGGTTTGAATTTTCTCCCAAGAGAAAAAGAGTAGGCTGACCTGGACGGGCAGAGATGAACCCTACAATTTGACAGAATAAGCAAGGAGACTGGAAGGATCCTTTATGACTATGTGGTAAATAAAAAACTAATTATTTACGCTGTCGGAATTTCTATAATTATCCAAGAAATGGTAACGCATAAAATGAGGAGCAGAGTCCGTGGTCTTCGAGTTGAAAGGGTTTTATTCCAGAACTCGAGTTAAGGGAGAGCTTTTTCACCAAGCGGGTTCAGGAGTAGTCTGCTTTACTTGGAACATAACAGCACTTATATACATTATGAGTACAATCAAAAGAAGGAGTTCCCCCGGACTTGATACAATCATTCATGATGTAATCATACGGAAGACATAGCATGCTTGTTCTCGTTTAAAGAATAACTTGGATTACATTTACACATAGACAAACATATTGCATTGGGCGATTGTGGTGACAAGTTACAGAGTTACTAGTGTCTGGGGACAGAGAATCGAGGCATTGTTACAGGGTCGTTTCTGTCGGAAAGGTAAAGAGGACGAGGCATTGTGCGTTCTTTACTTCTTACACAAGGGCGGTGATGTCTCACAATGGTATATGTGTGCAGCGGGGAGGAAGGAGAATGGGCTATAGTTAACTATTCTTCTTCATGGCTGTCTCGTGTGCTGGATCAGGTTTTCCCTTGATTGGTCACCCAACCCGTGGCTGCCCCCGCAAGCTGAGAGATCATTGACGAGCGAGAGCTGCTCGTTCTGTGACAGAGTTGGAGAAGGGGGGTTTTGGCGAGCCAACCATCTTAACTGACTCCGTTCTGGTCTAAGGGAAAATATCGAACGGAACGGAAACCCGTAAGATACACGATGGCTGGCCATTATTTTCTTTGCATGTGCCAGTACAACGAAGAGAAAAATAGGCAAGAGGGGGGTATAACAGGATCTGTGCTTGAAGTAGGAAAAATTGGCTTGCCTGGTCGGTGTTAGGGTGAATAGGGTGCATGATGGGACACCAGGCGGAAAAGGGAGTTTTTAGTCAACTTCCATATTCCCTCCTTGTCCCATAGAAACCCTATTACAGAAATTCTTAATCAATTTCTATATTCATTAGGTCGTGTACTTGTTCTTGCAACATGATCTTTTCATTTTTCTTTCCTCTGTTTCGTGGACGAGGAGTACAGGAAGTGGCACACAGTCCACAAAGGGCAGGGCCACACTGGACACAGAGGCAGCAGGTGAAAATAGTGGCTAAAACGAGGCCCAGGACTGTTAATGCCTTCCACCCCCAGGTGGACACAACCAGTCAGGGACCATGTGCCGGTGTTCATATCCAATTTATCGGATAGCACATGGAGGCGGGAGATAGCAGAATAAACTGATGGGGCGTTGTCTGGAATAAATACACAACAACTAGACCCTATTACCTTACACACACCACCACGGTCGGCTAACAGGACATCTAAAACTATACGGTGCTGCAGTGTCATGAGCCTGTCTGCAGCTACCTCAGCTGTAATGTTATATAAGGCGCCAGTCGTTTCGTCTATGGCGGCCTGAACTACACGGGTTAGTTGCCGGATGTGGCGACTATTTGCCATAGGTCCCCAGAAAGGTAGAAAATCTTTAAAGAAGTCTCCAGCTTCTTGTCCTGCAGTATCTTCTGCATCTATGACCCCCCTTCGCTGTCTTCTAACTTGGGTCAGAGGGTCAATCAGGTGGTAATCGGCAGGGGCGGTGTAAGTCGGTGGTAAAAGGAATGCGATGTAGCACTTTCCAGACCAGCCTTGAGGCAACCAAGTGCGCGCATGGGGTCCACAGATGAAATAGGTGTTTGGGGCAGTTACTATGGTCGGAAAATCGGGAGCGGGTAGTGTATATGTCCTCTCACACTCGCTGTTCCCCATTACTTCCCCTTTTCCTTTCCCCCTAATGCAAAACCGGCCGTTTTGCGGTACTACCCAACCTCCTTGATCTGTCCGTCTTTGATCGGCGGAAAACATTTCCCTGAAGGAAGCAATGTCATGGAACTGAGAGTAACTGATATTTTCGTGCTCTTCGGCCCTCCCCCAGGTTACAGTAAGATCCACCATTTTAGAAACAGCCTTTACTATTTTAGTCTTTACTTCGTTCCAATTACTCTCGTTTTTCAATTTTGTCAGGGGGATGTTTCTGACTGAGGCAGAAAATATCGTGGCTAATGAATAGGCGGACCCTGAATAACCGAACGGGAGAGAGAAAAAGGTCATTCCCTTATGTACGGAATGTGGCATCAAGCCACAAACCCAACAGTTCGTCTTGTTGACTATGAGTTTTTATGGAGGGTGGAAATGAAGGTATTATTTATAAACTCCTTTCTTCTGTCCTCGAGGTGTGGGGGAAGATCAACATGAGAATGCATAGTGGTATTCTTTACAAGTGTGGAAGAATGCGGAGGGAAAACTGTACATAAGATCCAACCCAGACAAGCTGCTACACAGCAAACAAGTAACATTATCAGTAGGAAAATCGAGAACCTGCTATGCAGTAATTTTACATAATTAGTCTTTTTCCATTTGCGCATCATGTCATTTCTCCTCATATTGTCTATGAATTTAATATCAAAATGTCTCTGTATACGAGATCAAAACATCTCCCAGCAGCCGCTTCACCAAGAGCTTGTTCCTGGGCTTAATTAGCTACCGGTGCGTTACGATCAGGTGTAATGTTTTTAGTCTACTTTTGGTGAGATCGCAGCCGCGATCTGTATTCCTGTTGAGGAGTGAGTTCTGGAAGTGGGGAAATTATATCCGGGGCGTTTATAGCCGTTGAACAGGGCACAGTGTCTTATGGTCCCAAAAATTTCCTGCAGTGGCTAGCTTGGAGCCATCCCTTGCGTCCTTCTACTTTGACGGCCGTCCTCGTGGTCAAGAGTACTAATTTCGGAGCCGTCCACCTTTTCTCCAGGGGGCTGGTACGATCGAAGTTCCGTACAAGTATCCAATCTCCGGGCTTTATGGAGTGTTCCTCAGGCGTGGTGTGGTCTGGAAAAGCTGCTGCAACCTGCGAACGACAAGATTGGAGTGCAGACATCAAGGAAGCCAGGTAATCTGTCAACATGTTAGAATCAATTTCAGTCAGTTTCCTAGGAGAAGGGACACCCCAGATGTTAGGAGGTCTCCCGAAGGTTATTTCGAAAGGGGACAGTCCCGTCCGGGAATGTGCCACCATCCGCATGTAAAAGAGAGCGACGGGGAGGGCAGTGACCCAGTTTGTCCCTTTTTCTGCACATACTTTAGCTAGTTTCGTTTTCAAGGTCTGGTTGTGTCTCTCTACCAGGCCCGCTGCTTGAGGGTGTCGGACACAATGAAATCTCCAGGAATATCCCAGTAGTAGAGAAACAGCCTCCATTAGTTTGGAAGAGAAAGGCTGTCCATTGTCTGAATAGATGACCCTTGGTAACCCATACCTGGGGAAGAATTCTCTCACTAGTTGCTTAGCGGTTGTCTGGGCACCATAGTCTGGGACGGGGTATGCTTCAGTCCATCGTGTCAGTGTACACACTACCACCAGTACATATTTGTACCCTCTACATCTGTCCATCTGGATATAATCCATTTGGAGGACTTCGAAAGGATGATCAGGAGGCTGGAATCCACCCTGTTCTACTGGTACTACTTTACCAGGGTTAAATTGGCAACATATCATACAAGTTTTTACTTTTTGTTTGGCTGCAGCTCTTAGGTGTTTGTTAAACCAGATGTTCCGTAAACTATCCAGCATACCTTTCTCGCCTAGGTGGGCGGGGCTATGGACCGTGTCAATTATGACTTGTACTATGGAGTCAGGGAGAAACCACACTGTTCGGTTTTTGGTCATCCAACCCTGATCAGTCTGGACCCCTCCTTGCTCAGTCCATTTCTTTATTTCATCTGCGGTGGCATGTGTCTGTATGTCTTGCACATCTTTCAAGGGGTCCCTCACTATCATAGTGACAGTCTGTGTGGGTAACTGAGAGTCTGTGGTATTCGCTGGATTCTGGGCTGTCTGTTTAGCAGTCCGGTCCGCTAAGTCATTTCCTTTAGATATAGTGTCTGTAGCTTTGGTATGTGCTTTGCACTTCAGAATAGCTATGGCTGTAGGCAGGTGTATGGCATCTAGTAAGGCTTGAATCAGGGGACCATGTTGTATTTTGGCCCCATGTGAGGTAAGAAAACCTCTTTCTCGCCACAATACTCCAAAATTATGTACTACACCAAATGCATATTGGGAATCGGTGTAGATGTTCACTTTCAATTGTTTTGCCCATATGCAGGCCTGTGTCAGGGTGATGAGCTCTGCTGCTTGGGCTGACAGGATGTCTATTCTTTGGGTCTGTATAATTTTACAGTCCATTGTTACTGCATAGGCTGCCACTAACTCTCCAGCGCTTGTCCTCATGCATGATCCATCCACATAAAGTGTTACATCAGGATCTGGGAGTGCAACATCGGTTAGGTCTTGTCTTGGTTTTGTCACTACATCGATCATCTCCACACAGTCATGTTGTGTCGTGTCATCTGAGATTGAGGGCAAAAGGGTAGCGGGGTTCAATATGTTGCACCGTCTGATCTCTATGTGTGGCTGAAAGATCGTTAGTTCGTATCCTGTCAGTCTTGCTACAGTCAGGTGTTGAGTCTGTGTTCTGTTTAGAAGGACTTCCACAGCATGTGGCACTTGTACTATCAGGGGATGTCCTAACACTATTGAATCGCTTTGTCTTATGGCCAGGGCTGTAGCCGCAATGGATTTCAGACATGCAGGCAAAGCTTGTGCTACGGGGTCCAATGTGCTAGAGAAATAAGCACAGGGTCTATTTCTTCCTGCTTGGTCTTGTGTGAGGACAGATAGTGCTGTTCCGTCACGTTCTGTCACGAACAGGGTAAAATGCTTGCTGTAATTCGGGGTGGCCAAAACTGGTGCTTGACACAGAGCTAGTTTCAGAGCTTCAAATGCTTGGGAGTGTTCTGATGTCCAAGGGAGAGTTGTATGAGTGGCTGCTTCCACTGTAGTTAACTGTATGAGTGGCTTATCTATGTGGGCATACTGAGGGATCCATTGTCTGCAATATGAAGTGAGACCAATGAATGCACGCACTTCTTTTTGTGACTTTGGCTGTGAAATTGTCGAGATCAATTGGATTCTTTCTTGTGTCAGTTGCCTACCCTCCTTGGACAGCAAATGTCCTAAGTAAGCCACTTGCTGTGCGCAGAACTGCAATTATGAGGGAGACACCTTGTGACCTTTGTCTGTCAGGAAGTGTAGAACTGTGAGAGATGCTTTTTCACAGTCTGGTTCTGTCCTTGCTGTGATGAGAATGTCATCTACATACTGTATTAATGCTGTGTTGGTAGGCATATTGATACTGTCAAGTTGTCTTTTTAGTGCTTGGCTGTAGATGCTTGGACTTTCTGTATAGCCTTGGGGAGCTCTAGTGAACCTGAAACTTCGTCCTTTTAAACTGAATCCGAATAGATATTGACTGTCGGGATGTATAGGAATGCTGAAAAACGCATTCTTCAAGTCGATGACTGTGAAAAATGCAGCTTCGGGGTCTATGGCAGTCAGTAGTGAGGAAATATCTGGGACCACTGGATATTGTGGGATCACACATTTGTTCAGTTCTCGAAGATCAACCACCAGTCGGTAGACCGGGGGTGCCTGAGGGTCAGTCCTTTTGAGGACTGGAAGAACTGGAGAATTGCAAACATTTGAATCCGTCTCTATCACCACTCCATGTTCTATGAGTTCTTGGATTATCTTGAGTAAGGCTTGTTCAGCCTCGGGTGGAATCTTATATTGTCGTATACGGGGTAGGACTACACCCTCCTTGAGTGTGACTTGATGTGGGGTGATGTCCATGTATCCGACATCAGTCGAGCTTTTTGCCCACAAATGTTGTGGGATGTCATTTAGTCTGAGGTCGAATTCTTTGACTGTGAAATGTCCTTTGAAATCTCGTAGAAACAATTTTACTCCTTCCGGTGACCAGCATATTACTGCTCCTAGTTCTTTGAGTGTCTTAATTCCTAGTAAATTCTCTGGGCACGTTTCCGTAAGGACTAGATCGGTAGTACGTGTCAGAGGACCTACTCCTAAAGAGACTTGTTCAGACACTTTGTTTATGATCGGTTTTCCTGAAAAGCCCAGAGATATATTATGTGAGCCAGAGAGAGGAACCTCTGGGACTTCCTTATGACTTATGGTAGTCCTACTCGCCCCCGTGTCTATGAGGAATTTTCTGTCTTGTCCCAGTAAGTGAGCTTGTACATATGGACCTTTCTGATCCACTGGAACTGGGATAAGGGGCAAGTCACTTTCTCTCTCTAGGCTGTCTCGTGCATATGGTTTAAACTCGGGGTAATCTGACTGTGCGTACTGGTACATCTGTGTGGCAGCAGCAGCAGGCGTCTGAACCTGTGGAGGGGTAATGGTCTGAGGCTGCTGAGTGTTACCTGGTCTGGGAGTGTGAGGGCGTTCTTTTGTCTTTCCTGTCGCTATGTTATGTTTCAGGACTGGGCATTCCCTCACAAAATGGCTTGGTTGCTTGCAGTAGTTGCAAGTACCTTTATTGGCCCCCACGTTACCTTTGGGGTCCGCGTTTACTGGTGCCGTCTGTGCAACCAGTACCTTCATTTTTGTGTCTTTTACTCGTTTCTTTTCTTGTTCCTGTTCTTCCCTTATTCTGTTGTGGTGGTACTGTAACATTTGTAACATTTGTGAAGGACTATTTGCTTGCCAGGTACTCTCAATCTTTAACACTCTATTTCTGATGGGGGGTAGGGCGTTGTCCACCAATTTGGACACAAAAAGATGAGGATATGCCTCGCTACTATGTGCGAGTCCACTATTTATAGAGAAACATTTCTCCAATCTGGTGTAATAATCACCCGTATCCTCGTCTGGCTTTTGTTTACAGGCAGAAGTGGCATCCCAATCTTCCTTTTTTGTTGTCAATAACAGAGGCAAGACCTGTATGAGGAGACTGGGTAATTCCTTTACACATTCACCTAGACCTTCACCTGGTTTTCGGTCTGTCTCTTCTTTTTCTAGGGCAGTCCATGTAATCTTTTTACCACCCACCTCCCAGTCCTTTTCCTTCAATTTATCAAATATGCCTGTAGGTAGAATTACTTTAAGTAGTATGATTATATCTGGATATGTAAAACTACCCATTTGGAGGATATCCTTCAACTCTCTATGAAATCCTCCGGGATCTTTTTCGTGAGAGGGCACCATCTTTTTCATTTTCAATATTTCTAACTTGGTATGGGGAGTATACACATGTATTCGTTGCAGTGTACCATCTGGCTGGGGTATGGGGTAGACTTCTCGTAAGGGGTATTGGCCTATACTGTAAGGTTCATGGTCTGATGAAGCTAGGGTAAGATGGAGGTAACGGAGGCGCAGGTCAAGAATGGTATTGATCAATTCCGGTCCCCGAGACCTCTATCTTTCTGTCACTACTTCTTGTAACAGTTCGTATAGCTTATCTGATCGGTGGAAGTTATTTTCGTATAAGGTAGCCAGGTGTTGGATCATATAAATACCTGCTAGCCATTGTTCTGCTCGAGGAAGGGCCAGAAACATTTGTGCTACTATATCTGGGCCGTACACCCGGTGCTGTGATATCCAATGGGTGGCAGACCTGGCCAATTCCTTTTCTTGTTGAGTAAGGGGAGGCTCATTGTCCATCCATTCATCTAGGGCTCTTTCTGTGGACTGAAAAAGGTCTTCCGAAGAAGGATCTAATCTTTTAACTTTACGCGACACTCGCGGGGTTCTCCACTTGGAGCCAGGACAATGTCGCGCTACACCCAGGAAATTCATTCTACCTAGTGTCGGACCCTCATTTTCCTCTGAGTCGTCCTCCTGTGTGACTTTCTCAGAGTGGATGGTGACAATTTTCTTAACCAGTCTTTTAGTTATTTTGTCGATCTGATGTCCCAGATCGTGTGCTCCCCTGTGTACCTGATCACTAAGGTCTATTAACTCAGAGTCTACGCTTCCATTACCCGGGTCTAGTTCCCGGATCAGACAATTTATGATGAACCGCAGGAGCAGTCCTCTGATGGGAACTTTTCTATTTTTCATGACCTGGACCAGAGTATCCGGACCTTCACCTGTTCGTATGAACTCATAAACTCTATCCAAATGCTTCGTTATATCAGGGACCTTCTGGAGTTGACCCAGGGCTTGTCTTAATCTCTCTGATATCGTGGCCATTGGGCCACTACCGGGTTCGGAGTCGTAAGGACACTCAAGAGGCGGGACATCGTCTTTATCCTCAGCCCCGTTCCCGTACACTCCTAAATCAGAGGTGGAACCACCGGCTACTAGTTCAGGAGCACGTGTAGACGGGCGTGTTCTAGGCATGTTAACATAAGCGGGGGGTGGTTCCGACAGATAGGCAGGGAGAAAATTGTCGGGAGCAGTGGGAATTACTTTCACTGGGGATTTGGGATGTTCTTCTATAATTTCTTCTGACAAAACGGGATAAATGCCAGTAACAAGGGCGCTTCTTTCTCTATCTGCCTGTTCAGCTAAAACCTTCTCACCTTCTTCCTGTAATTGTTTTTCTTTAGCCTGTTCCGACATTCTCTTACTTTTCTCGACTTTCCCTAGTTCTTTCTGGGCCCTCCTATGTGCTTCCTTACGCCATAACTCAATGGCTTCTGTCTGTGAGAGCCTCGCCTTTCGTTTCCATAACTCTTCTTCTACTCTCATAATACATTCTATGTCCCAGGTACCTGCGGCGGGCCATCTATGCACCATTTCTAAATTTTCGGTATAGTCTACCCAAAGGTCTAAGAATAATATGGCACTCAATCCATGTTTGTTATACATGAAATGTCCAGGTGTATCTCTAGGCGGGATTTTAACTGGTTTCTCTAATAGATTCTTTTTGGTGCCGATCGTGCGTAATTTGGAAAACAGAGGCATTCTTAAACTCAACTAATTACGGTTAAAAAAAGGACTTGGAATATACAAAAACAAAACAAACACTTTATACACTAAAATATAGTGCAACCGTACCGGTCTCACGAATGAGACACGTCTTTACCGCTTTCCAAAAATGGAACCCGTCTTTATACTTTCCCAGTGGTACTCACCAAGAAGCAAAACGTGAAGACCTGGTCATCGGACTCTTGACGCTTGCGCAGGAATATCAGGGCTCCAAAGACCTCGGACTCGGCGTTCTCACTGGTCGGGCTCTGGGTTGGGACGCTCCGCTATCTTCTTCACCGCCTCGTGTGGATGATTGGTCCCAGTCGGTCTCCTCCTCGTCTCGAGGGAGTTAGCGGGAACACCCCGCTGTTGTGCACTTGAAGTCCGTCGAAAGTATGGAAGGGACAAGGACCCGACTTCGACATCGCCGGCGCGTAGGGAAGAGGGAGCGTTCCTGTTCAGGCGCCAATTAATGTGGTAAATAAAAAACTAATTATTTACGCTGTCGGAATTTCTATAATTACCCAAGAAATGGTAACGCATAAAATGAGGAGCAGAGTCCGTGGTCTTCGAGTTGAAAGGGTTTTATTCCAGAACTCAAGTTAAGGGAGAGCTCCTTCACCAAGCGGGTTCTGGAGTAGTCTGCTTTACTTGGAACATAACAGCACTTATATACATTATGAGTACAATCAAAAGAAGGAGTTCTCCCGGACTTGATTCAATCATTCATGATGTAATCATACGGAAGACATAGCATGCTTGTTCACGTTTAAAGAATAACTTGGATTACATTTACACATAGACAAACATATTGCATTGGGCGATTGTGGTGACAAGTTACAGAGTTACTAGTGTCTGGGGACAGAGAATCGAGGCATTGTTACAGGGTCGTTTCTGTCGGAAAGGTAAAGAGGACGAGGCATTGTGCGTTCTTTACTTCTTACACAAGGGCGGTGATGTCTCACAATGGTATATGTGTGCAGCGGGGAGGAAGGAGAATGGGCTGTAGTTAACTATTCTTCTTCATGGCTGTCTCGTGTGCTGGATCAGGTTTTCCCTTGATTGGTCACCCAACCCGTGGCTGCCCCCGCAAGCTGAGAGATCATTGACGAGCGAGAGCTGCTCGTTCTGTGACAGAATTGGAGAGGGGGGGTTTTGGCGAGCCAACCATCTTAACTGACTCCGTTCTGGTCTAAGGGAAAATATCGAACGGAACGGAAACCCGTAAGATACACGATGGCTGGCCATTATTTTCTTTGCATGTGCCAGTACAACGAAGAGAAAAATAGGCAAGAGGGGGTATAACAGGATCTGTGCTTGAAGTAGGAAAAATCGGCTTGCCTGGTCGGTGTTAGGGTGAATAGGGTGCATGATGGGACACCAGGCGGAAAAGGGAGTTTTTAGTCAACTTCCACAACTATATTGTGTCAAATCATGCTTGAATGTCACATCCTGTTTGATAGTTTCATATAACACTTGGGACTCACTTCAAAGAGGCATTCCCTATCACAGGGGAATGTTAGGTGAAACCTGGTAGGTCCCTTCATTGTCTTCCCAGCCAGTCAGCCCCAATCACAGCAGGCCCCCTTTGACATTACATTGTCATAGCCTCTTTAACTGGTTTGCTAAGCTTACATGTAACATTTGCAATGCATTTCAAAGAAGGGAAGCAGAATGTCAAACAATTTGTGTGTACCCCTAACTATGAAGATGCTGTGGGTACAGTGACTGCACCAAACTGTTTTTTTGTATTAAATGTGAAATGATACTCTGATTACCTTTGCACACTGCCCCCCGCACACCTAGTTCTTAGAGCTCAATTTTAGTGTGGCAGAAGACTTTGCCAGTCTAGGAAATGCCCTACATGGGTAGGGTTAGCCCCAGGACCCTTTATCCTATTGATTAGTGTATTGTGGGAGTCATTCCCACCTATTAGCGCCGGGACACTCTGTGCGCTTTAAAAAACCCCGGTTAACATAACATAACATTCGCTCATGTCAAGCATAAATGTGACATCTCCTGGCACCCGCATTGGAACACTCCTGAGTCTGTGGTAGATCAGAAGAGGACTGTACCTACTCTCTCCTACCTGAGAATAGCCCTGGAGGACTGTACCTGTTCTCTTTCTTGTAGCCAGGACAAAGAAGGGGACTGCAAGGGTCATAAGACTGACCTTTTGATAAAGCTACAGGAATGTAACAAGCCACAAAGGACTGTTTCTAGCAACTGTCTAGCTGGCCAGTGATAACTGGACCTGGATGAGACCCTCCTGTTGGTCTCTGCCTAACACACAGCAAGGCTCTATGTCTACTGTGAGGTTGTTGGGGGCTTTAGAAGTGTACCCTTGTGGTGAATTGGGATTTAGGGATTAAAGTTAGAAGGTAAACTCTTTGACCAGGTCACACCTGGTTAGTGTATCTGCCCTGCACTCCATCATGGTCAGCATCAAATTGCCTAGGTCCTGTTCTACCGTGACTATTGACTCGCTTGCGTAACAAAACATGAGGGGCCCCTCCTGCAAGGTACGTGGAGGCGGTACCTCCTGGCTCAATCTGGAGCTCTCTAGCCAAAGTACTGTGCGGATGGGGTCCCCTGGAGCTTGGGGTCCCCCCGCACCTCAGGGGCTGCGGGCACCTGTATTACACCACTGTATTGACTATCATTGGCACTTTGTGATTCTTGGAGTTATTTCCACTTAAAACCCTGGTGTTCAAGCACCAGGCACTGTGTACAGAGTCTGCTGTGTAGGAAGCAATTGAGACATCTCAATGTTGAGACATCTCAATGTTTTTAATCTAGGGATGAAGAAGCATTTTTCGACTCACAAATGATCTGATTCACAAAATCTGGCCTTTAGCGACCTGAAAAAAGCATTTTTCAAATGTACAATGCCCAATTTATGATTCAGTAAGCTATTACCGAATCACAAATTGGGTTTAAGAGTCACTATTAGGAAGAAGTGTGCCAAGGCCGAGCCTTCCTAACAGTGAGTCACACTGGTATGTAGAAATGATTTGCGACCAGAAATGAATTTGCAAAACATTCACAGTTACCACCAACTTCAAGTTGGTGGTAACCCATTCGCAAACGGGAGGGATCCCTTGGGGGTCCCTTCCCCTTTGTAAATGTGGGCACCAATATTTTTTAAGACCAGGCAGTGGTCCCACACAGCACAGCCTACTCTTAAAAAATGAAAAGGAAACTTTTAATTTTTCTTTTTTAAATGAATCAAAACAGGCTTTATTTCAAAACAATAAACTGCTTTATTTAAAAAGCAGTCACAGACATGGTGGTCTGCTGACCGCAGAAGGCCACCATCCCTGTGAGTGTCAGCCATTCCCAATGGTAGGCAAATTGTGACCTGCCACATGAATATTAATGGAACAGGTCCCTTGCAACCCATTAGAAATCGCAAACTGTGTAAAACGCACTGTTGTACATAGTAGTTTTCGGTTTCCTAATAGTGAATTGCAAAAATGTACTATTAGTAAATTGCATACGGAATTCTTTGTACATCTAGTCCGAAAACACAAACCTACCCAGATAAATAAATTGTATCATGCACGCTTTTGAGGATACAACTGATCCACTTAGTGGGATACTTTCTAGTAACTACAAAAATCACCAGTCCAGATTATCGCATGTTATATTTCCACACAATCTAGTTGTCATTTATACCCTAAAATATAAAAAATTGTTATAGAAAGTAACCAAGAGCTTTTTTGTTTAAAAACGCCACAGTCTCAGCATTCCTGATTTCATGGCATGCACGTCTCCTCACCCCCACAACATAGGAAGGCCACCCCGTGCACCACTCCTGACGGTGCAGAGGGTGCTGTTTGTAGGATTGCCAAAACACAAAAAAGGCAATGCTCCATGAACTGACATTACAAAAAAAATTGACTTACATTGGAGCAAGATGTGCTTAACAATACAGCGTCATAGGATATAAAGACAAGTTGGCCTACCAAGGTCAGAATGTGATAACCTTCCATAGTGTAACTGTGGAATCAAACACCCAAGGGTGCTGACATGGCACTCTGTGTAATTCTATCGAAAGAGTGCTTTAGGGAAATGTAAAGTATTCAACAATTAAATCCCTTTATACCACATGAACGACACAAGCGTTGAGAGGCCAGGAGCAAAATCTATTTTGTGGGTCCCCTGAAACACCGTGCCATATGCATCACATTGAACCTGCTGTTCGAGCACACATCCTCGAAGCTAGTTTTACTTACATTTGAGCACCCAAGATACCATTTTAATATCTTATTATCAGTCCTGTGACGTGATTACAGCGTGACATTAGTAAGACAACAGATTGTGATGGTTAAGATGGTTAAGATTTGAAATGTTCATTTATTTCCTTTCTGACAGGTCTTATTTAGTCATTCATTTTTGTACTAAGTGGGTGGAACTTAAACAGTAAATTAAATTAAACGAGCATTGGCAAATACAGTAAGTCTTAAGTTCGATACTAGTCTTCTGGTTTTGTCAATGCCTGTTTTGTAATCGATTTTGTACAGCTTTATTGTTCGGGGAGCTGCCAGACCCAATGCCTAGCTTACCCGTCGCGCGTTGCTGCGATCTCCGAAGAAAGGAAATTCAAGGAAACTCGTCATGATAACATTCAATTTACATTGTGTCATTTTTATTGAAACGATTTCATTTTAATATGGAAAACATTTCAAAGTGTCGTTTTAATTCTATTTATTTATTTATTCGAGTGCTTGTGGATACACGATTTTTTGTTTTTCCGTCTGGTGCATACATCAGTATTCGAAAGATTATGAGGGCCTTGGGGGGCCCATATTTTTAATAAATTTATGCCAGAAACCTTCGCGGGAGTGTACTCAACAACTTCTCAAAGTTTCCTGGCGATCGGATGAATGGTGTTTTAATTCTATTTATTTATTCGAGTGCTTGTGGATACATGATTTTTTGTTTTTCCGTCTTGTGCGTACATCAGTATTCGAAAGATTATGAGGGCCCTAGGGGGCCGATATTTTAAAATTTTTATGGCAGAAACCTTCGCGGGAGTGTACTCAACAACTTCCAAAAGTTTCATGGCGATCGGATGAATGGTGTTTTAATTCTATTTATTTATTCGAGTGCTTGTGGATACACGTTTTGTTGTTTTTCCGTTTGGTGCGTACATCAGTATTCAAGAGATTATGAGGGCCCTGGGGGGCGATATTTAAAAAAATGTTATGCCAGAAACCTTCGCGGGAGTGTACTCAACAACTTCTTAAAGTTTCATGGTGATCGGATGAATGATGTAGTAATGCATAAAGGACCAACAGACAGACAGACATACATTCGTTTTTATATATATATATATATGAATATATATACATATATATATATATATATATATATATATATATATATATATATATATATATATATATATATATATGTATTATAGAAGTTAAAACAACAGAGGGGAAGGACTGCTTTTCATTTCGCAGCGCTAGGAACAGTTGGAGAGGGGCGCTGAGGAAGGCTGGTATTATCGAAATGCATTCGCCTAAACCATCTGTTCAATAAAGTGCTCCTGATTGTCTCCCTTTTTTCTTTGGAGGAGGTAGCAGCTCATATATATATATATGTATATATATATATATATATATACATATATATATACATATATTACCTACTGGTGGTCGCCAGTAGGTAGTTAGAGTTAGGACCTAATATCCATAGGAAAATCGTAGGATTCTTTTCCCAATAACTTTGGCGCCGGTTGACGAATCTTCGCGAAATTTTCAAAACTTATGGCCTATCTTTAAAGTTTCGGGGTGATTCGGCAAGCAGGGGACCCCCGCAGCCCCAGGAACCGCAACCCCCAGGGCTTTCTATAAATATCTGCAGGGGTCACACAGCCCCCCCGTAGCCCCGGGGACTGCCACTCCCTGGGGGTTCTTTTTGAAATGTATGGGGGGCCTCTAAGGCCCCCCAAGCCCTGGGGACCGCCATCGCCCGGGGTCTGATGAATTATGATAGAGGGGGGCACACTGCCCCCCGCAGCCCTGGGGACCGCCACCCCGGGGCTTCGTTTAAAAAAATGATATATACCTGTGTGGGGAGGTTCGAGCACCCCCCACACCCTGGGGACTGCCACCTCCCCGGGCACAAATATTCAAAAAATTGAGGGTCCGTACTGTAGTGTAGTTCCTATATTCCCAGTAGGCTCTGCACATTGGAATAATATATACTATAGAATTGACGTAGGACTTAGTTCGACCAGGTCTCTATCGAATATATTAAACTTAATTGTGAGTGCCAGCTAGCTCAGAGGTCACTAGAAACTTTCTCGAATGAACAAGAATGGATTAGTTTCTGACAACCGCATAAGCATGACAACTTTGTTTCCCCAAGAAAAAACGTATCTTCAGAGTCATGGAAACAATAGATAGATAGATATAATTTACTCAGTCAATCGTGCAGGCTTAGGTTCATCAGCGGTGCATAGAAATAAAGAGACGGTCGTTTTCAATAAAAGGTATTTATTGAACAGTCTTCTTTCTCATGCAGAAAAAAATGAACTGCTACAATCGTAATACTGGCTGTAAAGTATAATGCGTGCAGCAAGAAGAGTATTATAAAATAATACTGTAAAAGCATAGTATGGTTTCTTAGCCATAAAATACATACTTAAATAAATAAAGACTAAAAGTACTCAACTGGTGCTTCTAAAATACGCCTACCCCGATGTACATAACCTAAGTCAAGTACGAGGGAAGAAGTAAGTGTGATGTAGCATAAGCTAAGTAGTCTGTTTGCCAAGAATCTATCCAAGATTTCTCTTAGGGTCTAATCAGCTCCGTATCTTGGTTTTAGAATGAAGAAGTTCTGGTATCTCTCTGTCTCAGGACTCGATTTCCCAACACCCCGCAAGGGGAGCTTGGAAACACTGGAGATTGATTTCTCGGCGAGAGAAAACACAGCATCTCTCTCAGTGCATCTGCTGTAGGGTCGGCTTCCTTCGGCACTTGCTGTAGCGAGCTGCGTCGGGCATGTAGATAGTCGAACAGCTCCAAACCACCTTGTGTTTGCAATGGCAAGTGTGGGCATATTTATACCTTGAAGGTGCCGAGTTTGACGTAAGGTTGGACATAATAACGTCATCAAAGAGTCTCAGTTCTTTGAAAACTCCATGAGTTCTTGGACAAATCAATATTCAAGTCCCTAACTGCTGAAGCCTATTTTTCCAAGAAATCGTTGTGGCTTTTTGGAACTAGTGGAAGTAGCCATGCCGTATTTGGACTGCATGGGCCATGTCTAAATTTGGTTATGAGTTTTATGCCTACATAAGGACAAGGTGATTTATACCTATATAAGGGCATGAATCGGGAAAATTACACTAAGCTCCTAAAATGATATACAACAGTACCGGACCCCTAGCCCCGGGGACCACCACCTCCCCGGGGCTGTTGAGATGCTGGGAGAGGGGCCGCATAGCCCCCCTCCTGGAGCCTGTGATGGCCCTGGGTACCGCCATCCCCCAGGGCCGGCACCTGCAGTGTCCCGGAGTTCCCACCTCCGGGACAATGCAGTTTGCTATGGCAGGGCGGGAGCCTCGCGGCTCCCACCCTGTCATAGCAAACTGGAGTTTGGGTTTTGGAAGAGAGAGCAGGAAACCTGCTCACTCTTCCAAAATCCAAATCACATTGCTTTTCCACACGGGCAGCGGCATGTTAGCGGCTACTCATGTGGGAAAGCAATGCCGGCTCCCGCAGAATGTGGGGAGCCGGCAGGGACCATGGGAGCATTGGAGCTCCCCCCACGGTCCCCAATGAGGTGGCCAGGCCCCGGGGGATGGGGTCCCCAGGGCCAGAAGTGGCCTGGGAGAGGGGTTCACGTGGCCCCCTTCCCCAATAATAATTTGTACCCATAAAGAAAAAAATACGCAAAGCCGGCCCTAGGGGATGGGGTCCCTTGGGCCATAAATGAGCTGAAGAGGGAGCCCGCAGCCCCCTCCATAATTACATTTAAAAAGTTGGCCATGCCCCGGGGGATGAGGTCCCCAGGCCCCGGAATTGGCCACTGGAGGGGGGGCCCATTCGACCCCCTTCCCGTTAATATATATTTTTTTTTAACTTGAGGGTCAGGCCCTGGGGGATGTCCCCAGGGTCCCAAAAAAGTTTTAAAAAACGGGTGGCCACACAGCCCCCCTTCCAAAAAAATAAAAAAAATAAAAGACACGCGATCGTGCCCTGCCCCCTCACAGAAACACTCTGCAAATGCACCCTGTGGCGCGTTTTAAATTGGGGAATAATTCCCCTTCAATACTGGGGGTGCCTGGGGACCAACTAGCCCACCAGGTACCTCCAGTAAGCGCTACAGGGCTGCGTTGCAGAGAGGTGCTCCAGGCCACGTACCTTTTTACACCTCTCTGCAACGCAGCTCTGTGGTTCTAACTGGAGGTACCTGGTGGGCTAGTTGGGCCCCAGGGACCCTCAAGATTCAAGGGGACTTAATCCCCCAACTTACAACGTGCCATGGGGCGCATTTGCACAGTGATGAAGGGAAGGGGCGGGGCCTGGGGTAACATGTGTGCAAACACGCCCTGTGGAGCGTTTTAAGTTAAGGAATTAATTCCTCTTCAATCCTGAGAGTCCCTGGGGGCCAACTAGCCCACCAGGTACCTCCAGTGAGCACCACAGAGCTGCATTGCAGAGAGGTATAAAAAGGGGCGTGGCCTCTGAACACCTTTCTGCAAGGCAGCTCCATGGCGCATACTGGAAGTAAGTGGTGGGCTAGTTGGCCCCCAGGAAACCTCAGGATTGAAAGGGAATTAATTCCCCAACTTAAAACGCGCCACAGGGCAAGTTTGCACACATGTCACCTCAGGCCCCACCCCCTTCCTTCACCACTGTGCCCCTTGGCAAGTTGTAAGTTGGGGAATTAATTCCCTTTCAATACTGAGGGTCCCTGGGGGCTAACTGGGGGCCAGTGAATGTGTGTTTTCTGAAAATTAAATAGGTTTTATATATGTATATCTTATGCTAAAACAAAAATGTCTAAAAAAAGATGTTTTGCCATTGGATTTCTGTGCCCTAAAGGGAACTACTTTATGTGCAGATGTACCTTGTGAACAAGCAGATTCCCACCAATCACAGGAATGATAGCCAATGGCTGAAGTGGGCTGACCCATTACCTCACAATGTAAGCTGTAGTAGGTTGAAGAAAAATATGAATGACATAACAACAGGACAATAGATGAAGAGGGCTGGCTGAAACCCTCTATGAGAATATTACATACATGTTTTATGTTAAATAAAGAGGTCTTGACTAAGATCTAGAAAGAATATTTATTGTTATTATTGACTGGTTTGTCCTGGCTGTCATCTGTAACAGAGCAGCGCTGCGACCCTTATACTCGCATTTTATATAAAACTAGTGGCCAGTTTCTGCTTACCTTCCACATTAAAAGCACAAACCCCCCTGGAGGACAATGGGAGGATGGAACTAGACCAGATTTTTTTATAGATCGCACTAATTTCTACTTTGAGATTAGAGAGTTTAACTAATAACTGCAGATGGGGAGAATGTGAGCCTATATCATTCTCTTCCTGGATTTTTCAAATGCACCATATTTTTTAGCCCTGGGTGGTAGTTTTCCAAATGATTGCAGGAGAGCTGCAGGTGAATGTGCTTGTAAACAGTGAAACAAGCAGTGCAGCAACAATCAGATATCACAGTGGCCCTTCTGCTGCCCCCTGAAAAGCACACCCATTTGCAGAAGGAGCAGGCATGAACAGGCAGGCTCTGTCTGAACATAAAGCATTTTAAGTATAACGGGACAATTTCCAAGGGTAAAGGCACATGTGTATATATACTTGTGTATATTCCCTACGACACCTACCTGTAAACCCCCACTTTGTTACTATTCACCATTTCTGACCGTAGATGGGCACCTACATGTCTCCACGCCCTGGTGGAGTCTCCTACACAAAGATTTACGAGTGTAGAGTTATTACTGGTGGGATTTCACACCTAGGTGGATAACTCTTCCCCGAGGTGGATACTTCCCTAGGGGGAAAGTATAATTAAAATATCAATGGTTATTACATAAAAAAAATATTTAAATATTATGGTATGGCAATAATATCTTACCTTACATTAGGAAAAACCTCCCAAATTCACTAAATAAACAAAGGTTAAAATGACATTAGGTAGGTGAAAATGTCAGTTTAAACACAACATTTCAAAATAAAATAACCACTGAAATTCACCAGTTATAGTTTACTGAAGTAACTAGATCTCACACCCTCACCATGCACTGCTTATGACCTCCCGTATAACATCACTCATGACATGTTCCATGACATCATTAATAACATCGCTGATGACAATTGGATTGATAAAACACAGTTCATGGCAGGGGCACGAGTTATAGTTAACTTCAGGTAACTATAACTGGTGAATTTCAGTGTTTTTGTTTTCTAGTTTAAATGGTACAACATTTTCACCGAAATATAACCTAACTTTTAACTTTGTATTTTTTCAGTGAGTGTAAGGACTTTTGTTCTCATTGAAACTTAAGACCAAAACTGAAGTTTAACTGAGACAAAACTCTAACTTTACTACTTGTAAATGTCCCTTGTGAATAGCAAAAGTCGTAAAGTTAGACTTTTGTCTCAGTTCACCTTTGTGAGTTGGGCCTTAGATTCCTAAAACGGCCTCCCAGGTCACATCCATCCTTGGATGTTCCTGGTGTGGTGGACACTGTGGCACACAAACACATCCAGATTGCTGATATAATATACTTCAGTTTATCATCCGTGCATTGCATTGTGATGTGTAGGCTCATGTTGTTTGCATTTGATCGCCCAATAGGCATGGTTTGCTGAGGTCAGCAGACTATATCACTTTCTATAATATTGTCTCCTGTACCGGAACTCCTGAGCATTGTATTGGGTCACTGTTAATACAAAGAGGTGTGTTTATTTCCTACAAGGTATGTTAAATGTAAGTGTGGGAAGACTTCATTGTTTCTCTTTATGTCAACTCATGGGGTATCTCTTGTTGCTGAATGCACTGAGTGTCTATGGGTGAATTGAATGTAGGTTGACTTTTTCAGGGGAATGGATATATGGGCTCAAGCCTTAATCCTACATCACTTCCTGGATACACTTCTCAAGCACTTCATTTTGATTTGCACGAATGGGGTGTAGAATGACCAGCAAATTCTATGGTTTAGTTTCTTATATCACATGTAGTATAATTACATCCAATGACGTCACTCCCTTCAAGTTGCATTCTGTGGTTGTGGGTGTGTTTTAATGCTGAATGGGTGTAGATTGCATGGATTAGTAGCCTACACTACTTAATACATTGTAGAGTTGCGGTTGAATGGGGGTGTGGCTAGTCCTCATATGAGCCTTGATAGTTACTTGCCAACATCCCTCCCAGTCATATGGCTTCCTGTGACATCACTTCCAGAGCAAGCGCATTGTGAACAGTGTATGTGAATTTGGGAGTGTGAATTGACAGACAAAGATCATAGACTGTAGTAGACACTTTTTACCTCTACATTTCCCAAATTGTGAAGCCAAAAAAGGCTTTATTTGTCTGTCTCCCACCTAAAATTGTCTTCTTCTATAGAAGTCAAGGGGGAAAACACGGTCTTTTTTCTACAAAATCCCCCAATTTGCTGTTTTACAATGTGGGCATCTTTGCCTCACTTACCATACAGTAACTCCCAGTGATGTCACTTCCTGTACATTTCATTGCAGGAGTGTGAGGGTAGGTGTCTATTAACCTGCAGTGGGCACGGATTTGTAGGGCTCCTAGTTAAAAAAATGTCCTTTAATATCACTTTCAGTGACATCACTTCCAGCACATTGTATTCGAGGGGTGTGAAGGAATCACTCCCACCCCTGTGTTCAAGTCAGAATTGCCTTACTGTATTGACTTGTTATTTCTGCCCCATCAGGTGCATTGATGGGTGTGAACTGACCAATCAGGGACAAGAATGGCAGCGATCCATCTGTTACGTCACTTAATATGCATGGCATTGTAGGACTGTTGTCAAATGAGGACAGTGGATTCATTTAGAATGGGCATGGACTGCAGTCCACACCAGTTCCTGTTACATTCCTTCAAGGGCAGGAGTAAGAGTGTGGATTGAGTGTGTCACATTTGGTACAGGGCACTCAGGTCAGGATTCATGAGCCACACCTTATCCAAGAAGAGTGGATGGCGGTATGTCTCATTATGCAAACCCCGCATACCTTTGAACTTGATATAAGGTATCCATTCCCTCCTCTTCTTGCATTGCCTACAACTTGTGACTCTAAGCGGCTTATTTATCAGCCCTTGCGTCACTTTTACACCAGTGCGTCACTTTTTGGGATGCACCAACGGCAAAAAAATGTGCCTTGTTGCACCATATTTACAAAGTGACACCGTAGACCATCAGGTGCTTCTCCGACGGCTATCAGGGGTGGGGGTCTCCGGGGTGGCCCTCAAGTGGTTCGTATCCTTTTTGGAAGGGCGGTCATTTGAGGTATGGGAAGGCCCTGAGAAATCATCCTCAATACCTCTCCAGTGTGGGGTGCCACAGGGCTCCTCACTTAGCCCTACTTTATTTAACACCTACATGGCCCCGCTGGAGAGTGTGGTACTGCCCCTGGGTATTAAGATCATCAGCTATGCTGATGATACCCAGCTGGTAGTAGGCCTCCCACAATTGATCCACCATCCCGACCGGCTGCACACATGCCTGGAGAAGATCTTTACATGGATGTGTAGCTCAGCCCTCAAGTTCAACGGCTCCAAGACGGAACTGATGCTGCTGGGGAATTCTTCACCTTCTTTACCCCCCAGCAGCTGGCCCAGCTGTTTGGGACCTGCGCCCATCCCTAAACGGGAGATTAAGAGCCTCGGAGTGTGGCTGGAGCAGGACCTCTCTTTTAAAACGCACGCGAAAAAGATCTCAGGCGTGTGTTTCGGCCTGCTCCGGTCAGCCCGGAAGATCCTACCCCTCCTGCCAGCAGCCTCTAGGAGGTTACTTATTCAGGGGCTTATTATCTCGCGGTTGGATTTTAGTAATGCCCTCTTTTTGGGTGCCCCAGAAGGTACATTAAACAAACTGCAGCAAGTCCCTAGGCGCCAGTCTGCTCACCCTGCCTTAAAGGCGCTACACTGCCTCCCCGTCAGAGAGAGGGTTAAATTTAAATCGCTTTGTATAGCTCACTAACTCTTACAGGGGAAAGGACCACCTATCCTCAAGGATATGGTCCAAGCGTACAAAGCCCCCCGCTCTCTCCGTTCCGACCATCAACACTTGCTGCAAGTCAGTAGGGTGAGGAGAGAAAGAACTGGTGGAAGAAGATTCTCCATAAAGGTGGCCACCCTGTGGAACTCCCTCCCTCTGTACTTGCGGTCGGAAGCAAGTTTTCCACGTTTTCGTAAACTTTTGAAAACGTTTCTGTTTCCTGCCTGATGCCCTGTGCTGTTGTGACTTCGCCTTCTTCTGGATAAGCGCGGGGATGCCTTTTTGGTAACCAGGCGCTATATCAAAATTCGTAATAATAATAATAATAATAATAGGTAGATGCGTCACATTGTAAATCCCTGTGCCACATTATACCTGCGCCTGGTATAATGTATGCAGGGTGGGCGTTCTGACACAAGTAAAGGTCATAGAAATGACGCAGTGAAATCTATAAGATTTCACTGCGCCACTTCTAGGACGCAAATGCGTCAATATCTAATGCCTGACTCATGGCAGGCGTAAGACTGACACAGGCACATTTCACATGGGACTTGCCTATGTGTAGTGACCCATTTCTGGAGTTGAGTCACTTTTGTGACATACTCCAGCAATGCGTCATTTTTGCGCCTATAGATACGTCAGGAATACTGATGTGACATGATGCGTCATACTGTAAATATGACGCATGATTAGTGTCGCAAGGAGGGCGCAATGTAAAGTGATGCATCGCTGTTTTCTTGCAGCTAGGCGTCACTTCTCATAAATGAGACCCTGTGACTCATAATGAGTCCCTGTGTTTGGAGTCCCCTTTGTTTAAAAATTAGGGTGTCTATGCTTACATGACAAGCAATGGTAGCACACCATGAGAGAACAGTTGTCCCCAACCTCCTACTTATAAAGACACACCCTACTGATACTAGAACCTGACAATTAACCCACTGTGTTTTATCCCTACCAGCCCTAAAGGTATATGATCTCAGAAATAAAGGTTTAGTCACATCTGCAACAGACCTGCCAACTCATGTTTTCACCATTTGAGTAGGGTGGCGCGGCCTAGACGGGGGAGGGTCTTAGAACTGAGCACACCCTGAGGCCATTTAAATTCACTGCCTCTCCCACCAGCACCAAAAACATAAAGCAAATGAGGCTGCAACCGAAGTCCCAGGGATGTTTCAAAACCTCTTAATGGACATGGACTGAGCAGAGTCTCCAAACACTTAGCTGGGAGGCTGCTTTCTGCAGGGGGTTCTAGCTAATTGTGTGCACATCATGTAATATTGGCCCCTCATTGGGTTACAATGTGATGGGAGCTGATATCGTGTGACACGCGGTGGCACTGTGTGAGTTGTAAGAACTGCTACAATCTCAGACAAACCACCACACTCACAACATCATGCAACCTGACCTTGAAGTTATCAATGAAAGACGCAAGGAGCACTTCTAAGGGCACATATGGCACAGTTCACAATAGAATGATCAATCAATCGAGGATTTATAAAGCACGGCAAATCACCCGTGAGGGTGTCAATGCTTCGTGGAGATCTGGTCATTCAGTCACAATGAGGGAAAAAGAAGGAGAAAGAACTCAAGGCAAAGGGGAGAACACTCAAAAAGGAGGGGAAACGCAAGGGGAAAGCAGTGAAAACAAGGTACGGAGAAGGCACTCAAAATAAGGGGGAAGAAGTGAGGAGAAAGCAGTGAAAAATGAAGAAAAGCAAGGAGAAAGCTCTCAAAAAACATGGAAAAGCAGGAGAAGGCACTCTAAAAACAGGGGAAAAGCAGGAGAAGGCACTCTAAAAACAGGGGTAAAGCAGGAGAAGGCACTCTAAAAACAGGGGAAAAGCAGGAGAAGGCACTCTAAAAACAGGGGTAAAGCAGGAGAAGGCACTCTAAAAACAGGGGAAAAGCAGGAGAAGGCACTCTAAAAACAGAGGAAAAGCAGGAGAAGCCACTCTAAAAACAGGCGGAAAGCAGCAGAAAGCACTCTAAAAACAGGGGAAAAGCAGCAGAAAGCACTCTAAAAACAGGGGAAAAGCAGGAGAAGCCACTCTAAAAACAGGGGGAAAGCAGCAGAAGGCACTCTAAAAACAGGGGAAAAGCAGGAGAAGGCACTCTAAAAACAGAGAAAAAGCAGGAGAAGCCACTCTAAAAACAGGGAAAAGCAGGAGAAGGCACTCTAAAAACAGAGGAAAAGCAGGAGAAGCCACTCTAAAATTAGGGGGAAAGCAGCAGAAGGCACTCTAAAAACGGGAAAAGCAGGAGAGGCACTCTAAAAATAGGGGAAAAGCAGGAGAAGGCACTCTAAAAACAGGGGGAAAAGCAGGAGAAGGCACTCTAAAGCGGTACAAAAGGGGCTGGTGATTGACGGAGCATCTGAATCAATCAAACACTAACACCCAGTCAAAAGATCTGGGTTTAATCCAACACTGTTCTTTAGCCCACTCTGCCACCCCAGTTCAGACATGCCTATATGCAAATCAGTCTGACCCTGTGCCTCATGGGAACAGTCCAGCTCGAACTGCCAAGCCATGTCTTCCCTGGACCGGAAACAAGCTTCCGAGGACCGGTTTCTGGTATTCCAGCCGTCTTCAGCCCGGCTTGCTTGAATCCAGTGGCAAAGTGAGCAAGGGACTCACGTCTGAGCATACCCTACCACACTTATGGCGGCCAAAAGCAGTACAAAAGGGGGTGGTGATGGACGGAGCATCTGAACCAATCAAACACTCACACCCAGTCAAAAGATCTGGGTTGAATCCATCACCGTTCTTTAGCCCACTCTGCCACCCCAGTTCAGACATGGCTATATGCAAATCAGTCTGACCCTGTGCCTCATGGGAACAGTCCAGCCCGAACTGCCAAGCCATGTCTTCCCTGGACCGGAAACAAGCTTCCGAGGACTGGTTTCTGGCATTCCAGCCGTCTTCAGCCCGGCTTGCTTGAATCCAGTGGCAAAGTGAGCAAGGGACTCACGTCTGAGCATACCCTGCCACACTTATGGCGGCCAAAAGCGGTACAAAAGGGGGTGGTGATGGACGGAGCATCTGAATCAATCAAACACTCACACCCAGTCAAAAGATCTGGGTTTAATCCATCACCGTTCTTTAGCCCACTCTGCCACCCCAGTTCAGACATGGCCATATGCAAATAAGTCTGACCCTGTGCCTCATGTGAACAGTCCAGCCCGAACTGCCAAGCCATGTCTTCCCTGGACCGGAAACAAGCTTCCGAGGACTGGTTTCTGGCACACTTATGGCGGCCAAAAGCGGTACAGAAGGGGGTGGTGATGGACGGAGCATCTGAATCAATCAAACACTCACATCCAGTCAAAAGATCTGGGTTTAATCCATCACCGTTCTTTAGCCCACTCTGCCCCCCCAGTTCAGACATGGCCATGTGCAAATCAGTCTGACCCTGTGCCTCATGGGAACAGTCCAGCCCGAACTGCCAAGCCATGTCTTCCCTGGACCGGAAACAAGCTTCCGAGGACAGGTTTCTGGCATTCCAGCCGTCTTCAGCCCGGATTGCTTGAATCCAGTGGCAAATTGACCAAGGGACTCACGTCTGAGCATACCCTGCCACACTTATGGCGGCCAAAAGCGGTACAAAAGGGGGTGGTGATTGACGGAGCATCTGAATCAATCAAACACTCACACCCAGTCAAAAGATCTGGGTTTAATCCATCACCGTTCTTTAGCCCACTCTGCCACCCCAGTTCAGATATGGCCTTATGCAAATCAGTCTGACCCTGTGCCTCATGGGAACAGTCCAGCCCGAACTGCCAAGCCATGCCTTCCCTGGACCGGAGACAAGCTTCCGAGGACCGGTTTCTGGCATTCCAGCCGTCTTCAGCCCGGCTTGCTTGAATCCAGTGGCAAAGTGAGCACTCTAAAAACAGGGGGAAAAGCAGGAGAAGGCACTCTAAAAACGGGGAAAACAGAAGGCACTCTAAAAACAGGGGGAAAGCAGGAGAAGGCACTCTAAAAACAGGGTAAAAGCAGGAGAAGGCAGTCTAAAAACAAGGGAAAAGCAGGAGAAGGCACTCTAAAAACAAGAGAAAAGCATGAGACGGCACTCTAAAAACAGGGGAAAAGCAGGAGCAGGCAGGGAAAATGATGGAAAAACAAGGAGAAAGCAATGAAAATGGGGAAAGAGCAAGGAGAAGGCACTCAAAACACGGGGGGAAAAGCAAGGCAGAAGCAGTGAAAATGAGGTAAAGGCAAGGGGAAGGGACTCAAAAAACGGGAAAGAGCGAGGAGAAAGCATGGAGAAAGCACTCACCTCACAAAACAGCGGGAAAAGCGAGATGGAATCAATGATCCCTTTCCAATGTCTATGAAGAAACTTCTCTATTTTGTTTCGCTTTACTTATTTACTCCCAGCTCAGGGAGCTTTGCTGTTGAACAGAAGCTGCGCCAAATCCTCACAGTGAGGGTTTGTATTCGTAAAACATAGTATTCAAATCCAACCAGAAATTCTGCAGTCCTTGCTTACATTGCCCGCGTACAAGAGTAATCGAAAAACAGATGAGAAGCAGTGCTTAATTTGTAAAAGGATGAGTGCCGGTGCCCAAAGCTGTGCTCAGAAGCCAGCGACTAGCGCTATTAAACGCTGGTGTGATGAACACCAAGGCTGCGGGGTCCTGACGGCGAGGCCACGGGAGAAGCTGTGGGAACTTGGCCAGGCACATCTTCTGAAAGTGCTTCCATCATCACAGTGCCATTAAGGGTGTTTTCGCAGGGATCGTGGCCAAGCAGCACTTTCCTTCCTCCCTGGCTGTGCTCATGGCCAAGAAGCCATTTCCTTCCGCCTGTCATCTGGCACTTTCTCTGGCTTACGTATTCAAATGGTCTCGGATTTGCACACCCAGCACCATCAACAAATGAAGTTGCAAGCCCTCCAAACTGCAGATTCACAGTATTGGTGAGTTTAAAGGCAGCTCAGCGAGTTGAATGTGGCTCTGGAGGGCCATTGGCAATCTGTAATTGAAAGGTTCATGTGATAAAATAAGGTGCACTGGGTAAGACTATAGAAAACTGGCTTTGGCCTATATCTTGAGCAGCGCTAGAAACCCCCACTTCCATCAGGGCACCTAGGGGCAGATTTCAAATAAGTGGCGCATCCCTGCATATCAGCAGGGATGCGCCAGTTGTTGTGCGCCATGGCTCCGCCACCATGGATGTGCCGCATTTACAATGCGGCACACCATGGGGCAAAAACGGCACAGATGCGTGACGCATCTGTGCCATAAAGGCAGCGTATTGCTGGAGTTGCGTCGCAAGTGCAACGCAGCTCCAGGAATGCTCTGGGGGCCCTATTCTTACAATACTGCGTCAATCCTTATGCCTGCTTCAAGCAGGTGCAGGGTTTTGACGCAGCATGGGCCGGAACGCCCCCACCCCCCCCCCCTCCCCCCCCTGCGCAGGAACGCCTCCTGGCGCAGGGCTTTACAACATGAGGCATCTCCCAGATGCGTCACGTTGTAAATACCCCGCACCATGGCGCATCTTTTGCGTCGCCGCTGCGTCACAAAAGTGACGCAACGGTGTAGTAAAAGGGGCGCAAGGGGCTTGTAAATCTGCCCCTAATATTTAAAGGGAAAGTTGCTTCCTGGATCAGCATACAGCACAAAACCATATTGGAACCACTTGTTTAGTTATTTATTTTGGGCGCCTGGGGTGGGGTGTCATACAAATGGTAGGTCTGAAATATACAAATGTTGATGACCTATTTTGCTAAAGACAAGAGCTGTTGTAACCTCCTAGTTTTTTTTCTTTCTGAACTCTGTTGTGTGGACCGCTGTTTTGTAGGGGGGGGGGGGACTACAGTCTCTGTGAAACCAGTCTAAATTGTATTCTAAGTCCAAGGGGACCCCTATTTAGCCAGAGGCCAACGAATCATCTCTCAATGAATATAATCGACTCTGGGGCCCTCATTCCATTCTGCAGAGGGCCCCCCAATACATAGGACATACATGGACAAAGTGTGTGCACTGTATATGTTATTTGTGTGGGTAATGGTGCCCTTGGAGTATGCCTGAAATCTCAATCAAATGGCTTTGCATAGCGCTGCTTTTCACCTGTGAGGGTTTCCAGGTGCTGGGGTGTTTTGCTGCTGATTGATGTCAGTCGAACAGCCAGGTATTCAGAGCCTTTCTGAATTCCTGCACAGAGGGGGAAGTCCGGATGCAGCTGGCAAGTGCTGATCCTGTAGGGAAAAGCAAGGAGCCATCCCAGGGCTAACCGCGTAATTGTGCACGTGCCCCAAGAAAGTAACAACATGCTCCATGACGCGCCTCAGGTGGAATCATCAAATTTACAGTTGAAAGGGAAAATCGGCTTCAGTGCCGACGCATGAAATGGGAAACATGGCCTTCGGGGGTGGGAGCTTCCCATGAGCCACTGGGGCAAACGAAACATTTGCATATTTGTTGTTGCGGTGCCCCAGAGGAGGCAGGGACACTGAGAAGTGATCGGTGCTCGGGGGCAGGGGCTGCTAGAAGCCAGGGCATTGCCCCCAACAGACTCTTATTTTAATTGAAAAGTAGACTGCATCTTAAGTCTCCCAGGCAAAGAAATAGAGACCCTTGTGGGACGGAGACTATATTCCCTGGAGTTTGAGAAATACCTCAAGTTTGTGAGCAGGCACTGATAAATCCAAAGATCTCAGTATTTTCATAATAAATACAAATATTATTTCTGGTTGGTGATACCATACTTTATTGTAATTATCCTTATATAGAGCTTACCACCCCTAAAGAGGCATTGTGGTGCTCTCTGGTGAGTAGCACGCTACTCCAGACTCCAAGTCTGTGGTAGTAGGGCAGAAGAGTAGTTTTTTTGGTTATTCTTTGGCTGTTGGGAATCCCAATCATTCACTGCTGGTTTTGTTAGTAGAGGTACGCTAGTGGGGTGTAGGGGTGAGTCATTAATGGGGATAGAATGAGGTATGTCTATGTTAGCTGGAGGAGGAGACAGATTGAGGGGAGCTTGAAATGTAGTTATGGGGGCACAGTGGAGGGCTGGAGGAAGTGGGTAGAGTCAGTGGTTATGTTATGTTAGCTCATATTTATATAGCTCACAGCTACTCCATGGAGTGTCCCGGCGCTGGAAGAAGGGAGATCCTGGGTGGGGTGGAAACAGGTAGGAGAATGTGAGCGGGGGGGGGGGGGGGGGGGAGGGAAAAGGAGTCTCCCCAACAGGACTTCAAGAGAAACTGACCAGTGTATACTCTGTGTACTTCTGCTTAGCCGAGAGGGCAAAATAGATATGCAAGCTTTACAAATAATTTAAATTACGTAGTTAGAGTAGTACTGGAGCAAATGTAGTGACACAGCAGAGACCAGTATATTACAGCTCAATGTAGTGACATAGCAGATGCAGGTGTATTACATCTCCATGAAAGCGACATTGCTGCTCTATTACATTCCAACCTTTGTTTCGCTGCTACAGATGTAGGACACAGTATGAGTGTTTATATCGGCGTGTCCTGTCAGTGTTACAGCACAGAAATTGCTGGGCCTTTGAAGTGATTTGTTTACTAAAGCAAGTGGGATGGGCACATCATAGAACCACAAAAGCAGGCAGGTACCAGTCATGTAATTGGTCTATTTTCATAGAACTCCTTCCATCCTTCACGCATCTTTCCTGCAATGCCCTCGGCTTTTCCCTCTTCCTGTTCTGTCCCAGGCTCAGGGGGTCAGACACAGGTGAGTGGGTTAACAATTCTACCGCCTCCAAATTAAGCCCCAGTTTCCAGCTAGGCAGTGCATGTCAAGTCATTACAACAACCTGAAATGTCTCTAAAAACAAACCTAAATCACGAAACGATATGGAAAGAGTGCATAAAAAGTAAAACAACGTTCTAAAATGTTAAATCTAGTGATGGGTGCCAGTAAACTCCGCTACACGGCATAGGCAGAGTTTTTGCCAAACTCCGCCCTCCAAGTGGAGTTCAAAGTGACAAAATCTCCTGGTAACTCTGCCGGTGGAGCGGAGTTTACCGCCCACTCCTAGTAAAAATTGGGAGAAAGTAAATATTTTAAAACAGAGCGTTGGGTTGCATCACATAATGGGGTGAGGAGAGGAGTTCGGATCGGTCAGAAAAAAAATCTTTAAAGGACTCAGGCTTTGGGGCGTATTTACAAGGGGGTTGCGCCACCAGGACACCACTTTTTTCGACATTCCAGTGGCACAATGCCCTGCAACATATTTACAAAGTAGTGTTAAAGCACTTTTTATGGCTTAACCCTGCTTTGTAAATAAGGTACCATTTCAGGAAGATCCCTGCAGGAAAGGGGCGTGCAATGGGTGTTTCTGTGGGCATTCCACTGCAGCACCAGTTGCTTTTTAATGCTGCCCTCGATTTACAAGGATGTGTAAGTCTGAGGCAGCAACCAAAACAAAAAGCAGGTGTTAGATTGGCACAGTGAGGAGAAATACTTTTTATTTCTCCCCGGTTTTGCCCTTCATATTTTTGCTGCACTCTGCAGCACACAAAGAAAGAGCAGATCGCCTTTAAAAATTGTGTATGTGAAGAAAGGTGTCTCTTACTGCACATAAACAATCATTACCTGCAATGCAGGCACCCTTGCACTATATTGCAAGGGAGTCTGAGTTGATGCTTGGCAGCTATTTCTAGTACCAGCGCTAGAGAAAACACAGGGGTGTGCCAAATTAATTGGCGTACCGCAGCGCTGCAAAATTTGTAACAGCGCAGCATCATTTCCTTGTGAATATACCCCTTTGATGAATACTTTCTCCATGGTGAGAAGGAATGAATGAATATTAGATTCATAAAGCGCAAAACTTAGCCCAAGGGCATCAAGGCGCTACGGAGGACTAATGCAGAGCCGAATAAGAATGTTCATATCAAAGTTTGTGTAAAGAGCCAGGGGGCATATTATCAAGGGATTTATCTAAGCTTTTTTGGCTTTAAAAGCCAAGAAATCGGAGATAAAACTATCTCCCTATCAGCAACAGGGTGCTAACACGCAAATTCGCATGTTAGCACCCTTTTTCTCTACGCTTCCCCTTGCATCTCTAATGAGATGTAAAGGGGCCGTTCCAGAGAAAAATAATAGGAGAAATGTTGTTAAGCGACAATTCTCCTATTATCAAGGATTTCGCTAACCCTGTTAGTGATAAAAAAAAGCAGCACTAACCGCTGTTAGCACTGCTTTTTTTACACCTGGTATTTTCCTGACTTAGCCATGATATCCTATGGAAGGTGGATATCATGGCTAAGTTTGTGAGCCCCTATCATCAAGCTAACGCCAAACTTCGAGAGATTATCGTTGGTTTTCCAGCAATAATCTCTCATTTGGCAGTTAGCGCGAGTATTTTTATCACTTCTGAGATAAACCTTGCTAATAGCAAGTTATCTCTGCGATAATTTCTGGCGATGCTTAGCGGTACAAAATTTGTTGCTAAGCATCGTTAGCGATAAATATCGCTAATCGTTGGTAATATGCCCCCGGGTTTTCAAGGCAGATGAAGGGAGCCAGTTATACAGAGGGTAGGTAAAAGAGTAAGAAGACTAATGTAGTAATGGATTAAGAGAGCATAGATTGCCGGCGGAAGAGAGAATCTTGCTCCAGACAGCAAGGGTCACCAGTGGCTCTGTCTGAGAGGGAAGCCACATTGATGCTTCTTCGGGAGGGAGCTGGATTCTAGGAAGTATTGATGTTACACGCACAATGCTTTATCGATTGGTTTAGTTGGTAATGGAAGGTTAGCAATGGGGCAGTGGCTGCTCAGTTCCCAGGGATGCCCGAATATTTTTCAAGAATCCAATAGTAATAGCATGAGCCAGGCTGAAAGAGAATTGAGAGGATGGGGAGCATTAAAGGGGGTTTATTATCCTGGTAAAAGGTAAAACAGGTGGTGATAGTCAGTAAATAAAAGAGAAATAGATTTGAAGTGGATTCAGTCCTAAGAGCAAGTGCCTAATGTAAAGTGGGATGTGTGGATCTTGCTTTCAGAAGTCACAGTAATGGAATGACTTTTTTAACTTTACTTTTACTAGTTCAAAAGCTTTTAAGCTCCACACAGTTTGCTGTGTGGAGCGATGTACAAACAAGCCACTTTACGCTTACTATAGCAGTAAACGGTGGAGAAAGATTTTCACATGTGTTGGTGGGAGATTCAGTCTGGCTAATAGTGAGGATTCTGATGTATTATATGGTGTGGCTGTGTGACCTCACTGTATAATATGCGCACAAAAGCATCATGGGTCCACTCAGGCTCGTTTGTAAAACCTCTTGCTCAACCCTGAGTAGCTGTGGCTTCCTGTAGCAAGGCGTAAATAAAGGAACTAGAGTAAAGCACTTAGAAGCTCCAAACAACAAAATTGGAAAGTCGCAGCGTGAAAGAAATCTGACACCAAATGATCAAAGTAGATTATGGGCCATACGTATCAAGCAAAATTGCGATCGGACAAGCCAAAATTTGCAGAATTTCGGTGTTTGCGATCACAATTTTGCTTAGTGGGATGTATGAAGGCTAATCTGCGTGCAAAATAAGGAATCGCAATATTTATGATTCCTTTTTTTGCGATTGCATTTAAGAAATTGCAAATTTTGCGATTCCTGCAATGTAAGAAGCATCAAAAAAGTGCAATTTGGCCTTAAGGAATCTCAAATTACCACCAACGTCAAGTTGGTGGTAATTTGCGATTTCTTTGAAAAATGCACTTTTTTGCATTTTTCATAGTGCACTGTGAAGCACATACATACCCTTAGGGCATGTATGGGAGCCACATGTGCACCCATGCCTATTTCAGGGGTGCAACAGGGTGTCCTTTTGACACCCTTGCACCCTTGAAATTGCATTCTCAATTTGCGATTCTCTAATTGCTAATCGCAAATTGAGAATATCTTCCCATTCATTTCTATGGGCTTCTAGGCCCATAGAATAAATGGGGAGGTATTCCTTAATTGTGAATCGCAATTTGAGATTCACAATTAAGGAATATATAGGATTCGCAAAATGTATTGCAAATCCTACATACATAGCAATTTGCGATTCACAAATAGCGATTTGCAACCAATCGCTATTTGAGAAACCCAAAAGAGGATTTTGATACATAAGGCCCTATATTTTTATGAATTTTTTTACACCAAGAGGAGCAGAGTCCACCAGAGGGTTCTGGATATATAGATTTTTAAAGGGAATTCAACATTCACTGAGTTTGATTGCCATTTGTCCACCAAAGGCAGCTTCTCCTTTGAAGCTCAGCTTTTGGGACTTGTGGCTTCCTGCCAGGTGAAGGTAACACCTCCCTCTGTGGTAGGCATCTATTGTTCCTAAGCCTAGGAGTCATTCACACTACTCCTCAGGTTGGCAGAAGGCTCCAAGTTTTACGTTTTTTACGAAACATTGCCTCAGATGGATACATCCTCAGTTTCATCGGTAGGTTATTCCAGGCCTTAGCCACAAGGAAACTAAAGAATCTACCTCCCGAACGTGCCTTTTTAGGTCAAGCCTAGGGCAGCGTGCATGCACTGCTCTTTGGGGAGGCCTCTTGAAATCACTCCAGACTTTCTATTGGCCTTCACGTGTGACTTTCAAAAAATGAATGCACGCAATTGGCCAAAGGCGTGTGCATGTCCCACCTTTTCTGTAAATGTTCCCTCCCACGGCCTTAAGCTGTCGGGAGCGAGCAGCGGCGCACAGGGTGCCAGCTGCATTCCTCGTCATGGATCATTAAACAAAGTGCGGTCACACATAGCTGGAACTGAATAACTTGTGTTCTTGTATCATCACGCTGCGCACCACTGCAACTCCTTTCAGTGTATGGGGCAACCCAGGTGTCACTTTCACAATTCAGCCGCCCATGGGGTCTCATTGAAGCCATGTTTTACTTTGGCACGAAGCAGTGGCTGCTGACAGCGTCACAGCTTTGAGGCACTGCACTTCTACACACATGTTCACTAAACGCCCCAAGCTGTAGGGTCGACATAAGGAGCGCATACTTCTGCTAAGGCCAGTCCCAAATGAGAGCTGAGACACTCTTTTATTAATTACTTGTTTTCTGAATGTATTTTTAGCGCACAAGTCGTGAATATGTACACCTTCACACGAAACGAAAGAGTGAAATGCACTTTTGAATAATCACCGGTTATTCCTTTGTGTTCGCTGTTATGACATGTTGTTTATTAGAATAGTGATTTTTCACACGGTGCAGATTGCCCCTTGAAACTTCAGTATTATGTGTTGCTACTAGGTGGTACCAGTGTTCTCGACCTTGGAAGGATTGCAGGTTGAAGTGGCCTTGTTTTTTGGTGTGTTTAATTGTGCATTGTCTTTCATTCCTGTGTATGTATGTGCTGCATGGCTAAACACTTTAAAGGTCCCATAGGCGAGACCTATTTGGTTGTTGACTTTTGCCACTACCAAATTAGCTGTGCCTATAGACCTTAGATTCTGGGTGGGTCTGGAAGCAGTAATTAACGGGCACAGGTATCGTGGCCCTTTCTCATTGAAAATCCTGTGACAGAAACACAGAGCCTTGGAGGTAATTCTGGCCTGTACTGGAAGCCAGTGTAGTTCCCTCAAGGCTTCTCCCACTGATGCACGCCTCGGAATATTCAATATCATCCGGGCAGCTGCATTTTGGACCTTCTGTAAAATATTCAATTACTCTTTGTGTACTAGAGGACGTTGCAGCAGTCCAAACGCGATGTAACCAGGGATTGTACAATGTTTTTTTGGCATCTAATGGTAGTGTATCCAAGATTTTGCACAACATTCTTAGAATGCCAAAACATACATCTGCCACAGCTGATATCTGCTCTGCAAACGATTGGTGTTGTCAAACCAGACTCCCAATGTTTTTATTTTAAACTTGGGAGTCGGGGTTAGTCCTAGTTCCTCCGGCCACCACATATGTGACCAGATGGAGGGTTGATCACCAACCACCATCACCCCTCTCTTTCCTGCATTTACTTGCAGACAGCTGCACTTCATCCAATTTGCCAGATCACTCAGGCAGGCAGTCTCTGTATCTTTTGCTCCAATATGACAATCAACTGAGTGTCATCAGCATATGACACCAGTTTCACCCCATGTTTCAATTCAATATCAGCCAAAGGGCCCATGTACACATTAAATAGAGTTGGACTGAGGGTAGAGCCCTGTGCTACCCCTTGCGGCAGAGGACATATTTCAGACTTAAGAGGACGTTGTGAGACCTGGAAGGATCTATTCTGCAGGAAGTGCTTGATCGATTCCCATGTGTCCCACCGGCCTCTCACAGATGCTCCAAAAGAAGGGCGTGAGAGACTGTATCAAATGCCTCACTGAAGTTCAGGTTAAATCAATGCTGTTGTCCTTCCCTCGTCCACTGCCATTTTTTAGGTACTTATCCAATGTGGATATAGACATCCTCGGCTACGTTATTCCCGAAAGGGCTCTTGCTATCAAGGAGTATGATGAATCTTGACTCCAAAATTCTCAATTGCCTCAATTGGGGTGACCGTGAGAGGCAATTGAGAAACTTGGAGTCCAGATATAATACTCCTCGATAGCAAGAACCCCTTCAGGATTAACGAAGACTAGGAACTCTATATCCACATTGGATAAGTACCTGAGTTGTACTACCACTTGCTTTATTGGTGATCCAGGTTTTTCCCTCTGTATACTGTGTCATGGTGGGGGCTCTCTGCCATAACCCAGTGTTATCAGTTTTGAAAGTTTTCACGGGAGGCTTAGTCTGCATTAATCTCCATTAATCTTTAGATCTGCAACAATTTCTGACCTAATGGTATTTTTGTATGTACTATCTTGTAGCTGAGGCCAGTAGCTCTGATTCTCCTTGCTTTTTAAATTTTCCCCCTTGTCCCCCTCCTGTCTTTTTTATTTTGTAAATTTTTTCATATACATGGGTACACGGTGGTCAATTTTTTGTAATCATTACTTTGACAATATTGGTTATACATTCTCAATTAGCTGATTTAAGGTGGCACTGCATTGTGACTTCTTGGGCCACTTGGCCGGATTTTGTGGATTGCAATTTTGTTTATTTGTAACATGCGCAATGCGTTCATTTAGCCTGATATCAGCACCAGGGGTGTATTGAACAGATATAGGTCTGCTAACTATTATATGTGATTCACACATATCTGAATATTGATCACATGAGGTGGTCCGGATATGGTGAAGTGTATAGGCACTTGGCTAATGGCATTTTATTAAATATATTTATTTTGGAAACCAAGAGATTTGAGGAGTTCTAAACCCTAGGGCACACTGTCTCTTGCATGCGCAGAGAAGGACCCCTGATAGAGGGAGTAACACTGCTAACAAAGACTTGCAGTGAACGTTTGATTAATTGCTTTTTATATATATTCTTTATATGTTTTTGACATATTGTTAATTATTTTTATTGAAACTACATTGAAAAACAAACAAGTCATTTTTCCACTAAACAGTGTAGTGGATGTTACAATGTGTTACAAAACCACCTGTGATGTAAACGTAGTCTTTCTTTGCTATCTATGCTTGTAAGCAACTCTGTCTGTCCGTTTTTTTATGTTTATTGATATGCACTACAAATGGTGGATGTAAATAGTGGAATTTTGACTTGTGAATAAGACTGTCTCGGTCGAAACGCGTTTGGCGCTAAATACACTTTGATCTTAGGAAAGTGACCCTGGTGTGTGATTCTTCTTTCTGTGGATATAACTGAACACTGGATTTCATATATATATAGCCTGTGCTGCCATTTTGCATCCAGCCAATTAATGAACTACAGACAATGAATGAATCCATTTTCCTCATCCATTAAAACACTGAAATTTCAGACTGTGATGATTTGTGTTTAAATAAATGGCTGGGAACTGTACAATTCACAAGTATAATACTATCAATCTGGACTAGAGTAAGGAGTCAATACTGGTATTGCAACTGGAAATTAAAATGCAGGTGTGCCTGGGAATCACTTTCAGGAATGCATGAACTGTAGATAAGAATTAAAAACGCAATGCAGTGCTACATTAAATGGGTCAAAACAAGATAAATGAAAGCATAAAAACAATCAGGATTTAGGTCACAATGCTAGAGTTCATAAAATGTAGATTGGACTTAGGAAAACAATTGCATCGAAGTGTACTGTTTTTTATGTACTGTGTGGTCTGGTTTAATTATTTATATGACCGTATATATGAAATTTATATTTAGGTGACCGTCCTGGCTTGCTCTGAAGCGGTCGCTCCTCACGCTCCCTGATCATCCTGACTTCGTAGCGCTATACTCCTCATTGCTGCCCGGTATCGTAGCGCTTACTGCTCACCGCTCATTGCTGCTAATTATTAATTGAGCACTGCTCGCATTGCCTGTAACATTATTTGTGCTTGGTATCGTAGCGCCATACTGCTTACTGCTCACTGCTGTTAATTAGTAATTGTTGCACTGCTCGCATTACCTGCAAAATTATTTGTGCATGATTGTGCCGGTACCACTGCCCAGATCATAGCGTTATTCCGGTTGTGCCCCAATCTCGTCCTGTTTCGCTTTTTGTTTGTGCTGCCATTTTGTTGTTGTGACTCCTAGCCCGTCTCTCCACCCCGCTCCCGCCTCCCAGCTGCTCCTCCCTCCCACTGATAGATAAGGATTGACCCATCTGGTCTAGCGCTGTGACCGTCCTGGCTTGCTCTGAAGCGGTCACTCCTCACGCTCCCTGATCATCCTGACTTCGTAGTGCTATACTCCTCATTGCTTCCCGTTATCGTAGCGCTTACTGCTCACCGCTCATTGCTGCTAATTATTAATTGAGCACTGCTCGCATTGCCTGTAACATTATTTGTGCTTGGTATCGTAGCACCATAATGCTTACTGCTCACTGCTGTTAATTAGTAATTGTTGCACTGCTCGCATTACCTGCAAAATTATTTGTGCCTGATTGTGCCGGTACCACTGCCCAGATCATAGCAGTATTCCGGTTGTGCCCAATCTCGTCCTGTTTCGCTTTTTGTTTGTGCTGCCATTTTGTTGTTGTGACTCCTAGCCTGTCTCTCCACCCCGCTCCCGCCTCCCAGCTGCTCCTCCCTCGCTCCGCCCCCCTCCACTATCTACATATGTCAGAGCAACAGACGCACAGCGCCACGCGCAGCGGACGCCCCCCATGCGCGCCAAAGGTAAGCCCGTCTATGCCCGTCCGCGCCTGGACCGCGCCCAGCGCCAGACCCCCTGGTCCCCGCAAAATCCACTCCACCCGCATAACGTATGACACCGCTACCCTCTCAGCACTTAACCCCGGCCAACTCACAAACTGCTACGAAGCCGCCCCAGGACACACCCATGGACCCTTCACCTGCCACTCCTGCAAGTTCGACTGCATCAAAACCCACACCAAATCCACAGACTCCAAACAGAGCTCCGACACTAACCACCTGAAGTGCATCCTGCTCAACACCCGCTCGGTCCACAGACACGCCATTGAACTTTGGAACCTACTCGACACCACATCGCCGGACGTCGCCTTTCTTACAGAAACCTGGATGAACGCCTCATCAATGCCCGACATCGCCTTAGCCATCCCGGACGGCTACAAGATCATCCGAAAGGACCGCATCAACCAAACAGGAGGAGGCATCGCCATCGTCCATAAGAACACCATCCGCATCACAACCAGCTCCGATGACAACCTCACAACCGCCGAACACCTTCACTTCCAGATTCACACCGACCCTAAGACCACACTCAGAGGCACCCTCATCTATAGACCACCCGGACCCCGCACACAATTCAGCGAAGACATCACTGACTTCATCAGCCCACACGCCCTCCCCTCCGAACTTCCACCTGGAAAAGAACAACGACAGCAACACCACCACCCTTCTGTACAACCTCGCCAATCTCGGACTCAAACAACTTGTTGACACCGCCACCCACTATGCCGGCCACACGCTCGACCCAATCTTCACCTCCAGCAAGCACATCACCTTTAATCACACCACAGCTCTCCATTGGACGGACCACAGTTGCGTTCACTTCAACTACAAAAAGACTTCGACCCACAACCACCCACAACCAATTCCCCGGAGAAACTGGAACAAAATTACAACCGACCAGCTCTTCACATCGCTTCACCAAAACCCTCCTGCTAAATCATCTGACCCAAACCAAGCAGCCACCAACCTCACACAATGGATCAGCCACAGCGCTGACGAATTAGCACCCTTGAAAAACCTTCAAATCAAGCAAGGCAGCAAAGAAGCCCCCTGGTTTAATGATGACCTTAAGAAATCCAAGAAGATCTGTCGCACCCTCGAGAAAGCCTGGCGAAAAAACCCAACCACTGACAACCTGGCCACCTTCAAGAACGCCACCCGAAAACACCACCAACTGATCCGATCACCAAGAAATCAGCATTCAAGGATTGACTCGACAACAACGCCCACAACAGCAAGGAACTATTCAACATCGTCAAAGAGTTTACCAACCCCACCGCCGGCACCAATGACATCACTCCCTCCCAAGACCTCTGCGACTCTCTAGCCTCGTTCTTCCACAACAAAATCGCTGACATACATAACAGCTTTGGAGACCAGTCCACCCCACCCACCTCCGAACTAAAACCCCCCTCCAACAACCTTTGCGCCTGGAACCCAATCACCACTGAAGACACCATCCGCCTGATGAACACCATCCACTCAGGATCACCAACCGACCCATGTCACCACCACATTTTCAACAAAGCAGACTCCATTATCGCACCCCATCTCCGAGACGTCATCAACTGCTCCCTCAACTCCGCTACCTTCCCGGAAAGCTGGAAACATGCCGTACTCAACGCACTCTTGAAGAAACCCACAGCAGACCCCACTGAACTTAAGAACTACCGCCCCATTTCGCTCCTCCCATTCCCTGCCAAAGTCATTGAGAAAGCCGTCAACAGTCAACTCGCCGCCTTCCCCGAATCCAACAAATCCCTCGACCCTTCACAGTCCGGCTTCCGAGCCAAACACAGCACCGAGACCGCCCTCATCGCAGCAACAGACGACATTCGCACTCTACTGGACAACGGAGAAACAGCTGCCCTCATCCTACTTGACCTCTCCGCAGCCTTTGACACAGTCTGTCATAGCACCCTTATACAACGCCTCAGCAATGTCGGAATACAAGGAAAAGCACTGGACTGGATCATCTCGTTCCTCGCCGGAAGAACCCAGAGAGTCCGCCTCCCCCCTTTTAAATCAGAGGCCACCGAAGTCATCTGCAGCGTACCACAAGGATCTTCACTCAGTCCCACCCTGTTCAACTTATACATGAGTCCCCTCGCATCCATCGCGCGCCAACACAACCTCAACATTATCTCCTACGCAGACGACACCCAGCTGATCCTCTCCCTCACCAAAGACCCAAACACCGCCAAAACCAACCTACATGAAGGGATGAAAGAAGTAGTCGAGTGGATGAAGAACAGCCGTTTAAAACTGAACTCGGACAAAACAGAAGTCCTCCTCTTAGGATCATCCCCCTCCGCCTGGGACGACTCATGGTGGCCACCGGCCCTAGGAACCGCACCCATACCAACGGACCACGCACGTAACCTGAGCTTCATCCTGGACTCCTCCCTCTCGATGACCAAACAAGTCAACGCCGTCTCATCATCATGCTTCAACATCCTACGTATGCTCAAAAAAATCTTCACCGAAACAAGAAAGACGGTCACCCATGCACTGGTCACAAGCCGACTGGACTACGGAAACACCCTTTACCCCGGAACCACAGCCAAACTACAGAAAAAACTCCAACGCATCCAAAACGCCTCAGCCAGACTCATCCTAGACATCCCCCGCCAGGCTCACTTTTCCGGTCACCTGAAAGACCTCCACTGGCTCCCCGTCAACAAGAGAATAACGTTCCGTCTCCTCACCCACGCACACAAAGCCCTCTACGACCTAGGACCAGAATACCTCAACATGCGCCTGTCCTTTTACACCCCCACCCGCCAACTACGATCGTCCAATCAAGCCCTTGCCACAATTCCACGCATCCAAAAATCCACCATGGGGGGAAGATCCTTCTCCTACTTAGCGGCCAAGACCTGTAATTCTCTCCCCACCCACCTCCGCCTTACACAGAACCACCTCTCCTTCATAAAACAACTAAAAACTTGGTTAATCGACAAGTAAAGTCCCCCCCCCTCCCTCAAGCGCCTTGAGACCCTCTGGGTGAGTAGTGCGCTGTACAAATTTAAACTTGACTTGACTTGACTTATATACCAGAAATAAGGATATTGAAGCACACAGTTTGTATCAACTTTTTGGTGCATATTTGAAAGGGTGGTTGTGTGGTTTGACCATTATTGACATGTTAGGAGAAAGAGTCCAGTTGCCAGTGCTGACCACCTTCTCACTAAGCTGCAGACATTAGGCCGTTGCATCAGGCCTAATTGTTTTCTGCTGCTGAAAATATACTAATTGTACCCCGAAGGAGAGAGACCTCCAAGGAACAACAGTAAACATTGTAAAATACCCTGCTGATGTTCTTTCTTACGTTGTGTTAAGATCTAAGGAGGGGAAGGAACAGTTTCCTTATCTCTGTGAACCAATAACAAAAAGAAGAGTGGTAATAATGGAAATCTTTGTATTTCTATAACCCTCTGCAAAGGACATAAATGTCCTTTGCAGAGGACATTGCAATTTGTATTAGCAATTCATAACAGAAAGTTAGGTCCAGACATAAATAATTAGCAACATATATTTTTGTAGCAGCTAAATTATTTGGTGAACCCACCTATGTAATAATATGTTGGTTCGCAGAATAAGGATTTGGAGTGAGGCACAATTCAGCCTACCCCATTACTCTTCATGAATTAGGTGGCAAATTGTGACTTATTCCAATGGATGGCAATTGGAGGAATGGTGGCCTTCTGTCAGCAGATCACCATGCCTGTGATCTTGTTTTCCATTTTTTTGTGTTTTAAAGGCAGCTCTTTTGTCTTGAAAGAAACAGTGCTGCATTTAAAATTTAGTATTTTAAAGTGCCACTGCACCACTTCACAACACGGGAAGTGTCTATGACCACTTCGCCTTTGTGAATGGGTTACAACCACCTTTGAGGAGTTGGTAACCTAAGAATGGTTTATGACCCAAATTATGGTTGCAAACAATTGTTGCATAGCATTTTGAAAAGTAATTTAATAGGGATACTATACCCGCCCCTTCCAAATTTCCGAGGGAGTGATTGGCAATCTACTGTTTCTGTGATGGTTAACAAAGATAAGGTCCATGTATTTTCTTACCAAACCAAAATCCGCTGCAAGCCCTTCCCACACTATCCCAAAATGAATATATACCCATTCTCACTTCATGTCCTTTCATTCAGCAGTCTTTACATTCTTCTGAAAATGAAAACATTTATCAAACAATTCAACTGGAAAGATTATTTTCCCATCCACTGAACCACTCTTATGTTGCTGTCGTTGCTCGGGCCATGCCCTCCCAAACAAATATTCCTGGCTACGGGTCTGCACGTGGCACCCTCAGGCCATGTACTCAGTCCAGAGTAATGATACAGCTGACACCCGGTACAAATACACGTGACACACTCAGGTCATGTAATCAGTCCACAGTACAGATACAGGTGGTACCCAGTACAAATACACGTGGCACCCACAGGTCATGTCCACAGTACAGATACAGGTGGTATCTGGTACAAATACACGTTGCACCCACAGGTCATGTACTTAGGCCACAGGACAGATATAGGTGGCACCCACAGGTCATGTACTCAAGGCCCAGTAAAGATATATGACCCCTTTGCAGCAGTATTTCAGCTAAACGGCTCTAGACACGTTCTTCTGAGACATGGCAAATGAATGTGCCCGACAGAACTTAAACATTCCGGAACACATCACTATTACCACTAAAGGAGCCAACTTCTAAATGAACATCCTAAGTAAAATAATTCCCTTCCTCCCCCTCGATGACTTCAAATCAGCTGTTCAAGCCTTAGTGGTGTCCAGGTGAGACTATGGAAGTAAAACCCTCTTAGGCCTAACTAGATCAAAGTTGGCTCTACTAGGGCCTCTCTTAACTCTGCAACCAGGCACATCGCAGGATCTAAAAGATACAACCACATCCCTTCTGATCCACTGTCCCTAAATATGAGGCAAGGATTGAGATTGAGTTAGAAATTGCCTGCATGACCCATGAAGCCCTACACTTCAACACCACCAGGTACCATGCTCAAAAACTGGAGCTATTGGGTGGCTGCAGAACCTCTAAGCATGGCACCATATTAGCGGGAGCGTCTTCGAGGAGGTTGGCGCGACTCCAAAAACGGAGAGGACATCAACAACGTGGTGTCTTAGCGCCGAGGGAAATCGTAACAGCACTCGCTCCATGAATAGGCGGGTTTCTACATGGCGGAACCAGGCAAACATTAGACTAGATGAACATATGAATATCTAGTAGTGTAGATCCTCCAGTGGTTCCCAAACTTTTGACTCCTGTGGACCACCACTGAGTCACCACTGGAAGCCGGGGCCCCCCAAGCAATTTGTAGGATTACATTTCAAACATTAGAACAGTAAATCAAACAAAATAAACACACGTACACACAAAATAAAAACTCGAATTACTAAGGATTTTAGGGGCACATTTGCAAGCCCCTATCCCCATGGGAACGTCACTTTTTGCGATGTTCCCGTGGCGATAGGGGCTTCGCCTTATTTACAAGGCAGCGTTGAGCCACTTACCATGGCTTAACGCTGCCTTGCAAATTAAGCCCCCTTTCATGCAATACTTAGTGTGAAAGAGGTGGGCATTGGGTGTTGTGGTGGGCGTTCCACTGCAATACCCATTGATTTTGACGCTGCCTCCTATTTACAAGGGCAGCGTAAATAGGAGGCTGCGCCAAAATTAAAACCAAGATACACCTGGTCTTAACTTGGCGAAACGATTTTACTTTTTCCATGTGTGCTGCCTTATGCAGTACACATGAAAAGGCATAACGCCATGAATTGTTCATGTTCAGGAAGGTGACCCTTCCTGCACATACACAATCTTTAAAAATTAAGCAGAACACATAGAAGTGACAAAACAGCATTTCAAGACTGTTTATGTGCAGGAAGGAGGACCTTCCTGTACATAAATAATCTTCCCCTGCACACAGACATACTTGCACTACAGTGCAAGGGTGCCTACATTGGCAACTCCTGCTAAGTGTAGCGCCAGCGCAGAGGGAAACGCAGGGCTGCACCATATTCTTGTAAATATGGTGCAGCCCTGCGTTTCAGTAGTGGCGGAGCACGTCGTTAAGCCAAGGGTACTAATGACACGCTCCTCCACTTCTGTTGTAAATATCCCTCTTAATATTTTATATTGAAAGAATTTTCATAAAAACTAAATAATTTAATGGGAAGATTGGTGCTGCATCCCAGTGACTTAACTTTTAAATGGCTGGTTTTATTTTGCAGTACGAGGCTCCTGCCCCTGCCAGGGCCAGACTGAAAACCAAAAGCAGCCCTAGAAAATGTTTTCAGACAAGTCCCCATACGGTGCATACCAAGTGCAGTGAGTGAGCCTGGCCACTACCGAGGGGGCTTTGGAAGACTCTCCCCAAAAGTTTTTGGGAAACAAAGGTGCAGTCTCCAAACACATTTATCATTACATTTAAAAAATGTTTAGCTTATAAAGAATAGTAAATGAAGACCTTACTATGCATCAGAGTACGACAATCTGAGAGGAAAAATAAGTTACTGACAAAAGCAGTAACCCAATGTGGTAAAATACCTTATATTTTTTAAATGCATGGTACATGTTCTTTGCAGTACGCATATTAACCCTATGTGCTACATTAGATATGTTAAAGCTGCCACTGGACAAAACTCTCAACTCTCTCCAGCAGGTACATTAATCATTGGAGTTATCTTGACACATTTATTGTTGCTTGAAAACTGCTAATTATACAAGAAACTTTTCAGTGCTTTTAAAACTGCTGCCTGCCGACCCCCTGGGAATGTGTCAAGGACCCCTGGGGGTCTGCGGACCACAGTTTGGCAAACACTGGTGTAGATAGTTTCCCCCTTTTTTGGTCCTGAGGAATTGCTGAGTATGTTTTGAACTGAATAAAGCATGAAACATGTCGACCATATAGTTAAAGTAGGTTCTTGCTACCACGGACCTGCTACCACGGAGCCTGACTAATCAACCACTCTCTCTTTTGTTTTTAATAAAGGTGGGTTACCACTCCATTAAAGGTTTTTTGTGGACTACCCAACCTTTTTTATTATCACTTTAACACATCTACACCTCTCACTTCTACCCCCTAGGGCCCTCACCCCCACAACACCATACGGCAGGGATAAAAGATCCCCGTCAAAGAGCTCCTTTATGGGTGCCCGTAGGGTATTGCACCACCGACCCGACGAGGGGCAAGGTCATATGATGAAGCATGACAGCATGACCGCCCTGAATCCATCAACGGCGGCCGCTCCTCACACAGCTCCCTGCCCTACAGGACGCCTGGCTCCTTAGCGCTGCTACGCTACACTGCTATCTGCCACCTGGTATCGTAGCGCTTCAACGCAAGACTGCTCTCTGCTTGCCCAGATCATTGCATCGCTAGATTGCCTGCCTTGCTGAGCATAAGTATACCGTAGCGCTAGTTCTTCCAAAGTGCGCTTTTATCATCGTTTGTATTGCGCTGTGCTGCCTGTTGTTACCATTGTGCTCGACTGTACCGCTGCCACGTCCATAGATATCGCATTGTTGATACCCCAATTCCGGTTTCGTTTCACGGATTGCGGCCATTTTGGTGTTGTTATTGTGACTCCCTGGCCGGATCTCCGCCCCGCTCCCGCCTCCCAGCTGACCCTCCCACGCCCCTCCCCTTCCACCATCCATATATGACAGATGCTCTTGCGCGCAGCATTCACGCGCAGCGGACGCGCCCCAAAGGTGCGCCAAAGGTAAGCCCGTCTACGCCCGTCCGTGCCTGGACCTCGCCCAGCGCCAGACCCCCTGGCCCCCGCAAACCGTACTTCTCCCGCATAACGTATGAAGCCACCACCCTCCTAGCCCTTAACCCCGAACGCACACCACAATGCTACGAAGCTGCCCCAGGACGTACCCACGGTCCCTTTGCCTGCCAATCCTGCAAGTTCGCCTACATCAAGACCCACACCAAACACACCAACCCCAAAACACAGCTCCGACTTCAACCACCTGAACTGCATCCTGCTGAACACCCGCTCGGTCCACAGACACGCCACTGAACTCTGGGACCTACTCGACACTACTTCACCGGACATCGCCTTCCTCACAGAAACCTGGATGAACGCATCATCAGCACCCGACATCGCCATAGCCATCCCGGACGCTTACAAGATCATCCGAAAAGACCGCACCAACCAAACAGGAGGAGGCATCGCCATCGTTCATAAGAACACCATCAAAATCACGACCAGCTTCGACGATAACTTTGCAACCGCCGAACACCTCCACTTCCAGATCCACACCGACCCCAGGACCACACTTAGAGGCACCCTCATCTACAGACCACCAGGAACGCGTAAACAATTCAGCGAAGACATCACTGACTACATCAGCCCACACGCCCTCACCGCCGAGAACTCCATTCTACTGGGAGACCTCAACTTCCACCTGGAAAAGAAACCCGACAGCAACACCACCACCCTTCTGGACAACCTGGCCAATCTCGGACTTGAACAACTTGTTGACACCCCCACCCATGTAGCCGGACATACGCTCGACCCAATCTTCACCTCCAGCAAGCACATCACCTTCGATCACACCACAGCTCTCCATTGGTCGGACCACAGCTGTGTTCACTTCAACTACAAAACTACCTCGACCCACAACCCCCCACAACCTATTCCGCGAAGAAACTGGAGCAAAATCACCACCGCCCAACTCCTCACATCGCTCAAACAAAACCCTCCCGCCCGCTCATCGGACCCAAACCAAGCTGCCACCAAACTCAAACAATGGATCACTCACAGCGTTGACGAATTAGCACCCGTGAAAAACCACCAAACAAAACAGGGTAGCAAAAAGGCCCCCTGGTTCAACGATGACCTTAAGAAATCCAAGAAACTATGCCGTACTCTCGAGAAAACATGGAGAAAAAACCCATCCACTGACAACCTGACCACCTTCAAGACAGTCACCCGCAAACACCACCAATTGATCCGATCCACCAAGAAATCAGCATTCAAGGATCGACTCGACAACAACGCCCATAACAGCAAAGAACTATTCAACATCGTCAAAGAATTTACCACAGCTTTGAGAACATTTCCTTTGAACAGTCCACTCCACCCACCTCTGAACGCAAACCGCCCTCTAACAACCTTAGCACCTGGAACACAATCACCACTTAAGACACCATCCGCCTAATGAACTCCATCCATTCAGGTTCGCCAACCGACCCCTGTCCCCACCACATCTTCAACAAAGCAGACTCCATCATGGCACCCCATCTCCGTGATGTCATCAACTGCTCTTTCAACTCCGCTACCTTCCCAGAAAGCTGGAAACACGCCGAACTCAGCGCCCTCCTGAAGAAACCCACAGCAGACCCCTCTGAACCTAAGAACTACCGCCCCATCTCCCTCCTCCCATTCCCTGCCAAAGTCATTGAGAAAGCCGTCAATAGCCAGCTTGCCGCCTTCCTTGAATCCAACAACTCCCCCGACACCTCACAGTCCGGCTTCCGAGCCAAACACAGCACCGAAACCGCCCTCATTGCAGCGACAGACGACATCCGAATGCTTCTGGACAACGGAGAAACAGTTGCCCTCATCCTACTCGACCTCTCTGCCGCCTTCAACACAGTCTGCCACAGCACCCTCATACAACGCCTCAGCAACATCGGCATACAGGGAAAAGCCTTGGACTGGATCATCTCGTTCCTCGCCGGGAGAACCCAGAGAGTCCGACTCCCCCCATTCAAATCAGAGGCCACCGTAGTCATCTGCGGAGTTCCACAAGGATCATCACTCAGTCCCACTCTCTTGAACGGATCACTGAAATAATATCGACTACCAAAATATCGACTACCCAAAATATCGACGAGAAAATATCTACAACCAAAATATCGAGTTTGTATGTACAAACAGGTAAGTACAAAAATATCGAGTACAAAATATCGTTAACAAAAATATAGTTGTAAAAAATATCGACTTTAATAAAAACAATGTTTAATTACATTAATATAAAAAATTAATTACTAAAATATAATTAACAATACTTAAAATAACTTTTAATAATTAAATAATTAATGAAAGTAAAAAAATAATATTTTTTTAATCATATTTTTTAAAACATATATATATATAGTAACAAAATGTAATTAAATAATAGCCAATATTATTAACGTACAAATACAAAAGAGTAAAAATTACTATTCCCACTGCAAAGAGTGCAACAGTGGATATATGACGTTACAACGCAACTTTTACAACGCACTACCATTACAACGTAAGTATTGGTAAGTATATAATAATTTTTTTTAATTTAAATTATTTAAAATTATTTAAATATAATTTAATTTAATTTCATTTCATTAAATTAAATTAATGTAAATTTAATTTTACTTTATTTTTACACTGTACCCCTGTACCCCTGTACCCCAAAACTGACCCTGAACCCTAAAAAAACCCTTTACCCAAAAACCCAAAACTGACCCTGAACCCTAAAAATACCCCTTTACCCAAAAACTAAAAACTGACCCTGAACCTTAAAAATACCCCTTTACCCAAAAACTAAAAACTGACCCTGAACCCTAAAAATACCCCTTTACCCAACAACTAAAAACTGACCCTGAACCCTAAAAATACCCCTTTACCCAAAAACTAAAAACTGACCCTGAACCCTAAAAATACCCCTTTACCCAAAAACTAAAAACTGAACCTGAACCCTAAAAATACCCCTTTACCCAAAAACTAAAAACTGACCCTGAACCCTAAAAATACCCCTTTACCCAAAAACTAAAAACTGACCCTGAACCCTTAAAATACCCCTTTACCCAAAAACTAAAAACTGACCCTGAACCCTAAAAATACCCCTTTACCCAAAAACTAAAAACTGACCCTGAACCCTAAAAATACCCCTTTACCCAAAAACTAAAAACTGACCCTGAACCCTAAAAATACCCCTTTACCCAAAAACTAAAAACTGACCCTGAACCCTAAAAATACCCCTGTAATTTAACATAATTAGCAATTAATCAATTAAATTAAATTAATTACCAATTACATTTTAATTAATTAACAAATATTATTTAATTACCAATTAATTAAATATTACTACCAATTAATACATTTACATATTTAATAAATAATAATTAAATTACTTCCCACCCTATTCCCCTATAAACCCACAACCCGCTACAGGAAATACATTATTTTAATTTACATAATTAGCAATTAATAAATTAAATTTAATTAATTACCAATTAAATTTTAAATAATTAACATATATTTAATTACCAATTAATTAATTATTACTACCAATTAATAATTTTACATATTTAATTAATTATAATTAAATTACTTCCCACCCTATTCCCCTATAAACCCACAACCCGCTACAGAATAAAATTACACAATAATTTTTAAAAAATCATTAATTAAAAATAATTATAACATAAAATGACACTTTTCACACATATTATAACATAAAAACACTATAAATAATTACATATTATATAAAAAACAATATTTTTTACTTTCGATATTATTTACAGTCGATATTACTTCACTTACCTTAAAAACGATATTTTGGCTGTCGATATTCTGTCCTGTCGATATTTTCTCCAAACGATATTTAAAACTCGATATTCTGTCCAAACGATATTTTGGAGTCGATATTATGTCTGTGCACCCTCTTCAACGCTTACATGAGTCCCCTCGCATCCATCGCTCGACAACACAACCTTAACATCATCTCTTACGTTGACGACACCCAGCTGATCCTCTCCCTCACCAAAGACCCTAACACCGCCAAAACCAATCTTCACGAAGGCATGAAAGAAGTAGCCGAATGGATGAAAATCAGCCGCCTAAAACTTAACTCCGACAAAACGGAAGTCCTCATCCTAGGATCATCCCCTCTGCCTGGGACGACTCATGGTGGCCATCGGCCCTGGACACGGCACCCATACCCACAGACCACGCACGTAACCTAGGCTTCATCCTGGACTCCTCCCTCTCGATGACCAGACAAGTCAACACCGTCTCATCCTCATGCTTCAACGTACTTCGCATGCTCAAGAAAATCTTTCGTTGGATCCCCATCGAAACAAGAAAGACTGTCACTCACGCACTAGTCACTAGCCGACTGGACTATGGAAACACCCTCTACGCCGGAACCACAGCCAAACTACAGAAAAAACTCCAAGGCATCCAAAACGCATCAGCCAGACTCATATTGGACATCCCTCGACAAGCTCACATTACCGGTCACCTGAAAGACCTACACTGGCTTCCCGTCAACAAGAGAATAACGTTCCGTCTCCTCACCCACGCTCACAAGGCCCTTTACAAACTAGGACCCGAATGCCTCAACACAAGACTGTCCTTCTACACACCCACCCGCCAACTAAAATCCTCCAATCAAGCCCTCGCCGCAGTTCCACGCATCCACAGATCCACCATGGGAGGAAGATCCTTTTCCTACTTGGCGGCCAAGACCTGCAATTCTCTCCCCACGCACCTTCGCCTTACACAGAACCACATCTCCTTTAGAAAGGAAATTAAGACCTAGCTATTCGATAAATAATTCAGAAAAGGGGGTGGTGATGAACAGAGTGCCTAAATTAAGCAGACCACTCTTACCCAGTCCAAAGATCAGGGCTTGATACATCACCGTTTTTTAGCTCACTGCACCATCCCAGCTCAGAACTTGGCTATATGCAAATTAGTCTGTTCCTGTCCCAGTGCATGATGGGAACAGGGCAAACCAAACTACCAAGCCACCCCCTTTTCTGAATCGTATTCGATAAATAAGGCACCCCCTCCCCCAAGCGCCTTGAGACCCTCTGGGTGAGTAGTGCGCTATACAAATCATGAACTTGTACTTGAACTTGAGCTTGCTGGGTGTGTGAGGCCTTTATTTCCGAAAAGGAGGCTCCCCCTCCTGTGTGCCTTCACTCACTTTTTGGTCTTCAACTGTCCCATTAAAGTTGTTGGATCCAGGGGGAACTGTGCATTCTTTTTTTGATATTGTACCATATTATTGGAACCACAGGAAAGATATAAAAAGAAAGTATACAGCCAGGTAGTGCCCAAAGAATTAGGAACTCTCTGCCCCCTGAAATCAGAATGAACCCCTCGACCGCATCATTTAAGGAGGAAGTTAAATTCAACTAATGCACATGCCTGAGAGCTCACGAGCTCTACTCTGGACCCATTAAGGCGCATTGCCTGTACCCACGTATATGACTCATCTCTTACGATCTTGTTTATAGGGTCGGTGGCCTGGACAGTGTGCTGGTCTCTTGCCTCCATTAGGGACCCAGCACATCCTGTTCGGCTCTCGATCATGCTGTTATTTGTTTACCTGTTTATTTCCTCTTGACCTCATGTAAACCTCTCTGGTAGCATCCTGCGTCATGTACGCGCTATATCAATACTTTATAAATAAATGTTGTTATTCTGGGGCATGGTAGTACTTTAACTGTGTTGTGCCCATGAAGGCTCTTCCGGACATGGCAAGGGAATGTCCGAGTCATTGGCTAATGAATGTGAGAGGCATTGACCCTTTGCAGCAATAGACAACGGGCCATGCGTGATGCTCAGACCACGTCACAGCGCGAGAACTCTCCCTGGCCCCTCAACCCCACAGCAGGATACGATGCTCACGATGGGCCTCATTTATGAGGCCTTGCGCCAGTTTTGGGCTTCCAATGCATCACTTTTTTTGACGCATCGGCGGCGTAAAACATGCCTCCTGTCGCGCACTATTTACAAAGTGATGCATCTAAGCAGATGCGTCACTTTGTAACTCCCTGCGCTACATTATACCTGTATCAGGTATAATGTATGCCCCATGTGAAAGGACGCATTGCTGTAGTTGCGTCCCTTTTGTGGCACACTCCAGCAATGCGTCACTTTTGCGCTTACAGATACGTCAGAAATACTGACGTATCTGTAACTTCTTGCGACATGATGCGTCATACATTAAATATGACGCATCAGGTATGTCGCAAGGAGGGCGCACAGAGGTGATGCATCGCTGTAGTTGCGTCCCTTTTGTGACACACTCCAGCAATGCGTCACTTTTGCGCTTACAGATACGTCAGAAATACTGACGTATCTGTAACTTCTTGCGACATAATGCATCATACTATAAATATGACGCATTAGGTATGTCGCAAGGAGGGCGCACAGAGGTGACGCATTGCTGTAGTTGCGTCCCTTTTGTGACACACTCCAGCAATACGTCACTTTTGCGCTTACAGATACGTCAGAAATACTGACGTATCTGTAACTTCTTGCGACATGATGCATCATACTGTAAATATGACGCATCAGGTATGTCACAAGGAGTGCGTAAATGAGGCCCCATGAATCTAAAGGTGGCCCCATGTGAGACGCGCTATCCGTGCCCACGATGGAGCACGGGGGCAAGCAGCCTAGAGCAGCTGGTCCCCAGGCTGGCGATGAGAGGGGCGCCCAGCAGGGCCAGGAGTCTGTCTGGCAGAGGTGGCAGGAGGACCCGCGCGAGCCAACCCGCCGTGCCAGGTGGGGCCAGCCTCCAATTGTTTCAAAGGCACGTGTTGTTGTTGCAACGCATGCAGCGCCTCGATGGAGGACAGACAGACGGCCAGAGCCGCCCAGGCTGGGCCTCCGATGCCAGGGGCAGGAGCCAAGCTCCCCGGAGGGGGCAGAGCCTTCTGCGCGCGCCCGGGGGCCCTTCACACGGCCCCTGGGCGCGCGCAGAAGGCTCTGCCGAGTCATGTAATCAGTCCAGAGTACAAATACACGTGGTACCCATGGGTCATGTACTCAGTCCACAAGCAGATCTTTAGGGGGAGTAAAGAAACCACATCGCAAAGCAGAACACAAAAACGTACAGCAAACTGGGGCGCGCTCTTAACAAAACCATCCGCAGAGGCCGCCTCAAGGCGCACCTGGACTAAGCACAGCGTCTTCTTGGCGCTATGGGTCTTTGAGAGGTAGTCGTAATAGAAGTTGTGGGTTGTTTCCCCTTCCTCCGCTTTGCAGCCAACACTATCTAACTTGGAGGGCGGTACTGAGGGGGCTGACGAGGGACTTGTACTGCCCGATTCGCCGAGGGCCATTTAGGTGAGGTATAAAATCGCGGAGAACCTTAAAGTTGAATAAGGCTGTTAGCCGATCGCCGTGGAAGCTTTTAAAGTGGGACATTACATGTGAGAAAATAAATAAATACATGAATAAAATGGGAAAAGGAATCGTAATAGCTGAATATAATATTTGCCTACCCCAAGTGCCTATAGCTGTTCACTCGTCTAAAGACCCCCTGTCGTGCGAGGGGGACCAGCCGAGCTTGGTTAGGACCACAACTTTAGGTTGAGGTCTGTGATAATTTGCGCCCCTTGTGGACAGTTATTTTATTATTTGTCATGCATAGTTAAGTAATAGCATTCATGTCCCACTAAAAAAACAACTCATTAAAAACAGTAACAAATTTAACAAACTATCAATTAAAATTTAATCTGAACCTGACTAGCTATTAAAACTATACGATTTCAGAATTTGCATAGCAATAAAATGAATTGAATTACATATATTAAAAGTCCACAGGAGCCAACTTTATTAGTGTCCTTTTACGCTTTATCTCCTGAAGGCCACATTTCTTTATACCTGCTATTAAAGGGGCAGATTTACAATTACTGGCGCATCCCTGCATATCGGCAGGGATGCGCCAGTAATTGTGCATCGCAGCTCCGCCACCCTTGATGCGCCGCATTTACAATGCGGCGCACCATGGGGCAAAAACGGCACAGATGCGTGACGCATCTGTGCCGTAAAAGCGGTGCATTGCTGGAGTTGCGTAGCAAGCGCAACGCAGCTCCAGCAATGATCAGGGGGGCCCTATTTGCACAATGCTGCGTCAATCCTTACGCCTGCTTCAAGCAGGCGCAGGGTTTTGACGCAGCATGGGCCCCAAAGTGACTGAGTGAAATCTTCTAGATTTCACTCAGCCACTTTTGGGGGGCGTTCCTGTGCCGGAACGCCCCCCCCCCTGCGATGGTACGCCTCTTCTGGCGCAGGGCTTTACAACGTTACGCAACTGGGAGATGCGCCACGTTGTAAATACCCCGCACCATGGCGCATCTTTAGCGCCGCCGCTGCATCACAAAAGTGACGCATCGGCGGGGTAAAAGCGGCGCAAGGGGCTTGTAAATCTGCCCCATAGTGTTCATCGTTCTTGCAGTCGCCAAGCAGTAAGTAGGTGCCTGCCACGCTACTATTATGATACCTGCAAATGCAGTAAAATTAACCAAATTAAATATTAAAAGTCCACAGGATGTTTATTAGAGTCCCTTTGCGCTTTATCTCCTGAAGGCCACAAGTCTTTATACCTGTTATTAAAGTGCTTACCGTGCTTGCCGTTGTCATGCAGTAAGTAGGTGCCTACCACGCTACTATTGTAATACCTGCAAATGTTCCTACCCTCTTTATACCTATGGTCGAGCTGAAGCTGCATTATCAGCATTCATAAAATCCATGTTTATAAACTATTTAAAAGTAGAAAAACTGGACAATCTAAAGAAGATAAAATGCATAGGACATATAACATTTTCATTGGTGCCAAAAATTAAATATCGGTCTTGCACTACTAGTAAAATTTGAAGTACCAAGATATGTTAAACGTCTCGGATACTTGATCATTAAATTGCTATTGTGCTGGCGAAATCGTTCAGAGCGTCCATAATTTATACTGTCCCAGAGATTAGTTTTCCATCTTGTGCCAGGAATTTCAACAGTTTGCAAGGGATCAAGACTGGTCTACATCCGGATCCTGCGTGGCACTACTAGAAACACTACTGCCACAACTAACAGGAATAAAGTTGATAGGCAGTTTGAAATCCATAAGGCATACAGAATACCAGCCCAAGTTCCTCAAAATAAAAGCTGCCATCACAAAAGCCAAGTTGAACAAGAATTCACCCTCAATCATACAATACATGAGGAACCTGAACAAGCTAGGCCACCACACTTCCCACCTATACAAACTACTAAGTCCCACAACGTCAAAACTCAACGACAAGACAATAGGATTCTGGGAAGAGCTCCTAGGGAGACAACTAAACGAGAGAGAAAAGAGGCGCTTATGGCTGTCCACGTCCCAAAACAAAATATCACCCCAACTCGCACAGACAAAGTACTGGCTGATACACAAAGCTTACTGGACACCAGCCAGATTCGCAGAGGTAGGGGTCAGAGAAACGGACACCTGCTGGAACTGCAAGAGAGAGAAGGGAGACCTTGCACATCTAATCTTCCACTGCACCCGTGTCAGAACCTTTTGGGCCAGAATTACCGATTTCATTACAGAAGTGGTAGAAAGGGACATACAGCCAGGCTTTGTAGGACTAGCGACGGCCTTCATGGCCCCAGACATCCCATCAAAAGAGGACAGCGACCTGATAGACCTCCTCCTCACGACAGCAGTCAAGACGATACTGGCTAACTGGAAGAACACAGGGAAAGCCACATTCAAGGGCTGGGTTAACTGGATTACCTTCATGAGGGGGGCAGACACATAGCAGCAGCACACGCCCACAACCACACGGCGAGAGACGGAATGTGGACATCCCTAGACAGACACCTGGGAACCTACGAGCCCCCGTGAGATGGCCAGATAGGGGACCCCCACCCCACCGCCGACCACCTGTGTTTTTGGCACAGCATAACCAAGTGACAATCTGTCTCTATCTCCACCCCTTTCCTTTCCTTTCACCCTATTCTTTTAATCTCTTCCTTTCCATGTACAAGGGTGCAACAACTCAAAAGCGTGCATATACAATCGAGCCCGCCAAGCCCGTTGTAGCCCCTACGGAGCCCGCGAGGCAACGCTACCACTGTACTGTATGTATATATGAAACATTTGCTAATAATAAAAACTGTTGAAATAAAAAGACTGGTCTACATAAGGAGTGTACATGACAACAGACTTGCCTCTTAGTTCACTTATTGAATTGCTGGGCTGTGGGTTGGGGGCATGAATGCTACAAAAGGTATGTCTAAAAACTAACACTTGGAAAAAATACCTCTCAATTCAGTGAAATAATTGAATGTCTTAAGGAAAAAATACTTGTTAAATATCATTTTTTTGAATTTTGAAGACATTTTATTATATTTTTATATAATATTTGTTGTTCGATTTCCATGCCAAATGTTCCTGAAAGCGAAGCCACTGTCTGGGCTCTTAGAGCCAAGAGGGGAACTCAGAGCCAAGACAGACCCTTGGCCCGGCTCTTCCTGTTAATTTGTTGGCTCATCCACCTCTCGTATAGCGCAGTCTATAACAGTTACTCGAGTTCCCTCTCTCAGAATCTCACACTGGAGAGCAGCTTCCTTACTCCGAGATTCTGTGGCTGTGTTCCATGGCTCTCAGAATGATGACTATTCCTACTTCTGGTTTTAATAAGGAAGAACTGTGCATTTGCAGCCCACAAAGTTGTTGTAAAGTAACCTGTGCATTTTTGCAGCATTAAATGAAGCAACGAGTGCTCATTTTGGCTTAATTTACCCAATCCCAGCATTCTATCCTAAATAGTTGTCTGTTCTTTTACTAACTGCCAGCATCTGCCCTCCACAAACCAGAGTGAACGCCAGGGCTGGACTGGGAACAGAAACCGGCCGTGGCACTCTGCTCAGCCGGGCCCCCGGTAAAAAATTAGGCCCCAGGGGCCCAAAACCGGGCCCCACCCTAGCGGCCTACAGGGGGAGCGCCTGGCTCCCGCTATGGCAAGTCCGGCCCTGCTGAACGCATTGATTACTGCAACTGTCTTGTCTTCGGAGGCTATGCAGAAGCATGGGCGTTGCTGTTTCTTTGTCCTCTGCTGGGGGCGCACTCTGCATTTACAAAAGTGAGCATGTGCACTGTTCGGCCATTCAGAGCACGAGCAATCACCCCTTCGCAGCGCCCCCGCAGGTGCTACAGTGGATGCTGCTGTCTGAGTCAGACTAATACAGTTGAGGGAATCAGACAGAGCTAACAGCAGGCTCCCAGTGCTGTAAGAGCACATGTGGCCCTGGTAGGCAGTGGTGCTGGAACCATTTTCAGACTGATTATGCTGCCATCAATGTTACATCACTGAACTCATAGGCATTCTGAGAAACCCAAGCATCACACAAGGAACAAGTGCCGCAACTGAGCCCATTCAGATGGAGATGTTCTGTTTTGTTGTGTGTATTAATGTTATGCTATATGTTTTATGTTGTCATGTATTTATGTTATATTTTGTTACCTATTATGTTGGTTGTGTTATGTTATGTTATGTACTGTCACCCGGGAGGGTACCCTGGCGCTGAGCAGGTGTGAGTCTAATCAAACCTAGAGCCAGGGTGTTCTCGAAAAGCCATGCCTACAGCTATTTGTGAAATTCAAGAAGTGAGGAGGATTTACTTATGTGTAGTAACAGGTCTGTCCATGCATTATGAGCGATGTAGGAAATGGCTCGACACCCAGATCTAGTTTTCCATATGTGTGGGATGTGTGTATGTGATGTGTGCAAGTACGGTGAGTTGAGGCATGTGGAAGGTTTGTGAAAGCAGAAACGATAGTTGAGATTTGCTGGGTCATTGTAATGCAGTGCCTTGAAAGTGTGGGTGAGGCGTTTGAATTGTACTTTTTTGTGGATCGGGAACTAGGGGAGGTACTTCAGGTGTAGTGTGATATGAGTATAGTATGGTATCCTGAAAGTGATTATGGCCGCTGTGTTCTGACTGGTCTGCAGCCTTCTGGTGAGTTTTTTGTTGATCCCGGAAAAGAGGGTGCTTTCATAGTCCAGCTTGCTTGTGAAGAAAGGCTTGTGTGTGAGCTTTTACTAAAGGCAATGGCCGGTGCCCACTTCCGTAGACCATGGGGGCGGGACAAGGGCTGCATTGACAGGCCCAGAGCTAAACTCTAGTGTATTTACCATTTAGGCAGAGCCTATGTTTCTGCATCCAATGAACCTAATATATGAACCCACCAATGTGACAGCTCCCTTCAGAAGCCGAGTGAGTACCAGGGAGAGATGGTCACTTACAGCCAATGGAAAGCGCTGCAGTAACACACCGTGCGCTATTGAAATGCCATGAATATATCAGTAAACAAAGGCCAAAGGGCCTTGGGTAGAAGAGTAACAACACCTGTAGGTCAGAGGGTCTGAGCGTGCCATGGGTAGGGTGGAAAAGGACAGCCTGGATGGTCTGTGAAAAAGAAGGCCAACAGTCCTACATTTTGAAGGTCTGTTCCTGAAATCAGGGCCTGTCTCATTCGCTCCTCAAAGGGTCTGTGGGGCGCCCATTGTGCCACAGTTTGGTTCCCCTCCACTTTTAAGCCTCTCAAAAAACAAACAACTCTCTCTCTTTCAGCCATGTATGAACTGTAAAAGAGGTCCTTGTCAGGGGCTCGGAGGGAGGAGCTGCAGCATCAGGACCATCTTTGGCAGGTGAGATGTACCTCCATCCACTTGTTGATGAACATCCCGGAGTGTGTGAAGGAAAACTCTGCTGGAGGCCTATCCCGGGTATACACCTGGGATAGGCCTCCAGCAGGCCTCCTTGGAGTTCATTTCTCCCAATAACTCTGTTTCAAAGTGCTGCCATATTGTCAGATCAGGTAGGATCTGCCCAGGATCAAACAGTTAACATAGTGAACCTTAGATTGCAGCACACTGCTAAAAAATGGCTCCTCATTTACCACATATGGCATTTTGGTGAAAATGGACACATCTGCTGCAAGAGGAAACATCCGGTCCATAGTGATTTTTTAAATGCACACATGATAGCAAATTTTTTATCAATCCCAATAAAAGAATACATCTAAACAAGTAACAAGCACTTGCAGTACAATAGGACTTTCACATATGTGAGAGTTTGATCTATTCGCATTGTAAATGATAATGCCTTTTATTTATGTGTTTACAAAACCTGCACGCTGTGCTTTTTATAACTATTGTACCATTTGAGCTAGAAACTATTTTTTTTGTTAGAATCTGCAGCAGATGGTGAACTGTGTGGCAAATACGGCAAATCTATAATTATGCAAAAACGGCTGCAAAACCGCAAAATTCTAGTGACCCCCATTTATAAGCCAAATACTGTCTGAATCAATGGAAATTATACTGGATAAACTCAATCTATAACAAGTTATATCTTTTAACAAAACCCCAAAAATGAGCTCCTTCCTTCTTAGTCCCCAGGATCCCAACAAACATCATCTGACGTCTCCTTGGCTGTCGCAGGAAGTGTCTCCCTATTCGCAGAACGGCTCTAGTTGCAATCTGTTCCACTCGTGCAAAGTGTCGTGTGAAGTGATAATGGAAAGTTGGCCACCCGCGCTGAGGTGCGAACTAGGAGGATGGTCTGGAGGGCGGGCAACAAAGTAATGCAGTGTCTCCCACACTCCCTGCGCACCAGCCGTGCTGTCTCACACTCGTGCACCAGCCGCGCTGTCTCCCAACCTGTGCACCAGCCGCGCTGACTCACGACCCGTACACCAGCCGTGCTGACTCACGACCTGCGCACCAGCCGTGCTGTCTCATACCCGTGCACCAGCCGTGCTTTCTCACACCCTGCGCACCAGCCGTGCTGTCTCACGCCCTGTGCACCAGCCGTGCTGTCTCACACGCTGTGCACCAGCCGTTAATGTCTCACACCCTGCGCACCAGCCGTGCTGTCTCACACCCGTGCACCAGCCGTGCTTTCTCACACCCTGTGCACCAGCCGTGCTGACTCACGACCCGTGCACCAGCCGTATTGTCTCTCACACTCCCTGTGCACCAGCTGTGCTGACTCACGACCCGTGCACCAGCCGTGCTGTCTCTCACACTCCCTGTGCACCAGCCGTGCTGTCTCACACCTTGCGCACCAGCCGTGCTTTCTCACACCCTGTGCACCAGCCGTGCTGACTCACGACCCGTGCACCAGCCGTGCTGTCTCTCACACTCCCTGTGCACCAGCCGTGCTGTCTCACACCCTGCGCACCAGCCGTGCTGACTCACACCCTGTGCACCAGCCGTGCTGTCTCACACCCCGTGCACCAGCCGTGCTGTCTCACACCCCGTGCACCAGCTGTGCTGTCTCACACCCTGCGCACCAGCCGTGCTGACTCACACCCTGTGCACCAGCCGTCCTTTCTCACACCCGTGCACCAGCCGTGCTGTCTCACACCCTGTGCACCAGCCGTGCTGACTCACGACCCGTGCACCAGCGGTGCTGTCTCACACCCCGTGCACCAGCTGTGCTGTCTCACACCCTGCGCACCAGCCGTGCTGTCTCACACCCTGCGCACCAGCCGTGCTGTCTCACACCCTGCGCACCAGCCGTGCTGACTCACACCCTGTGCACCAGCCGTGCTGTCTCACACCCGTGCACCAGCCATGCTTTCTCACACCCTGCGCACCAGCCGTGCTCTCTCACACGCTGTGCACCAGCCGTTAATGTCTCACACCCTGCGCACCAGCCGTGCTGTCTCACACCCTGCGCACCAGCCGGGCTGTCTCACACCCTGTGCACCAGTCGTGCTGTCTGTCTCACACCCTGTGCACCAGCCGTGCTGTCTCACACCCTGCGCACCAGCTGGGCTGTCTCACACCTTGTGCACCAGTAGTGCTGTCTGACTCACACCCTGTGCACCAGCCGTGCTGTCTCACACCGTGCACCAGCTGTGCTTTCTCACACCCTGCACACCAGTCGGGCTGTCTCACCCCCTGTGCACCAGTCGTGCTTTCTGTCTCACACCCTGTGCACCAGCCGTGCTGTCTCACACCCTGCGCACCAGCCGGGCTGTCTCACACCCCGTGCACCAGTCGTGCTGTCTGACTCACACCCGTGCACCAGCCGTGCTTTCTCACACCCTGCGCACCAGCCGGGCTGTCTGACTCACACCCGTGCACCAGCCGTGCTTTCTCACACCCCGTGCACCAGCCGTGCTGTCTCACACGCTGTGCACCAGCCGTTAATGTCTCACACCCTGCGCACCAGCCGTGCTGTCTCACACCCGTGCACCAGCCGTGCTTTCTCACACCCTGTGCACCAGCCGTGCTGACTCACGACCCGTGCACCAGCCGTGCTTTCTCACACCCTGTGCACCAGCCGTGCTGACTCACGACCCCAGCACCAGCCGTGCTGCCCCACACCCCGTGCACCAGCTGTGCTGTCTCACACTCTCTGTGCACCAGCTGTGCTGTCTCACACCCCGTGCACCATCCGTGCAGTCTCACACCATGTGCACCAGCCGTGCTATCTCACACCCCGTGGTTGGCCTCCGTGCTGTCTCATGCCCTGTGCACCAGCCATGCTGTCTCACACCCTGTGCACCAGCCATGCTGTCTCACACCCTGTGCACCAGCCGTGCTGTCTCACACACTGTGCACTATCCATTCTGTCTCACACCCGGTGCACCAGCCGTGCTGTCTGCTCGCGCTCCTCACGGGCCGGACTCCATCTTGAGGCTCCGCCTCCACCGCCGCCGCCGAGCGAGGCCCATGGGCCACTCTGGTCTGACCACAAGTGAGTGAGTTTCTCAGAGAACCCCTCTAACGGATGCAGAGCGTCCCAGGGGCCCTCGTGCCGGGCAGAGGGAGTCACGCACCCCTCAAAAGTGATACGTCGTATCACTGAGATAAGACCATTTGTGGTTAGTGCAAGCCGTGCGAGCCAGCGCCCGAGGCGCTTTACTTTTTATTAAAACCAAAGAATGGGTGTTGAGGCCTTATTGTCCACAGGGGAGGGAAATGAAGGGGGCGGCGGGGGGAGGTGTGTAGCTCCGGTATTCAAGATGGCGGTCTTCTCGAGGCAAATGTATCTTTATGTTGGTGGAATACCAGTAGGCCAGTGTCTGAAAGGCTTGCAGGGTTGGGGCAGTGTCAGCCACATGTCATGGTGAGGTCGGAGAATGGCTGAAAAGGGAGATATCGAATAACAGATGTAATGACTACTGGGGGAAGAATGGCTGAAAGGAGGTCTGGAGAATGGCAGAGGCCAGGGGACCCGGGAAGGGGATGAAATAGAGGCCGGAGAGGATTGGATCTGAATGAAATACAGAGACGAAAACAACAAGCATTGGTAAACACACGAGGTTTTGCCTATGTGATTAATAATAAGCTTTTTTTGTTGTAAGTTGTAGCTTGTTCAGTAGTTGTATGATATAAGTTACAGAAAGTCTATTAAAGTGTTATGACTTGTTTATGTACAGAAAAGCAATATGTTGTGCTGGTACTAGTGGTATAGTGCAGGTAAGTGCAGGTATCGTTTTGATCTCCCCTAACTGGGCGGCCATCTTGGTTTGGTCTCTCTCTCGCTTTAGCACCCATCATGGACTAGTCATTCCCACTATCTGAACATACCCTAAGAGCTGGCCTTTCTAGACCAATCTCACCTACCACAGACTCTACATAGCTCTGTATTTATATCTTCGTGTGATTAGGTGTCTGCCTTATATTGCAGTTTTATACCTCTACTTGTATTTTATACACTCTGTGTAAACTGCTCCCATCTCACTTTTCCCTCACTGATATTGCACCGATCGCTACCTCATACTATACCGGTTGCTCACTAGTGTCATATTTGTCTATTGTAGCCTTCTGTCTGCACCTATATTGGTTTCCAGTATATCTTTAGTATTTTATTCCTATTAGGTATATTGTATAGTTTACAAGATACACCCATTTCACTGCTATCCCTATTATGCACTGATTGCCACCTCAAATATTCTGCTCACTCTTGTAAGCTGCACACATTCACTTTTATTACTGGATTACACCGATGCTACCTCCTGCATTCTGGTTATCTTTGGCTACTCACTAATGTCACTTTGGCTCCATTTAACTGGCTGCTACCTCCTATACCTTGTACATTTTTGTAAGCTGCATCCACTCACCGTTACCTCTGGACTACACCGATTGCTACCTCTTATATTTTGGTTATTTTTGGCCATTCACTAGTGTCACTTTTGTGCTAAGTAACTTACGGCTGACAGTTGTCTTTTGCGCATGTGTATTATTATCGTTCTCCCTCCCATACCCACCTCTACAGCCATCCCAACATGGAACTCATCGGCAAGCACACATATAGAATAAATTACCCATCCACACTCACCAAAAAGGCCGCTAAACGCTTTAAACACAACTTCCTGAGGTCCCACCCCGAAACCCCCTTTGCCGACACCTACTTCTCACCGGTCAATGGATCCCTGAACATTGATATCATCTTCCACACCTCACGTAGAGCTTAATGGAGAGAAGCGTTCCTCACCCTACTCACCGTCTCCACCACTAGGAAAACGGCTCATGGCCTAACTCTCTCCATCACACCATCCCAACTCTTCCCTGGCAGAACCACCATTACTATCTACAATAACGGGATTGTCCTAATTCAATCCACAGACAAGAACCTGGAACTTCTAGACAACCTGTTCCCCAAGTTCAAAGAGCACCTTCCAAGCCCCGGACCTCCACCCATATCTCCTCCAGAACTATCACTCCTGATATCACAGCCCCCTCCCACAATACTTCTAACCTAGCTCAGCATCAGAACGACACGCACCCCACCTCTACCCCCAGCAACCTATTCAATCACCCACCTGCTGTTACCACCCCACATTCCTCAATCACAGTCACAAATCTCTCCCCCTCACACACTAGCCGCCCCCCTAACACCAACACTTGGACCCCCACACATACCACTCCCATTCCTCTCTCCCCTGACACCACAGCTCTCACCCACAATCCCGATAACTTAGATCAGCACCAGAACGACACGCATAACGACAATTCCCACCCTTTGTCCCCCCCACTCTCAGTCCCCACTACCACCCGCTAATTAACCACACAGAGCACACCACATCTATTATTATAACTCCCCCTCCCCACGACAGGACCATCCCCAACACTATTTCCCTCCCCACGCTCAGCCCTCACTACCCCTCAGGCTCCCCCATCATCACCAACATACACTCCACCCCCACCCCGCTCTCTCCGCCGGCCACCAATGCCCTCCCCTACGCCACCAACCTCCTCCGTACTTCGTCCACTCCCATCGCCCCCATACCCTCTTTCCTCCCTAACACCAACTTGTACGCCAGCACCACGGAGCCCTGCATGAACACCAACCCACCCCCCCATCCACACGCTAATTCCCAGGTCAGCCACTCACCCATGACTTCCTCCCCCAGCACTAACACCTATCCCACGCTGGACAAGATTATGTCCTCCCTTCTCCAGCTCAAAGAAGACATTCACACCATCAAAGAAGACATTCACACCATCAAAGAGCTACTGATCACACCCCCCAGTCACACCCCACTCACCACCACCCCCCCTCAACTGGCTCCCCACCCGTCCTGATGATGCTCTCAAGCTACACCCCTCACACAGGACCGCGATCCATGCCCACAATCGCAACAACCGTACCCGCCGCCCACATTGGTCCGCGATCCTTGCCCACAATCGCAACAACCGCCCCTGTCGCACATGCAACCCTCTTTCGGATCTCGACACTCTCACCCTCCTCCGCTCCTACGACCCAGCTCCCCTAATCCACACAACCGCCACGCACCTCCCCATTCCCACGATACACCCAAACCCCAGTAGACCCTCCACACTAAACAACAGAATATCGTCCCGAATAACCTTAGAAAAGTCCCCCTCTCTCTAGTACCCTCTACCTCCCCTGACACACCCCGTCTCAAGTGCACTCTCCTCAACTCCTCTGCCATTGCCGATCTCATCCTATCATTGGACCTTGACCTAATCATCTTGACTGAAACCTGGCTAACCGAATCTTCTACACCTATAATGGACATTCTGGTCCCCCCCCAACTACCACATCATTAGGCTTGACAGGTATGGCAAGATAGGTGGTGGAATTGCATGCATATACAGGAACAACCTTTCTGTCCTGAAAGTCTCCGCACCTTCCCTACCCTCCTTAACTTCCTGCGAATACATCTGCTTCGATATTATCAGTGAGGGCAAACCGATATGCTCCCTTCACGGCATTTACCACCCACCCAGAAACAACCTCACCTTCGCCCAACAAATTATGGACATGATTTCAACTAACACCGGACGACAGATCACCCAAATATACCTTGGTGACTTCAACCTCCACTGGAACGATCACAATGATGCGGTGGTAAATAGTCTTAAAAATGTCCTCAACGCCCTGGGCCTCACACAATTATGCAACAGCCCGACCCATGAGAAAGGTTCTATCCTCGACCTTATCATCGCCAAAGAGGACGCTATTCAACTTGAGTCTATCCAACCTTGTGACTGGTCAGACCATCATATCGTCACATTCTTCATCAATGAAAAAGTCAAACTCAACATGACTCAACCCTCCAGACCTAAAATATGGAAAAGAGACCTGAAAAAACTCAACCCATACTCCCTACCCCCGAACAGCCGCAATCTCCTGCTCCCTCCCACGGGCGCTACAGATGTCCAATCCTTGACTGACCACTATCTCAACGCCATGACCTCAATAATTAATGAAGCTGCTCCCATGCAGCTAAAAAGAGTCTCCGCTAAAATCTCCAATCCATGGTACGATGGGAATGAAGATAGATGAGCCATGCGAATGGCAGAGCGCACCTGGAGAAAGCTCCCTCTGCACTGCACCTGAAAACCCTGAAGAAAAAGAGAAACGCCTACTTCAGGAAAATAAAGCGCTCAAAAGCAACCTTCAGCCTCCAGCTCGACCAAGCAAAAAACCGTCCAAGAAAACTGTTTGAGCTAATCAGAACACAAGCCAAGGAACAACCCCAACCTCTCAGTACCTTGGGCAAAGCACCCTCCTGTGAAGACTTTGCCGCTTTCTTTACCCAAAAAACTGATAACATTAAGAGTGATCTCCGCATTGACGCAAGCCTCTACACCACACCCAACTGCATAACACCCACCGAGCTAAAAAACAATGCCACATGGTCATCCTTTGACACCTACTCCGAAGAAGAAATAGGCAAACTGCTCAGCACCTTGAAACCTTCTAATCACCTCACGGATCCCCTCCCTGCCAACGCTGTCAAAGATTTCACTCCATGGCTCCTTCCACTGTGGACTAAAATTATCAACAGCTCGCTCCAACAAGGAACAATCCCTGACTCCCTCAAAGTCGGACAAGTCACACCCTTACTAAAGAAACCTACGACCGACCCATCCGACCTAAACAACTACCGTCCCATTACCAATATTCCCACTCTCGCCAAACTATTGGAAAAATGCGCACAACTACAGCTAACTAAACACATTGATCAGTTTGATCTCCTCAACGCTCATCAATCTGGCTTCCGAGCAGGACACAGTACTGAAACTGCTATGACTCACATAATTGACGACGCCCTACAAATGCTGGATCAAAACGATACCTGCCTCCTCATCCTTCTTGATCTCTCCTCAGCATTCGACACGGTTAAACATGAGAACTTACTCGAACTTCTGAACACAAGAATGGGTGTATCTGGGACGGTTCTCAAGTGGTTCACCTCCTTCCTACACAACAGGACGCAGAAATTCAAGAGTAACAACCTGATGTCCTCGCCAATACCTGTTTCGTTAGGTGTCCCCCAAGGATCCTCCCTATCACCAACTTTGTTCAACCTAGTTATGGAACCTCTCACCACCTTGCTACAAGCATCCAATGTTCTTTTTCACATGTACGCAGATGACACCCAATTATATCTCAAACTACAATCCCCCAATGACATTTTAATCCTGAACTTAACGATCAGAAACACCCAATCCTGGCTTGCCAATAATCATCTCAAACTCAATGCTCTGAAAACAGAATTCCTTCTGATCTCACCTCCCGCGAAGATCTCTACCACTCAAACATGGCTTAAACAGCTAACTGCACTCAATGTCCTACCCACCATCGTGGACTCAGCAAAATCTCTAGGCATAACTCTCGACTCCAATCTCAACGTGCAGCATCATATCAGCAAGGCTACTAAGGGAGCAAACTTCCAAATCAATACCCTGAGGAAACTTAAACCCTTCCTACCAGCCAAAGACTTCCAAACTGCAGTACAAGCACTAGTAATACCGCAAATTGAATACGGCAGCATCGCCCTCTGCGGTCTCCCGTTAACCACCACTGCTTCCCTAAGAGCCTCTCTAAACGCTGCAGCGAGACTCATCACTGGGTCAAAAAAACACTTGCATATCTCCCCTGACTTGAAATCCTTGAACTGGCTGCCTTTTGAAGCCAGAATACATCTGAAAATCGCATGCATGACACACAAGGCTGTACACCTGAGCTCTCCCGGATACCTCACCCAGAAGCTGTCAATCTCTGGTGGCTCTAGATACACTAGAGGCACAAACAATCTTCTGCTAAAACCTCGAAGATTCCGGAAGGAAAAAACTTATAAAAGCTCTTTCTCAGGAATGGCACCCAGGATCTGGAACTCACTCCCTCCTGAAATCAGGCTCATCCCCTCTGTCACACTTTTTAAGAAAGAAGTAAAAGCTATTCTCATGGCCAAATACACTTGACCTATTAACGTGAATCTGTAAAGTCTCTGCACCGATCTGTATTATTCTGCTCGATCCCTACGACTATGTGTTTTTTTCCTGTATTATTTTTCTCGATCCCTACGACTATGTGTTTTTCCTGTATTATTCTGCTCGATCCCTACGACCATGTGTTTTACCTGTATTTTTGATGCACTCACCTGACTATTCACTTGCAGTATTGATTTACCTTTGCTTTTATGTTCCCTCACGTACCTATCCCTCCCGCTTACTACCTATAATTTCCATATACTTAATGACCTGTTATTCATTCTTTTGTTGGTATTCCCTACTTTGTAAAGCGCTCTGATATCTGCAAAGATCTTGTTCGCGCTATATAAAACTTTCAAAATAAATAAATAAAATAAATAAGTAATAGTAACATTTTGAAAAATGACATGAAAGAGGGAAATAATATAATTAATTAGAGACAAGATGTGGTTGGCACTAAGTAAAATGGGAATGCCTCCTGATTTATTAGACTTAACGATTAGGTTACATAATCATAACTTTGCGAGAGTGAGATGGGGATCCCAAAGCCAAGTAACGGAGTCATTCCCTGTTACGCGGGGAGTTAGACAAGGGTGCGTCTTGGCACCATCCCTCTTTCTTCTGTTTATTAATCAGGTAGTGGAGTTCCTTTCGTCTGTTTCATCTGATGCCCCCGTATTGGGAGGGACTAAATTCCCACTTTTAATCTTCGCCGACGATACCCTGATTCTGGCTAAAACCCAGGTGGGGTTGCAAACTGCCATTAATAAATTCACTGAGTTTTGTAAACTAAATGATCTGGAGATTAATGTCTCGAAAACCAAGTTTATGGTATTTACAAAATGTAAACCACGTAAGGGTTATGTCACCATGAACGAAGTATCATTAGAGCAAGTATGGGTAATGACCTACCTAGGCGTGTCTATTGATTATAGACTGCGGTGGAGAGAACAGATTGAGGCTATGTGCCTCAAACTAGCTAGGTTATCAGGGTGTCTCGTGAAGGAACAGCGTTGCTCCCTCACGAAAAGAGTACTTCCTGCCACGAAAATCTACAAGGCCAATTAGTTCGGCCGTTCTTTATGGCTCTGATCTTTGGGGTCATGTTGATCTTGTACCATTAGATAAAATTCAGAACAAATTTTTTCGAAATTTGGTAGGTCTACCGCCCTCAACCCCCGCAATCCCACTATTGCTCGATATGGGCTGCCAATCTCTTAAAAATCAAGCTCTGTTTAGAATGGTTGCTTTATGGAGAAGAATCTGGTCTACCCCAGAACTGATAATGTTTGCTAATGAGCTTCGGGAGGTTCAACTGTCTTTTGGCTCAGGATATATACCCTGGTTCAAAAGCATTAAAGCCACCCTCCTTAAGATGGGTCTACCGTTACATTGGTCAGATCCAGGTAATCAAACCTTTCCCTCAAAGAATGAGTTTAAACAGTTGTTCTGGTCAGTTGTTAAAAATGATATGATTTCACTTTCAGCTGGTTCTTCACTTACCGGTTCCTTCTTGCTCTATAAAGTAATTCCCCAACTTGAGACGTATTGGGATAACATCACCAAAGGCCTAGATAGAAAACTCTATCATCAATTCAGAGTAGGCACCTTACCAATTAGGGAATTTACTAACAAATGGCAGAATTGTCTGAAAATGTATTGCCCCTTTTGTTTAGAAGTTAACGAAACTGAGAGCCATTTCTTATTCGAATGCCATGCCTATCGCGCACCCCGTCTGAAGTGGCTCAAACCAGTTTGTCAACGAACAAAAACACGGGTGTGTAAAGAAGCAATACACATTCTAAGAACTAATACAGCGGAGTGGATGTCTATTGGTTTGGCAAAATATCTTGGATGGGCTTGGGTAATCCGAGCAAGGTATATCAAAGAAGCTAGCAAGTAGCGTCCATCACTAATTTTACTAGATTATTTCGAAATTGAAATTGACTGATTATGATCTGGGACATATTGTCAGTTGTATTCGTTGGTTTTAACATTGTGTATAACGGAAACTGTTCCAGATATTGTTGGTATAATTTTTTTTTTTGTTGATAACTGCTAAAGGAAAAATGTATTATGTGGTCATTTGCTTATACTAAGGTTTATGCTTTTTAAATTTTGCTTTTGACTTTGATTAATATCATTCTCTTCTTTTTGCTTTTGATAAATTTTTATGTATGTTATGTCTTTTATGAAGGAAAACTTCGAAATAAAGACTATAAAAACTGAAACTGATAATTAATTGATATAATAGCAATATTACGTGTTTAGGGAAGTTGTGACCACTTTTGTTCCCGGTGCCACTGCACCCGCTGCACCATTCAAATGATTACCCTTGCCTATAAGGTAACCGCACTTCTGACTGGCTGTTTAGTAGTAAAATATTGCAATATTTGGTGTTTAGAAGTGTTCATAAGCTTTGGGCCCCGGTGCCACTTCACCTGCTGCACCATTGAAATCATGACCCTAATGCCTGCAAGGTAACTGCACTCTGGACTGTTTATTTAGTAGTTAAATATACCCATATTCGGTGTTAAGAGGAATTCTGACAACTTTTGGTCCCGGTGCCACTGCACCTGCGGCACCATAGAAGCCATGGCCCTAGTGCCTGCTAGATAACTATGCTTGTGACTGCCTGTTTAGTAGTAGCATTTAGCAATATTCTGCATTTAGTGGAGTCCCTGACGCTTTGGCCCCGGTGCCACTGCACCCGCTGCACCATTCAAATCAATCCCCTATTACCTGCAAGATAACTGCAATTTGTCTGTCTGTATAGTAGTGAAATATAGCAATATTAGGTGTTTAGTAGAGTTCGGACAACTTTTGGGTCCCGTGGCCCTGCACTTACTGCACCGTTCAAATCAAGACCCTGTTGTCTGCAAGGTAACTACAGTTGTGACTGCCTGTTTAGTAATAAAATATAGCAATACTAGGTGTTTAGTGGGGCGCCTAGATCTTTTGGCCCCCATAGCTACTGCACCTGCTGCAGCATTCAAATCAAGTCCCTTTTAACTGCAAGGTAACTACAATGGTGACTGCCTGTGTAGTAGTCAAATAGTATATGTTTAGAGGAGTTCTGGCAAATGTTGGGCCCGGTGCCACTGCACCTGATGCACTATTCAATTCACGACCCTGATGTCTGCAAGGTAACTCCATTTGTAGCTTCCTATTTAGTTGTATATTAACTTTTAATACGCAATGTTATTGCAACATTTAGAATTTGATTATGATAACGAAATTGATAAAGTTGGAAAAATTAATCCGATAAGTGCAAAGAAATGTACTGAGGCATAAATAGGAAATTCCACAATCATTCTAAGGCTAAAGCATCTGCTTTACACAACTAGGTAATAAAAAAGCATGTACTCCAGCAAACAGCTAGAAACTGTCTGCCTTTTCCATGGGAAGAGGTCTTATCGTGACAGTGAATGGGGCTTAAACAGTGTGAACAGTTTTACTAGAAGTATCATAAATGTGCAGCCAGGGGAGGTTAACAAAAAAATTGTTCCACGCCATAGAGAATGAACACAGGGATTCGGATTCGGCAATGAGATCTGATAAGAGCCCCCTTTTAAGATATATTAAATACAAGAGATTTCACCTAACCAAAAACACTAAAAAGAGGTAGAGAATAATATCTAAATGGTAAGGAGTGATTCCACAAAACCTAACGGTTAGAGATAGGGAGAACCATGGAAAATAAAACAGAGAAAGAAACTAAAGGAGGAAAGAGAAAGAACAGGAGCCAGAGAAACAGATACGAAATCAGAGATGAGAAGTAGGAAATCACGACAAGAGACGCAGAGAGTAAAGAAGGAGTGGGAATAAGAGAGAGATGCACCACTAAAAAAATACTAAATTCAAGGTTCTAAAATTTCTGTAAAGGGAGTTCTGTGCCCCTCTATATCGCAAGTACACAGGGCTGAAGAAGAAGCCTGGAAAGAGCTGGCACTCGGAGAACAGGCGCATTACCCTGGCACACGCCATAGTCACCCGTGCCCATGCAACAGGAGGCTGACAAAGAGTGCCCCCTCCCCCGCGGTCCATTAATGCCAGAGCTGGGCACTCCTCGTGAGGCAGAATGTGAGGAGTTTGGCCAGCAGTGATAATGAGAAATCAAATATTGATTTGCATAATTCTGTTTTCCATGTTACAATCTGCTTCTTCTACAGATGGGGGTGGCTGGGAGTGTTGGGTGGGTGCGGAAAAGGGAGGGGCAACAAATAACCCCTAGAGGGGGTAAGGTGAAAGGAAAACAACAGAAATAGAAATAGAACATGGTAACAAATGTGCAAAATAGAGGAGTGTTGTCTGGCTCTTGGTACATCCTGACATAGTAGGGACCTCCTAGCAGTGTCAAAGGGGGACACCATGGGCTCCCTACAGGTCACAATGCTTGTGACTGTGTCAGAGACAGGAAGATAACCCTCTAAAGCCTCTTTCACTTGAGAGGTGGTATAGTCTGAACACAGAGGTTTCCCTTTGGTCAGGGCCACTGCAATGATGCACTTGTTCGACGGCAGTTGTTTAAGCATAATTATAGATTTGCTACATTTGCCACATAATACATCAACTGCCGCATAATCTGCAGGTTTTAACAAAAAAATGATTTCTAGATAAAATGGTTCAAAAGTTACTGGAAATACAGTGACACATGTTGTCACGCAGTGAAAGGCCCTTTGCAAAGCTGGACTTGTCACCTTATTGCAGGGCAGGCGGGAGAGCTTTCTCCTACATCGCAGCCAAGACCTGGAATGAGCTCCCTGTGAACATCAGATGCTCCCAGACCCGGAACACACACTCAGGAAGTACCTCAAGACCTGGCTCTTTTACTGATCCGGAGCAGATCCCCTCTGCCCCTCCCCCTAGCGTCTTGAGACCCTCACAGGTGAGTAGCGCGCTTTATAAACCCCTGATTGATTAATTGATTGATTACTAATGAGATGCAACCAATGCCCAAACAGTGTTACCATGCTTAAAAATGACGATATACAAAATTAATACTATTGCAAAATGTGATGCATTTTGCCGCATACGTTGCAGTTTATTGCCACATAATTTACTCAACCCTGATGCATAACTTCGCCCTCTCCTGCAGCATAATTTCAGTGGGTCCTGCCTATAGTAGAGATTGTTGCAAGCAAAGATGATTCACCTGGTGAGGGTGTCAAAATCAGGACAGTCTGAGGTGAAGCCAGGTGAAGGAAGACCGGAGTCACTACAGCTGAAGGTGACGCACCTGGTTAAAATGTCCACATTAGGACAGTCTGAGGTGCAACCTAGTAAAGGAAGGACAGAGGGGCATATTACCAACAAATAGCGATATTTATAGCTAAGTAGGGTTAGCAGCAATTTTTTTATCGCCGCACATCATGGAATTTTATCGCTGAGATATTGTATTGTATTGTATTGTAATTGCATTTATATAGCGCTTACTACCCCTGACGCGTGCTATTAGCAACGTTTATCTCAAAAGCGATAAAATCCCCGGCGATAGCGGCAAAATCCGCGAATATCGCTGAGAATATAGCGATATTCACGGATTATTGCTAGCAGGGTCTTAGCCATTATATCCACCTCCCATTGTATATAATGGCTAAGAACTGGTCTGAGCAGGCGTTAGTTTTTGGAGATATTCGCGCTTAGCGCAAATATTTCCATCGCTACACCTGTGTTGGTAATAGGCGATAGCAATGTTAGTGACTCCTTCCAGTCGCTAACAGGTTGGGTACGCCCACTTTGCATGTCATTAGGGATGAATATCGCTGACATGCAAAGCGGGCCCAAAACCGCTCGCTATCGCCTACAAGCTGTCGCTACCTGCTGTTAGCGACAGCTGGCTAATAGGGCAATAGTATTATTGCTGCTGAGCGTCCGAAAACGGCCGCTAAAGCGGAGAAAATTGCCTATCGCCCCCCTTGATAATATGAACTAAAGCAGATTCACCTGGTGAGGGTTTCACTATCAGGACAGTCTGATGTGAAGCCAGGAGAAGGAAGACCGGAGTCGGTAGGTGTAGACATCTGGGATGGAGCTGCCACCTCTTTCCTACTAGTAATTCTTTTAATGTGCCTTTTCTACTTTTGCAGTCTGGTGTGGTTCTCCTTCCTAGGCCTATTGCCACTCCTTTGATGTGATATGAATGACGCTCATAGGATTATGAGCTCAAGTAATGTCTAGTTATGATACCAAAGTTGCAGTCTTTGATGTGATAAAGTTTCCATGTTGTAGCTACAACAGCCATGTTTTGTTCATGCATATAGTGCCACTGAGCTTTCTCATTGATAAACAAATGTACATTGAAAGGGTGCAGCAAGAATGAAAAATGCTACTTTTTAGGCCGTTCTAGACGTGCTACCCATAGGGGAAGCATGAATCAAAAGAGTTGGCCTGCGGTTTAGCATGTTGTATCGCTTGAAAATGAGATTATGACATATATGTGTCTCAGGCAAAGTAAAGACGTCTGTGTAAATAGAAGCACATGTGAAGGCATGCTGTGCAAATCATGGGAAAATACTGCAATACTATTGCAGAAATGGAATCATTGCTGTATTACTAAGAGTATGTGTGAAACCTGCTGCACACTCAGTGAAATAAAGTAATTGACTGCAGTGGCTCCCAGAACGGGTTATGTGACATCACCAAAACCATCTTTAAAAGAAGTTGGACAAGTGGGTGTCATTTTACAACATTCACCTCTACAGGAAGTGACATCACTGCAGTTCCCAGAAGCCATGAACTGGTGGTGGCATCATTGCATTTCCCAGCAACCACCTCTAAAGGAGTTCACATGAATGGTTCCCCGGAAGGCTCTTGCCTCCTCCTCCTCCATTTCACTCAAACGCCTTAGAGTGTCCTACCATCCAGGTGCCCTCTGCTAAGAGTAGACACAGGCTAGGGCATCACCTGTTGGGGCCTGTTAGTGCCAAGAAGAGCCGAAAGGCCAGACACTCTGCTTTACCCAGCCCCAGTGAGCCTCTTCCAGTACCCATCCCCACATTTGAACCCAGACCAAAACCAAACACACTCGTTAACAGACCCGTACTGTTTCAAGCAAGAATTTCCGTCTTCTCAGGAGCTCTGCGATGAGGTTGCTGATTCCTTTGACAAAAAGATCAGCAAGATCCTGAAAGACCGTGGCGCCTCGACTCAGACACGCCACTCGAAATGAATGGCGATGACCATCTAGAGCCAGAGTTTGGAGCGGCCAGCAGTCAGAGCTCGACCGTGGGATCAGTTCTAGGTTCCACTATGACCCAAAGGGCACGGATGCTGGTGACAACATCACCTGGAGGCTTGATACCTTTGATACCATCTCAGGAGAGACCTTTCTAGATATCTCTAGGTCCACTACCTCAGGCTCCCCCTAGAACCCCATACCTCCGAGGATCTGGAAAGAGCTGGAAGACGAGCTTTCTCTCCATACATTACAGCTGTGAAACTAATCCTTGGAATTGGGTAAGGTACCTTTGAGAAGGAAAAAAGCAATTGTCACCCCCCTTCTGCAAAAATCATCAGCTGACCCATTGGTTCTGAGTAACTACTGGCACAACTCGCTCCTGCCTTTTCCTGTGAAGATTCTAGACTGATATGTCAGTAGGAGATTATTGCACTATTTGGAATCGCAGTTTCTCCTTGCGGATAAACAATTGGGTTTTCCACCTGGACATGGTTTGGAATCAGCATTAGTAGTCTCTCTGGAGGAGTTACGGATGCGGGTGGATGGTGGGCAGTTGAAAGTCCTGATCATACTTGATTTGTCGGCAGCCTTTGACATGGTTGACCACAAATTTCTTCTCTCCAAACTAACCTCAATGGGAGTTGCACGTAGAGCATTAAAGTGAATGGAGTCTTACCTATTGGACAGGTGTCAGGCTGTGGCCTTGCCTCAATACTGTCCTGACTTTTAAAAATCTACGACGGGGAGTGCCGCTGGGCTCAGCACTCATCCAGATTTTGTTCAATATTTATATGAGACCACTCACTACGTTGAGAAAGTAGCATGACATTATGTCGGCCGACTATGCCAATGACACTCAGATGATTCTGTCCTTTAAAAATAATCAAATGGCGACAGTAACAGCATTTCAGAAAAGCATGCTGGATATTGTCAAATTAAAATAAAATAAAACTGAATTCCTCTGGTGTTCGGTCAGTAAGATTCCTATGACTCTGACCCCCTAACTCTTGGCTCCTTTTATCTGGAGATGAGCTGCTGCAATCAAACACAGTCTTGGGGGATCACATTTGATAACAAGTTATCCCTGTCGCACCACATTATAAAAGTAGCAAGCACATGCTTTGCACTTTTACATAGTCTCAGAAAGATGCTACTCGTACTGGCTACTCAGGTAAATCGCTTGTAGTCCGTAGCCTCATATTCAGTCGACTGGACTACTGTAATGCCTTGTTACTTGGGGCCCCTCAATACTTGCTCAATTGACTCTATAGAGTCCAAGTGACAGCAGTCATACGTGCTTTAAAGAGGCCTCGCACATCATCGGCACCGAATGCCTTGATTGATCTGCACTGACTACCTCTGAAGCAGAGGAGCTGCTTTAGAACCACGTGCATTGTGTTCAATGTGCTACAAAGCACTGGTCAATCAATCAATCAATCAGGGAATTGTAAGCGAGCTACACACCCATGAGGGTGTCAAGGCGCCAAGGGGGGATCAGCCGATCTATTTAGCCGAAGAGCCAGCTCTTGAGGGTCTTCCTGAAGGTGTTCAGGGAGGGGGAGCGTCTGATGTCTGCCCGTAGCTCGTTCCAGGTCTTGGCTGCAATGTGAGAGAAGGATCTTCCGCCTGCTCTGGCTCTGTGGATGCACGGGGTTTCGGCCAGTGCGAGGTTGGAAGATCGGACGTTTCTTTTGGGTACGTGGAAGTTGATTCTGTCAATTAGGTATTTGGGTCTGTTGTTGTGTAGGCATTTGTAGGCGTGAGTGAGGATTTTGAAAGTGACTTTTTTCTCCACGGGGAGCCAGTGGAGACTTCGTAGGTGTTTGCTGATGTGTTCGTGTCGGGGGATGCCGAGGACGAGTCTAGCAGCGGTGTTCTGTATTGTCTGGAGTTTGCGGCGTAGGGAGTTGTTGATGCCGGTGTAGAGTGTGTTTCGATGGTCCAGTCTGCTGGTGATGAATGCCTGGGTGACTGTCTTCCTTGACCCAGGGGGGATCCATTTGTAGGTCTTGCGGAGGATGCGGAGAGTGTAGAAGCAGCTGGTGGTGACGGTGTAAATCTGTTGGTTCATGGTGAGTGATGAGTCGAGAACGATGCTGCGGTACATGGCATGGTCTCATGGGGTATGTAGGCTTCCGAGGGCGGTCGGCCACCAGGTGCTATCCCATGCAGAAGGCGTGGTACCGAGGACAAGGACTTCGGTCTTCTTGGCGTCGTGCTTCAGGCAGCTGTTGGTCATCCAGACTGTGACGTCTTGCATTACCTTCTGGACCTTGAGTTTGGCAGCGGTGGGGTCTTTGGTGAGGGAGAGGATTAGCTGGGTGTCATCGGCATAGGATATGATGTTGAGGCAGTGTTGTTGGACGATGGCTGGGAGGGGGGCCAAGTAGATGTTGAAGAGGGTGGGCTCAGGGATGTACCCTGTGGGACTCCGCAGGTGATTTTTGTGGGGTCGGAGAGGAAGGGTGGGGGTCTGATCCTTTGGCTTCTTCTGGTGAGGAATGATCGGATGCCTGCGTCGTGTAGCCTGGCGACTAGTGTGCGGTGGGAGATGGTGTCGAAAGCCGCTGATAGGTCGAGTAGGATGAGGGCTGCAGAGAGGCCTTGGTCTAGGAGGGTGTGGATGTTGTCTGTGGCCGCAAGTAGGGCGGTCTCTGTGCTGTGGTTGCTTCGGAATCCGGATTGGGACAGGTCGAGGACGGCATTCTCTACAACGAAGACTGTAGGGATATACTCCAAGACGACATCTTCGCTCCATCATCGCAAACTTAGTTTGTGTTAAAAAGTTCCAGAAGGCCAGACAAGGGGGTCGGGTCTTCTTGGTGAAAGCAGCCCAATTCTGGAAGAAACTGCCACCAACCCTTGGATTCTCAACGGATTTGCAGCATTTCAGGTAAAGCTCTGCAGACAAGTCTTTTTCCCCAAATAATCCTTTCCCTATTTCCCCATGATTGTTATATGTTGGAAAGCTGTAGCTATCTACATGCATCTTCGCACCAGGATAACAGTTTTGGTGACAGTTTATGCTCTATAAATGATATACATTAATACATTAATTCAAAAACAGACAGCAGAATGATGGGCACACCTTCAGAGGATAGGATTTATGCTACTACTACAAGGCCTTACTAGCCCCAGAAAGCAGCTCTACAAACTACAGGATGAAACCGACTAGTAGGAAACTCAAGTGCACAAAACAAACTAACAGACAGGACCTAGAGCCAAGCAGATTAGCTGCTCTCTCTGAAGAACTCCAAACAGACCAGAAGTCAACAAACACAAGACCAGCAACTGGGGTTTAAAGGGGAAAACAGACAGAGATGAAAAGCAGAACAAGACCAGTGATGTCAGTAATGAAACCCAAACAGACTTCCTCACACACTGCCACCAATGTGAAGAAATAGGAACTGCAATTCCTGGAAATAACTTAAAAGGTCAGTGACTTTACAAGGCTAACGGGTGTACCAGAGCTGGCAGAGAGGAGAGCTTGAAACCTGCCAGGATGAGACATCGTCAGAGACTAGAAGACCTATGTGTAGGCGTAAAATGATGCCAATTACGAAAGAAGCTGTAACGGTTAGTATGTACAGATCAATGGGGCACATTGTCAAGGACCGGTGTTAAAATTATCGCCGTTTTATCGGCAGGAAACTGCCGATAAAACGGCGATAAAGGGCTTGATAATACGCCCTTGTTAATTCCCATAGAAGCCCATGTTAACATCAGAACATGGGCTTCTATGGGAATTAACAAGGGCGTATTATCAAGCCCATTATCGCCGTTTTATTGGCAGTTTCCTGCCGATAAAACGGCGATTATTTTAACACCGGTCCTTGATAATATGCCCCAATGTGTCTTGCTGATAGCGCATTATTTAAATCGTTTTACTTGTTCCTCTCTAGACACCTTGCCAGTTCTCTTGATCCACACACAATCTTTGAACCTCCAGGACTTCACCAATTTATTATAAGGTAGTCGAGAATTATGAGTGGATTTGTATATGCTTAATAGATTTTTTCTTTTCCTTTGCTCGCCCGTCTCTCTTTTACTTTTCTCTCACACATATATTTCTCCTAAAATGTATAAAATGGTATTTTTCTTGATTAATGTTTCTTAGAGTACCATGCCTTTTTAAGATGTATTCAATGTTTTCTGTTATAACGTTTGTATATTCCACACTACATACATTTTCTTCTGGCATTCACTAACCTGATCACCATGGTGTTATAATTTGTACTTCTTCATTATACTTCAATAAAGCATTTTCAAGCAGAAAAAAAATGCTCTGATTTGTACTGCAGGTGCGAGAGCGAGAGTGGAAGAAAGAAAAAAACGAGAGAGGACTGAAGACATGAGTGAGAGACTAAGAAAGTAGAAGCAAGAGATGAAAAGAGGAGAAATATCAAGAAAGAAAATGAGAAAGAATGAGAATGAGACAGAGAGGTAACATGAGCAGAGGATGTGACGTCACACCCAGAGCTGCCGACTTTGGTAGTGGGGAACCAGGATCCAGCTCTTTCTCCGGGTCACCATCCTGTGATTCTGGCAAAATCTCATAATCTCCCTGTGCCAAGAAAACCTTGGGGCATCTGTACAATGAGCTGGCAGAGAGTGGGTTAGCTCCAAAATTACTAACGCTGCGTTCCGGCAGTTCAAATACGCAGGAATGCGCCATATTTATAATGATACAGCGCACCCCTGTGTTTCCCCTAGCACTGGCGCTAAATTAAGCTACCTAGTGCCAACACAGGCATCCTTGCACCATAGTGCAAGGGAGCCTGCGTTGAGGGAATGATTGATTATGTGCAGGAAGGTGTCCCATCCGGCAAATAAACAATCAATCATGGTGATTTGCTGCTTCCATGTGCTGCACAATGCAGCACACATAGAAACAGCAAAAACGAGGAGAAATTAATAATTTCTCCTTCGTTTCGCCAAGTTAAGAACAGGTTTTCCCTGGTGTTAATTTTGGCACTGCCCCATATTTACGCCACCCTTGTAAATAGGCGGAAGCATCAAAATCGATGGGTGTTGCTGCGGAACATCCATTGCCCGCCCCTTTTACTCCATGTGTAGCGTTAAAGGGGGCCTTATTTACAATGAGGCTTTAAGCCAAGTATGTGGCTTAAAGCTTCCTGGTAAATAAGGGGATACATTTAATGCTCCCAGAAGGTCTTAAAAAGTGATGTTCTGGTGGCGTTAATTCCTTGTACATATGCCCTCTTCTGTAATGGAACTGGTGCTTAAAGCTGCCTTGTAAATAAGGTGGTGGAGTTAATGCTCCCAGAAGGTCTTAAAATGGTGATGTTGTGGTGGCGTTAATTCCTTGTACATATGCCCTCTTGCGTAATGTAACTGGTGCTCGTGTAAAGCCCTCCAAAAACTTTGGGTCGAGTTTGCGCCATTTAAAATTGCGAAAAGAGTGAGTAAAAGATAGTGAGTGCAAAGGACACAGAGAATGAAGCAGGGGAGTGTGAGAAAGAAAGAGCGAAGATGGATGGTAGGAACAGAGAGAAAGGGAAACATATACGGGGAGGGGACGGGAGTGAAAGAGAAGAACAAGTGATACCGAGGGAGAGGTTCACCTGTCACCCAGCAGGAGAATCACCAGCTCCAGTTACACACTAGGATATGACCCAGAGGATGGTAATTGGAGGGAGCAGTGGGTAGCTGTTGCTATCCCTGTCTTACTGTTTGGAACCCCATGCACTCTGCTTGCTGTCCTTTTTCTTACGAGTGATGAAGGCAGAAGCAGAAAGTAAACAGGTCTCTATCTTATGGTGGGTGGGACTCGAGAATTCCATGGAGTTACATAAAAACTCTGCTATATTCCGTGAGCGGGTGGAAAACGGCATGTTGTGCTGCTTACACTGATTTTAGGGCGGGTTGCTTGTTCCGAGATGTAAAATCAGTACGAATGGCACCACGGGGCATGCCAGAGGGCACTGCTTATTTCTGTTGGTCAAATAGATTTTCTACTCGAGCGGCAGCTTTCTCAATACAAATGGTCGTGACGTCAGTAAGCGCCTGCATTCAGAAATGTCACCTGGAGGCATTCTAGCGCTTGAAAATTACGCTAGGGGGGTGCATATTCTTACTCGCACTCGCCATCGTTGCACGCAAGAAAAAAACCTCCACAACATGGAAAGTTCTCCCTCTCCTTCCCATCGGGCCAAGGAGAATTTTGGTCCATCCTTTTGTCCTCTCTCGTTTGCACTACGGCAACTCCCTCTACCTGGGAGCACCTAAATCAACGATAAGGAAACTCCAAGTCGCTCAGACCTCCGCTACTTGGTTGTTGCTCGGGATTCCTAAAACTCAGTCGGCTAAGCCAGCTCTGAAAACCCTACACTGGTTGCCAATTTCGGAAAGCATAACATTCAAATCTTTGTGTATAGCCCATAAGACCCACATGGGAGGGGCCCATTAAACAATAGCTCTCTCATCACTTTTGATCGCCCCAGGAAATACCTTTAATCTAAACTTAGCGGTCATTCCCAAAACTAAGAGGGTAAAAAGTTGAGGAATGTCCTTCTCTTGCAATGTAGCTAGACTCTGGAACACTCTGCCCCTACATCTCTGCTCAGAGTCTCGCCATCTTCCCTTTCGAAGGCTTCTCAAACCATGGTTGTTTCAAAAGGCCACTTGATAAACTTCTCAGTCTCCGCCTGTCCTGCTGCTAGCCCTGGGATGCCTTAGGATAGCTATGCGCTCAACAAATGCTAAATAACATCATGGCAGTGGACAGAGTTTTGCCGTAACTCTGCTTTCCAAGCAAAACGCGGAGTGGGCAAAATGCTGCGAACTCTGCCGGCGGAGCCGAATTTTCGCCCACCCCTAGTACTAACCTCTAAGACCCTTGTGTGTTGTCTATAGTTTCTACCTGTTGTCCATCCTCTAGCTCCTCGAAGACTGTTGAGGAGCTAAGGGTTGGAAAGAGCCTGAATTCTGTAATATCATTGCCCTTATTGTAACTCTAGGCAGCCCTCAGCAACAATTTGTAGATTGAAATGACATATAAAAATACATATTTTGAGTGCATTCCATGCCATTAGGGTACCAACCACTGCCTGCTAGCCTTGATTCGGCGGCAGTAGGAACAGTCCAGCCTAACTTCCAGGCCAACCAGACCGTGTTCGGTGCACCTTCAGACTCTACGACACTAGTAGTTACACGGGCGTTATTCATGTCAATGCTTTTTTTACTAATCTGTGCCATTACAAAAATAAAGTGGACGAATAACATTTAAGTCAGCCATGAAATATATGTTTTTCTTTAAATAGCTGCAACACCACTGGAAGATATTAATGGATGGCATGTATTGCTTGACTTAAAATGAATGTATGGATGGATGAATGAATGCAAACTTTATTTTACAGTTAGTGAAAATGATGTCATTTTCAATATACAGATCAATGGCTAAAACCAATTCCATGCTGAACCTGGTCTTATCACAGGCGAGAATGCATTTTTAAAACATCGAGCAAACAGCTACATAATAAATATAAATGGTGGTATGAAGTATTGTTTGGCCTTGAAAGACCTATTGTGAACCTACAGTGTGCTTGCACACTGAAAACTGCTTCCCATTGGTTGCCTGTATTTTAACTCTAATTTTCTTGCATATTATAATATGGCTTGATTTATTCTTCTTGTGTTTTTCCATTCCATTGAGCAGTCTCTTTAAAAATACTTTTGATTGGCTAACTTGTATCCTTCCTCTGCTCACTTTTAGGTTCTACTTTTTTCTTTTTAGTTAAGCACTCCAAGAGAGTGCATGCGTTTTCCTGCTCTCTGCCTCATGTTCTTCTCCGCTGCCAAATGTCAGCCCCCCACCACACATGTTGGCTTCTCCCTCGTGTACTACTCTCTCTCTCTCTCTCGTATATGCTTCTCCCCCAATTCTCCTACCTCTCTCCTCGGTCTGTATTGCTCTCTCCCTTGGGTACTTCTCCCCGCCCCCGAAGTTGCTCTCTCCCTTGTGTGTTATTCGTCTCTCTTTTGTGTACTTCTCCCCGCCCTGCGTTTCTCTTTTGTGTACTGCTTGCTTTCTCCCTTGTATACTTCTCCTTTCCACCTCCTGGACCGTGTTGTTCTCTCCATCAGGTTATCCCCCCCCCCATGTTGCTCTCTCTTTTGTGCTGCTCGGTCTCTCCCTTCTGTACTCCTCCCCACCCTGTGCTGCTCTCTCTTTTGTGCTGCTCGGTCTCTCCCTTCTGTACTCCTCCCCACCCTGTGCTGCTCTCTCTTTTGTGCTGCTCGGTCTCTCCCTTCTGTACTCCTCCCCACCCTGTGCTGCTCTCTACCTTGTGTGCTTCCCAGTCCCTCCTCTTTACTCCTCCCCACCCTGTGCTGCTCTCTACCTTGTGGGCTTCCCAGTCTCTCCTCTTTACTCCTCCCCACCCTGTGCTGCTCTCTACCTTGTGTGCTTCCCAGTCTCTCCTCTTTACTCCTCCCCACCCTGTGCTGCTCTCTTCCTTGTTTGCTTCCCAGTCCCTCCTCTTTACTCCTCCCCACCCTGTGCTGCTCTCTACCTTGTGTGCTTCCCAGTCTCTCCTCTTTACTCCTCCCCACCCTGTGCTGCTCTCTACCTTGTGTGCTTCCCAGTCCCTCCTCTTTACTCCTCCCCACCCTGTGCTGCTCTCTACCTTGTGTGCTTCCCAGTCTCTCCTCTTTACTCCTCCCCACCCTGTGCTGCTCTCTACCTTGTGTGCTTCCCAGTCCCTCCTCTTTACTCCTCCCCACCCTGTGCTGCTCTCTACCTTGTGTGCTTCCCAGTCTCTCCTCTTTACTCCTCCCCACCCTGTGCTGCTCTCTACCTTGTGTGCTTCCCAGTCTCTCCTCTTTACTCCTCCCCACCCTGTGCTGCTCTCTTCCTTGTGTGCTTCCCAGTCTCTCCTCTTTACTCCTCCCCACCCTGTGCTGCTCTCTACCTTGTGTGCTTCCCAGTCTCTCCTCTTTACTCCTCCCCACCCTGTGCTGCTCTCTACCTTGTGTGCTTCCCAGTCTCTCCTCTTTACTCCTCCCCACCCTGTGCTGCTCTCTTCCTGTGTGCTTCCCAGTCTCTCCTCTTTACTCCTTCCCACCCTGTGCTGCTCTCTTCCTTGTGTGCTTCCCAGTCTCTCCTCTTTACTCCTCCCCACCCTGTGCTGCTCTCTTCCTTGTGTGCTTCCCAGTCTCTCCTCTTTACTCCTCCCCACCCTGTGCTGCTCTCTACCTTATGTGCTTCCCAGTCTCTCCTCTTTACTCCTCCCCACCCTGTGCTGCTCTCTTCCTTGTGTGCTTCCCAGTCTCTCCTCTTTACTCCTCCCCACCCTGTGCTGCTCTCTACCTTGTGTGCTTCCCAGTCTCTCCTCTTTACTCCTCCCCACCCTGTGCTGCTCTCTACCTTGTGTGCTTCCCAGTCTCTCCTCTTTACTCCTCCCCACCCTGTGCTGCTCTCTTCCTTGTGTGCTTCCCAGTCTCTCCTCTTTACTCCTCCAACCCTGTGCTGCTCTCTTCCTTGTGTGCTTCCCAGTCTCTCCTCTTTACTCCTCCCCACCATGTGTTGCTCTCTTCCTTGTGTGCTTCCCAGTCTCTCCTCTTTACTCCTCCCCATCCTGTGCTGCTCTCTTCCTTGTGTGCTTCCCAGTCTCTCCTCTTTACTCCCCCCACCCTGTGCTGCTCTCTTCCTTGTGTGCTTCCCAGTCTCTACTCTTTACTCCTCCCCACCATGTGTTGCTCTCTTCCTTGTGTGCTTCCCAGTCTCTCCTCTTTACTCCTCCCCACCCTGTGCTGCTCTCTTCCTTGTGTGCTTCCCAGTCTCTCCTCTTTACTCCTCACCACCCTGTGCTGCTCTCTACCTTGTGTGCTTCCCAGTCTCTCCTCTTTACTCCTCCCCACCCTGTGCTGCTCTCTACCTTATGTGCTTCCCAGTCTCTCCTCTTTACTCCTCCCCACCCTGTGCTGCTCTCTTCCTTGTGTGCTTCCCAGTCTCTCCTCTTTACTCCTCCCCACCCTGTGCTGCTCTCTACCTTGTGTGCTTCCCAGTCTCTCCTCTTTACTCCTCCCCACCCTGTGCTGCTCTCTACCTTGTGTGCTTCCCAGTCTCTCCTCTTTACTCCTCCCCACCCTGTGCTGCTCTCTTCCTTGTGTGCTTCCCAGTCTCTCCTCTTTACTCCTCCCCACCAGGTGTTGCTCTCTTCCTTGTGTGCTTCCCAGTCTCTCCTCTTTACTCCTCCAACCCTGTGCTGCTCTCTTCCTTGTGTGCTTCCCAGTCTCTCCTCTTTACTCCTCCCCACCATGTGTTGCTCTCTTCCTTGTGTGCTTCCCAGTCTCTCCTCTTTACTCCTCCCCATCCTGTGCTGCTCTCTTCCTTGTGTGCTTCCCAGTCTCTCCTCTTTACTCCCCCCCACCCTGTGCTGCTCTCTTCCTTGTGTGCTTCCCAGTCTCTACTCTTTACTCCTCCCCACCCTGTGCTGCTCTCTACCTTGTGTGCTTCCCAGTCTCTCCTCTTTACTCCTCCCCACCCTGTGCTGCTCTCTACCTTGTGTGCTTCCCAGTCTCTCCTCTTTACTCCTCCCCACCCTGTGCTGCTCTCTACCTTGTGTGCTTCCCAGTCTCTCCTCTTTACTCCTCCCCACCCTGTGCTGCTCTCTTCCTTGTGTGCTTCCCAGTCTCTCCTCTTTACTCCTCCCCACCAGGTGTTGCTCTCTTCCTTGTGTGCTTCCCAGTCTCTCCTCTTTACTCCTCCCCATCCTGTGCTGCTCTCTTCCTTGTGTGCTTCCCAGTCTCTCCTCTTTACTCCCCCCACCCTGTGCTGCTCTCTTCCTTGTGTGCTTCCCAGTCTCTACTCTTTACTCCTCCCCACCATGTGTTGCTCTCTTCCTTGTGTGCTTCCCAGTCTCTCCTCTTTACTCCTCCCCACCCTGTGCTGCTCTCTTCCTTGTGTGCTTCCCAGTCTCTCCTCTTTACTCCTCCCCACCCTGTGCTGCTCTCTACCTTGTGTGCTTCCCAGTCTCTACTCTTTACTCCTCCCCACCATGTGTTGCTCTCTTCCTTGTGTGCTTCCCAGTCTCTCCTCTTTACTCCTCCCCACCCTGTGCTGCTCTCTACCTTGTGTGCTTCCCAGTCTCTCCTCTTTACTCCTCCCCACCCTGTGCTGCTCTCTACCTTGTGTGCTTCCCAGTCTCTCCTCTTTACTCCTCCCCACCATGTGTTGCTCTCTTCCTTGTGTGCTTCCCAGTCTCTCCTCTTTACTCCTCCCCACCCTGTGCTGCTCTCTTCCTTGTGTGCTTCCCAGTCTCTCCTCTTTACTCCTCCCCACCATGTGTTGCTCTCTTCCTTGTGTGCTTCCCAGTCTCTCCTCTTTACTCCTCCCCACCCTGTGCTGCTCTCTACCTTGTGTGCTTCCCAGTCTCTCCTCTTTACTCCTCCCCACCCTGTGTTGCTCTCTTCCTTGTGTGCTGCTCTCTGCCTTGTGTGCTTCTCTCTACTACCTCCCTTGCCCTGTGTTGCTCTCTCCATCGGGTGCTTCTCCCCGCCACTTATGTCGCTCTCGCCCTGGTGTGCTGCTTTTACTCTCTTTCACCCACTTGCTTCCCCCACACACTTCTTCATTCCCCCTCCCAACTATGCTTTGTTTTTTGTTTATTATTCTTTTTTGACCAATAATAGAGTCAACTATGGGCTTATTAACCTTCAATAACAGACTCAATTCTCTCAAGTCGAAGTGTGCAAGCAGGCAGCAGCATTTTTAATATGCAGCCTCAGAGGTCCAGCGAAACACGCTTGGTCTCTCGAGGGAGTAAATAAGTGCTCAATAAACTTTACTTTCTTTCTATTGCTGAAGGTTTCTGATCACCCTCATATTATTTTATTTTAATTAATTACTGTCCTAAGCAATGACAAGGAGACAGTTCATCACACGGCTCCTCTGATCTCAGGAGTAACAGTCAGACTCTTTGCCACAGATTGTGCCTTGAACCGGTCTGTACTTTGCAGCTCCTGCCCGAGGTGCCAGCGAGGCTGCACTGGCCTTGTGCCAGTAATGTAATATATCAGTGTTGAGAGCTACAGATTGTTGGCATAATTCAAATTCCAGGGGAATTTGGTCCTGTGAAGCAAAGTTAGAAAGTTTCAACTATTTCCTGAATAGTTGACATTCAGTGGGCTTCAGCCATGAATTGAATGTTCTGGGGTAGATTTCTAAGCCATATTTCACTGTTGACACAAATGTAGCGTATAACTTTCGCTCCATCTGATAGGGGCTTCAGTGAGGAGCCTGGAAGACATTTTAGGAGCTCAACCAAATAAACAACTTCATGACTCATTTGTAACTGGACACCTATGCTTGGCTCGGTTGGGATAAGGTAATGGAGGTCTTGATATAAAACAGTATATCAAAACAAATACATTCATAGTTAAATAAAGACAATTATATATAATAATACTAAAAGAAAACATAAATTAGAGTTTACAAAACAAAGACCTAACTGCTAAACAAAATTTTAATTATACTATAAATTAATGTGGTCAAAAAATGAATTGAAAGAAATATGTGTAAAAAAAATTTATATACTAAATTTGGGAAAATGTTAAAAACTGAAAGTGTCTCTTTTATCATCAGGTGGCTTTTGATTTTCTCAGGAATGTGCAGATGTTTATACATGTCATGGTATTGCGCATATATTAAGAATGCAGTCGGGAGGCGTAAAACACTAGGTCATCTGAAAAGGTAGTGTTATGAGGCAGACTAAGAAATGGCCTGGATTGTTTATGCCTAATCAAAAACATTCCCCTAGATGAATTAATGTTTGAGGCCCTTTCTGTAGTCTTAAACTGATTATTGGTATTATATAAAGTTTTCATTGGCTGGTTTGTTTTATCACACATTGTGTACTTCTTTATCAATCTTAATATCTAAAATTGTAAACTGTATGATCTAGTATAAATTACACTCATACTTCTATGAGCTGCATCGTCTTAACTGTAGGAACTTTTTTTGTACATCATCCTTTTGATGATAAATTTTGCACATGTAATAATTTGCTGGCTATGAGTGAGATCTTCTAGTTATTGTCTAAGTCTGTATGTATGGTTTGTATAATTTAATCTAGATCTTGCGTACTGTAATATCTCATGCTGGTTATGGGAGAGAGTTTTTAAACGTATGGATATGGCTTACTGTACTTTTATGGATTTCTTGCTAAAATCTGAATAAAGTTTATTTTGATTTGATTTGATAAAGGGGTGCATTTTCTCTTACCACACCAATCTAAACCAACTCGGGGAAGGTGTTGGACACTAAAGGGGTAACGTCTTCTATTCTCACTCCACTCTTGTCCCATTTCAAGGTCTAGTCTTATTGTTTCCCCATTGAGGGCAAGCTGTTGCTTCTCCCGTGCTGTCCTGTACTCAGTTGCCAGCAGGCCTAGCAGACATTAATCCTAGCAGATACATAGATGTTATCACCAGCCGCAGCTAGGGGTGAACCACTCAACGTGAGTGGGTTAGAGGACTTATTAAATGTAGTATTATTATAAATATTATTTGTATGGCTTTGTTATGTTCTTGGTTCGCTCACAACCTTTTCTCACCTCCGACTGTCACCCTGGTACTTGAGGTGACGGGTTCTCTAAGGCGTGGGTGTCTGTGGCTGAGCCTGTGAGAAGTCTTGTGCTTTTCCTTACCTGTGACTGACTCTGCCCTAGACATCTTTCTGATGCAGCATTTTATTCTCCTTTTCCCCCAGGGCCTGGCTCTCTCTGCCCGATACTCCCCCGCGGTACCATTTACAACTGGTAACTGTGTAGTGCATTCAACTAGGCATTTTAAGACATTAGAATCCCAATGGACAAAAAAAAAGGGGAGGGACACTGGTCACTAAAATAAAACCTAAATCCAATATGACCAATCACTAGCATCAAGGGGCAACTGGAATTTTCCTACAGTAGCCCAAAAATGATATGCTAATTATTGGCCTGGTGGCAAATTGGTTAACTGGTCCACTCGAATATTCACAAAGGACACAGCGGACACGGTCCTCTAACAGGTTACACCTTGTTGTAGATGAAGACATGTGAATAGTTTTGTGCTGCTCTTGCATATATAGACAATTCACTAAACACCCCTAAAATCCATCAACCCACCTACACCCCTCCTGTTGAACTCATCTTCCAATAAATCAGTGATTTTCAAACATTTCAATGCCAAGCACCTGCTAGACCAAACACGCCCTCCCATTCAACAAAATAATTTGGTTGTGTGCACAGAAAAGCACATTATAATATTTTCTCACACTTATTACGAAAGTGTTTAATATTGCCATCAAGCTAAACATAGTAGTGTGGCCTGAGGGCATTTCCTTTAAAACGTGTTGGAAAAACCTATTATGAGACCGTGATTTTCAATTTATGTCCGATCCGCTGTGCCTTGAACACATTTCAAGTGAAAGGCGGGAAACACAGCTTGAAAGAGCAGTCCAAATACCAAGGGATTTATTTTGGGTTTGGTTGTTTCCCCTTTCCATCATTGCCCTTCTGGTTTATGCGTAATGTTATTATTGAATAACAATTATTGAAGATAATAACAAAGAATATAATATGCCAATAAGTACGCATAGTTTAGATACGAAACAAAATGATAGTAAACCGGTCCTAACAAAACGTATTAATGATAACCATTCACAAGTACATTCATTTTTAGGTCTCTCCTGCACGGTGCATTCACTATGCTGCACTATGCTGCAAGGTTCATTGTTTGCATTTCACTGGGCTTACAACCCGCCAACAGTGTCACGTGGCTAGGTTGGGCCTGGATAGAAACACTGCCATTTTTACATGCACATGTTTCTTAAGTTGCCTTCTTTTCTACACAATGACTTTTGACACAGATTTGCTTGTGTGACAATGCAGGAATAGAGTCTCTGAATCCAGGTTGCTTACAAATTCCACTGCGTAAATACGCAACCATGCCATCTTGAACATTTAGTACAAGGCCTTAACATACATTGTGCAAAGGATGCTATTTGTTATTTCATCCATGAGGTGACATGGCCATTACAGGAGAATAAACAATGTCAGCATGGTTGAATCCTCGACACAGAAGCATTGATACCTCTGTAATAAATACACATGTATTTCTTGGTTCACATCAGAGGAGTGCTCTGCTGTCTTTGCAAGGTCATTGATATCATCAGAGTCTCAGCCCAGCTGATTCCTGCTTAACCTCTGTGAAGAGGGATGTCCAACTTATGACCAAGATGGGACCTGCATGCAGTTACCTTCCGGTAATGGCAAGTTAGATCACCCAGTAAGTGATTCTTGCCCCTTCCCCCACAAGTCAACTAGGATAGAGAGCATATTGTAGGAGTACACTATACGCAGTACTTATATACCAGCATATATACTGCCTCAGCGCAGTGGTGGAAATCTTTTTTCTACTCACAATACTCATATTGCTAATCACTTTCGTTTGCTTCTGTCTAATAATCATTGCGGCGCATGTATTCTATTTAAGAATCACAATGGATCAATAAACATTGAAACGCCCCCTTGTGTGTTTCTGATGACTGAGCCTAAAGGTTCTTGATCTGTTAGCGTGTTTCCTTGGGAAGTCAGGGTTCTCATGTTCTGAGATTGCCCAGTCTATTGATCACCCTTCTAGGTTTAGGGGCACTGGGTGGGGCACAGTGAGCTAGCAGGACTATCGGTCGACATATCCTGAGGGGATGTATGGAATCAGTCTAGTACCATCTCTATATTTATGTTGTCCATACAAACATACAGTTCCTACTGAGAAAGTGGAAGCCGTATGTCATAGCACCACCAACGTTTATGCTTATTTAATGGAATGCCTAAGTAGTCTCTTGCATACCCAGAGAACCCTATGCAGCTCCTAACTGAAGAGGTCCATGATGGTAGGTATTATTATCCTCAGCTGAATAGATAACACATTAACCCTTATGTATTGGCTGTAGGCTATTTAAGCTTGAATTTTTCAAATGATCATGCCTCGCTGAAATCCATACATAATTATGTCTGGAGAAAACAACCCTGAAACAGTTAATATTGCTGAAAACTTTACTCAAACCCTGTTACATCATGGTCTCACACGAGCGGATGGAGACATGGTCTTCGTGATTGAGGCTCACAAAGCATATAGGACAGAAGTTTTCTATTCATGGGTTACATTCCTAGCAGAAAACAACACAACAGTGCTATTTCACAACTACACACAAGATGACGTACCCAATAACTTTACACCATATGAAACTGGTTTGAAGGCCCCCTACCACACACAACAGAAAATGCAAGACTAGGTCCATGTAACATTGAGGGAGCAACATGGCCAGTCTTAGCTGTCTACAGATCACATCCTGATGTTGATAATTTATCAGAAGTACAATTGCGTCAACAATACAGATATATAGTAAGAATATACAGATGCCTGACACAGTTGCGAACATTGACATTGAATTCTGCAAAGACTGCTCAAATTGTACAATCACAATTGCTACACTGGGCATAAGCCCACAAACACTGAATGCAGTAATGGGTATGGTTCCCTTCAGATGGGAGGAGTTTCAGTTTTAGAAAAAACAAACCAGCTTGAAGTGGTGTTTCCCCATATGGGACCCCAGAAGAAACCATGGGCGTAATACTCTGCTCTGCTCGTGGAGTTTGTGTATCTTTAGCAACTCCGTATTCCGTGTAGAACTTGTAGTTGCAGGGAAACTCCACACTCCACAACGGAGCTGAGGTTTTCTTGTGTCCACGCACCCAAAAAGCGTTTTGAAGCACATCAGAGCGTCTGCGATCGCTGATGAGATTTCCCATCCATTCCCGAGCACCACAAGTTTTGCTAGCCAGCCACATGGTCGCCCAAGAGTTTGCGATCGGGAACACATCATTCAGGCGCACCATCAGACTGCCGACGGAAGAATCTGCAATTTGGAGAGGGTGCTCTCCCGAGCAGCATCAAAACCTTTTTGAAATGATGATTTAGATTAAATAAACTCCTCATATTGACATTTGGCTGTACTTTTTCATGCAAGGAGTCCATTTTCTTTTTTTACTTTTTTTTAAGATGAAGGAAGTGCCCCAGAGTCTCCAATTTCCTATTTCTGTTCAGCAGGCTGCTCTCAGTCCTTTGTCTATCTCCTGTTCACTTTACATTTGGATTTAGAGCTGGAAGGATCACTGTTTGTGTCTGCTGCATCATATATCATTAGATTTGAAGACTTTTGAATTTGAGATTTCACAAGTATTTTTTTTTATAAACTTTTTATTGAAGACAGAAATTTTCATCAAAACATATAAATATTGCATCGACATTACACCAAATTCATAGTAAACAAATAATCTATTCATAATACCAACCACACGGATCAATAACATGCATTGGTACAATCAGAAACTCGTAAAAATTCATAGCCACAACCCAATCTATAAAATAAATCTTAAAACCCCAATTCCCCCCCTCTGCAATTAATCAAAATAACTGCCCCATATCTTATTAAATTTCTTAATACTTCCCCTCCGAAGTGCAAAAGTGTGATCGCTCTTCTTAACTAATTTCATTTTATGACCCCATTCCAAAACCGAGGGAATCAAATTTGCTCTCCATTTTTGCAATAGAAGCGACCTGGCTACTGCCATTGCTATATATAAAAATGTAATAATCGGATCTATAAAAGAGAGGTCAGGATAAAATCCCCAGAACACTAATTTCTCATTTACTACCAGTTGCATGTTACATTCATGTCCCAAAAAGCTAAATAGACCTACCCAATACTTTATTTGGGGACAACTCAGCATAATATGAGACCAATTACCTAATGGATGATTTGTACAGCGAAAACATTGGGAGGACTGGTTAGGAGATATTTTAAATAAAGAATGGGGGGGTCGATATAATAACCATTTACTAAAAAACAACATCCTACGCCAATTTGCACCCCTCAATTACTAAAGTTTAGTTTATTACTAGTTGACAAAGTATACAATGACATTTCTAAATGTTCATGATCCGACCATCTTTTAATAGCTTTTAGCTCAAGATCAGCTCCCTTAATTGAGGATAAATATTTCTTCCAAGCACCCGGTTTCTTATCCGATGCCCTCACTAATAATTCATCTACCAACTGGCTCTGTTCAATTAAAAGAGAAACATCTAATTCTGTAAGATATTTATATAAAGTACTATAAGAGTTGGCCAAAATAAAATCATTCGGAATTAAGTGTACCATTTCAGCTACCGTGACCCATTTACCGTTTCGTAAGAAATCCATCACTTTAATAAATCCAGCCACTGCCCATTTTAATGCCAAAATTAGAGGTTCTCTTACCCCCACCAAATGGAGGATTCCATCTAGCAATGTAGCTGAATTAATAGCCGGAATAGAGTAATTTTTGAACAAGGCCTGTCATTATTTAAAAAATCAGAGAAGGCACTTATAACAGACCAGATTCGGGGATGTAAAAATCAACACGGGGGAATGGATTTGACTATCTTTACAGGATAAGTACATAAAATAATTCCCGAGCACCACAAGTTTTGCTAGCCAGCCACATGGTCGCCCAAGAGTTTGCGATCGGGAACATATCATTCAGGCGCACCATCAGACTGCCGGCAGAAGAATCTGCAATCTGGAGAAGGTTCTCTCCCGAGCAGCATCAAAACCTTCTCGAAATGATGATTTAGATTAAATAAACTCCTCATATTGACATTTGGCTGTACTTTTTCATGCAAGGAGTCCTTTTTACTTTTTTACTTTTTTTTAAGATGAAGGAAGTGCCCCAGATTTTCCAACTTCCTATTTCTGTCCAGCAGGCTACTCCCAGTCCTTTGTCTTCTCCTGTTCACTTTCCATTTGGATTTGGAGCTGGAAGGATCACTGTTTGTGTCTGCTGCATCATATATATTTAGATTTGAAGACTTTTGATTTTGAGATTTCACAAGTAAGTTGGAAAATTGGTGTTGTTTGTTTGATTGGGGCCATGCACCTAAATGTTTTTGTACTTTTCATTTTTTTTAATTTATTTCTTGTGTTAGGTGGACTTTAGTTTCAGCAGGGGCTTAGTTGTTTCTCTGTAAATAATTGTACTTCTTTTAAAAGGAAAAATGTTGCACAGTTCACTATATTTTCTCCAACTTTTGAAATCAATTTGCAATATTTATTTAATTCACTAGCCCAGTAGTCTACCAATAGGCCTTTTAACTGAGCTACTCATGGGCGCATGAAACAACTGTTTCTGTGGTGTCTGTTGAATTTAAACATCATTTAGGGTATGGATGGCATTGAATTAAAATGCAAATTGTGCTTCTTTATATTTCAATTTTTTCATGTGTGCTAAATAAATGCTTTTGTGGGATGTGTGTGGTTGTTGTAACTTGCAAACCTTTTATAGCCCTGTGGATTTTCATTTTTTGGCATTGCTGCATTAAAGCTGTGTTGGTTAGCATGCCTCCTTTGTCTGGTCAGTGTGTAAGTGTGTTTGTAATAGTGGGTTAGCATTTGACTTAGCTGAGCCTCCCCATGTGGCCAGTGGCCATTTTATAAAGTTTGTGCCCAACTCCACATTGGCCTGCTTCAGTTCATTGTTTTCCAGGCCTCCTGCTTGTTGTTGTGACTTGTGAGTGACCATGTGACTGGTGGCCATTTTGTGGTGGCTGCTTTTCCCATAGGCATGCATGTCTTTCCTTTGTTCCTCTTGGCTTATTACTACCATCCATTGTCAGCTACAGCTCCTTGAATGCTGCATCCCATGTGATGCACAATGCCAAACCTGGTCCGTTACATTTATATTTTTGTTGTTCTTCTTCTTCTTTCCTATCCTTCCTGAGTGTACTGTACAGTACACCATGATAGCCCTTGTTGTTGTCAAAGTCTCACAAATAGCTACACTGTATTGTTATGCTTTTTAATAACAGTTAGAAATTTATATTAGTAACACTAACAAGTGTGACCCCACACTAAGTTATATATTATATGTGTTAGTTTGTACTAGTAGTAATTGAACCACAACAATGAATGCCATGTTTCACTGATGTTCTTCTCTGCTTTTAGATGCACAAAAGAGGAGGAGACAACATCACCCATGGTACTGCCAGACAGAAGTCCTGCTGTGCATGACGTCACGTGCCGTGTGACCACAGACATCTCTTCAACCTGTGCCACTGCATGCTGCTGATATCTCCAAGATGGCCCCAAAGAAAGGTACCAGCTCCAGTACCAAGAAAGTTGCCTGTGAGAAGAAGGCACTGCCACTTACCAAGACCAGCATGCTACCCAAGAACGTTTATGGGAAAACAAAAATTGCGCCTACAGCAGCAGTGTCCGGGGAGCAAGCTTGAAGCAGCACCCCCACATCAGTGGACCCACCCCACCCGTCTAGGCCCAAGCCCTTCTCTGTTTCAGAGGCAGCCAGTCTAATCCTGATTCTCACGTCAACAAGCAGTGATGTTGAAATTGACTTATCGTTATCACAAGGTAGTACCCAATCAATGCAGGAAACTGATAAGTGGGCAACAACAGCTACAACCACCCCCAATAGTAGTTGTTCCTCCTGGATTAGAGGCAGTTCAGGAGATTGAGCTTCCTGCAGAGGAAGAAGAAGAGCAAGCAACTCTTTCAGAAGATCCATTGTCTTCCAGATCCCCAGTAAGGAAAAGGAGGGTTAGTCCATCAACTTCTGCTGCAAGCCCCACTTCTGATGATCTAGACGCCACTCGGTAGCCACTTTAGTCTGAGAGTGAGACACGCCATGAGACGAGGCTAGGGAAAAGAAGGTTCCAGAAAGCCTTAGAGTTATGGAGGTAGATGTAGAAGAGGAGGATGATGATGGGCCAGTCATCATGGGCATAAATCTCGCCCAAGTGGAGACCAACATTACCCCACCCCAAATTGCTCTGAGGGATGTGGCACGGACACCACCGAAACAGATACCACCAACACCACCTCCAGCTTCCATATTTCGCTGGCAGCAACCTACAACCACCATAACCACCTAAGTAGAAGTAGGTACTGCAGAAAGTCAAACGTCACGCCCACCTACCAGTTCATCAGACATTGCTAGTGGCACCAGCAGCCCAGAAGAGTTGTCTCCAGTGATCCCGTCTGTAGCTTTGCCACCACGCCCATAGGTGCAGAGGTCCCTCGAGTGAGATGTCCATCACAGTGTGGGAAAGGGCGGGAAGAGGTTGCATAGCCTAGTGTGTGTGGGGCAGGGCTTCAGCACGAGTTCACATGCCTCTTGTTTATAAAGGTCAGAGACCGATCAGAGCAGCAGATGAGGAGAAAGCAGTAAGTGCAAGCTCGTTGGATAAATGAAATGTATCGTGCTTTTCCTACACTACAGCTGCGTAAAGGCCCAGAAGAGTTGTCTCCAGTGACCCCCTGTGTCTGTAACTTTGCCACCGCACCCATAGGCGCCGAGGTCCCTCGAGTGAGCTGTCCATCACAGTGGGGGAAAGGGCGGGAAGCAGTTGCATAGCCTAGTGTGTGTGGGGCCGGGCTTCTGTGCGAGTTCACATGTCTCTTGTTTATAAAGGTCAGAGACCGATCAGAGCAGCAGATGAGGAGAAAGCAGTAAGTCTGACCTCATTGGGTAAATGTATCATGCTTTTCCTACACTACAGCTGCGCAAAAGGCCCAGAAAAGTTGTCTCCAGTAACCCTATGTGTCTGTAACCTTGCCTCCGCGCCCATAGGCGCCGAGGTCCCTCAAGTGAGCTGTCCATCACAGTGGGGGAAAGGTCGGAAAGAGGAGGTTGCATAGCCTAGTGTGTGTGGGGCCGGGCTTCTGTGCGAGTTCACATGCCTCTTGTTTATAAAGGTCAGAGACCGATCAGAGCAGCAGATGAGGAGAAAGCAGTAAGTGCTATCTCGTTGGGTAAATTAAATGTATTGTGCTTTTTCTAAACTACAGCTGCGTAAAGGCCCAGAAGAGTTGTCTTCAGTGACCCCGTGTGTCTGTGACTTTGCCACCGCGCCCATAGGCGCCGAGGTCCCTCGAGTGAGCTGTCCATCGCAGTGGGGAAAGGGCAGGAAGAGGTTGCATAGCCTAGTGTGTGGGGGGCCGGGCTTCTGTGCGAGTTCTCATGCCTCTTGTTTATAAAGGTCAGAGACCGATCAGCGCAGCAGATGAGGAGAAAGCAGAAAGTGCAAGCTCGTTGGATAAATGAAATGTATCGTGCTTTTCTTACACTACAGCTGCGTAAAGGCCCAGAAGAGTTGTCTCAAGTGACCCTGTGTGTCTGTAACTTTGCCACCGCGCTCATAGGTGCCGAGGTCCCTCGGATCTGTTCATCACAGTGGGGGAAAGGGCAGGAAGAGGTTGCATAGCCTAGTGTGTGTGGGGCCGGGCTTCTGTGCGAGTACACATGCCTCTTGTTTATAAAGGTCAGAGACCGATCAGAGCAGCAGATGAGGAGAAAGCAGTAAGTGCTACCTCGTTGGGTAAATGAAATGTATTGTGATTTTCCTACACTACAGCTGTGTAAAGGCCCAGAAGAGTTGTCCCCAGTGACCCCGTCTGTAACTTTGCCACCGCGCCCATAGGCACCGAGGTCCCTCGAGTGAGCTGTCCATCACAGTGGGGGAAATGGCGGGAAGAGGTTGCATAGCCTAGTGTGTGTGGGGCCGGGCTTCTGTGCAAGTTCACATGCCTCTTGTTTATAAAGGTCAGAGACCGATCAGCGCAGCAGATGAGGAGAAAGCAGTAAGTGCTACCTCGTTGTGTAAATGAAATGTATCATGCTTTTCCTACACTACAGCTGCGTAAAGGCCCAGAAGAGTTGTCTCCAGTGACCCCGTCTGTAAGTTTTCCACCGCGCCCATAGGCACCGAGGTCCCTCGAGTGAGCTGTCCATCACAGGGGGGGAAAGGGCGGGAACAGCTTGCATAGCCTAGTGTGTGTGGGGCCGGGCTTCTGTGCGAGTACACATGCCTCTTGTTTATAAAGGTCAGAGACCGATCAGAGCAGCAGATGAGGAGAAAGCAGTAAGTGCTACCTCGTTGGGTAAATGAAATGTATTGTGATTTTCCTACACTACAGCTGTGTAAAGGCCCAGAAGAGTTGTCCCCAGTGACCCCGTCTGTAACTTTGCCACCGCGCCCATAGGCACCGAGGTCCCTCGAGTGAGCTGTCCATCACAGTGGGGGAAATGGCGGGAAGAGGTTGCATAGCCTAGTGTGTGTGGGGCCGGGCTTCTGTGCAAGTTCACATGCCTCTTGTTTATAAAGGTCAGAGACCGATCTGAGCAACAGATGAGGAGAAAGCAGTAAGTGCTACCTCGTTGGGTAAATGAAATGTATCGTGCTTTTCCTACACTACAGCTGCTTAAAGGCCCAGAAGTGTTGTCTTCAGTGACCCCGTGCGTCTGTAACTTTGCCACCGCACCCATAGGTGCCGAGGTCCCTCGAGTGAGCTGTCCATCACAGTGGGGGAATGGGCGGGAAGAGGTTGCATAGCCTAGTGTGTGTGGGGCCGGGCTTCTGTGCGAGTTCACATGCCTCTTGTTTATAAAGTTCAGAGACCGATCAGCGCAGCAGATGAGGATAAAGCAGTAAGTGCTACCTCGTTGGGTAAATGAAATGTATTGTGATTTTCCTACACTACAGCTGTGTAAAGGCCCAGAAGAGTTGTCTCCAGTGACCCCGTCTGTAAGTTTTCCACCGCGCCCATAGGCACCGAGGTCCCTCGAGTGAGCTGTCCATCACAGTGGGGGAAATGGCGGGAAGAGGTTGCATAGCCTAGTGTGTGTGGGGCCGGGCTTCTGTGCAAGTTCACATGCCTCTTGTTTATAAAGGTCAGAGACCGATCTGAGCAACAGATGAGGAGAAAGCAGTAAGTGCTACCTCGTTGGGTAAATGAAATGTATCGTGCTTTTCCTACACTACAGCTGCTTAAAGGCCCAGAAGTGTTGTCTTCAGTGACCCCGTGCGTCTGTAACTTTGCCACCGCACCCATAGGTGCCGAGGTCCCTCGAGTGAGCTGTCCATCACAGTGGGGGAATGGGCGGGAAGAGGTTGCATAGCCTAGTGTGTGTGGGGCCGGGCTTCTGTGCAAGTTCACATGCCTCTTGTTTATAAAGGTCAGAGACCGATCAGAGCAGCAGATGAGGAGAAAGCAGTAAGTGCTACCTCGTTGGGTAAATGAAATGTATTGTGATTTTCCTACACTACAGCTGTGTAAAGGCCCAGAAGAGTTGTCTCCAGTGACCCCGTCTGTAAGTTTTCCACCGCGCCCATAGGCACCGAGGTCCCTCGAGTGAGCTGTCCATCACAGGGGGGGAAAGGGCGGGAACAGCTTGCATAGCCTAGTGTGTGTGGGGCCGGGCTTCTGTGCGAGTACACATGCCTCTTGTTTATAAAGGTCAGAGACCGATCAGAGCAGCAGATGAGGAGAAAGCAGTAAGTGCTACCTCGTTGGGTAAATGAAATGTATTGTGATTTTCCTACACTACAGCTGTGTAAAGGCCCAGAAGAGTTGTCCCCAGTGACCCCGTCTGTAACTTTGCCACCGCGCCCATAGGCACCGAGGTCCCTCGAGTGAGCTGTCCATCACAGTGGGGGAAATGGCGGGAAGAGGTTGCATAGCCTAGTGTGTGTGGGGCCGGGCTTCTGTGCAAGTTCACATGCCTCTTGTTTATAAAGGTCAGAGACCGATCTGAGCAACAGATGAGGAGAAAGCAGTAAGTGCTACCTCGTTGGGTAAATGAAATGTATCGTGCTTTTCCTACACTACAGCTGCTTAAAGGCCCAGAAGTGTTGTCTTCAGTGACCCCGTGCGTCTGTAACTTTGCCACCGCACCCATAGGTGCCGAGGTCCCTCGAGTGAGCTGTCCATCACAGTGGGGGAATGGGCGGGAAGAGGTTGCATAGCCTAGTGTGTGTGGGGCCGGGCTTCTGTGCGAGTTCACATGCCTCTTGTTTATAAAGTTCAGAGACCGATCAGCGCAGCAGATGAGGATAAAGCAGTAAGTGCTACCTCATTGAGTAAATGAAATATATTGTGCTTTTCCCACACTACAGCTGCGTAAAGGCCCAGAAGAGTTGTCTCCAATGACCCGTCTGTAACTTTGCCACCCCGCCCATAGGCGCCGAGGTCCCTCGAGTGAGCTGTCCATCACAGTGGGGGAAAGGGCGGGAAGAGGTTGCATAGCCTAGTGTGTGTGGGGCCGGGCTTCTGTGCGAGTACACATGCCTCTTGTTTATAAAGGTCAGAGACCGATCAGCGCAGCAGATAAGGAGAAAGCAGCCTCCTGGTCACTGGAAGTACAGGGGGATTGCTCTCGAGAAACTCGTGGATGCCTAGACCTCCATCACGGATTACAGCTATTTGCAGATGGTAGATTTGGGGAGAAAGCATACCTGCCTAGCATCGACCATGCTCACTAGATTCTTGGGCTGATTATAAATGCGTTACTGAATTTGAGCTTCAACTCGGGCACCTGCTTTATTTATATCTGTAAATGCTTCCTCCTGAGGTTTAATTTTTGTGACAGGAGCCTCGTTGCCTAATTGTAACTATTCTCTGACCCTGTTTCGAGGGTCAGAGTAGGGTCAGAGAATAGTTGCAAGTAGGCAACGAGGCGCCGCTCAGGAAGCACTTACAGGGTTATGGCAGGTGCCCAAGTTGAAGTTAATTTCTTTGTAACCCTTTTGTAAATGGTTACAAAGAAATTAGCTTCAACTTGGGCACCTCCTGTAACCCTGTAAGTGCTTCCTGAACAAAATTCATCCCGCTCGTGGATTCGCAGATTTTGCCGCAATTTCGCGAGATTCCTGGATTGCGAAATTGCGGAAAATCCGCAAATTCCGCGAGCGGAACGCATTTTCAGCCCATACTTACTTATTTCGCCAGAGTTGCTGTTCCAGCACTACATCATAACATGCTGGAATTGCTTGGACAAGTTTTGAAGCAGAGTGCTGTTCACACTAACCACCTGACAACAGACATGTGGACCAGTTGCTAAGCCACTGATGACATGTGCATCACTGCACACTGGATCTCTTTAGTGTGGTTAGAGAAGAGATATCTGCATATTTTTCATGCCTCTCAGAAACATGCAACTGTAGACATGTTCGCCATGGAGAAATCTCATACTGCTGCAAACATTTTGGGAAAATTTGGCAGCAAGGTCTTTGAAGGGCTGTGACTGAGAGAACTTAACATTGTTTTTGTTGCCACGGACAATGGCAGTAATATAGTTAAGGCCATGGCCGGTGGTGGCTATTTCAGGGTCCTGTGTTGGGCGCACTGCATTAACATCATTGTTCAAGACTTTCTGGAAAAAGAAGACATAGTCCGCAACTTACTGACCACCTGGAGGAGAATCTGCACACATTTCAGCCATTCTTTTGAAGCCCAGAAGCAGCTGTGGATCATTCAATGTGAGCATAGAATGCCAGTTAAAGAACTCATCCAGGAGTTGGCAACACGTTGGAACTCAACTACTGACATGCTTGAATGTCTGTTTGAGCAGTACAGATCAATCAATGAATTGGCCTCCATTTTCCACCACCGTGTCCGGGCTGCAATCTCCTGTCTGGTCGGTGTTTTAGAGCAGTAGGAGCAGCTACATATCAAGAAAGAAAAAAGGCAAATTGTAAACTATGCTCTTAGCAAAACAAATCGAAACTTATGTAGTGGGCATGGAGGGAGGTGGTTGATGATGGGTGGGCAGGAATGATACATAATGCTGCACTTGAAAGCTGCAGTGAGTCCAGGGAGGAGTCTAAAATACCACCTCCTCAACGCTTTGAATAACAAAAACATTCCAGAAAAGTACAGGTGAGACGAACACCACTACACCCAAGGATTTTTACATTCATCATTGCATTGTTCTTCAAGTACTTTATTTTTTAATCTTCACCCCTAGCTTTGCTACTCACCATTTAAGTTTTTTACATTCTCTAAATCCACTCTTCACTATTGAAACTATCCATCCTTCCATATAGCCGTCAAACTAAAGTTCCAAACATGGCTCCCTGTCTCACTTTGTTCTCATTATCTCAAGTACAAACCTTTCAGCAATAAATATTTGTCATTTGACATTTACCCACCCATGTGTCCTTGTTTGTTTAAATCAAATGAAACCACCACAGGTTTCCAATCACTCACCCAGGCAGGCATCCTTTCACACATACACTTTTACCCACCCAGGCTAGCTTCCTACCTGTGTACCGACTTTTGATTGATCCTTTACCCACCCATTCATTAAGTCTGGGTGGTGAACTCTGCTCCGCTTGTGGAGTTTCCCAAAAACTCCACTTCGCGTTGCGGAGCGGAATTTTTTTCCTCGCTCGTGTTCTTTATTGTCAAGTTGGCGAGCGTGAGCTTGGAAAATCAACCTCCCAGCGAGAATTCTCAACACGGGCGGGCGGTCAGAGTTCTCATTGCGAGTGGTCACGTATGCTTGTGACTGCTCGCGTTGAGAAACCGTCCTTTTGCGTTGAGAAAGCTGCAGCTAGAGTAAAACTCTACTTGAGGAGCAGAAAGGTAGCAGTGCCCGCTTGCGCTGTGCATTGTGCAATTTGCGATGATTGCACAGTGTGGACAAGCATCTGGCCCTGAAAATCACAGCAAACAGCATTTATCTAACGCACACCTCTGCTAACGGAGCTCTGTGTAGCGTTGTGGAGTTCTTTTTGCACTACGCGTAGTTCCGCGTTGAGGAACTCCGCGAACTACGCCTAGTCTTACCATTCATCCTAGCTATCAGCCACCTATAGTACTATTTATGCATCCGGCGCTTTCACCCATGCATCCTGTGCTTTCAGTCATATATAATACATTTCATCCAACCTTACCCCTTCCATCCTTCCCATTCCAACAACCCATAGTTAAAGGTCTTGTTCATGAAACATTTTATGCTGAGTTGATGATAGGAGCGGCCATTAATTACTCGGCTCAACTGCAACTTCTGCAGTGTTCACCTGTTGTTCATAAGTCAAAAAGACTCCACCTTTAAAGTGATCCTATAATTATAATTAATTGTCAATAATAAGCAAGTAATATGACTTACCACCGCCTGCCACTGTTGCTGGCTCACCCCCTTCTGTTGCTGCATCTTGCAGACTGGCTGGCACTGTCTGTGCTGGCCCCGGCACTAGTGGTCTTAGATTCTAGATACAACTCCCCCTATTAATTGTTGTATAGAAAAATAAAAAAAACACCACACACACATCATTCAATATAATTTGGATACATTACAGACAGTATCGTCTATAAAAAGAATTAGGTGTTCCGCCCCCACTCACCTGAAAACCAGGTACTGCAGAAATGTCCCATCCCACTCCCTTTGCCTTAACCCTTCATGTCGAAGAGTAAAACAGACTTGAGCAGAAATCACAGCGGGAGAAGGCAGGTAAACAAGGAAATAAGGACATTTTGTAGGTCTTTTCTTGAGAACCCACTCCGGTATATAATAGGAGCCAGACAAGACATAGACTTCCTATTGGAGAAAGAAAATACAAAAGGTAAAGATTAGGATGACAAGGAATAGTCAGAAACACCTTTTCACTTTACTCATAGAACAAGATAGAAGTGCTTTTTTATGCTCTGCTCACCCCTTAACATTTGCTGTGGTGTTCTAAGAATTCCGGAGTAGAAAACATTTGGATGTCTTGTTCTGATAATATTTCAAATGTCTTTATGTAAAGCACGAGCCACAAAAAACATTAAGCGTATAAGAATAGCACAAAAAACCCACTGTATCTCAAATAATATGGGGAACAACAAAAATTGTTCTACCGGGGGCAGGAACCGGAAAAGAAACCAAGCAACGACGAGCAAGGAGACGGCTCCTAAATACTCCTTGCCGATATTCATAGAACACCACTGCGGCTGAGCCTAAATGCGGTCCCTCAAGAGTGCAACAGTAGGGAAGGTGTTGGTTTTGAATCCAACACCTTCTGACTCCAACAACAATTCATTGCTCTTACTTGCGTTGTAATGGCATGCGATCTAACAACGCGGTCATTGTAATGACGGTGTTGTAATGGCATGCATTGTGTCACATGTGTGTAAAATAGCTTACAAGAGCAATGGGCATGCAATCTGCATGGCAGAGAAGAAGTAGTAGTAGTAGTATGTGACCAAGGGGGTCTCTGAGTCTTAGAGTACCACCACGAGGCAGTCCACAAAAGGATAGAGGGAAAACTGACTGAAAAAGCAGAAGGAAGCTACAGACAGACTAGTAACAAGAGACAATTTGACCTAAAATAGAGAAACTTGAAATATAGAAAATAAATAAATGGGACAATGCACAGGTTACCAAGAATTTAGAGATGGATACATGGAAGAGGAATTGAAAAAATAATATAAAAAGGGTAGATGTCACATTAATCAAAAAGGAGCAGACAAATGAGGGGAATAAATATATTAATGTTAACACCAGGAGGACTTACTGAGACCAGCAGAGCCATCGACCGAGGAACTCTGGGAGGCACTTCCAGCTCCAAGCTCCTGGACCCTTACCCGCCTCAGCCCTCTTCTAGCCCCTGGATGCTGATGTAAAACATAAAGACAAAAAAAGATTAGTGGTAATAAATAATATCTCCTCAAAATATATTTGACAGGCAAAGGCAATCGTAATAAAATTGAACTTTTCTAAATCAGATCAACTACTAGTAGTTAATCGCGGACTGTCCTATCCTATTCAAAATTTCCAAAACCTACCTACCTAGTCCTCTCCTATTCCAAATTTAGTAAACTGCATTTTGGAATTACTAATAATAAATTGCAACAAATCATAATATTTGCTTCCTCTCAAATCTCATTCGTAATCTCTCAGTCTCAAGTCAACCAACTTTGACGGGCCAATGCACTAATCACTAATGGCCTTATTATAATGATTACAACGATGTTGGGCGGATACCATTGTGGTTCTGGGAGAGCCCGACCTTGGGTTGGCGCCGCAGTCACGATGACCGCACTAGTCTAATACGAATCAATACGATAGCCTATAGGCCATAGGGTGGTCGCAAACCTCCATTTGTCAATGGAAGCTTGTGTGGCAGTCGAAAAAGTACTGCAGCTCAAGCTTCCATTGGAAAATGGATGTTATTGTTCACAAACATCCCTGCACCGTCCGTGTGGCATTGGCATGCACCATGTGGTTATGAAATTACAAATAACTAATTACAGAACATCTTACATAATCATCACTAATCACATCAGCCCAAGCGAGTGGCAACTAGTACGATTCAATTACTAGGTTAGGTGGCTAGCTCCAAGTAAGCTAAGCACCTGTCTAAAATAACAGATTATTACATAATATTTGAAACCTAAACATCCCTGCATGTGAGAAGTATTCTTGCTAATATTAGGGGAAAAAATATTAGCCATAGCATATAACACACAAGTAATAATAAAAATGAATAATTTTAATATTTACTCACCTAGCCCCGCAACTTCAACTCCTAGCAGGCCCAGCAGGTCCTGCTCTCGGTCCAGGATGGCGGCACCACTCTGCATTCGTCCGCTGTTGTTTCTCAGTTTTATTGAGAAGTGGTGCTGCCATACTAAAGGATTTAAGACCCTATCAAATGAAGGGCATATAGGAACCATGTGATATATCATTCAGGCCTAAGTAGGCAGCATTATACCAACATTGGAGGTTATCCCTAATGGTGCTGGAGAGTCCACGACGAAAGGACAGTGAGGATAGCTGTTGTTCAAATCTACATTTCTTATTGATCCTTATACAAGGTTTGTTTTCTGGTGTTGGAAGTAGCATTTTAGATTCCCTGACAAGGAGTTTAAGAATAGAAGTGACTTCTGCACTTTGGTCAAGCTACTTTTTAAGACATCATCAGAGAGTAATAGCTTTAGTCTTGATAAAGATGGTTTAAATCAAGATAATACCATTGAAACGCGTCGACGCAATAGAACCATAATTCGCACAGTGGGCTGCCACACTAGAGACTGATTGTCTTTTGTACATCAGGGTCCAGCCCCAACGTAACCTCATACGGCTGTGGTCCTTTTATGACAAAGTGTAGTGTCTTTTTAATACTCTTGTCTAATTGTCTTTGTTATTGAGTCTGTTCATTTGTTTATTTATAGTGTGATATTTTTTGATTTTGAACATAAATATACTTTGTATGATTAACTGTTTTAACTCCTTCGATGCTGATGACTGAACCGCTCCGTCCTCAGCTGCGGTGGCGCTGTGCTGATAACGGAGCAGTTCCGTCATGGCCCGCTCGCCTTGCCCGCGCGGCCCGGATTCCGCGCCTGCTCTGGGCGTTCCATTGACCGGGCGGGGCCATGACGGAACCGCTCCGTCATCAGCACAGCTCAAACGAGGCTGGTGACGGAGCGGTTCCATCACCAGCATGGGCGCGCCACGCGGCCGCCCCGCCCCCTTAGCGCTGCCACGGAATAGTCGCCGCAGCGAAGGTGTTAATTTGCTACAATTGTTTTATATGCTTTTTTAAAAATTAATGCATAACTTTTAAAATATTTTTCTTGTGTACTGGTACACTGCTTTTTCAATTGATACTGTATTCCCCATGATTGAATGTGTGTGATTTATATGAGTGAATGAGTGCCAACCAAAATATATATTTTTCTTTTTCTAGATTGAACCCTAGTCCTTTTGTGCACAAAGGGTCCCTCTCACTTTTTCAAGAAACCAATCTACTCTACGCCACTTTATCCCAATCCAATCCAGTCTATGCTACTCTATGTCACTCCACTCATTGCCACTCCACTCCACACAATGTCAACAGCACTTTTTAACACCCCACTCTATGCCACTCCACTCTACGCCACTCTTTTCTAAAAACCTACCCACACAACTCCACTCCACTGTACACCACTCTACTGTACACCACTTCATTCTACGCAACTCCACTTTAAGCCACTCAACTCTATACCACTTAATTCTCCTCTGTCACTTCACATAACTCTACTCTGTACCACTCTATGCCACTCTACTCTACACCACTCTACTGCATGCCACGCCACTCTACTCTATGCAACTCCACTCTATACCAATCTAATCTATGCTACTCCACTCTGTGCCACAGTACACCACTCCACTCATCGCCAATCCACAGAATGTCACTCTATGGCACTCCTCTCTACGCCACTCCACTCTATACTCTACTCTATTCTGTGCCACTCTACCCTGCATGACTCCAATCTATACCAATCTAATCTGTGCTACTCCACTCTGTGCCACAGTACACCACTCCACTCATCGCCAATCCACAGAATGTCACTCTATGGCACTCCTCTCTACGTAACTCCACTCTATACTCTACTCTATTCTGTGCCACTCTACCCTGCGTGACTCCACTCTATACCAATCTACTCTATGCCACTCCACTCTATTCTATGCCACGCTACACCACTCCATTCATCGCCACTCCACTCCACAGAATGTCACTCTATGGCACTCCTCTCTACGCCACTCCACTCTATACTCTACTCTATTCTGTGCCACTCTACCCTGCGTGACTCCACTCTATACCAATCTACTCTATGCCACTCCACTCTATTCTATGCCACGCTACACCACTCCATTCATCGCCACTCCACTCTATACTCTACTCTATTCTGTGCCACTCTACCCTGCGTGACTCCACTCTATACCAATCTACTCTATGCCACTCCACTCTATTCTATGCCACGCTACACCACTCCATTCATCACCACTCCACTCCACAGAATGTCACTCTATGGCACTCCTCTCTACGCCACTCCACTCTATACTCTACTCTATTCTGTGCCACTCTACCCTGCGTGACTCCACTCTATACCAATCTAATCTATGCCACTCCACTCTATTCTATGCCACGCTACACCACTCCACTCATCGCCACTCCACTCCACAGAATGTCACTCTATGGCACTCCTCTCTACGTAACTCCACTCTATACTCTACTCTATTCTGTGCCACTCTACCCTGCGTGACTCCACTCTATACCAATCTACTCTATGCCACTCCACTCTATTCTATGCCACGCTACACCACTCCATTCATCACCACTCCACTCCACAGAATGTCACTCTATGGCACTCCTCTCTACGCCACTCCACTCTATACTCTACTCTATTCTGTGCCACTCTACCCTGCGTGACTCCACTCTATACCAATCTAATCTATGCCACTCCACTCTATTCTATGCCACGCTACACCACTCCACTCATCGCCACTCCACTCCACAGAATGTCACTCTATGGCACTCCTCTCTACGTAACTCCACTCTATACTCTACTCTATTCTGTGCCACTCTACCCTGCATGACTCCACTCTATACCAATCTACTCTATGCCACTCCACTCTATTCTATGCCACGCTACACCACTCCATTCATCGCCACTCCACTCCACAGAATGTCACTCTATGGCACTCCTCTCTACGCCACTCCACTCTATACTCTACTCTATTCTGTGCCACTCTACCCTGCGTGACTCCACTCTATACCAATCTACTCTATGCCACTCCACTCTATTCTATGCCACGCTACACCACTCCACTCATCGCCACTCCACTCCACAGAATGCCACTCTGCGGCACTGTAGACCAATCCTCTCTACGCCACTCCACTCTATACTCTACTCTATCCTGTGCCACTCTACCCTACGTGACTCCACTCTATACCAATCTACTCTATGCCACTCCACTCTATTCTATGCCACGCTACACCACTCCACTCATCGCCACTCCACTCCACAGAATGTCACTCTATGGCACTCCTCTCTACGTAACTCCACTCTATACTCTACTCTATTCTGTGCCACTCTACCCTGCATGACTCCACTCTATACCAATCTACTCTATGCCACTCCACTCTATTCTATGCCACGCTACACCACTCCATTCATCGCCACTCCACTCCACAGAATGTCACTCTATGGCACTCCTCTCTACGTAACTCCACTCTATACTCTACTCTATTCTGTGCCACTCTACCCTGCATGACTCCACTCTATACCAATCTACTCTATGCCACTCCACTCTATTCTATGCCACGCTACACCACTCCATTCATCGCCACTCCACTCCACAGAATGTCACTCTATGCACTCCTCTCTACGTAACTCCACTCTATACTCTACTCTATTCTGTGCCACTCTACCCTGCGTGACTCCACTCTATACCAATCTACTCTATGCCACTCCACTCTATTCTATGCCACGCTACACCACTCCATTCATCGCCACTCCACTCCACAGAATGTCACTCTATGGCACTCCTCTCTACGCCACTCCACTCTATACTCTACTCTATTCTGTGCCACTCTACCCTGCATGACTCCACTCTATACCAATCTAATCTATGCCACTCCACTCTATTCTATGCCACGCTACACCACTCCACTCATCGCCACTCCACTCCACAGAATGTCACTCTATGGCACTCCTCTCTACGCCACTCCACCCTATACTCTACTCTATTCTGTGCCACTCTACCCTGCATGACTCCACTCTATACCAATCTACTCTATGCCACTCCACTCTATTCTATGCCACGCTACACCACTCCACTCATCGCCACTCCACTCCACAGAATGTCACTCTATGGCACTCCTCTCTACGCCACTCCACTCTATACTCTACTCTATTCTGTGCCACTCTACCCTGCGTGACTCCACTCTATACCAATCTACTCTATGCCACTCCACTCTATTCTATGCCACGCTACACCACTCCATTCATCGCCACTCCACTCCACAGAATGTCACTCTATGGCACTCCTCTCTACGTAACTCCACTCTATACTCTACTCTATTCTGTGCCACTCTACCCTGCGTGACTCCACTCTATACCAATCTACTCTATGCCACTCCACTCTATTCTATGCCACGCTACACCACTCCATTCATCGCCACTCCACTCCACAGAATGTCACTCTATGGCACTCCTCTCTACGCCACTCCACTCTATACTCTACTCTATTCTGTGCCACTCTACCCTGCGTGACTCCACTCTATACCAATCTACTCTATGCCACTCCACTCTATTCTATGCCACGCTACACCACTCCACTCATCGCCACTCCACTCCACAGAATGCCACTCTGCGGCACTGTAGACCAATCCTCTCTACGCCACTCCACTCTATACTCTACTCTATCCTGTGCCACTCTACCCTACGTGACTCCACTCTATACCAATCTACTCTATGCCACTCCACTCTATTCTATGCCACGCTACACCACTCCACTCATCGCCACTCCACTCCACAGAATGTCACTCTATGGCACTCCTCTCTACGCCACTCCACTCTATACTCTACTCTATTCTGTGCCACTCTACCCTGCATGACTCCACTCTATACCAATCTACTCTATGCCACTCCACTCTATTCTATGCCACGCTACACCACTCCACTCATCGCCACTCCACTCCACAGAATGTCACTCTATGGCACTCCTCTCTACGTAACTCCACTCTATACTCTACTCTATTCTGTGCCACTCTACCCTGCATGACTCCACTCTATACCAATCTACTCTATGCCACTCCACTCTATTCTATGCCACGCTACACCACTCCATTCATCGCCACTCCACTCCACAGAATGTCACTCTATGGCACTCCTCTCTACGTAACTCCACTCTATACTCTACTCTATTCTGTGCCACTCTACCCTGCATGACTCCACTCTATACCAATCTAATCTATGCCACTCCACTCTATTCTATGCCACGCTACACCACTCCACTCATCGCCACTCCACTCCACAGAATGTCACTCTATGGCACTCCTCTCTACGCCACTCCACTCTATACTCTACTCTATTCTGTGCCACTCTACCCTGCGTGACTCCACTCTATACCAATCTACTCTATGCCACTCCACTCTATTCTATGCCACGCTACACCACTCCATTCATCGCCACTCCACTCCACAGAATGTCACTCTATGGCACTCCTCTCTACGCCACTCCACTCTATACTCTACTCTATTCTGTGCCACTCTACCCTGCGTGACTCCACTCTATACCAATCTACTCTATGCCACTCCACTCTATTCTATGCCACGCTACACCACTCCACTCATCGCCACTCCACTCCACAGAATGCCACTCTGCGGCACTGTAGACCAATCCTCTCTACGCCACTCCACTCTATACTCTACTCTATTCTGTGCCACTCTACCCTACGTGACTCCACTCTATACCAATCTACTCTATGCCACTCCACTCTATTCTATGCCACGCTACACCACTCCACTCATCGCCACTCCACTCCACAGAATGTCACTCTATGGCACTCCTCTCTACGCCACTCCACTCTATACTCTACTCTATTCTGTGCCACTCTACCCTACGTGACTCCACTCTATACCAATCTACTCTATGCCACTCCACTCTATTCTATGCCACGCTACACCACTCCATTCATCGCCACTCCACTCCACAGAATGTCACTCTATGGCACTGTAGACCAATCCTCTCTACGCCACTCAACTCTATACTCTACTCTATTCTGTGCCACTCTACCCTGCGTGACTCCACTCTATACCAATCTACTACATGCCACTCCACTCTATTCTATGCCACGCTACACCACTCCATTCATCGCCACTCCACTCCACAGAATGTCACTCTATGGCACTCCTCTCTACGTAACTCCACTCTATACTCTACTCTATTCTGTGCCACTCTACCCTGCATGACTCCACTCTATACCAATCTACTCTATGCCACTCCACTCTATTCTATGACACGCTACACCACTCCATTCATCGCCACTGCACTCCACAGAATGTCACTCTATGGCACTCCTCTCTACGCCACTCCACTCTATACTCTACTCTATTCTGTGCCACTCTACCCTGCGTGACTCCACTCTATACCAATCTACTCTATGCCACTCCACTCTATTCTATGCCACGCTACACCACTCCACTCATCGCCACTCCACTCCACAGAATGCCACTCTGCGGCACTGTAGACCAATCCTCTCTACGCCACTCCACTCTATACTCTACTCTATCCTGTGCCACTCTACCCTACGTGACTCCACTCTATACCAATCTACTCTATGCCACTCCACTCTATTCTATGCCACGCTACACCACTCCACTCATCGCCACTCCACTCCACAGAATGTCACTCTATGGCACTCCTCTCTACGTAACTCCACTCTATACTCTACTCTATTCCGTGCCACTCTACCCTGCGTGACTCCACTCTATACCAATCTACTCTATGCCACTCCACTCTATTCTATGCCACGCTACACCACTCCACTCATCGCCACTCCACTCCACAGAATGTCACTCTATGGCACTCCTCTCTACGCCACTCCACTCTATACTCTACTCTATTCTGTGCCACTCTACCCTACGTGACTCCACTCTATACCAATCTACTCTATGCCACTCCACTCTATTCTATGCCACGCTACACCACTCCACTCATCGCCACTCCACTCCACAGAATGTCACTGTATGGCACTCCTCTCTACGTAACTCCACTCTATACTCTACTCTATTCTGTGCCACTCTACCCTACGTGACTCCACTCTATACCAATCTACTCTATGCCACTCCACTCTATTCTATGCCACGCTACACCACTCCACTCATCGCCACTCCACTCCACAGAATGTCACTCTATGGCACTCCTCTCTACGCCACTCCACTCTATACTCTACTCTATTCTGTGCCACTCTACCCTACGTGACTCCACTCTATACCAATCTACTCTATGCCACTCCACTCTATTCTATGCCACGCTACACCACTCCATTCATCGCCACTCCACTCCACAGAATGTCACTGTATGGCACTCCTCTCTACGTAACTCCACTCTATACTCTACTCTATTCTGTGCCACTCTACCCTGCATGACTCCACTCTATACCAATCTACTCTATGCCACTCCACTCTATTCTATGCCACGCTACACCACTCCATTCATCGCCACTCCACTCCACAGAATGTCACTCTATGGCACTCCTCTCTACGTAACTCCACTCTATACTCTACTCTATTCTGTGCCACTCTACCCTGCATGACTCCACTCTATACCAATCTAATCTATGCCACTCCACTCTATTCTATGCCACGCTACACCACTCCATTCATCGCCACTCCACTCCACAGAATGTCACTCTATGGCACTCCTCTCTACGCCACTCCACTCTATACTCTACTCTATTCTGTGCCACTCTACCCTGCATGACTCCACTCTATACCAATCTAATCTATGCCACTCCACTCTATTCTATGCCACGCTACACCACTCCACTCATCGCCACTCCACTCCACAGAATGTCACTCTATGGCACTCCTCTCTACGTAACTCCACTCTATACTCTACTCTATTCTGTGCCACTCTACCCTGCATGACTCCACTCTATACCAATCTACTCTATGCCACTCCACTCTATTCTATGCCACGCTACACCACTCCATTCATCGCCACTCCACTCCACAGAATGTCACTCTATGGCACTCCTCTCTACGTAACTCCACTCTATACTCTACTCTATTCTGTGCCACTCTACCCTGCGTGACTCCACTCTATACCAATCTACTCTATGCCACTCCACTCTATTCTATGCCACGCTACACCACTCCATTCATCGCCACTCCACTCCACAGAATGTCACTCTATGGCACTCCTCTCTACGCCACTCCACTCTATACTCTACTCTATTCTGTGCCACTCTACCCTGCATGACTCCACTCTATACCAATCTACTCTATGCCACTCCACTCTATTCTATGCCACGCTACACCACTCCACTCATCGCCACTCCACTCCACAGAATGTCACTCTATGGCACTCCTCTCTACGTAACTCCACTCTATACTCTACTCTATTCTGTGCCACTCTACCCTGCATGACTCCACTCTATACCAATCTACTCTATGCCACTCCACTCTATTCTATGCCACGCTACACCACTCCATTCATCGCCACTCCACTCCACAGAATGTCACTCTATGGCACTCCTCTCTACGCCACTCCACTCTATACTCTACTCTATTCTGTGCCACTCTACCCTGCGTGACTCCACTCTATACCAATCTACTCTATGCCACTCCACTCTATTCTATGCCACGCTACACCACTCCATTCATCGCCACTCCACTCCACAGAATGTCACTCTATGGCACTCCTCTCTACGTAACTCCACTCTATACTCTACTCTATTCTGTGCCACTCTACCCTGCATGACTCCACTCTATACCAATCTACTCTATGCCACTCCACTCTATTCTATGCCACGCTACACCACTCCATTCATCGCCACTCCACTCCACAGAATGTCACTCTATGGCACTCCTCTCTACGTAACTCCACTCTATACTCTACTCTATTCTGTGCCACTCTACCCTGCATGACTCCACTCTATACCAATCTACTCTATGCCACTCCACTCTATTCTATGCCACGCTACACCACTCCACTCATCGCCACTCCACTCCACAGAATGTCACTCTATGGCACTCCTCTCTACGCCACTCCACTCTATACTCTACTCTATTCTGTGCCACTCTACCCTGCATGACTCCACTCTATACCAATCTAATCTATGCCACTCCACTCTATTCTATGCCACGCTACACCACTCCACTCATCGCCACTCCACTCCACAGAATGTCACTCTATGGCACTCCTCTCTACGCCACTCCACTCTATACTCTACTCTATTCTGTGCCACTCTACCCTGCATGACTCCACTCTATACCAATCTAATCTGTGCTACTCCACTCTATTCTATGCCACGCTACACCACTCCATTCATCGCCACTCCACTCCACAGAATGTCACTCTATGGCACTCCTCTCTACGCCACTCCACTCTATACTCTACTCTATTCTGTGCCACTCTACCCTGCGTGACTCCACTCTATACCAATCTACTCTATGCCACTCCACTCTATTCTATGCCACGCTACACCACTCCATTCATCGCCACTCCACTCCACAGAATGCCACTCTGCGGCACTGTAGACCAATCCTCTCTACGCCACTCCACTCTATACTCTACTCTATTCTGTGCCACTCTACCCTGCATGACTCCAATCTATACCAATCTAATCTGTGCTACTCCACTCTGTGCCACAGTACACCACTCCACTCATCGCCAATCCACAGAATGTCACTCTATGGCACTCCTCTCTACGTAACTCCACTCTATACTCTATTCTACTCTGTGCCACTCTACCCTGCATGACTCCACTCTATACCAATCTACTCTATGCCACTCCACTCTATTCTATGCCACGCTACACCACTCCACTCATCGCCACTCCACTCCACAGAATGTCACTCTATGGCACTCCTCTCTACGCCACTCCACTCTATACTCTACTCTATTCTGTGCCACTCTACCCTGCGTGACTCCACTCTATACCAATCTACTCTATGCCACTCCACTCTATTCTATGCCACGCTACACCACTCCATTCATCGCCACTCCACTCCACAGAATGTCACTCTATGGCACTCCTCTCTACGTAACTCCACTCTATACTCTACTCTATTCTGTGCCACTCTACCCTGCATGACTCCACTCTATACCAATCTACTCTATGCCACTCCACTCTATTCTATGCCACGCTACACCACTCCATTCATCGCCACTCCACTCCACAGAATGTCACTCTATGGCACTCCTCTCTACGCCACTCCACTCTATACTCTACTCTATTCTGTGCCACTCTACCCTGCGTGACTCCACTCTATACCAATCTACTCTATGCCACTCCACTCTATTCTATGCCACGCTACACCACTCCACTCATCGCCACTCCACTCCACAGAATGTCACTCTATGGCACTCCTCTCTACGCCACTCCACTCTATACTCTATTCTACTCTGTGCCACTCTACCCAACGTGACCCCACTCTACACGACTGCACTCTATGCCACTTCATTTCACTCTACAGCACTCTGCGCCCCTCTACAACACTCTCTGCTATTCTACTGTATAATCAATGCCACTCTACATTACACAACTCCACACTATGCAACTCTATGCCACTCTCCTCTATGTCACCGTTCTCTATGCCACAGCACTGACTTTTCAGCCACGCTGTAAAGCATCCACATTGTTGTTCAACTTAAAAAGCCAAAAAATAGCCAATAGCTCTGACGTAAGCAAGACCTATTGGCTTTGCCAATGCTTATTTACAAGATGAATAATAATTCCCACTTCAAGGATTTCTTTGTAGAATTCAAAACTCTTTTGCCGATCCTCTGTGGCAAACATGTGCCCCACTCTGCCAAGTGCGCACCCTTCACTGCACCTGCTGCCCCATGGGCTCTGGGCATGCCCCGGGGCATTGGCATGGCTGGTGGGCCGGGTGGGCTGGCATGCAGCCCTCGGCAGTTGTGAAATAAGGTCCCAAACTCTGCTTGCTCTTCAGCATATGATATTCATGTTTTATGGTAAAAGAGCGGGCTGAAATGCACGAGGAACGCTGGGCGTTTGACAATATACATCTCCCAGGACATTTCAGCAGAAAAGATGGTCACGGTTACCTTTCATTTCCTCTCATTAACATGTTTAGCATTCAGATATTTCAATTATGTTCAGTTTTCCCGTGCAAAGGCATATCCCCTCCATATGTTGATAGAGATATCACTAGTATAGGCCTAGAGGATATCCATTTGTATCTCCTCCTTGTGTGATTTTATCTCTTGTACATTTGCAATTTTTTCTGTTTGTACCTTTTTTGTAACGCATGTAATCCTAAATCCGTATGCCTTCAACTGGTTCTTATGTAATGCAAAAATTTGCAATCTTTTTCGCATGTAACCGTCAGTCCTTATGTTTTCAACTGGATCCTATGTAAAGCGCTCTGACACGTTCGGGTAAAGTTCGCGCTATATAAAATTGCACAAATAAATAAATAAAAATCCTGCTATGGAAATTGACAAATTCATGTGGTTTTAAGGGACAATATTGTAGTGGCATAGGCAGCTTGCCACAGCTCTGTGGCCCCTCCCCCACAGACAGATGCATGGACAGGGCTGATGTGTCAGGACAAGCGTGCCCTGGGATGTGGGTCAGGTCCGCTTCCAACGCCCGAGGCTGCTTGTTTTATACCCATGAAGTCTGGATCGAAGGAGGTTCATCCAGCGACACCCGAACCAGCCAATGAGAGGCGGCGTGAAATAGAGACGATGGGGTCTCCGCTCCTCTGGAAGTAACCTGTCCCGACAGGCGGCGGCCCCCTGCAGAGCACAGCCCCCAGAGCTGGCATGGGATGGGCTGGCATGGACGGGCCCCCTCCTCGCTCTCTGATGCCCCTCACAGCCCCAGGCGAAATGGTTTTAATACCAGGATGCGGCGCAGCTTCCCACGCTCAGGAGCATCCCCCACTCACGCCTGAATCCGGTGAGGAGATGTGAAAAGACTAAACCATCGGGACTGCGACAGTGCCTGTATTGTGCTGGGCCTGTTTTTGTTTTTCAGCGCCTTTCCCCTCCAAACAGTAGGACGCAAGCGTGTCTGCACCTGCGCCCCCCTGCCATCCCTGATTTAAACTTGCCACATGTGACGTCACTTCCCTGCGCAGCCAATCACCTGAAGTGGGAGGTGCAGCTACAACCGTCCAAGGGAAGTGATTGGACAATGTAAATGTCACATGTCTTTGCATATCTTAATTGTGCCGATTCACACACAAGGCGCTATGCATAGTACTTTATACAGATGGACTATAAACTTTCGGTGGTATAGCCAGGGCCACTGGAATTATGCAGCATGGAGGACTACATTATGTAGCAAGTAAAGCCTGTTTATGCGGCATAGCACAGCGCACTTTGTGAGAGCAAGAATAATTATTTTTTTTCTTCTTTTTTTACACCTGGTATCAGTGCCGGCAGCATGTTTAGGTGAACAGCATTCTTATGTGTATTACTTTTTCATAGATACTGCTAGACCCAATTTTATTTACCCCTTCTTCAGTTGCAACTCTTCTACAGGGGTATGCAATATTAGCACATATCACATGAGCAACTAAAGCCTCTTGTAGAATTTAAACGCAGCACTAAGAAACCAACTTCATTCACCAAATCACCACAATCACAGCTGCTTCACTATGGAAGTCGATCTAATAACCCTGTGACTGTGGTGAACCAATGGGCGGGTCTTCACTGTGAAGAAATGTGGAGTTTGTTCCTTGTGACCGTGGTGAACCTACTGTACTGACTGTGTCACTGGAACCAAGCTGTACTCTGCTGATGAGCCCACAGCTAGAGCGAAACCGCTCTTGGGTTGCGTGTGTTCCGATTCAGCGATGACTTGTCTTGCAGTTCGTCCCGGACTGTTCCCATCAGGAACAGGGTCAAGACTGATTTGCATCTGGCTGGGTCCATACTCAGGTGGCGTGGTGAGTGTCATGCCCCCCCAAATATGACAGGAGCCAGGAGCAGTATTCGACACACCTTTATTCTTCTGTGTCCTACTCATCACTGACCTCTCGGTCCTTGCCCCTCCTGTTCCTGTTCCTGCTTTTTCAGCTCCGCCCCCCAACCACTAGACTGCATCACGACACCACATCTCCCCCCTTTTTAACAAATAAAGTTGATTCTCAAGGCGTCTATAGTTCCTTTATCAGCTGCACAGGGCTGCGGCCCGCCTGTTTGAGTCATGACCATCTCCATTACAAACTCAAACTCGGTCTGTTTCTCAGGTGTCAGCAGGGTGCAGTCTGTTGGGGATACTTCATTGTGTCTTTCCGGCTGTCTTGACAGGAGTGTCGCTTCTTGTGATGTGGCTGTTGATGGCTCCGCTAGATGTCGGCTGTCCGTTTTCTTTTGTAGTTCTTGTTTGAGTGGCAATTGATCTCTTACATGTGTGTCCGTTGTTTTAGTTTTCTTCAGAGCGCCTGCAGGCACTTCTATTCCTCGTTGTCTTATTCGGTCAGGGGCCTCCCTGTCCTCCTGTCCGTGGACAGGCATACCAGATAACCCAGGTGCACGTTTCCCTTCTGACTGATGATAGTGACCTTTCTTTCCCAACGGGTTGCCTCCTCTGGGTAGGGTGATTGGATGGTCCCTTCCCACCCAGTGGGTACAGTCACCGGCATCTGTGCTTCTTTTGTGCCCCTTTTGTGTAAGCCTTGCTGACCCCTTCAGCGGTGACGGTCTATTCTTCACGTCATGATGTTCCTGGGGCTGGCATGGCATGTTGTCTTGTGGAGAGTTCAGGCATTGCAGGTTGTTGGCCTGAGGTGTGTTGTTTCGGACAGGGACGACGGTCTTTGCTTCCTCTGTGTTTTCAAGTGGTGGACACCGTGACCGTTGTCGGTACCAGGATTCTGTTGATTTGAATGATTGTCCGGACATGCTTTCTGAGTCGGTCGATGATGCACTCCTAGAGTGGATGCTGTCGAGGAGACACCAGGATTCTGTTGATTTGAGTGATTGTCCGGACATGCTTTCTGAAACGGTCGGTGACGCACTCCTAGAGTCGACGCTGTCGAGGAAATACTCCTCTGGGTGCATCTCTTGAAGCGATGACACACTCTTGGAGTCGATGCTATCGAGGAGACACTCCTCTGGGGGCATCTTTTGAAGTGTCTTTTGTGTTATTGCTGTGGCGGGTTTGTTTGCTAGCCCCGTATTTACTTCCTTGGTTTGGTCTTGGGATAATATTCGACTCTTCTCTGTCTTCTCCTGATCACGGATGGCTTGAGCGTATGCGTCTTGAGTTGTTCGAGTGTGTGTGTATATCGGTTTCTGGAGATGGCGTGGCTTGTTCCCTCGCTTGTGTTTGGTCCTTTCCTCATAACCATTGAGTCGACTGTCGTCGGTCTCCTCTGTGTGGTCTGTGTCTCTGCTTGATGTTTCTCCAGAATAGTATGTTAGTTTTCGGAGGTAACGTGACTTGTCCCCTCGCCGGTGTTTGGTGTTTTCGTGATAACCGTTGAGTAGACTGTCTTCGGCCTCCTCTGTGTGGTCTGTGTCACTGCTTGATATTTCTCCAGAATAGTGTGTTGGGTGACTTCTCGACGTTATGTCAATCAGGCTGCCACAATTCCTGGTTGTCCCAGTCTTTCGTACACCCTTATCCATTGTCCTTTGTGTTGGTGACTTATGGGGTTCCCTGTCACTTTGTCTCTCGCGTTGTCCTTTCTCTAGTCCACCTTCTCTCTCCCTCTCTCGTGTTTTGATTGTCTCCTGGGCTTTCATCACGGACATGGGGGATATCTTTTTCCTTTCCTTTGCCCTTTGTATCATTGACTCAGGGAGTTCCCTGTCACTTTGTATCTCATGCCTTGTCTCTGGTCCGCTGTCACTTCGTCTCTCCTGATATCTTGCTTCTAGTCCGCCTTCGCCCTCCCTCTCTCGGGTTTTGTTTGTCTCCTGGGTTTGCCTCGCGGACGTGGAGGATGTCTCCTTTCATCTCTTTTTGTTTCCTGCGTCCTGGTGAAATTCTTTGGATGCTTTCCTCGCTGTGACCCGCTCTCCAACGTCGGCTCTCCTGATGATCTCTTTTAGTGAGAACCGCCCTTGGATGATCTTGCGCTTGGTGTCGGGTTTTGAACAGCCTTCAATCACCCGCAGTCGGATTGCATCTTCGTTTGTGAAAGTGTTGAAGTGGCAACATTTCACTAGACGTTGCAGCCGGGTAATGAAGCTTGGTAAGGATTCTAATGGTTCCTGCCGTGCTGCGTTGAAAGCAATGCGTTCATGATCCACGTCTTCCTTTGTGTAGAAATAAGCGAGCAGTGTCTCTCTGAGTTCCCTATATGTCTCTGTGTCTTTTGCTGAAAATGTTTTGATTAGGCGTCGGCCTTCGTGACCCACCAGCTGAAGCAATAGTAGTCGACGTTTGCTATCCCTTCGCTCGCCAGTCGTTGCGAGGAATTCGTCCAACGACTCCAGCCACCTTGACCACTCGGGACCTAAACAGTGGTCGCTGGTCTGTGCCACTGGAGGAGGTACTCCGATGCAGGGGTTGGGTCTATGCGTGTTTTTCCTCATTGGCATGATGGTGGAATGCGCAAGCTTCAGTTGGACGGGCTTGGTTTCTTGAGATCAGCTTGGTCGTCACTCACCCGCTGACGGTATGTTTCTTTGTTCGTATATGCTTATGCTTGTTTGTACTCTTTTGTGGTTTCTCGTGCTCATTCTGTTTTGGTTGCCAAGACTTGTTCATCATTGTTCACGCGCCGTTATCCACGCTTATTCATTTGCCTTACCAATACCGGTTTCTTGGCATTTACCAGTGCTTGTTTATCTGTACATACCAAGGCTTGCCGGCGTGCAGGTACCAATGTTTGTTTATTTGCATGCACCAATGCTTGTTTATTTGCATGTATCAATGCTTGCTTGCTTGTCTTTGCCGATATTTGTTTGGTCTTCGCCAATGCTTGTTTCATTTGCATATACCGATGTTTGTTTCTTTGCATGTACCAATGCTTGTTTATTTGCATGTATGTTTATTTGCATGTATCAATGCTGGCTTGCTTGTCTTTGCCAATGTTTGTTTGGTCTTCGCCAATGTTTGTTTTATTTGCATGTACCAGTGTTTGTTTATTTGCACTCACCAATGCTTGTTTGCTTTTGCTAATGTCTGTTTGGTCTCCGCCAATGCTTGTTTCTTTTTTCTTGCCAATGCTTGTTTGTTTGTTACAAAAAATGCTTGCTAATCGCCTCTTGCCTGACTTCAAAATGGCCGCCTACAGTTCACACAGGGATGGTGTCCCAAGAGTTGCCTCACTCAAAGATGGCCGCCGTGGTTATCTGCAGGCACTACTTTCTCTCTCTTCATTCAACCTGATTCTTCACACGGGACTCACCGGCAGTTGCTTCCAGGGTCAGCATATTCCAGATTTGGCTCCCTCTGGTCACTGCTACAATCAGGTGAGGTTGGGGTGGGCTCCCGCCTTACTTTGCAGGGTCCTCGGCGGTGACTTGCCAAGTCTCACGCATCGGGGGTGAGGTGCCAAAGCTCACGCATCGGGGGTGAGGTTTTCCGACGTCGGACCTCACCCGGGCTCAAATTTCAGCGCGCTCAGCAGCGCTTAGCAGTAGACCTTCGTGGGGCGATCTTCACTACTTCTGCCGCCGGGTGGGCTCCGGTGGGCACTTTTGCTGGAGCCTCACACGTGGGGCGAGCTTGGCTTCTTCAGCCACTGCACGGCTTTTCGCGCCGTTTCTTTTGTTCCGGCCGCTTCGTTTTGAAATGCTGACGCTCTGGACGGCCTTCCGAGCGTAGGGGTAGCTTCACTTTACCCACTTGTCAGGTCACTGGGGCAGCATTCAGGCACAACGCGTAGCGCGTTTCGTTTTCGCGCTTCCGACGCGCGGCGCTGACACAGGCTGCAGGCTCTCTCGTCTCGGGCCGTTCACACACGGCAGGGGTTCGGGCAATGTGGGTTTTGCAATAATCCCACCCTCGTCGCCAGTGTCATGCCCCCCAAATATGACAGGAGCCAGGAGCAGTATTCGACACACCTTTATTCTTCTGTGTCCTACTCATCACTGACCTCTCGGTCCTTGCCCCTCCTGTTCCTGTTCCTGCTTTTTCAGCTCCGCCCCCCAACCACTAGACTGCATCACGACACGACAGTGAGCAAAAGAACAATGGATATGTCTGCATTGCTAAGCATCAGTGGCTGAGTTTAGTTCAAGCATTCCATCCATCACTTTTTTGTATACAGCAAATGAAAAATAGCAGCTAGGCAGGATTTATTAAGGTCCGGTGCAATATCTTCTTTTTTAAATGAGAAGAATAGCTGGGTGTCATCCGCATATCAAATTATTTTCAACCCTGCAGGCTTCCGCCATATGTGCCGGTGGCAAGGGATGGATATTAAACAGAGTGGGGCCCAGGGCTGAGCCGTGAGGAACTGTTATGGTTACTGTTCTTTAGTTACTGTCCCTTTAATGGAACTTTACTAGCTCTGCCTTCCTGACATCATTGTCAGAATGTTATGTTTTCTCCTGAAGATCAGCTGCTGTCTTTCCAGGTTGATGGTTGCATCAATAAAGCTCTATCTACAATTTTACATGCTTCTGAGCTTTTATCACTGGCGACGAGGGTCAAGGCTTGATTGGGGACAGGCACCTGCAACCATCAACTCCCCTACTCTTCAGATTTGACTTGGATTTGTTTTTTCTCAATGTTTTCGTTTTTTGAACATTGGACATTGGATTATGCAAGACACTGACCTACTGTCCTGAACCTGCCTTCTAACATTAGGACCTTCAACTTTGCCCTCATTTTCATGCCTTGTTTGGTTTGGATTCTTTAACCTTTTGGCTTTCCTAGCTGCTTTGCTGAACAGCAGTTAGACTCTCTTGTTGTTTGGACCGCTGTTCATACTTTTTCTGCTACATTGTGGAGTCTGCTACACCTCCTTGCCGACTTTTGGTTCAAGAGAAAACTCAAAATCTTAAATTACTCGACTAATTTTACTTAAGGTAATTTCCTCTTCCTGAGGCTTACCGTTACTTGTTGCTATTTGAAAGACATTGCCGGTGCCATCGCGTGTGACTTCGCGTGCGCCATCGCGTGTCACTCGGTGAATCCTGTGAGTGCTTTCCTCACCTGGCAACCAGTTTGTTCCATGCCTTGCGCGAGTGCACCCTATGCGAGTCTTCTCTTCCTGGCAGCTTGATCCGGCAGCTTGACTCCTGACCCGGACGTCTAACTTCTGACGTCCTACGCATGACGACATCACGCAGCGACCATTTTGGATTTTCCCTGTCAACCACGCCGATATGCACGGCAGTGCATATTGTTTACCTTCACAACAGGGTTGACAGCGCCGATGCGCACGGCAGCGCATTTCATTTTAACCCTCAATTATCTACGCTGATATGCACAGCAGCGCATTTCTTCAGAAAGAACCACACTTTTCTTACTTTCTTCGTTGATGTGCACAACAGCACGTTTCTTCAACTACAATCTACTATTTGGTGATGTTTTGTTTCTTTCAGCTACTATTGTGGTTTTGACTGCTTTCACCAAGGTTTTGGACAAACATTAGTAATTTTACAATAGCTTATTGGTGTTTACAATTTTCGCTTTGGAAACTTGCCAAAATTGTCACATTTGTTTACTTACATTCTTTCATTTTCATAGGTTTGTTTTTACAATGGCTACTACGTCTAGCATGTCACAGCCACCTCCATTCCTTTCAGAGGAGGGTGAACCCATTCTCCCTTGGAAGAGATGGAGGAATTTGTTTGACTCATATTTAGTTGCTATTGCGGGAGAGAAGTTTTCAGCTTTCAGAAAACAAGCTATCTTATTGCACAATTTGGGTGTTGAGGGTAGACACACATATGATAGTATGGACACTATACCTATGGGCGGAGCTGATGGTGAACCTGCGGATGTTTTCGAAATGTCTATGACTATGTTGGAACAGTATTTTGGCCCAAGGATTAACGTTGTTTTAGAGCGACATAGATTTTTTACTCGAGTTCAAGGCGCTCGTGAGCGTGTAGGAACCTATGTTGCTGCCTTAAAAACTCTTTCACGCACTTGTGATTTTGGTGATCTTTCAGAATCTCTTGTCAGAGATCAACTTGTTCGATGCACAAACAGTTCTAGAGTGCAAGAAAAATTATTGGCAAGAAATCCTACATTAAAAGATGCAGTAGATATTGTAGAAGGTATGGAGAACACTTCTACATGGGTCAAAGAAATAAGAAAAAATAAAGAGGATGAGAGTCAAACTGTTAGCGATCATAAGAAGAAAACTCCCGACTCTGTGCATACGTTAGGAGAGGATGATATCTCCGAATGTCAGGATGTTGCCAAAGTTAGTGCTGGACCTAAGGGTAAATCTTTTCAAAAGAATCCATCTTTGCAGAAAAGCTTTTCTGAAACACGCCCTTCTTCTTCTAGGGAATCCACTAACCCTAAGGAACAAGATTCTCGTCAACAACGTTCCTTCACTAACCAAAAAATGCGTTGTTTTAGGTGTGGAAGTTTCTTTCACACTTCCAATTTTCCTCAATGTTTTGCTAAAGACAGCATTTGTAATAATTGCGGTATCAAAGGACACTATGCACGTGTGTGCAGGTCTGGTAAAAAGAAAGAGGGCAACGAACCGAGTTCTGATATTATACGTACAGTGGTGGTTTCTAGTGTTAGCGAAGGTATGATTGATGTTGAACACATATTTATGCCATTTTGTGATATTGCCATTGACAAATTCGTGTTCAAACTTATGGCTGACTCAGGTTCTCCCTTCACCTTAATTGGGAACAAAATTTGGGATGAGGAGGTTGGGTTAGGGAATGTTAAACTTCTACCTTCTGATATCTCTCCTCTGAGTTACAACAAGTCAAGGATAGAGGTACTGGGTTATACCGTAGCTAACATTTCTTTCAGAGGAAAATGCATCTCTGGTTAGGTGTATGTTGCTGTCAGAGGTGATAATCTTCTGGGATGGCGACATCAGCATGATTTGGGGATTATCCTTGATCCAGGAGCAAAGGATCCAAAAAATCAAGTCATGTTGAAGGAAGATTTTCTTGCTGCACACATTCATGTTGCCACTTCTCCTCTGGTAGATTATGTGTCTAGTTCTGAGACATACTTTGCTGATTATCCAAAAGTCTTTGCAGATACCTTGGGATGTTTAAAAGGTTTTGAGCATAGAATTATTCTCAAGAAATCTGCCAGGCCATGTGTGCACAAGGTGAGAAAGGTACCCAACATGATGCTTGAGCCACTTAAGTGTGAGATTGAGAAATTGTTGAATTTAGGAGTGATCGAAGAAATAGAATCTTCGGAATGGTTGAGTCCAGTGGTTTTAGCACCCAAAGATGGTGGAAAGTCAGTTAGGATGTGTGTGGATTTACGCGGTTTGAATGAGTGGATCTGGGTGGATCGACAACCATTACCCAATATAGCTGAGAGCATTAGTACTTTGAAGGGTGCGAAGGTATTTAGTGTACTTGATCTCTCTTCAGCTTACCATCAGGTTGTATTACATAAAGATTGCAGGCATCTTACTTCTTTTGTCACGCCATTAGGTGCTTACCAATTTCTACGAATGCCATTCGGTTTAGCTTCAGCTGCTGCGTGTTTTCAGAGAGTAATGAAGATGGTCTTGGGTTGTCTTTCAAACGTCATGTTCTTTCAGGACGATATCTTGCTGTGTGGGGTGGATGAGGGTGAACATGACAAAGTATTAAGGTCTGTTCTGAGCAAGTTAGGAGAGAGTGGACTTACTGTAAAAAAGGAAAAGTGTCGCATTGGTTTAAAGTCGGTTACATATTTGGGACATGTCATTTCTGGGAATGGGATTCAGCCTAAACTGGAGTTAGCTGAAAGCATTGTTGGAGCACCGACTCCTGTGGACAAAGATCAGATCAAGTCATTTTTAGGGATGGCAGAATTTTATTCTAAGTTTGTCAAAGGTTTTGCCAGTCTGGTTGAACCTATTAGATCTCTTTTAAAGAAAGGTGTACATTTTTCTTGGTCTGCTGATTGTGAGAGGGCGTTTGAATTGGTGAAGAAAGAGATTGGTAAAATGCCTACTTTGGGTCATTTTGACTCGAAACTCAAAACTATTCTCACAACTGACGCCAGTCTTAAGGGTTTGGGTGCTGTGCTTTCACAAGTAGTGAATGGTGAAGAGGTTGTCGTTGCTTTCGCTTCAAGGGCCTTGAGAGAGGCTGAGCTTAATTATTCTTGTATCGAGAGAGAAGCGTTAGCAGTGTTTTGGTCAGTGCTCCACTTTAAATTTTATTTGTGGGGAATTCCTTTCGTTGTGAAATCTGATCATCGTCCTCTGGTACAAATCTTTTCATGTCATCAAAGTGATCATATGACGCCTAGGTTGAAAAGATGGAGTGAGGGATTGCAAGAATTCAACTCTAAGGTACAGTACATTCCTGGATCGAACAATAAACCTGCTGATTGTCTTTCTCGTCTTCCTGTTATAAGGGATTGTGTCACTGAAAGTGTTTGTGTGAACTGGATTTTGGAGTCTAGTATTTCCAAAGAGGAATGGTCACGGAACGTGGCTGATGACGCTAGTTTTCAACTACTTAAGAGTGTGATTAAAGATGGTTGGCCTAATTATGATGCTCTTGAGGGTGTTTTGAAGCCTTTTTGGTCAGTGAGGGATGATTTAACTTTCATTCAGGACAACTTGATGAGGGGCGACAGAGTGGTACCTCCAGGTGATTTGAGAGAGAGAATCGTTAACATAGCTCATGAAGGGCATTTGGGTAGGAATCTCACGAAAGCTCGTATCAGGGAAAGGTACTGGTGGCCCGATATGGATGGCATGGTGGAAGCTGTTGTCAAGGAATGTCATTTATGTGCTGTCAATGACAAATCACGCACCACTAATCATTCTCCTTTGTCACCGATTGAAGTTCCTGTTGCTGTGTGGACTAAATTAGGCCTGGACATTGCGGGTCCGTTTGAACTTATGCCTGCGCATGAAAGGTTTGTTGTATTGTTAGTTGATTTTACTTCCAAATGGGTTGTTTCCAAGTGTATGAGTGTTGTCAATTCTAGAACAGTGATTGAGTTTTTGAAGGAGGTATTTGGGTCAGAGGGTGTTCCTAAATTCCTGCTCACTGACAATGGAGTGCAGTTCACCTCCAGGGAGATGGATGATTTCTTGAAAGACCTTGGCATCATCCATCAGAAGACAGCTCTTTACTCTCCACAAGCTAATGGTCTCACGGAGAGGATGAACAGAGTTGTGAAGAGTTGTGCACAGAGGGCTTTGGAATCAAAAGCTTCTTTTAGCAGTGTCTTGAGGGAGACGTGGTGGGCGCATCGCACGACTCCCAATGCTGTCATGCAAAGATCCCCTTTTGAAGCCTTGAGGGGTAGATTGGCTTGTTCCTAACTCAATCCTACCTGGCTTCCCGAGAAGGGTCGTGGTGACAGTGTGGAAATAGAGGTGAGAAGGAGGGAAGCGTTGACAAATTATCAGCAGAAATATAAACATCGTTATGATACTAAAATGCATGTCAAACTCAGGAAGTGGAATGTAGGTGATCGTGTTCTGGTGAAGAAATCCAAGTGTGGTCATAAGGGTGTTTCAAACTTCACTGGTCCTTTCACCATTGTTTCCATCAGGAAGAATGTTGTCACTTTAGACAATAATTGTACTTGGAACATGTCTAAATTGGCCAAATGTGAATTGACCAAATGTGATGCTGTTAAGTTCTATCCCAACAGCAGTTCCAATTCTTCTTGCAATCCTAATGTTACTTCTTCTCCTCGTTATCAAAGAACTGTTTCTGGGAGAACTTCTCACCTTCCTCGGAAATTTAATGATTATGTAATGACCTAAGCTTTATACATTTTCCTTCCTGTTTCGTTTATTGGAAAGGGGATGTGTTATGGTTACTGTTCTTTAGTTACTGTCCCTTTAATGGAACTTTACTAGCTCTGCCTTCCTGACATCATTGTCAGAATGTTATGTTTTCTCCTGAAGGTCAGTTGCTGTCTTTCCAGGTTGATGGTTGCATCAATAAAGCTCTATCTACAATTTTACATGCTTCTGAGCTTTTATCAGGAACCCCCACTGTTAACTCTGTTGACCCTGAGAAGAATGGTGGGGTCCAAACCTCCTGTCCTCTGTCACTTAAAAAGAAGGCCATACATTTGAAAAACTGACCCTCTAGTGCAATTGATTGGAGGCAGGCTAATAGCCTGGCATGGGGGACCATGTTGAAAGCTGCTGATAGATCTAGCAAAATCAGCCTAGAACACCCCCTTCATCGAGGATGTCTCTGATATAGTCTGTTACCTCGAGAAGGGCTGTTGCAGTACTAAAATTAGGTAGGAAGCCAGTGGCATGAGACAGATATTAAACAGAGTGGGGCCCAGGTCAAAGCCCTGAGGAACCCCCACAGTTCACTCATCTTAGGCCCCTGTGGCCAGGACTCTGGCCCCGTTAGGTCCAGCTTTTAAAGTATATCATTTTCACTTGGGATGGTGTTTGTTATATAAGTCTTTCTACATGCTATAGAGTGGCTATTGGTTTTAAGACCTGAATGAAAGTAGGTTCTGTGCAGACATTGGTATTTTCCAATCCTTGACTCTGGACTTTAATAGAGTCTTTTTCCAAAAACACAGGCCCACTGTTTTTAAATGTAGTATAATCCCCCAACCTGTGTGCAAAGTAAACCAGGGGAACCTTCCGCTTTACTTTTTGATGCCTGTTAGGTCCAGAGCACCCTTCCCAAGCCCTGCTGCTGCTACATGCTGCCTGCTCTCTGCCCAGCCCAGATGTAGAGGTCCCTGCACCATACTTTAAAGCCAAATACTGAGTTGAATGGAGGAGGCTGACTGTGTATGTCTGCAAGAAGCAGAACTACCAAACACACACCCTCACGCTGCCATAACAGAAATCCTCCCTGGACGCAGCACAGGAACGTAGAATTGAGCACGATGCTGTTAAAATAATACACTGAAAAAGCAAAAAAAAACGGTTCTTAACGCACAACAACAAGAGATCAGGCAGTCAAAACGGTAGTAAATATGTTTCTTAACCCAGAGTGCGTGGACCTGGATAATTCCCCAACAAGCTTTGGCAAATGGCAGTGCTGTCTAGTGGCCTCCCGAGGCCTAACACTACCACTTAGTGAACCCTGACAGAGCTAGCTTTGAATGCTTCATATGAATAGTTGTTTGACTTTATTACGCATGCTTTTACCTAGCACAGCCTTTACCACGCAGACCTTACTGCGCATGTTTTTGCCACGCAGCCCTTACCACACACAGCCTTCAACAAGCAGCCTTTACTAGCATGTCTGCCCCATGCATAGTCTTTACCACACATCCCTTACCAACCACAGCCTTCACCACAAAGCCTTTACTACGCATCCCTTTACCACACACAGGGGCATATTATCAAGATTAAGCAATAATTATCGCTTAACATGGTTAGCGGCAATATTATTATCGCCGAGCTCCGCTGATTTTTATCGCAGATAAACCTTGCTATTATCAAGGTTTATCTCAAAAGCGATAAAAATCGGCCGTAATGTATGAATATCGCTGAAAAGTCCGCGATATTCATCCATTACCGAGCTAATGCTCTTAGCCATGTTATCCACCTACCATTGGATAACATGGCTAAGAACTGCCTTTGGGCAAGCGTTAGCTTTTGGAGATATTCGCGCTTAGCGCGAATATTTCCAAAAGTACGCCTTTGCATGTAATAGGAGATAGCGATGTTAGCGACTGTTACATCTTGGCACGCCCACTTTGCATGTCATTAGCGATAAATATCGATATCACTGACATGCAAAGTGGGGCCCAAGATGGTCGCTATCTCCTACTAGCTGTCGCTAACTGGTGTTAGCCACAGCTAGGTAATAGGGCGATAAAATTCTCAACGCTTTAGCGGGAAAAATTCCCGCTAAAGCGGCGATAAGGCCCTTGGTAATATGCCCCACAGTCTTTACCATGTATTGCCTACACCACATAACCCTTAGCATGCATGCCTATACCAAACAGAACCCTTACCACGCATGCTTTTACCAAGCAGACCTTACCATGCATAACTTTTACCACACAGCCTTTCCTACGCATGTCTTTACCGCATGCAGCTCTTGCCACGCATGCGTTTGTAATTTAAGTCTTTACCACGCATGCCTTTACATGCATTCCTTTACCACACATGCATTTAACATGCATGCCTTTACCACGCATGCCATTACCATTCACAGCCTTTACCACACAGTCTTCACCACACATGGCTTTAACATGTAGCCTTTACCACGCAGATGCCTTAACCATGCACGCCTTCACCACACAAGGCAAGTAAAATTAAGGTAAGTAAATCCCCTATATGTTAATCTAACAATCTTTATTGGGATGTGCCCCTCCATCCCCCTTTTAAATGTACTCCTACCTTTACCACTACTCACCCCTAAACTCTAAAATGATCCCCCTTTAATTACTTTCCAAGCATGGTAAAGGCATTGAGAGGTAAAGGCTGTGGTGGTAAAGGATGTTACCCAATGAAGTATACTAAGAGCACGAGTTTGGACTGCAGACTCCAAGTTTCATGGGTAAACCATGTGGAAGTATCCGCCAAGCAGAGGGAAATTGGCCCTCACAGCAGCCTTCATACCAGCCTGGTCACTTGACACAACTTTCTGGGATGTAGTTATGGGGTCAAAGGTTATGCAATATCACCACTTGCTGGGATGCTGTCGAAGCTCAAAAGGCCCAGAAGTCACTTCCATTATCCTTATCATTTTAATAAACTGTTGCCCATAGTTACTGAGAGTCAAAGGGTGTGTGATGTCACTTCCGCTCCCACGGGCATATAGGTGAATTGAGGCCAATGAATCGTAACCTTCTGGTACGTGGTGCACCCACAAATGCCCATCACATCTGGTACCCTTCGAGATACAACCCCTACTTCTAACCACTAGGTACCAGCAAAGGTGCAAGTGGTGGGCCACGCGTGCCAGGACGCTTCAGTCAAGATGCCTCAGCTGAAATGCGAGTCAAGTCAAGTCAAGATATGCTTTATTCGATTTAAAATAAAAAATTATAAAAGCACAATAATATCAAAAACAGCATGTGTAAAACATAAGAATAAACTTAAGAATGAAAATTCAGTAACAACAATTTAAAAGAAATGCGAGTCATTCTCCTGTGCTGTGAAGCCAGGGGAGGGACAGACAGCTAAAAAACACGGCCTTCTCCACAGGGTGTCTGCTGTCTGAAAAAATGAAAATGTGGAATTCCTTCATCAGCAAATGTAAAGGCTGCTTGGAGGCTGGTATTGACCTCAGTTGATGGAGTCACTAGAAGGTTCCTGATAATAAAGATTAATGTTTTTGAGAGGTGGTGTGAGGGTGTTTTGAGATGAGTTCTGGAGTGAGTGCTTTTAATAGACTGTCATGAAAAAAATGCCTGCACTAGCTGCACTCTCATTACATATTACTAAAATCTTTATTTTGAAAACACTTTTTTTTACCTTGAACCAAAATATTGTTTGCACATTTTGTGGCAGCCTTTCACTGTGTGTAATGTAAATTTAAAATAATGACACATTCACAGTGCTTTCTGTCACAGGCCGAGACTTTGCAGCACTAAAAATACAGAAGTCACTATTCCTCCTCACTGTGCCAACCAGGATAACATTATGTGGCTCACTGATGATGTGCAGTGGTCACATTAACCAGCAGAGGTTTCATAAAGTAAACTACTGCATTTCTCACTGAACTGCATTGATTTTTCGCTGAAGGTGAGGGGTGTAAGCAGTTACCTTAAGGGGAAAGACCAATAAAATATTTTCAGAATATGTTTTTTAGCCATACCTCTGACGAGGGCAGTGAGAGTGAGAGTGTGTGAAAGAGTGAGAGAGTGTGAGAGAGAGAAAGAGAGAGAGAGAGAGAGTGCGAGAGAGTGAGAGAGAGAAAGAGTGTATGAGAGAGAAAGAGAAAGAGAGAGAAATTGGGAAAGAAAGAGAGAGAGAGATCGAGAGAGCGAGAGAGAGAGAGAAGAAGACAGTGATAGAGAGAAAGAGTGAGAGAGAATGAGATAGAGAGTGAGAGAGAGAGAGAAAGTGAGAGAGAGAGAGTAAGAGAGAGGGAGAGAAAGAGTGAGCGTGTGAGAGAGAGAGAAAGAGAGAGAGAGGGAGAGTGAGATAAAGAGAAAGAGTGTGAGAATGTGTGAAAGAGCGATAGAAAGAGAGAGAGAGCCGTTTTGCTGTTTATAATCCCAAACCATGATCAGAGTGCAAGCAAGGCTGCGGTGGCAAACCAATGGACACCACGACATTCTAAACAGGTTTAAAGTGTTTTTTATGTTATGTTATTTTATTTTACTATGTTATGTTATATGTCCTGTTATGTATTCGTATGTCATGTTATGTTACTATTTTATGTATGTCACTTTATATGTTATGTTATGTTATGTATGTTATATGTCATGTTATGTTATGTCATGTTATGTTATTATATTAGGTATTATGTCATGTTATATTATGTAATGTAATGTTACTATGTTATGTTTGTTGTTATATGTCATGTTATGTTATGTTACTATGTTATATATAGTATGTTATATGTGATGAACAACAACGACACCAACCCCACTACCCTGACCAACAATCTCGCCAAACTCGGACCCAGACAGCATGTCACTGCGCCCACCCACTCCGACGGCCACACGTGTGACCCCATCTTCTCCGCAGCCACACCACCAAACTTTACTGGACTGCCCTCGCCCGACGCCCACCCGCTCACCCCACCAACCCTGACACCGCTGCCAGCAAACTCAGGCGTTGGATCGACGACTGCGTTAACACTCTCGCCCCGCTCAAGAAACCCTCCAACAGACACACCACCAAAAATGCCAGCTGGTTCTCCGCAGACCTTCAAACAAACCTGCCAATAACTAAAGAAGAAATAGCACTGCAAACAGACAACGGAGAACCAAGGAGCACACAAGACTGCCATGCGCCAACACCATCACCTCATCAGAGCCACCAAAAGGACCTTCTTCAAGAACCGCCTCAACAACAACACACACAACAGCAAAGAGCTCTTTAACATCGTGAAGGAACTCTCCAACCTCAGCTCCAACACCAACGACAACCCACCATCGCAAGACCTGTGCAACTCCCTTGCCACCTTCTTCCTGTCAGGACCCCACAGTCTTACCTTTGTACTCGTGGAGCTATCTCGCAGGGACGACGTGAGCAAACTCCACTGTCCCCCTCCCTATCTGATCAAAGGTGAATATACAGACCTAGGCAAGGATGGGACCAGGGGAAGGTGCCAAAGGTGTTAGGAAGGGATGTCGTCTGTGAAGACCAGGTGAGGAGTCTCACTAGATAGAGGGCACTCTACTGGGTATCGCCAGCTAGACAAGGGAACAATCAAGCAGTTAGTGCATCTGCCCACCCTTCTACCTTGGTCAAACACATGCAACAGTCATACCGTACTACAGGAGTTTATTCAAGGTTGTATAGTCACCTGGAAACGTAGGCTTGCGCTCCGATAGGAGGTCTCCAAGAAGTAGTACGACAAGAAGGCAGGCAGGGCCAGCTACAGTTCCTACCACGCTAGAAGAGGGTGGTATCTGTACTCCCGACGCCTGTGCCAGGAAGGCGTAAGGAATGTCACCTATACCTGCGTGGTAGCAGGGCAGAAGTAAAAAACAAAGGGCGCTCCTGTGCGGTGATAATGGTACAAAGAAAAAATGCTATCACGCTTCCCTGTGCGTGATGCAGATGTGTGAGGAACTAGGCACTCCTGCGCCGTGAATAAAAACAAGGTTTTGCCGCGATCATGCTAGTCTGTGCGTGTCGCAGTATTCGTAAAGTAATAGGCGCTCCTGTGCCCTGAAACAACAAAGATTGGCCGCGATCACGCTTCCCTGTGCATTTCGCGGTATTTGTAAAGTAATAGGTGCTCTGCGCCGTGAAACAACATAAATTGGCAGCGACAACACTTCTCTGTGGTGTCGCGGGGTTGGTAAAGTAATAGGCTCCCCTGCGCTGTGAAGCAACAAGGATTGGCCGCAACCCCGCTTCCCTGTGCGTGTCGCGTGTCGCGTGTCAATACCCAGTAAGGTGCTCCAGCAGGGGGTTTGTCAGCCTGGAAGGCGCTTCAGAGCGTCTGCGAAGACAGAGAATCCAGGAGGAGCCGGTGGGTGCAGATCCGAGGTGTAGACAGCTAGCAGCAGGCATCGGGAAATGATCAGTACTAGAAGCACTGACGGGATTAAGCACTGCAGCTTTATGTGGTCTCAACCGGAAGTGCTTCTTGTCCGATCTGGTGCACCTCCTAGTCTGAGTGCTACACCGCTGACTTGTCCAGCCATGTTGCACTCCACAAATACCGGAACTCACCACACACATACCGATATTCCCCCGGGGCGGAACCATGACACTTCCACCGCAAGGTCGCCGACATCCACGACAGCTTCAACAACCTGACCACCCCAACAATCAACAACACCTCAGAACCCACGGCCACCACCCACAGCTACCCGCGGCTCACCTGGACCCACATCAATGACGATGACACCATAAAGACCCTGAACACCATCCACTTCAGCTCCCCGTCAGACCCATGCCCACACCACATCTACAACAAAGCCAGCACCACCATCGCACCCCATCTCCACAAGGCTATCTACATCTCCTTTGAGACCGCGACCTTCCCGGAGAGCTGGAAGCACACTGAGATCAACGCCCTGCTCAAGAAACCCAAGGCGGACCCAAGAGACCTCAAGAACTTCCGGCCCATTTCTCTGCTTCCGTTCCTAGCAAAGGTCATCGAGAAAGCCGTCAACAAACAGCTGACCCGCTACCACTAGTAGAACAACATCCTGGACCCGTCCCAGTCCGAATTCCGCAGCAACCACAGCACCGAAACAGCCCTCATCACCACCACCGATGACATCAGGGCCCTGCAGGACAAAGGCGAAACCCTTGCCCACATCCTCCTGGACCCATTAGCCGCCTACGACATTGTCTGCCACCACACCCTACGCAAAAGCCTCCACAACACAGGGATCCGAGACAAGGCTCTGAAATGAACCACCTCCTTCCTCTCTGGCAGAACCCAGAGCGCCTGTCTCCCCGTTTTCCGGTCCGAGGCCTCCATGATCATCCGCGGTGTACCCCAAGGATCATCCCTCAGCCCGACATAGTTCAACATCTACATGGCCCCGCTCGCCCACGTCGCCAGACTGCACGACCTCAACATCGTCTCCTTTGCCGACGACACACAGCTGATCCTCTCCCTCACCAAGGACCCCCTCACCGCCAAACCCAACCTCCACAAAGGAACGAAAGCCGTCGCTGAATGGATGAAGAACAGCCGTCTGAAGCTGAACTCGGACAAGATGGAGGTCCTCATCCTCAGCTCCACCCCCTCAGCCTGGGACGACTCCTGGTGGCCGACCACCCTGGAAGCAGCACCAACACCCACCGACCACGCACGCAACCTGGGGTTCATCCTCGACTCAACATTCTCCATGACCAAGCAAGTCAACACCGTCTCATCCTCCTGCTACAACACCCTCCACATGCACCGGAAGATCAACAGGTGGATCCCAACTGACACAACAAGAACGGTCACCCAGGCCCTCGTCAGCAGCAGGCAGGACTACGGAAATGCCCTTTACGCAGGCACCGCGGCCAAACTGCTGAAACGACTGCAACGCATACAGAACGCCTCTGTCCGCCTGATCCTTGACATTCCTCGAAAAGGCACATCACACCCCACCTGAGAGACCAGCACTGCTGGTCGTCAACAAGAGGATCACCTTCAAACTCCTCACCCACGCACGCAAGGCACTCCACGACACCGGACCAGCAGTGCTTAATTTGTGCCGGTGTTTTCCAGTGCTTAGCACTGATACTTATTTCTTAGGGCAGGGTCTATACACTATAACGGTCTCTCCAGTGAATAGATGATATTGCATGCCACGGTTGGGGGTAAATCCATACCTGCCCCAGCCCGGATTCGGTCAGTGGTGCTTGAGCGAGCGTGCCGAGCTGCAAAATATTTAAAATATTTACATTTGGATGCAGGGGCCTTCCGCCTTCTAATGAGGCACACGGACGGCACACACACACACACACATCCAGAAACTGCCTGGGCTTGGTAACGTCAGCCCCGCCCTCCCTCCTTAACTATGAATCAACCTGTGCTTCCTCCAAAGTTGTCTGGACAAATGCAGATCAGGGTCTCCACATTTTGCACGCCCCAGCGTACTGCGCAGCTGCAGCGCTAGTCATCGAAGGGAGCAAGCAGGAGGCCTATAAATAAAACTGGACAAAGGCAGTAAGTATTTATTTCCGTTTTGTTGTTTAACATAAGCTACTGAAGCAAGTATGTCTTGATTAAAATGGTGTAGGTGCGTGCGTGCTTGGAAAAGTGCAAACCCGAATTTCATTCTAGTGCTTGTTTTAATGCAAAAGTAGCGACATTGCATGCAGTAGCGACAGTCTCACATTTGTGCGCAGGATGAGGTCAGTACTAGACTCTGCCTGGATCTTAATCTCATCAGCTATGACAGGTTGGGGGTTCCGGAGTTACAATCATGTTTTGGGGGCATCTGCCAAGTGTACTAAATATCTTAACCTTTGTCGGGCTTGCTTTTGTGATCTTAGGCAGCCTTCGGTGCTACAGTTACTGCTGTCACCCGCGCCAAACCTAAGACCTTCTCTCAGTATGGTGAGCCTGTCACCGGTATCTCTTCTGTGTCATGGGTGGGACCAGAGCACAAGTCCTAAAAAAAGAAGTGGGGGGACGCTCAGAGACGGAAGTGACGTCACGACAGGAAGTGACGTCACGGAAGGTAAAAACCTAGAAGTGGGGGGACGCACAAATACGTGAAGTGACGGCACGACCGGAAGTGACGTCACGAAAGGTAAAAAAAACTAGAAGTGTGGGGACACTCATGCTTGGAGGGGGCTATCTTTTGTGTGAAGGGGGCTTGCGGCCTCGCTGGCGTGTCGCATTCCGCCTGTGCAAATCCCAACCAGTTCAAAATTCAGTTAAAAAATAAATAACAATAATTTACAAAACGGCAACGAGTACCTAATATTGCAGAAACCTTTCATATATCATTCTACAGAGCTCATCTGAAAGTGACGCAATGACCTACTAAGCATGTCCGTAATCAAGAATAGTCTTATTTAGTAGACAAAGTGTGCAACAGCCCAACTTTTGCCCAGTGCACTCGGGTAAAATTAGATGGCAGAAGAGTGAGAAAAAAAACATGAGCCTTGCAAGGCATACACTGATGTCTAATGCAGTTGCTTTTACCCACTGAGCTAGCTAACCAGACAGTGTACCCCGAAGAGGAGGAGCGCGAGAGAGGCGGGGCGAGGCTCGGAATCGCACTCGAGGAGCTTTTGGAGGGGCTGTTTGTGCTTTTGTAAACTGACTCCAGCCATGACGTATCACTGAATGGGCTTGCCGGGGGGGTGCCTGTGTCGGTAATGGCTCACTTGCTGGAGTGGAGGCGCCCTGCCTGGGGCCTTAATTTTTCTGTCTTTGGGAACTGTCGGCTCAGCACATGACCCGGAGCCGTAGAGAGCGCTAGCGCCAGCTCAGCACAGCCTTTGCACAGGGGGGACGGCGTCCACCCGGTAAGACCCCTTAAAATAAGTGGGGGGACGCCGTCCACCCATGTGGTACCCCGACTCGAGCCCTGGGCGGGACGTAGAAAGGCCTCTGTGAGGCCCTCTAGTGTGTGGGCTTTATTTCACCCACAGGCCTCAGCCGAGTTGTGGCACAGATATGCATAACTGGAGTGCACATGCGCACACTCCATGCCCTCCCACGCTCACTCACCCTCCTCTGTGTCAGATCTGGGCAGATCTTCCAGTACCTCAAGCCGCATTGTTAGAACCATTCCTCTCACTCCTGTGGAAAGCCAGAGCATGGGTATAAACAACACAAGAGTGTAAATTCGTTAAATGTAAAAGGAAGAGCAAGGAACAGGCAGCCTGATTCATGAAGCGCTATTGCGATCGCAATAGCTGCGAAAAAGCAATTGCGAGCGCAATTCTAAAAAAAGGTATTCAAGAAAAAAATTAGCGAATTCGCTAAGACATAATAGCAAATTCGCATTATAATTCGCAGAATCCTGGTAGTAGCCCAATAGCGAGTCAGTAAATGCGAGAAACCACGGAATCTGCGAATAAGTATGCGAAATAGCCATACAATCGCAATCGCTATTCATGAAAATTCGCAATTTGCGAAAAACCCAAAAAACTTTGTTTGTGAGCCGCTATTTAAGGACAACCCAAAGCAGGTGGTAACCATCAGAGTAAAAAAAAAAATATTTGAAAAACCGTTACCCAATCAGCAACAGGTGCTGGCCTGACCAAACACACTTAAGGAGATGCAGCTGCAGCATTAGGACTCTCACAATGCCAGGACTGTACATGGTGGTCAGGAGGCGAAGGCTGCAGCGAGCTGCACGGAACAGACGCAGGATCCAGAAGAGGATATTCCGCCAGCGGGTCACCCTGCTGGGCCAAACCAGGGAGCAAATATACGCAAAGTACCGCCTGAATGGACCAATGATCATCAAGCTAATCCAGGACCTGGACCCCCTGATGCAGCACCCAACAAGGCGGACCAATGCCGTGCCCACACATGTCCAGGTATTGTGCAGCCTGCACCTTCTGGCCTCCGGAAGCTTCCAGGGGATAGTTGCCGCTGCTGGGGTATATCCCAGCCCACCATGTCCCGCTGCCTAAGGAGTTTCCTAGATGCAATGCTGACCCAGATACACCAGCACATAAAATTCCCCACCAGCCAACAGGACTTGGATGAGACCAAGCATCAATTCTACAATGTAGCGCAATTTCCACATGTGATAGGATGCATTGACTGTACCCACATCCACATCTGCCCACCTGCACAAACGGAATACATGTACCGCAACCGCAAGTCCTACCACTCCCTCAACATCCAGATGGTGTGCAATGCCAAGACATACATCACGGACATAGTGGCACAGTACCCGGGTAGCACACATGACTCCTTCATATTCCGGCACTGCGGCCTACACACACGACCGGCCAGGGGAGACTTTGGTGAAGGACACCTACTTGGTAAGTACACTTGCCCCACAATGTTACACTGTGATGAACTAGCTGAGCTGCACAGGCACTCACCCTCAGCTCCTCTCATTCAGGTGACAGTGGCTACGCTCTCCGTGAATACCTCCTCACCCCACACCTCAACCCTGCTACACCACAGCAACGGCGTTACAATGTAGCACACATACGCACAAGGAATTGCATTGAGAGGACATTTGGCCTACTAAAGAGCAGATTCCGCATACTTCACAAGACTGGTGGGGCCATGTACTACAGTCCTGATGTGGGCTGCCGCATTGTGGCAGTGTGTGCAATACTACACAACATTGCTACCAAGCGCCGGATTCCTGTAGAGATATCTGGCAGTGAGTCGGAAGGGGACGACCGGCCACCTGCACATGCGCGTCATGCACGCGGGGAACATCCAGCAGAAGGACACAGACGACGCAACAACATCACAATGAACTGTTTCTAGTGCACCCACTCCCCTCACCCAACACTTCACAAATGCATGACAATGGAAATAATGACAGGAGTCCGATGTTCAATGCTTGGATAAATATTATTGTTGATAGTACAATAATATGGAATAATTGTTATGATTTACATGTGAGGAGTATTGCGCCATACTGCTCAATTTTTAGACACGACATGCTTATGTCAGCAGCATGTCCCTGCCCATGGATGGAAATGTCATGTGCGACTCCGGCGTGCAGCACCCAGTTGCCTCTCAGGCTCCTCCTCCCGCAGGGCACGTGATCCCACACTGGGCCTGCTGCTGCGGCGTAGGACACCGACCTGTGTTGCAGACAGGCTGCTGACACTCGATGTCCCCTCGCTTGTGTCATCCCCACCAGCATTGGATGGGCCATTTGGTTGTAGGGCCAGAACAGCAGTGGTCACATGCTCAAGTACACGTGCCACGTCCTCGCTGCATTGTACCATCTGCAGCTGCATTCCCAGACACCGACGGGACAGCTGGGAGGTGGCATTTCCTATCACGTAGTTTGAACGCGTGTAGGCCGTGAGGTGCGTCAGTAGCTGGCGGTGGCGGCGGCGGGCAATGTTGCGCTGGCTGTGAGGGCCACAGTGTTTGCGTCCATGGCAGTTGTCATCCGGTCAATTCGATCAGACACATTGGCAACATTTCTGCCTATGTTGTGGAGCTGCAGTTGTATGGCACCTTGGCGTTGTGCCTGCAATTGGTGCACGCGCAGCATGCGGCGCTCAATACTGAGCACTGGCACACGCACAGCCATCGCCCTCCTGCCGGTGTGTGCTGTACTCTGCTGTGGCTGCCTGACATGCCTGCTGTGCTGGCTAACCACAGTAGGTGTGCGCTGTGTCGCAGGTCTAGCAGCACCTGATGTTGATGGTGCCACTGGGATGGGTCTTGCAGCTGGCACTGGTGCTGTGCCTGATGTAGCTGGCGTTGCTGGTGGTGGTCTGCATGGTGGCACTTGTGCTTGGCCAGATGGAGCTGGTTGTGTGGATGTTTGCTCCTCCTCACCCTCAGGCTCCTCTGGTGCCTCATCTATCTGCAGCCTCTCGCTGTCACTGCTGGTGTTTTCTGCGCCACCTGTGATGGGAAGTGGACGTAGATTAATTGCATGTATCTTTGACATGTGCAGTTGGTACATGCATGCTGGCTACCATTCCCTGACTGGCTGTTGCATTGCGGACATTGGGACATGTATGGCTGCATTGGAGTGTTTGTAAGTTGTGGGCAGACTACATGTCCCACAATGCAATAGGGCATGTTCTGATGTGCATGGGCTGCATGACTGGGGTTGATCATGGGAGGCTATAGGGTCATGGCCATTGTTAGGGGACAGGGTCGCAGTCGCATGCCACTTACCTTGGCTATCTTGTGTGGGTCGGTATGAGTCCAGAGGGATAACACCAACACATGCCTCAGGCAGCAGTGTGTCCTCCACACGATCCTCCAAGGGGGTGTTGGGAGGGACTGTTGAATCTCCCCCCCCCCAGTGACAAGGCTCTCACCCAGCCTCTCAGCCACCCTCTCCTTGGCACGACCTCGGAGGTCGTACCACCTCTTTTTGAGGTCGTCTATGGACCTCTGTGTTACTCCCACTGCGTTGACTCTTGCGCGGATGCGCAGCCACAGTCGCCGTTTCGCGGCCTCAGGCACCCTCCTGGAGTCCTTGCCAAAAAGTTTGTTGTGGTCATGGCAGACTCCATCGATTAGATGCTCCAGCTCCTGCTCATTAAATTTAATCTTGCGCTTGCGCCCGATGTCACTGGGCCCTGCTGCTGCATCCTCTGGCATAGCTGCAGTCTGCAATATCCAGAATATCCAAGTCTGGAGGTGTTTTGAGAGGAGCTCTGTGTGGTGCTGCTTCAATCTCTGCCTCAGTGTTCTCAATGGGGGTGGGAACTGCCTGCTTCCTGGTTGTGATGTCATCACTGTGCTCGAAATGCGACTTCCCGTTTTTGCGATCTCGCTATCGGCGAGATCGCAAATCCTCGCTAATTGCGAATTCGCTATTCCTACACGGAAAAGGACGGTTTTAGCGATTTGTCTGTGAATTTGTAAAATCGTTATCGCATTTTGCGGACGGTTGCGATTCGCTCTATTTACTCGCAGTTTTTGATGAATCCCATTATGCGATTTCTGAATAGCGATTCTGTATTAATCGCTATTTAGAAATTGCAGATTTTGGTTTTCATGAATCAGGCTGAGGGTGTACTAATCAATTGGATTTGTGTAGAAGGCCCTCACTCACCAACCTGGTTGGTGACATGCTTCATCACGGAGAAAGCCAGAGCATGCCAGCCCCTGGCAAGCAGAAGGAAGGAGGCAGGCGGACGGATGAGCAAAGTGTAAACCGGTGACGCTAAACAACATACAAATACCTAGCATAAAAACTGAAGCACTTTCGAGAATGTCTGACAGTGACCTACACACAGCAGGCCACCCTTTGAAGCACCAGAAACTCAGAGCGCAGAGCTCAAGGCTGCCATGGTGAACTGGTGAGTGCCCCTAAAATGTGATGTTTGCCTTTACCTACAACAATGTACTCCATAATACCACTGAGCACGGCTTATACAGTGCGCACCACAAACTGAGTTGTTATTGGCTGCTATTAATGTTACATGGATTTTCTCATCTGTGGGGTTTCCGTATTATTGACCTTTGCAAATGGAAAGGGTGACTTGCCCTTGCGGGGTCCAAATCTGAAAACTGCAAATTTATACACAAATCTGAACTGTACAGCAGGTGGGGGGAGCTTTCTAAACTAGCTTACTAAAAACCACAATCGCAACCCATGCCCCACGGGCAAAACTGAGGTCTCTTCAGTGCGCACATTAACAAACTAACCTATCTCACTAGGAGTTGAACCTGTGACCTGTAAGGGGCGCAAGCATCTCCGTAGTTAGAAGTTAACCATAGGAGGTCACCATTGAGCGTGACTGGGATGTACTTGAAGGATAAACTCTAATTCGGATACCTTGGGTTTTGTTTTTCTTCAGTAAATTAAACTGGATTTTGTTCTGTGGGGAACAAAAATTACAGATTTTGCCTGTTCCACTTTTACGGCAGACTTATCCAGTCTCAGCTGGCTGCCGGAGTAAGATTGAGTATTGCCTACTAGCAGTCTCGACTCATCTTAGGTAGTGCAGAGCAGGCGTAGAAGGTTATTATGCCTGCTGCAAAGAACGTGCAGATTACAGAATAGTATTTCATGTGCAATGCTCAGAGGGATGCGCTTTTGTCAAAGATCCTTTTGTTACAGTGTACTTCATAAGCTACAATCATGATCTAGCGCTGTGAACTGCCATCAAAGCGCTAGATGCAAACAGCATGGTACAGGTCTGAAAGGTATGGGGTTTTTTTTCCCCAGTTTTTGACTTTGCTTAAGTAGAAATACATTGTTAATTGTAAAGTCAACTCTAACCGCTATTACTTTGCAAAATTTGCATTAGTGGCAATAATGATTTTAGCCAATTTATTCCAAAATTGTGTTTTAAATGTTCTTTTGCTTTCATTTTTTTCAAAAATTTCAGGGAGGAGGGGATGGGGGAAGCGGTGGTTACCTATCAAAATACCTGAGGAAGTCTCTTTTGCCGAAATTCTTATTGGGTATTATATCTGGCTTTCAGCAGTGCCAGTTGAGATAAGCCAATAGAGTAAATGGGTGGTGCTAGTGGAGGAGGTGGGTGGAGCTGGGCGAAATGGGTATGGCCTCCTAAAATAAATTGAGTACCTGGACCTAATATTTTACAAATTAAGCACTGAGGACACTCACGGGTAAGTAGTGCGCTTTACAAATTTCTTGATTGATTGAAGTTATGTTATGTCATGTTATGTTATAAACTTTTATGTTTTTATATTATGTATGTTATGTCATATTACTTCATGTAATAATATGTTACTATGTAATGTGTGTTGTTATATGTCATATTATGTAATGTTATGGTATTTTACTATGTTATGTATGCCATGTTATGATATGTTATGTTATGTTACTATGTTATGTTTGTTGTTATATGTCAAGTTATGTAATGTTATGTCATGTTATTTTACTATGTTTTATATGTCATGTTATGATATGTCATATTATGTTATGTAATAGTATGTTATTATATTATCTTTGTTATGTTATATTATGTATGGTTATTATGTTATGCAGGTTGCATTACTTTATGTTATGTCATGTCATGTTATACGATCTTATGTTATTTTGTGTTATGTTAGGGTTCGTTGCATTGTGCTGTTTTATGTTGTGTTGTATTATGGTATGAATGTTATGTGAGGTGCTGTGACATTATGTTATGTTATATATTGTTATGTTATGTGTCGGATTGTGACATGATGTGACATTATGTGGTGTTATCTTATGTGGCATTATGTGGCGGTATCTTATGTTATGTGATTGGATGTTATGATGTTATGTGACGTGATGTGACGTCAAGAGACAATATCCGACTTTAAGTCAGGTTATGTGACGTTATGTTATGTTGCATTATGTTACATGATATAACTTGATGGGATGTGACATTGTGTGACATATGGGAAAAACAGAAACAGTTGGCTGGACAGGACAAATTCTCAACAAAAATTCTGCAGCCACGCAGTCAAAATGTACCACGTAACCACTGGATTATTATTCCAAACAATTCTATCATTTATTTTTAAAGTTTTTCAATTTTCAAACAAAAGCACAAACAAGATGACCATCAGAACAGTGGGTTCATATGCACAGTATCTACAAACATACAATATATACAATATTTACAACAATCGAATTAAGCGACACACATAGTGAGACACCAAAACAAATAAGCGTATATTGATTCAACTCAATTGTGATTATATACAGTGCATTAAAAAACATGAGAATGAACAAAGAACCAGTCCTTAAAGTGATGAGACCAAGGGACAGGCGGGATTAAGGTGGAGAAAGGTGCCTGCCTGTCTACCATAACCTGTGGTCAAGTCTTTTTTAGGGGTTGCACTGCTAGGATCCGGCACACTCAAAATTGTTGTGTCCTAGCGGCACCCTTTAGGATTACCACAGGGTGGAAGTGTCGACGCGTTTCGAACCCGGATGTTATGGGTTCTCTTCAGGACAGGGACTGGGGACAGTGGATCCGAAAAAACATATGGAGTAGGTGTCAATTATCTGTCTCATGATACTGTAGAAGTCTACTCTGACTCCAAAGGAAAAGGGGGAGAATAATTACCTGCACAAGGCCACAGACGTTGCCGTAGTGTAGGTTAGTCGCAAAAGATATTCAAGGCTGAAAAAACATGTACACACATATATATATATATACACTTAGCACGATCAGTTGCATCTAGAGTAGTTAACACTGCAATGGATTGGCGTGAAGCCTTTAAGGAAGTGCATCGTACCTGTTATTTTCACACGGTTAAACTGAAAGCGTGGTTTTCGCAACGCGGAACACACTCAGGGCTGATGGACCACTATCTTTTTTCAGCGCGGGTGGTAGTAACTAAAAAATAATAAAACAGTATTGCACACATAAATTGTAGGTCACTGGTTGCTAAGACTGTCCGTTTACACAAGAACACGAGTGCGGTCAAGCCGTCAACAGTGAGGAGCTTCCGACCTGAACTCCAAACATGCAGCGCGTTAAGCGGCGCCCAATGCAGGCCAGTCAGCGGTATCGATTTCACCGTGTCTCGCTACAAGGGAAGGACACAATCTGCGCATTAGTCTCCTGGTCACCAAGCCAGAGAAACTCATCGCGTATGAAGTTGCTTTCAAATCGCGCCGTCAACTTACTCGTTTGGAATGAATCAATCTCACTTCCTCGCGCAGTTCAGTCTAAGGGTGGCTCGCGGTTCCTTCTAGTGGTATTTAGGACTGCCGGGTCGGGCGATTAGTGGGAGTGGCTAGTGGGGCTCCTATGGATTGCTGGAGGTTGTAGTTCGAGTGACCCATGATCACAGGGAAACCCGGGAACGCATTACTTCTTCTAGCGTTTTTCATACAATACAGAGTCCACATCACGAGGAATACAATCTTATGTATCAACAATAGCAACATTTTTCATACAATACAAAGTCCACATCGCGAGGAATACAGTCTTATATTTCAAAAATAGCAACATTACTTGTTTGAACCAGCTCATAGTCCTAATTTTCAACATAATGCAAATGACCACCCACAGTGGAGACTACTCTGAGACGCAATACCCTGATATGTGATCATACAGCGTTTTTCATACAAGGCGGCATATACACAACAGGAATTGTAGTTAGATGTTTCGACAGTACCCCTGCTGCATAGTTGGACAAGAGCACATGAACACAAATTGACAGCGTGACAGGCACATATTTGCAAACAACAAAGGCAGCTATATTATCCCAAATCCGGTTCTATGATCGTGTGTAGCACTCATAATATAATAACACAAATAGGATTACGATTCATAGAAAAGCAATTGAAAAACAGCAGCACAGCCAACCTCAACTTCGCAGATCTGAAGGAATTCACAGACTCGCGGTCTCAGACATTTCATTCAGACCGGAGTTCGATGTATCAAATTTCAGTATAAGGTAAGCCTCCTTCTGGGAAAGGCGAAGATCAGGGTCACCCGTACCACCCCTGATGACCGCTAGGACAGTCCATCTGATGTCAAGACTTGAATGTTTTTGTTGCAAGAAATGCGAGACCAAAGGTGCTGTCATATTTTTATTGTTGATCCTTGACCGGTGTTGGATGATTCTTTGCCGGACCTCCTGCGTGGTTTTCCCGATGTACAGCTTCTTACACGGGCATTGTATGGCATACACCGTGTATTTGGTCTTACAATAAGTATGTTCATTGTGGCGCCAGAATTTATTACCATCAGTAAACAATGAGCCTTCTATTGTGAGATCACAAACGGAACATGTCCCACATTTGCGGTGCCCTTTGACTGGATTGGTTCCAAAGATCGTGGTTTGAGAGTCCCTTTTTGGTGGTGGTCTAGTGGATGTAATCATTTCACCAATACTCCTGTTCTTTTTAAGAGCAAAGAGGGGGGCACCTATCTCCGGAAGGATTTCTTGCACCAAATGCCAGCTTTTTTTGATGATGTTTTGAAGTTGGTTGGTATGGGGGCCAAATGTGGATACACAAACCATTCTCTCGGTCGCTAGTCTTGGTCTCTTCTCAAGAAGATGTTCCCTGGGTGTCCATCGCGCTCTCTTCATAGAATGTCTCAAGAGTTTACGAGGATAACCCCTTTCTTGTAGCTTGGAGGTCAGGCCTTGTCCATGCAACTCAAACTGCTGGATGGATGAACAATTCCGTCTAACCCGGAGGTACTGTCCATAAGGGAGATTATCCCTTAAACTCCGCGGGTGGTAACTCTTATAATGCAATGCATTATTCTTGTCAGTTTTTTCCTGAAACAATGAACATGAAAGCACATCATCCTTGGCTGATATCTCGACATCCAGGAATGGAAGGGATTTTTCATGATAGGTCAAGCTGAATTTTATGTCAGGACTTCTATCATTCAACCATACATGGAATTCTTCCAGTTGTCTCGACGTCCCATTCCACACACACCACACGTCATCAATATAACGTAGCCATTGTCCAATGTAGCCTCTGTAGGGGTTGTTATTCAGAACATACTTCTCCTCATATTGGCCCATATATAGTATAGCCATTTCAGGGGCAAATGGACAGCCCATAGCTGAGCCTTTAATTTGAAGGAACATTTCATCCTCAAAGGTAAAAAAGTTCTTCTTTAGAGCCACAGTTGCCAATGAGATTATCAATTCGGTGGGGACCCTATGTGGACGAGGACGTCTGTCCAAATACAGTTCCATGACATCCAGGCCATCTTGCTGAGGAATCTGTGTGTATAGGGATGACACGTCCATAGAGGCCAGCAGTTGACAGGAGGGATCAAATGACAGGCCTTCAACCTTATTTATAAAATCCATGGTGTCCCTTAAGTAGGATGGCACTTGAACCACAAGGGGTTTCAAAAACACGTCCACAAATTTAGAGATGGGCTCGAACACAGAGTCACAGCCGGACACAATTGGACGTCCTGGTGGTATTTTAGGGTCTTTGTGCACTTTTGGAAGGAAGTACAGGTGCGGAGTCCGTGGATGTTGCTTGATGAGATATTCAGATTCTTTTGGTCCAAGAATCCCTGCTGCATTGGCGGCATTCACAAGGCTTCTGATTTCATTTTGAATCTGCGTGGTAGGGTCATGGGTGATACGGCGGTACCACTCCTGGTTGTACACATGTTTGCGACCCTCCGAGCGATATAGATCTTTGGACCAGAGGACAACCGCACCCCCCTTGTCAGCTTGCCTGATAACAGCTTCCTGTTGATTTTTGAGCCCCTGGATTGCTTCTCTATGTTTTTTCGTAATGTTACTAGGAACGAAGGGACGTTTCTTCTCCAACACGTTCAGAGATGACATGACTGAGCGTTCAAAAGCTAAGATGTTTTTGGAGACATTGTGGTTGGGGGGACAGAAAGACGATTTATTCCTTAGTCCTGAGGCCTCGGTAGAAACTCGATCGGTCACATCCTTGAAAAACCATCTCAGCCGGACCTTACGGAAAAATTCCATAACTTCCAGTTTGATTTTTGTGAAATCCATTGCGACCCCGGGAACAAAAGAAAGGCCCATCTCTAGAACTTCTTGCTCTGCCCTTGACAAGATCTTATCAGAGATGTTTATAATGGCAGACGATTTCACGAGTTGTAGTGTTTCTTGCGTGTGGTCATCTCCCATTGGGGTTTGAATCTTGTCCGTTTCTGTTGTTGGCCCTGGCCTAAAAAAGGCCTCTTAGGAGTATTTCTGTTCTGTTGGCTCCTGTTAGAGGTGCCCTCTCCTGCATCAGAGTCCTCCATCGATTCCGAGGAGGATGTTTCGGAGAATGTGGTGAATCTTCTCAAGAGACAATATCCGACTTTAAGTCAGGTTATGTGACGTTATGTTATGTTGCATTATGTTACATGATATAACTTGATGGGATGTGACATTGTGTGACATATGACGGCATGTGATGTTATGTGGTTGTATGTGATGTTATATGATGCTATGAGACATTATGTTATGTTATGTACTTTTATGTTATGGTATGTTGTATTATATTACATTATGTGACTTTATGTAATATAATGTTGTATGCCGTTATGTTATTTCATATCATGTGATGTTATATTATGTGAGATTATGTTATGTGACTTTATGTTATGGTATGTGATGTGATATTATGTTACGTTATGTGGCATTACGTATTGTTATGGTATATTATGTTTGTGTTTTTTTAAACTTTGTTTATTGGCATTATTCAACATGACAATATTACAATTACGTCAATATGGTAGACATCACGTTAGCAGTCCGTGAGATATAACAGCACAGTACAATAACTGGGTTGAGGTACACAGAGTTGAATGCTTGGTGATTTTTTTTTTTTTTAAGTATGAAGAGAAGGCATTTTATTTCAACCATCTTGGCACTAGTCAACCTCTTGTTCGTGCGGCATGTCGTTATCAGTATGGCCTGTAGCTTGCGCAGAAGTGTCCTTGTCTGGTGTGTCATTGTTATGTTATATTATGTGATGTTATGTTATGTGACGTTATGTTATGCGATGTGATATTATGTTACGTAATGTGACATTAAGTATTGTTATGGCATATTATGTAATATTATGTTATGTGATGTTATGTTATTTGATGTTACGCTATGTGACACTATGTTATGTGACATTATGTTCTGTGAGGTGACATTATTTTATGTTACATGATGTGACGTTATATCATGTTAAATGACGTGATGTGATGGTGTGTTATTTTATGTTACCTGATATGATGGTATTTCATGTTATATAACGTGATGTGATGTTATATTGTTTGACGTTATGGTATGTGATGTGACATCACATTATGCTACTTTACATGATGATAAGTAGGTCTCGGAGTCAAGGATTTAGGTAGCTAGTCAAATAATTCCTGTAGAGCAGACACATCACTTTCTTCTTGAAGAGGGAGTGTGAGGCGATACTCGTGATGTTCAAGGGTGGGGAGTTCAGAGTTTTTGGGCCAATATTGAAAAAGCTTTGATCCCCAAGGAGGATTTAAAAAAGGTTTGGATATTTAGAAGAAGTTGAGAATTAGATCACAAATGTCGAAGTGGGTGGTAACCCTGCATTTTTGACGAGAATACCCCAGGTGCTGGTCCTATAAGGTATTTGTGGACCAAACAGGGAACTTTAAACTGGAACATCTCCTTAAAAGGACATCAAAGCAGCTGGGATAGAATGGGTCTTGGGTTTGAAAGGCGAGGTGATAAAGCGCTGATTCTAGCGGCTTAAGTTTGGGTTGATAAGAGCAATTTTATGGTTCAAATCTCTTTATCGGCACGTTTATATGGCGATAACAGTGGGAGCATACCATGAGAGGCGGCGCAGTGCTCCGAGAATAACATTATGTAAACAAATACAGAACAATCCCCCCCTTCGCCATCCACAGGAGTACCTAACAAAACTTGCTATACTATAAGGCACATTCCAATGGGGATGTCCTAGGCGTCCCTTGTGGGTGGTGTGTTGTCATCTACATCTGTCGACCACAGGAGTCTCAAGTATTTGAGGTAAGTCAGCAAAAAAAAATTAAAATGTTAGCCATATATATATAAGAAAACATATATGAAACGTTAAAAATAATATAAAAATATTATTTATTATTAATGTAAACTTAATATATAGAAAATCTAACATTAAAAATATTTACAATACCATATAAATTAAAATGAACAAACATAATAACAGAAACATTTATCACACTTTATTAAAAAATACAACTATTCCAAAAAATAGAATTTAAATAAAAAATTGCAATTCTTGCTGGATTAATACTATAAACAATAAAGAATAACAACAATTCAAATACTAGCAGAAGTGTTGACTTTGCAGGAGTCCGATTGACTATCCTAACTCAGATTTAGGGTAAGTAGGAAAATTGTTAAACTTTCGAGGAGTTGGATTTATTATTCCCACTACAAAGTAAGCAAAAGCATGGAAAGAGTTGGACCATGCCGGAGCAATTTCCAGTGTCGGATTGGGCCAGAAAATAGACCTAGGCCTCAATATAAAAGTACCCGTATTCGTGAATTAGTAATCTAAAAAAGTGGAACATGTTTGCAAATTGGGGCAGCTTTGAATTAGTAAAGATACGCTGCATTGGTAATTTGCAAAGTATGGTGGAGTTCATTTATTTGAAGTTGCGTAACACAATGGTTGTGGTATTATCAACAGTAAAATCTGGCTAAACAGACCATAAAATCAGCCCACAAACCTCCAACAAAAATGGCCTAGGAGATCATAAAACCGTCCCATACACAAACCTATCGGGAAAGCCCATAGGGCACTTCCTGATTGCCCTAGATGTCAGTCCAGCACTGGCTACATTTACTATTCCCATGCCAATGAATGCAAAAGCAGGGAACGTGTTAACCCCTCCCATGCTCATGATGAGCTCAACTCGTAATGAGGCACCGTTGCGCTGTGCTCATGACGAGCTGAGCTCATCATAACCGCAGTGGCGCTCACACGCGGGGATAATTCCCCTGCTGTGCTGAATGTTCCACGAAAACGGGTGTGGTCATGACGAGCACAGCTCGTCATGAGCACAGCGCCACCGTGCTGCATGACGAGCCAAGCTCGTCATGAGCACCGGGGCTCTGTGCGCCCCCCCCTCCACCCCCCCCCGCACAGCAGCCAAGGGGTTAAACTTTGGAGGTGTTAGCTATACCTCTCCAACTCTTAACCATTTAAAAATAAAACCATTTAAATAACTTAACAACACAAAAATATTGAAACCTATTTACAAAACAAATATGCATTGTAAATAAATAAAATTAAATGAAATAGAAAAAATAAATCTATCAAACATAAAGGAAAGTAATTACATTTATATTAATTTTAAATTGAATTGAGTCGAATTGTTTGTCTTTTTATGTTCCTGCCCGTTGCCTCCGCTCCCAAGGTCTGGCCCTTGCGGTGGTTCCCAGATTCAGGCTTAGCCGCATGGGAGGCCGCTCGTTTAGGGTAATGGCTGCGTCAGCATGGAACTCCTTGCCTGTTGAAATCCGTTTGCTGGAGGACCTTCTGACTTTCCGGAAGGCGATAAAAACCTTCCTGTTTTAGCTGTTTTCTGTCCCTGTTCCTGTTTTAGTTGCTTACTGGCCTCTTTTTTATATCCCGTTGTGTTACGAGCTACCTTGTCTCTGCGCCGGGACGCTCCTTGGCTGGAGTCGCTGCGCGCACAATAAATAGACGTAACATAACATAACATAACATAACATAACATAACAAATAAATACACTTCCATCCTACAAACCCGAAAAGCCACAAACAAAAGATACATTTAATTATTAATAAAATGTTAATGATATTCGAAAACAATTAAAGAAAACAAAATAAAACAAATATTCATAAAAGTAATTAAAAAAATACTAAATCACTTATCTACGAAATTGCCAATTATTTAAAATAGAATACATATTTGACGTAAATTATACATTTTTTATCAAGTATTCTCTTAATTTACCTAAAACCTCATTTCAAATAAAAGCAATTAATATTATTTTCTACCCATCAGTCCCCATCCTAATACCCTACAAACCAATTACCCGTTATGAATAATTAATTAATAATAAAACTCTAGAAACTTTAAATTACACATTAAAATAACAAAATACACTTAAGTTATTGAAATACCGATTAATCAATTCAAAAATGTACATACTTAATTACCATTTACATATTTATTTAATTTTGAACAAGAACTTAAAAATAATATTTTATAAGTTAAATAATTTCCCTCTCTATTCCCCTACAAACCAACACCCAACTTCTAAATGATAAATTACTAATACAATATAAAACAATGTTAATTACACTTTGCATATTTCACACTAAACTAAAAAAAGAATTACATTGATAATAATACTAATACCTAAACATGATAAAACATATATATATATATTAACTTAATTAAACATTATATTTAATACATCTGTATTAGGTATATAATATGATATCTAACATTATTAAAGAAAATATATTTTATACCTTTAACCCCTCCAGAGCTCATGACGAGCTCAGCTCGTCATGAGCCACGGTGCTCCAGTGCTCATGACGAGCTGAGCTCGTCATGACCGTGACCGTTTAATTGAACGCTCGCACGCTGGGCTGATTCCCCTGCTGTGCTGAGCGTTCCAATAAACGGGCGCGGTCATGACGAGCTGAGCTCGTCATGAGCACCGGGGCGCTGTGCGCGATCCCCTGTCCCCCAGCACAGCGGGGGAAACAGCCCCGCAGTGAAGGGGTTAAACCGATATTCTTGCCTTCTATGCTATGTGCCACAATATTTAACATCACAGTATTTTTGACACAATGAGGTATAGTTATAAGATTTGCCGCTAAGCAGTTTTAACGCTGTTTAGCTGCAATTTTCTTTACTGTTGCCACTCGGCAAATCCTAACACTATGTCAAGGCAGTAAAAATATTCATGTTAGCTTGAAAAAATTGCCGGCCGGCCAAATTGCGGTAAAAAACTTCATGCTCGTCAGCCTAACATTACTTTTCAGCATCTATCAGCAAAAAAGAGCTTACAAATATGCAGCTAAGGAAAACATATTTTTTAATTGCCTAAATGCAGAAAGGAGCAGCCAGGATGACCTTCAGCACAGGACAACACCCCCGCAAACCTACCCAACTGCAAGGAGTACCAGCCAGAGTTCCAGGGTAAGAGGAAGTGAAAACGCAGATACCGTCAGAGGAGAATGAGATCCTGATTGCAGAGGTCACGGAATATCAACACCAGCCCTTCGTCACCTCCAAGGTGTCATAGGGGACCAATAATATATATATGGCAGTCCATTGTTAACAAGGTGAACTCCATAACAGAATTCAAGAGAACAGTGACGGACTGCGAGAAGTGCTGGCATGATGCCAAGTACAAATCTATGCAGAAACTGGCGAGCAATCGACAGGCAGTATTGCATTCCAGAGGTGGCAGTCCATTGTAATTTGTTTGAATTTTTTGGGCCGCAAACGGTTAAGGGTTGAATTTCCATTGACAACTCGTACTCTGTGAGTTGTTTTTATTTCAGCTATGAAAACTTCACCCTAATGTGTAATGTGGTTAATAAAATAAAGCTAAGTAGTATTTGCCCTGTATTTGTATCGTATCGTATCGTATCTATGCTTATATAGCAATACTGCCACCCTACGGGTATCCTGACGCTTTTAGATATCCAGACACTTGGTCAGCTGGCTGGTGAAGAGAGAGAATGGGACATAGATCAGAGTTTTGGGAAAAGCCAGGTTTTCAGGCTTTTCCTAAATTTGATTAATGAGACACTCTGTCTAATCATTTGTGGTACCTTGTTCCATAGCTGTACCATTTGTTTGAGCAGTTGCATGCCTGGCAACCATCTACGGCTACGGCATGTGACATATGTTGTGTATGTGGCTATCAATGGTCAGTTGTGTCTGGCTGTCAATATGCAAACCCTCAGAGATGCATGCTGCGCCATACTTCCCAATGTTTTGTTGGCAATGCATTCAATTGTACAAGTTATACTGTTTTAAATATGTTGTATGTGTGACTACCTATGTGGCAAGTTCTTACCCCATTCCAGTAAGGTGTCTGCTACTGTCATGGGGTTTAGACATACAGATATTTGGCAGCCAAGTCAAAATATTTGGGGGCATGCATCCAAAGCACAAATGCCAATGGGACATTACTTTTGCTTATGTTCTTGTGGTGTTAAAAACTTCCCCATATTAACAGGGTTGCGTAAAGCCAGTTAACCTTGATTTACACCACCATGTTCACATTTGCCTTACCACAACAGTCTGCTGCAGAAAAGGGGTGGACTATTGGTGTTGGGTTGGATGTTTCACCACAAGATCCATAGCTTTGAGGCAGCTCCAGATTCACAAATCTGGGGCTGTGTTAAATTTGACAGCTTTGAAAATGGGACGTTAGACAGGCAAGTGTGGGAGACATGCATTTAATTCTCGTGAGTTTCAGCTCATTCCCTGTGTGCTGCATGCTGCAGCACATATTATTTAAGTAAACCCTCTTTCTAGATTATTTTTGTGCTTTAAGGTGTCCCTTCATGCACAGAATAAATAACCATGCAGCGCAGTCACCCTTGCTGCAAGGCACAGTATGCCAGCACTGGCACTGCCCAGATTTATTGGCACCAGCACAAGGACACAGATAGGGATGCACTGTAAATATAGGACATATGAATCCTCCCTGTGTGATGAGACAAGACAAATCATTGTGCTACCAGTTTTTGCACAACACCAGCCTCAGACCTTTCATCATAAATTACCCCTAACATTTCTGATTGTGAATTTGCTGTTTCATTGAGTGAGGCATGGACATGAAAGTGGATGTATGTGACCCTGTGAGGTGTTTTACAACACATGGTGGTGCACAGTGTCCACTGCAGGGAGTCTATACAGAAGTTAGTAGATGTGTCATGAGGTTGCACAGAACCACTGAACAAGTATCCTGTGTACCCTGTAATGCAAGACACCTTGAGGCCAGTGTAGGCCATACCTTTGACAGTATTTGGTATCCATTCATTCTGTGTCTGATCTGGCAATAGCAGTGCAGATTTCCTCTATTACACTGTGACCACTTGTTATGATTAGCATTAAATGACAGCTCAGATTGGTCTCCAGGTGAGTTATAACTCTTATTTCAGTACATGCAGCTATTTGTATGTGAAAGAATACAATCCTTATTGATATCCTTTATTCGTCTTCCAGGTTCACCGAAGGCTCTCTCCATCAGCACCCTCGATAAAGAAAAAACAAAGCAGGTAAGTCCCTGCCCTTGTTTATGGGTATAGTGTTGTTTTTGTGCTAGGGGTGAGGTAGGCGTTATAGCTCTAAAATAACTTTTCGATGTGAAATATATATGAACAGAACAGACTGTAATGCTTCAAGTGACTGGTGCAGTACTTTTGCACTTCTCTCCTTTTTTTTTTAAGGGGATGGTACTTTCTTCTTTTTTTCCTTCCCTTCTCCTTCCCTTTTATTTGGCCTCTATTTTCACCTCTTTCTTTTGGTTTGCCCTTTTATTGGAAGTCACTTTCTTTCCTTAAGGCTATTGCTTTAGTCTCCCTCCCTCCTCCCTTCTGTCTCACCTTCCCGCTCTGACCACTCTCTTGTTTCTTGTTTTTATGGAAAGAAACAGGCACACAGCTGGCAAAGCCATGCCCGTCCTGGGATGCGACGGGTATCCTTGGTTAGCTGGCGGTGAGGCGGCACTTCCTTTGCTCGGCTTCTCATTCCCTTCTGAACTGGTCGGGATCGCTCTTTGTTGCTCCTCTCCGCTCTTCCACCAGGATTCCTTCTTCGACGCGTCCTGACTCTCCATCTTTGGTTCTCCTCTCCAACGCCGACAAGTGCGATTTCCCAGCCTCTTGTAGTTCCGGGTCTTACGCGACAACGTGACTCCGCCCAAAAGCTTGACTTTCGGGCCAGGCAAGGAAGAACGGGCTGGCTGTTGTGTTGTCGTCACCCGGTAGGTGACAGATCCCCATCCCTGGATTTTCCTGATCATGAAAAGGGGGCAAACGTGATAAGAAATCAGCCCTATTAGGTTTTGCCCTGATTTAGGGAGCACATAAAACTGGAAGGGCTATAATGACAGAAACCACCTAAGTATTTTGCGGGGATTCTGTGTGGGCACAGTACTGTGCGCATAAAACCAGGACCTCAGTGACTTGTAGTGTACCAGAAACTCACCTCAGTACCCAGAACCCGTATCTGACTAGCATCAGTGTCTCATTAGCTCTCCATCCTACAGTGAAGCTACCAATGATTAGACAACCCAGAAAATGAAACTTAGGGTACTTTCAGGAATGGTGGGAATCAAGAACACTCGTACATTTTTATTCTTATAGCAGTCCACAACGTGAGTAATCAGAGACACGGAAAAGTTTAAAATGTTTATTTTAACAACGTGCTCTAAGAAGCAGAATTCTGGCTAACATAAGCAGGCATATGATTAGAAATAATACGATCAGCATTGTTACAATTCCATAAAACACAAAGGGAGAAATCATATTATAATGATAGCGGAAACAGGTCATATAGTGCCTTGTGAACCACCCTCCCATGCTGGGAACTAGGTGATATAATAATAATAGAAGGTCTCTTAGGCTTGAATGGGGAGCCGCATCCCTCCACGATCAGCAGTGGTGAATCACATCACAGGATCAGCAAAGCTCTCTCACTGTACAAGGGTTTTCTCCAAGTGTTAAACTCATGCATGTGGTGCAATATTAAAGGCACTAGAATTTCAGTTGTATTGTATGGCATTGCATTGCATTTTAGATTTATAAAGTGCACTGTAACCCAACGGCATCCTGGCGCTGCGGTACAAATACTCCGTCACCACAATTCCAGGCTCACTGGTTGCTAGTCTCGGCCTGTACTCTAGGGAAAAGCCAAGTTTTGACTTTGCCCCTAAACTTCATCAGATCCTGCATCTGTCTTCACTCAACTGGCAGACTATTCCAGAGGCGCGCTGCCACATAGCTAAAGGCTCTTCTGCCGGATTTAACTTTCTTAATCTTACGTATATTCACCAGATTAGTCGTGGAAGACCAAAGGCTCCGTGTGGTATTATACCAAATAAACTTAGACTGCAGCGGTATTGGTCCCATCCCGTGCAGTGCCTTAAAGACAATGCACAGTGACTTCAATTGAATCCCCTGAAGTATCGGAAGCCAATGCAGCTCCGACAATGCCAAGGATGTAGATGACGGTCGTGGTTTAGACAGGGCCACTTTAGCCGCCACCGTCTGTACTCTCTGGAGTCTCTCGATCAGGTACCTAGGTGTTTCCGGCAGTAGCACGTTTCCATAGTCATGTCGACTCCGAATAACGCTCCTTACTACATGTACTTGCATCTGGTATGGGAGTAGCGGCAAGATCTTCCGGAGAGCCCTGATAAGTGAAAAACAGCTTCCCACAATTTTATTGACGTGGGTTTCAAGGTTTAATTTATCGTTAAAACTGACCCCAAGATTGCGTACCGTTGTGACGGGTAGCATGGTATCTCCGTGAAAATGGGCCAAAAACCCAAAGGGAGAGAACAGGGGACTTTACCTGCTGTACGTACAGCAGAGTATCTCAGTTCTTTCAAAATTGAATTGTAAAGAGCTGTTTTTCAGCCAGTGCATCATTTCTAGCATACAGGCGTGGAATTTTTCCAGCGAGACTGCAAGGTTTCCCTCCAATGAGACAATAAGCTGTGTATCGTCAGCGTAGTTTACTAAGCTGACCCCATAGGACTTAATAATCGAGATCAGGGGGCTCATATAGATGTTAAATAGTATTGGGCTGATTGCAGAGCCCTGGGGGACCCCACACCTAATCTCCGTAAAGTCCGAACGATAAGGGGGAAGGGTGACCGCCTGTAGTCTGTTTCTCAGGTATGATCGAAACCAATCCAGTGCTACACCTCTCACCCCTACTGTTTCTAGCCTGGTCATGAGAGATGTGTGGTTAACCATATCGAACGCAGCAGACAGGTCTAGTAAGATCAAAATAGCTGGTTGTTCTCTGTCTGCTCGCATTTGAAGGTCTTCCAAGACGGTAACCAGAGCTGTCTCGGTCCCATGATCTGGGCGAAACCCAAACTGCACATCCTCCAGCTTGTTGTTACGCTCCAAAAACTGGGAGAGTGCCCTACTGACCAAACGTTCTATGATCTTTACTAGATATGGGAGGAGGGATATCGACCAGTAATTTTTAGGGCATGCTGGATCAAGTGCCGGTTTTTTCAACAAGGATGTAATAATTGCTTGTTTCCAGCTTGCCGGGACCTGTCCACTGCTCAGTGATAGATCGCACAGCTGTCGGAGTATAGGAAGGAACTCACTTCCCAGCTCCTTCCAAATTTTAGGAGGGAGGGGGTCCAGAGAGGAGCCTGAAGAGACTCCTGGGGCTATCTTATTAAACTCCGCCTTAGAAGGAATCTCAAAGTGATCCAAATAGATTGCCTGTTCCTCCGGCTCAACCCCTCTATCCCAGCTCTTTTGGTTACCCGTTCACGGTTGTCCATCTACCTCGCCGGATATACCCACTTCGTCAATTTCCAGCCTTTCAATGATTTTTCATATTTTTTTCATCAAAGAATGTAGCTGAGCTATTACATAGCTCTTTACTAGGTGGGATGCTGTTATTAGTGCATTCGGGACTTCATGATTTTAAAAATAGTCCTAGTACTGGTAGGCGCCTTCAGGATAGTTTTGGCGTAGTAGTCTGCCTTAGTATTCCCAATTTCCTTTTTATAATTGGCTAACTTTTCCTTCCAGAGGGCTTTGTCTATCTCTGCATATGCCTTCCTCCATTGCCGCTCTGCCAATTTGCAGTCCCTTTTTTTTGTCCTTAATGTATCATTATACCAAGGGGTGGAGGGTCTCCCCAACTTCCTGGTTTTCTTAGCTGGGGCAATCTGGTCAAGAGTTTTGGTTGGTTGCAGCTTTGTGCGTGTTGTGTCTAGAGCGGGGGCCGAACAACCTGAATAACAGCATACATTGTTATGGTGACCTTGAAGGCTTTTGCATGCAGACTACGGTCGCGATGTAAGTCTAGGGATGTGAAAAACAGACCGTTCTCATGCGATGAACCCAAGCAGTCTAACTTACAAAAACAGTTACAAGTAGTGTTGTGAGCAAAAGAGGCGAAGTGGCAAAATGGCATTTAAACTTCTAATACGCTTATGCTAACATAGGAATGTGTTCAAGCAGGGTCCTGTCTTCACTACACCCTCCCCTGATCGGACCACGGACAAGAAAGGAAGCAAATAAGGAACGTAGAGTTCAAGTTCGATTGAGACAGAACAAAGTTCACAATTGGCCAAACTGGATAATTGGAAGTGATAAATTCGAATTCGTAAGGAAGAAAAAAATTAAAAACCAGGAAGGAGTGGTAGGCTTCCCAACATGGAGGGAGGAGAAATACAAATACCAAAAATTATCCAAGGACTGTACATGCAGAAAATGGACAACTGCCAAATTAATCCATCAGCATATAGGCACAGTATTTTGCAACAGCCTCCAAAAGGAAGTCAGTGTTCTCATCAGAAAATAATTCAGCCATCCAATTTAATAAGTTAAAGGTACATACATGTTCTTCAATGGCTGGAGCCTCTAGCATCATCAGAGGACAACTTGCATGTATTTCGAGATAACTGCGTGCCAGGAAGTCATGTGCATATATTCCAATTTCCTAGGACGCCATGCTCCGCCGCACAGGCCATAATCCCAATACCAGAACAATCCAACTCATGAGCTACTAAGGGACTCATCAGTCGATCATAATCTGGGTCAGGAGACACTGTATTGCAGAGACACAAATCCAGAGCCCATTCAAAACAGCAATCCAGGCAGTGGAAAACTGGTTGCACGCATATAAAGTAGGAAAATCTGAAGGACAATCCATATGCTACACTCAAGGTGGCCAGGGGTAGCGTCCTGTATTATTCAAGCATCTGGTTGCGAAGCTGGAGCAGCCGGGGCAGGCCGTCTTGTGATGCAGATTTTGCAGCCATTTCTGAGCAAGCAAATCACCAGTAGCACACCGTCAGGCAAGGCGAGATTTAATGGTAACCCGCCGTGGATGCTGGAAAAAAATAGAATGAAAAAATGCCGATATCACACCAAATATAGTTTTGAATTAAGTCACAAGGCCAGAGCTTACTACTTTGATAAAATGCGCCAAGCCCATTGTTGACGAGGCATTGAATATTGTGTGAATCAAAGTGCCGAAATGTAGTGGGAGATCAGTATTTAAAAGCGCATGCATCTCGGTGCGGGTGTTAGCCACGTGAAGGACAAATGTTTCACGGGACCAAATAAGGGAGACTTCTTTCTGGGACAATAAAGCCCTTATTCTGCTCAACTTATTGAACTCTGTATTCAAGGTCGGAAGTGAAGGCCAGATGGACACATAGAGTCTCCCATGCAGAGGAGGGAAGAGCACATTTTTACAGCAAACTACACGGTGGGAGACTGTCACAATCTATGGAATCCCTGCCAGCATACCACAGCAATCTTCATTATTTAAAAGTAAATAGCTACCATTAGCTAGCAGCGTGAAAGTTGGTGTTATTGCAGGAACTGGATTTCCTTTCAAAAGGCAGGCTAAAATCGGTGCTTGCATGTTACACAAGCCGTGCAATTGTTTATTCTTGCAAACCAGTGAGTGATCAGGTGTGGAAGTGCATTCCTCTCCCTTTAAATAAATGTCTTTACCTTCTCTCAGGCACCTATATGTGAATGGCAGAGACCAAACCTCATGGAGATAGGTGCTTCCCAATGGTTCATATCTGCCTATGGCATAGTGTTTCATACATGAATTGAATTTAAACATGGGGGATGACAGTGTTATTAACCTATGAATGAGCCATACAGCTGAATTAGACTCTGCAACAGACAATGGTAAAGGTTCTAATTATTTTAATATTTAATACGTTTGCATATTATTTTAATATGCAAAAGTGAATAAGCAGCATCCTTCATGGACATGAACTGCTGTTTTTCAGTTAAATCAAACGGAAAAAATACAGATGAGGTATTCATGTAGTCCCAAGGCACTGTTCCAGATTTTAAAGTTTGTAAAGTCCAAGCAAAATACATTATAGAATGCAATTGATTTAGACCATGACACAAAACAGACACTTCATCATTTACAATATCCACAAACAGATGAAACAATGTTATCTCAAGTGTAAATCCTGGAAGACAGTGTATTATTGCTATTGTCGATGACAGCAAGCACTCAATTTGCTTGATCAATGCTCTTAACCTAGAAGCTGCTTCAATTTGGGACAATTATCAAACTTTGTTGTAAATAGCATAGATTCATCTTTTGAAATATGCAAATTCCGCTGGGGTACAGAGGTTACTGAAAATTCAATCGGACTATTGCCGCCCCGAGACCCACTGGAGGGCTGAATGAATAATGAACATCTCACACTAGAGATTGGCAGAACCCACCAAAGGGTAGAAATTGTCCCCAGGTACTACAAATCCCAGCATGCCGTACGAAGAACTCACCTGTGAGGCACTGGCAGGAAGTCACATCATCAGCAACAAGGTTGAAATAGTGCCTGGGCATGTCTGTGTGGTAAATGCTTTCTATATCTTTTCCTCTCTACCACTTTATCAGAATGTCCTGTGACATCATGGAATGTTAGTGTGCCTCACTGAAGTGAGATTGTCAGTTGGTCATCTCAGGCTGAGGAGCTGGTTGCTCTCTCCTGGTGGAGTTATATCCTTATATCTTATTACCTTGTAACCTACCACCTATCTATCTACCAATAAAGAAGAATCTACTACTACACCTGGACTATGCATCATTGTTTATGTACAACAATTTGGCGACGATACTTGGACTAACCTATGCTGCAACAAAAAGAATACAGGAACCAAACTATAAAGAAACCAAAGACTGTCCTAGATTCAAGTAAGTCTACTTTCTGGACATGAGTGAAACGCCCAGTAAACCCCACCAGTGTCCTTTTCAATTTGGACAGCCTGCACCCTGGCCGTCTGTATTGTGAGTGAACTAACTGTTTTTTTTCCCTGTCATCTGGAGTATGTCTATTTCCAGCTACAAGAACCACTGCCTCAGCAGGCCTGATCACCCTGTTGTGCCTTTAGGTTTCCTTGTGTACAATGACAGTTCGCTTTTAAATATCATCACTGTGTATAAGGTGTTTTCACACAGTGTGGACTTTGAAAGTGCCCTAACGCTAGCAGTTCACTCTCAATTACAGCAGACATCATTTATGAAGTCACGTCTTTTATATATATCACAACAGCCACCCACCATCCGTGTCGTCAAGCTCTACCCATGTGAGGCTTTCATCTCGAAATCTAAAACAACGAAAGTGAAGTTTACTCAGCGTGACCCCACGTTAGACTTTCTTTTATTCTGATGGTATTTTCACAGTGAGTTAATTACATTTCTGTGTTATTGACCTTTTCACAGTGTTGATGAGTCTTGTGCCGTCATTTTTCAATGTGAAAAAGGGGCACACTTACAACTTTAAAAGAGCGAGTGCCCCCCCCCATCACCAATGAACTGTCATGTTTAAATTTCAAAATGTGCACGAGCTGCGCACATCTTACCTTTTCACGAACAGCACCTTGTCATTTCTTTATGACGTCGGTCTTGCCTTGGCTGCTCTCAATAGTCTTCGCGCAGCAACGTGCCTTAAGCCACTCGGTATGCGTCATGCGGACGTACCGCCATCTTGGGATTACATCAACCTTGTCAATTAGCAGCAGCTTCCTATGCAGTTTCTCCCGCACGAGTGTTGCCAACCACAGTGTAACTTTCAATAAAGTTTCAAGCGTCTTGCAAGTTCGTTGGTGCCTGTTCTAAGACTACCGGAGTCACTATGGAGTTGTTACCATTGACTACATTTCTCTTCCTCTCCAATGTTGACGCAAGAACTGTGGATGTTTCAACTTTTGACGAACTCCTGCAGCTGTCTTCTTGTTTTGGTTGGAGGTTGTCTGCTCGTCACCTCTCTCATCACAACTAATGGACTATCCTGGCTAAGAAGATCTCGGGTAAGAAATCGCTCACCGGAGCTCGTGATTTTAATTTAATGTTGGAGTTTCATTTATAATGTATATTTATATGTGATTTCGTTTTCCTTTAACAGTGGTGGGTGTCAGTTTTTTTTAATGTTTCCTAAGACAACATGTTAACTCTATGGTATACCCTTACTTTGGGGAGGTAGTGGTGTCAGTTTGTAACAAATTTTGTTTACTAGAGTCACGTTATCTCATGGTATACCCTCACTTTGGGGGAGGTTGTAGTGTCAGTCTATGCCAAAATTTTACTTACATGTTACCTCATGGTGTACCCTATACATTCACAAGGATGTTTTGGTTTTACAGGGGATGTTTCCTATATTTAATCTCGCTTAGTGAGCTAGGTTGTTTGTGATTAATCAATACCCCATTCATGTACTCAAAGTTAGTACCTTACGATGTACCCTTATTTAGGGGAGGTAGTGGGGAAGTAGTTTTGTCAGTCAATCCAAAATTGGCTTGCTAGGGTCATGTTCTTACCCTTCGAAGATGTTACGTCTCACTTTTTACGTAGTGTACCCTTTTATTAGGGGAGGTTGTCCGTATGTGTCTACTTAAATTCTAAAATTCCATGGATTTATGTTCTGAAACTCCATGGTGTGGTGGTGATATGCATTGCCAACACCATCATTAAGTGAACTTGTCGTGAACAATTTTTACATTGTTCCATAGTGTACCCTTTTGTTAGGGGAGGTTGTCAGTGATGCTCAGGTAGTTGCATCACTCCATTGTTGTGTTGTTCCACCATTAAGCGAAATTGCGTTGAACAATTTTTGCATTGTTTCGTGGTGTACCCTTTTAGTATGGGAGGTTGTCTGCAAGTAACTAATTTGTTCGAAAGTTTCAAGGATTAATATTCTTTGAGTACCCTTTTCTGGGGGAAGTGGTGTGCGTAGTCAGCGCCAACATTAAATGATGTTGTGTTGAACAATTTCTACATTGTTCAGTAGAGTACCCTTTTGTTAGGGGAGGTTGTCTGTGTTGTTCTAAATTACATCACTCTATGTGAGTAGTCGGAGTGCGTTGTCAGCGCTACCTCTTGGTGTAGTTGCGCCACTATTGCTACTGTGTACTTTGTTCAAGGGGTGTTAGTTTCCTCTGGTGTACCCTTTCCTGGGGAGTTGTTTTGTTCCACAGTTTAAAGGTTGCCTTTCTTGGTGTACCCTTGAAGGGGAGGTTGTTAGTGCACGTCATGCGCTAATCTTTATTACAAGGCTTACCCTTTTTCTGTGTAGGTTGCTTGTTCATTTTTATTTGTGCTTATTTCCATCTGCACACATTTTGTCATTTAGTTGTTACGCCCTACTTGGTTTACCGGGATTGCTACCTGATTTATTAGGGAGGGTGGATGGGCATGTTACGTAATTTGCATTCTTGTGTTTTGTTCAATCATGACCATTTGTGCATTTTATATATATATCTCTACATGCCTCTTTTAAGATTTTCTTTGTTTCTGCTTCCACGCTTATGTTTCCAGCTTTTCTAATTATCTCTTTGACTTACTCTTATGTCTACAGTCTTCTCTGGAATCTTCTGCTCCATCTTTACATCTTATTTGCTGTTGTTCACTAACGGAAGAGGATGTGTGGTAAATGCTTTCTATATCTTTTTCTCTCTACCACTTTATCAGAATGTCCTGTGACATCATGGAATGTTAGTGTGCCTCACTGAAGTGAGATTGTCAGTTGGTCATCTCAGGCTGAGGAGCGGGTTGCTCTCTCCTGGTGGAGTTTTATCCTTATATCTTATTACCTTGTAACCTACCACCTATCTATCTACCAATAAAGAAGAATCTACTACTACACCTGGACTACGCATCATTGTTTATGTACAACAGTCTGCCAACGTCAACAGAACCTATGAGGAAGGAGCAGGGCCTCACAGACGCATCAGATTTAATTGAAATCAGGACTGTGACAGCCAGTTTCCCCGAGAATAAAGGTTTTATAAATCAACCTCTGTGGAGTGCGTCCTCGTTCCTTTGGACAAACGATGGTGAATATATGTATATATATATATGTATATATATATATATATATATATATATATATATAGAGAGAGAGAGAGAGAGAGAGAGATAGATAGATAGATAGATAGATAGATAGATGGATGGATGGATGGATGGGTAGATAGATAGATAGATGGATGGATGGATGGATGGATGGATGGATGGATGGATGGATGGATGGATGGATGGATGGATGGATGGATGGATGGATGGATGGATGGATGGATGGACGGACGGACGGATGGACGGACGGATGGATGGATGGACGGATGGACAGATAGATAGATGGACAGATAGATAGATAGATGGACAGATAGATAGATAGATGGACAGACAGATAGATATACAGTTTACTGTGTCGATCTGCATCGGCCATATATATGTTTGTATATGTGTGTGTGCGTGTGTGTGTGTGTATATATATATATATATTATCTACTGGCGGTCGCCGGTAGATAGTTATAGTTAGCATCTATTTTCCATAGGAAAATCGTAACACTCTATTCCCAATAACTTTGGCACTGATTGACGAATCTTTGTGAAATTTTCAAAACTCGTGGGGCGCTCCGTTCCGCTCCTATCTTGAGAGTTTCGGGGTGATTTGTCAAGGGGGTGCTGAGAAAAGAGGGAGTCCCAAAATGTGTTTTCCCCAGGCAATTTCCTATAGGAAACTTTAGACACGGCTACAGTCCGAACTGCTAAACGGAATTACACCAAATTTGGCAAAAAGGTGGCCTTTGGTTCAGAACGATCCCTTTTTGTTAAATAGTGTAAATCCGTTCAGTAGTTGCTGAGAAAATCAAAATTACAAAAGTTTCCATTTCTATGGCCGCGGAGGATCCGCGCACCCTCCCGATCACGAGCTGCATGCTAATTGGCTGTCAACACTCCATACCAGGAAGGGTTGGCAGCCAAATGCCCTCCAATTAAACAAATGCGAAAAAAGAGAAAAGGAGGCAGGGTAGAAACACCCCGATCCCCTAGGCCTGCTAAGGAGGTCCCACAAGAACCCCCAGGGCCAAAAAACAATTAATAAAAAAAAAAGTCAGCAACATCCGCCTGAAAAAAAAAATTACATTCAGGCTCCCGCGCTTCGTTACTATTTTTCCCCTGGGTGGGCCAAGTCCCGGGGCAATATTTTTATTGTAATGGACGGTCCAGAGGGGCCACCCAGCATCAGGGACCGCCACCCCCGGGGCTTTTCAGAAATATGTGCGGGGGCTCACAGCCCCCCCCAGCTCCGGGGACCGCCACCCCCCGGGGCTTCTAAAATAAATGGTTGGGGGGCTCAAAGGCCCCACCCAAGCCCCTGGGACCTCCACTCCATGGGGCTTTCCAATAATATTTGCGGGGGGCTCACAGCCCCACCAGCCCCAGGGACTGCCACCTCCCGGGGCTTTGAAAATAAATAGTTGGGGGGGCTCAAAGGCCCCCCCCAAACCCTGGGGACCACCACCCACCGGGGCTTTAAGAAAATATTTGCGGGGGCCCCGGGCACCACCACCCCCGGGGCTTGTTTTTTTTATTTAAAAAATAATAATAACCTGTGTGGCGCGGCTCGAGCACCCCCACACGCCCCGGGGTTGCCACCTCCCTGGGGCTCTAAATATTACATTTGTGGGGTTCGTGATGTACCCCCCAGCCCTGGGGACCACCACCTGGATGGGGCCCACAAGGCCCCCCTCCTGGAGCCCTGTCATGGCCCTGGGGACCGCCACCCCTCAGGGCCAGCTCCTGCAGTGTTCCGGGGTGCCCACCCCCGGGACACTGCAGTTTGCTATTGCAGGGCAGGAGGCTCGCTGCTCCCGCCTTGCCATAGCAAACTCTGCTTTGGTATTTGGAAGAGAGAGCAGGAAATCTGCTCTCTCTTCCAAATACCAAAGCCGATTGCTTTTCCACACGGGAAGCTGCACCTTAGCAGCTCCCCATGTGGAAAAGCAATGCCGGCTCCCACAGGACACGGGGAGCCGACAGGACCGTGGGGGTCCGCAACGGAGAGGGTACACCCTGGGGGATGGGGTCCCTGGGGCCATAAGTGGCCCGGGAGAGGGGCCACGCAGCCCCCCTCCCCAATTATAGAAAAGAAAACATAAAAAAAAGGAAAGGCTGGCCCCTGGAGATGGGGTCCCCGGGGCCATAAATGGCCTAAGGAGGGGGTCTACGCATCCCCCCTCCAAAAATTAAATAAAAAACAAAAAAAAGGCCAGGACCCGGGGTATTGTGTCCCCAGGGCCAATTATGGCCTAGGGAGGGGGGCCACGCGCCCCCTTCCAAATTTCTAAAAATAAAAAATGGGTCAGACCCTGGGGGATGGGGTACTCAGGGCCAAAATATTTGGAAAAGAAGGGGGCCACTCAGCCCCCCTTTTTTTAAAAAATTGAAAAAGCCTGACATTGCGCCAGAGGCCCCGCCCCCACCCTGTAGCACACTGCAAACGCGTCCCCTGGCGTGTTTGCAGATGGGGAACTAATTCCCATTGAATACTGCGGGTCCCTGGGGTCCAACTAGCCTACCATTAACCTCCAGTATGCGCCAGAAAGCTGCGTTGCATAGAGGTGTTCTGAGGTCACGCCCCTTTTTACACCTCTCTGCAACGCAGCTCTGTGGCTCTTAATGGAGGTACATGGTGGGCTAATTGCCCCCTAGGGAACCTCAGGATTCAAGGGGAGTTAATCCCCCAACTTAAAATGCCCCACAGGGCGCTTTTGCACAGTGGTGAAGGGAGGGGGCGGGCTGAGGTGACGTATGTGCAAACACGCCCTGTGGTGCGTTTAAAGTTGGGGAATTAATTCCTCTTCAATCCTGAGCCAACTAGTCCACCATGTACTAGAGGTGTAAAAAGGGGCTTGGCCCCTGAACACCTCTCTGCAACGCAGCTCTCTGGTGCATTCTGGAGGTACCTGGTGGGGTAGTTGGCCCCCAGGGACCCTCAGAATTGAAGAGAAATTAATTCTCCTACTTTGCAGACATGTCATCTCAGGCCCCGCCCCCTTCCTTCACCATAGTGCAAACGCGCCTCTTGGCGAGTTGTAAGTTGGGGAATTAATTCCCATTCAATACTGAACTAACCCACCAGGTACCTCCCGTATGCGCTGCAGAGAGGTGTTCAGAGGCCAAGCCCCTTTTTACACCTCTCTGCAACCCAGCTCTGTGGCGCTTACTGGAGGTACCTAGTGGGCTACTTTGACTCTAGGGACCCTCAGGATTCGAGGGAACTTAATATCCCAACTTAAAACGGCCACAGGGCGTGTTTACAAAGGGGTGAAGGGAGGGGCTGGGGCCTGAGGTGATGTGTGCAAACACCCCCATGGTCCGTTTTAAGTTGTGGAAATAATTCCCCTTCAATCTTGAGGGCCCCTGGGTGCTAACTATCCCACCGGGTGCTTCCAGTAGGTGGCACTGCACTGCGTTGCAGAGAGATGGTTCAGGACGTGCCCATTTTTACACCTCTCTGCAACGGCGCTTACTGGAGGCACCTAGTGGGCTAGTTTGACCCTAGGGCCCCTAGGATTCAAGGGGACTTAATTTCCCAACTTAAAACGGCCACAGGGCGCGTTTACACACTGGTGAAGGGAGGGGGCGGGGCCCAAGGTGATGTGTGCAAACAAGCCCTGAGTTGCATTTTTAGTTGGGGAAATAATTTCCATTCAATCCTAAGGGCCCCTGGGGGCCAACTAGCCCACCAGGTGCTTCCAGTAAGCGCCACTGCGCTACATTGCAGTGAGGTGGTCTAGGACATGCCCCTTTTTACACCTCTCTGCAACGGCGCCTACTGGAGGTACCTGGTGGGCTAGTTGTACCCAAGGGACACTCTGGATTCAAGGTGACTTTATCCACCAAATTAAAACGGACACAGGGCATGTTTGCACACGTCAGCTCAGCACCCCCCTCCCTTCACCAGTGTACAAACGCTCCCTGTGGCGCGTTTTAAGAGGTAGTTTTAATCCCCCTGCCCTTTAATGAACTAGGGTCTTACAGAGGAGGCCATGGTAATCAGAGGGGTACCCCAACACATAGTGTTCCCTAGTGTATGTAGGCATTGTAACTATATTCTAAGTGTCATATAGTATAGCACTGGCTCTAGGACTGGTTAGTCAGAGTCAGTTATCACCAGTACCCATCTGAGAAAGTTAAGGGTTCAGGATGATTTTGCAACAAGGCCTTTTTCTGCTCCTCTGTTCTTTCTGCACGTCTTCCTTCTCCCTGTACTTTTCTTCGTCTTTGAGGACTTCTGTTGCTTCTTCCTGCATTTCTTTTTCTTCTTTCTGTGTGTTTTCTTCTTTCTTCACATGTCCTACCTCTGTAAGCATAGTTAGAAACTAGCATTTAAAAAACTTAGAAATTAACTGAAAAAACATAGGTTTCAGGCATGTTATAATTACAAATTAGCATTTAAAAAACCTTTGAAATTCACTGAAAAAACCATAGGTTTCAGGCACGTTATAGTTAAAAAATTAGCATTTAAAAAACCTTAGCAATTCACTGAAAAAACTAGAGATTTCAAGGACGTTATAGTTAGTTGGACATTTCACTCGTACAAAACCATTGAAATTCCCCCGTGATAGTTAATTCAGCTAACTATAAATTGCGCGCCCGCAATGCACTGCTGATGACGTCACATATTACATCACTCATGACATGGTCAGTGACATCACTCATGACGTCACTGATGACATCATAACAGTAAGACTTAAAAAGCATGAGGAAACGATAAAAGAAAGAAAATTCTACAAATTTGCGAGAGATAAACACGACTATAAGACTGGACGCGTTTTTACGTTTTCTAGGTAGTTTGATAACATCAAGCGCTGTGCGCTAAAAAATGAAGAAAGTAAAAATAACACGGCTATATTGGGCGCACGAGCTGATGGTAACTTTTCTTCGGCAGAAGTAAGTAGTGTGGACAGCAGCATTGAATCCGACGATGGAATAGCACAAAAGACACTCCAAGTACCAACTCATTTCTCACCAGGAGAAGAGCTTTCTTGTTTAGTAGAGGACCGCCGGCAAACTCTAAGACCGCGCAATCAAGCGCAGAAACAAGGCCTAGAAAGAACCAACGGAGGAAACAGAAGCGGAAACACAAACTACAGAGGAAGAAACAAGAAGAACTTTAACAGCAAAAAGTAGACCAGGTACCAAATGATATTGTCGATAATACAGTGATTAATCTATCTGACATTACATTATCGTTGGCAGAAAAACAATTGTTGGCCTTGGGTCTATCATACTGTCCCACGAACTGCTTTAAGTATACTCAAACAAGAGTCAATGTTTTTAAATTCAATTGTAAGCTTAAATTGAGAAAGCATTTTGAACTTAACAATGCTGTAAATTTAGCTTCACAAAGTAGACCTGTACAGGGAATGTTCTCCAATCTTCAAGCTGCGGACGTGGGTGTTCTCGTAGCAGCACAATCTTTGGCCAACTTAAATGATATATCTGGCAATTCGACACAAGAAAATCTGCTGGAAGCTGGTATTATATGCAATAAGCCAATCACTAGTTTATTCAGACCTCCATCCACTTTCATCCCCATGATGCCTAGGGATGCAATCGACGTATTTAGTGATTGTATGGTTGAGTATCTAAAGAAATTGAACTGTGTGTGTATGCGTCAAAATAGACAGCGAAAATATTCTGAAATTCAATATACTAAGCTGATTCGCAAACTACATGATCATACTGAAGTTCTTTTTAACAAAGCAGACAATAAGCGGGAACATTGTAATGTGGCCGCGAGTTATGTATATGGAAGAAGCAAGGCAACATCTTAGTGATACCAACTGGTATAGGAGAGCTGGTTTTCAAGAATTAAGACAAAATAAGGAATACGTCTTCAGTGAGTTGGCACAGTGGAAGCGCATGGGTTTACTTTCTAAAAATGAATACTGTTTTCTGAAAAATTATTATCCTTTGACTCTCTTCTTGTACTTAATTCCAAAAGAGCACAAAAATGTGGTACCAATCCCTGGGAGACCAATAATCTCGGCACAGAAAAGTCTTTTAGAGGCCATGTCAAAATATCTTGATCATTTTTTACATGAATTTGTAGAAAATTTGCCATCATTTATCAGGGATACCGGACACTTTTTAACCAAGTTGAAATCAGTTGTATGGGAGGAAGACTGTCTACTAATAGTGATGGACATTAGTTCACTATATACGAGTATTCACCATACAGATGGCATTAAAGCAATTCGGTTCTACTTGGAGAAAAGAAGCATACAGATGTATGAACATTATAAGATGTTGGTTAAAATGATAGAGATCTGTTTGACCCACAACTATGTCTTATTTAACAAGGAAATATTTCAACAGTTACATGGAGTGGCCATGGGGGCATGCTTCTCCCCTAGCTACACGTGTTTACACATGTGCTGGTGGGAGGAGCATGTCCTGAGGGCCACCCACAAAGATATTTTTGACCGACATGTTCTCCACTGGTGGAGATTCATTGACGGTGTGTGTCTTATTTGGAAAGGTTCCCTTGAAACAGCAAAGAGTTTCATACATATTCTGAATGTCAACACCTTGAATTTGAAGTTTACATCAGATATTAGCTGGGAAAAGGTACAATTTTTAGATGTGGAAATCTATATCAAAGAAAACAGTATCCATACTAGATTGTACAGGAAGTTGACAGCCGAAAACTCTGTGCTTCATGCTAACAGCTCACACCCTCAACACTTCATACGTAGTATTCCCTATGGGGAATTCCTGAGAATTAAACATATTTGCAGTCATGATATTGACCTGATAAAATGCCAGAATGAAGCTTTTGAAAGATTTGTTGAGAGAGGATATAAAGCCATAGATGTAGAAAAAGCCAGAGACAAGGCTAACGGCACAAACTATGAAAGTTGTCTAACTGCAATATCTGAGATCCCTATGTCATCTGGGCAATAGAAAGAAGAGACTAATATCACTACTGTTGAACCACTTAGCAATATAAGGCTAATAACAAATGTTTGCAGACAAGAAAAACAGGACCGCAAGATACTATAATAATTGGCCGAATATTTGGTCTGACATAACTATGTCAAGAATCTTGCCAGAACTTCCTAGCTTAACATTTAGAAGGGCATCCTCAATGAGGGGTGCACTGGTAAGAAACAGCCCGGAAGTTGTAGTATCAAACACTTGACTTTCAGCAAGATCAGGGGTTTTTAAATGCAGTTCATGCCGTGCATGTAAATTTGGAAAATAGTTTCAGAATATATCACTGCTTTTAGTCCAGAGCCGATCAAAATCCAAGGACATTACACTTGCAGAACAAATTATGCAATTTATATTTTAGAATGCACTTGCCACCTATTATATGTGGGTAGCACAAAACTGCACCTTTTTAATAGGATAATACAACACCTGAGAGCGGTGGTTAATTCTGACCCCAGTTACCCTTTTGGTACGGCATCTCAAACTGGTACATAATAACAACCTGAATAACCTTAGATACTATGTCATCAGCTCAGTGCCCTAGAACATCAGAGGTGGCAATAGACAAAAAAGACTGAGACAAATGGAATGTGAGTTTATTATGTTGCTTGATACAAAAATGTCTAATGGCCTCAACATCAGAGATGATTTGCACAATTTTTTATAGATTGTTTGTCATAAATGGGTAGTGAATATTGATTAATGTTGGATCTCAGTTGCTTTTTAGTGGGTTTTATTTCTTCTCTTTTACCGGGTTTTAGTCTGGGTTTTCCCAGATTTTAACGGGTTGCTGTGGAGGATATTGCCAGCATTGAATTCCTGAGATTTTATCATTATTACCAATATTTATATTCAATTAGACATTTTAAATCAATGGCTGCTATATTTATGCTGTATTTTTTATTTACACAATAAGAATGGGTGGCTTAATGATTTTAACTGGTGGAATTTCGTTTTTACTTGATTTTACCTGAAGTTTCCTCTGTTTTATTGGGTTTTACGGGAGTCCTGCCCGGTGTCTCCATTGCGATATCATTTTGATATTTGTGAATTGGGACATGTCCCTACACCTGGTGTTAGGTATTATACGGAAAATACATGTATAAAATTGATGCTTTTATCAATGGTTTAAGTCGCCAAGATGGAATATAAATGTATATCTCTTTTTTCACTAGATACATCAAAACGTTAAGTCCGTAGATTGGGACTAGAGCGAAGGCAATCTTGAAAACTGACTAAGAATCTTAAAATTAAGGAAAGAATTAGGGGACGTCTGAAGAAAAAGCTGCTATGTATATATGATATTTTGCAATTTTGCACTTTCACTGGAGCACTTTTTTGCACATTTTTGCACATTGAGACTTCCCACTTAGTGATGTAACAAGATGTAATCTTAGAGTGCTAATCTAAACATTTAGGGCCAGATGTAGGAGCCCTAATACCGGTCGCTAACGGCCGAATTCGGCCGTTAGCGACCGGTATTTGGATTTTCAGATGTAGGGGCCAATTATTTTACAGAATCGGTAAATTTACTGATTCGGTAAATCCAAATGTAGGTGACACTCCTGAGAGTGCCACAGGCCCTTAAGAGTCGGTATTTTACCACACAATCCTATTGTGTGGTAAAATACCGAATCCAGGTGTGCATGCACATCTGTGCATGCACACTGTGCAATGTGACACACAGACATGCCCTTAGGGCATGTTTGTGTGCCACATGTCACACATGCCTTTACTTGGGGTGCTAGAGGGTGTCAAAGTGACACCCCCTGCACCTTTGCAACATTCGGTATTTGATTCCTATGGGCTTCACAGCCCATAGAAATCAATGGGAAATACCGATTCGGTAAATACCGAATGTTACCGATTCGGTAATTCAATTTTAAAAATTACCTACATCTCCCTCCTTCATATTTACCGATTCATAAATACCGAATCGGTAAAATTAGGTATTTATGAGTCGGTAAATTGAAGTTACATACATCTGGCCCATAGTGAGGCAAGACATTGTTCGTTGTACATATTAGTGATGTAACAAGATGTAATCTTAAAGTGCTAGTCTAAACTAATGACACTGCACTTGCACTTTTAAATCTGCATTGAATAAAGAAGAAGTTATTCTCTACATCTGTGGTCCGTACCTGCTTTTGAGATCGAGATTTTGATCGAGTTCAGGATTGTGGATATCATATATATCATATACATATATATATAAATATACACAAGCATATATGTATGCGTACACATATTTATGTATGCGTGTAGACACACATTTGCAGGGCTAGGCATAAACCAGGACAGGCCTTTAGTGAGAATAAAGGCTTTAGTCCTACTTTTATTTCCAGCATGTCTCGGTTTTTGGTTCTCAAAATCTGTTCACCCTACCTGTGTGGGCCCCAGCAGAACGTCTCAGCCAGAGGAGTGAGGGAGAGAGGGTTTTATTTTCACATTGTACTTAACCGTGCTACCATACTTTGGTGCTTCTCTGACCTCAAGCGGCCCTTCCCTTCCTGCTAAGGTTGTTGGCGCTATAAATAGAGTGGCCAACAGCTGCAGGCCTTCATTCTACCTGTGTGTCCGTCTGCGCCTTTTACTGGAGACAGAACCGAAGCCACATTTGGCACCAGTGGCCCCAGCTCTCCACTGGAGGTGGTCACCGCGTGCTTCAGGAAATGGCGTCAGTTCCTCGCGCCTTAGCTCTGATGCTGGGGGTGCCGCATGGTGCATGCTCAAACCAAAGTCCCCTTTCCACATCTGCTGTTCATTCGCATAGTGTATCTTTCACAAACATGCCAAAAGACCCGATTCAGGTGGGGGAATCCTGATTTTTGACGCAAAGGCAGCTTTTTTTAATTGTCTACGCCTAATATTGTCTTTGCTTCAATATGCCAATGGAAAAAATACATTCCCTACGATTTGTTTTCAAACTCTCCCTCCTTCCAGTTTTAAACATGTTGGCATGTCTGCATTCACACATTTCTTCTCACAATATGCTCCCTGTTGCTACTTTCTCTTTGTGACCACATCAGTGGTTACATGTCGTGCCACCCTGTGTGCAGGATTTGTAAAATGCGAAACTAGGAGAGAGTCAGGAAACTGTAAAAATCTCCGCAAACACGCAGAAATTCCGCAAACACGTGGAATTGCTTGTTCGCGATGCTTTTTTACTGTTTGCAATTACTGTTTGCATTCTCGGAGGGATATATCTCGCAAACATGCATTTGAGAACGCGAACAAGCAAAAAATTTTACGAAGTCGCGGAACGCAGAATTTTGAGCAATTTCATGTTCTCCGCAAATTCCACAAATTCCGCAAGCGGAACGGAATTTACCTCCCAGGCCTAGTCAGGAGCGAAATCTACAGGGTCAAAGATAGAAATAGATAAAGCGATTAAATCGAGTAGCGGGTACTCAGCACTGAGAGAGGAAGCGTGAGGTGTTGATCAAAACTACAAAGCTCTGCAACTGAAAATGAGTTTGCAAGATGCATTTATTAAAAAGTAGCTGTGTGGTTGTGGCATGCACAAGAGCGGCCTGTGCAGGTAAGAGCTGTGGGGCTGGGCTCGGGGGGGATTTGTCAGACTGCCATGGGGGGAAATTAAATAAATAAATAATTTTCCCTCGTCGTCATCTGTCGAAAGCTCCCATTCCTCTCCCCACTCCCCAGCTGGCCCCACTGCCACACTGCTCTTATCTTCACGGGCCGTGGCTGGACATACGGCCAAACCAACATGGCGTCTGACAGATGAAATCCGTAACCGGGCCTCCCTAGCATGGAGACGCGACAACAACCCTAACTGAAACCCACTAATTAGCAGCTTAAGGAGGGGATCCCAGCCAACCATCCTTCGGTGATCTGGAAATGACAGTGGAGGGTTAGTAACTTTTGCAGGATTCTCCTGACTGGAACAGTTGTTCTGTTATGTTATTGGGGGTATTTTATATAGCGCACGGCTACTCCGAAGAGTGTTCTGGCGCTGACCACCATCATGGAGCTTATGTGACCTTAAGCGCAAACGATGCCACCACTCGAGTAATCTGTACTTACCTTTCGATATTTTAGTCTCGATATTATGTCTTCAACACTCCTGTATAAAGATAGTCTAGCTGCAATATTCAGAGGGCACACCAAGGTGAATTCACAGCCAAGGCGACAACGTGGAAATTGAGTTTACACCACACCTATGTTTCTTTAAGCAGGGAGCAGCCATTAGATTAGTAGAGGCTCAATGCAATGTACATGGAGGAATGTACTTGGTTCATTTGGAATTCAGACATTCGGGGGAAGACCTGTTGAGGCCTTTGTGTGAAGTTGGCAAGAACAGGAGAAGCTGAAGACAAAAGGGAGGCTGCAGGTACCAGAATGGCAGCTTGAAGGTGGATGGTTTGTAATCCACATCAGCACACATCTAGTGAGATCTCCTGCTGTTCCTCTAGGAGCCTCTGGCACATGCATAAGTTGAGGAGCAGACTAGGTAGCGTTGCCACCAAGACCTGGAACGCCCTTCCCACCCATCTACGGCAGACCCAGGACCTGCTCGCCTTCAGCAAACTCCTCAAGACCTGGCTCTTCGAACAGTAGCAGCACCCCCTCCCCTTAGCGCCTTGAGTCCCTCACGCGTAAGTAGTGCGCTTTACAAATTCCCTGATTGATTGATTGATAGCTTTGAAATTTGGCCCCTTCTGGATCATGATTTCATTGGTCCTTCTCATCTTTTGTTGACTGGAGTTCCCCAAAATCCAAATAAGGTCCAAACACTGCCGCCCACTCCTTGAGTCTTCCCATCGTGTGGTCCATCGCGACACAGGCTGCTGAGAGGACAAGTATTTTTCCAGTTGAGTCCGTGTTTGCTTTTCGGCAAAGGACAACAGGAGCTCCGTAGAAATCTGAGCCATGGGTGATTGACCAAACCTTGCACGTGGCCACGCCCACTCTGAAAGTAAGCACTACACCTTCACTTGAGTTTGGAAGTTTTTGGCCACAGTTTTAGGAATCACATGGTTTAACAACATGTGCCCAATGCCAATTTTATTTGGGGTCGTAAATCATCCTGAATGTTCATACGATTGGCAAGGCGGGCATTCGGGCATAGGCCGAAGGGCCGGTGTCTCAGTGCCCTCTGTGGTCCGGTTTTTTCTCCCCTTTCCCAGTCCACAGAGAATGGACTAGGAAAGGGGAGGAAAAAAAACGTCCCACAGAGGGCACAGAGACAGATAAATAAAAGCAGCCTCTCTGTGTGGCTGTACAGCGATTATCAGCTGTGGCCTCTCCTTCACCCTCTGCCCAGCCAAGCAATCACCCTGAGGCTGGGCTGGGGAGGGGTGATTGTTTGCAAGCATAGTCCTCCCAGGGGGCCAGGTGTTGCTCAGGCCTATGAGCCATTTTCACCTCGGCCACCCTGGGGCCCACGCAGCCCAGAAACAGTGTTAGTCTTAACACCTCGCCCACAGCCCTTCACATTCAGGGCATAGTGGGCGAGGAAGAATGGGCCTCGCTGTGAGGGCCAGGTGTTGTTTGGAAATCGCATCATGTTCACCTCAGCCTCCTCCTGGCTACCTGGCTACCTTGGATGACCCAGCTCCTCTGACAGGACATTGCCCTGAGGCCTGGAGGTCTGATTAATTTACTAATTGCAGGGGCCTTACCTCTGTTCATGTGCTCCTGAGCTGAAGGTCTGGGGGGGCTAAGTTGGTTCGTAATAGCAGGGGCTTTCCTGCTTTTCAAGGGCTCCTGCGCTGGAGGGATTGAATAATTTTGTGACAGAATGGGGCCTTGCTGTTTTTTTAGTTGCTTAGCATGTAGGCCATTGTCAACTAGGCCCTGTGTCCTGCTCAAGAACAGTATGGACTGGTGGCCAACTAATCTGGGCAAATGTCTTATGCCCAAAGAATCAGTGCGGAACCTGGGTTTCTACTTGGACAATAAGCTATGTATGAGAAACCAAATAAATCATATTGTAGGGACCTGCTTTGGACTCATACGTAGCCTCAGAAAGGTTTTTAAGTGGATTCCAGTGGAGGCTCGGAAACCCTTAGTCCAGGGTCTTATCATAAATAGAATGGACTATGGGAACGCCCTCTTATTAGCCATCAATGAGCACCATCTAAATAGACTCCAGGTTCTGCAAAATACTGCAGCACGGCTGGTGCTCAACTTGCCACGCAGATCCCCATCGGTCCCCTGCCTAAAGAGCCTTCATTGGCTCCCGGTAAAAAAACGAATTCTGTTTAAAACACTATGCTTAATCCATAAACAGACTTACGGAAACGGCCCAAAATATTGGTCTCGTAAGTTAACATGGTACCAGCCCCAAAGAGAACTGCGATCCAGTTCAGAGTCTCTGCTAACTCCTCTCAGCATACGCACCTCCAGAAATGGAGGTCACACATTCTCGTTTCTTGCTCCCTCCTCGTGGAACAAAATGCCTCATGACCTTCGCATTGTCCTGGAACACAGCTGTTTTCGTAAAAAGCTGAAGACATGGCTTTTTACAAATTAAGATCTATCATTCCCCTGTCAGAGCCATCTGCATGCGCCATGAGACTCTTTGGATGTGATATGTGCGCAATACAAATATCTCTTACTTGACTTGACTTGACTATCCTCCCACTTTCATTCCTTGTCTGTGCAAATGGTTTTTCATGAATGGGCACGCCCCTTGAATGTGGGCCACGCCCCTTAATTATGGGCCACGCCTCATAAATGTGGGCCACTTTTTTCGTCAGTGCCCAGGCCAAATTGTGATCCCAATCCGACTCTGTCGGTGAGGTACGCCATACAGCGGGCCTTGGTTACGACTGCCACCTTCTGTGTCCCCTCCCCCAAACAATGACCACCTAACTCTGCCGTGAGGGACACGAGGTAAGTAGCCTGGTCTGCCACCCTGCTGTTATTTTCTTTACCACTGTTGTTTGTTGCTGTTCTTGGACGCTGTGTGGAGGGTCACGCACGCCGCGGTGGAGGGTCACGTATGACCCCGTGGAGGGTCATGCACGCCCCCGTGGAGGGAGGGTCTCACACACACTGCTGTGGAGGGTCATGCACACCGGTATGGAGGATCACGCACGCCGCTGTGGAGGGTCATGCATACCCCCGTGGCGGGTCACGCACACTGCTGTCAACAGTCACGCACACCGCTGTGGAGAGTCACGCATGCCATATTGGAGGGTCGCACACGCCCCCGTGGAGGGTGACGTACCCCGCTGTGGAAGATCATGCACACCACTGTGGAGAGTCATGCACGCTGCTGTGGAGGGTCACGCATGCCGCCGTAGGAGAGTCACGCACGCTGCCGTGGAGGGTCACGCATGCCACTGTGGAGGGTCACGCACGCCCCCATAGAGGGTACCGCAAGCCGCTGTAGATGGTCACGCCCACTTCTGTGGAGGGTCACGCACGCCGCCATAGAGGGTCACGCATGCCCCCGTGGAAGGTCAAACGCCATTGTGGAGAGTCACGCACACCGTTGGGGAGGGTCATGCACGACGCTGTGGATGGCTCGTCTGGTAGACATTTTGGGGACCACAGGTTGACTCAACAGTGGAGAGTCAGGGAAGGAGAGTTGTGTCATCCAACGCTGATTCGTGCAGCTCACTCAAGGTTAGAGCTGATACATTTCAGCTCGGACCTTCCATCGCTGAACCACGAGAAGAGCCTTTGATGCCAGTGCTGCACACTCATTTACCAGATTTATTTCCAGTAAATAAAAAAAAGTAGATAATAAAGATATCTATAAAATCAATCATCATTATTTTGTGAACTAGGTGGTATCAAATTACCCAGTTGTGCTCGCCTCTTCTTTCATGGTCAGAGCGGTGCACATGCCAGCCCCACCCTCCAGGACCAGGCGGTAACTGTACAGACATGTGCCAGGATAGTGTGTGTGTGACCTGTGGCATAACATAGGTAACCTGGGCACGAGTGCCGGACAGCAAATTGGGTTCCCCACCCCTTGTCTGGTAGTGCAAAAACAGTGACTAATTGAGGTAAATTGGCCGCTCACACCCTTGTGTCCTGGTGCTACTGCACCTGCTGCACAGATGTATGCCAGAACATGTCATGTGCACAACATGTGGAAAAATCGTCCCCTAAATATCGAGTTCCAGGATAGTGTGAAGGTAAGTATGTGAGGGTAACCATGCATTCACTATTCCCAACTTCACAACCACGTGCCATAAAGGGAGATGTATTTATATGTGGAGTTAAGTACAGTAATCCTAGATGCCTATGGATAATACCTTGACAATGTTTTACTGCTCTGTTTCATCCTACTCTTACATCACAATGTCACCCCCTTCCAATATTTTGCCAGTGTACAGTAGGTGCCTCGTGACGGCCTGACCGCAGGCGCCTCGAAGCCCAGGCGGAATCAGGCTGCGCTTCATACTTTCATCCAATGTAGCGCCTGGATCTCGCTGCCGGAAGCTACCCTCTTCGCCGGGTGTGTCCTCCGTGGCTGGCTCGTTATCAGCAGCCTCCGTCGGTGTGGGGTCACGTCCAGTCCGGGCAGCTGCTTCCCGGTGCAGAGGGGGCGCAGCGCAGTGCTGTGGGGCTTCCTGGGCGGGCCTTCCTCCCTGCTGTCCTATTGTTCTTGCCAGAGCTGGCATTTCCGGGCACTCATGTCGGTGGGGGAGGGGACGTTAATGACTCCAACAAATGTTTTTGCTGTTTAGCCCAGTGAGTATGCAACCCAGTGTTAGGGAGAGGCCAGGGACCAGGGAGTGATGGCGCTAGGCACTAGGGGGCAAACTTACAAGCACCGTGCGCCACTTTTGCGTCACTTTTAACATGGGAAAAGTGACGCCAAAGTGGAGCAAGGGGCTTGTAAATCTGCCCCGAGGTACTTTGGAAGTCCATACCCATAGGTCGGCAAGCCTCGCCAGATGACCAGGGGCGTAGCTTCCATTGGTGCAGCAGGTACAGTGGCACCGGGCATGTCAGGCCAGTAACAGTACTCACCAACACAGAAATCAAACTTTAAAGAGGCGTCAGGGTCCCAGTATCAATTACTTTTTGTGGTAATAAAACCGGGAAAATGAAATACAAAATTGACACTTAGCATCACGAGCTCCATTACACAGGCTTGCATTGGTAGGACAAAGAGAGCCACTGCTAGTCCCTCTTGTAGGCTGGCATAATGTTACAGGGCACCCTGGTTTTGTGCAGTGCCATGGCAAGATGGGGTGGTGCAGCAGGTTTGTTCTTAGGAGACAAAAGTCTTCTGGTGGTAGCAATGGTCAAAGTGGAAGAAACGTGTGGGAACTGTGGGCCCGATTCACAGAACTAACTTAAGACAAAATCCTAAAATACAACCATTTTGGTATTCACAGAAGGCACTTACTCATTTTGGTATTCACAATGCACTTACTCATTTCGGTATTCACAGAACTAAGGAGTCCTACCTTTAGGACTCCTAAATGCCTTCTGTGAATACCGAAAGTCTTAAAGTTAGGATTTTTCTCTGTTTAGGAGTAGTAAAGATGGGAATCCTAACTTCTGTCAGTACCGAAATGAGTAAGTGCCTTCTGTGAATACCAAAATGGTAGTACGTTTAGGATTTTGTCTTAAGTTAGTTCTGTGAATCGGTCCCTGTGATCCTGAGCACAACGGGGCAGGGCCAGTGCGCATGGGGGCGGGATCAAAGACATGGCTAAAATCATCAAAATATTATAGAACTATTTTGTTGATCTTTCGCCTTCGGGTAACTGCATTTACAATCCTCTACCCTCTTCTTCACCCTACTCCAATCAATCAATAATTTTATAAAGTGCGGTGAATCACCCATGAGGGTCTCAAGGCGCTGTAGAAGTTTACTGCTGCGTGGTGGCCGTGTCATTCAAACACCCTGGTCTTGAGTTGCTTCCTGAATAGCTGGAGCAATGGTCCGGTCCTCAGGTGTAGGGGAAGTTTGTTCAAAGCCTTAGCTGTCATGTGAGAGAAGGAGCATCCTGCACTGTTGGTTCGTGGATCCGTGGGGTGTCTGCGAGAGAGAGGTGGTGGATCGGAAGGGTCTGGTTGGCTGGAGGAAAGTCAGGCGGTGTTTTGTTGTAGGATGGACCTTTGTTGTGCAGGGCCTTGTTGGTGTGGGTCAGCACCTTGAACTGGCATCTCTTCTGAATCAGGAGCCCATGTAGTTTCTTGTGATAGGGTGTCATGTGAGTCCTTTTGGGGAGGTCGAGGTTGTGTAGTGCCGCTGACTTTTGAATTGCCTAGAGTCTATTCATGAGGCGTGTTGTGGTTCCCACGTAGAGTGTGTTTATGTAGTACAGCCTGCTAGTGATGAGGGCCTGTGTGATGGTTCTTCTAGTGTTATCAGGGAGCCACTAGAAAATCTTACAGAGCATGCACAGGGTGTGGAAGCGAGCTGACGAGACTGCGTTGACCTGTTTCTTCATGGATAACCTGCCAGCCAGTATGATGTGAGGTTCCATGCGTAGTCTGTCGGAGAAGAGGGTGGGCTAAGTTCCGTGGGCCACCACGCGTCGTTCCATGGTGAGGTGGTGTTCCCAAAGATGAGGACATCTGTCTTGTCTGTGTTGAGTTTGAAATAGTTGTCCTTCATCCAGTCGTGATGTTCCTCATGCTTCTATGGAAGTTGGCTTTAGTGGTGGAGATATCTTCTGACAGTGAGAGGACGAGTTGGGTATCATCGGCGTAGGATATGATGTTGATTGCATGTGATCTGACGGTGTCAGCGAGGGGGGTCATGTAGGCGTTGAAGAGGGTGTGGCTGAGAGACAATCCTTGGGGAACTCTGCAAATGATCTTCTTGTGCTCTGAAGTGAATGTTGGGAGGCGGGTCCTCTGGGTTCTGCTGGTAACGTATGAGGCGAACCATCTGATGGCATCTCCATAGATCCCGGCGTAGTGAAGTCTGTTGATCAAGATGTGATGGGGGACAGTGTTGAATGCAGCACACAGGTCTAGGCTGCTGTCGCTCCGTAGTTCAGGAGGGCTTTAATTTTGTTGGTGTCTGCGATTAGGGCCGTCTCGATGCTGTGGTTGGCTCGGAATCCAGATTGAGAGGGGTCTGAGAGGTTGTGTTCTTCTACAATACTCCTTCCTCACCCTTTTAGCTGTCCCCACCCTCGTTACTGCTTTCTCTACAAGACTTCACTTCACCTTAGTGTTTTTCCATCACCCCCACCCCCTCCTTCCGGCCTTCCAGGACCTGTATATATTAACCAATTGTCACACTCATATTGCATTGAATTTATTGTTAACTTGTAAAGTGCATCTCTACCTTGAGTGGCCATGCCCTATATAAACCTGTAAAATAAATGAATAAATAATGGCTAGAATGTTGGGAAACCAAGTCATGAAGCATTGGGGGGCTGCCAGTTCCTTGTTCCCGGGTAGTGTCTCCATGCCCTTTCTTCTGAAAGCATGTCTTTGAGGCAGTGGCAGTGGAACTGGGGAGCTGTAGGTGCTGCATCACTCCCAATGAACCTTTTTTTTAAACTTGTTATTTATTCAGAATTGTACAAGTATCACATTGCATACTATCTCACAGCGTCATGAAGTAATGAAATAAGTAATTAGTATTCTCTTACATATCAGACTACTACCGCAGCCTTTGATAGCAGCCCTGGGGCTTGCCTCTACACTCAGCCCTGGAGCATCATTATAAATCACCTATTTTCATATTTAAAACACAGTACAATTCCTGTGGACGTGAGTTATTCAAGAAAAAATATAACAGTAAAACAAAAAAACTTGGCAGTGACTGGCAGTCAGATATTATTCCCCAGAGAATCCAGATCAGAGAGCAGGAATCAGCTATATACATGATCCAAACCCCCCTAACTCCTGTGGCAGACCACCCGCCCCACCCGAGTAGGGGTGGCCAACTGGAATGCATGCTTGGGTATAGGTCTTGAGCTGCTCAATCTATCATGCGATGCATCTAATCCTCAATAATATCCATTAGGGACACCTGACTCCAACTTGTACCTGTCAACTGGGCTCACACCTTGGGTCGCAACCCCTCTCACCTTCAGTGTTACCTCAGGCCATTCCCCCTCGCACACCTCACATCCGAAAACTTTACACAATGTCAGTCAGACAATCAAGGGGTGTACCTCCGGTATCACCTTGGGGGAGATGAAGTCTGCCGTCTGTGGAGAAACCATTGCTACATCACCCGGCCTCCCATTCGACAGCACGTTCTCCATCATATCAGCCCAAGCCTCTAGATCGCGTGTTGTACTCTCATCAGTGCAAACCAAGCACAGACGACCCTCCTCAGCCACGTCGCACTCGCTCAAGTCCGCCCTCCATTTATCCAACCAGGGGGCGTGCAGGGGGTATCCAGTGTATGGCAATGCGGTGTTCAGCCAGCACTAGTCCCAAAGGAGCAAATCTATGTTGCACATGGGCACTCGTCTTGGGGACCCGGAGGACACCCAGAACACAATGTTGAACCGACGACTCAACATGGACTCCGTGACTGCCCGCAGCACGTGCCATACTACTGACCAGTATATCTGAAGTCGGGCACAATCCCAAGTTGTGTGTAGGAACACCACGGGATCATATCGGGGGCATGTCGGGGAGGGGGCTGCATTAAATCTCGACAGTCGTTGAGGTGTCCGATAGGTATGATGCAAATAATAAAACTGCGTAAGCTTAAAGCGTGCGTTACTAGCTACATACCAGACCTGTGCCAACGCTCATCGCCACTCCCCCTCTGTGAGTGGCAATGGCAGGTCAGCCATCCATCTATCTTGGATTTTTGAAACATCAACCCTACGGTCTGCCTTCAGGGCCTTATATATGCGGGGCATCAGTCCCCTAGAGGAGCCCGAATCAAGTAGTAACACCAGAGTTTCGGTTTCCTCAGGCTCACCTGGGAATGTTGTCCATACCCCGCGAGCCATGCGCAAAGTTTTTAGCATATTGCAAAGAGTGACCATCCTGCACTCTATATCACTCCTTCACATTTGCAAAGGAAAGGAAAGTACAGTTGACGTACAGGTCCCCACATTCATTTATTTATTTATTTTATTTATAAAGTTTTATATAGCGCGACATGACCCACGAGGGTATCAGAGTGCTTTACAGTGTACAGTTATTAAACATTAGATGGATGATGTAGTATACAAACATTTGGTATTCGCCATTCAGTACAAACAAGGTAGATAGTAGTATATGGATAGTATAGGTGACTAATAGTCAACAAAGAATGAGTCACGAGGGGATCAAAGCGCTACACAATACATAGTTATTAGACATTAGGAGGTTGAGGTAGTATACATACATTCGGTATTCTCCATTCAAGACAAATGCGGTAAACTGTAATATATGGATATCATAGGAGACTTTAGTCAACATCGAATTAAAGTCTTAGCATGTACATTTGTTCATTAGAAGCATTTTTACTTCTTTTTTGAAGGAGGTAAAGGATGAGATTTCACGTACCACTGGAGGTAGGGAGTTCGAAATCTTCGGTGCGATCCCTGAAAAAGCTCCGCAACCAGTACTCTTTTTATGGAAGGATTGTGGTTTCAGTAGTAGTGACCTTGCACTTCGCAATTGTCTGCATCCTGCCGATCACTCTAGCTTTAGTGCTAAGTAAGTGCCCCCTCATACCACCTCGCCAAGTCCATCACCGTTTGTATCTGACGAAAGCCTTGGAGCCAGTGTAGGGGGAGGAACTAAGCGTATGGGGTCCTGTGTAGGACCAGGACGACTTGTCGCTCCCAGGCCTGCGATCTAACGAACCACGAACAGGCAATCGGAAGAGTCTGTAAACCCATCATGAGATATCTCAGGTGCACCACTCCAGCGCCGCAGTCCGCCAATAACGCCTTCTCTGTAGTAGGACCCTCGGTGCACCACTGCAGCGCATACTGCAGCTACCCTACAAGACATTAGAGGCCGAAGTCTGGGAGACCTTGGCCCCAAGTCCATATCAAAATTCAGCACCTCCAATTACAAAATAACTTTTAAGGAGTTCACCTTGAAAATAAACAATAGAGCCTTTGGAATTTTTGTCTTGCAGCATGCAATGTTTCTTCAACTACAGAACTTCTAATGTGAGATGGCTGCTACGGAGCAGCTGCTGGTCATTCTTTTGACACAGTCTTTACTTTTCCCATCTCTGACTCTGAAATGAAGGCATTTTGTAACTTGAGCCCAGTGACCCAGTCTGCTGGGTTACAGAGAGAGTTGAAAGGAAAAGGATGCAATGTGAAGTGTTATAATGCACTCGTAAATAAAACATCTTCTTGGTTTACAAATTACTAGCATCTGTTACCACGCATGCCAAAACAATGCATGGCTTAACTACAAGTTCCAGTACAACACAAGTAATTATAACAGCTTGCTTTAGGGAACTGCAGGACTTTAGAAAAGTTTAAATTACTATTCCAACTCCAATCGCTGTATCAATAGGGAAGGTGTTGGACTTAAAATTCAACACCAGTCCAACACCGTATTCCCTAAAGCAAGTCTTTGTAATGACGTGCGTTGTAATGGAACTCGTGGTAATGTTGCAGTCGTGGTACTGACTGTGTTGTAAAGTCACTATGTTGAAATGCTTGTGTTGTAATAGATGTTTCCCTTACAAACTAAACTTTTCAAGTACACACAAAATTATTGCCTGCAATGAAACACATTATGCATTTGGATTGTTCACAACCATATGGCCTTGAATATGAGTTTTGTCAGAGGAGTAGATGCTGTTTATCACACCCAATAAAAATCGGCTCCCTGTGGATCATTAGTTACCCAGTGAGAGAAAAGCACACATTTTGTGTTAGTGATTTGATGTCACTGTCCAGGACCCCCACTCCCAATCTCCCACTCTCAATGCACTCAGAGCACCCTATCCTTCAGGAGTGCAGCCCTCCCAGACCCAGCTGCTGAGAGAGGGTTTCAACAGGTGTGTTGTGCATAGATTGGCCTTCCCCCTGAGTTATGCGACAGACAGAGGCAGCACATCATGCTACTGGACAGCAGCTTTTCTGCCCCGGTGCACAGCTATGGGTCTGAGTCCCAAACTTCAGCTTATATAAAAATGCTCTTCACTGCCACGGTGTCTTGGTTCAACACATCACTCATGGGCAAGGTAAGCCAAATGTGGCAAAGATGTAGTGTAAAGTGAACGGACAGATGGATTTCTTTTTTCCTCTAATTTTCTGTGACAATTGTGCTGACTTTCCCCATCACCGAAGCAATGGGTGGCCATCAAGTGGCAGAGATGAGGTTGGCGAACCTTCCTCTGAGTTCCCAGGGTGGAGAGACTGAAGACTGTGATGGCGGGAAGCAGCGGGTGGACAGAGAGGACTCCTGCTGTCTCCACCACTGTACAGCTGATCAGTTTAGAACATTGCAATGTTCAGAGCTCCACTGAAGGCAATGGGGCAGCAGAGAGAAGATTATTGATGAATCAGATCTTCTGCTCCAAATGCAAGTATTTGTATTTCTGTTTCTACCTGTTTAATTTCATCATTATCGTGCAGCACAGAATAGGATATGATGATGCAGGGTGCAGTGTCGTGTAAGTTAGCAATGACGGATCCCTTTTGGCTCACGATTGACTCCATAGAACTATGACGCTAGCATTAGAGTATACTGAAGTGAATGCAGGTTTAGAATGTTGGGTTCACGGTTACACGCAGACAAATAAAGATGTGTAATGCCAAGCACCCTGCAGTCCACCCCTAAATCCCAGCAGTAGCACAGATTCTTCTCAACAGTAAGTACAGAGGGGCATATTACCAAGCAATAGCGATAATTATCGCTATTGCTTGGTTAGAGACAAAGGGGCATATTACCAAGCAATAGCGATAATTATCGCTATTGCTTGGATAGAGACAAAATTTTACAGCTGAGCTGCGGCGATTTTTATCGCAGATAAACCTTGGTATTACTAAGGTTTATCGCAAATGCGATAAAAACGGCCGCAATGCATGAATATCGCTGAAAAGTCAGCGATATTCATGCATTACCGAGCTAATGCTCTTAGCCATGTTATCCACCTCCCATTGGATAACATGGCTAAGAACTGCTCAGGGCAGGTGTTAGCTTTTGGAGATATTCGCGCTTAGCGCGAATATCTCCAAAAGTTGGTAATAGGAGATAGCGATGTTAGCGACTGTTTCCGGTCGCTAACATCTTGGCACGCCCACTTTGCATGTCATTAGTGATAAATATCACTGACATGCAAAGTGGGGCCCAAGATGGTCGCTATCTCCTACTAGCTGTCGCTAACTGGTGTTAGCGACAGCTAGGTAATAGGGAGATAATTTTATCTCCGCTTTCTTGGCTTTTAAAGCCAAAAAAGCGGAGATAAACCCCCTTGATAATATGCCCCAGAGTTCTTACAACTAAAAGGGAGACACCCACTGTGGTGCTTAACCATCTTCTCCACACAGAGATCCATGGGGGGCAAAGTGAACCCTGGATATGCTGGAGGTAGATGTCCAGTTGGAGTGGTAATCTTAGGATCAGGGCTGGAGGACACACAGGTAGAAGACCGACAGCAACATTTGGCTATGTTCAAACCTGTGGACTACCCTACAACTATAGGAGCTCTGTGCACAGAAGTGTGACCCAAACACGGGTACACCAGCACGCGTTATCTGAATCCAATGAGGGGTAATGAGGGTCTCATTCACAACACCCTCCTAATTAATACAGCCAGTATCATGATCTGTTGCCATTCCTCCAGACTTGATCCCTACAGTAATGTATGTGTGTGAAGGTGAGTTGGACACACAGTGTTTAAAATCCATGTTTATTAGTCCAACAAGTCACCTCCGGCTCCTCTCATCCTCTTCTGCTGCTGTCCCTCTTCACCTCACATCTACACATTCTTTTATTGCATTTAAACTCCATTACACAGTTAGTATTCCAGCTCAACTCTACACATCTCCCCTCTTATATACACATATTAAAAGCACAAGTTAACTTTTACAGGAAAGAAATATCACACTAATATTCTAAAGCAATAACGAATTAACAATACAATAAACAGAGTTATGTACAGATACCTACTAAATGTGCATTGAATCTTCTTAGGAATCTCCACATTTCCTTTGTTTCTGGGTCTGCAGTATAAATTTCCCATATCATTGTTGAATATTTGCATACACTTCCCAAACTCCAAACAGTCCCATCCCCCAGAATCACTACACTCTGCTTAACTACTATTACTTTCAATGATTGAGAAAACGTACTCTCGCCTTCCTGACTATTCCACCTTTCTTTACTGCCACCCAATCACCTTTTCTTATATCTATTCTCTTAGCATCTTTCTTGGCATCATAATATTTTTTTGTTGTTTAGCTGCTACCTTATTTTTACAGTATTCCTATCCACCCACACACACTCTTTGCGCTTTAACCATGCTGGAATTTCCTTCCTACCCGGTTACCTGGATAGAAAGGGTGACACACCAGTCTCCGAAGGGGGTGTAATTTTGTGTGCCCAAGTCAATATTCTCAATTCGTTTTTCCACGTTGATCCATTCACCAAAGACAGCTGAATGTTTCCCATAATTAAGCAGTTCACCCTTTCAACTCATCCCTTAGCTTGGTGTCTGAACAAAGCTACTCTCTCATGCGTGACCACCATTTTTGTTAAGAATTCACTCATGTTCAAGAAGTCCATTGTACCCCATGATCAGATGAAAACGTTTCAAGGATTCCCTCATCATTAATACCTTTTCCAAGAATTTGATAACACTTTCTGTCTCAATATGCTCAACAGTTCCTGACACAAACCATTTGATATGATAATCAATCAAGACAATCATATACTTACCTCGGGTACCCAGTTTGTCTACAGGACTAAAAGATCACTGACTTCTCTTTCGCAAGGCTTGCCGGGTGTCTCCACACAACCCAAAGGAGGCTGCCATATAATTGTGGTTTTATTACTGTTGGCACGCGCAGAGTACTCCTTGACCATGCTTTCAAAATCCTCGTCCATCATTGGCCACCAGAAAGATTCTCACACACGCCTCTTTGTCATGCTACTCTCCGGGTGCCTTTCATATGCAATCTGAATTGTTTTCTTTCTAAGTTTCTCTGGTGGAATAATGTATCTCCTTTGCATCAGTTTTCCTTCCAGTGCATTTAATTCCCCTCTTACATTATGATATTCACTCAGATCCTTATTTCGATGTTCATCATTCTCCCAACCACAGGCGCAGAACATGCAGGTAAGAGTGGTGGGGCGAGGGGGAGCTGAGCGGGGGGAGTCGATAGATGAAGACAGGGAAACAAGTAAAAAAAGAAAACCAATTACCTTGTGCTCGCCGTATCTTTTTAAAAGTTTTAGTTTCCCTCGCCGCCGTTTGTCGACTCGTCCTTCACCACCCCACCGCTCTTACCTGCATGGGCCGCGCCTGCCCAACCTGCATTTTTGCATCTTTCCAATTCTTCCAATACATTATCCTCTACCATTGCAACTCTCCATTCCTCTTTTCCTAGAGTCTCGTCTTCACACCCATTGTGATGCACAAACTCGCATTGCGGACTGTTAAGCATTTTTCGCTGCATACAGTTAGTGACACTTTTAGAGGGAGCTATTTGTAAACACAGTCTCTTTCACTCCTTTTAAATGACCTCAGACAAGTGCAGCAGGTAGACTATAGGGCGTAATGGTCCCCTGCAGCAGCCAATCTTTGTTACAGCAACCAATGCTTGTTCCTGCTTGATAGATACAGCTTTCTGCATCTCTGTCCTTCGCTAATAGTTCAAGTTCAATTTTATTAATGTTCTGACACTTGTCTTTAATACGTTTGAATAACAAACCCCCATAAAGTCGGTTTTACTAACAGTAAGAGTAGGACTTCTCCAGCTCTTTGCTCTTCTACGTTACTTTTCTTTTCTGTCCCTATATTTCTCAGGGGTGGAGGTACCTCAGTGTCTGTCCCCTGCACAGACTTCACCTCGTCGCCAATTATGTAAGGATGAGTTGGACCCGAAGCGTTTAGCATCCAAGTTTATTAGTCCAACAAGTCACCCCCGGTTCCTCTCATCCTCTTCTGCTGTCCACCTACATCACACGTCTACACATTCTTTCCTTGTATTGTAAACTCCATTACAAAGTTAGTATCCTAGCTCACCTCTACAATGTGTTACATAAAAGATCCTTGGCAGCTTCAACTCAGCCTGTATCGATGCAAAGCCCCCTGCAGGGTGGGCGAGTATGACTGCGCTGTGGAGAATTACCCTTAGGAGAAATCCCTGTAACTCTGTTGTCATGAAACCTACTCGGGCTAGAAGCACTTTTCACATGGAGGTGTAATGCTTGGAAGACATTTTCTGACTGCACACAGTTCTTTCTCTGTATTAATACATATATAACACAGTATGTATTACATTTACATAGTGACCACCATCATTTCTCTGGTCTCAAGTTACTGATAACAGGCTTAATTATTAACCCAACTCAATTGAGCTCATTTTATCAACCTCGGAAGGATTAAGGGCTGAGTGAACTCAGCAGGTTCCTATCATATGACCTTCAGGTTAAAGACAGATCTATGCAATGCAGGTGTATCAGTCCACTGAATTAATTTATGAATGACAGGATTTAACCGGATTCTAGAATATTCGTGTATTTCATTTTCAGATACCCCTACACACAAGTAGTTCATGCGATCTTAGGAGTCAGCGTTGCAAATGTCGTGCACAGAACCTCCCACTACACTTACCCTTCTTTTTAATTTGGGGGAAAATAGTCAATATATATGGGATAAATTACCCAATTTTGTAGATTATAAGGATATTACAAGTCACTGAGGAGTTTTGTGCCCAATTAGAGGCATAAGACCACAGACCAACTGCCTTTATAATAAATAATATAATGAATAGTACGGGGTATTTTATCCCATATAATATGTGGGTTTTACCCAACTTCTAAAATACATTACATGTCCAAAGCGCGTCTATGGTGTCGATTCCGATCCGGTAAAAAAATCCGGCTTACGATTCGTATTCGTAGCCGATTCCGTACGAATGGGAAACTACCATCCGACCAGCGAAATCCGATCCGTTACCGTTGATTTGCGTACGATTTGCTACGATCCGTACGATTGACATTCGTATACCCGTACGAATAAGCCTCGGGCAGACCACCGTACGATTCGTAATCAGTCCGTACAAACTCACTATTCCGATTCGGAACGACATGCCTGAGCGAGATACGTACGGGCCAAAGTATTCACGCTTCAACATTGAGTCGTATGGGACATTCGCCTCACTGCAAGCTCCACCAATACATACTACACGCACACCCCTCGGCCAAGCCTACGCGAACACCCCCACCCGCCAAGGGTCCGTACTACTCACTCGCACGCACAAGTACGACACGCACACCCCTCGGCCAAGCCTACGCGAACACCCCCACCCGCCAACGGCCCGTACTACTCACTCGCTCGCACAAGTACGACACGCACCCCCCCCCCAACAAGCCTACGCGAACACCCCCACCCGCCAATGGCCCGTACTACTCACTCGCACGCACAAGTACGACACGCACCCCCCCCCAACAAGCCTACGCGAACACCCCCACCCGCCAAGGGCCCGTACTACTCACTCGCACGCACAAGTACGACACGCACACCCCTCGGCCAAGCCTACGCGAACACCCCCACCCGCCAACGGCCCGTACTACTCACTCGCACGCACAAGTACGACACGCACCCCCCCCCAACAAGCCTACGCGAACACCCCCACCCGCCAAGGGCCCGTACTACTCACTCGCACGCACAAGTACGACACGCACACCCCTCGGCCAAGCCTACGCGAACACCCCCACCCGCCAACAGCCCGTACTACTCACTCGCACGCACAAGTACGACACGCACCCCCCCAACAAGCCTACGCGAACACCCCCACCCGCCAACAGCCCGTACTACTCACTCGCATGCACAAGTACGACACGCACCCCCCCCAACAAGCCTACGCGAACACCCCCACCCGCCAACGGCCCGTACTACTCACTCGCACGCCCAAGTACGACACGCACCCCCCCCCAACAAGCCTACGCGAACACCCCCACCCTCCAACGGCCCGTACTACTCACTCGCACGCACAAGTACGACACGCACCCCCCCCCAACAAGCCTACGCGAACACCCCCACCCGCCAACGGCCCGTACTACTCACTCGCACGCACAAGTACGACACGCACCCCCCCCAACAAGCCTACGCGAACACCCCCACCCGCCAAGGGCCCGTACTACTCACTCGCACGCACAAGTACGACACACACACACCCCCAACAAGGCTACGCGAACACCCCCACCCGCCAACGGCCCGTACTACTCACTCGCACGCACAAGTACGACACGCACCCCCCCCAACAAGCCTACGCGAACACCCCCACCCGCCAACGGCCCGTACTACTCACTCGCACGCACAAGTACGACACGCACACCCCCCAACAAGGCTACGCGAACACCCCCACCCGCCAACGGCCCGTACTACTCACTCGCACGCACAAGTACGACACGCACCCCCCCCAACAAGCCTACGCGAACACCCCCACCCGCCAACGGCCCGTACTACTCACTCGCACGCACAAGTACGACACGCACACCCCTCGGCCAAGCCTACGCGAACACCCCCACCCGCCAATGGCCCGTACTACTCACTCGCACGCACAAGTACGACACGCACCCCCCCCCAACAAGCCTACGCGAACACCCCCACCCACCAAGGGCCCGTACTACTCACTCGCACGCACAAGTACGACACGCACCCCCCCCCCAACAAGCCTACGCGAACACCCCCACCCGCCAACGGCCCGTACTACTCACTCGCACGCACAAGTACTGCAAGCACACATAACGCCAACACCAAAACGACCACAAGGACCTTGCTAACAAGTCGCACTACCACACTGAACATGTCTCCTGTGTACACACCTTTGACAATCAATGTCCTGGTCACAGCCAAGCAGCCAAACAGAGGACAAAACCAACACCCACCCCATATAACACCCACACCAAAAATTCAAATTAAGCCACACCCACCATTTGACCAATAAAATGGACCACACATACAACCCATCATCCTTTGCAACATACCCATGCTTGCGAGGAAACAGAGAGCACACCAACAATTGCAGCCACATACCTTCACACATACACCCTATCACATCTACACCAACACCACCTCCTTCACTATCACAAACACACACCCTCATCCATACACACCATCACACCCTCAATCACATACACCTCACACCATGAACACACCCAAGAATCCAAAATTCACCAACCCGGAGATGGAGATACTTACTGATGAAGTCATCAGAGTCGACCCACAGCTGTTTGGCGCATTGGTCAGAGAGACCAGCATGGCAGAAAGAACACGCCTGTGGGAGAGGATTGTAGACCGGGTCAATGCTGTTGCACCCATCAGGCGCACCAGGGAAGAATGCCAGGCCAGGTGGTACGATCTGCGGAGGATGGTGAAGAAGAAGATTGCACAGGATTACGCCAATGCACACCACACTGGAGGCGGTGGTCCCCGCAGACCTCCTGTATACCAGCCCTGGGAGGAGAAGGTCATGGTCCTACTGCCAGCGGTGGGAGTACATGGAATAGAAGGAGCCATTGAGTCTGGTGAGTGTACAAAAAACACAACTTGCATGGGTAGACTAACAACAGTGCCCAGCAGCATGGGGTGGGTGGCCATGACTTCAAGCAGTACACAACCAAATGGTGGTAGTTGCAAGGGGGAGGCACATAGGGTGCAATGTGTAGGGTAAGAGGCTGCTCTCATGCCATATGTCCCAGGGACACACACAAGCATAATGCCCAATGCACAGGGATAGGTAAAGATCACACAAGATACTAGACCACAGCTGCTAAATATTAACATTTTGCTGACACACCTTTCAGAGATGCATCATTTTGTGACAAAGTAAGGCAGTGTAGCAAGAGAGCAAGCACAATCTACCTGTCTCCATCCCTGTCTCGCCCTCTGTCTCTGTCGCCCTCTCCCTCTGTCTCCCTCTGTGGCCCTCTCCCTCCCTCTCCCTCTGTCTCCCTCTGTCTCCCTCTGTCGCCCTCTCCCTCTGTCGCCCTCTCCTCTGTCGCCCTCTCCCTCTGTCTCCCTCTCCCTCTGTCTCCCTCTGTCTCCCTCTGTCGCCCTCTCCCTCTGTCGCCCTCTCCCTCTCCCTCCCTCTCCCTCCCCCTCCCTCTGTCGCCCTCTCCCTCTCCCTCCCTCTCCCTCTGTCTCCCTCTCCCTCCCCCTCCCTCTGTCGCCCTCTCCCTCTGTCGCCCTCTCCCTCTGTCTCCCTCTGTCTCCCTCTGTCGCCCTCTCCCTCTGTCTCCCTCTGTCTCCCTCTGTCCCTCTGTCTCCCTCTGTCGCCCTCTCCCTCTGTCGCCCTCTCCCTCTGTCGCCCTCTCCCTCTCCCTCCCTCTCCCTCCCCCTCCCTCTGTCGCCCTCTCCCTCTCCCTCCCTCTCCCTCTGTCTCCCTCTCCCTCCCCCTCCCTCTGTCGCCCTCTCCCTCTGTCGCCCTCTCCCTCTGTCTCCCTCTGTCTCCCTCTGTTGCCCTCTCCCTCTCCCTCCCTCTCCCTCTGTCTCCCTCTGTCGCCCTCTCCCTCTGTCGCCCTCTCCCTCTGTCTCCATCAGTCAGTGTTTGTCCCTCGGTCACCTCAACGCACATCCCTGGGGCACACACACAGTTGCACACAAGCACTGCACAGGCCTCACAAACTCCATAGAGCTGAATGTTAAGGGATGTCTCACAAGTACCAGCAAGCATCTGCCATGTGCCTGTAAGACAGCCACCATTTGCTGTCAACACTGTACTGTGTCAGGACACACATCTCAGAAAGCTCTATAGTACACAATGGGCACAGGTGTAGGCAGCACAAGTCCCTCCTGTGCTCATTGCCAACACAAACATCAGGACAAGGTCACACATCCTGTGCACAAACACAAATCCAACATAATGGCAGCATACCACATGAGGGGACAGCCAAAACATGAACAATGGACGCTTGCAATTCGCAAACAAAGTAATAGCATGGCCTGTTGTACACACCCCTTACAGAAACTCATCCCCGGGGGACAGGCGTTGTATTGCAACACTGTCCCAATTGCCATGTACCACAACAAAACACGTACTCATATGAATATGCATACAACTCTTACATGCACATAACAGAAGCTCCAGTCCATTGTGGCCCTCCAAAAAAGCTAGTGCCCCATCTCATTACCTTTGTGGATGTACATAAGTACCAACATAGACATGGGTATTGACAAGGTGATGCGTCTCAGAGAAGTGCCAAGTTCTAAAGCCATGATCTCCAAGTGGGTGTACAGGTCCAGCGGTGTTGGCATTGTTTGGCCAGCATGGAACAGCAAAAGACATCCAAAGTAGTAGCTGACATGCTAAATAATGATGCTCTGTCTCTTACATCAACATGCTGCATCTAAACTCTGTGCATGCTTGACGCACACATAAGAATTTTCACCACATCCAGGATGTTGCGTGAAACTTACAAATGCTTTACACGTGTGGTGCCGGCAACACAAGACACAGCAATGGCTGTGTCAGTCATTGTCAAGAGATTGGAAGAATGTATATACCCCATCGTACTATTGTTTTTTCTACCACTAAATACACAACTGTACAATGTCAACAATGTATAGCTTGTGGAACAGTGATGCTGATAATGGATAACCAAACCACATGTCACTTGATATAGCCCTAACAGTGTCTCTCTCTCTCCCACACACAGGGCAACGTGCGGATCGCCCCCCCAGCCAGGGGGGCCAAGGATCCCAGTCCCAGGCTCAGCAGGACCCAGACCCCACCGCCAGTGCCGTCCCTCAACGCACTGTGGATGACCCCAACCAACCTGGCTCCTCTGGATCCCAAACCCCTGCAGCAACTATACCAGCTACATCTCTGCCAACCACCGGACCTATTCCCACCACATCCCAGCAGACAGGTCAGAGCCCTGCCCATGATTCACAATCGAGCCAGTCTGAAAATGAGGGACACCCTTTGTCGGGCGCCCCTGAGGTTGGTGACAACCTCCACCCTCCCAGCACTCGGGGGGCCCGTCGATCGGATGTGCCCACAAGCGTAGGCCGTGCTCATGTGGGTCAGGGTGGTGGGAGTGGCGCAAGGCGGAGGCGAGAATCTGGGCAGTCAGCTGCAGGTACCGGTATGGCTGAACTCGGTAACATCCTTGAGGCATACCGGCGGGACACCAGTGAGGTAAACCAGCTTGCGGAGACCCTCAACCAGCTCAAAGAACAGCAGGCAGAGCAAATAGCCAGGCAAGACCTGCATTATGGACGGGTGGAGGCACACCAGGCTCAGCTCTTGATGGTGCATAGGGACATTGTCCATGTGCTACGTCAGATGGCTGCCAACATGCAGCCCCCTCCCTGTGTCACAAGGCCAGCAACATCACGGCAAAGTGCAACACCAGCCACAGGGAGGGAGGAGAGGGAGGAGGATGAACCCTCTGACGTAGCGTCCCATGCACCGTCCATGCCTGCACATGAGGGTCCCCCAAGGAAGGCGGGTCGTCCACGCCGAAGACGTTGAGGGCCTGTGGCCCATGGACTTCTCCCAGGACACTGGACCTGGCATATAGCCCCTGGGTGCAACAGCATCCCCTATGAGACTCTCCCACAAGGACTTGCTGGTCACAGTCTGCCCAATGATGTCAGGCACTGTGGGCTGGACTCTGTTGACTGAAACAGTAAGCCATCTCATCTCCAGCAGTGAATTTTGGATTTCCCCCCTTTCTGTACAGCACCTATTCACGTTTCATGCACTAGAGCACCCAATAAATAATTTAAACATCATACGCATTTGGTGAGTAATCTTTGAAACAGCATACATGTATATGTGTCAGTAAATGTCATAAATGCAAGGTATACAACAAACAGCAGTCATCCACACACTTGGATCAGAATCTGAGTGAGGACACACATTGGTCAGAAATTTCCACAAACTACATACATGGATGGTAAGACACACCTGTGTGGGACAGTCAATGCTGGAGGGGGGATTGAATCCCAAACAGCTAGCACAGGCAGGCCCAGGAGAGTCACTTTGAGGAGTACATGTCAGTGTCACAAAAGTAGTAGTCCATGTAGGGAGTACCTACAACTGTGTCCTCAGGTATGTGAGCTACCATCAGCATGATGCATTACTGTGTATGTGATTAATGCCGCACAGGATTACGGTGGCAGGACAGACTGTGGGCAATGGGCTGGAGCACTCTACACAAGCACACCTGATTAGGTGACCTACCCCTATGGAGCTACAAGTACTATACTACTGTAATGGGAGCAACGCATACAGAAAAACAACACACACCAGACAAATACCAACCCCGGAACGGCCAAATCACACCACACCCAAGAGACAGGGTCATGGTGTGTGTCCCATGTGCCAACTTGACTGACTGTGACAGCAATGTTGAAGTGGTGTGAGCATGTTGTGTTCTGGCACGTGACTGTAAGCTAACAGTTTTCGGATCTAGTGGTGTTGACAAGCTAACACTGTACAATAGTGTGCCTATGTAAGGTGTGTGTGTGTTGGACACGCCACATGACCTGGTAGTACGTAGACCCAATGTCATGTGAATCTGCATAGTTGTGCCAGTATGTGTTGCACACACACGCATAGCAGCAGCTATGGCTGAGTACACAGCATTTTCATAGCACGAGGGTGAATGTCTGGTGTTGTCTGTGTGTAGGGTGGCCGGAGCATGCTCTATTAATGGATGGAAGGAGGGTCATCCTGTAGGTGTCTGTGTTCCTGGATAGTGTGCGCTGCATGTTGGCTGTGTATGCAGCTGCAGCAATGAGTGAATAAATGACGGCAGGAGGGGTGTGACTAATTGCTAAACAAACACATAACACAAGGGCAGCCGCAATGCACAAAGTGACATGTGGATGTGAAGGCAGGAGTGTCTGCCTCACTCAGGATCACTGACAACTAAATGGCACAGTAAACACCACACATCACAGTCAGTGGATCAGGGCCCTTACGGTCAAGTGGGGCACAAGACACACAGCGTCTGCAGGTGTATACAAGAGCTAGTATGTTCAAAGGAAAACTGCACCGACAAAGACATGTACCTCACACACAACATAGTATTCTAGCCTTCACCCACCCCATGCGTGTGGTCAATATACAGTTACACACCTAACAAGCATGAGGTAACTAAGTTCAAAATAGTATATGTGCACATTAGACGGACATGTGTGTAGAGCCACAAGCAGGCACTATATTCTGTAGGAGTCAGACGTCATGCACAACATGATAATCTACATTGTGAGCCCATGGAGCTATCACAATCATACATGTGCATTGTCAATAAGTCCAATTTACACTAATCATGATGTCACCTGTAATGCCGCTTTACGAATACCTACAAGGCTGTCAATGACTGGCCGTACCTTTCTTCATCAGACTGGTGTGATGCTCTAAGGGTTCCACCTCCAAATAGCCCATTGGTCTGAGTACAAACAGCAGACACAAAAGGTTGATCAGGCGAGGGAAGGAGAGGATGGGAACTGCTGGGAGGGAGACCTGAAACAGAGGCAATTAAGCATTAGGACAACATTCTCATGTCACAGACACTTCAAAAACCTCATTAGCTACACTGTACCAGTCACACCTGTGAAGTGTACTGTCTGGTGACAAATAATGATGATTAATCATGCCATCACATCAGATTCGATGCTGTGACACAGACACATAAAAACTGTGACAGTCTGTCATCCATTAGAGTCATGTGTAACGCTCACAAGTGAGCACCCATGCAAAAAGATCTATGTAGTATAAACACATTCCCAGGCACAGATGAGGTAGACCTCAGTAACAAATGGAAACATATGGAAATCCAACTACCGCTAACTCTAAAGTCTGTATGTGATATTGGTTAGCCATAAGGGCCCTGTAAGCTAACTTGAGCAAATCCACTACAGCTGTTAGTATCACATATGATGAGGAAGTTAATGATCGACATGCAATGAAGGCACTCTGTAGCCAGTCTTTTGGTGTGGCAAGTATGCATCACAATGCTAAACATGATATGCATGTACAACAAATATTAAGTGCAAGTGATGTCCATCCAAGCTACATAATCAGACCCTACCATAGCACAGTCATGGTGCCGGCGACCAGAGATTCATGTGAATGACCGCACTCCACTGGTGCTACACAGAAATTCACATATGCATCTTTCACACTTTTTACTTTGTCATGCTAAACATACATGGCATCATGTGCATCTAAACATCACGGCTACTCACTGTGAAGGCTGGCGTAGCAGTATTCTCAACCTGCACTGAGGTAACGACATGACAGTGACATGATATACTGCTGCAAGGGGCAATGCATCCATGTTAACTGATTCACGGGACAGTTGTCTTAAGATGTGGAACATATACTGGGCAACACCAACACCACATGGTTTCATGGTAATCACACTGGACTGGCCCACAAGCTGGAGGTGAGGATCCAGTCACATTCTAATGCACACAGTGAGGCTGCAATCCCCCACAGAGTCCGTGGTTGTGACCTCTGACACAATGTCATGCCATGGTATGTGCAATGTTGCTGTGGCAATGTCTACACACATTGATGCATTCACCAGAGTATCAAAGTACAACAGATGACAGAAGGGGTGACTATCCTGTCATGGGAGTGGCCATACATGTCATGAGGTACATAATGGAGTAGCATGTATGCAAGATGACACCACATGCACATGAACATGTACCACACATTTCTACACATACCAATGCTAAACAGCCTCATATGAGTCCTTACCCAAATTGACTCCTCCACATGTTCAAGCATGCTCCGTTGATGTGGCTGACGTTGCAATCATAATGAGCAGTAGCAGGATGACCACGATGTACCCCAACGGACAACAGGCAGGGCGAGCTGTGGATGAGAGTGGCACACAAGGGGTCACGGTCGGTATAATGTCATTTTGTCAATGTCTGTTGAATAGCCAGATGTAGTATGACACCTGTACATTCCGAGTGCACTCATAGCACGTATGTGTGTAGCATTCCAACTGAACATGTGACACAGCACAACACACATCCAATTGATCTTGCTTACAGTCTGTTGCATACATAGCATGCTACCCATGCTACTCTATAGTCCATCTTTTACTGAAAAGATGAAAGGACTCACCATCATGAAAAGAAGTTGCGGATGAGGTGACCGCGGATATCATCTTCACCCTCCTCATCACTGGCATCCTGGCCAAGGCCTTCATCCTCAACGGGCGGATGTTCCAGCTCATCAGGATCCAGGTAGAGTGGCACAGCCTTCTCCACTGCCATGTTGTGTAGCATGCAGCACACGGTGAAGATGTCACACACCTTGCGTGGGCTGTATTGGAGGGCTCCGCCTGTCTTGTCCAGGCACCTGAAGCGGCTCTTCAGGAGTCCAAAGTTCCGTTCGATCACCTGCCTGGTCTTCACATGTGCATTGTTGTAACGCTGGTCTGCAGCTGTCCTGGGGTTGCGTAGCGGAGTCATTAGCCACGGCATGTTTGGATATCCAGCGTCTCCTGCAATTTGACAACATGTACAAGAGTGAATCATATGATGCAGATCATGAAGTTGTGACATACTGACATACAGAGCTCACAGTGTATACTCACCAACTAGACATGCCCGGTGGTTGTGCAGCTGCAGCATCATCTGTGGCACGATCCTGGATAACGTGCACAAACATGTGAGATAATCATGTTGGCAAGACACACCACCAGGGCATTTATCGAGTGGTAGTGTTTCCTGTTGCGATACGCTTGCTCCTGAGCCTGTGGTGGGACAAGAGTAACATGTGTACCATCAATTGCACCAATTACATGTGGCATACGGCCCAGGCCATAGAATTGCCCCTTGACACCTGTCAACTCTTCTGGAGTAGGGAATGTAATGAAATCATCAAGGTGGAGCAACATTGCTCCCAAAACATCACTCAATACCCGGCTAAACATGGTCTGAGACATCCCTCCCACATCAGCTATGGTAAATTGGAAGGTACCTGTGGCAAAGAAATGGAGGGCTGCCATCACCTTCACCTTGGGTGTCAGTGCACTTGGATACCTGTGGCGTGGTTGTAGGTGAGCCTCAAGCCTGCCCGTCAGGTCCTTGATCAACTGTCGGCCGAAGCGATATCGACGGATGCAGTTGCGCTCCCTCATGGCTTCCAAGTCAGGCAACGGCCTTTCCAGAGGGGGTGCCCTGCAAGACACAATTTTAAGGAAATGTCTACAACTGTCTGACTAAGACTATAACAATGTACATGGCACAAGCAACACCTCTTCAAATAATGTAGACAATTTGGAGTGTGGTGTGGGATACACACAGATGCCAGCTCCCACACACTCCTCCGTGGCGAAGGTAAATACCTGTAGTGTGTGGAATGGATGTGACATGCATACAAGCCTTCAGATGTACAGGTCTAAGTGACCATGACAATGTATCATGTCAGTGAGACACGTCATGTCAATGTCAGTAGGAGGTTGTCTGAACACCCAGAGGGCAGACTGCAATACACACACACACCACATGTGCAATCATTTGCACTGTTCAGCCTTAGTCATGTCGCGGTGTGTACTTTCAGTGACAATTACATGACCATCATCATACAGCATGATAATTACATTTGTCACTGACGGTCTGTAATGCCATCACACATGTGAACGGATCATTAACACACGTGGCATGGTGTGTGTACATTAGTCACCCTGCCATCACAGCAAGGACACAACATAGATGCTCCTACAGCAGATGCACAGTACTTTCAAGGACTAGTTACTTACCTTTTGTAAACCAATATCTGTAAGGAACAGTAGGCAGTAGCAAAGTGTCACATTTCAATACATACATAGCTTAGGACTAATTAGCCTCCCTGGGTGTCATCGATCTGACCAGTGAGTGGTGGCTATCCAGGCCACACCGGAACAAAACTAGTGTTGTTGATTGGCATCCGACAAGGGCGTGGCCACGTTTTGGCCGTACCTACAACGCTTACACTGGCAGCTGTTACACAAACATATCCCACAGAGAGTGTGGGTAGCAGCCAAAGATGCATGTCAAGTAGCTAAACATCACTCCCAGAGTCAGGGAGGATGATGACATCTTTGCGTAGTGCCTGTACCTCTTGGATACCCTCTACAGCGTAGGTAATGTGAATGTGTTCTGTGGTTTTGAGGGCTGCATGCAGATGCTACCTGGGATGGGGTGGTAGGACAGGGAACATGGTCAGTCCGGGTAGGGCAGTGGGGGTCTGACAACGTGTCTATGTACAGACAAACATGCTGCGTGGCTGTACATGCTTGCAAATATACATACAGTACTCTCATCAAGGTAGGCCTGCAGAGGCTCAGCGTAGCGTTAGTGTAGTTGAAGGACCTGAGTGACAAGTTGGTCCTCACCGCAACAACAGGGAGATGAAGGGCCATGGTTACAACCGCCCACATAAACACTACACTGAACGTTGCCAAATCATCCAAATACATCTTTTGAGTTGAGACATCACCTGTGTCTGGCTAGGTGTCCACAACACTCGCATCCCCCAGTCCAGCTGTCCTGTGGTGTTGGGACTGACACTCACGTGCCAGTGGGTCTTCTTGACCCTCCCAATACTCATTTGCGCCAATTGTATTGAGGTGTGGCCAGCTCATTGATATTTACATTCCCATGCAGCATTAAGAGCGGTGTTCTGCCACACAGTTACCACGGCGGAGCCGTACAGTGTGTGTTATCGGGGCCAGCACCACCCCAGAATGGCGCCACGGCTGACACCTGGGGGAGATCTGGCAGTGAGGTTGTGAGTTGAACCAGCGGGGACCTGGATGAACATTCCGATCATGTCTGTCACAGCGGTTCTGGGACGTATGCACCGCCTGCGTCCGTCACTCAGCGAATGATGGCGTCAGGGGCATATCAACAGAGGCGCAACTGCCCCCTGACGGGTACGGTGGGCCAGAAGCTGATGCGGAGTCACTGGCCGGGGTGAGGGACATCATGGACATGAGGAAGTGCACTTACTCCTCCTGTGTCACATGCAGGGCTGGGACCGAAGGTCGTGGTGCTGGCTACGATGGCTGCTATTCTGATGGAGCCGTGTGGTCGCCGTCACCCTAATCCCATGCAGCATTGCACTTGCATCATGGTTATTTGTCAATGCAATTACACATCTCTGACTTTTGTTGTTTACCTGACGAGTTTCGCCTGGGGAATGTTGTACTAATGAGGGGCTCACATGTCTCCACACCCACACACATGCACTGGTCCTACATCCCAACCATGAGCTATTGTGCTGCTGTGCCAACTGCTGGAGTCTAAGTGGCTTGTGGGACATATCACACCTGGATTCATATGTCAGCTCCCCGCAATTGGAGCAGCTCTTGTTGTTGTGCCTGACGTGAAAACCGTGGAGACACAGACGGTGAGGGTCACTCACCAACATGAGGCCTTTTCATTCCTCACAGGCTTTGTAAGTGACATCCCTATTGGCACGGTCTTGAGTATGACAATAAAAGGTAAATGTTCTGAAGTGTTAGTACAATGATTTAGGGTACAAAATGTGTAAGCTTTAACTTAGACCGGACCTGCGTTGGTGTTGAGAAACAAACAGAGGACCTGACGTGTGGACGCAGAGGTGACATATGACTACTCAGATAACGTCATCAGGGCAGACACAACGCCAAGGATACTTGCAGAGCCAGAGGAATTACACACCAACACACAAGTGTACGGTATTACGGAAATTGCCATGTCCAGGATGACATGTGTGGATATTCTGAGGTGAGTAATACTTTACTGACCTCTTCATGGCATATGCTAACAGCATGCACAATGTAGCACAAGGCACACACATGACGTGGTCACACTGGGTCATGCTGTGCGGCTATGACACCTCTGTGACAGTGGGCATGTTCCTGTCATCATGTGGCAGTTCCCTGTACTGAATTGTGGCCCATTCGAGTGTTCATGTGCCTCGCTACATGTTGCAGACGTTAATCGTGTTGAAATTGTTGAATGCATGTGATGCACATGTGCATCATGAATGATGACATGTTGTGCAAGCTATTTACACATCAACTGAGGCACAGGGTCACAATCCCTGTGCTTCTTCAATGTCTGCCAAACCTGGCACATACTGATGTATGTGTGCCATGCTGATGTATGCATCCACATGGTTGACATGAGTGTAGACTACATCCCTGCTGTGTGATTTCCTAGTGTGACTCTGCCAATGGTGACATGAAGGTGGACAGGGACGCAGCCTACACAATCGTTCACTTGACCATGTCTGACTCAATGTACCCCAATGGTACGTGCCTGTGTATGCATCGTTTCCCTATCGCCTTTAGGCTCTACGCGAGCTGAGCGTACCCCAATGGTACGGGCGTGTGTACGCATCGTTTCCCTATCGCCTTTAGGCTCTACGCGAGCTGAGCGTACCCCAATGGTACGGGCGTGTGTACGCATCGTTTCCCTATCGCCTTTAGGCTCTACGCGAGCTGAGCGTACCCCAATGGTACGGGCGTGTGTATGCATCGTTTCCCTGTCGCCTTTAGGCTCTATGCGAGCTGAGCGTACCCCAATGGTACGGGCGTGTGTACGCATCGTTTCCCTATCGCCTTTAGGCTCTACGCGAGCTGAGCGTACCCCAATGGTACGGGCCTGTGTACGCATCGTTTCCCTATCGCCTTTAGGCTCTACGCGAGCTGAGCGTACCCCAATGGTACGGGCGTGTGTATGCATCGTTTCCCTATCGCCTTTAGGCTCTATGCGAGCTGATCGTACCCCAATGGTACGGGCGTGTGTACGCATCGTTTCCCTATCGCCTTTAGGCTCTACGCGAGCTGAGCGTACCCCAATGGTACGGGCCTGTGTACGCATTGTTTCCCTATCGCCTTTAGGCTCTACGCGAGCTGAGCGTACCCCAATGGTACGTGCCTGTGTATGCATCGTTTCCCTATCGCCTTTAGGCTCTACGCGAGCTGAGCGTACCCCAATGGTACGGGCGTGTGTACGCATCGTTTCCCTATCGCCTTTAGGCTCTACGCGAGCTGAGCGTACCCCAATGGTACGGGCGTGTGTACGCATCGTTTCCCTATCGCCTTTAGGCTCTACGCGAGCTGAGCGTACCCCAATGGTACGGGCGTGTGTACGCATCGTTTCCCTATCGCCTTTAGGCTCTACGCGAGCTGAGCGTACCCCAATGGTACGTGCCTGTGTATGCATCGTTTCCCTATCGCCTTTAGGCTCTACGCGAGCTGAGCGTACCCCAATGGTACGGGCCTGTGTACGCATCGTTACACCATTCAATGTGTAGCATTGGCAATGGCAATGTCACCGTACTTGTGTGTGGATTTTAAAAAATGCATAGGGAACAACTAGGGGAACAGTGTACTGTTCCAAATGCAACCAGGTTGTCATGGATACGGAGTTTTTTACACTCCTACAGGTGTCCTGGAAGATTCAGTTAGGAAAAAGTATACAATGTTGCGAAAGTTGTTGTTCAGCTCTGGCTCTATTTTCAAACCATGCATATGTGTGTCATGGGCTTAGGTGTGATGTGATTGGATGGAACATAGGATGCAAATTATGGTGGCCTATCACACACTACTCCTTGGACTCACAGACCCTCTGCAGCACAGATATAAGACAGCATGTGGCTGTGGGAGGGCACTTGCCTGCACAACATTGGTGTGCTAACCACAGCTGCTGTCTCTGAATCCTCTGGCCCTGATTAGCTGAACATGGAGAGGGCACCTGCATTCACTGATGGTGAGAACAAGGCCCTTCTGGATGCCCTCCTGCCAAACTTCAGCAAGCTGTATGGGAGACCAGAGGATCAGGTGAGTGATGTGTGCAATACCTTGGAGTGTGCACCTGTTGTGTGTGTGACATCATAGCCACTGTGTAGTAATACTGGATAGATGCAATGTTGTTGTGAGTGAGTGCCAGGGTGCACAGTGTTGTTAGAAGAGAGTTATTTGTTGTAGTGTGGTGTGTGACAGCATGTCACGTGCTGCATTGCACCCAGATATAGCATATCTTGTTCAGTGAGTGTCATGCTCAAAGAGTGTTTTACAGCCCTCATGTAATCTGTAGATTTACTATGTCATGCTAAGCAGTTTTGTTAGCACACAGGCCACATACTCCTGGACAATGATGCTAATGTGTGTGCCATACGTTGCCCTATTGTCATCATGTATTTTGTGGACATATGGGTGTCTTGGGAACATGCACCAGGTATACTGATGTTCTGTAACTTTACATTTGTGACAGGTATCTACCTATGAGAAGGGTGAAATCTGGGTGGACATCGCCAGGGCTGTCCGGAGAGAGGGGGGCCTCGCAGGAGGCTTCGAAACATAAAGAAGAGGTGGCAGGACATCCGGTGCTGGAGCCGCCGCATCGCCCGAGTCCAGCTGAAGCTGGAAGCTCCACGCCGGCATGGCGGCAGCCGCCAACTCACCCCCAACATGCTCCGGGTCCTGGAAGTGGTGTTCCCAGACCTCCATAGGCAGTTGCAGGAGGGACAGCAGCACGAAGGGGGTAGGTACATGTCTGTTTGTAGTCATGTGTGTGAGAAATGGTACCTGAAGAGCTCTACGGCATGGTCACACTCCCATAGTTTGAGTGGTGTAGTCAGACAGGCAGTTCATGCATTGGAATTCGATTGTCCCTCTGTCAGCAGCTGCTTCTTTACATGCCTTGCCCTACTCCACAGTAGAGGTTTGCTTTGGCTAATGCTTGTTTTTGACATGTACTCCTATGGTGCAGTGTCTCAAGTTGCATCTTCCTTTGCACATCTTCATGTTGTAGGGGGGTATGTGACACCTGTTCGTACCTTAAATGTAGCACCACATGTGCACTATGTCTGCCCTTCTTCATATTGTGGCACTGTTCTTGAGTCTCAACAAGTGTTTTGTGCACAAGTCAGCCTCAGTGGCCTTTGTCCATGGTACACTTTCTAATTATCTTGTGTTAGCTGCAGGTGCACAATGTACATGTGCTATATTTTGGACTTCTGCATACTCACACTGGGCAGTGCGTGTGTGCATATTCTCTACATCTGTGGCATGTTCTTTGTACATAGTATTGATGGTTTGCCACACAATGTGACTTTGGATGTACAAAGCGGTGATGGCAGTGTGAGGTGATGGAAGACTTGTTTCAGGTCCCAGGATGGCATCACATGGCAGTTTGCCCAGGACTTTTCTAATGTGGCACAGAGTCAAAGCGAATCAAACATGACCAGGTCTTGATTTGGGTGGCAGGGTTGGCTAATGAACTGTTATGCATCATCAGCTATCCTGTTGTCAGGCAGTGGATCATGATTGTGTCTCTCATACAAGTATTTTCCTTGCCTATACCTTGTCTCCTACCTTACATTGAGCTGTGTGTTTCTCCACAAGTAGAATTGTCATTATGAAGAGTTATGTGTCATGTGACTCATGATGCATGCCATGTTGACGAAAGAGGCCATATGATTTGCAGCTGATATGTCTGATGTGTACAGGTGACTGATATGTTTTCATTCTTCTCCTTGCTCACAGCATCATCATCTGAATCTGGAGGAGACAGAGGCGCGGACCAGGCGGAGGGACACACCGACAGTGCCACCTGCTTTGAGGTGTCAGAGGGAGGCAGTGGCACAGAGTGTGAGGAAAGTCTGCAGGCCGGACGACATGTGACTGACACATCTTACCATGCCAACGAATCCGAGACAGACTCTCAGGAGGGGGGGGAATATGCAGCAATGGTCACTCATACATCTTTGGCTGCCCTCCCCTCCTCCAGTCCCATCTCCAACCTCCCACTCCTTGGTGTGCCTAGGGTCCGTGCTAGCCCCCGTGTCTCCTTTGTTCCCGGCACCGCAGCCCCTGCCCCTGTGTCCCCTGCTGGCCTCAGTGCTGAGACAGTGGACCTACTCCGGCAGATTGCAGTAGGTCAGGCATCCATGCTGTCTGTCCTCCATGGACATACACAACTGATTACACAGGTGGTGTTGTTCATGGAGAGCATGTCATCAGCCATGTCTGATCTGCGTCGGAGTGTGGCTGCCATTGAATCAACGCTGACGGCAGCTATGTACACCCAGCAGCATCTGTCCCCCCCCCATCCTTCGGAGCCATCCACCTCTGCCTCTCACATACCTACACAGCATACACGCACACGCCACAGGTCAGACACACCCAGCGCACACACACAGCATAAGAAGCTCAAAGCTCCACGCACACAGTCTCAAGGGCAAGTAGGCACACCCACAGGGAGAGGGGAGACACCTCACACACACATCCACACACCCAGTAGGACTGACTCACAGCCCTGTACCTCCACCCCCAATGTGTCCCCGGGTTCAGGTGGTAGTTTTTCCGCCCTGGCTGAGGTGTGCAGCCAGGTTTTTGAATCTACTTTCGGCGATGCCCCAACCAGTGTGGATGAATCCACTACACCTGCACCCACTCCACCTGTCCTTCCCTCTCCTGTCCATGCGGTGCCGGAGGATTCCACAGATGGTGCCCCCGTAGTCAGCACAGCTGATTAAACGCCATGTGCAGGCAGGTTTGGGTGAGATGACACCCATGGAGGCACAAGCTATTGCTGAGACTCTAGTGGACTGGCCATTGGCCTTTAATGAGCGAGGACTCTCATTTGCTTTTCTTTTGTGATTCCGCTGAATAAAGCTAATTTTTGCTTTTCAGATTTGTAGTTTGTGTGATGATGTCTGTGACTGCTGGGTGCCTAGGAGCTGGTGTGATGTTCACATTTAGGTCTACTAAAATGTGTCTATCTCCTGAGGGTAATGAGGTTGACAATGGTATGTTTATGATGTACGAGCTGGGCAGTGGTGGGCACTCTGATGCTGGGCACTCTGATGCGGGGCAGTGGTGGGCACTCTGATGCTGGGCAGTGGTGGGCACTCTGATGCTGGGCAGTGGTGGGCACTCTGATGCTGGGCAGTGGTGGGCACTCTGATGCTGGGCAGTGGTGGGCACTCTGATGCTGGGCACTCTGATGCGGGGCAGTGGTGGGCACTCTGATGCTGGGCACTCTGATGCTGGGCAGTGGTGGGCACTCTGATGCTGGGCACTCTGATGCTGGGCAGTGGTGGGCACTCTGATGCTGGGCACTCTGATGCTGGGCACTCTGATGCTGGGCAGTGGTGGGCACTCTGATGCTGGGCACTCTGATGCGGGGCAGTGGTGGGCACTCTGATGCTGGGCAGTGGTGGGCACTCTGATGCTGGGCACTCTGATGCTGGGCAGTGGTGGGCACTCTGATGCTGGGCACTCTGATGCTGGGCACTCTGATGCTGGGCAGTGGTGGGCACTCTGATGCTGGGCACTCTGATGCTGGGCACTCTGATGCTGGGCAGTGGTGGGCACTCTGATGCTGGGCAGTGGTGGGCACTCTGATGCTGGGCAGTGGTGGGCACTCTGATGCTGGGCAGTGGTGGGCACTCTGATGCTGGGCACTCTGATGCTGGGCAGTCTGATGCGGGGCAGTGGTGGGCACTCTGATGCTGGGCAGTGGTGGGCACTCTGATGCTGGGCACTCTGATGCTGGGCAGTGGTGGGCAGTGGGGGGGGGGGTTTAGCCATACACACACTCTGATGCTGGGCACAGGTGGCCAGGGGGGGGGGGGTCTCAGACACACACTCTCATACTTACACATACAATTACTTGGCAGACGTATGTCCCACACGTCTATTGCACTGGTGTTGTGCGGTGAGCTGGATGAGTACATCGAGCTCGATGACGTACATGCGGCACGTATGACACTGGTGGAGTGCGGTGACGTACCGTACCCCGAAGTCGATGACGTAGGTGCGGTACGTCTCCGTATGACACTGGTGTTGTGCGGTGACGTACCGTACCCCGAGCTGGATGACGTACATGCGGCACGTATAACACTGGTGGGGTGCGGTGATGTACCGTACCCCGAAGTTGATGACGTAGGTGCGGTACGTCTCCGTATGACACTGGTGTTGTGCGGTGACGTACCGTACCCCGAGCTGGATGACGTACATGCGGCACGTATGACACTGGTGGAGTGCGGTGACGTACCGTACCCCGAAGTCGATGACGTAGGTGCGGTACGTCTCCGTATGACACTGGTGTTGTGCGGTGACGTACCGTACCCCGAGCTGGATGACGTACATGCGGCACGTATAACACTGGTGGGGTGCGGTGACGTACCGTACCCCGAAGTCGATGACGTAGGTGCGGTACGTCTCCGTATGACACTGGTGTTGTGCGGTGACGTACCGTACCCCGAGCTGGATGACGTACATGCGGCACGTATAACACTGGTGGGGTGCGGTGACGTACCGTACCCCGAAGTCGATGACGTAGGTGCGGTACGTCTCCGTATGACACTGGTGTTGTGCGGTGACGTACCGTACCCCGAGCTGGATGACGTACATGCGGCACGTATAACACTGGTGTGGTGCGGTGACGTACCGTACCCCGAAGTCGATGACGTAGGTGCGGTACGTCTCCGTATGACACTGGTGTTGTGCGGTGACGTACCGTACCCCGAGCTGGATGACGTACATGCGGCACGTATAACACTGGTGGGGTGCGGTGACGTACCGTACCCCGAAGTCGATGGCGTAGGTGCGGTACGTCTCCGTATGACACTGGTGTTGTGCGGGAGTGTGTGGTGCAACGTACCCAGACATGACAGTCGTGCAATGGAGATGTGCCCGTATGGCAACACGTACAGGTATGTTGGAGTTCGTTGTACTCACCTTCTGCGCCGTCGTCGGTTTCTATATACGAGGTGGTGGGCGTACAGGATAGGGATGACACGGACGATGGCGTTCATGTCTTGCTTGTCGTGTACCGGGTGCCGGGTTTGCCGGAGTGTGGGTTTACGGTAGTTTTGAGCTCTCGTAGCAAAAGAGCCGTACGGAGTGTGTTCGACACGGATCGTACTTCCTGGGTCGGAAGGCGCGGTCTATTTACGTACGGACGCTGCGTGGTGCGTCAGCCGACTGCAATTCGTATGGATTTTCGATTTGTACGGTGTTTTTTACGAGTCGTACGGAGTCACGCATTTATTTGTGATCGTACTTGCTGAATCGTACGGGGACGCCTACGGGTGCGATTCGTACGGGGAAAAACGCTCCGAACTGCAAATCGGAGCGCTTTTTACCGGATCGGAATCGACCCCTATGTGTGATGTGCAATACCTTCTCCTGATAGCCCACAGCACACTACATGATGGGAGTTTCAATTTTGAAACAAAACGTCATGCCCCAGAATGCAACGTGCTGAGGCGCCAATGGCAAATATTGCCGTTGATGTGGCTCATGACGTGGGGTCTCTGACTCCCGAAATGAGCAGATCTGGTCCATCCTAAAAACAAAACCCATAACTTTAATGTGTTAAAGTGAGAGGAGCAAAACGAGCAATTCCTTCAACCTTTACAGTAAAGAAATGATGTTGATTCCTTAGATGGGCCATCGCTGCGCATTCCTGGGGTGGTCAACAGAGCCTGCATTCCTCCCCAGAAACAATGAGGGGAGTTGGAGCCCGGCCCAAACACTGCCTCTGTGAGGGAACAGTTTATTTTAGAAACGGCTGCTACAGATGCCGAGCTCGGGCTCACACGCACCAACTTCCTTCAGGAAGAGAGAAAGTCTCTGTGCTGTCAGAACAAGCTTGTAATAGCTTATTACAATCAGCTGGGCGTGTCACTTCTTTGTACTCGGCACGGTCGCGCCGATTGTAAGAAAATAAACTGAAGTACATAATAGGGAGATAAGGAGCGCTCACATATTACAATAAAAGGTGGAAAACCTTAGATATATGCAGTGTCCAAATGGTAAGGCCAGTCCAGTCTTTTTAATTCTACATCAAGAAACTGTATTCACTTGAAGGTTTGGTTATCTTCACAGCAAACCACTTTTCATTCTTCCCAGAAATAATCTTCCGCGTTTCTAATAAGGTGATTTGAAAGTGGACTGCTGTTGGTTAGCAAGAAGATCTGTTACTCTCCAATTATAAACAGTGCAGCCTTGCTGAGAGATGCCAGTACGTTCTTATTATAAACAGCGCAAAACTTTGTTGAGAAGTGCCGGTACTCTGTAAATGTAAAATGTAAATGTACAGGAATTTATATAGCGCAAATCACCAAGCGGTTTCTAAGCGCTTGCTTAGGGTACCCGTCTTGGTATTCCCCTGTGAGATAACCCCGGCAGGGTATCCGCAAGGTGAAAGCCAGGCATCCCGCCGCGAGGGGCCGTTGTGGAGATTAAGCAAGCTATTGCCCAGAGTCGCAGAGTGTGAACCCGTGAATCGAGTAGGCACCGGAGCGAGAATTGTTGAGCCAATGGACATTTTAGGACTCAAGACCCCGCCTAGCCGGGAATTGAACCCTGGTCCCGGGCTGACCTCTGCTTCCAGGTCTGCCTCCTCTAACCAGTGAGCCACACTTCTCCCATTAGAAGCATTCCAACCTTGCTGAGAAGTGCCGGTACTCTCCTATTTTAAGCAAGGCAATCTTTGTTGCATCCTTGCTGAGAGATGCTAGTACTCTCCCATTATGAGCAGTGCAGCCTTTCTCAGAGATGCCAGTACTCTACCAATATAAGCATTGAAGGATTGCTGACAGGTGTCAGTACTCTCCCATTATAAGCATTGCAACATTTGTCGAGAAGTGCCGGTACTCTCCCATTACAAGCATTGCAACATTTGTCGAGAAGTGCTGGTACTCTCCCATTATAAGCATTGCAACATTTGTTGAGAAGTGCTGGTACTGTCCCATTATAAGCATTGCAACCTTTGTTGAGAAGTGCCGGTACTCTCCCGTTATAAGCATTGCAGCTTTTGTTAAGAAGTGCAGGTACTCTCCCATTATAAGTGTTGCAGCCTTTGTTGAGAAGTGCAGGTACTCTCCCATTATAAGCATTGCAGCCTTTGTTGAGAAGTGCCGGTACTCTCCCATTATAAGCATTGCAACATTTGTTGAGAAGTGCTGGTACTGTCCCATTATAAGCATTGCAGCCTTTGTTGAGAAGTGCCAGTACTCTCCCATTATAGGCATTGCAGCTTTTGTTAAGAAGTGCAGGTACTCTCCCATTATAAGCATTTCAGCCTTTGTTGAGAAGTGACGGTACTCTCCCATTATAAGCATTGCAGCTTTTGTTGAGAAGTGTCAGTACTCTCCGATTATAAGCATTACAGCCTTTGTTGAGAAGTGCCTGTACTCTCCCATTATAAGCATCTCAACCTTGCTGACAAGTCCTGTTACTCTCCCAATATAAGCATTGCAACCTTTGTTGAGAAGTGCTGATACTCTCCCATTATATAAGCATTGCAACATTTGTTGAGAAGTGCCGGTACTCTCCCATTATAAGCATTGCAGCTTTTGTTGAGAAGTGTCAGTACTCCCGATTATAATCATTGCAGCCTTTGTTGAGAAGTGCCCGTACACTCCCATTATAAGCATCTCAACCTTGCTGAAAAGTCCTGTTACTCTCCCAATACAAGCATTGCAACCTTTGTTAAGAAGTGCTGATGCGCTCCCATTATATAAGCATTGCAACATTTGTCGAGAAGTGCCAGTACTCTTCCATTATAAGTATTGCAACATTTGTCGAGAAGTGCTGGTACTCTCCCATTATAGGCATTGCAGCTTTTTTTAAGAAGTGCAGGTACTCTCCCATTATAAGCATTGCAGCCTTTGTTGAGAAGTGCCGGTACTCTCCCATTATAAGCATTGCAGCTTTTGTTAAGAAGTGCAGGTACTCTCCCATTATAAGCATTGCAGCCTTTGTTGAGAAGTGCCGGTACTCTCCCATTATAAGCATTGCAGCGTTTGTTGAGAAGTGTCAGTACTCTCCGATTATAAGCATTGCAGCCTTTGTTGAGAAGTGCCCGTACTCTCCCATTATAAGCACTGCATCCTTGCTGAAAGTTCTGTTACTCTCCCAATATAAGCATTGCAACCTTTGTTGAGGAGTGCTGATACTCTCCCATTATATAAGCATTGCAACATTTGTTGAGAACTGCTGGTACTGTCCCATTATAAGCATTGCAGCCTTGGTTGAGAAGTGCCAGTACTCTCCCATTATAAGCATTGCAGCTTTTGTTGAGAAGTGCCGGTACTCTCCCATTATAAGCATTACAGCCTTTGTTGAGAAGTGCCAGTACTCTCCCATTATAAGCATTGCAGCTTTTGTTGAGAAGTGCCGGTACTCTCCCATTATAAGCATTGCAGCCTTTGTTGAAAAGTGCTAGTACTCTCCCATTATAAGCATTGCAGCCTTGGTTGAGAAGTGCCAGTACTCTCCCATTATAAGCATTGCAACATTTGTTGAGAAGTGCTGGTACTGTCCCATTATAAGCATTGCAACCTTTGTTGAGAAGTGCCGGTACTCTCCCATTATAAGCATTACAGCCTTTGTTGAGAAGTGCCAGTACTCTCCCATTATAAGCATTGCAGCTTTTGTTGAGAAGTGCCGGTACTCTCCCATTATAAGCATTGCAGCCTTTGTTGAAAAGTGCTAGTACTCTCCCAATATAAGCATTGCAACCTTTGTTGAGAAGTGCCGGTACTCTCCCATTATAAGCATTGCAACATTGTTGAGAAGTGCTGGTACTGTCCCATTATAAGCATTGCAGCCTTGGTTGAGAAGTGCCAGTACTCTCCCATTATAAGCATTGCAGCTTTTGTTGAGAAGTGCCGGTACTCTCCCATTATAAGCATTACAGCCTTTGTTGAGAAGTGCCAGTACTCTCCCATTATAAGCATTGCAGCTTTTGTTGAGAAGTGCCAGTACTCTCCCATTATAAGCATTGCAGCTTTTGTTGAGAAGTGCCAGTACTCTCCCATTATAAGCATTGCAGCTTTTGTTGAGAAGTGCCGGTACTCTCCCATTATAAGCATTGCAGCCTTTGTTGAAAAGTGCTAGTACTCTCCCAATATAAGCATTGCAACCTTTGTTGAGAAGTGCCAGTACTCTCCCATTAAAAGCATCTCAACCTTGCTGAGAAGTGACGGTACTCTCTCATTATAAACAGCGAAACCTTGTGGAGAGGTGAGAAGTGTCAGTACTCTCCCATTATATGCATTGCAGCTTTTGTTAAGAAGCATTGAAGGATTGCTGACAGGTGTCAGTACTCTCCCATTATAAGCATTGCAACATTTGTCGAGAAGTGCCGGTACTCTCCCATTACAAGCATTGCAACATTTGTCGAGAAGTGCTGGTACTCTCCCATTATAAGCATTGCAACATTTGTTGAGAAGTGCTGGTACTGTCCCAATATAAGCATTGCAACCTTTGTTGAGAAGTGCCGGTACTCTCCCGTTATAAGCATTGCAGCTTTTGTTAAGAAGTGCAGGTACTCTCCCATTATAAGCGTTGCAGCCTTTGTTGAGAAGTGCAGGTACTCTCCCATTATAAGCATTGCAGCCTTTGTTGAGAAGTGCCGGTACTCTCCCATTATAAGCATTGCAACATTTGTTGAGAAGTGCTGGTACTGTCCCATTATAAGCATTGCAGCCTTTGTTGAGAAGTGCCAGTACTCTCCCATTATAGGCATTGCAGCTTTTGTTAAGAAGTGCAGGTACTCTCCCATTATAAGCATTTCAGCCTTTGTTGAGAAGTGACGGTACTCTCCCATTATAAGCATTGCAGCTTTTGTTGAGAAGTGTCAGTACTCTCCGATTATAAGCATTACAGCCTTTGTTGAGAAGTGCCTGTACTCTCCCATTATAAGCATCTCAACCTTGCTGACAAGTCCTGTTACTCTCCCAATATAAGCATTGCAACCTTTGTTGAGAAGTGCTGATACTCTCCCATTATATAAGCTTTGCAACATTTGTTGAGAAGTGCCGGTACTCTCCCATTATAAGCATTGCAGCTTTTGTTGAGAAGTGTCAGTACTCCCGATTATAATCATTGCAGCCTTTGTTGAGAAGTGCCCGTACACTCCCATTATAAGCATCTCAACCTTGCTGAAAAGTCCTGTTACTCTCCCAATACAAGCATTGCAACCTTTGTTAAGAAGTGCTGATGCGCTCCCATTATATAAGCATTGCAACATTTGTCGAGAAGTGCCAGTACTCTTCCATTATAAGTATTGCAACATTTGTCGAGAAGTGCTGGTACTCTCCCATTATAAGCATTGCAACATTTGTTGAGAAGTGCTGGTACTGTCCCATTATAAGCATTGCAGCCTTTGTTGAGAAGTGCCAGTACTCTCCCATTATAGGCATTGCAGCTTTTGTTAAGAAGTGCAGGTACTCTCCCATTATAAGCATTGCAGCCTTTGTTGAGAAGTGCCGGTACTCTCCCATTATAAGCATTGCAGCTTTTGTTAAGAAGTGCAGGTACTCTCCCATTATAAGCATTGCAGCCTTTGTTGAGAAGTGCCGGTACTCTCCCATTATAAGCATTGCAGCTTTTGTTGAGAAGTGTCAGTACTCTCCGATTATAAGCATTGCAGCCTTTGTTGAGAAGTGCCCGTACTCTCCCATTATAAGCACTGCATCCTTGCTGAAAGTTCTGTTACTCTCCCAATATAAGCATTGCAACCTTTGTTGAGGAGTGCTGATACTCTCCCATTATATAAGCATTGCAACATTTGTCGAGAAGTGCAGGTACTCTCCCATTATAAGCATTGCAGCCTTTGTTGAGAAGTGCCGGTATTCTCCCATTATAAGCATTGCAGCTTTTGTTGAGAAGTGTCAGTACTCTCCGATTATAAGCATTGCAGCCTTTGTTGAGAAGTGCCCGTACTCTCCCATTATAAGCACTGCATCCTTGCTGAAAGTTCTGTTACTCTCCCAATATAAGCATTGCAACCTTTGTTGAGGAGTGCTGATACTCTCCCATTATATAAGCATTGCAACATTTGTTGAGAAGTGCCGGTACTCTCCCATTATAAGCATTGCAACATTGTTGAGAAGTGCTGGTACTCTCCCATTATAAGCATTGCAGCCTTGGTTGAGAAGTGCCAGTACTCTCCCATTATAAGCATTGCAGCTTTTGTTGAGAAGTGCCGGTACTCTCCCATTATAAGCATTACAGCCTTTGTTGAGAAGTGCCAGTACTCTCCCATTATAAGCATTGCAGCTTTTGTTGAGAAGTGCCAGTACTCTCCCATTATAAGCATTGCAGCTTTTGTTGAGAAGTGCCAGTACTCTCCCATTATAAGCATTGCAGCTTTTGTTGAGAAGTGCCAGTACTCTCCCATTATAAGCATTGCAGCTTTTGTTGAGAAGTGCCAGTACTCTCCCATTATAAGCATTGCAGCTTTTGTTGAGAAGTGCCAGTACTCTCCCATTATAAGCATTGCAGCTTTTGTTGAGAAGTGCCAGTACTCTCCCATTATAAGCATTGCAGCTTTTGTTGAGAAGTGCCGGTACTCTCCCATTATAAGCATTGCAGCCTTTGTTGAAAACTGCTAGTACTCTCCCAATATAAGCATTGCAACCTTTGTTGAGAAGTGCCAGTACTCTCCCATTAAAAGCATCTCAACCTTGCTGAGAAGTGACGGTACTCTCTCATTATAAACAGCGAAACCTTGTGGAGAGGTGAGAAGTGTCAGTACTCTCCAGTGTGCAACCTTGCAGAGAGGTGCTGGTACTCTCCCATTATGTCAGTGCAACCTTGTTGAGAGGTGCCAGTACTCTCTGTAGTGTCTTGCAAGTATATATAGGGGGCCCTTCTGGTCCCTGCTCAATTCTGTAGAAGAATCATGTGATTGTTTGGGTGTGTATGGGTGTGGTTAACCACTTCGCTGCTAGGCCCCCCACTGTGCTAAGCCTTTTTTTGGCCATTTGGGGAACTTTGCGCTTAGGCCCTGTAACTTTTTGAACCCATAAGATATACATGCCAAATTTGCGTCCTTTTTTTCCAACATCATGGGGATTCTAAAGGTATCCAGGATTTGTGGATTGGCCTGGAGGGGACCCAGACATTAGCCAAAATATAGCTACATTTGAGGTTTTTTTTTAAATGGGAAAAAAGGGCTACAGATGAAAGCATCTGGTTTTTCCCCTGCAAATGTAATCAACACAGGGGTTGTGGTGCTGAAATAACCATTCCCCAGCTTTCAGGGACATGCAGACTTTTGTCAGAAAACCAAATTATTTTACACAGTTTTGGCATTTTTCTGGGACATAGCCTATTTTTGCTATTTTTTGTGCTTTCAACCTCCTTCCAGTTAATGGTAGAAATGGGTATGAAAGCAATTATTGATGCTGGAAAGTTATACATTGTGATAAAGTAGACAGTATTCTGAATTCAGCAAGGGGTCATTTGAGTAGATCCTTCAAGTTTTCTTCATAGAAACTGACAGTTGAATATAGGAAAAATTGAAAATTAGTTGAAAAAAACAGCCATTTCTGTCAACGTTTTCATCTGTAACTTCTTCTAATTGTGACAGCTGTTTGAGAAGAATATACCGTTACATCTGCTGGACTTTCTGGTTGTGGGGCTATATAAGACTTGTAGGTTCACCAATAACCCGGCAAACCCCGAGTTAATAACTGAGCAGTGTCTTGCAATGGTTTTTATTATGTACCAGGTATATTGCAATTAATTTGGGAAAATAGATACATGGAAAAATCGGTATGATAGACACCTTTGCATTTCTGAAATTGGTACAAAATATGGGGCATATTAGCAAGAAGCTTGTTAAAATTATCTCCGTTTTAGCGGCAGGAAATTGCCGCTAAAGCGGCGATAATGGGCTTGATAATATGCGCTATTGAATTCCAATAGAATCCCAGATTAGATGTCCTGCACATCTAACCTGGTCTTCTATTCGAATTCTATAGCGCAAATTATCAATCCCATTATCGCCGCTTTAGCGGTAGTTTCCTGCCGCTAAAACGGTGATAATTTTAACGAGCTTCTTGCTAATATGCCCCATGGAGTTTAGAAAGAGTAGATATTTGCACATTTGAGTAAGCATACTAGCATGAGAATTATAGGTCATTTTTCAAAATGACTTATTTTTTACACATTGTCTTTCATTTAGAAGGCAGAAATGCATCGAAAGTAAATACAATTCTGTGTTACCCTGTTTCCCGATAAAAATGGTACCTCACTTGTGTGGCTAGGCCTAGTGCCCGCGACAGCAAACGACTCAAAACGCAACGTGGACTCACTTTATTTTTACAGTGAACAACTGTCCCTTTTTTTTGCAAAGTGCCTAGCTATAGATTTAGAACCCTAGCTCTGCCGGCTCCTAGGGAAACCTAGCAAACCTATACAATTTTGAAAACTAGACATGCAAGGGAATCCAGGATGGGGTGACTTGACTGGCTCTTTCCAGGTTCTGTTACCCATATTCCCTTGCAAACATAAATACTTACTGAAAAAAACACAATTTCCTCACATTTCTGTGGTGGAAAGTTCTGAAATCTGCGTGGATCCACAAAATTCTACCCACACCGCGTTCCACAAAGTTTTTTGAGAAAAATGCCACCTCACTTCTGTGGGTAGGCATAGTGCCCGCGACAGGAAACGGCCCAAAACGCAACGTGGACACACCACATTTTCACAGTGAAAACGGACAAAACCCACATTTTCCTAATATTTCTGTGGTAGCAGGTTCTGGAATCTGTGTGGATCCACAAATTCCACCCACCCCACTTTCCCCAAAGCCTTCAGAGAAAAATGGTATCTCACTTGTGTGGGTAGGCCTTGTGCCCACGACAGGAAACAGCCCAAAACGCAATGTGGACGCAGCACATTATCACAGTGAAAGCGGACATTTCTCTTGCAAAGTGCCTAGCTGTAGATTTTGAACCCTAGCTCTGATGGTTCCTAGTTACACCTAGCAAACCTATACATTTTTTAAAACTGAACATCAAAGGGGATTCAGGATGGGGTGACTTGTCTGGCTCTCACCAGAATCCCTTGCAAACCTCAAAAGTTGTTAAAAAACTAATTTTCCTCTCATTTCTGTGGTGGAAAGTTCTAGAATCTGTGTCGATCCGCCAAATTCCACCCAGCCCGCATCACCCAAAGTCTTCTGAGAAAAATGGTACCTCACTTGTGTGGGTGGGTCAAGTACTATGTTAGGCAAGGGCCCAAAACCTATTGAGGCAACATTAAAGTAACCTATCACAAAACATCCTGGCTTAGCAAGGGGGGTCCCATGAGGTTATGGCCCCGGGGTCAGCGGCCGTCTAGGGAAAACTACCAAACTCACAAATTTCTGAAAACTAGACACCCAGTGGAGTCCACCAAGGTATAACTTGTAGGGGTCCCCCAGCATTTCCCTACCCAGAATCCCCTGCAAACCTCAAATTTAGCTGGAAAAACCACTTTTTCTCAAATTTCTGAGTGAGAAAGTTCTGGAATCTGTGTGGATCCACAAATTTCCTACCACTCAGCGTTCCCCAAAGCCTCCCGATAAAAATGGTAACTCACTTGCGTTGGTGGATCAAGTACCCGCAACAGGCAAGGGCCCAAAACCTACTGGGGCGACTACAAAATGACCTATCACAAAACAACCTGGTTTTTCAAGTGGGTCCCATGAGTATTTGGCCCTGGGCTCGCCGCCATCTATGGAAACCTACCAAACCCACACCTTTCTGAAAACTAGACACCCTGGGGAGTCCAGTGAGGTATGGCTTGCGTGGATCCCCCAAAGTTTCCATACCCAGAATCCCCGGAAACCTCAAATGTAACTAAACAAAACACATTTTCTACATATTTTTGTGTGGAATCATTGTGCCGGCACAATAGTCCTACCCCACAGTGTTCTCCTTAATGTTCAGAGTAAAATGATACCTCAATTGTGTGGGTGTCCAATTCAGAATTGACTAAAAATGTATTTTAAATAAAATTTAGTTCTTAGAGTTGTCTGTACTATGCCCTAAATCCTTGCTCCACCCACACAAGTGAGGTATCATTTTACTCGGGAGACTGAGAGGAACGCTGTGCGGTATGACATTTATGCGGGCGCGGTGATTCTACCCAAAAATATGTGGAAATTGTGTTTTTTTCAGCTAAATTTGACGTTTGTAGGGTATTCTGAGTTTGGAAATATTGGGCGATCCATGCAAGCCATACCTCGCTGGACTCCCCCGAGTGTCTAGTTTTCAGAAATGTGTGGGTTTGGTAGTTTGCCAAGATGGCCGCCGAGCCCGGGGCCAAAAACCCAGGTGACCCCCCCTTGCAAAACCAGGTTGTTTTGTGATGGGTAATTTTGATGTCGCCTCAATAGGTTTTTGGGCCCTTGCCTGTCGTGGGTACTTGACCCACCCACGCGAGGGAGGCACCATTTTTATCGGGAGACCAGGAGGAACGCTAGGTGGTAGGAAATTCACATAGATCCTAGAACTTTCCCACACAGAAATGTGAGTAAGTTCAGATTTTTTCATCAAGATATGAGGTATGCAGGGGATTCTGTGTAGGGAAACATTAGGGGATCCAATCAAGCCATACCTCCCTGCATTCCCCCAAGTGTCTAGTTTTCAGAAATGAGTGGGTTTGGTAGGTTTCCCTAGATGGATGCCGACCTCGGGACCAAAAACACAGATGCCCCTTATGTATCTGAAAATGACCTAGTTTTGCACGGAGGGTCACATGCGTTTTTGGTCCGAGGCTTGGCGGCCATCTAGGGATACCTACCAAACCCACACATTTCAGAAAATTAGAGAATCAGGGGAGTCCAGGGAGATACGCTTGCTTATATCCCCCAATGTTTCCCTACACGGAATCCCCAGCAAACCTCATATTTTAATGAAAGAAATAACAATTTTCTCAAATTTCTGCGTAGGAAAGTTCTAAAATCTACAAGGATCCACAAATTCCCTGCCACCCAGCGTTTCCCCAGGTCTCCATATCAAAATGATACCTCACACGTGTGGGTGGGTCAAGTACCCGCGACACGTGTGAGGGTTTTGTGTGTGGGAAAATTCTGGAATCTACTTGGATCCACAAATTTCCTGCCACCTAACGGACCCCCTCGTCTCCCGATAAAAATGGTACCTTATTCGCGTGGGTGGCTTTCTGCACCCCCCGGGTGGCAGATTGGGGGCTACTGCCCCCTTCTGCAACCCAGGGGGGGAACAAAGACTCTAATTGTGCAGGGAGTGGGGGCATTGGCATGCCCATATTGGGCAGCCCCAACCCCTAATTTTATGGTAAAAAATGTATTCTTGTGGGACTTAATTTAGCCCAACTTCATGGGGGGGCAAAGGCCCTTGCCCATGGGGCCACTCCCCCCTCCCTGGTGCCCAGTGGGTGGATGCCCAAGCAGAGATCCACTAGAGAGGGGTACCATTGGAAAGGGGATATTCTCCCTTTTTCAATGATAACTCTCCCGTCTTTCTACGTGCTCGCGGGGCTAAGATAGCCCCCTGAGCACGTAGAAAGTGAAACTGAAATGCACATCAAGGCTAATTAAGGCTCATTTTAGTTTTGGTTTCTGTTCAGTGAAATCAGCGCGACGTGCGCGCTGATCTTCATTGCACAGAAACAATACAGACAGCCTCGGGAGCTGGGGAAGCCCTTCCCCAGCTCCAGAGGCTGTCGGGGGTGAAAAGGAAATCCCTTTGGTGCCCGCACCAGAGGGATTTCCCCTGCCATGGGCAAGGACGGGCGAGAGCCGTCCTGCGCACACGAGCACCATGGCGCAGGACAGCTTCTGGCATGGAAGGGGTTAATAAAGTTCATGAAGCAGTGCATATAGTTAATTAACAGTTGCCCTCGGGGAAGCAGAGCTTGCCGGCAGCCACGATAGCCGCCTGAGCCACGAGCTCCGTCTGGCACCGCCAAATATCCTGCTTTAATCCGCACACAGACCTGCTGCTTAGACCCCCCACCCCCCTCTTTGGACGGCGGAATAGTCGGTGGCACCGGCAGTCCTAAAGCGGTGGTGGTCCGACACCGAGTGAAGAGCGTCGGCAGCTGCAGAGAGCCGCGAGCCGGTGGGCCGAAAGCCGCGACCCCCAGCAGTCCTTCCAGCCGGGCGACGTGCCCGTGCGTGCAGCCGGGAGGTGGGCATCTGTCCCGGGATTCGGAGGCGGACCCTGCATACATTGACTCTAAACCGCCCCGGCAAAACCGCTCTTTGAGGGGGCGATCACGCGGCCCTGCCAGGGAAGTTATTGCTCTTGAAGACATCGTAAAAGCCCCGGGCGGTGGAGCAGTGACAACGCCACGTGGAGGCGCCATTTCTGGAGGCAGGCCCGGTGAGGAGTGAGGCTGTACTTTGGCAGGCCCGGGAGCTGAATGACCGGACTGGGGGCATAGCGGACCACTTCTGGTGGGCATTGCGAACCCTCCTAAAAATAAATCCAGCACAGCGGGGGCATTTGTGAAGGGAGTGGCCACAAACTTCACCCAGACACCCAGCGTGTGGCTCCCCGTACCACGGCCCGCTTCGTGATCCCAGGGGAAACACTGCGGCGGCATTCCATAGATTGAGGCCCGCACTCCGAGTGGATCCAGTGGAGTGGAAGCGACGGTGCTCTGTCCGCCCAGGTAGCAGTGCTGAGTGCGTGGGAAAAAAAAAAAAAACGGACGACTCGCCGAACGCACCTGTGGCGACTAGCCCTAGGTGGAAGTGGAACTTTGCCTACCTTAGCAGGACGAGTTGCGTCGAACCAGTGGTGGCCTTGACCACTTAACAAGAGCCGCCGAACCAAGTGGATTGCGCCAGATCTCAGGCTGTGCTCGGGCGGGAGCGAAATGAGCGGTGGTGTGACGTTTGGACGCCGAGTGTGGGTCTAAGGTGTGGCCGGCTCCAAAATTCTGGTAGCTGGGTAGCGACCAGCCGGTCACGATGGGGAAGGGAGACAAAACGCAGAGCAAACTCCCCTTTGCGCAGAGACGATTGCAGGTACAAAGCTGCCCTACGCAACACAGGGAGATCCCGCACCAGGAGGAGGAGCAAGCGGAGGACTCCGACATCAAGACCATGCTCCGATCCATGGAGCAGAGCCTGTAGTCCAGCATTTCTGCGCTAGGCACCAAAATGGACGCCATGACCTACCGGATGGATCGCATGGCCGAACGCCTAGACAAACACGCCGAGAGACACGACATGGCGGAAAGGAGAATAACGGAGGTTGAGGAAGCGCAGACAGATCTAGACGCTGCCCACAAGCGGGTGGACAACCTGATGAGATCCCTCCAAGACAAGACGGAAGACTTGGAGGCACGTTCGCAACGCTGTACCCTCCGGGCCCCCCAGAGTCTACTCAGACCGGCAAGATGGAACTATTCATCGAGAAGCTACTCACCACCCTTCTTGACGAGGGAGTGTTCTCCACGATGTTCGTGGTTGAACGAGCGCACCGATCTCTGGGCCCCCAGCCGCGTCCGGGGATGCGCCCCCGCCCAATCATAGCAAAACTGCTCAACTATAGAGACAGAGACACAGCACTCTGGCTGGCTCGAGCCAAAGCGGATCTACAATATGAAGGGTCGGTGATATCTCTCTTCCCCGACTTTACGGCCAGAGTGCAGGAAGCAAGGAAACACTTCATCCCACACAAGAAACGCCTTCGGGAACTGGGATTAGATTACGCGATGTTGTACCCTGCCAAACTCCTTGTCAACAGACAGCGCCACTCACACATCTTCACAGACCCTAACGAACTGTAGCAAGCGCTGAAAAAATGGTCAAGAGAGAAGAGAACTGGAAATGCGGATCTCCAGGAGAATGGGGACAATAGCCGTCTAAATGAACAGGAGTGACCCGGGATAATGACTTTTGCGGCAGACTGATCTGCGGGTGGACACTGGACGCTTGCTATAATTTCCCACTTGACCGGAGAAATGGAAACGACGGAACTGCTCACTCCGAGGACCTTTGACACCTTGCAGATAAGTAGATGATGTAATGCGAGTAATGGTAACGGTCCTATAGGTTGATATTTAGAGATGGTTTGACTGTGGCGAACTTGTATGCACACTGCCCCTTGGAGACATGCGAAGGAGGGGTACATGGTCGCTTGGGGAGGGGGACATGGGTATTACTGGGTAACAGAATGCGTTACTACATAGCGGGTCTGATCATGCCGCAAGTGGTGCATGGCGGACGGGGTGAGTAGGCCTGACATAACACTCTGAGAACATTGAGGATCAGGAGCTGACGGGCGATCTCGGTCCCCGAGCGCAACACTTTGTTGAAGTTCTAGTCACCATGTTTAGTGGTATGACATTGAGTTGGGAGGGGCGGGTTGGGGGTCGGCTAGGCCAAATTGGGATGGGTCTGCTGTGGGAGGGGGGTGGAGGTTTGGGGAATGTTATAGGTACAATGTTATGCTTTTTGCCTGCTCGCACTGCCTGCGCTGGTTTTATACTTCCTGTTACTTTATGTAGTCCTGTCACACTGCCAAGATGCCTACTGCATAGTGACTGGCCTGCGCCTTTCGATCCCCCTCATCTCAGATTGCCTATGTTGGTTGATGCACTTTTCAGGACTGTACCCCGAGACCGGCGGATACCATTTGATGTATACACACCCTCACTTCAGGGATGACTGATTCTAGTTCACTGAGAGTAGAAAGTGACACTGAATCGCTGAGAGCGTTGACGTGGAATGTGAGAGGTCTAAATGACTATCGGAAACTTAGAAAGGTTTTAAATTATCTACGCAGCCACCATATTGACCTGGCACTTATCCAAGAAACTCACCTCCCTCTCACGAGCAAACTGCTTACTGCTAAGGGGTTAGAGGACAACAGCTTGGCAGCGGGGTTTACAACACATTCCAGGGGGGTGGTCACGTGGGTCAACCCTAAATCCAAATTGAAATTAACGGCGCTTGTGGCGGACTCGGAAGGTCGTTACGTAATTTCCAGATGCTTAGGCAAGGGGCACGAACTCATAGTGGTAAATGTCTATGGCCCTAACTATGACTCCCCAGACTTTTATGATACACTAACCCAGCACAGTAGGATTCATGTTTACTCCAGGATGATTTGGGGGGAGACTTTAATCTAGTGTTCGACCCAGAGTTGGACAGGTCTGCGGGGCCGGCCAGACGACCGTCGGCTGCAGTCTTGCTCATGCAGGCAGAACTTATCAAATTAGATCTCATTGATGTCTGGAGAAGCCGACACCCCCAGAGAGGCGGGTATACACACTACTCAGCCTACCACGATATCCATACCAGAATCGACTATTGGCTGACCTCTCGGGTGATCGTCCAAAGCATCAAGGGGAGTGCAGTATTGCCGCGTACCCTCTCGGACCACTCGCCTCTGCTCTTGGTATTGGAGATGCCGGTGAAGAGAATCCCTCCATTCACATGGCGCTTTCCCCCATATTCATTGTTGGATGAGGTATTCAGAGGGGAATTGGCAGAGCAAATTGATAACTTCTTTGAAACCAATGTCGGTTCTGTCGATAGCTTTCAGACAGTGTGGGAGACGTTCAAAGTATTTATTCGTGGTATTGCCATGTCCAAGCACTCAAGTGTTCTTAAATCGATAAGGCAGCGATTGAAATATCTTGAAACCCAATTGTCAATCCTTGAATCACGGCAGCAGAACATACCGGATGTGGACACTGCTGCACAAATCAAGTTGTTAATTACTGAATATAATGAAGAGGTAGACAGGGAAGTGCAGCACATGGGTAAATACGCCACTGCGCGTACATATGGTGAGGGGGAAAGGCCTGGCTGTCTGCTTGCTAGAGTTATACGGAATGACAGACGGCCGCTGGTGGTAGGCGAGCTGATGACGGATTCGGGGATGGTACTCACGGAAGAAACGGAGATAATCGCGGAATTCGGGGATTATTATCTGGACTGTATAAATCCAGATCCTCCCAAGTAGAAGATGAAATTGACGATTACTTGAGCTATATTAAAATGCCTCTACTATCCAACTCCCAGAGAGAATTCCTGTTGATGCCTATTCAAAAGGATGAGATTATGGAGGCGTTGGAAGGGATGCGGTCCGGCAGCGCCCCCGGTGCAAACGGGCTAACAGTGGGCTTTTATAAGGCTTTTAAGGACAAACCACCCTCTTTGATGACATCTGTATGGAGGGCAGTATGCCTAGCTCTATGAGGGAGGCTCTGCTTATCACACTTCTGAAGCCTGGGAAGCCTCCTAATGCGTGCGGTTCCTACAGGCCGCTGTCCCTGATAAATGTAGATGCCAAACTGTATGCTAAAGTCTTGGCCACTCGCTTGGCGTTACTTACGCCGGAGTTAGTGGCGCCAGAACAAGCAGGTTTTATTCCCAACAGAAACATCACTTATAACATCCGCACGGTGCTAGGAACGATGCAACATGTGCGACAGGAGAACAAAGCGCTGGCAATCTTCCTTGACATGGAGAAGGCCTTTGACTCAGTGGAGTGGCCCTTCATGCTGATGGTTTTCCGTAAATTTGGACTGGGTGAACCCTTCTTACAGATGATAGGTGCGTTATACTACCGACCCACGGCGAGATTGCGAATGGGTGATCGCGTCATGGACCCCTTTGCGATAAGTAGAGGCACCAGACAGGGCTGCCCCCTTTCGCCCTTACTGTACGCGTTGGTGGCGGAACCGTTAGCATGCGCGCTCCGGGAGTACCATAGGTTCGAGGGTATTAATTTCCCTACATACAAGATCGGTATTTCTACACATGCAGACGACACTCTGTTGTATGTCCGGGACCCGGAAACCAACCTCTCCTCAGTGTTAAGGGAGGTGGTGCGGTTCGGAGCACTCTCGGGGCTGAAGGTGAACTGGAACAAATCAGTGGCGTTCCCGTTAACACCTGTGACGCTGCGATTTGACATGGAATATCCATTGCAGCGGACAACGGAGCCGGTTCAATACTTGGGGATCCAGCTTCATACGGATCCCGACATTTTGGTCTGGGAAAATTACGGAGTAGCATTTGATAAATTAGTAGAAGATGTGGATACCTGGTGTAAGCTTCCACTATCCTTAATGGGACGAATCGCCATCATGAAGATGGTGGTTTTGCCTAGATTTCTGTTCCTGTTCAATAACATCCCGGTGGTCCTTTCTAAGGCCTTTTTCAAAACCCTGACACAAACACTTATTCGGCTAGCTTGGGGTGGGAAACAGCCCAGAGTTCAATGGAAAGTACTTACGCTCCCATATGAGTTGGGGGGGCTGGGAGCACCGGACATGGAACGATACTATCGAGTGGCTCAGGCGACTCATCTGCATACCTGGATACACGGGGACCCTAATATTCCCCACGTGATTTTAGAACGATTGTCACGGACCCACGCCCCCCTCTGGCAACGGTGTTCCAACCAGTTGACCGCAGCATAGGCATGCTGGACTCTATTAAGGCCACGAACCATGCATGGCACGCGCTGATGCGGGAGCAGGGATGCGAACTACTGTACTCCCCACTAATGCCGGTAGAGTGGGCGGCATGGCTTCCCCCGCTGGCGGAGAAAGGGGTCACGTGCGCACTGAACCAGTTGGGCGTTATAAAGGTGGGAGACCTATTTACAGACGGTGTGGCGAAAACCTGGGAACAGGTTGCCCACCTGGCTGTTGAGAATACACTATTACTGCGCTTCCAGTTCCATAGAGTACGTACTGCACTGCTGGACCTTTTGGGCACAGACCTGGCGGAGCCCCAGGAAATACCGGAGCTTACGTATGTGATTAAAACGTCCTCGCCACACAAATTGGTCACAAATGTATTTAAAATAGGAGCTCAACACAAGGAACATCAACTCTCGAAGGCCAGACTGACGTGGCAGCACGATCTGCAGATGCAGATTGATGATGAAACGTGGAGATACTGTTGTCGAAATACGAGGACACTGTCTCTCAACGGCAAACACAGACTGATTCATTTCAAATATCTGCAGCGTGTATATTACACACCTGAGCGGCTGCATAGATATGGGCTTAGACAATCTGCCGAGTGTGAACGTTGCCATGCCCCGGTGGCAGATTTTATGCATATGGCGTGGAGTTGCCCTGGTGTTCACAAATTTTGGAATGAAGTCTTTTCGGAAATGAGTACGATACTGAATACGGAAATGCCACCTGATCCTGCGTTGGCATTGCTGGGATACTCCAAGGCACTCCCGGTGGCATTACGTCGCCTGGCGGACATAGGCTTGCTAATGGCCAGACGAGTTGTTGCCATATGCTGGATGAGGGGTCCGTTGCCGACTAAAAGTAGATGGACCAGGGATATGCTGTACTGCTGCACCCAATCGCAAACCTACAGTGAGCTGCTCCCGCCTGTGAGTAGGCCAAACATTTTTTGGGGCCTGTACCAGACATATTTGAACACTGGGGATCGTGAAGACATGATGCAGGGGGGGACAGATACTAATCAGGAACTACTGGAGGAGATAGTTGACCCTGATGTATAAAGGACTCACCTGAGCTAGGATCACCACATGGCTAAGGGGAGGGACTCGGACACACTGGCTCTAGATGCATGGGGGTGTGGGGGCGGTGAGCGTTGCTTCGCCAAATTGAATCCGGGGGCTCGCTGAAGTAGTGGGTGTTCTGGGTGGTTTTGGTCTAGCTGTAGGAAGGGACAGACTATGAAATGGAGTGTAGGTTGATTCGTGGAGGGTGCTTTTAGAAGCTGTGTGATAGTCTCGTTTCTGGGGCAGACGGGGCGAGGAGATGGGCAGTTTAGACGTTACAGGGGGGGGTTTGTCGGGGTTAGGTTATACCTTGTTTAGCACGTAGGGATTGTACTGACATATCCCCTAGCAGAGTTGCCTCAACGGTGATTTACAAAAGAGATACTGCCTCCGCCCTTGGGGGGCAGAACAGAAAGAAGGGCAGCGGAACTTCATGGGATCTGGAGATGTTTGCATTTCATACTACTGCATTTCATACTACTACACGCCGCCGGACCCCCGGGTTGTCGGCTAATTGGCTGTGTTTGTTCCACGCAGATAGCAAGGCATAGCTGACTATGTTTCGCTGCCGGCCCCAGGGTTGTAGGCTGCAAGCTGTGTGTATTGTGAGTTGGCTAAATAAAGGTTTTTGAAAATTAAAAAAAAATAATAATAATTAACAGTTGCACTCTGAAGAATAAAGATGTGTTCCATCAGTACATGGAATCCACTGTCGAGAGACGACGACAGTTTTTGCTCTGGGGCGACTCGGAGGAGAACTTTCTTTGACCTAAATACATTTTCAGTCCTTATCTTTTAACACGAGGCAGATGGATATCCTTCATCGCGTGACCTTGGCACTGGACCCCAGGCATACAACGGGAACTAACCGCCGACAGTGGTTGCCTATCATAGACTCTATCACAGAGGGCCACGGAAAGCGTTCCTCTAAACTAGATTGCGACGCTAGGAATTTTCTTACAGCCATGTTTTGGTGTCCTCGCAGTCCAGCTTGGGCAGACAATACTAACTAATCTGCCCCAGGACATCGACTCTTGGACCATTCCAGAAAGTCTCTACTTGACAGATCTTAGTGACTTGTTGCATTAGTTGATTAAGATTTTGTTCTTTGATCATCATGGCTAATGAAGGCGTCAGGCCGAAACGCGCGTAGACATGAATTATGATAGCCATGATTATGTCTGTTTTATTTTCATTCTCTTATGTTTAATTCTGTTGTCATAGGTCATCTACTGTTGGCACACATATCCAAATCATATATCAAACAATATCATGTTCTGATGTATTAAAATAATCTAGGCTATGTGTGAATGAACATGTGTGCATGATTAGCCTTCTAAACCCTTTGCATCAACATTAGCTGTATGATGTATAGGCAATCCATAAATAAATAGATGTTCCAATATCATGATGTAAAATTGTATGTCTTTTCTCTCTATGTTTAAATAATTGAAACTTTTATAATATAAAATAATTAAAAAAACATATATTTTTCTAATAATTTTTCTTTCCTATTTGGTCTTTTTGTATGTATATCCATGTCCACTCAGTTATTCATTTCCTAAATGCTTTAGTCACAGAATAAAGATGTGCAATACAGAGCTCCGTGTGTAGCATAGTCAATTGCATGCTACCGTGCTACGCTACAACTGACAACGAGTTAAGGCATCTGCAACCCAATGTAATGAGAGTGCTCTCCCTGAGAGTTTGCAGTCGTCCAGCAAAATGCTTGTGCATGCCCTCTGTGTTGCAGTCGAAGTGAAGCAGTCGGCGATTGGCGTATTTGGAGTCAGAGGGACACTCCAGCCAGTGCAAGCCTTTTGAAGAAGGCAAAGGCCCTACAGAAATTTCTGTTACAGTTATCCTGGAACCTGCTGGTAAGATCGAAAGAAGAGGTACTGCGCCAGTTTCCATACAGTACGATAATGCTAAAGGCAGTGACAACCAGGTACAGAAAAGCACAGAAGGCCACGATAGCTAGGTGCAGAAAAACGCACCAAAAGCAGAACCGGCCAGGCAAAACGAAATGCTAAAGGCAGTCAAAACCATGTACGATGCAGAAGGTTGAGAATGGTGACGACCATGTAAGGAGACAAAACAGTAACTCATTGCAGTGACGTGACAATAGCCCCCTCAGTGTTGAACCCCACGAGCTCCAGGAGGCTCCCTGACACAGTGAATGGGCTGGCATGAGAGCTCCTGACTGGGTCTGGAGCGTGGGGGGCCCACTCCATGTATTTTGCAGGGGGTCCTGTAGCTAGCTGGCTCTGTAAATACTATACCAAAGTAAGGTATAGCGTGCACTTTGTGGAGCGGATCCCCAGAGGCTTTACAGAGGCTAAAGTAGATAAAACATTACTTTCTCTTTTGCCAGTGTGGTTGGGCAGTTAGGCTTATCAGAGGGTAGTGTTAAGCATCTGTTTACACACAGAGTCAAACAAGCATTTGCAATGCAATAGGTCTCGCATTAGGAAAGTTTGAGCCATTGGTATTGTAAATTACATTTTTTTTATTTATGTGTTGGTTGTGAAAATAGCTAAAGTAATAGCTTTGTCATTTACAATGCCAATTGTTTTAACTTTCACAAATGTGACATGTATAGCATTTGTAATGCAATATGTGTTGTATTTTCACGAAAATCCAAGAACAGAAGTGAAATATTAACATTTTTTTGTGACATTTATAAGACAGACGTCATTGTTGTTCGACTACAATAAATGTTTAAGAGAACAAAATACTCAACATCTAACAGCACAAACCACTCACATATATATACTGCAAAGCTTCCGAATGTACTGGCTATCAGTTTGTGGATGGACAACATTCAGCTTCCCTTTGTTCTCTGTCTTAAGGCATTATACATCTTAGGAGATCCCGAGGGACCATTTGATAATGCAACACTAATGGTGCCCTTGAAAGAACGGGTTCATTTCCATTTAATAAGGCGGAGGCTTGTGGTGAATAATACACGGGCTGAATAAAGTGGGAGGTTAGCGGAAGAAGAAGTAAATTAAACTAAAACGTTGATGCAGCAAAAAGATCACTGAACAGCCCGTCCATTCCTGCTGCAAATGCTAACAAGCGTTAATGCAGCATACACAGCCTCGAAATATTAAAAAACATATCTTGAATGGCTGTATCCTAGTAAGCAACTTTCTTTTTATTATCTTAGCAACTTGGTCTCCGCTTCAAGTTTCCCAGATTAAACTTTTTTTAAAACATTTTTAGGGAATAATAGGTATGTACAACGAAAGTATTCACACTTCCCTAGTATCTATATTGACATCCCGTGAGACATTGTCTTGTATGCTTATGATACAATGCACAATTCGGAAATATATATATATATATATATTAAAGAGAGAGCTTTCGCAAGTAATGTCTATAAGAGCTGAAACAACCAAATAGAAGGGTTAAATAAAAAGCTTCTGGAAACAAGACCCACTTCCTACTGATCTGGCTAGGAGTTACTTCTTTTTAAAGTGCACAAATCCCGCTTTTGAGGACAAATAACGTATGCATTAAACAATGACGAGGGCAGAAGAACAAAGTAGGGTCAAAAAAAGTAAGAGGACCTTACTGCTGGAATACTGCATTTGGGTCCACGTCATTGGGACACAATTTGGTTCAGCGCCTAGCTTTACATCCACAAATAATAATAAAAACGTGCGCTACCTCAACTGTCCCAACGGAAGCGAAACATTACAAGTTTGCAACCCTCACAATACAGAGATGTGTTACAGGTCAGCTCAAGAATGAAAATATAACGTAATATGGCCACCCATGCTCTTTGGGAATGGGTCAGATTTCAAGAAAAAGTTTACCAGCTATGTGCATATTGAAAAAATATGTCGTTTTTGGGAACTTTTGCAACATAAGCAGCGATAGCCGTAAAACACACATAAGGGGCGCGTCAATCTGTCATTGTAAATGGAGCCTGTATAAAGCTTTAGAATGGTTGGATCTGTCCTCCAAAGATAGGCTTTCCATCTTGGAGTTCATTACCCCAACAACAGAACCCTCTAACACCCCCACACCGACCCCCTCACCCGGCGTCCAATTCTGGGAACATTGGGAATATTTGGGTCTTGACCTTACGTTCAAAGTAGCATAAACTGCATCCGACTTCATGCTTCAACATTCTTGATCACATATGTAATCTTCACACGACTTTCAAATAAAAGCATTCAACTCATTTATTTTTGTTCCAGCACTTAGTTTGGGGGTATTACAGGTTAACAAGTATTTTAAATGAGCGAATGGCATATACAGGTAGATCGGTCTTCCCAGGTCCCTCGCCTCATTTAAAGTGTATGCTATGCTTATCAAACATGCAAGTCGTTGATAAACACCAAGCGTAACTAGGGTTAAGTAACAATTTCACAAGTTAAGGCGCTGAAAGACAGAACACCGTCTCTATCAAATGGTTTAAATCCTGTATAAAATGGGGAGAACATAACTAGGGAAAAAGAGTGCTCTATGGTATGCGTTTGAGTTCGATTTTCTAAGCAATCTATTAAGAATGGGACTTCAAAGGACATTTTTTTAAAATCTTTGAACATATGTTTTTACAGGCTGAGTAAATTAAATCAAAAGCAAGTCGGGACACATGATCCGATCCGTTTTCGAGGTCAGGGATTAGCATAGATTTTTAAAGGTGACAATTATCTGACACGAAAGGCAGCGTCATCTCTCAGGTGCCGCACAAAGTGCAGCATGCAGCGTTTCCTCGCTATGCAGCAGTGAAAATATATAGGAAGGAAAAAACCGAGGCAGGGCTCTGGCGGCGGCTGCTGCATCGACTCGAAAAAGCGCTAGCAACGCGGGGACGCACTGCGCTGCATAATCCGAGCACAGGAACGGCCCCGTTAAAAAAAAAATAGCATTTCGGAAGGAACGTGTTCTGTCTCGATCCAAAATGCACTGTGCGTTATTTGGGCATATTTAGGGGGTGAAATAAAGCGCCACCACAGCTGACGGAGGGGCATAATGACGACTCGTGAACAGACAGCAATGCACCTACCTCTGGATGCCGGCGAGGAGTGTGGAAGCGGCAGTCTAAGTTGGCACGGGTAGCATTCCTCACAGCCCCCCTCAATGGGCTTTGCTATGAACAAAACAGTCAAAACGAAACCTAAGAGCCGCGCGCGTGAGCTTCTACCGTAGACAGCTCACGTCGCGCGGCTCTTAGGTTTCGTTTTCCGAAGCGCATGGCAGAGTCGCGCTCGCACACATGCGCGCTCACGAGGTCAAATCCGAGAGCCACGACGGAAAGCACGTGCACCTCCCAGTCCCAGCGCGTGCACCCCCCCATTTACAAATACTAAAAGTATACTAAAGTATACACGAGGCCGTTCGCTACGCTCGACCTAAAAATGAGGCACACACTCAAGACTGAATCCCTGACTAATTGTACTTTTTTAGTTTTATTTTTGGACCAAGGAGAACTGAGTTGCAGGTATCAGTTTCAAATTAGTAACATTTTCAGTGCTGTAGGAATGTGTTTGCAAAGGCAATAATACTTTACAGTGAAACTGAAAATACTGAAAATGTGGTGTTTATCAACAATAGCAGTTAATTTGCAATTATAATAGATAGACACAAAGGGACTCATTATGTTGTCGATCAGAGCTGCCTCCGACTGACATCTTTGAAGTTGCGTTACTTACCAACCTCCGGCCGGCGTTCCCGAACCCACAATTATGATGCGACTGCAGATGGTGCGGACGAAAACTCCCATTTCCATATGAAAACTTGTGCGGCAGTTGGAAAACGGCCGCAGCAGAAGCTCCCATCGAGAAATGGGTGTTTCTGTAAATCCCTGCACCGAGTGGCAGGCACCATCAGGTGCCTGCCACACGGCGCAAAGATTTATAGGGGGCATCATAGGTGCCCTAGAGGCTCACAACCATGGGCCATGGAGGAAAGGGACCCTGCTAGGGGCCCCCAGTGTCACTTTCTGACAGGCTTTCCATCTCAGAAAACCCGACGTGGAAAGCCTATCGGAAACCGACATCATAATCCCAACAAGGGAAATGCCGTCCGTTAGTGATTATGTGAGGCTTCCGACTGCCCCCTGTTGGTGGACAGTCGGTTTGACTGCTCGGGTTACATTCCTACCACGGACATTCTAATTCGGTGGTTGGAAGGTAAACCAACGTTGTCGGTCATAAGCCTACGACGAGCGGTCAAAAGCTTATTGACAAACATTGTAATAGGGCCCTTAGTTGCTATAAAGCTAAGGTACCCCCTGTTTCTTTGTGGTCCAAGAGGAGGGGGATTAAGTAAGTACAAACTAGAACAACCTCTTGTCAAACCTATCTGATTTAAAAAAAATGGCTATAGCTCTGCTAACAATATTTAATATACCGCACAGATAAAAAACCAAGAGAAGTAACCTTCATTTACATTGTGTTTTATCAAAAAACATTATTTCTCTTTCTTTTGTTTTATTTGTATAAATATATATATTTTCCCTTTTTTTATTTATATAAAAATGATTATTTTTTTCATCAAAAAATACATAACATGAAAATATTTACAATGACATTTGAAGATAAGAAAGAAAGATCATAGTCTATTAATTCTCAGTTCATAGGTTATTGTTTCAGTAACCCCTAAAGAAAAAGTACAAAAGTGAAATCAAACACATTCTCTTATTCAACCATTTTCACCGTACATTCTTCTCAGACATACTAACTCTCATGCTGTACAAATATATTCACAAAGAAACCACATCTGAGACAAAGACCTACTACAGAGATTCTGTTTGTCTTATGTATGTACATTCAAAATGTATTTAATCCATCATTTTGGTTTTGAATGATCATTTCCTTGACATTAATTCTTATATGGAATTCTCAGATGTGTATAGTACAGTTTCCAAGAAAAAACTGGGGGTTCTTTGTATATGCTTTTAGGAAAATGGTAGGCGTGTTTTCTTCTTCCAATGGATCGGTGTATCGCCGCCTTGTTTAAGAGCAATAGAACTAAGTCAAAAGTAGAGGATCTTCTCCAAAATATTAAAAGATTGCAGTGTTGAGTACTTAATACGTCATTTTACCTGGTAAGTCCAGATATTAAAGTGATCCAGGTGTCCAATTTGGCCCATTTACAAACTCTGGATTTTTATCACTTAAGAGTCCTATATCGGTATTCGTCTGTGCTCATATGGCATGTGACTGCAACTATTGTTTGTAAGCAACCAGTCCGGTAAAGCGGTTATCGTTTCCCCATATTTCCGTCCGAGACCAATTTAGCATAGATATATTAAATATTGTTAGCAGAGCTATTGATATTTTTTAAATCAGATAGGTTTGACAAGAGGTTGTTCTAGTTAATTAGGCCATTAGTGCAATATTAAGAAATGCAATGCAATCCTATGGGAGGAAAACAGTTATGAACATTTTCAGGTAAGTACTCCACTTACACATCCAGTCTTTGAGGGTTTGGACCAACTCTAGTCAAGGGTCAGATTAAGCTAGGTACTGCACTGCCAGCGGACTGGGGAGGCCGGGTGCATAGGTCACTGATCCCAATGTAAATCAATTGGGACTGGGGGCACCCACAGACGCTGCAAGTAGGTTCCTGTGGTTTTAGGGCACAGGCCATGGGAGTTTAGGCAAGCACAGGCTACAAGGCAGCAGCAACCATACACCACCAGCGGCACAGGGACGGCTGAGTGCAGGGTGCAAATCAGAATTTGGAGACATATGGAAGTGAAGGGGGAATCACAGATGCACAAAGAGGCTGCTGTCTCAGGCCAGAAGTCTGGAAGAAGGTGAACAACAGCTATGCAGGTGAGTAGAGGTGTTTTTGCGTGACTGTGCACCGTCGGCTGGGCTCACCAAAATTGGGGAGCTGAGGATGCTGGTTTGCCTTTGGACATCAGCACTTCCTTACCAGAGCCAGTCTTCATCTCAGTCTGGGACACCTTAAGGGTGGTCCTGGCAGAGAGGGGACATACCTCCCACATCCCACAGACCTTGCCGCCAACAGTGGGGCTTGGTCAGAAGGGCTGTTATCTCCACAAGCTGCCAGCATAACAAAGGGCAGACAGCCTGTGAGGCTCACCGCCCTGAATGCTTTTTCCAGCTTGAGGGTAGGTGAGAAGCACCTCAACCACAAGCAGGCTTTGTTCCCAGGGCTGGCCTGGCTACCAGGTATTTTGGCATGCTGCCGAGCTGGGGGCTGATGTCACTGTGGTAGGGGCTAATTTCATTGATGGAGACCTGTGTGTGCTTTGAAATAAACAAAGCAAAACGAATTTCATTCAGCACACGCAGGTACCCATCAACGAAATCAGTCCCCAGGTCGGCAGCATGCCAAAACGCCCGGTAGCCAGTCCGGCCTTGTTTGTTCCTGACCCACAAGAGCACAAGGGCTCCTACCTCAGGGGGTCCGAAACATGCTTATGTGTGGCAGGCTGGTGCAGACCAGGCAGCTGTACACTAGGTTGTTGTTCGTTTTTCAGGGGGCATCTTTAAGATGCGCTCTGAGTGCAGTTTGTATTAAATCCACCACTGTCGTCACTGGGTTTATTATGCTGAGATGTTTGATATCATACTTCTTAGCATTCATTAAAGCCATCATGGAGCTGTGGAGTTCATAATGACAAACTCCCAGTCAATTTACTCAATTTGGCTTTACTGCACTTACATTGTCTAAGAATGGACTAACTGCACACAGAGAGAGGGAGAGACAACCCACCTAGTTATATGATACTATGGATATTGGGCAGAAAACAAAAGTAAAGAGACAAGGGAACAGTTGGAGACACTACTGGATTAGTCACCTCACCCACAAGATAGTAGCATGCTTCATCATCGGTGCTTATCTACACCCTGATAGGGTACTACCATCAGGGCGGACTCAACCATGGATGGGAGTCTAATATAAAGTTTCTATCTGGACAAAACCGGGAACCGGTAAAAAAAGAGTAATAAGTGTTTAAAATAACCTCCAGGTTGTTCAGAACTACTTGTATTAGTAGGGTACCATGTGTTAATTAAAATATTAATACATGGTTCTGATTGAGCATTAAGCAATCAATCACCCCTGAATTATGCAACATGTTTCGGCCCTCACAAAGAGCCCAATTGGGTTTGGGGCATTACTCAGGGCTAAGTATATATGTTGCTGTTTATTTCAGCATACATTCCATGCAATTTTAATGAGGCATAAAGCTCTCACCTGACACGCTAGGGTCCCTCTGGATTTCAGGGGTACCCTATCTTGTCCTATTTCAGGGATAATGCACGTTTGGCAGAGGGGAACATCCTATTGTCACACATACTCCTAGGACATGTTATGTTATGTTATGTTAACAGATTCTTCTATAGCGCAACAGCTACTCCAGAAGGAGTGTCCCGGCGCTTTGGCGAAGAAGTCCTTCGGGGATGGCAACATAACTGAAAAACCGTAAGGAAAGGCGGAGGGCCTAGCTAGTGAAGAGCCAAGTTTTTAAAGCCTTTCTGAAGGACATAAGGCTGGGAATCTGTCTAAGAGAAAGGGGAAGCTCATTCCAGGCACGAGGAGCCAGGTGATGAAAAGAACGGCCGCCTTGTCTAGCGCGTTTGATGGTCGGAACTACCATTTTAGACAAAAAGGCGGACCGTAAGGCTCTGTTAGGTTTATAAAAAACAAGACGTTTCCTGATATAGCTAGGACCTGTGGTAAATAAATAAATAATACCCTATTTTTGAATGTATAAATGAATAACAGATAGCTCAATAAATAAGAGTCAAAATTCGAGGTAGTAGGAGTTTCGCAGGTTTATTACAGCATAAAGGACAGGAACAGGACAACCTGCATAGGAATAGGATGGCAGGGCCCAGCAGCGCTGCTGGTGTCAGGATCGGGACAAGGAAAAGGATGATTTCTTTTAATAACAGTGCATTAGCATATATACATAACGCAAACACATAGCATTACATTGCAGCAGGCGTAGCAGTGGGTGGAGCAGAAGGTGTGACGCGTAGCAGTCGCGAAAGATAAGGGTAAAAAGAGGTGTAACAGGGCGTATACATAGACATGTGATGCAAACGTAACAGAATATGTCATGAATGGGGCGGAAACCATGGAGGGGGCTACCTAAGGAGCCGGGACCTCTAACCTGATGGTGCGCGCAAACTAGCAATGACGTATCACTAGGAGAAACTGGGGGCTATGAACTCTGTGCTAGGAGCAGAGACTGAAGTCTGGAGAGTCAGGGCGACATGTACCTAAACAGTATCTAGTATCTGATGTTTAGAGAACATGTTGATATAAACTAGAAGTTAGGAGGGGAAAGGCTGACTTGATTCTAAGACTGGACCATGCATTATTCTACATGTAGTACGTGATGAAGAATATTAAATGACCATTAAATACAGTATTTCTCTTACATGGAGCCGGAAAGGCTAGACAATGACGGAAACTATTGATGCGATTCAGTAGTTTAGGAATGCAGAGAAGGAGGACTGAACTGATAACTGGAACTATAACATACTTTTGGCAGACTCAGAGGCAGAGCCAGGCTGGACCGGGCACTGTGAGGCAGGAAGTAAGTGAAGGGTCGAGGATACAGGTGGGGGCTGTATCGCTCCTCAGCGAGGCTTTAGGAGACAGGAGCTGAATCTGATGTCCGGGCCCTTTTGAGGCCTAGAAACGGGGACTTTACAATGAAATAACGTGCACACTGAGAAACGTGGCAACGTAACTTTACATAGGCCTGATATTCGTAGTATTCACGAGGACTAGAAACTGGCATATTAGAGATGGACACAACTATAATTGCGTCATTAATCGAACATGGGGAATGCATATGCATATTTAATCATGCACACATAACATATGATGGATGACACGTAGGGACACAGAACATGGCAAAATTTACTTTTCCACATTCCCTCCTTGTCACTACGTTTCCATCAGGAAACATCAATATTCATGATACCATCTATCATTTCATACAGTATCATTTGCTCGTCTCGAATTATCCTGGAACGGGATTTAGAACGGGGCTTGGGACTAGGAATACAAGAGGTAGCACAAATGCCGCAAATCGCAGGGCCACATTGTATACAGAGACAGCAGCTGAATATGATCGCTACTGCAATACCTAGGAAGGACAATATTTTCCATCCCCATATTCCAGAACCAACCGGACCATGTCCAGGTGCCTGGATCTTGGTGTAACAGATGGGCAATTTTATGGAGTCTGGTTATAGCTGAATAAACAGACGGCGCGTTATTTGGAATGAAAATGCAGCAACTAGATCCGATGACTCTACAGGCCCCGCCCCTATCGGCCAGTATGACGTCAAGGACGAGACGATTCTGTAAAACGACAAATCTCATAGCAGATTGCTCTTCGGTTAAGTTACCTAGAGCAGAGGCAGTCTCATTTACTACAGCTTCGAGGGTTCTGGTTAACCTACGGATTAGCTTACTATTCTGGATAGGTCCTATAAAGAAAAAGAAACCTCTGTTGAAATCTGTATACTGTTCTAGAGCAGTTTCAGTATAATCGACAATTGGGGACTCCCTTCTATGTCTAATGTGTACTAGATGTGTGTTTCTATGATAATCAGGTGGGGCTAGAAAAACAGGTGGCAGTAGGAAGGCAATGTAACAGGTTCCCTCCCAACCGAGGGGCAGACGAACATATGCAGTTTGACCACAAATAAAATAAGAATGACGTGAAGCTTTGAAGATAGATTTCCCACTGTCACTATACTTGACAATAGTAGTACAATCACTATGTCCTACATGTACGGAACCATTATTTCGGACACATAATTCACCTCTGACTGGCAGTACTGAAATAGCAGGTAAGTCTGGAGTAGTATCAGACTGAACATTCAAGACCATGAAATTCGAAGAATAATTACCTAAATTATACACTTCATTTTCTAGATCTAACCCTGTTCTGTGGGGAAGACCTTGCTTGTCTGGAAAACATGTACTGTTAAGAAAAGACATATCTGTTGAGGATGACGTTAACGTGGACCATGCTCCACACGAACCATTATGTGAAAAAGGATAAGGAAAGAGTGGCAGAACTCCCTTCGGTGTCTGGAAAGGGGGGAGTCGACCACACACCCAACAATTAGTGGCATTGCTGGTCTGGTGTGAATAATGTAACATGCGGATGAAAGAATTATTTTTCATAGCGAGGCGGTAAGAGAGTTCATGAGGAGGCAGATCACTAAACGTGTGCTCTACTGTAGCATTAGAAGACATATTTACATGAGGAACTGGAAGATACAGGTAAAATGCATAACTGGTGCAGGAAATCATAATGCTGAGAAATAATATGAAACTTAGAAAAACGATACATCGAATTGAGTTTTGACTAACTCTCTCACTATGGAGGTCTATTTTATACATGTCAGAAACAGTCTAACCGTTTCACCTAGGGGAGGACTTAGACAATCAAACTGACTGACTTATTTTACTAGACCTTAACTTGAGTTTATACTCCTGTTGCGGAGTTTTCTCTAACAGGGGAGGGTTTGTAGCAATGTCTTTTGCGGGACAGTCCTTGAGAACAATGCTTTGGCAATCCTTCAAATCCTGGGAAATGTTCTTTAAGACGGGTTTCAGTCCATTAAATTGTTTTACATGAGAAAGGTGCACCCAGCCTTTGCGACCTTCCAACTTCACGGCTGTACGGGTGGTGAGGAGGACCTGTCGGGGCTCTTTCCAGCGAGGCTCCAGCGGACTTGATCTGTCAAAATTCCTCACCATCACCATGGATCCTGGAACGATTTCATGCGGTGCCACCTCGGTATTGTCTGGAAATGCGGCGGCAACCTGTGAACGACATGAGTTGAGGGCAGACATCAAGGAAGCTAGGTAATCTGTCAGCATATTACTTGAAACATCGGTAATACTTCGGGGTCTAGGAGTACCCCACATGTTAGGGGGGCGGCCGAAAACGACCTCATACGGGGACAGACCTGATCTGGAATGTGCGACCATGCGCATATAAAATAAAGCGACTGGTAGAGCTACTAGCCAGTCCACACCTTTCTCTTTACACACTTTGGCGATACGGATTTTCAGAGTCTGATTATGTCTCTCTACAAGACCGGCTGCTTCAGGATGGCGTACACAATGAAACTTCCACTGGTACCCTAACAACAGGGAAACATGCTTCATGAGTTCAGATGAGAATGGCTGGCCGTTGTCAGAATATACGACTCTAGGGAGTCCATAACGGGGGAAGAACTCACGAACCAACTGCTTAGCAGTGGTCGCGGCTGTGTAATCTGGGACTGGATATGCTTCTGTCCACCTGGACAAAGCGCATACAACTACAAGGACATACTTGAAACCTCGACATCGCTCCATCTGAATATAATCCATCTGGAGGACTTCAAAAGGGTGGTCAGGGGGCTGGAATCCACCTTGTTCCACCGGGACACTTTTACCTGGATTAAACTGACAACATATCATACAGGTACGGACTTTCTGCTTGGCTGCAGCTCGTAAATGCTTGTTGAACCAAATGTTCTGGATACTGTCTAACATAGCTTTTTCTCCTAAATGTGCTGGACTATGTGCGGTATTAATAATGACTTGAACCATAGAGTCGGGGAGAAACCATGTGGCTCTACCCTTTGTTAACCATCCTTGATCTGTCTGGACCCCTCCTTGTTCGGACCATTTCTTGATTTCTTCGGGAGTAGCATGTAACTGGATATCTATGACATCTTGTGTAGGGTCCTTAACTGTCATGCATGTAATCGGATCTGGAGTGTGTGTCATGTTAACTGGAATGTCTAGAGTCTGTGCTGTGAGCTTGGCTGTGCGATCTGCTAGATCGTTACCTTGAGAAATGGTGTCAGTAACTTTCGTATGTGCTTTGCACTTCATGATAGCGATAGATGTCGGTAAATGTATGGCATCTAACAGAGCTTGAATAAGGAGACCATGCTGAATCTTGGTTCCATGAGAAGTCATGAAACCTCTCTCCTGCCAGAGCACTCCGAAGTCGTGTACAACTCCAAATGCGTAACGTGAATCTGTGTAAACATTAACTTTCAAGTTCTTGGCGTGTATGCAGGCTTGTGTCAGAGCAACTAGCTCTGCTGCTTGAGCGGACAGGGTATCAATACGGTGTGTTTCAATAACTTCAGTGTCAGTAGTCACTGCATACGCGGCGACTAGTTCTCCTGTACTTGTTCTCATACATGAACCATCCACATAAAGTGTCAGGTCGGGGTCTGGTAACGGAGTATCTGTCAGATCTTGTCTTGGCTTTGTCGTAATGTTAACTACTTCCACACAGTCATGTGTGGCAGAATTCGAAGTAACTGATGGTAACAATGTAGCAGGATTTAAAATGTTGCAGCGTCTGATTTCTATGTGTGGCTGGAACAGTGTCAATTCATAACCTGTTAAACGTGCAATTGTCAAGTGCTGAGTTTGTGTTCGGTTCAAAAGAACTTCCACAGAGTGTGGAACTTGTACTGTCAAGGTATGTCCTAAGACTATGGAATCACTTTGTCTGATAGCTAGTGCTGTGGCTGCAACTGACTTGAGGCACGCAGGCAGAGCCTGGGCTACAGGATCTAATGTGCTCGAAAAATAAGCACAGGGCTTGTATTGTCCTGCCTGATCTTGTGTGAGAACAGATAATGCTGTACCTTCGCGTTCAGTAACGAAAAGTGTAAAAGGCTTACTGTAGTTCGGTGTAGCTAGAACTGGAGCTTGGCATAGGGCTTTCTTTAGCTCATTGAAACTAAGTGTATGTTCAGATGTCCAAGGGAGGACAGTCGATACGGCTGCCTCCTGTGTCGTTAACTGTATCAGTGGCTTGGCTAGAAATGCATACTGAGGAATCCATTGTCTGCAATAAGAAGTAAGGCCAATAAAAGCACGTACCTCCTTCTGGGTCTTGGGCTGAGGAAGACTCGCTATTAACTGGATACGGTCTGGTGTCAACTGCCTACCCCTCTTGGACAGCAAGTGTCCTAAGTAGACCACTTGCTGGACGCAGAATTGAAGCTTAGAAGGGGACACCTTGTGCCCCATCTCGGCTAGGAAATACAAGACTGTAAGGGATGCTTGCTCGCAAGCACGTTCAGAACGGGCTGTGATCAGTAGATCATCGACATACTGGAGCAGGGCAGTGTCAGTTGGCATGTGAATGTTGTCTAGTTGTCTCTTGAGTGCTTGACTGTAAATACTAGGACTTTCTGTGAAACCTTGAGGAGCGCGTGTGAACATATAGCTCCTTCCATTTAAACAAAATCCGAAAAGGAACTGGCTGTCTGGATGAATAGGAACACTGAAAAATGCGTTCTTGAGGTCTATGACAGTGAAGAACGTGGCTTCGGAATCAATGGCCGTTAATAGGGAAGAGATGTCTGGGACAACTGGGTACTGCGGAATAATACATTTATTAAGCTCTCGTAGGTCAATCACTAATCGATATACTGGGGGTGCATTTGGATCAGTACGTTTCATGACTGGAATGATCGGAGAATTACATACATTGGAGTCAGTTTCTACAACCACTCCTTGAGCCATGAGCTCGTCAATAATTTTGGATAAGGCTGCTACAGCCTCAGGTGGCAATCTGTACTGTCTGATTCGTGGTAACACTACACCTGGCTTGAGAGTCACACGATAGGGTGTGATTTGCATGTAACCTACATCAGTTGGACCTTGCGCCCATAAGTGCTGCGGAACATTAGACAGTCTTGAATCAAAATCTCGTAATACATAGTGACCCTTAAAGTCACGTAGGAACAATCGTATTCCCTCTGGGGAACAGCATATAACTGCACCTAACTCTTTCAGTGTTTTAATGCCTAATAGATTTTCTGGACATGACTTAGTAAGTAACAGATCAGTAGTGCGGGACAATGGACCTACTTCTAGAGTAACTGGCTTTGATATTTCATTTACAATGGGTTTTCCTGAAAATCCAAGGGAAACATTTCTTGAGCCTGAGAGCGGAGCCCCTGGAACTTCGGCGTGACTAATTGTGGTCCTACTTGCCCCTGTATCGATCAAAAACTTTCTGTCTTTCCCTAATACTTGACTATGAACATAGGGACCTTCTTGATCTACAGGTATCTCGATGAGAGGCAAGCCTACCTCCCTCTCTAGGCTGTTTCATGAATACTGCTGGTACTCTGGATACTCAGACTGTGCATACTGGTACATCTGCTGTGTGACGTGCTGTGTTGCAGCGATAGGCTGCGGAGCTGTGACTGTCTGTGGCGCATTCTGTGGCTGAGGAATCTGTGAAACTTGTTCTTGTCTAGGCGGACGTGGTCTTTCTTTAGTCTTACCAGTAGCTATGTTGTGTTTCAGAACTGCACACTCGTTTATAAAATGACCTGGCTGTTTACAATAATTGCAGTTCCCTTTAACGGGAGCTGCAGGATGACTGGCTTGATTCGGACCCCTCTTCTGACTGTCTTGAGGAACAGATTGTGCAACTAGTACTTTCATTTTCGTGTCTTTCATACGTTTTCTTTCATGTTCTTGCTCTTCTCTGATTCTATTCTGGTGGTATTGGAGCATCTGCAACATCTGGGACGGGGTATTAGCTTGCCAGGTACTTTCGACTTTCAAAACTCGATTTTTAATTTGTGGGCTTGAATTCTCGACTAATTTAGTAACAAAAAGGTGAGGGTATGACTCACTACTTGTCTTGAGGCCACTGTTGATGCTAAAACATTTTTCAAATCTAGAATAAAAATCACTAATATCTTCGTCTTGTTTCTGTTTACAGGCTGAGATTGCATCCCAGTCTTCTTTTCTAGTTGTCAATAATCTGGGTAAAACTTGTATTAATAATTCCGGTAATTCTTTACATTTATCTCCAAGACCGGTACCTGGTACTCGTGCCTTATCTTCAGCTTCTAGAACTGCCCAATCGATCTTTTTCTCTCCCACCTCCCATTCTTTTTCCTTGAGCTTTTCATACACCCCTGCGGGCAGCAGAACCTTTAACATTTTAATTATATCTGGATACGTGTATTCTCCCATACGGAGCATGTCTTTTAATTCTCTATGGAACCCTGCTGGATCTTTGTCATGACAGGGAATTAATTTCTTCATCTCGAGGAGTTCCATCTTTGTAATCGGAGTGTAAACAAACACTCGTTCTAGTTCGCCACCCGTTCCTCTGACTGGGTGGACTTCTCGTAACGGATTCTGTCTCTCCATGTAAAATGGTTTACCTTCTGGGGGTGAGACATGAACAAAATGCGGGTTCAGAAACGTTCTATATTTGTGACGCTGTTCTAGAATGACACTAATTAAATCGGTACCTAGACCTTTCCATCTATACTGGAGTAACTCGTTCAGGACATCATGTAACGGGCCTGGATCAGAGTGCTGACCCTCATACAATGTAATGAGGTGCTGAATCATATACATACCCACCAGTCGTTGTTCGGCTGGGGTCATTTTCAGAAACATCTGTGCCACTATTTCGTCTGGAAAAGTGGTAGAATCAGTAATCCATCGGACTGCTGATCGGGCTAGTTCTTGTTCATGCATGGTACTTAACTCACTGTAACCGATTCGTGATTTCAGAATGTGATCGGTAGCTTGGAATACTTGTTCTAGAGAACCTTGTTCTGGTGCTGGAGAATGAAAAATAGACTTGTGTTCTAGGCGTAAATGGCGATCTGGAAATCTAGATTTTCCTACATACGCTATTCTGGCGGGATTCTCGTCCTCTACCTCTTCAGTATCAGAGTTACTTTCTTTCTCGCTTACTTGTGCTGCTTTACGTTGTTCGTGTATCTTTATTGTTTCTCTACGGATTTTCTTGTACATACTCTCCATAGCACCGACGGTCTTGTGCTTACCCTCGGCTATATTATCACTCCACCTTGTCAGGATTTTCATTTCGGCCGGATCTTTAGACGGGTAATCTTGTTCTCTTATTAGACAATTGATCAGAAACTTTAATATCATGAGCTGGATCTCGGTTTTCCTTTGAGACATGGCCTCGCTAATACTTTCTGGATCATCCCCTGTACGGATGAAACGATATATTCTGTCTAGATCTTCTTTCATATTCGGTAAGGTGACTAGATACTCGGCCACCTTTCTTACGCGGAATGAATATAAAACCATATTATCCTCGCCTGGGACTGGATCATAGCCGCATTCGGCAAGGGATTTTCTTATTTCTGCTATAGTCTGATGTCTGGGCGTACGCTGTGACGCTTGTGCATGTAATTCGGCTGTCGTTAAACGCTTGTGTGGCGGCGGGGTTTGAGGAGTACCTCCCCCTGCGGCCCCTAAACTAGAGTCGGCTACTGAGGCTCTTCGTCCTGGCAGAGTGGGAAATGGAAATGCAGGCTGGACTTGTATGGCGGGCTGGACCGGGGGTACCGTAACAGGTACTCCGGTGTCTGGAGGAGCGGGAAGTGCCTGATTTACAGGGACTGGCGGAGCGCGAACAGGATTTGCATATTCTGGGACTGTGTCGTCCAAATAGGACGAAATAAAAATATCAGCTGCGGTCTGTTTGTGACGTAGCTTGGTCGGAACTAATGGTGGCGGGAAATTACTGGATGCCTCTGGGGTCGCTTTTGGCAAGCCCTCGGCAAAGAGAGGATACATACCCCTAATAAGGGCATGCCTCTGTCTGTCTGACTGTTCGGCTTTGACTTGTTCACCTATCTCGATTAGTTCTTTTTCTTGTGCTCGTTCTAAGGATTCTCTACTTAATTCTGACTTTCTGATTTCCTTTTCAGTTCTTTTATGAGCTTCTTTGCGCCATAACTCGATGGCATCTTTCTGTGACTGTCTGGCTTTCTTTTTCCATAATGCTTCTTCTACTCGCATGATGCATTCGGCATCCCATGTACCCGATACGGGCCATCTATACTTTTCTTCTAACTGTTTGGTATACTCTACCCATAAATCTAGATATAATATGGCGCTTATGCCATGCTTCTGATACATAAAATGACCTGGACTGTCCCTAGGCGGAACTGGAACTGCTGCTTCCAGCAGACCCTTTCTGGTTTTTAACTGACGTAATTTCGAAAAGAGCGGCATGACTGAACTATAATCTAGACACAATACAATACACAATAAACACGATACTTATTCCCCATTCATACCACGACATTAAAATACATGAAGAACATTTAAAAATAACAGTTCAAACAGAATACTACCTGGAATACGGAACACAGAATACATGAGTTTTCTCGAGAACAGAACTGACTAGAACAGGAACTAGATGCACTGCTGAAACAGTACGAAACTTACCGGTCTCATAAAGAGACACATCAGGACCCGCATCCACCGAAGTGGACACTTCGTTTGTGGGTCTGTGTACCACCAACCCACGGACCAGAGTCAATTAAATTGACCCTGTCTAGATACCACCCCAGTAACGGTACTCACCGGGCAGCAAGAACGGAAGGCCTCAGACTGGACTGGACTGCTTCGATACCGGACGGACGAACTTCGGACTTCTGTTACGGGTGGGCCTCCGGATACCTCGGACCTTGAACTCTCGGCTTGGGCTCTGGTCGGGACTCGCCGCGTTCCTCCACCGTCTCGTTTGGATGCTGGACCGCCTCCTCCGTCTCCTCCGTGGGCCTGAGGGATACTTGAAGCAGAAATATCTGCCGGTGCGCAGAAGAGTTCCGTCACGACTGCAGAGGGTCAGGGGGTCGGCGTGGCTTCACCGACGCGTGGGGAAAGGGCAAGTCCCTGTTCGGGCGCCATTATGTGGTAAATAAATAAATAATACCCTATTTTTGAATGTATAAATGAATAACAGATAGCTCAATAAATAAGAGTCAAAATTTGAGGTAGTAGGAGTTTTGCAGGTTTATTACAGCATAAAGGACAGGAACAGGACAACCTGCATAGGAATAGGATGGCAGGGCCCAGCAGCGCTGCTGGTGTCAGGATCGGGACAAGGAAAAGGATGATTTCTTTTAATAACAGTGCATTAGCATATATACATAACGCAAACACATAGCATTACATTGCAGCAGGCGTAGCAGTGGGTGGAGCAGAAGGTGTGACGCGTAGCAGTCGCGAAAGATAAGGGTAAAAAGAGGTGTAACAGGGCGTATACATAGACATGTGATGCAAACGTAACAGAATATGTCATGAATGGGGCGGAAACCATGGAGGGGGCTACCTAAGGAGCCGGGACCTCTAACCTGATGGATAATGACAAACTCCCAGTCAATTTACTCAATTTGGCTTTACTGCACTTACATTGTCTAAGAATGGACTAACTGCACACAGAGAGAGGGAGAGACAACCCACCTAGTTATATGATACTATGGATATTGGGCAGAAAACAAAAGTAAAGAGACAAGGGAACAGTTGGAGACACTACTGGATTAGTCACCTCACCCACAAGATAGTAGCATGCTTCATCATCGGTGCTTATCTACACCCTGATAGGGTACTACCATCAGGGCGGACTCAACCATGGATGGGAGTCTAATATAAAGTTTCTATCTGGACAAAACCGGGAACCGGTAAAAAAAGAGTAATAAGTGTTTAAAATAACCTCCAGGTTGTTCAGAACTACTTGTATTAGTAGGGTACCATGTGTTAATTAAAATATTAATACATGGTTCTGATTGAGCATTAAGCAATCAATCACCCCTGAATTATGCAACATGTTTCGGCCCTCACAAAGAGCCCAATTGGGTTTGGGGCATTACTCAGGGCTAAGTATATATGTTGCTGTTTATTTCAGCATACATTCCATGCAATTTTAATGAGGCATAAAGCTCTCACCTGACACGCTAGGGTCCCTCTGGATTTCAGGGGTACCCTATCTTGTCCTATTTCAGGGATAATGCACGTTTGGCAGAGGGGAACATCCTATTGTCACACATACTCCTAGGACATGTTATGTTATGTTATGTTAACAGATTCTTCTATAGCGCAACAGCTACTCCAGAAGGAGTGTCCCGGCGCTTTGGCGAAGAAGTCCTTCGGGGATGGCAACATAACTGAAAAACCGTAAGGAAAGGCGGAGGGCCTAGCTAGTGAAGAGCCAAGTTTTTAAAGCCTTTCTGAAGGACATAAGGCTGGGAATCTGTCTAAGAGAAAGGGGAAGCTCATTCCAGGCACGAGGAGCCAGGTGATGAAAAGAACGGCCGCCTTGTCTAGCGCGTTTGATGGTCGGAACTACCATTTTAGACAAAAAGGCGGACCGTAAGGCTCTGTTAGGTTTATAAAAAACAAGACGTTTCCTGATATAGCTAGGACCTGTGGTAAATAAATAAATAATACCCTATTTTTGAATGTATAAATGAATAACAGATAGCTCAATAAATAAGAGTCAAAATTCGAGGTAGTAGGAGTTTCGCAGGTTTATTACAGCATAAAGGACAGGAACAGGACAACCTGCATAGGAATAGGATGGCAGGGCCCAGCAGCGCTGCTGGTGTCAGGATCGGGACAAGGAAAAGGATGATTTCTTTTAATAACAGTGCATTAGCATATATACATAACGCAAACACATAGCATTACATTGCAGCAGGCGTAGCAGTGGGTGGAGCAGAAGGTGTGACGCGTAGCAGTCGCGAAAGATAAGGGTAAAAAGAGGTGTAACAGGGCGTATACATAGACATGTGATGCAAACGTAACAGAATATGTCATGAATGGGGCGGAAACCATGGAGGGGGCTACCTAAGGAGCCGGGACCTCTAACCTGATGGTGCGCGCAAACTAGCAATGACGTATCACTAGGAGAAACTGGGGGCTATGAACTCTGTGCTAGGAGCAGAGACTGAAGTCTGGAGAGTCAGGGCGACATGTACCTAAACAGTATCTAGTATCTGATGTTTAGAGAACATGTTGATATAAACTAGAAGTTAGGAGGGGAAAGGCTGACTTGATTCTAAGACTGGACCATGCATTATTCTACATGTAGTACGTGATGAAGAATATTAAATGACCATTAAATACAGTATTTCTCTTACATGGAGCCGGAAAGGCTAGACAATGACGGAAACTATTGATGCGATTCAGTAGTTTAGGAATGCAGAGAAGGAGGACTGAACTGATAACTGGAACTATAACATACTTTTGGCAGACTCAGAGGCAGAGCCAGGCTGGACCGGGCACTGTGAGGCAGGAAGTAAGTGAAGGGTCGAGGATACAGGTGGGGGCTGTATCGCTCCTCAGCGAGGCTTTAGGAGACAGGAGCTGAATCTGATGTCCGGGCCCTTTTGAGGCCTAGAAACGGGGACTTTACAATGAAATAACGTGCACACTGAGAAACGTGGCAACGTAACTTTACATAGGCCTGATATTCGTAGTATTCACGAGGACTAGAAACTGGCATATTAGAGATGGACACAACTATAATTGCGTCATTAATCGAACATGGGGAATGCATATGCATATTTAATCATGCACACATAACATATGATGGATGACACGTAGGGACACAGAACATGGCAAAATTTACTTTTCCACATACCAATATCATGGAGGGCTTTGAAAGTCAGCGTCAGGCTTTTGAAAAGGACTCTCTTGGCTATAGGAAGCCAGTGCAGTTCTTTTAACAGGTTCGAGGCATTAGCACGTCTGGGAAGCCCATAGATAGCCCGGGCAGCTGAATTCTGGACTACTTGAAGTCTCCTTACAAGGTATTTAGGGAGACCCAGGTAAAGGGCATTTACGTAATCCTACGACTACGACTAAACAACCTGCCAAGACCGCCGCTGGTCAGCCTACTAATAAAAGCTGAAAGTGACCAAGTTATTGGTGAACAGGTATCATATAAAAGCCATGTAACATGAGTAATGTTGCATCATTTTATTTTCTCCTCCTTCAGTTATTTTGGTTGGCCAGAGAAGTAAAGTCATTTGAGGCTAGGCATTTTGAAAATAAATGAGTAATGTGGATGACGTAATATCTTATCATTCTACATGTATGTTACTTCCTCCAGAACCTTAGATACTATTTTGTATGGGGGGAATGTTCTCTTGAAATGTGCTTCAGTACAGGCACACATTTCCCCTGGCCATCCTAACACACAAATTGTGTTGTATCACATACTGCGTCGATTCACAAGAGCATTTATTTGTTTAAATCTTTCTTGGAGGTGCACCTGAAAAGGTCTGTCAGAAACGGTGAAGGTGCCCTGCACCGGGGAGTGTAAACTCTACAGGCATTACCTGTTTTTTTTGTGGTGCCATCTGAGTCCATGTGAGCAAACCCACAACAGTTTGTAAGGCACATGTTTACACTGAGACCTGCGCTGATGGAACCTCTTGTGTTCCCCAGACTGAGACAACTATGGATCGCCTAAGACCTAGTCTGGACTCCACTTGAGCAAACTGAACAAGACAAACACAAATAATGTGAGCACTGTTGCTAACTTAGGTGTCAGGATTCGGGGTCAGGGCCCCACAGGAAGCCTTACCGTCCCTTAGTGACCGTACTGGTAAGTAGAGTGTTAGGTATCAGAAGACCCAGCCCCCAGGGCAGAAAAAGGGCAAAGGGGTAAGAGAGAGGCCAGACAGGAGCTGGCTCTCAGAGACAATGGGGAATATTATCAACGATTCGCTTTGTACATCGCCAATTGTGTTTAGCGCAATTTTATATATCGCCGATTCACATCGCCGTGTTAGCAGCATATTTGCAACGCTTTCCAAATAGGTGATGTAAAATCTGGCGATATATAGCGATTTTCATCAATATCGTCTGAAAACCAGCGATATTACAACTGCGCTGATGGACATGTTGAGGTGGATGTAACCTACCATTACGCACATGGCTAAGTCGAAATATTTGTAGACATTATTTTTCCCCGATATCTGCGGTTAGCGCAGCTTTTTTCTTCCATACGCGAGTACTGGCCCGGCTTGTAAATACCGCTATGTGCGATTAGGGAATATTTTCATGTTGTTCCCTGAAAGGTACGCCTACTTTGCATCTCATTAGTGATGCGAAGCGAGGCGATACTAAAACGGCTGCTAACATGCGCTAATGCATTTTAGCGCCGCCTTGTTAATAGGGCGATGAAATTATCACCGCTTTAGCGGAAAAAAGTGCTGCTAAAGCGGCGTCAATGCCCTTGTAAATATGCCCCTCCATCTGTTTCAAGGGACGGTACCATCTGCTTTGATGGGGTGAATTTTGGGTAGATCCAACCAGCTGAAAGACACGGGCCAGAGTGTCAGTGTGGATATGAGTGGGGACGTAACATACAAGTAACAACTGTAGCAAGGGTTACCGGCACCAGCAAAGATTGCCTTATCACAAGCCTGGAGCCGACCGGATATCCAGCAAAGGCCCCAGAATGCAGCGGGACTCACACAGAGGTGAGGCTATACATGAAACGAAGATTTACACACCAACAACCAGGAAGACAAATAAAGGAAGGCACCACATAGGGAACAGAGGGAACTAAAAGAAAAAAAAAATAATTAGCGATGCCACAACAGGTGTGAACTGTAACAAGCGTCAGAAAAGCCAATGCAGTCACTCAGCACTTTGACAGGCACTGGGTTAAGGTCTCAGGCAGTCTAAGTAGGGCAGTGCCCATCCTAACTTACCTGGAAATGACCTCAACCGAGGAAGTGAGTGAGCGGGCATCACCTAGAGTTAGCGGTCCAGTGTTCCCTCCTCCACAGGCGCGTTCTCCAGCGCTTCTAGCCACTTCATGCCTGTCACTTGGCTTGATGCTGGGTTGGATTGGGATAAAAAAAATCGGCCCCAGCACACCAAAAGAAAAGTGGCCCACAGTTGCGTATTGCCTTCCCGCAAAACACTGCTTCAGGGAAGTTTTATAAAAAAGAAAGGGGGAGGGGGCATGTTTTATTAACTTCACTAAGATAAAAAAAAAATGCACCGATTAGTTCACACTGCTGAGCCACACATGAATGCAAGTGAGACCACTTCTGCTCATGGCCCCTGCCCCCGCTCAATCACCATTCATTAATGGGCCGGCCCTGCGAGAGAAAGGGAGTTATACCTCCGCCCATCTGCCTCTAGAAAAGCCACTCAGGCACCCACTGGGGAGCCGGCGGCATTCGAACAGCACAGACAGCCCCCAGGCTGCTCAAATAAGGAAAACCGGCCATTTTCCGAGTGCCCACCTTACCAATCTGATCCTGACCTGATTCCTAACAGTTGGCAAAGACGGTTCAGTGCTGTACATAGTGATATACTGTTGTGTATACTCCAGTAAATGTAATGTCATCAAATTGTCGGTGATGGCACATTTTAATGCCACAGGTGGTTGTGAGCAGGACACCATCCTACAAAATAGTCTCACAGGACTGAATACATAAACTTCTCCAACACCTTCAAGGTGGCTCTCAATCCATGGGCCACCAATTGGAAAGAGGCTGGCCCTGGGGAAAATTATAACACTGGCCATTTTTAGGAGGTAGTCTTGGATTCCTTGGAGCATCTTTCCATATCTAGAAACAGCATACCAACGGGATTATACACCTCCTTAGAGGATCTGGTAGCAATATGGTCTCACCTACTATGGTCCAGAGGAAAACATCTCAGAACTAAGAAGACAGGTTGGTTTACAGAGTAACCGATAAGCATCGGAAGACATTGGAGGCAGCAGAAGAGAGGACGAATGAGAAGCAAATCCATTGATTAACCCATGTGGTCTTCCTAAATTATTTTAAGGGAGAATTCAGCTCACTGATGCTGGGTGATTGAAGGGATGGACTACAGTCTGCAGCACTCAGTAAGAGTTTTAAAGAGGCCATCTTACCAGCATGCATATAGGAAGAACAACAGTGCCTCTCCGCAACTAGATTTCCAATAGGAAGTTGAGCGAAGATATCTCATCCTAGGTAGTTACTTTGCAGCTAGGGTGAGAGAGATGATTAGGGCATTCATCAAACCCTTGGACCCGCGCCATGCCTCTTCAGTGAGTCTAGCAGTGGTTATAGTTCCAGAAAATAACACAATCATAAAAAGAGAGTTTGATTATGGTGAGTGTTGTTTTTTAACCCATGGTACTTTTCTCTCTAAATACAATATAAAGGGCCATCCCTGGTTGGAATGCACCTTAGAAGGTTTGATGTGATTACAGAAGTTTTGGTAGAAAGCAGTTGAGCTGCTGTGCATTTTGGAAGTAAGGCAAGTTTACTAGAGTGTAATTAAAAAAGAAGTGGATTCACTTTAGTGTAAAAGAGGTCCTTGGAGTACTGAAGGTACCGGTGGCGATGGAGTTATTGAGGAAGACATCGCTACTCCTTCAGAGCTGTTATCTTACCTGCTTTGCTCATAATCAACAAAGTCGAGGAGGCTAGTGTCAGCATGCAATTGTAAAGCCACTGGCTTCTGGATAGTCACCAGTTCAGATACTGTCCTGGATTTGGAATGTAGTCATCAAACAGTAGTCTATATGGGCCAAGTAGGACAAGATCACATGAGGCTAACAGGAGTAAGAGACAGGCACGGCAGGGAAAGAAGAGGAAGAAGTGATATTTGAGGATTTGGACTGCACAAAAGTATCAGGTAAGTCTCCCAGGTCAAGACCAAGAAGAGACAAATAAATGAATGTCCTTAGGGAATGCAGGATTTTTGGGGGGAATTTAAGAACTGTCAAAAACAGTGGTCAGCTGCTTTGCGCCTGCTCTTCGACTCATTGTGTTTGCCCACCGTTTACTTCTTGTCTGCACCTTTGTTGCTTCCACACTTCCCTGCCTTGTATCCTGCCCCTGCAGCTCTCTGCCTTGTATCACTTCTAGCTCCTGTATCAGCTGTCTCCATTGAAAAGTTATGCTCTGACCTTACCTGGCTGGCGTGTTCCCCCAGTGCTACCTATAGTATTGCTTTATTGTACATGGTTATTTAAAACCTTTACAATGTAGAAAAGGGTTCAATTAATAAAACAAAGGTCAAGTTCATACATATTAGGACAGTAAATCCATTAGTAAAGCGCGCATCCACAAATGGACTGTAGATACAAAAAAAAAAAAAAAACGCTAATGTACACTCCACCTATATATATATTTTTGTATGTTTTTGTATATTCGTGCGGATGCCAATAAAAGCTTTTTAAATATAAAAAAAAAGTATACTAAAATAGCAGCCTCAAAGTTAAAATAAAGTATGAGTACCGTTAGACAGCCTATTCCACGGAGTAAGATGTGCAGTAAGTTGATCCTTGTTACCAGCAGAGTGGTAATGTAGTAAAGTGCCAGTGCAATAGGAGCATTTGAGAAAGTACCACTTCAGGAAAAACATATTTGCGTTAAAAAAGAAAATGGCTTCATGCCTGCTATAGATTCATACGCTACCTGGTCCTCAGTCTCTCCAGGTTACTCTTGGTCCATACTGAATCTACCGTACCTAGTGTAGGAGAGTAGGGTCTGCTTCCTATGGTCACCCCCACTTTTTGCTTTTGCTTTACTGGTTTTCGACTTAGATGTGGCTGTGGGCCTGCTAATCAGACCCACAGCCCAGATGCACTCTCTCTAAATTCACATCATGTACTCTAGGTACATCCACAATTGGGAATTGGTTCACCTTATCAGCCCCTGTAGAAGTGTACCCTAGGTACTCAGGGCATCGGTGTAACCAAGGCCTACCAGGGGCTGCAGCATGTATTATGCCACCCCTGGCTGGCCACTCAAACTGACACAACTGGCTGATCACTCAGCTGGGGCAAGGTCGTGTAACCACCCCTTGCTTAGGTATAGTATTCCTATATCTACCCTTAAATATAGACACACAGTAACCTATAAGTCACTCCTGTGGCAGGCCTTAACAATCCTGGAGGCAGAGTGCTTGGTTATGTGTGAGATGGTGCTCTAGCATGCGCAGAGCCTGTCTGCAGCTTTCGGAACCATGTCCTTATAGCTGTTCTATGATATTACCATACCATATACTCTTAAGTGCATTATGAACCTCGCGGTTAAATGCTAACTTTGGATTGGCTTTATCTAAACATGTCGTGAAAGGTGTCATACGCTTTGGAATACTACCCCCTCGCCAATTCTGGCGACGGGGGTAGCATTCCACCCTTCTAGAGGAAGAAGACATGTTGTTGCTGACTATCCCGGTTAAAGTTAACCAGAGCCCCAGCGTCACAAAATGGATGCTGCTGCCATAGACACAAGTCTGACCTCCTGCTGCTGGGAGTCCTTCCAGCGAGGGAGGCCTGGACAATAGGTTTCCTACCAGGAGAGGTGCGAGCACCACCCCAGACAGGATTTTGTGTATTGGGACAGGGAGGGCTGAATAGAATGAGACATGCATGGGGCACACTAGGTGCTCCATGCATACCCCAGTTCAAACCGGTTGCTGGGGCACTCCAGCCCCAGCTCTGGCGCGAAACTGCACAAAGGAAAGGGGGTGTAACCACCCCCCTTTCTGGTCCCACCCATAGGAGGGACCTAGTGAGTAAACCAGCCCCCTTTAGTAGTATAAAGATAGGAGCTGACCCAGGAGACTTTAAATTTGATCCTGAACTGAAACTTGAAATGAAACTCTGAACCCTTCGAAATTCAACCGACTTGAAGACTGAAGAATCTCCCTTGTGGCCAAGGAGTGACCACCCTGGGAAAACAGGCACCATCTACCAACTCAATGGCTTGCTTTGTCCCCGTTCCCGCCGGAACTCGAGCGCAGAGCCTGACAAGACCTCGACTCCAGGACTCCTCTGACCCCACTGCACGACTCCAGCACAGCTGAGCTCCGTGGAAGGCATCGGAATCCGTGGAACCAGGCAACTTGGAAAGTCTACAACTTGCTAACAGCGCAGCTCCTGAGGCATCCACGAAGCTGTGCACTGGGGTCTGAGACACCCCGACACCGAGCTCTACCTGCATCGAAGACCAGCCCTCCACACTCCACGAGATCTGCGTGGGGCCCTTCTGCTTGTGTTCTGCTTGACGCGTTGTCCGGTTGCTCGCCCGTTGGCTAGTAGCCCTCTGACGACGATCCTTGTGAAAATCCACCGCTGGTCTGGTTGCTCCAGACTGGCCCACTTCCCTGAAAAGGTGAAGTACCTCAGACCCTCCTGGTCTACACCAGAATCCTTTTGTGTATCCTGAGTGGGTTGCCTTTGCTTAGGCTTGTTGGCTCCAATCTTGAAGTCGACCCCTCCATCTGCGAGAACCTTCGTGGGACAGCTCCTCTCCAGGACCTGGTCATCCTCGATGCCTCCTGGTCCACGTGGCTGCAACGACAAGCTTCACATCTGCACCTGATTGCTCCTCGACGACGTCTGGTTCCTCCCTGGTTCCACCCGGTCACTGGCTAGTGACCTAGACTCTGTCCCCTCTGCTTTCAGGTCCTCTTCATCCTAGATCCACTCTTGGATCCACCCGGACATCTTCCTCCTGGTCGCCTGCAGCATCTTCTTCCAAGGCTCCATAGGAATCAACGAGAAAACCCGACACACTTTGACACCTATGCACCCGCGGCCCGTGGGTGAGGTAACGCGAGTACTTCGGTGCTCCTGTAGGGATTGACTATCCTAGTGTCTAGTTTTGTTAGTTTTTAAATAATATTTTTTATATATGCTGTAGCTGTGTATTTAGGCAGTAGGCAGCTCTCTGGATTGCTATAGCAGAGAAAGAAGATTGTTTTCCAGAGAACTTCTTAAATATTGTATTCTTCTCTTTTGAAGAGAGGGTGCTTCTGTGCCGAGCCACGCCTCCTCCTTTACACAAAGTGATTAGTAGGACGATAAGGACCTGATTTAAACAAGCACTGGCAAAGCCAAGAGGTCTGGTTAAAATTGTGGTTTACAATCAACACCTATTGGCTTTGGCAATGTGTGTGTGCAGCTGTTGGGGGCCCCTGAGTATGTTGCATCTCAGTGGTAGGGGTGTAGAGACAGGACGCTGCTCATACGAAACTCCATTTTATTCATCACAATAGTGATATCATAGGAAATGTTGTTTTTCATTTGGCTAATGAGAAGATCTCACGAACTGTACTATTTTTGTGTAACAGGCTAATCATATTTCTCTCTCCATGAGATTAAGTAGCAATATTCCAAATTGGATCCTGTGTTGGTCTAATTTAATTTTACTAATACTATGCGTGACATGTTACCAAAAAATGAGATTTTAGAAAACTAAGATTATCACATTAGAAATGCATCACTCTTGGTTTCACTTTCAGCTTCACTGATTATTAACGCCAAGTTATGATGGGAAAAGTTCTTAGATTTTATTTTTTCTTGGCATTGATTTACGAATATGTATCGATATGTAACTGAGATCAATAGCTATCATGTTGATCATATAACTGAGAATGAACATAATTTAATATTGACCAGAATGTGTCTTCTGTAAGTTACATGGATGCTTCTTGTTTACGATTTGAATGCAAACTATGATCGGCTTGTTGGTATTATTGCACGTGACGTGAGCAACACATATTTGTGTTTTTCATTTTATTTTGATTACAGCCCTGAGAAACCAGCAGTTATTCTGCAAAACATATGTGGCTGTGGCTGTTTTCACAATGAGATTTGCCAAATTTCGGATATCATCGTTGACTGTGAAATTCAATGGAAATCTCGATGAAGTAATTTTTGGAACTCATCAAATAAACTTCTTATGGAATAACTGGAAACCAAGGATTCATCTCTTATGGACATTTGAGTACTTATCATTATGAATGCCAGATCACCTCCACATGTGGTAACCTCCACATGTAATGAATTTTAGAATTTCAGACATGCCTTTATTGCCCTAAAGAACAAGCAGTTCTCCATTTGGGTGACTCAATCTGCTGTTCTGTTAACATTGTGAGCAGAAATACTACTCTTTTACTCCATACTTCTCTAACATATTCTCTCACAGATCTCTCACATTAGAATAGGTTAACTGGGATAGACAGTGACAAGGCACTAAGATGGGGCAGAAACATGTCAACACACACAATAGAAGCACTAGGCTTAATTATGACTCTGTTAGTCTTTGGAGTGGCACACCACGCCACCAGCCAAAGTCATACTGAGACTGCCCGCCAGATTATGAGTTTTTTAGTGTACGGCGGGGTTTTTTTTGGCGCTCCTACGGCGGTGCCTATGAAAGTGGTACTGAAATTGAGGTGTCAAAGGCAGTTCCTGCCCCCTGTGTGCATTCACCCCAGTTTCTTGCCAGCATGGACTGCACCAGCCCATAGACTCCTGCAGTCCATGCCGGCCAGGAACTGGGGTGCATGAACACAGGAGACACAACAGGTGCCCCACTGAATGCATCCCATAACCCTAAGGCACGACCACAGTTCATGGCGGGCTCACTGCCATGAAAACCATGGCGGAGAGGAAACTCGTAATTTGCTTGGTGATGCTGCAGCAGGGAGCTCTGATCTCTGACGGTTGCGGCAGTCGCATGGAGGTCCGACCACCCAACTTGTAATAGGGCAGTTCGACTGCCTTTGCGACGGTGCCTGCACCGCCACCGGCAGTTGTCATAATTAGGTCCAATGTGATTACAGCATCCTAATTGCTCATAGTGCTACTTTTAATCTTGTCTAGAGAGACATTTAATGAAACAATTTGCAAACATTGTACAATTGTATCCACTTTGTTACTTTTACATCTTAGAAATCAATTATCGCTGCAATAAACACAAAGCAAGCAAAAGCGCTTGTGTTCAGCCAATCTGACAAGTTTTGCTGCTGATGAGGAGGACACACCTAAGCTATTATGGATGATGAGTTCCTGATCTTTTTATCTAATACCTGGGAGGTTGGTACAGAAAACGCACTAAAACAGTGCAATAAGCCCCTTGTGTTCAAGAGGAATATCTACTTTTTATACAGGACACAGATACAGCACTTGTTTTGCTTTCTCATTAAAGCAGGACCGCCAGACGTGCAGAAACAAAACAGAAGTTGGTGGAGAAATGAACATTATGCGTTAAATGTGTGATGACTGACTGTATATTTCAGAAAAAAATATGGAATGTGTGAGACAGATTTTCCAGTTTAAAATAGTCCCTCGTGCATTCTAGTGGAGGCCTAAACATGCACCCAAACAACCAATAGAAATAGTGTGAGACGAAAATACTCCTGTGAACAGATTTAAGATGTAATTCACAATGTCTCAAGCCAATGGCTGATGGGTTACAAGCTAAAGGTGTCAATTGCTGAAGGTGGCTGATGCATAAAACACTATCAGGGCTAGTTACAAAGGTAATTTACAATTGTGAGTGCATTTGCATGTGTAATTTACACACATGTTTGAGAAACTTTACTACTTTCGCTATTCACAAAATCCTACTGTAAAGTTACTCAAAAAGTGTAACCTAAATGTCTCCACCCCCTAAAAGAGGGGGTGGGGCCTAACCTACAATCGTTAGTATAGTTAATTCTGTAGTAAAGGTAGCTCCACATTTAGCCAACTAGTGGTAGTGCAACACTCTCCCATAGAAAATAATTGAGGTATGAACTTAAAACAACTCCTCATAGGAAATACTGTTAAACGAAATTCTAATATTTAAAACAGTCAGAAGAATATTATTTAGTTTATAAAGAGCACATATTTCTAGTTTAATTATAAAATATTTTAATCACACTTTTTGCATTTAAATTGTATGTAACAATAAAATTACCTATGTCTCTAATGCCATTATTTTCTATGGGATGGAGTTGCAATAACCAGTGGTTGGCCATGTGCGCTGCTCGCCTCACAACTCTGAGCTACAGCACTTTACTGATGTTTTGAGTCCCTTTTTGACTCTGGACTTACTCTTTTATGGGTGGGTTGAGGTCCCTATGTAAACCTCTCCTTAATCCTCCCAGACCTTTCCTAAACGCACCCTTACTTCACCCTTAACCCCTCCACCTTTTTCATAATTATTGACATTTTCCAGCCACCACTCTTGTGTCCCTCACACATTTACTACTAAAATGGATATCTATATGTGCGGCAATTCCACAGTCAGGGCAGCGATCTCTGCACCTATAAGATGGCCAGAGGTGTAAACTCCACACCTAGGTTTAAGAACTTGCAAATTTTGTAGTACTACAAAATGTGTATATTATACATGTATACATTTTTTTAAGAAACAAAAGGTCAAGGCTTGCGCCATTCATAAAAAGCAAATCAGAGAGAAAGATCCATTATTTAATTATAATTAACACTTGCAAAGAACTTTACACTTTATTTGGAGTTTGTTTACAGTGCACTGGCTCTGCTGTTGCTGCAAATGATGTGGTAGAACAGGAGTGGAATCAATACATAATGCCTGAATGTTAAGGTGGCTGTGCCATGAAAAGAACCAGAACAAGAACATGGTGTTCTAGACTGTCTCCAGTGAGACACCTCCTTGGATAAAAGTGCTATCCTAAAGCTCTGAATACATGTATCCATTGAAGTAAATTGAGAAAATTAGGTTGTAGCTGTTTTTACAAGCCGAAATTCTAGGCCTGGACTAACCATATGGAGAGCAGATCACACACCAAGGGGTCGATTCCGATCCGGTAAAATAAACCGGCGTACGATTCGTATTCGTAGCCGATTCCGTACGAATGGGAAACTACCGTCCGACCAGCGAATTCCGATCCGTTACCGTTGATTTCCGTACGATTTGCTACGATCCGTACGAATGACATTCGTTTACCCGTACGAATAAGCCTCGGGCAGACCACCGTACGATTCGTAATCAGTCCGTACAAACTCACTATTCCGATTCGGAACGAAATGCCTGAGCGAGATTCGTACGGGCCAAAGTATTCACGCTTCAACATTGATTCGTAGGGGACATTCGCCTCACTGCAAGCTCCACCAATACATACTACACGCACACCCCTCGGCCAAGCCTACGCGAACACCCCCACCCGCCAACGATCCGTACTACTCACTCGCACGCACAAGTACGACACGCACACCCCCCCCCCAACAAGCCTACGCGAACACCCCCACCCGCCAACGGCCCGTACCGCTCACTCGCACGCACAAGTACGACACGCACACCCCTCGGCCAAGCCTACGCGAACACCCCCACCCGCCAACGGCCCGTACCGCTCACTCGCACGCACAAGTACGACACGCACACCCCTCGGCCAAGCCTACGCGAACACCCCCACCCGCCAACGGCCCGTACCGCTCACTCGCACGCACAAGTACGACACGCACACCCCTCGGCCAAGCCTACGCGAACACCCCCACCCGCCAACGGCCCGTACCGCTCACTCGCACGCACAAGTACGACACGCACACCCCTCGGCCAAGCCTACGCGAACACCCCCACCCGCCAACGGCCCGTACCGCTCACTCACACGCACAAGTACGACACGCACACCCCTCAGCCAAGCCTACGCGAACACCCCCACCCGCCAACGGCCCGTACCGCTCACTCGCACGCACAAGTACGACACGCACACCCCTCGGCCAAGCCTACGCGAACACCCCCACCCGCCAACGGCCCGTACCGCTCACTCGCACGCACAAGTACGACACGCACACCCCTCGGCCAAGCCTACGCGAACACCCCCACCCGCCAACGGCCCGTACCGTTCACTCGCACGCACAAGTACGACACGCACACCCCTCGGCCAAGCCTACGCGAACACCCCCACCGCCAACGGCCCGTACCGCTCACTCGCACGCACAAGTACGACACGCACACCCCTCGGCCAAGCCTACGCGAACACCCCCACCCGCCAATGGCCCGTACCGCTCACTCGCACGCACAAGTACGACACGCACACACCTCGGCCAAGCCTACGCGAACACCCCCACCCGCCAACGGCCCGTACTACTCACTCGCACGCACAAGTACGACACGCACACCCCCCCAACAAGCCTACGCGAACACCCCCACCCGCCAACGGCCCGTACCGCTCACTCGCACGCACAAGTACGACACGCACACCCCTCGGCCAAGCCTACGCGAACACCCCCACCCGCCAACGGCCCGTACTACTCACTCGCACGCACAAGTACGACACGCACACCCCCCCAACAAGCCGACGCGAACACCCCGACCCGCCAACGGCCCGTACCGCTCACTCGCACGCACAAGTACGACACGCACACCCCTTGGCCAAGCCTACGCGAACACCCCCACCCGCCAACGGCCCGTACCGCTCACTCGCACGCACAAGTACGACACGCACACCCCTCGGCCAAGCCTACGCGAACACCCCCACCCGCCAACGGCCCGTACCGCTCACTCGCACGCACAAGTACGACACGCACACCCCTCGGCCAAGCCTACGCGAACACCCCCACCCGCCAACGGCCCGTACCGCTCACTCGCACGCACAAGTACGACACGCACACCCCTCAGCCAAGCCTACGCGAACACCCCCACCCGCCAACGGCCCGTACCGCTCACTCGCACGCACAAGTACGACACGCACACCCCTCGGCCAAGCCTACGCGAACACCCCCACCCGCCAACGGCCCGTACTACTCACTCGCACGCACAAGTACGACACGCACACCCCCCCCAACAAGCCTACGCGAACACCCCCACCCGCCAACGGCCCGTACCGCTCACTCGCACGCACAAGTACGACACGCACACCCCTCGGCCAAGCCTACGCGAACACCTCCACCCGCCAACGGCCCGTACTACTCACTCGCACGCACAAGTACGACACGCACACCCCCCCCCAACAAGCCTACGCGAACACCCCCACCCGCCAACGGCCCGTACCGCTCACTCGCACGCACAAGTACGACACGCACACCCCTCGGCCAAGCCTACGCGAACACCCCCACCCGCCAACGGCCCGTACCGCTCACTCGCACGCACAAGTACGACACGCACACATAACGCCAACACCAAAACGACCACAAGGACCTTGCTAACGAGTCGCACTACCACACTGAACATGTCTCCTGTGTACACACCTTTGACAATCAATGTCCTGGTCACAGCCAAGCAGCCAAACAGAGGACAACACCAACACCCACCCCAAATAACACCCACCCCAACAATTCAAATTAAGCCACACCCACCATTTGACCAATAAAAGGGACCACACATACAACCCATCATCCTTTGCAACATACCCATTCTTGCGAGGAAACTGAGAGCACACCAACAATTGCAGCCGCATACCTTCACACATACACCCTATCACATCTACACCAACACCACCTCCTTCACAATCACAAACACACACCCTCATCCATACACACCATCACACCCTCAATCACATACACCTCACACCATGACCACACCCAAGAATCCAAAATTCACTAACCCGGAGATGGAGATACTTACTGATGAAGTCATCAGAGTTGAGCCGCAGCTGTTTGGCGCATTGGTCAGACAGACCAGCCTGGCAGAAAGAACACGCCTGTGGGAGAGGATTGTAGACCGGGTCAATGCTGTTGCACCCATCAGACGCACCAGGGATGATTGCCAGTCCAGGTGGTACGATCTGCGGAGGATGGTGAAGAAAAAGATGGCACAGGATTACGCCAATGCACACCACACTGGAGGCGGTGGTCCCCGCAGACCTCCTGTATACCAGCCCTGGGAGGAGAAGGTCATGGTCCTACTGCCAGCGGTGGGAGTACATGGAATAGAAGGAGCCATTGAGTCTGGTGAGTGTACAAAAAACACAAGTTACATGGGTAGACTAACAACAGTGCCCAGCAGCATGGAGTGGGTGGCCATGACTCCAAGCAGTACACAACAAAATGGTGGTAGTTGCAAGGGGGAGGCACATAGGGTGCAATGTGTAGGGTAAGAGGCTGCTCTCATGCCATATGTCCCAGGGACACACACAAGCATAATGACCAATGCACAGGGATAGGTAAAGATCACACAAGATACTAGACCACAGCTTCTAAATATTTACTAATTGCTGACACACCTTACAGAGATGCATCATTTTGTGACAAAGTAAGGCAGTGTAGCAAGAGAGCAAGCACAATCTACCTGTCTCCATCCCTGTCTCGCCCTCTGTCTCTGTCTCCCTCTGTCGCCCTCTCCCTCTCCCTCTGTCGCCCTCTGTCTCCCTCTCCCTCTGTTTCCCTCTCCCTCTGTCGCCCTCTCCCTCTCCCTCTGTCGCCCTCTCCCTCTGTCGCCCTCTCCCTCTGTCGCCCTCTCCCTCTGTCTCCCTCTGTCTCCCTCTCCCTCTGTCTCCCTCTCCCTCTGTCGCCCTCTGTCTCCCTCTCCCTCTGTCGCCCTCTGTCTCCCTCTCCCTCTGTCTCCATCAGTCAGTGTTTGTCCCTCGGTCACCTCAACGCACATCCCTGGGGCACACACACAGTTGCACACAAGCACTGCACAGGCCTCACAAACTCCATAGAGCTGAATGTTAAGGGATGTCTCACAAGTACCAGCAAACATCTGCTATGTGCCTGTAAGACACCCACCATTTGCTGTCAACACTGTACTGTGTCAGGACACACATCTCAGAAAGCTCTATAGTACACAATGGGCACGGGTGTAGGCAGCACAAGTCCCTCCTGTGCTCATTGCTAACACAAACATCAGGACAAGGTCACACATCCTGTGCACCAACACAAATCCAACATAATGGCAGCATGCCACATGAGGGGACAGCCAAATCATGAACAATGGACGCTTGCAATTCTCAAACAAAGTAATAGCATGGCCTGTTGTACACACCCCTTACAGAAACTCATCCCCGGGGAACAGGCGTTGTATTGCAACACTGTCCCAATTGCCATGTACCACAACAAAACACGTACTCATATGAATATGCATACAACTCTTACATGCACATAACAGAAGCTCCAGTCCATTGTGCCCCTCTAAAAAAGCTTGTGCCCCATCTCATTACCTTTGTGGATGTACATAAGTACCAACATGGACATGGGTATTGACAAGGTGATGTGTCTCAGAGAAGTGCCAAGTTCTAAAGCCATGATCTACAAGTGGGTGTACAGGTCCAGCGGTGTTGGCATTGTTTGGCCAGCATGGAACAGCAAAAGACATCCAAAGTAGTAGCTGACATGCTAAATAATGATGCTCTGTCTCTTACATCAACATGCTGCATCTAAACTCTGTGCATGCTTGACGCACATATAAGAATTTTCACCGTATCCAGGATGTTGCGTTAAACTTACAAATGCTTTACACGTGTGGTGCCGGCAACACAAGACACAGCAATGGCTGTGTCAGTCATTGTCAAGAGATTGGAAGAATGTATATACCCCATCGTACTATTGTTTTTTCTACCACTAAATACACAACTGTACAATGTCAACAATGTATAGCTTGTGGAACAGTGATGCTGATAATGGATAACCAAACCACATGTCACTTGATATTGCCTTAACAGTGTCTCTCTCTCCCACATACAGGGCAACGTGCGGATCTCCCCCCCAGCCAGGGGGGCCAAGGATCCCAGTCCCAGGCTCAGCAGGACCCAGACCCCACCGCCAGCGCCGTCCCTCAACGCACTGTGGATGACCCCAACCAACCTGGCTCCTCTGGATCCCAAACCCCTGCAGCAACTGTACCAGCTACATCTCTGCCAACCACCGGACCTATTCCCACCACATCCCAGCAGACAGGTCAGAGCCCTGCCCATGATTCACAATCGAGCCTGTCTGAAAATGAGGGACACCCTTTGTCGGGCGCCCCTGAGGTTGGTGACAACCTCCACCCTCCCAGCACTCGGGGGCCCGTCGATCGGATGTGCCCACAAGCGCAGGCCGTGCTCATGTGGGTCAGGGTGGTGGGAGTGGCGCAAGGCGGAGGCGAGAATCTGGGCAGTCAGCTGTAGGGACCGGTATGGCTGAACTCGGTAACATCCTTGAGGCATACCGGCGGGACACCAGTGAGGTAAGCCAGCTTGCGGAGACCCTCAACCAGCTCAAAGAACAGCAGGCAGAGCAAATAGCCAGGCAAGACCTGCATTATGGACGGGTGGAGGCACACCAGGCTCAGCTCTTGATGGTGCATAGGGACATTGTCCATGTGCTATGTCAGATGGCTGCCAACATGCAGCCCCCTCCCTGTGTCACAAGGCCAGCAACATCACGGCAAAGTGCAACACCAGCCACAGGGAGGGAGGAGAGGGAGGAGGAGGAACCCTCTGACGTAGCGTCCCATGCACCGTCCATGCCTGCACATGAGGGTCCCCCAAGGAAGGTGGGTCGTCCACGCCGAAGACGTTGAGGGCCTGTGGGCCATGGACTTCTCCCAGGACACTGGACCTGGTATATAGCCCCTGGGTGCAACAGCATCCCCTATGAGACTCTCCCACATGGACTTGCTGGTCCCAGTCTGCCCAATGATGTCAGGCACTGTGGGCTGGACTCTGTTGACTGAAACAGTATGGCATCTCATCTCCAGCAGTGAATTTTGGATTCCCCCCCTTTCTGTACAGCACCTATTCACGTTTCATGCACTAGAGCACCCAATAAATAATGTAAACATCATACGCATTTGGTGAGTAATCTTTGAAACAGCATACATGTATATGTGTCAGCAAATGTCATAAATGCAAGGTATACAACAAACAGCAGTCATCCACACACTTGGATCAGAATCTGAGTGAGGACACACATTGGTCAGAAATTCCCACAAACTACATACATGGATGGTAAGACACACCTGTGTGGGACAGTCAATGCTGGAGGGGGGATTGAATCCCAATACTGCTAGCACAGGCAGGCCCAGGAGAGTCACTTTGAGGAGTACATGTCAGTGTCACAAAAGTAGTAGTCCATGTAGGGAGTACCTACAACTGTGTCCTCAGGTATGTGAGCTACCATCAGCATGATGCATTACTGTGTATGTGATTAATGCCGCACAGGATTACGGTGGCAGGACAGACTGTGGGCAATGGGCTGGAGCACTCTAGACAAGCACACCTGATTAGGTGACCTACCCCTATGGAGCTACAAGTACTATACTACTGTAATGGGAGCAACGCATACAGAAAAACAACACACACCAGACAAATACCAACCCCGGAACGGCCAAATCACACCACACCCAAGAGACAGGGTCATGGTGTGTGTCCCATGTGCCAACTTGACTGACTGTGACAGCAATGTTGAAGTGGTGTGAGCATGTTGTGTTCTGGCACGTGACTGTAAGCTAACAGTTTTCTGATCTAGTGGTGTTGACAAGCTAACACTGTACAATATTGTGCCTATGTAAGGTGTGTGTGTGTTGGACACGCCACATGACCTGGTGGTACGTAGACCCAATGTCATGTGAATCTGCATAGTCGTGCCAGTATGTGTTGCACACACACGCATAGCAGCAGCTATGGCTGAGTACAAAGCATTTTTATAGCACAAGGGTGAATGTCTGGTGTTGTCTGTGTGTAGGTTGGCCGGAGCATGCTCTATTAATGGATGGAAGGAGGGTCATCCTGTAGGTGTCTGTGTTCCTGGATAGTGTGTGCTGCATGTTGGCTGTGTATGCAGCTGCAGCAATGAGTGAATACATGACGGCAGGAGGGGTGTGACTAATTGCTAAACAAACACATAACACAAGGGCACCCGCAATGCACAAAGTGACATGTGGATGTGAAGGCAGGAGTGTCTGCCTCACTCAGGATCACTGACAACTAAATGGCACAGTAATCACCACACATCACAGTCAGTGGATCAGGGCCCTTACGGTCAAGTGGGGCACAAGACACACAGCGTCTGCAGGTGTATACAAGAGCTAGTATGTTCAAAGGAAAACTGCACCAACAAAGACATGTACCTCACACACAACATAGTATTCTAGCCTTCACCCACCCCATGCGTGTGGTCAATATACAGTTACACACCTAACAAGCATGAGGTAACTACGTTCAAAATAGTAAATGTGCACATTAGACGGACATGTGTGTTGAGCCACAAGCAGGCACTATATTCTGTAGGAGTCAGACGTCATGCACAACATGATAATCTACATTGTGAGCCCATGGAGCTTTCACAAACATACATGTGCATTGCCAATAAGTCCAATTTACACTAATCATGATGTCACCTGTAATGCCGCTTTACGAATACCTACAAGGCTGTCAACGACTGGCCGTACCTTTCTTCATCAGACTGGTGTGATGCTCTAAGGGTTCCACCTCCAAATAGCCCATTGGTCTGAGTACAAACAACAGACACAAAAGGGTGATCAGGCGAGGGAAGGAGAGGATGGGAACTGCTGGGAGGGAGACCTGAAACAGAGGCAATTAAGCATTAGGACAACATTCTCATGTCACAGACACTTCAAAAACCTCATTAGCTACACTGTACCAGTCACACCTGTGAAGTGTACTGTCTGGTGACAAATAATGATGATTAATCATGCCATCACATCAGATACGATGCTGTGACACAGACACATGAACACTGGGACAGTCTGTCATCCATTAGAGTCATGTGTAACGCTCACAAGTGAGCACCCATGCAAAAAGATCTATGTAGTATGAACACATTCCCAGGCACAGATGAGGTGGACCTCAGTAACAAATGGAAACATATGGAAATCCAACTACCGCTAACTCTAAAGTCTGTATGTGATATTGGTTAGCCATAAGGGCCCTGTAGGCTAACTTGAGCAAATCCACTACAGCTGTTAGTATCACATATGATGAGGAAGCTAATGATCGACATGCAATGAAGGCACTCTGTAGCCAGTCTTTTGGTGTGTCAAGTATGCATCACAATGCTAAACATGATATGCATGTAGAATAAATATTAAGTGCAAGTGATGTCCATCCAAGCTACATAATCAGACCCTACCATAGCACAGTAATGGTGCCGGCAACCAGAGATTCATGTGAATGACCGCACTCCACTGGTGCTACACAGAAATTCACATATGCATCTTTCACACTTTTTACTTTGTCATGCTAAACATACATGGCATCATGTGCATCTAAACATCACGGCTACTCACTGTGAAGGCTGGCGTAGCAGTATTCTCAACCTGCACTGAGGTAACGACATGACAGTGACATGATATACTGCTGCAAGGGGCAATGCATCCATGTTAACTGATTTACAGGACAGTTGTCTTAAGATGTGGAACATACACTGGGCAACACCAACACCACATGGTTTCATGGTAATCACACTGGACTGGCCCACAAGCTGGAGGTGAGGATCCAGTCACATTCTAATGCACACAGTGAGGCTGCAATCCCCCACAGAGTCCGTGGTTGTGACCTCTGACACAATGTCATGCCATGGTATGTGCAATGTTGCTGTGGCAATGTCTACACACATTGATGCATTCACCAGAGTATCAAAATACAACAGATGACAGAAGGGGTGACTATCCTGTCATGGGAGTGGCCATACATGTCATGAGGTACATAATGGAGTAGCATGTATGCAAGATGACACCACATGCACATGAACATGTACCACACATTTCTACACATACCAACGCTAAACAGCCTCATATGAGTCCTTACCCAAATTGACTTCTCGACATGTTCAAGCATGCTCCGTTGATGTGGCTGACGTTGCAACCATAATGAGCAGTAGCAGGATGACCACGATGTACCCCAACGGACAACAGGCAGGGCGAGCTGTGGATGAGAGTGGCACACAAGGGGTCAAGTTCGGTATAATGTCATTTTGTCAATGTCTGTTGAATAGCCAGATGTAGTATGACAGCTGTACATTCCAAGTGCACACATAGCACGTATGTGTGTAGCATTACAACTTAACATGTGACACAGCACAACACACATCCAAGTGATCTTGCTTACAGTCTGTTGCATACACAGCATGCTACCCATGCTACTCTATAGTCCATCTTTTACTTAAAAGATGAAAGGACTCACCATCATGAAAAGAAGTTGCGGATGAGGTGACCGCGGATATCATCTTCACCCTCCTCGTCACTGGCATCCTGGCCAAGGCCTTCATCCTCAACGGGCGGATGTTCCAGCTCATCAGGATCCAGGTAGAGTGGCACAGCCTTCTCCACTGCCATGTTGTGTAGCATGCAGCACACAGTGAAGATGTCACACACCTTGCGGGGGCTGTATTGGAGGGCTCCGCCTGTCTTGTCCAGGCACCTGAAGCGGCTCTTCAGGAGTCCAAAGGTCCGTTCGATCACCTGCCTGGTCTTCACATGAGCATTGTTGTAACGCTGGTCTGCAGCTGTCCTGGGGTTGCGTAGCGGAGTCATTAGCCACGGCATGTTTGGATATCCAGCGTCTCCTGCAATTTGACATCATGTACAAGAGTGAATCATATGATGCAGATCATGAAGTTGTGACATACTGACATACAGAGCTCACAGTGTATACTCACCAACTAGACATGCCCGGTGGTTGTGCAGCTGCAGCATCATCTGTGGTACCCTGCTACGCCTCATGATGAAAGCATCGTGGCACGATCCTGGATAACGTGCACAAACATGTGAGATCATCATGTTGGCAAGACACACCACAAGGGCATTTATCGAGTGGTAGTGTTTCCTGTTGCGATACGCTTGCTCCTGAGCCTGTGGTGGGACAAGAGTAACATGTGTACCATCAATTGCACCAATTACATGTGGCATACGGCCCAGGCCATAGAATTCCCCCTTGACATCTGTCAACTCTTCTGGAGTAGGGAATGTTATGAATTCATCAAGGTGGAGCAACATTGCTCCCAAAACATCACCCAATACCCGGCTAAACATGGTCTGAGACATCCCTCCCACATCAGCTATGGTAAATTGGAAGGTACCTGTGGCAAAGAAATGGAGGGCTGCCATCACCTTTACCTTGGGTGTCAGTGCACTTGGATACCTGTGGCGTGGTTGTAGGTGAGCCTCAAGCCTGCCCGTCAGGTCCTTGATCAACTGTCGGCCGAAGCGATATCGACGGATGCAGTTGCGCTCCCTCATGGCTTCCAAGTCAGGCAACGGCCTTTCCAGAGGGGGTGCCCTGCAAGACACAATTTTAAGGAAATGTCTACAACTGTCTGACTAAGACTATAACAATGTACATGGCACAAGCAACACTGCTTCAAATAATGTAGACAATTTGGAGTGTGGCGTGGGATACACACAAATGCCAGCTCCCACACACTCCTCCGTGGCGAAGGAAAATACCTGTAGTGTGTGGAATGGATGTGACATGCATACAAACGATCAGATGTAAAGGTCTTAGTGACCATGACAATGTATCATGTCAGTGAGACACGTCATGTCAATGTCAGTAGGAGGTTGTCTGCACACCCAGAGGGCAGACTGCAATACACACACACACCACATGTGCAATCATTTGCACTGTTCAGCCTTAGTCATGTCGCGGTGTGTACTTTCAGTGACAATGACATGACCATCATCGTACAGCATGAAAATTACATTTGTCACTGATGGTCTGTGATGCCATCACACATGTGAACGGGTCATTAACACACGTGGCATTGTGTGTACATTAGTCACCCTGCCATCACAGCAAGGACACAACATAGATGCTCCTACAGCAGATGCACAGTACTTTCAAGGACTAGTTACTTACCTTTTGTAAACCAATATCTGTAAGGAACAGTAGGCAGTAGCAAAGTGTCACATTTCAATACATACATAGCTTAGGACTAATTAGCCTCCCTGGGTGACATTGATCTGACCAGTGAGTGGTGGCTATCCAGGCCACACCGGAACAAAACCAGTGTTGTAGATTGGCATCCGACACGGGCGTGGCCACGTTTTGGCCGTACCTACAACGCATACACTGGCAGCTGTTACACAAACATATCCCACAGAGAGTGTGGGTAGCAGGCAAAGATGCATGTCAAGTAGCTAAATATCACTCCCAGAGTCAGGGAGGATGATGACATCTTTGCGTAGTGCCTGTACCTCTTGGATACCCTCTACAGCGTAGCTAACGGGAATGTGTTCTGTGGTTTTGAGGGCTGCATGCAGATGCTTCCTGGGATGGGGTGGTAGGACAGGGAACATGGTCAGTCCGGGTAGGGCAGTGGGGGTCTGACAACGTGCCTATGTACAGACAAACATGCTGCGTGGCTGTACATGCTTGCCAATATACATACAGTACTCTCATCAAGATAGGCCTGCAGAGGCTCAGCGTAGCGTTAGTGTAGTTGAAGGACCTGAGTGACAAGTTGGTCCTCACCGCAGCAATAGGGAGATGAAGGGCCATGGTTCCAACCGCCCACATAAACACTACACTGAACGTTGCCCAATCATCCAAATACATCTTTTGAGTTGAGACATCACCTGTGTCTGGCTAGGTGTCCACAACACTCGCATCCCCCAGTCCACCTGTCCTGTGGTCTTGGGACTGACACTCACGTGCCAGTGGGTCTTCTTGACCCTCCCAATACTCATTAGCGCCATGAACCAGCGGGGACCAGGATGAACATTCCGATCATGTCTGTCACAGCGGTTCTGGGACGTATGCACCGCCTGCGTCCGTCACTCAGCGAGTGATGGCGTCAGGGGCATATCAACAGAGGCGCAACTGCCCCCTGACGGGTACGGTGGGCCAGAAGCAGATGCGGAGTCAGTGGGCGGGGTGAGGGACATCATGGACATGAGGAACTGCACTTACTCCTCCTGTGTCACATGCAGGGCTGGGACCGTCGGTCGTGGTGCTGGCTACGATGGCTGCTATTCTGATGGAGCCGTGTGGTCGCCGTCACCCTAATCCCATGCAGCATTGCACTTGCATCGTGGTTATTTGTTAATGCAATTACACATCTCTGACTTATTTTTTTTTACCTGACGAGTTTGCCCTGGGGAATGATGTACTAATAAGGGGCTCACATGTCTCCACACCCACACACATGCACTGGTCCTACATCCCAACCATGAGCTATTGTGGTGCTGTGCCAACTGCTGGAGTCTGAGTGGCTTGTGGGACATATCACACCTGGATACATATGTCAGGTCCCCGCAATTGGAGCAGCTCTTGTTGTTGTGCCTGACATGGAAACCGTGGAGACACAGACGGTGAGGGTCACTCACCAACATGAGGCGTTTTCATTCCTCACAGGCTTTGTAAGTGACATCCCTATTGGCACGGTCTTGAGTATGACAATAAAAGGTAAATGTTCTGAAGTGTTAGTACAATGATTTAGGGTACAAAATGTGTAAGCTTTAACTTAGACCGGACCTGCGTTGGTGTTGAGAAACAAACAGAGGACCTGACGTGTGGACGCAGAGGTGACATATGACTACTCAGATAACGTCATCAGGGCACACACAACGCCAAGGATACTTGCAGAGCCAGAGGATTTACACACCAACACACAAGTGTACGGTATTACGGAAATTGCCATGTCCAGGATGACATGTGGGGATATTCTGAGGTGAGTAATACTTTACTGACCTGTTCATGGCATATGCTAACAGCATGCACAATGTAGCACATGGCACACACATGACGTGGTCACACAGGGTCATGCTGTGCGGCTATGACACCTCTGTGACAGTGGGCATGTTCCTGTCATCATGTGCCACTTCCCTGTACTGAATTGTGGCCCATTCGAGTGTTCATGTGCCTCGCTACATGTTGCAGACGTTAATCGTGTTGAAATTGTTGAATGCATGTGATGCACATGTGCATCATGAATGATGACATGTTGTGCAAGCTATTCACACATCAACTGAGGCACAGGGTCACAATCCCTGTGCTTCTTCAATGTCTGCCAAACCTGGCACATACTGATGTATGTGTGCCATGCTGATGTATGCATCCACATGGTTGACATGAGTGTAGACTACATCCCTGCTGTGTGATTTCCTGGTGTGACTCTCCCAATGGTGACATGAAGGTGGACAGGGACGCAGCCTACACAATCGTTCACTTGACCATGTCTGACACAATGTACCCCAATGGTACGTGCGTGTATACGCATCGTTTCCCTATCACCTTTAGGCTCCACGCGAGCTAAGCGTACCCCAATGGTACGTGCGTGTGTACGCATCGTTTCCCTATCGCCTTTAGGCTCCACGCGAGCTAAGCGTACCCCAATGGTACGTGCCTGTGTACGCATTGTTTCCCTATCGCCTTTAGGCTCCACGCGAGCTAAGCGTACCCCAATGGTACGTGCGTGTGTACGCATCGTTTCCCTATCGCCTTTAGGCTCCACGCGAGCTAAGCGTACCCCAATGGTACGTGCGTGTGTACACATCGTTTCCGTATCGCCTTTAGGCTCCACGCGAGCTAAGCGTACCCCAATGGTACGTGCGTGTGTACGCATCGTTTCCCTATCGCCTTTAGGCTCCACGCGAGCTAAGCGTACCCCAATGGTACGTGCGTGTGTACGCATCGTTTCCCTATCGCCTTTAGGCTCCACGCGAGCTAAGCGTACCCCAATGGTACGTGCGTGTGTACGCATCGTTTCCCTATCGCCTTTAGGCTCCACGCGAGCTAAGCGTACCCCAATGGTACGTGCCTGTGTACGCATCGTTACACCATTCAATGTGTAGCATTGCCAATGGCAATGTCACCGTACTTGGGTGTGAATTTAAAAAAATGCATAGGCAACAACTAGGGGACCAGTGTACTGTTCAAAATGCAACCAGGTTGTCATGGATACGGAGTGTTTTTCAACTCCTACAGGTGTCCTTGAAGATTCAGTTGGGCAAAAGTATACAATGTTGCGAAAGTTGTTGTTCAGCTCTGGCTCTATTTTCAAACCATGCATATGTGTGTCATGGGCTTAGGTGTGATGTGATTGGATGGAACATAGGATGCAAATTATGGTGGCCTATCACACACTACTCCTTGGACTCACAGACCCTCTGCAGCACAGATATAAGGCAGCATGTGGCTGTGGGGGGGCACTTGCCTGCACAACATTGGTGTGCTAACCACAGCTGCTGTCTCTGAATCCTCTGGACCCTGATTAGCTGAACATGGAGAGGGCACCTGCATTCACTGATGGTGAGAACAAGGCCCTGCTGGATGCCCTCCTGCCAAACTTCAGCAAGCTGTATGGGAGACCAGAGGATCAGGTGAGTGATGTGTGCAATACCTTGGAGTGTGCACCTGTTGTGTGTGTGACATCATTGCCACTGTGTAGTAATAGGGGATAGATGCAATGTTGTTGTGAGGGAGTGCCAGGGTGCACAGTGTTGTTAGAAGAGAGTTATTTGTCGTAGTGTGGTGTGTGACAGCATGTCACGTGCTGCATTGCACCCAGATATAGCATATATTGTTCAGTGAGTGCCATGCTCAAAGAGTGTTTTGCAGCCCTCATGTCATCTGTAGATTGTCAATGTCATGCAAAGCAGTTGTGTTTGCACACAGGCCACATACTCCTGGACAATGATGCAAATGTGTGTGGCATACGATGCCCTGTTGTCATCATGTATTTTGTGCACATATGGGTGTCTTGGGAACATGCACCAGGTATACTGATGTTCTGTTACTTTACATTTGTGACAGGTATCTGCCTATGAGAAGGGTGAAATCTGGGTGGACATCGCCAGGGCAGTCCGGAGAGAGGGGGGACCTCGCAGGAGGCTTCGAAACATAAAGAAGAGGTGGCAGGACATCCGGTGCTGGAGCCGCCGCATCCCCCGAGTCCAGCTGAAGCTGGAAGCTCCACGCCGGCATGGCGGCAGCCGCCACCTCACCCCCAACATGCTCCGGGTCCTGGAAGTGGTGTTCCCAGACCTCCATAGGCAGTTGCAGGAGGGACAGCAGCACGAAGGGGGTATGTACATGTCTGTTTGTAGTCATGTGTGTGTGCAATGGTACCTGAAGAGCTCTAAGGCATGGTCACTCTCCCATAGTTTGAGTGGTGTGGTCAGACAGGCAGTTCATGCATTGGAATATGATTGTCCCTCTGTCAGCAGCTGCTTCTTTACATGCCTTGCCCAACTACACATTAGAGTTTTGCTTTGGCTAATGCTTGTTTTTGACATGTGCTCCTATGGTGCAGTGTCTCAGATTGCATCTTCCTTTGCACATCATCATGTTGTAGGGGGGTATGTGACACCTGTTCGTACCTTAAATGTAGCACCACATGTGCACTATGTCTGCCCTTCTTCATATTGTGGCACTGTTCTTGAGTCTCAACAAGTGTTTTATGCAGAAGTCTGCCTCAGTGGCCTTTGTCCATGGTACACTTTCAAATTATCTTGTGTTAGCTACAGGTGCACAATGTACATGTGCTATATTTTGGGCTTCTGCATACTCACACTGGGCAGTGCGTGTGTGCATATTCTCTACATCTGTTGCATGTTCTTTGTACATAGTATTGATGGTCTGCCACACAATGTGACTTTGGATGTACAAAGCGGTGATGGCAGTGTGAGGTGATGGAACACTTGTTTCAGGTCCCAGGATGGCATCACATGGCAGTTCGGCCAGGACTTTTGTAATGTTGGACAGAGTCTAAGCGAATCAAACATGACCAGGTCTTGATTTGGGTGGCTGGGTTGGCTAATGAACTGTTATGCATCATCAGCTATCCTGTTGTCAGGCAGTGGATCATGATTGTGTCTCTCATACAAGTATTTGCCTTGCCTGTACCTTGTCTCCTACCATACATTGAGCGTTGTGTCTCTGACATTTGTCCACAAGTAGACTTGTCATTATGCAGAGTTCAGTGTCATGTGACTCATGATGCATGCCATGTTGAGGAATGAGGCCAAATGATTTGCAGCTGATATGTCTGATGTGTACAGGTGACTGATATGTTTTCATTCTTCTCCTTGCTCACAGCATCATCATCTGAATCTGGAGGGGACACAGGCGCGGACCAGGCGGAGGGACACACCGACAGTGCCACCTGCTTTGAGGTGTCAGAGGCAGGCAGTGGCACAGAGTGTGAGGAGAGTCTGCAGGCCGAACGACATGTGACTGACACATCGTACCATGCCGACGAATCCGAGACAGACTCTCAGGAGGGGGGGGAATATGCAGCAATGGTCACTCATACATCTTTGGCTGCCCTCCCCTCCTCCAGTCCCATCTCCAACCTCCCACTCCTTGGTGTGCCTAGGGTCCGTGCTAGCCCCCGTGTTTCCTTTGTTCCCGGCACCGCAGCCCCTGCCCCTGTGTCCCCTGCTGCCCTCAGTGCTGAGACAGTGGACCTACTCCGGCAGATTGCAGTAGGTCAGGCATCCATGCTGTCTGTCCTCCATGGACATACACAACTGATGACACAGGTGGTGTCGTTCATGGAGGGCATGTCATCAGCCATGTCTGATCTGCGTCGGAGTGTGGCTGCCATTGAATCAACACTGACGGCACCTCTCTACACCCAGCAGCATCTGTCCCCCCCCTCCTTCAGAGCCATCCACATCTGCCTCTCACATACCTACACAGCATACACGCACACGCCACAGGTCAGACACACCCAGCGCACACACACAGCATAAGAAGCTCAAAACTCCACGCACACAGTCTCAAGGGCAAGTAGGCACACCCACAGGGAGAGGGGAGACACCTCATACACGCATCCACACACCCAGTAGGACTGACTCACAGCCCTGTACCTCCACCCCCAATGTGTCCCCGGGTTCAGGTGGTAGTTTTTCCGCCCTGGCTGAGGAGTGCAGCCAGGTTTTTGAATCTTCTTTCGGCGATGCCCCAACCAGTGTGGATGAATCCACTACACCTGCACCCACTCCACCTGTCCTTCCCTCTCCTGTCCATGCGGTGCCGGAGGATTCCACAGATGGTGCCCCCGTAGTCAGCACAGCTGATTAAACGCCATGTGCAGGCAGGTTTGGGTGAGATGACACCCATGAAGGCACAAACTATATTGCAGAGACTCTATTGGACTGGCCATTGGCCTTTAATGAGCGAGGACTCTCATTTGCTTTTCTTTTGTGATTCCGCTGAATAAAGCTAATTTTTGCTTTTCAGATTTGTAGTTTGTGTGATGATGTCTGTGACTGCTGGGTGCCTGGGAGCTGGTGTGATGTTCACATTTAGGTCTACTAAAATGTGTCTATCTCCTGAGGGTAATGAGGTTGACAATGGTATGTTTATGATGTACGAGCTGGGCAGTGGTGGGCACTCTGATGCTGGGCAGTGGTGGGCACTCTGATGCTGGGCACTCTGATGCTGGGCAGTGGTGGGCACTCTGATGCTGGGCAGTGGTGGGCACTCTGATGCTGGGCACTCTGATGCTGGGCAGTGGTGGGCACTCTGATGCTGGGCACTCTGATGCTGGGCAGTGGTGGGCACTCTGATGCTGGGCACTCTGATGCTGGGCACTCTGATGCTGGGCAGTGGTGGGCACTCTGATGCTGGGCACTCTGATGCTGGGCAGTGGTGGGCACTCTGATGCTGGGCACTCTGATGCTGGGCAGTGGTGGGCACTCTGATGCTGGGCACTCTGATGCTGAGCAGTGGTGGGCACTCTGATGCTGGGCACTCTGATGCTGGGCACTCTGATGCAGGGCAGTGGTGGGCACTCTGATGCTGGGCACTCTGATGCTGGGCAGTGGTGGGCACTCTGATGCTGGGCACTCTGATGCTGGGCAGTGGTGGGCACTCTGATGCTGGGCACTCTGATGCAGGGCAGTGGTGGGCACTCTGATGCTGGGCACTCTGATGCTGGGCAGTGGTGGGCACTCTGATGCTGGGCACTCTGATGCTGGGCAGTGGTGGGCACTCTGATGCTGGGCACTCTGATGCTGGGCAGTGGTGGGCACTCTGATGCTGGGCAGTGGTGGGCACTCTGATGCTGGGCACTCTGATGCAGGGCAGTGGTGGGCACTCTGATGCTAGGCACTCTGATGCTGGGCACTCTGATGCTGGGCAGTGGTGGGCACTCTGATGCTGGGCACTCTGATGCTGGGCAGTGGTGGGCATTCTGATGCTGGGCAGTGGTGGGCACTCTGATGCTGGGCAGTGGTGGGCACTCTGATGCTGGGCACTCTGATGCAGGGCAGTGGTGGGCACTCTGATGCTGGGCACTCTGATGCTGGGCACTCTGATGCTGGGCAGTGGTGGGCACTCTGATGCTGGGCAGTGGTGGGCAGGGGGGGTCTCAGACACACACTCTGATACTTACACATACAATTACTTAGCAGGCGTATGTCCCACACGTCTATTGCACTGGTGTTGTGCGGTGAGCTGGATGACGTACATCGAGCTGGATGACGTACATGCGGCACGTATAACACTGGTGGAGTGCGGTGACGTACCGTACCCCGAAGTGGATGACGTAGGTGCGGTACGTCTCCGTATTACACTAGTGATGTGCGGTGACGTTCCGTACCCCGTGGTCGATGACGTAGGTGCGGGACGTCTCCGTATTACACTGGTGTTGTGCGGTGACGTTCCGTACCCCGTGGTCGATGACGTAGGTGCGGTACGTCTCCGTATTACACTAGTGATGTGCGGTGACGTACCGTACCCCGAGCTGGATGACGTACATGCGGCACGTATAACACTGGTGGAGTGCGGTGACGTACCGTACCCCGAAGTGGATGACGTAGGTGCGGTACGTCTCCGTATTACACTAGTGATGTGCGGTGACGTTCCGTACCCCGTGGTCGATGACGTAGGTGCGGGACGTCTCTGTATTACACTGGTGTTGTGCGGTGACGTTCCGTACCCCGTGGTCGATGACGTAGGTGCGGTACATCTCCGTATTACACTAGTGATGTGCGGTGACGTACCGTACCCCGAGCTGGATGACGTACATGCGGCACGTATAACACTGGTGGAGTGCGGTGACGTACCGTACCCCGAAGTGGATGACGTAGGTGCGGTACGTCTCCGTATTACACTAGTGATGTGCGGGAGTGTGTGGTGCAACGTACCCAGACATGACAGTCGTGCAATGGAGATGTGCCCGTGTGGCAACACGTACAGGTATGTTGGAGTTCGTTGTACTCACCTTCTGCGCCGTCGTCGGTTTCTAAATACGAGGTGGTGGGCGTACAGGATAGGGATGACACGGACGATGGCGTTCATGTCTTGCTTGTCGTGTACCGGGTGCCGGGTTTGCCGGAGTGTGGGTTTACGGTAGTTTAGAGCTCTCGTAGCAAAAGAGCCGTACGGTGTGTGTTCGATACGGATCGTACTTCCTGGGTCGGAAGGCGCGGTCTATTTACGTACGGACGCTGCGTGGTGCGTCAGCCGACTGCAATTCGTATGGATTTTCGATTTGTACGGTGTTTTTTACGAGTCGTACGGAGTGACGCATTAATTTGTGATCGTACTTGCTGAATCGTACGGGGACGCCTACGGGTGCGAATCGTATGGGGAAAAACGCTCCGAACTGCAATTCGGAGCGCTTTTTACCGGATCGGAATCGACACCCAAATGTAAGTGATGTTTTTCCAGTACTCTTTTAAATCTTACAATGATTTTTTAAGTCTTGTGTATCAAGAGGGTGGAGCTCTAGTGGGGAGGGCGGGTAGGATATGGCGACATAGCTGGATGGCTGTGTGAGGCTATGGCACGGTTCAGGGGAAATGGTGGACCGCTATACGCACATGGCTGCGTTTTGTTGTACTTTTGGATGTCTCTAGTTGGAGAACCTCTGCTGCTCCTAAAAGTGTATCTGCAAGGTCATTACCATGTGTCTTTAATGACTATTATTTCTTAAGAGCTGGCGCGCTCACTGGAGAATCCCACCAGCCATTTTGTTTTTCTTTCAATTCTAATCACTTCATGGCAACGTTCTTCCTGGTGCGGTGCCCCCTTCTGCTTAATTTCGTTTATCTACTCTAATGACCCTTATTGAAAAGATATAGAATGGGCTGCACTGTCACCAGTAATATGTTTTATGGTCATATGTGGTCGCTATTTACAGGAATATTGACAACAGTACTGTGCCGCAAATTTTCTTTTTCCTGATTCTTGTCAATTTGTTGGATGTTTTAACACTGATTGTACCACATAAATTGCTCGGTTTCATATATTTTTGTATACTGCTCAGAAGCGTCCTTGCTGTGCCTAATTTGGAAATTTATGATGTGAAACCTCTAATGGGAAAGACCAGGAATCTCAAATTACATGCCCTTTCTACGCCCCCTGTCAAGTGTCCACTACAGGAGTTCGTACATCTAACTTTTTTGCTGTACTTGAAAATGTCATGGAAAATGTAGACACTTACCAGGATTTCTCCGCACTTTCTTCTACTTTATCTGGGGTTTCACACTCCTCTGTCTCAAAAATACCATCCAAACTACCTTTAACATCTAATGCCTCCGCAACAAAGAGAGCCTCCTCTATAAAAAAATACTAATGCAAACTCAATGGCGCTGCTTCTTGATGAAATTAGGGAGCGTAAGCCCTACATGGAAGATATCAACAAGCAGTCACAACAGTTGGATGATAAATGGTCTCATGTAGAGAACAGAATTTGTCAGGTGGAAAGAACGGTAGAGATCCTTGAGGACTCTATACAATCTGTCAAGTTATTACAATCTGAAGTGAAAGATTTACAAAGGCATCTGGACAATTTGAAGAACACCAGCAGAAGAAATAATTTACGCATCTATGGTCTGGTTGAGGGAGTGGAAGGGTCGTATCCCACTTTTTTTTCCGTTCATTTCTTCCAAAGGTCCTGGACCTTCCTGCTTCACCGCCTTTAAACATAGAAAAGCCACACAGACTTAATCATTCTTTTTGCTTAGTATTGTCTACACAGAAGCCTAGAGGAGTGATCATCTATTTCCTGAAATATCTTAATCTGCTTAAGGTCATCAAAGCAGCTACAGGCAAAGGTCACATTTCATGGTCTGGATCAAATATGTTAATTGTGAAAGAATTTGCCAAATCTACAGTAGATAGGAGGAAGAAATTTCAATTATGCGCCCAGCTCTTTGTTCCATGAATGCCAGATTTGGTCTTTTTCACTGTTTCTATTCCAAGTTGATTTATAATAATAAGACTACTACTTATGAGGATCCTTCTCGTCTTCAAACGTTAATTGATGGTTGCAGAGGAGCAACAATGGAGACTACCAGCTATAGTTTCACCTGAGTTCTTAAGTTTATAAATCAAATACATGCTCTAAACTCATGTTACTATTTTATGTGTCGGTAATATGGTTCTACTTTTTCTTCTAGGTCTGTTCCATGTGTCTAGAGTATTTTATTGATATCTTTTATGTGGCCTGATCATTCCCCACATGTTGCTTGGTTCATAGTCTCGGCTACATCATCCCCTCTTTGTGTGGCTTCACCACCCTCATCTATTTGTTTGTTATATAGGTATATTATTTTGGTTACTTACTTTCTTCTATGTATTGTACTTGCTCTTCGCTTCACTTTTCTTTTTTCTTTTCTCTGCCATTGAACCTATGCTTCCTTCTTTAGTTCTAATAAATACTCACAATTTCTTTCCTGCTATCCTTTCATATTCTTTATTCATTGCTTACTTTTTCAAATCTTTTTGAAAACTAAAAGGTTATTATTTGTTACCAATTCTTATTATGATCAACATGTTTTAGAATGTTTACTACATTATAAATGGCTTTAAGAGTTGTCTCTAGGAACATTAAGAGTTTGGGTTCTCCTATGAAACATCATAGGGAAGTGACTTATCTTTCTAAATTAAAAAGTGACATTGTTTTATTGAAGGAAGCACATGTAATAGAGTCAGAAATTGTTAAACTTAAAAAGCAGTTAGTTGGTCATGTTTTCTCCTCTCCAGGCACTGGCTAATGTAATGGAGTAGCAATATTATGTAATAAATGTTTGGACATTCAGGTTGTGTCCCAAGACTCAGATTCTAATGGCAGAAGGATTATTGCTTCCATCACCATCAATACTATTCCTATTACATGTATTACAATATATATCTCCCTCAAAGCTGGATAGATCTTTTTGGTCCAACATTCTATCCAAATTAATAACTCTCACTAATGATTATTTCATTTTTGGAGGTGACAGTAACATGGTTCTGGGCACCTTTATTGACTTCAAATTTTCTCCAATATGTATGCACTCACAATTCACTTCTTCTTTAAAATAAAGCGCATTAGTTGATTTCTGGAGAGTTTGTAATCCAATCCGGCAGAAATATGCATTTTTCTCTCCAGTTCATTTTTCTCAATCCAGGAATATTTATTTGTTCCACAACCTTTTGCACAACACATTATAAAATCGGGAGATTGGCTCCTTAGTATTTTCTGACCATAGTTTTGTTACTTTGGATTTGGACCTTATTCCACATATCCTTGGAACACGGAGATGGCGGTTAAATAACTCTCTCTTCTTGATTCTAATTCTACTCAATCTTTTAAAAGGTTTGCAACTAACCTTTTCATTGATACCCCTGGGTAGCTATGTGCTTAATAATTGCTTTTTTCATTTCATTTCATTTCAATGAAAGACCCGATATTTTTCCCCTAATTGTTTGGGACACTTTCAAAGCTGCGACTAGGGATTTCATTATTTCTTTTGTGACCCAGATAAGAAAATCATCCTTTAAAAATTACTTCAAATTATGAATCATATAAAACAATAAGAACACAAATAATATATATCTAAATGAAATGCATGTTTAGATGGACTAATCCAAGCCAAATTCATGTTCAATAAGAATTCAGCGTAATTTGCTAATTCATATTGTCTCAAATCCAGAGTTAAATACTATGGAGGACGAAATAAGTCAGGACATTTTCTAGATAACTGCTTTAAAATTAAAAAGGACCTTATTAAAAAAGAATCTATTCTCTCTTTGACTAATTCCATTGATAAAAATATGGGGACATTTTAACTGAGTTTACTAATTATTTTATTACTCTATATACTCCTGAAACTCAAGCTTCTCAAGAAGATATTCTTCAATATATAGCCTCCATAAAACCACTCCAATTTCCAGATACTTATTTCTCTTCACTGGATAAAGACACTTCCACTGAGGATATTCTTTTTGCCATGCAGTCACTTAGGGAAGGGAAAACCCCGCTATCCAGATGGCTTTTCCATAGAAATGTGTCAAAATTTTTAACTCCCAAATTAGATCATCTTTTTACTCATTTTATGTCATCCAAATCTGCAGAGGGGTTGAGTCAAGATGCCCTAACTGCCTTATTCTAAAGAAAATAAAGATCTTAAGATGTGTCGCGTACTCGCGCTGGAGAGGCAGAGCGAGCAAGTGACTGCCGCAGTTACTTCACTAGCTGAGCCCTATTATAGCGCGACGAGCTGTGGTGGTGAGTGCATATCTCTAAAGCGCACTTGCTGCAATCATCACGCCAAGCTGCGCTGGACTGATTTGGGGTGACTGCGAAAATTATCAGAGTACAAGGATCTGAGTAAATAACTGTGTACACAAAAGCCATTGAGTCACTACCGCTGGTTGAGCAGCGGGGATCACTAGAGGCGCGCTGTATCCGGAGAAAAACCAAGTGAGTCTCGTGAAAGTCCTACGAGGTACAAGATGGCGGCCGAATTTCCGAGGAGCCCCCATCACTGACCAGCCGAGAGCGGCGCTAGCAGATGAGCGCTGGGAGTACTGGCAGTGCTCGGCGCCACAGTTAATTCATTTGGAGATGTGGTATGGTGACAGCGGGAACACCAACCGAGCTGCCGATCGCACTGAAGTAGAGATGTGAGGGCAGATCCTTAGAAGAATGCTGGGGTCTCAACAAGATGCCTCTCCCTGCTGCGGCCCGGTAAGCCAGATCTGACTACAGAAGGTGGCGGCGCTGGATCCCAATATAGCAATATTGCTGAGAAATGTGGCATATTCTAAATGGTGTCCATTTAAGCAGGGTCAACCCTGGTCATTTGGGGCTTGCCTGATCCTGAGATGGCCGCCGCCAGGGACAACTAACAGGTGGAGATGCTCCCTGACTAATCCCTGAGCAATATAACAGGCAATCAACTGAGCAGATAACAAGAAGACCCCTGAAAGGCTCAGTAATTGGACAAGCTCTATCCTGAACAGACCCCTTAAAGACATGCATACCCTGGCACTGCTCATCATGCCGATCCTATGCTTAGTTTACAACCCCTTTCATCCGGATTATAGAAAATTAGTATATCAAGGACTCATCCCCCTGCCTATCCTCAAGATGGTCGCCCCACTCATTGACTCCATGAACCCTACATCGACTGCTGAGATCCAGCCTTTTTGACTGACGCCCGGCGGAGCTCCCTTGCGAGCTAAAGAGGAGATGGGCTTTGGTTTCCCTCCTTGGCCATCACCTACCCAACCGGACTTTAGTCAAACGCTTCTGCGTCTCTCCTGACCTTATCTCCCCCCTCTCCCTTCCCTTACCGCTCCTACTCTCTCCAACTTCTGTCCTTTTCCCTCACCTGTCCCTGCGCTTTGTCCCCACCCTGTTTTTTTTTGGGGGGGGGACTTTCTTCCCTTGCCACTAGAGACTGAACTATTTTGTCTGATGCCCGATGGAGCTACCTGGGTTAGCTATAGGGGAGATGGGCCGTGGATTCCCTTGTTGGTCGTCACCTATCCAGTCGGTGTTTAGACAGACTTCCTTTCATCTCTCCTTGTTGTCTCTTCCCTTATCCTCCCTTTCTCACCTCCCCTGCCCCCTCGACTACTTTTCCCTCTCCTTTCTCTCCTCTCCTAATGTATTGCCTATTTTTTGATGCAATGTGTATTTGTTCATCTTTTTCTGTTACATTGTTGATTCTCATGTAAAGCGCTCTGATACCTTCAGGTCTAGCCAGCGCTATATAAAACTGTGTTCAAAATTGTATGGCCATTTCCCTTGTTAGTTTAGATCATAAAATATTTGCTAAAATTCTTGCCTTTTGTCTTGATCCTTTACTTCCCCATTCAATAAGTAGAGAGAAAGCTGGTTTTATTAAAAGAAGACATCTCTCCGATAACCCTAAATTATTATATAATGTCTTAAGTAAATCCAAATCATATAAAAAATCTTTGGCAGCTATTGCGTTCGACGCAGAAAATGCTTTTAATCGAGTTGCTTGGGCTTTATTTTCTCCACTCTTTCTTGGTTTGGCTTTGGTCCTAAATGTATAGATTTAGTTTCTTTGTTATACTCCTCTCCCAAGGCTACTATCATGATCAATGATCTTATATGCCTACAATTTTCTCTTCACAGAGGTGTTTAACAAGGCTATACTTTGTTCCCACTTTCATTTATTCTCACTATAGAGCCCTTTCTAAAAAAAAGTAGTCTAAATCCAGATATCCAGATATTCACCATTTTTAATATGGAGATAAACTATTTAAACTTTCTGCCTAAGCTGATGATAGTCTGCTCTTTATGTCACATCCTCAAAGTTCTTTGCCAGCCTTTTCAACATAAGTCACATATTTCACTTATATTTCAGATTATAAGTTCAACAGAGATAAATGTGAAATTCTTTCTTTAAGTAAACATTGTTATCATGCTGATTTCATTGCTTCTATTTTCACTGGAATCAAGATAAAATTAAATAATTTTGCCTTTGGCTTCATCCCACCATTAAAGATGATGTCAGTTCCAATAATACTTTTCACCTTATCTAATATTCTTATAAAATGTCCTGTTTTATTTTAAAAGCATGTATTAATTATTATCTAATTTGTTGTGGAATAATAAGAAAGACACCAGCGAACATGGAAGTTCAAAACTTTTCAAAGTGACACTTTTTCAGGGTTTCTGGAGCATATCCACTGGGTCACTTCTAAGGCACCAAAAACCACAGGGAAAGTCCGTATAGTCAGATTGACTCCATTAGAGGCCACCAGTGAGGTCCAGTCCAGGTCCAGCTGGTATTGGTCAACTGGTCATTTCAGGAAATAGACATCTAGCAGCTTGTTGTGTCCCTGTAACCAACACAGAAGTACAGCTCACTGTCCCTTTGGGTCCACTTATTTGTCCTGGGTACAAGAGGTAGCAGGTCCAGTCCTTCAAGGCTCCTCTCGGGTCACAACAAGCAGGGTTCAGGACTCTTCTGTTATTCCGCTGGTCAAAACAGTGTTCTGTGGAGGATTTCTTGGTTTGCCCATGTTTTCAGACGTACATGATTCCCTACTTCAAACAATCTCACAGCGCCCCTCAATCATAAAATCCAAGAGAGAGAAACTCTTCCTCCATTTTGCAGAGCTCTTGTTTACTCCCAGGGAAATGAGCAGTCTTATTCCCTGTGCCCACTTCAAACCAGTTCTGGGATAGCTTCACTCCCACAGGGGTTGGAGCCAGCCTAGCTAGTTTGGGCCCTGGGTACACATACTTTCCCCCATCATTTTCTTCTTAGACTAAACTATGAATGGGTAAGCCTCATCTTTGTCCCTTTCAAGTTAATGTCCCACACCCTGTCCATCCTGTCACTAGACCTAAGCCATTGTTCTGCTCTGTGGGCAGTTTTCACACCTCATTAAGATCAAGCTCTTGCTGGGCAGCTGTTGGATAGCTGTGTAAGTTAGCACCCAGGACTTTCAAACAGGGAAAAGATAACTTACCAAAAGTGACTCTTCCTATATATTTATTAAATATCTAACTTCAACAATGAATTGGACTTTTAGGAAAAACTATTTCAGAAGCACCTGTGTGTATATGCAGATTTGCACTTGATGTATTTTTAAATATTTTAAATGTCTTTGCACTGTGACTTTAATAGTTGCTAAAAATGCTTCCAAATAAAGTTTGATATTGAAAATGTAATTAGACTTTAATAAATATGAAAAAATAGTTTTCGAATAAAGTCTGTAGACTTTTCCTGTCAAATGTACCAGATTAAACTTTTAAATGTGTACTCTGACATTTCATAGGATTCAGTTACAGCCCTGGCAGTGAAAATAGCTGTGGAGGCCTAGTCACTGAAGGGACATACTCATTTTCATGTCATTCATGTTGCAAATATAAATATGAGACACTCTACTTTGCGGGCAGGAAGCTGTGCTTAGAGATGACTTATTAATATTGAAAAGTACAATATCCCACCTGTTAAACATTGTTATTTTGACATGTTTGACAGCAGTTTGACAGTTTTGAGTCTGCTGCGATACACATGGTATGTCTGATATCATTGTACAGGTGATATCATTGTACAGGTGAATTCTGTAATGGCACCATAGCTACTGCAGTCCATAGGTGGCATCAACTTCCAGGCCGACACCATATGCTGGGGACTTAAATAATGCAAGTAAAATGTGTACCAATTTAATGATGTTTAAAAGAGGAACACATGTGCTTTACTCCCGTTTAGCAGGGATAACAGTACACAGAGTTCTAAGTCCAGCAAAAATAGGCTCCAAAAAAGGTGAAGAATCTGTGGTGACCGTGCAGTAAAGGGAATATCATTCAAATTTGGTGCCAGTTGTTTTTGGCACCAAGCGGGCGCTCTCAAGTATGTGGGACAATATAGAGCAACCTTGTGTTTATGATTATCCAATCTATTTTGTTTTTTACTTAATTGTACAAATATGACACATCAAGATCTCAAATCATGTTGCAAGTAACATGACCAATTGCATTACTTTTAGCATCGCCAATTCCATCATTGTAGTGGCAGATGAAAACACTTTGACACATCTGTGGATCTGCAGTGCAAATGGGGCAGCTTGTATATGTATCTTTTTCAAAGATATTGAAAAACTGAAGCCAGACCCAAACCCATCAACCTGAGGCAGTGCGCCAAGAGGGCTGCTATGGAAGTAGTGGTGAGCAAAGGGTCCAACCGAAGGACGAAGCCATGGGCACTGTGGTGCTAAGTTCAGGGCCTGATCAGCAGGGAGAATGTCTATTATGGCAAAAATGTGTGTCAAGTGGCCTCTTGGGTTTGAGGATCTAAGTGCGGGGCTGGTCCTAAGACTGGTGGAAAAGGCCAAAGTCTATATTGGAGGCACGTGTGCATGGATGTGGAGCGTGTATGCAGACGTGGCAAGCATCGAAGCGAAAGGACACTGGGCAGGTACAGCCATCCCTTCAATGCCAGTGGTGTTGTGCTATGTGATGTCACTGCACTTGTCATCTCGTGCGGGTTCACCAGCATTGAGCAGAGTGAAGAGCTGTTACCTAAATATTCAGGCTTTGATGGAGGTTTTAAGTGGGCCGGGTCTCACCGGTGCTTAGCACCGGCAGTTTTTTAAAGGGGGCCTCGATACAGGTCTCTATCGAGCTCTGTTTTTTTGCCCTGGCACAGGCGGCCCGTATTTTTCCGGACTGCAGTGACAGCAGGCACATGGATGTGCGCTGCTCACCCTGCTCACTTCTCACTAGTGGAAAAGTTACGGCATGACGTCATGCCAGGTGAGCGCGTTTGGGAAGGGAAATCCTTTAACCCCTTCCATGCCACAGTGCTCGTCTGCTGATGACGGCTGGGGGCCGTCATGACCACGTAGGTGTAATGTTACTTGTTGTATTATATATCTGGATACAATGAAAGAAACAGCAAAATACAAGTCAGGCAGAACACTATGCTACCTCATGTAACTTAACGTTTGCTTTTGTAATTTGTTCACTTGTAATTTTCTCCTCATGTTAGGGTGACCAGGCGTCCCCGTTTTGCCAGGAAGGTCCCAGTTTTTAACCAGCTGTCCCAGCAAATTTCAAGAAGTATAGCTCATGTCCCGGTTTTTAGAGAGGGTCGACTGAAAACGGTGGGAGGTGTTTTTTAACCCCTTCTGCGCCGATGACGAGCTCAGCTCGTCATGCAGTACAGTGCTCCTGTGCTCATGACGAGCTGAGCTCGTCATGACAACACCCGTTTTTATTGCTGTCCAGCACAGCAGGATAATCTCCCTAGCAGCGATGCGGCTAATGTTTTACAAAGCAGGGAAAGTTAGCAGTAGTTTCAAGAAAGCAATTTAATTAACAGGCAAGCTACTGAGTTTAAAAATTACATTTTATGTATGTTCTTACTGCCTGTTCTGTAATTCTCTGCTGAGGAGTGCTCTCATGGCTAGAATTAAAATTATAGAAGTCCTTCTTCTATTTTTGTGAAATGTCCCCGTTTTTGGCTTTAAAATGCTGGTCACCCTACCTCGTGTATCCTTAACGTTCCTATCGTGAAGCGCTCTGACACCTTCGGGTAAAGTTTGCGCTATTTAAAAACGCATAAAATAAATAAATAATTGACCACCCCTCTTTGAGAGACCCCCCAGTTTTGTTCATCCCACTTAAAGTCCTGGAGGTGTTACAGATGACAATGGACCGGGGCTGGATTTGCAGTCTCCAGGAAGAGAGCAGATCCCTGGCTCGTGACCCCTGCTCTGTGTTTTCAGCCGCCCCCGGTGACGGCCCACGGTGTCTCCCGCTCTCCATCCCGCCCCTGGCCTCGCAGTCCTCGCGGCCTCTCCCATCCTCGTGCGCATCTCTCTCCCTGAACTAGATGTGACCCGGGAAACTCGATTACACGGAGCGCGTGCGGAGCGCTTCCGGTTTCAGCGAACGCACATGGCCCGGGCCCGCACGCGCCGCTCATAAACCCACGCGCATCCGTGATTATCCCCCGATGGGCCTGGTGTGTGTCCCGCTGCTCAGGACTGTCTCAGGGAGCCCTAATCAAAATGGGATCTGTCAGCTCGGCCGCTCATTGGCTGGCGGGCGCAGGGGCCGGATGTGGCTGCATCTCGCGCTGGGGGCAGCAGAGGTCACCCCAAGAGATGGGCGAGGCTCGTGACCGACACCGGGGAAGAAGACAGTGTTCCTGGCAGGGTTGGCGCATGCTCGGGTCCTCCCTTCAGAGACAGTGGGAGAGAGGGAACAGCACATTATTAAATAAAAGACCAGAACAAAAACAGCAGATTAAAATCCGAAAGAGAGGACAATGGTGCAGACGGCACAGAAAGGGTATTCACTTGCATGTGTGCCAAAATGCACACCTGTGTGCTTTGAAAATGCAAAAGTTAAAACAAGTGAGGTTACATATTAATAATAATCAAAAGCTATTTCGTGTTGTACCTATTAGGAGACCAATAAACCTTAATATCAATGCACACACACACACATAGTTTAAAGAAGCCTCAATTTTGTTATCCGGTGATGTACATCACACTTTTCTGCTGAACAATTCTAATAAAAGCGTGGCGTCGGTCTGAAGTTGGCTCATCTAAGCAGGGTTGTGGGAAGCTGTGGAGTCAGCGCCTGCTGGATGGGTTTCTATCCGTTTCTCACAATCTTTCCACAAGAAGAGCCTGGCGCCTGCCCATAGCGCCTCTCTGTAAGTTTCTTCCACCAGTTCCTGCTTCCATTCACTTGCATTGAGAAAAGGCGGTTTACATACAGAATGATCTCCAGCTAATTGGGGTGAAGCTCAGTCGCAGAGCGTTATTTTGAATGGTCGCTGCTGTTCTTGCGTAAGGCTGCTACTCGTTCTCATGAGTATTTGTCTTTTCTTTGACCCCATGCAGACTGTGTCTCAAAAGCAGGGCACAAGTCGCGGGTACATGCAGGTCACGGAGTCCACCCACTATTTTCACAAGGTGGACGCCGTCCCACCAGCCACGTAGTTGGGCCCCAGTGAAACATGCTGAATGTGTCTCAGTGTAATTTGCCGACACAGGGACACACTCAGCAGCACCTGCATGTTGTCTTCTTTACGTTCAAAGCCGCACAGTGCAGGCGGTGAAGGGGCTTTCTGATTGAATGTATGTTGTTATCCCGCAGTCTTTTTCCCCCGCAGGGAATCCCAACACCGTCGTTACAACGACCGGGTTGTGATTTCGGACACTATTACTCCGCAAGTCGGAACAATGACTTGCGGAGGGGGGGCACTGGATGTTGGAATAGTATAATTTACTATTCTAACTCCAGTCTGTGCGGACAAAAGGGAAGGTGTTGGATTTTAAATCCAACACCTTCCCCACCCCCCCTCCGCAAGTCATTTTTCCCGCGTGCAGAGTAATGGTATGCGGAATCACAACGCGGTCGTTGTAACAACCGCGTTGTGATTCCCTGCGGGGAAACAGATTTTGGTAAACGTTGTTTACCTTTCTTATCGACTACAGCTCGGTCCATAACAAAGGCTCATTGTAATGGACAATCAACCCTCCTATTGTTCCAGTAGGAACCTGGCTGAGGCTATCTGGGGCCTAGCACCTGTATGCCTACGCAATGGAGGGGAAAGAAAGACACACAACTTACCTCTTTACACGTACTTAACAGAAACGACATCTGGAGGAATGTTTCTCATTTTGTATTTAGCCCCTGTATACAATGGATATGCATGCAGTGTGAGAATGTCAGATATATTAGTCTGTATGTGTATTCACATGAAAAACAATTTTACTAGCACTATTTATATAATTTAATTCTTTTATAGCGCCACATGTTCCATTTTAAGGTGTCAGAACGCTTTACGTCACACACATTTTGCAATGATAAATATCATACACGTGTATAAATCAATGTACAGGATGCTTTAGATAAGGCAATGAGGGTTAGAAGGTGTAGGAGTTACATACCGCCCTTACCGGTAGGCATACTTGAGAGCATGGCATGGAAAAAATAAATCAGGCTTTCAAATGTAACACAGTGCTTGGGGTTGTCTGTGCTAATGAGACTTATTATTTATAAAGAACCCCCTTTTAGCAGGCTTATCATAAAAACAGATTGAGGGAAAAAATACGGCCTAAACCAGGGCCACTGGAATTATGCGGCAGAGAAGGTCCAAATCATGCAGAAGGGTTGACTAAATTATGCTGCAAGAAAATGCAAATTATGCAGAGTCATGCAGCACATGTTGTCTTATCATTTGCATTGATCATTATTTTGTCATTTGTACACTGCTAAGCCTGTCTGGGAAACTATGTCACCTTATCAGTACTAGTTTAATACCCAAATACACCAATAAACCACTGAAAGATGACCAGTCAACCATTGCAAATGGGTTTCCACTGCACAAGAACACATGGTGCCACGTTTGTCCAATCAACCATTACAAAGGGGTTTCCACGCCACAAGGGCACATAGTGTCACGTTTGTAGTAACTTCTGATTTGTTTCAACCAGAAAGAGTTTGTTAAAATCTGCAGATTAGGCATCAGATGATGGACTATGTGGAAAGTGTGTCAAATCCATAATAATATGGAAATGCTGCAGGAGTGAATTGCACAAATCCAGTAGCCCTGGCTACACCCATTCTTTGCAGTTTTCATACAGGTCCTGGATGCCGGTTCATAGATCATTGCGCTACATGTGGACAGCAATTTATGAACTGCAAGTAACAAAATGAACTCAGTGTTAAAAGTACTTACCTAGCTACTTAAAATAAAAATCTCTCAACTGCATGTTATAGAATGTACTTTGAGGAAAACACATTTACCTTCTATGCTACTTTATGAGTTGTGACATCTTTTTATTTCTTCTCTTTTACATTATAGGTGATGCTTTCTCTTTAATTCTTAGTGCATGAGGGTGGAGTATGGGTGGCAGGCGGAAGCCACATGCCAGTCAATTGTCAGGTGCACCTTATAGATGGCTTAGACTGATGGTTAGTATACCAGGTGGAGTGGGTTGGAATACGAAGTGCAGTGGTCAACTTGCAATTTATCCTAAGAGAGGATGTGGCCTAACGACTAGGGCAGTCGACCTCAAAGCTGGGGATCCGGGTTTGAGTCTCGGCAGTGGCGCTCAACATCCTGTGATTCTGGGAAATTCACTTAATCTCCCTGGGGCCGCATCACAGAAATAATCTGAGATAAAATCCAAAACTTACTACTTTTGGTATTCACAGAAGGCATATAGTAGTAGTAAAGTTAGGACTCCTAACTTTACTACTACTAAACTGATACAAAATCCTAACTTTACGACTTTCGGTATTCACAAAAGGCATTTAGTAGTAGTAGAGCTGGGAGTCCTAACTTTACTACTACTGAATGCCTTCTGTGACTACCAAAAGTAGTATGTTTAGGATTTTATCTCAGATTAGTTCTGTGAATCGGCCCCTATGTGCCTAAAAATTAATGTGTCCATCTGTTACGCAACTGATGCTCATGTAAAGCGCTCTGATACCTTTGGGTCAAGTTCGCGCAAGATAATACTTCAAGAAAATAAATGGTCAAAGTGTATACAATAGTGGTATGCTAGGTAGTACATTTTATAGTTTGATATGCACAAATATAGTTTATATCATTGTTAATGCAATATATGATCTGAACTTTATTCTTGGTGCCATATTTAGATTGCCTAGCTTGTAGCAAATAGTGTCTGGATTACTGTAGTTAGTCACCAAATGTCATCCACATTTGAGCTCTCCGGTGGAAAACTCAACTCACACACTTAATAACTGATCAGCTTATATTTGCTAAATCTCTACATGTGCTCAAATGTACTCATGATAGACCTGCTAAGCATACTTTGGAGTTCTTAAGTTCTTATGTCACTTCTTGTGATGTCATTTCCTGTGAGTACTTGGACTGTGATAGCCCTTCCTGTGATGTCACACGCAATGTTACACACCGTGATGGCACTTGCATGCTGCCTTACTTGGTTAACCCTCCCTCTGCTTTTTTAGGTCGAGCCTAGCGGCAGTACGCATGTGCTGATTGCTCTGCGAGACAGCTGTTATCAAGTATGGGAGAGAAGCCATACCCACTTTCCTCCCATATTTTTCATTGACTTGTGTTATTGTCCTTCATAAGTGCTGCTTGGGCTTGTGATGGGCTTGTTAGTCCCTCCTTAGAACTGCCTTGTCTTCATTTGTACCCTCCTATGGAGACTGGCCCTTTAAAACAGTTGTTACACAGGACCTGTTATTTAGTCTGTAAGCATTATTTACTTTATTTTATTGAGTTTCTCTTAATGCAGGCCAAACATGCGCTGCTTCAGCTGAAACCGCTTGATTTTTTAAAGCAGCACGGCTGCCCCCGTAACACGGGCGCCTGCTTTCAATCACTTTAAACCAGCATTATCTTGTGTCTGTTTCAACCCCCCAAGTAAACTGGATTTCGATATGATTAGCAAATTAAGTCATGTGTATTCTTGGTAGCACATCATCCTGTGCTAATGGGCTGAAGCGGACAACAGCATATCTGTGTTACATGTCATTTGTACTAAAGCCACCTGACAGATTGTTTTCAAAAGCCTGTTTTAATAACAACACCACCACCACTATCAATACCACCACCACCAATACCACCACCATCAATACCACCACCTCACTGAACACCACCACCAATACCACCACCACCACCCATACCACAACCACCAATACCACTACCACCAATAGCAACACCAACACCACGATCACCATCAATACCACCACCTCCACCACCACCAATACCACCACCAATACCACCACCACCAATACCACCACAACCAATGCCAACACCACCAATACCACCACCAATGCCACAACCACCAATACCACCAATACCAATACCAGTACCACTGATACTACCACTAATACCACCACCACCAATACCACCACCACTAATACCACCACCACCACTAATACCACCAATACCACCACCACCAATACCACCACCATTACCACCATCACCACCAATACAACAACCACTAATACCACCACCACCAATACCACCACCAATACATCCAATACGACTAATCAATACCACCTCCACCACCAATACCACCATCAGCATCAATATCACCACCACCAATACCACCACCACCACCAACAGCACCACCACTACCACCACCAATACCACCACCACCAATACCACCACCACCAACACCACCAACACCAACACCACTAACAACATCAATACCACCACCAATACCACTACCACCAATACCACTGCTACCACCAATGATACCACGACCAATACCATCACTACCACAACCAATACCACCACCCCAATACCAACCCCACCACCACCAATACTAGCACCACCAATACCACCACCACCGAGAACACCACCAATACCACCAACACCTCACCCCCAATACCACCACCACCACCAATACCAAAACTACCAATACCACCAGTACCAATACCACGACCAATACCAATTCCACCACCAATACCACCAACACCAATACCACCGCCACTACCAATACCACCACCACCAATAACACCACCACCACTAATACCACCACCAGCACCTCACCCCCAAAAACACCACCACCACCAATACTACCAATTCCACCAATACCACCACCAATACCACCAAGACAAATAGCACCACCACTACCAGTACCAACACCACCAATAACACCACCACCAATACCACCACAAAAAAATCAATACCACCACCACCAACACCTCACCCCAATAACACCACCACCACCAATACCAATACCACCGCCACTAATACCACCACCAACACCTCACCCCCAATACCACCACCAACAATACCACCACCAATACTACCAATGCCACCAATACCACAACCAATACCACCACCACCAATACCAATACTACCACCAATACCACCACCACCAATACCAATACCGCCACCAACAATACCAGTACCATCACTACCAATACCAATACCACCATCCATACCACCAATACCAATAACACCACTACCAATACTACCACCAATACCAATACCACCTATACCGCCACCACCAATACCAATACCAATACCACCACCATTACCAGTACTACCACCACCAATACCACCACCACCAATACCAATACTGCCAACACAATACAAGTACCACCACTACCAATACCAATACCACCATCTATACCACCAATACCAATAACGCAACCACCAATACCAATACCACCAATGCCACCACCACCACCAATTCCACCAACACCAATACCACCACCAATACCAATACCACCACCTCTGCGCCTCTTGCTCACTAGTAATAGCACGGGCACCGTACGAGGCCGTAGCTACAGCAGAGACCATACCTCCCTCCCTCCATGTCTGCCATAAAGCAAAGCCTTTCCTGCACCAGGAGGTGAAGCCAGGACCCTACTACAGCTGGAGTGTTTTTTATTAGGCCAAAGATAGCAATGACATTACGCAATGCTGCACTGCACACACAAATCACAGAGAGGGCAGGAAATGTCCCTCCCCTCTCTTCCTCCTTAGCCGCAACAGTGTAAGCACAGAACGAAAGGTGTTGGAGTGCTTTGTTAGTGCTTATAGCTCGGATCATATGTAACTCTCACTTCACACTTTGTGTCTGTGTAATTTACAACACTTACACAACTTCTTCACTGCACTATTTATCACTTCTTTGAAGACGTCGCAGGCCGGTCTCTTCCTCTTATATTTAGAAGGCCCTTTATTGCAATGCAAAAGGTCTCGCCTTTGCGAAAGTTTAAGCTATTAGTATTGTAAAAGACAATGCCTTTTATTTATGTTTTAAAACCTAAAACATAAATAAAAGGGATGTATGACGTTACAACGCATACTTTTACATCGCATGCCTTTACAACGCGGTTTTAACATCGCATACCATTACAACGCATAGCGCTTTTGGGTGTTGGATAGTGAATAGTTTAATTTACTATTCCAACTCCAGTCCCCGTGGACACTAGGGAAGGTTATTGGATAGTAAATTAACCTATTCCCTATCCTAGAGCGCCCCCCAGCGCAATGCGTTGTAATGGTGTGCGTTGTAATGACCGCGTTGTAATGGTAGTGCGTTGTAAAAGTTCCGTTGTAAGTGATATTTCCCAAATAAAAGGCATTGTCATTTACAATACCAATAGCTGAAACTTGCATGAATGCGAGATCGATTGCATTGCAAATGCTTGTTTAGGACCTATGCCCTGGTCAAGAGTAAACAGGAAATTGGCAAGATAAGATTGCGATGTAGACACATCCTGCCGACACGTTGTGTACATTGTGCTTTAACTGATGACTTTACATCAGGATCCAACTGGGAACTAAATGAAATATGAGCAAACTTTTCGAAGTAGCCCCACAGTGCAGAAGGCCATATCTAGATGGGACAAGGGGTCTTGGGAAGATGTCATAGTGGGCAAGAAGGCAATCCAGCCTATTTTACATCACTTCCAATTGACCCCAGGGCAACCATCAGCCACTCCTGTTGCCAGGTTATTGAATCTTCCCAAGCGGCCCTGCATATTGGCCCTAAAGATAGGCCCAACATGCCACGTGGCTCCTTCTGCAGTTTAAAGTTCTTGCTGTTGTAGTGGGCACCAAAAGATCATGCCTGCATTTGCATAGGGGTGTGTCTCAATGCAAACTGGAGTTCCCTTTGCCTGTGCTCATGTCCTGGGGTAAATTTACCAGATGACTTTCTTTCTAGGTGACTTCTTTAATTTGGAAACTGTATTCTAGTCCAGTTTTTACTTCTACAAATCAAGTAACGTAAAATTGTACAAATTAAAGTAATTGAATACTACACCGAAAGAAAGGTAGGAGAGGTTACAACAAATCTAAGAAGTGAAATATGGTGCCCTTGTTTACATGGAGTCGTGTGTTAACCATTTCGCCTGGGTGATTTTTTTGATCCTGTTGTGTATGAAAGAGAATTTTAATAAAATGTGTGAAATCTGCTTAAGTTCTACAAATCGAGAACTGACCAGTCTCAGCCGCTAGTGTAGATAGTACTAGGGAAAAGATTCAGCGATAACTACACTAACTACATCAACCGCTGTAGTTGTTCCTTGTTCTCCCAGGGAGAAACACATCAAGAGCACAGGTGTGAAATCTGCTTGTTTGTAAAGTTTACCCTCTAGCAAATTTGTGCAGGTTAGTGGATCAGTTTCATTCCACTCCTTTCGGATTTTCCCACTCCTAGTAACCATATCCTCGTGGCACATACTCTCGCATGTGTTTAGCATGTGCGCTAAGCGCATTGGACCGGAGTACAGAGTGCACCCCAGGCCCCCAAAGAGCCATGTAACATACATGACTTGAGGGTGGGTGCAGGAGATCTGGGGGCATATGTATCAATGTAAGGTTTTATTATTACCAAATAGTGATTTTTAGAGAATCGCTATTCGAGGATCGCAAAACGAGATGAAATCAAAAAATAGAAAACTTTGCGATTCTCTCATTTGCGATGCCCTTTTGGGATGATACATCCCAAAAAGCCTTTTCCAGTTCGCAAACGGGTCGATTTTTCAGAATCGGCCCGTTTGCCAACGGGAAAAGGGCTTGATACATATGCCCCCTGGTGCTGTGTTCATAAAGAGACACATAATGTCCTGGTGCATATCAGCATCCCCTGAATTTTTTCTAACCCATTCACTGCCAGGGTGCTGCGGGGGTGCTTGCATACTTCTGTTCTAGAGCTTTCAAAAAAAAAAGTGCTGTTAAATTGTACACTCAGATGTGCCTCTTTGGTCTCTTTGTGTACTGTGGTGAAGTGTAGTAATGTATGTGTTTATATTATGTGATTCCAATGTATGTGATTCACCATTTGTGGGATGCCACACTGAAGACTCTTCCGAAAAATATTTGTGTCAGAATCGAGACAGACGTTGGAGTGGAGCTGAAAAAGCAGCGGGTGGACAGCTCTACTCCAGGAAACATCCTCTACAACGCAACTAACACAACGCACTGCCATTACAACGAAACTTTTGCAACGCAGGATCCATTACAATGCATGCCATTACAACGCATTCCATTACAACGCAGCTGCTATTACAACGCATGCCATTGCAACGCAAGTATGGGTAAGTATTTAATTTAATATTGACCCCTACACCATCCAACACTTACCCTACTATTACGCCCCCCTGGAGTTAGAATAGTAATTTTAACCCCTACACTATTCAACACTTACACTATAAATTACTTACCCATACTTACGTTGTAATGGCATGCGTTGTAATAGCAGCTACGTTGTAATGGCATGCGTCTTAACGGCATGCGTTGTAAAAGCATGCGTTGTAATGACATATATCCCTCTACTCCAGATGTTGTTACAAGAAACATGGATATTAACATGAGCCTCAAAGTGTTACTTCAAGAAGCAAAAGGAACCCACAGAAACTATGGGCCTGATTCAGAAACTGCACTTTGAACAAAACCTACTAAAAGTGCTATTCACCAACGGCATGTTGAATTTACGCCTCTACAACTGCCTATGTATGGAGTTCTCTGCCCCGACTGCGAAGCCCTCGCATACAGGTATACGTTTTAGTAGTAATTATGGGTGGGATACAGAGTAGTGGCTTTTGAAAGAGGAAGACTTACTCCAAAAGTAGGCGGGATTAGGGAAAAGTAAGAGTGGTACACGCTAGGGAGGGTTTTGGGAGGGAAGTCATCCACCCACACAAGAGTAAGCCAATTGCTATACTCCGGGGGTTGGAGACAGGTAACCAGATAACTTACACTATTGTAGTAAAAATACACTCACATTTTCTGAATACCGAAAAGTAGCAATTTTGCTCCAAAGTGTAAATTACTCAAAAGTTTAAGTCACATTGTGAATCAGGCCCTATATTTTGTTTTTATTCCTGTACATTCACGGCTATGTATTGGTGCAAACCTGTGATCAATATTTTATTGCTGCCTGAAGCTATAACGAGAAATGTGAAGACCTTTTTCACTTTTTAAACAAATTTGCTCAGAGTTAAGTATTTCTTTACTTTTCTCAAATGGACAATCATAAATCCCAAAACTCTGCCAAGGAAATGTTGCTATGAATTTCTGGAGTCTAGAAGTATGTAATATATGTGGGATTCATATAGAATGGAGTCTGCAGAATAATTTGTGTAATATTAGCTCAGATCATTAAATGGAGGCAGAATCGTTCATTATGCACTATTTATTTGATTACAGATATCAAACTCAGTACTATATGGAAATTATAACAACTATATATATATATTCTGATTCTGTATTACCTAAGGAAGCTGTTAGTGAAAGCCAGACCTCCCTTGACCCAATTCGCTGGCCAGTGGAAAACACTAAGCATGACATTTATCAGATTTTTATTTTTTAAAAAGCATTCTGGAAGACTGTGGGTAATACCTCTAGAGACGCAAAAAATTACCTTGAGTCCCGCTCACCTTTCATGTCTGATGGCCCATTGGTTCCCTCTGAAAACGTTCCTACCTGATGTCTCTTTTCCTCTCTCAATAGGAGGAAGGCCAATAGATTTTCTAGCACCATGCACATTTAGGGACCATCAGTAGTGTTTCCTTTTTCTGAGAACACGTTTTAATCAATTCATCGATTCTGCGTAATACAAGTATTACTCATATTAGTCAAAATATTCTCTCTTCATTGTAACTTTTCAATCACTTTGTGATTTCTTTTCAAATGACCTATGTGGGGATTATCTTATTCCCTTGTCTCCCCCTTTCATTTAAATTGGTTGATTTACCCCAAATAATTTCTTGCTTTTAGATGGGTTGGAGTATCGCAAACATCATTAATATCCCAATTGGAGTTTCTAGAATATACACAGGCAAAACAAGAGTACACTATTTGGAAAGGTTTTTTTTATTATCTCAGAAAAGACATTGGATCATCATTTCACAATGGCTGATCTTTTTAACTTCTTATTGTGACCGTTGTTTTCTCAAAAGCCGTATCTCTGTTAAAGGCATTAGCAAAGCCTTCATAACCATCATTACGCTTTGTGGCTACTATACTCTACTTTTGTCATCTCTTTGTATCCACAGGTTTTATGAAGGTGAAAGGCGACTCACTAGGAACAATAGCGTCGAAGGCCATAGAAATTCTCAACTCAAACAATAACGATGATGACTGTTCTTACTTCAACCTGATGATTCAAGGAAGTTGATTCTTCTTACAAGGTTCTTGAGACAATTCACTGCTTTGTACAAAGGATGCTTATTAAAATGTCCACCAAGCCCAAGAAGGTAGACAACAACTAGTTTCTTTGTGTGGAGTGGTGTGGCTCACTGGTTAGAGGTGGCAGACCCGGAAGCAGTGGACGGCTCGGGACCAGGGTTATATCCCCGACGCGGCAGGGTCTTGGACCAGGGTCAGCGGACTCGATAATTCTCGCCTCGGTGCCTACTCTAACCAGGGATCACACTTGGCAACTCTGGGCATTAGCTTGCCTCATCTCCACAACGGCCCCCTACATATGCCGGGGATGCCTGGTTTCACCTTGGAGATTCCCAGTAGGGACCATCTTGCAGGGAAAGCCAGGACGGGTTCCCCAGCGGTCTACAGCGCAGAGATACTCCTTCGGGAGTCGATTCTAGCGCTTTAGAAACCCACAATTAATTAATTAATTAATTAATTATTACAAGATCTTTCAACAACTCACCATTGATGCTAGAGAGAGGCCCAGAGAAGATGCCAGGTGACTTTGAGGTGGCTGGCCACTCATGGATGGAGGCATCATCAAATGTACTGTCTTGCTCTGAGGAAATGCCTGATGGCTTTGGAGAAGCTGCTACTCATAGGAACAAGGGGAAACCTCTCAAAGTGCCAGTACTGCTTGGTTGTCTAATTGTTTGGAGTAGTTCTGATTTTCCTTGACAAGGCTGGATTGAGGGAAACTGGATTATTCCTGACACTTGCCGAAGAGTGCCCCCAACTTTGTTCCCCTGGTTCTCCTGAGCATGGGGACATCAGCCCCAGACATGCATATGTTTTCTATACGTTCACGGTGCTTACAGGCGATAAACTGGGTGCAATGCATTTTAGAAATCTGGAAAGTAGGTGTGAGTGGAATGCTGTTGTAGGGTACCTGTACGGAAACATACCATAACATTTTTTTAATATCTACACAGCGTAAGATGTCTATCTCTGGGGGTCAGACCTACCGCACCCTGATTGGCTGGCTGCAAGATTGTGCTGCACATATTGTTTGTCAGACGCTGCTTCTCTGTGTGGGAGTATCAGACATGTTTAGGTTTCCTATGGATTCAGGGGCCCATAGGCAATACATTGGGTGCAATGTAGTTTGCAAATTCGGATTTCAGTGGCTTTGAGCAGGATCCATTTTTGATGGAGGAGATTTAATGCGGAATGTCTGCAGCATTTTTGAGTAGGATTGGCTGGCCAGGATATTTCCAATCTCAGACATTTCTGGAAACCAGAGACACAGGGGAATCCATGGAGATATGCCGTGTATACCTTCCAACATATTTAATTACCAGGGGCCCGATGTAGGTAATTCTTATTTACCACTTCTTAAATACCGAATTTTACCGATTCTGTATTTAAGAAATGGTAAATATGAAGGGGGGAGATGGAGGTATTTCCAGATGTGTAAAGACCGAATTTTTAAGATTCGGTATTTACCGAATCTGGAAATACCGAATCGGTATTTCCTATTCAATTTCAATTTCAATCTTTATTATGTTTTGGAACTCCTTAGAGGTCCACATAAAAGGAAACAACAGAAGAAAAACAGAAAATAAAAATACAAAATTCCATTCATAGTGAAAGAAAATAAATTATAACAAATGCTGCAATACCAGGAAACGTAATTAATGCACATGCCAGTCTTCAAAAGATGTCTAGAAAACATTTAAAAAAATTAAAAATGTTAAAACAGAATCACTCGTTGGGAGGATTATGTAGAGCAAACATAAAAGAGTTAGCATTTACAATACCCATTTGCAAACATATTTGTCTTAACCATTTACAACGATAAGGACGCAGCGCTGGACATATAAAAAGTACATGCGTTCGATCTTGAATGGATTGATGACAAAAATGACAATTAGCAGAAGCTCCGTACCATTTAAACAAAAGGTTATTTAGAGGCAACAAATCCTGTCTCAATAGAAACCAGAATCTCCGGATACTATGGGGCAAATTCCAAGTTACATAAGGTTGCGCTAATTTTCTTGCGAACGAATCAGTAAGGGGATTAACACCCTTCTTGGCAAGGATTAAAGTACTGTCAAGTCTGTAGCTAAGGTCCCAAGTAGCTTCTTTCAAGACAGTCTTTAGCTGGGCTACGGATAGAGAAAAGAGAGTACTCTCTTCCAACTGCAAGAGCGATACCGCCTTTCTGAAGTTACTAACAATTAAGGAATGATCTCTTAAACTTCCTAATAGTTCTGTCTTTAAAAGGGACCTCATAGTCCCCTCTTCTCCTCTGGCTATGCTTGCGACCCAGCGTACAACAGCTGCCAGGCCCTGCACCCAACTGCTGCGCAAACCAAACTCAAGTCTGCAGGCAGCTACAGAACAGGCAGAACTAATAGAAGTTATACTTCTTAATAGTTTTCCCTCCACCTTGCTTAAAAAGTCCCAATGCTTTATATCAATTAATTCTAATCCATATAGAAGGGTGGAAGGAACTTTTGCTCTAAAGACCTCCAATAGATATAAAAAGTGCCTTCTTCCCATTGCCGAATACAGTGCGCTTAAGCTTCTCCCCTGCGATAAAGCCTTCCGAGCACTGCTATCGGTATGGGGTTTAGCACTCAAATTATCACAGAATACTTTTCCTAGGAAAACGTAACTCTTTACTACCTCAAGTTTGTCATCTCCCACAGACCAGGAAAAATTCGTAAATTTATGTTTTTTCCGGCCAGAGATGCACATAATTTTGCTCTTTGATGCATTAATTTTAAAAAAATGAGAATCTGCATACGAATGTAGAGCAAGGAGGCGTTTAGCAAGACCTTTAGGCATGAGGTCCATTATTATGATATCATCCGCATATAGCATAGATGAAATGTGTTTTCCGCCCAAAATTGGAGCTATACCTTCACAAGAAGAGAGAGAGGCAGGTAAATCTACAATATATAATGAAAAGAGTAGCGGGGCAAGGAGACAGCCCTGCTTAAGGCCGTTACATGAAGGAATAATCTTGGTAAGGCCCCTATCTCCACCTTGCAAGACCTGACACCAAGTGTCTGTATGTAACACCTGAATCATATCTAACAATTGAGGTGGCATCCCCAAGGCGGCGAGCTTTCTCCACAGCAACGGACGGTCAACCTTGTCGAATGCTGTGGAGAAGTCTATAAAGGCCACGTAAACTCTACCGCCACGTACTCCTATATATTTATCTATAATAGTCTGAAGGGCGGAAAGATTATCCAGAGTTCCATGACCTTTACGAAAGCCTACTTGCTCTAGTGGTAAAATTCGTTTTAATACCACCCAATCGTTGATTAGGGATAATAAGCATTTAGAAAACACCTTCCCAATTGCGTCTAAGAGGGCTCTTTGACGATAGTTAGTAGGTAAATTTCTATCGCCCTTTTTAAACATAGGGACCAGAATACTCCCCTTCCAAGACGGTGGAATAGATTTTTTAATAAAACACATCCTGAAGAGAGGGTATAAAATTTTACTCCAGGACGTTGGATCTTGTTTCAAAACTGATATTGGGAGTTCGTCTGGTCCCATAGCACCTGATGGGCGCATTTCCCTAATAGCCAATTCTATAGAGGATTCTGAGGGGCATTCAATTGTAGAAATACTATCTTCCCCAATTCCCCTAAGATCCACTTGCAGGTCATTCTTAGCATACAGACTTAAGATGTGATTGACCCAAGTTTGTTCTGAAATAGGGACTGGAAGGGGGCGCACTCGTGTGCCGCAGCCCTCCCGGATAAGTGTCCAGAATTGTCTAGAATTTCCTTGGGCAGCGGCTTCCCTCAAACCAATCCATAGCAGATCCTCTTTTTCTTTTTTCATTTTTTTCTTTATCCTACCTCTCCTTCTTTTAAGGAGGGATAATTTCCGGGATCTTTCTACTGCTCCACATATATATTGTTCCCTCACCAATTTGTTTATTTCCTTATTAAGGGAAACAACTACTTTAGGGAGGGTATTTTTTTTTCTAATTAAATTTGATTTTTTTACAGCAGAGATGTTCTCCTTCATAAAGGCCTCATTGGAGGATTGTTCCACCCCCTGCCAATTATTTAAATTAGATAGAGTTTCTTCAAGGATAGGTTCCAGGCCCTTCATAGCTTTATAATCCCAGAAACATCTTCCTGTTTTTTGAAGGGAGACCGCATCCCCGTCAAGCACCTAGGAGTTAGATTTGGGGGAATCCACTAGAAGAGTTAACATAAGAACATTATGATCACTAAGGGTGGTTTCTATAACAACCAAATCCCTTAAGAAAGTAAAAATAGGGTGATCAGCAATTATGTAATCCAAAATAGATTTACTATTGGGGGCACAATGTGTATAGTTTGCAGGAACATCTGATGGAAGTCTGCCATTAACTATAAGCCCCTCCGTGCTATATAATTCCTCCAGCAGAATTTTACCCCGTTTATTTGTTTTTATATTATCTGGGAAGAGGGCTTGGGGAATCAACATAACTTCCTCTTTTACTTTATTCCTGAAGAGCTCCAAGCTATAATTGGAGACTTTACAATTCAGGTCACCAACTAACAGAAAATTAGAGAGAGGAGCTATTTCCTTAATTTGTCTAATAAACATAAAAACTTGCTTCAACAAATTATTAAAAAGATCACCGGGCGGTATATAGGCATTTATTATCACAAGAGGGTGTCTCTCTCCCGTTTTATCTAGATTGGAGAGAGTCACTGCCTGGAAAAGGTTACTGGGGTCTATATAGTGGGAGAAGCTCCACTTTATTCTATTGGACAGTAAGCAAGCAATTCCCCCTTTTGCATGACCTCTGCTAGAGGGGGTTGCCGCTACTTCCAATACAAAGTAGTCCCTCCCCACATTCAGTTTGTCAATACACCAGGTTTCCAGGATGCAAATTACGTTGGCATTCAAAGAAAAAAGATACAATAATTTTTCAGGTTTATTATTAATGCCAGCAGCATTCCAGGAAATAACAGAAAAGACACTGCTAAAGATGGGAAAACAGTTTTGGATTATCTGTCATCTTGGATGACAAAGCGCCAGGTAACCAATTCCATTGTTGTTCATTCTCAATTATGCCCCTGTTTATTGTTATTGGGGGGGGGATAACGTGTGTAACTACCCTCTTAGTTTTAGAAACACAGATCTTTAGGTCTTCAAAGGGTTGAGAAGAACCAACTTGGCCCGGGCCCCTATTATAGATATTCTCTTTATGGTTATCAGTACATGTAGGTGTAAAGGGCACCACATCAATCCCCCGACTCTGAAAAATTTCTGCTTTATTTAGAATAAGATTCACTATCAAATTTGAATAGAACCTTACCCTAATAAATGACGTAGACCCCGTTCCTAATATAGTTACTAGGTCAATATCACTAGATTTGATTAATTTTAATCCCTCAATGTCTTTACAGCAATTCAGCAGAAAAGATCTATTTAATAACAAGTCAAGGTCAAATAACGGGACAAAGTCTAGAATCAGTGAATCAGTACGGGTTTCTATCACTTTATAAACAGGAATTTGACCAGAGACTCCCCTTTCTGCCCGTATCTGGAAGGAGGGAGCTGTTGGGTTAAGGGAAGTGGAAATCACCGAAACGGAACTTCTTACTTCCCCCGATGGGGAGGGGACCAAGAGCCTTTCTTTTTCTCCACCCTGTTCTCTCAGATTTAAGTTAGAGCAACCAGTAATGACTTCATCAGTGATAGCGGAGGGCCCCACAGAATCAGGTAACAACCCAATTGAATCATGCATCGAAGATCCATTATCCACCTCAACCTTAGCGGAGGAGAAGTTATCGGAAGCTCTGAGATTATCAAAGAGAATTTGTCTCTGCCTCCTCCTTTTAAATCTACGGAGACACTTCCTCTTTTGTTTTCCTTTATGCTTTCCTTGTTTTCCCACTTTTTCCTCCGGTTCCGGCCCCTTATATTCTGAATCAAAAATTGGATATAGTGCCTTTTCGGTATTAACATCTGGCAATACAACACTATTTTCCTCTAGAGCAATACCTGGAACTGAATCACTTATACAATTATAAGCAGACGTTTTGAGAATAGGACAAACGTCCTTTAACACAGATGCAACAGGCATATTCTCAGTTAGCAAACAGGGTACATTAGCTAAAGTTGTTTGAGGTGGTGTTGTAATAGGAGAGTCAGGAACACAACTCTTTTCATTTGTTTTTGATAATAGGGCCTTTAAGATTTGAGTGACAGATTCCAATACACAGTCAGAACTACCCACGAATTTGTTTAATAACGTTAGGATTGAGGACAACAGATATTCCAAGGAAATCAGAAATTCAGATATAGGCTTCTCTGATGATTTTAAGCTGGGATCACTAAAAACCCCGATCCCCGTTATATTGAGCATTGGGCTTTTCGACATATTTGTCTGAAATGATAGATCTTGGGAGTTAGAGGAGGGGGTACTGCTATAGAGATGTAGACCAGAAGGGATAACACCCATTGCGGTCTTAACAGCATCCAGCAATACCCTAGGTTCATCCCTCAGATAACGTTCGCATAGCACTGGGTCAATTTCCAACGGCTGTGAATCTTCATTTGAATCCTCCCTTAATTTGGGGAGATGTGGAGTGCCGTTATGCAAGACGTTGACAGATGATTGAGAAGTCTTGATTTGTTGAAAATTATCTGATTTAGAAATTAAGCGATTATCAATTTCACAAAATGTAGGGGGAATGGGTATAGTGCCCGTAGACAAATGTGGACTTAAGATGGAGGTTCCCAATTCCGCCTCATTTGGGAATTGAATAATCGCTGGGTTATGTACTGGAGATAAGGAAACAACCTTATTGACAATAGTGATTTCCAAGGGCACCTTATCCACCGATTTTTCCCAAAGATGAAATATCTGATTTTGGCCTTTTAACTGAATTGTAGAAATATTTTTCTTTCTAAGGGGGTTGGATCTGGTCTTAGCTACCGATCTTCCCCCCAACAGTCTCCCAGATCTAAGCTTTTTGGCAGTCATAATACAGGCAATATCGAAATGTGAAAGATGAAACTATATACAGTATCAGTGATCAAATGGAGAATGTATATAACGAAATATTTATCAAATTTTAAAACCAATGAGGCGCGTATACTGAGTCACTAGTAATGCAGCAGTTGCCACAGTCAATATAGAATGAATGGATTACAGGTCTAAAAATCCTGTCTAATACTCCAAGCGTTAATAAATGGGCCCAGCCCAGCCTACTTCAGCCACTGAGGGCCACAGAGGGCCCGCTCTTTGTCCGGTCTTAGTCCGCGCTTCTGTACGCGTGCGTCCCGCGTTCGCTTTAGCTGACCAGGCTAAGTAGGAGGGAATAGGGGGCGGGAAGAGGCACCAGGTGCGCGCGATTAACAAGCGCTAGCACCTCTGGGCCTCGCAGTCCCGCTCCCGCTGGTACAATGGGACGCCTTCTCCCTCAGCAAACACCAAAGATCCGGAATGGAGCGCACGGGCTCCCAGGTCCAAACGAGGCGTCCTGCAGCGAAGCTGTCCTCGGCGTCAGCTCTCAAGACACAATGTTCAGGCGTTTCACCAAAGTGCAAGGCGGACAATGCGAGTGGCACCCGCGGAGCGGGGGCCACGAGAAGTAAATACTCCTTCAGAAAGGGGGCGGGAAGAGGCACCAGGTGCGCGCGATTAACAAGCGCTAGCACCTCTGGGCCTCGCAGTCCCGCTCCCGCTGGTACAATGGGACGCCTTCTCCCTCAGCAAACACCAAAGATCCGGAATGGAGCGCACGGGCTCCCAGGTCCAAACGAGGCGTCCTGCAGCGAAGCTGTCCTCGGCGTCAGCTCTCAAGACACAATGTTCAGGCGTTTCACCAAAGTGCAAGGCGGACAATGCGAGTGGCTGTGAAGCCCATAGGAATCAATGGGCAATACCGATTCTGTAATTACAGAATCGGTAAATACCGAATTTCTCAAGGGTGCAGGGGGTGTCACTTTGACACCCTCTGGCCCCCCCAAAACAGGCTTGGGTGCCATGTGGCAGGCATACATGCCCCAAGGGCAGGTCTGCCTGTCATATGGCAGAGGTGTGCATACACACATGTGCATGCACACCGGAATCGGTATTTTACCATCAAATTGGATTTGATGGTAAAATACCGATTTTGTAAGGCTTGTGGGACTCAGAAGTGTCCCACCTACATCTCAAATTTACCGAATCGGTAAAAATACCGATTCGGTATTTTACAGAATCGGTAAATTTACCGATCGGTAAATTTACCGATTCTGTAAAATTAAGGGCCCTAAATACCATTTCTGAAATACCGGTCGGTAACGGCCGAAAATACCGATTTTCGGCCGTTACCGACCGACCTACATCTGGCCCCTAGAGACTACTGCAAATGTAAACTCATGGGTAAAAAAACTTCACAATTATTCTTTTTTCTGGGACAAAAAAGTTTGGGACTTCATGCAAATGGAAAAAGTCCTACCATCAATTGTTTCTGAAGTTCTCCCAATAAAAATCATCGCATTCCACAAGTGCAGGTGGGTCTGTTGAATGGGACTAAATAGGCCAAAACTGTGACAATGTAAAATCCCCATTGACACTACATTGACTTCTCACAGTCTTATATTTGGCCTGTTCCCACCCACACTTATGATGTATTCTTGTTATTGATAGATGTGTGGGAACACTGGGCGTTGGCAGTTTTGATGCTCCCCACAAACTCTGGGACTTTCCATCATGGAAATGTGAGGAAATTGTGTGTTTTTACTGGTTATTGGACCTGTGCAGGTGGGCTGTCTACCTTGCTTCAGGTTGTTATGGGCACCGACTCTGTGATCAGACATTTTACCTGCAAACCATTGATTTGAAGTATTTGAGCCTAATTGGTTCAATGAAAGCAAAACCAAACTACAATACCCAGAATACAGTCCATAACTGGCAACTGTGTGCATTCTGGGTAAGAAAAAGTGGTGCTATCCAAGACAACCCACCACCCTGGTGGCTAGTGTTCAGAGATATGTCAGGTTGATAGGTTTCCCTAGGTTTTGCAAAGTTTAAAATGCTTGTAAGGCTCCGCAGAAAAGCTCTCAAGTCTGTAAAGGTACATCTTTTCGAAAAGGTACCTTCATAGTATACCACTCTGATATGTTGTCTTCATGACCACAGCAAATATCACACAAGGGAGACAGCCTGCCAATATTTTAGGTAAACTGTTCCCTGTCGCCCAGCAAAAGTGCGATGGCACTAATGGGTCCCATGACCCTTGGTTGGACAGTAAAAGACAGCCATAACTGGGATGAACCCGACCCCTCACAGCTTTGGGCGCCGGTGCGACTGCACCTTCTGCACAAATGATACATATGCTCTTGGGTGATCCTAGTTTATGCAGACACTTAAATGTCAGCCTTTGTTACAATAATGTAGGAAAATACTTTTAAGGGAGCAACATGAAGCAAAAAACAAAATGTCACGATCGCCCTAAACAGAAAAGAAACAATACAACAAAAAGCAGACATGGTGTTCTATAAAGTGTCAGAATAAGGTGCAAAACTGACTTTACACGGGCTCCCACCAGCAAAACACATCCCACTGACACTCCACGCCTGCCCTTTCCTCCTCCCTCACAAAGAAAGAAAAGAAAAAGAAAACTGTGAAATCCCTAATGGCATGAGATGAAGTGGAACAAGTGAATTTACTGCCTAATTAGGCATAATAACTCTGAAAACAGCTGCAGGCAGCATCAGACCTGCACAGAGTGGTCTGAAGGCTGTAATGCGTCCACTTTCAGGGCCAAGCTTCTCTCATCATTCAGCCAGGATTCGATTTTTGGCTTATGTCTGGAGTTCCAGAGACGAAAAAATGCATTTTAGGCATTGATTTGGGCGTGAAGGAAACAATCACATTTACCTCTTCGTAAACATCGAAAAGTATCAACCCTTGAATCCTCATATCAACTGTGAGGCTTAAACGTCAACAAATATCTTTCCAGAAATAAAAAATAAAAAAAACACTTTAGCAAACATCATAACTCAGAGAACCAGGGGGCATATTATCAAGGGGTTTATCTCCGCTTTTTTGGCTTTAAAAGCCAAGAAAGCGGAGATAAAATTATCTCCCTATCAGCAACAGGGGGCTAACACACAAATTCGCATGTTAGCACCCTTTTTCTCTACGCTTCCCCTTGCATCTCTAATGAGATGCAAAGGGGGCGTTCCAGAGAAAAATAATAGGAGAAATGTTGTTAAGCGACATTTCTCCTATTATCTAGGATATCGCTAACCCCGTTAGTGATAAAAAAAGCAGCGCTAACCGCGGTTAGCGCTGCTTTTTTTACACCTAGTATTTTCCTTACTTAGCCATGATATCCTATGGAAGGTGGATATCATGGCTAAGTTTGTGAGCCCCTATCATCAAGCAAACGCCAAACTTCGAGAGATTATCGTTGGTTTTCCAGCGATAATCTCTCATTTGGCAGTTAGCGCGAGGATTTTTATCACTTCTGAGATAAACCTTGCTAATAGCAAGTTATCCCTGCGATAATTTCCGGCGATGCTTAGCGTTACAAAATTCGTTGCTAAGCATCGTTAGCGATAAATATCGCTAATCGTTGGTAATATGCCCCCCGAGGCTTTAGTAGGACCCTGACACCTTTCATCCTCTAGGGGACCCAATACAAGTGGGCCGGTTTTTATATTAATGGGGAATAACATGAGGAAATCAGTATTTCGGTACCCATTCCTACGCTTTTCTGTATTTTAACGTGAATTTTGCCCTTGACATATCTCCTGCTTATCCTGGTGAAAAGGTCTGGTATCTTTTTTGTTACTTGTAATCTGATGTGACTGTTAATTCCTGTTTCGGGCCCATTCCGGATTAACGGGCAACTCGAAATGAGAAACTAAGGCCCACATTACGAGTTCAGGGCTAAATTCCGATCCCTGTGCAAACATGTGTTAACATAGGAAGTTCCCAACCACCATGCATAAGGTCCAGGATGCAGTAGATCCTGCAGATTAAATGTCATTACAAGACCGGAGGCTACCTTATGCAAATACTTTTATTTGCTGCCCAACATGCAGCCCTTTAAAGAATGTTAATACATCATAATATATATAGAGCATTAGCAATAACATAAGAAGACAGTGCACACTCCCATCTTCCTCTTTTGGTCGCTGCTTCTGACACAGCGAAGTACACCTTTTTATTCGTAGCATTACTATTCTTTAACTGTATCTTGATTATTGATACTGTTTTTGTATTACGATATTATGGTAAGCTTTATTGGTGTAGTATAGTATGGGACCTCCGGCCTACCTTGCCGTGTCAATTTCTTGTAATTAACTTTTCCCTTACAGCTACCCATCACTCCCCTTGCCATTTTATGGCTGGGAATGCCTTTTAGTCCATCTTTCCTTCCGATCACTTTGCGATCGTCGGAAGGCCCAGGTAAGTGTTTTTTTTTTTAATTCAAAATTTCACCCGGCCGCTCTACGGCATCTGCTTGAGACTTGCGCCCGCTTGGGTCGATTCCAAGCCTTAAGCCCGTCTTGTGGGCTACGTAACTGTTTTATTAGGACTGATCATTTGTTAAACGTTATCGCATTAAAAAAACGGATCTCATCGGATAATACCTATCTCAGTGGGTGAAAAAACCTCTGAATAGGGAAACACGCAACCTTCTGCGGAATGAATGCCCTCGTCCCTCTACGGAGGACAAGGTTTGCAACCCCAAACTGATCACCTTCCTCTTCAAATCTCGGAGAGACCCCAGAAAAGGAATAGAAAAATGTCTGAAGCAATGCCAAGTCAAACTGCTCGATATACTTGGACCCTTGGCCAAGATTCTTGATATGACCGAAGAGGCAAGGACCAACGATACCCCGGTCAAGATCGACCTTCTAAGAGGTTGGTCACAATGAGCTATCTGCTTTGTTGGAAACGCTAATGTCAACCTCATTACCAAATGCAGGAAAGAGGTTCTTTTGAGAATTTACCCAAAGCTCGCTGACCTGTTCGCTAAGGATGACATGTGTGACACCAAGGGACTCCTATTTGGAGATAATTTTGTTAAATCTCTGGGCAAATATGTGTCCACCTTTAATGTGTTCAGCAGGGCCCAGAGTCTTTGGGGGTCGCCCACTTTTTGAAAGAGCTGACAGGAGGGGACAGCCTGTCAGCCACAACTCCTACAGGTCCCAATTTTATCTCCAAGACGAAAGAGGCTTCTCTTGTTTCAACAGAGGCTACTGCTCCAACTCAAATTTCTACCCCTAGAGAGGGAGGGGTTCAAGATCCCGTGGCATCAGACCCAGATCCTCCAATCAAACCTACCAAGGTAAGCCTCAAGTCTTCTTTCCTTTCAAGGGTGGCAGGAAGACTGAAACATTTTGTACACACTTGATCAAGAATTACTCAAGACCCCTGGATTCTAGAAACTATAGTGGGGTTCAAGATACATTTTTAGGAAGAACCATTCCAAAGAAAGATTCCAAGAGAGATCACTCTAGACATGGAAATTCAAAACTGACACAATTGGAGTTTTCCCAAATGTTAGACAAGGGAGCCATTATAAATATCCCCTTATCAGAGATTTCAAGTGGCTTTTTGAGTACTATCTTTCTAGTCAAAAAGAAGGATGAGGGTTGGCATCCTGTCATAAACCTAAAATATCTGAACAAGTTCCTAACGTACAGACACTTCAAGATGGAGGGTATCCATCTTTTGAGGGGCATTTTGCAAGCCAAGGATTGGCTGGTAAAATTGGATCTCAAAGATGCCTATTTTACGATACCCATGCATGAGTACTGTTGAAAGTACCTTCATTTTACTTGGAAAAGAACTCTTTATCAGTTTCAGTGTCTCCTCTTCGGCCTCTCCTCAGCACCTTGGTGTTTCACCAAGGTCCTCCGGCCAGTGGTCAGATATCTCAGAGAGAGAGGGGTTTGTCTTATTATTTAACTAGTCGATATTCTCATTATGTCTCAAGACACAAGCTAGAAATTCAGAAACATTTACAAATGACTGTGGACTTTCTTCAGAACCCGGGATACATCAAAAATATAGAGAAATCTATAATGATCCCGACACAAGAGTTGGAATTCCTCCGTTTCCAGGTAAATACTATTCTTTCCAACCTAATCCTACCACACAAGAAGGTTACCAAGATAAAGAAACATGTCTCTCTTATCCTATCAAAAGAATTAATCCATCTGAAAGACCTAGCCAGGGTTTTAGGTCTCCTGTCATCCTCTATCGAAACTATTTCACCCTGTCCTCTTCATTACAGGGGTCTACCAAGATTAAAAGCTCTAGGCCTGAGGAAAGGTCTGTGGTACGAAGACTCAGTTACCCTCTCAGAAGATGCTCGAGAGGATGTTCACTGGTGGTTGAAAAACCTTCAAGCATGGAAAGGGAAAGCTGTAATCAGAAATGTTCCAGATTTTTTCTAGAATCAGATGCGTGCAACCGCAGTTGGGGTGCTCGCCTAAACAATTTAGAGTCCGGGACGAGGTGGTCCTTAGAGGAACAACCCTAACACATACACTATCTGAAGATGTTGCCAACTCTGAATGCGTTTATGAGCTTCAAAGAGTTTCTAAAGAACTCCAATACCCTAATCCGCTTGGACAATTTTTGTGCTGTTTCATATATAAATCACCTGGGGGCGCGAGATCCACTGATCTCTCAGATTCTGGCAAACGGATCTGGTATTTTTGGTGGGATCAAAAGATTACTCTCAGGGTGGAATTCATTCAGATAATTCAAAATCTGAGGGCAGACTGGAATTCTCTTTTTGTCCACGATTCCAGCGATTGGAAGCTGAATCCCGAATCCTTTTCCTTGATCCAGGAGTCATAGAGCCCAGTACAAATAGACCTATTTGCCAACAGACTTACTCACCAAGTTCACAAATATTTCAGCTGGAGATCTGACCCGAATGCGTCAGGGGTAGATGCCTTTCTCCAATCCTGGGAAGGGATAAAGGGTTACGCCTTTCCCCCCTTCTCAATGATTCAGAGACTGTTGTGGGAAGTGAGACTGGAGTCATGCTCCATCATTCCTGTAACACCCTTTTGGAAATCCCAGGTTTGGTTTCTCGGGGTAATGGAGTTAGCAGTGGATTTCCCGCGGCTGATCCCTTCATCCTTAGGCCTTCTCCAGGGTCAGGACAGAGAAGAACATCCTTTGGTTCTAGAAGGGTGGATGTACCTTCTTGTCTGTAGGATTTCAGGGGTTCAGGCAGATATTCTGACCTTTCAGGAGAAGCTAAGAGCCTTTTGGAAGATTCATGGGCTTCAAGAACCAGGTAAAGGTACATGGGTGTTTGGAGAAAGTGGTCTTGTTGGTGCATGGAAAGGATGTATGACGTTACAACGCAGGCTATTACAACGCCTGCCTTTACAACGTGGTTTTTACATCGCATACCATTACAACGCATAGCGCTTTTGGGTGTTGGATAGTGAATAGTTTAATTTACTATTCCAACTCCAGTCCCCGTGGACACTAGGGAAGGTTATTGGATAGTAAATTAACCTATTCCCTATCCTAGAGCGCCCCCCAGAGCAATGCGTTGTAATAGTTTGCATTGTAATGACCGCGTTGTAATGGTAGTGCGTTGTAAAAGTTTCGTTGTAAGTGATGTTTACCGCATGGAAAGCAATCTGGATCCTGCACAGAGCTCTCTACAACAGGTAGCTAATTATCTTGCCCACCTCTTTAAGTCAGGTCTCTCTTATAGAACTATCAACTGCTACAGATCAGCAATTTCTACGGGCCATGCCATGATTAGTAATCTTGCTACTGGTAGCAATCCTTTAATCAAAAGGGTTATGATGGGTATAGATTAAGGAGACCACCTAATGCTCGTTATGAATCCCTTTGGGACGTTAATCTAAATTGTATTCTCTTCCTTTCCTGGCCTGTTAACGATTTACTCTCCCTTAAAAGGATCTCCATGAAATTGGCGACTCTTTGGTGTCTGATTTCTTTTGGAAGGGTTTCAGACATTAAAGGTTTGGAACTCTGTAATAGGTTTTACTCCTCTGAAGGTTTTCACTTCGATATTTGGAAAAGAACTAAAACAATGACAGAATCTATTTTTTATCCCTTTTTTCATGAGTGTGAAAAATTGTGCGTTGTGAATTACATGAAGTGTTATTAAGAAAAAATGTTAACATTTAGACTTGTTGGCACTGATCCACTACTCTTGTCCCAGTACAGTGGTGTCAGACTTGTTACCTGTCAGGACAGTGGAGATTTAATGATTATCTGTCAGAACAGCGGAGATAGACTGGTTACTTTGCTAGTAAGACAGCCCTGAGCTGAGAGAGGCCCATGTGGATTTACAGGGAAAGAAAGAATTCCAGTAGTTCTTAGTATAACTCAGTGCTATTAGTCTTTTAATTTACTTATTGTTTTTGGCTCCTATCAAGGCTGCTCGGCAGTGCTCAGGCCACAATAGCGTGAGAACTCAGCATACAAATGACAAGTCTTGTGCCTTCTGTTCTAGAAAAGAGAGGCTGCAGCACTGGCTTCTTCCCCCACATCCACTCACCCCCCCTCCACAGTACCCCTCCATCCCACAGCATGTTGTCTTCTCTGCTCTGCAGAGGCAGAGGGAGTCTGCAGGACTGGCTGCACCCACCCCTGCCCCCCTCCCACAGCAAATTGTCTTTTCTGCTCTTTATATGAGAAAAGGCACCCCCTAAACATGCATTATTCAAGGTCTGGGACTAGGGGGGAAAAACAAGAAAATATATGATACTACGCCGTCCCACGCTACCTGTATTACTTCATGTGGGGCTACAAGTAGCTCCTATAGCTGGCCCTGTGGGAATTACCCACTGAGATAGTGCATTTAGTCTATTTTATCAAACTTTTTAGGTCGAGCGTAGCGAAGGGACCTCTAGTATACTTTAGTATACTTTGTAAATGGGACAGGGGAGGTGCACGCGCTTTCCCTCTCGGATGTGACCTCGTGGGCGCGCACGCCCAGGCCGGCGCCGTGCACATCCCCTGTCCCACTTTCACTGCAAGTCAGCCTCTCGCGCGCGCATGCATGCACACAGACACACACACGGCGCACACGCACTTACACAGACACGCAGGCACCCAGACAGGCAACCCCCTCCCCCCCACAGTCACACACACACACGCATACACACAGACTCCAAGACACATACACACACACACGCACGCACGCTCACACCCAGCCCGCCGCCACACGCATGCGCACACACACATGCCCCACGCCCTCGCAGCCCAGCAACAAGGCGAAGCCCCACTCACCGGCTTGCTTGGTGCAGCGGCTCTCACCGGCAGCAGGACTCTTCCTCCCTTCTTCGGCACCGGGGCGCAGGGTAGGCTCCTGCCTTCTCCGGTGCTCCAAACAATCGCGGCTCTTCCGTGGGAGGTGGGGTAGGTTCCCGCCCTCCTACTTCCTGTTTCCGGTTGTCCCGCCCGGCCTGCCTGACTTCCTGGTCGCAGGCCGGCGGCGCGACTGCAGCACGCGCTTAAGTTATGTCAACAATCACAGATCCTGCTGTCATGCTTGGCCCCGAGGTTAGTATCAGCCTCATATTTAAGGGCGTGTGGAGAAAATGTTGTGAATATTAATAGAGGTTAAGAAATTTACATATTGGTGCCCGCAGGTTTGTAGTTTAACCTATTGAAGCCTCTCCGGAGGCGCCCCAAAATGTGAGAGTTGGAAGAATCAATTGTTCGTATGCATGGACAGCCGAGACTCAGTTTGAGGATGTTTCTAGATGACTGTGGATTGTATATTATTAATGCGCTACGATATGCTTGTTTTAGAAGTCCACATGTTCTGCTTTTGAAGTACCTACTTTTTGCTGTCATGTTTGAGCTTGAGTTCTCATCCTGCTACAGAAACGAGAGCTTAGACACTTAAGCAGTGTAAACTGAATGTGGCTATGTTGTATATTATGTATAAACAAATGCAGTTGTAATAACCACTTGGAGGGAATCTCCAAGCTCTGACAACTGTGAGTGATGTTGCAACCCCAAGTTATGTCATTACTTTTATGTAAAATGCTGGGGCACCCTAGAAGGGGTCCCAGTGAAGAGCTAGATTGCCAAAACTTTAAAAAAGGATAAGACCTCCCAAATTCTTCTCAGCAAAAAGACTGAGGGTTGGCCCAGGCACAGTGAAAGAGCACCCCCGTTCCCACCCTCAGATTAAATCTAAATGTAAGGTTTTTGTGGGAATAGGACATGGTGTGAGAGACCAAATATCTGGTACTAGCCCAGTCTTGTTGCTGGTTGTCCTCAGCTGGTTAGAGGTCCCCACACTGAGACACCCCTCACACATTTATGGATGGAGTCACAGAGAGCCTGGGCGGTATCCATCTTGGCAGCAGGTGTGTTCAGGATCTCACACTGATCTCGTATTATTGTGCTCTCTGATACACTGAACATAATTTCACAAAAGTTCTTTAGAAAAGTTTAAGCTATTGCCATTATAAATTACAATAACTTTTATTTAAGTATTAGTTATTTAAAAAAATTAAAAGCCATTGTTATTTGTAATATCAATACATCTAAGTCATGTAAATACAAAACATATTGCATTACAAATGCTGTAGGTATCACATTTGCGAAAGTTATAACTATTGGCATTGTAAATGACAAAGCTATTAATTTAGGTATTTAAAAAAAAAAAACATAAATAAAAACTTTGCCATTTACAATACCAATAGCTCAAACTTTCCTAATGCGAGACCTATTGCATTGCAAATGCTTGTTTCTTTATTTTCCTGTCCTTTATTTTTTGTGTTGTGAATTTGGTTCCTGTTCACTTCAGTCACTGGACTGAACCGGATCCCAACCCAGAACCCAAGAAAGGCTGAAAAAAGAGTTTGTTTTCTGTTGTTGGTAGTGATTGTAACGAGTGGTTAGAACAAGTATGAATGTGAAAGTGATTGTATCAATGTGTACGGATGCAAGCTGAGAGTGGTGTTTGGAATACATGGGGGTATGCTTTATGATAATGAGAATGGTAAGAAATATTTATGTTTGTGTATTCTTTGTATAGAGAAATAGCTTTGTTTTTTGCAAGTTTTTTAACACAAGAGTTCTTGATACCATCATTGAATATGACATGAACAGAAATAATCTAAGAACCATTCATTTGTTTAGATGAAATTGTTTTGTGTTGTGCAAAATGTATGAATGTATATAATGTTTTGCGTATAATTTCATTGAGATTAGTAAAATGCATAAAGAAATCAAATAAATTAAGAAAGAAAATTAAAGAAAATAGTTTGACAAAAAAGACTAGGTGCACTATTTCAGTGGGTAATTCACATAGGGCTGCTATAGGAGCTACCTGTAGCCTCACATGAAGTAATACAGGTGGTGTGGGTGGCTTAGTATCATATATTGTCTTCTGTGCTCTTTACAGGGAGTCTGCAGGACTGGTTGCTGCTTCCCAGCAGAGCATGTTGCCTGCACTCCTCTGGAGAGAGGGTGTAGGAAAGTAGGATCTGCTTTCATGGTTACCCCTACTTTTTGCCTGGTGTCAGTGTGATTTTGACCTCGTCTGCTGGGATCCTGCTAATCAGGACCCCGGCAACTGTGCGTTGTTTTCTAAATTGACTATGCTAAGTACTTTAGTAGCTCAACAATTGGCTCCTGGTGTACCCTTATTAGTCCGTAGTATATGGTACTAAGGTACCCAGTGCATAGGTACACCAAGGGTCTCCCATGTGCTGCAGCATGTATTGTGCCACCCATGGACGTCCACTCAGACTGTGACAACCGGCCTGCCATTGCAGAGTTTGTGAGTTGGTGATAGTACCTTTCATGACAGATATGTTTCCTTATATTTGAGGTCACTGCACACAAAACCTATAAGTCACCCCTTGGCAGGATCTTCAGACCTGAAGGCAGGGTTCTTGGTTATAAGTGTGAGGGTGCCCTGCATGAGCAGGGTACCCCTACAGACCTCAGGGTCGACTCTCCAGGCTTCATAAGGGTGGTCAGCTATTTTTAATACATATAGTGGACATGCGTCAGTACGCAATGGCTAACTATATAGTAGCTGTGCCAAACCCGGTCATGTTTGGTATCAAGCATGTTGGATTCATACCCCAGCACCGACTCCAGAGTTGGAAGTAAGATCCCATACTGTGGGGTCCTCCGGGAAGGGTCCTTATTCTGCAAAACTGCAACTTCTTCATTGACTTCCATTTGTAACGCATCTGTGTTCCCACTCTGCACGCACCCATCGTGGGGTTCCCGGGTATTTACCTTGGGTGGTTCCTTGTGTCCCCGGCTACCCTGGGTCTTCTGGTCCAATTCACATAGTCCTTTGCAGTTCGAATCCCAATTATTTTGTATATAGTTTGGTCTCCCCCGGAGACCCATTGTTTTTGTGCTATTTACCTGATTTCATTTGAAGCATTTGTGTTTATTATTTTGATATCTCCAGGTAGGAGATATACCAATGTGTCAGTGGATATTGTGTAATAAATAGAAGTATTTTATATAAAAACGATGTGGTTCTTTTTTATTTAGCGTACACTACAGAATAAACTGGTAAAACAAGCTGCTTAACACTCCTTCACGATAAGCCTGAAGGCTGCTCTCCACAGCTACCACTTCGAGAGCTTTCTATGGTTATCAAAGACCACTAAAATCATCATTAGGGTTGCTTGGAGCATGTTGTCTACTCTGCTCTGAAGAGGGAGGCTGCAGAACTGGCCACTTCCACTGAGAGCTTGTTGTCTTCTCTGCTCTGGAGAGGGAGGCTGCAGAACTGGCCACTTCCACTGAGAGCTTGTTGTCTTCTCTGCTCTGGAGAGGGAGGCTGCAGAACTGGCTGCTTCCCCATAGCAAGTTGTCTTTTCTGCTCTGAACAGGAAGACTGCAGGACTGGCTGCTTCCCCCTGGGAATGTTGTCTGTGACGCTCTGGAGAGGGAGGCTGGAGGACTGGCCAGTTACCCCTGAGCGTGTTGTCGTCCCTGCACTGGCCATGGAGACTGCAGGACTGGCCTCTTCCCTCCAGAGCTTGCTCTCTTCTCAGTTGGATGAGATCCGTATCCTCTCACTGATGTACTTTGGCAAGTAACTATTTTATCACAGAGACTACTGTGCTTCCAGCTCAGGAATATATACTATTGAATTACCACACTGAAAGGTTGGGAGCTCCATTGAAGACAATCGAGTGCTCTGGGCTTCTAATGGCCGGTTGAAGCCCGGAGCTCCAACATTCCAATATTTCCCTTTCAAAGCTCTTGGTGTGAGCAAAGGTCTCACGGAGCCAGAGGGGATTTCAACTCCTGTGAGCTCTGTAAGGCCTTTGTTTTACTAATTAGAACATTCTTACCTCTAGGGACAGAATGGTCTGATAGCCTTATAGCACTCCATAGCGGAATATACCATCCTTTAAAGGCCCGCTACTTTGTTAGAGGCCCTCTCCTTGGGCCGGGTTTTTAATGCTGGAGCGGGCCTTTAATGGCTGGGCTCTATCTAGAGTTCTCACATGCTTGTACACACTAAACTACCCTCCCTTCTTTGGCTTCTCTCTCATGCTCTCATACCTGCCAACTTGAAGAACACCTCTCCATGTGAGGGGGGCGAGGCCTTGAAATGGCTGGTCCTCGTGCCGAGAAGTACCTTCAAGCTACTTTTGAACACCACCCCGCCTCTAACCCCCGTCTCTCCCCCCCCAAACGAAACTTGCTGAGGCTAGTGCCAATGTCCTGAGGTGTTTTAACACCCCGTAATGGACGCCAGCAGTTCAAAGCCTTGGAAAACACGCTGAAAAAACGCTTTTTACAATGTGTTTTAGCTCGTTTTCCACGCACTCTATGAAATCGGCTCCTCACTGGGACACCATGTGATGAGAACTGATATCGTGTGTCACACGGTGGCAATGTGTGAGTTAGCAGGCATGTGCTCCTACCGAGGGCACAAGTCCTAAAAAAAGAAGTGGGGGACGCTGACGTCACAAAAGGAAGTGACGTCACGAAAGGTGGCTTGCACGATCAGACTCATTGCCTCCCCTCGCTCACCCCTAAGATGCGATTGCATCAGAGAAGCCAGCGGGTGAGCAGCGTTCTGAATGAGCACCAATCTCCCCCCAGAGAGGCCAAAGGGCGAATGTGTGGCTCCATTTGCTCCAGGTATTGAACTCCCGATAAAATAAGTGGGGGCATGCCGTCCACCCCCCTGGTACCCCAACTCGAGGCCTGTTCCTACCCACTAATCACCATCCGTTCTTTTGCCTCTATCTTATGCTCTTACACGCTTGCTAACCACCCAAATTTGATTGGCCTCTTTCACACGCTCTTACCCACTAACCGCCCTGCCTTTCTTGGCCTCGCTCACACTCTCCTACCTGCCCCCTGCCTTTCTTGGACTATACCACCCCTCCTTCCCTCTAACCACCCTGACATATGGAGGTTAGCAGCTATGGACCTCATTCACCACCCTTTGTGCTGGACCGTCTGAAACATACACTCACGAGCACTGCCTGTGATTTGCATAGATAGTGACTGGGAACCGACAGTAGATTCCCAGGCCTGCGCACGTGCGCAAACATCGACACGTTCAGAATTGTATCAAGTACACGTTTCTGCAAGCGGAAATGTCACACTCAAGTGAAATTGTGCTGTTAATTATTATTTTATTTTTTTTGGGGGGGGGGCGGGCGGCGTTCTCTATTTTTCAATTTAGATACCGCGTCCCCCGCTTCCGCAGCAATAATAGTGTTACTCACTCCCCATTCCCATCCTAAGCAATTTTACTCCTGTCCTATAAAGAAGTGAGGGGCATATTATCAATCACGGCGTTAACATTAACGCCGCATTAGCGGCAGAAAACTGCAGTTAAAGCGGCGATAATGGGCTTGATAATACGCCATAGAGAATTCCCATAGAAGCCCAGGTTCACACCAGAACATGGGCTTCTAGGGGAATTCTCAAGGTCATATTATCAAGCCCATTGTCGCCCTAAATCTCCACCCATTTCTATGGCGGGGGTGCACCTGGCCGAATGTTTGTGACTACCCACATACCCGCAGATTGCAGGTGTCCCCCGCTTGCGGCTCTCAAAGCCCACCTCTGGGGGCAGATTTACTCAACAGGCGAAGGTTTAGGTGTGGTGGGGAAATCTATTACTGAGTACAAATTCCCTTGCTGCGCCTGGCTGGCATGAATTTCTATTCACCAATAATGGCGAAGAAACGGCTTGGGCAGGGCCATTACTGCGATTGGGCGGCTGCTGCAGTTTCGCATAGTTATAGATTTGCCATATTTGTCACATAAACCACCATCTGGTGCATAATATGCAGATTGTACACAGGCTGGTGCCCCTACCTGGTGGCTGAGGGAGCTGTGCACTGAGCTACAGGCCCTGAATACTGTGGGTTGCTGTGTGGCACTTGAATGAATGAATGAATGAATTGAGTCTTATACCGCACAACTTAGCCCAAGGGCATCAAGGCGCCTAAAGATCGTACAGCTTGTGAATGTTATAGTGCCAGACTACAGATAAGCCTCTACAAAAAGGTGCGTTTTCATGGAGGATTGTCCTGCCAGTTCAGGGGGGAGAGAGTTCCACAGCCTAGGAGCCAGGGAGGAGAAGGCTCTCCCTCCTCCGCCACCTCCCCACTTGGTGGGGAGGTGGCGGGTTTTGGGTCAGGGTACGGAGTACATGACGCAGCGGGCCCCTGAGCGCTCTTGATCCCCGCAGAATTAGGGGCCTGTGTGCCACCATGTCGCACGCTGCCTGGGACTGGCGCTGACGTCTGCCCTGCCTGGAGCTCTGCCGGAGAGGCCCTTGTGTGCTCGTATTACTCATTAGAGACACCTTGCTGCGCTGGGACAGGAATCATTGTCGTGGATAGCACTGCTGGCGTACACCAAGGGGAAAAAGCATTGGCATAGCCAATAGGTTTCGCCTTTGGGACCTTATAAGTGTTTAGCCATGCAACAGTTGATGTTGTTTCACCAAGGATATTGTGCTGGATAACTAAACATTTATTAGGTACCAAAGGTGAGACCTATTGGCTATGCCAATGCTTGTTTAAGTTGGCCAACCGACTGTATAGGCTTTGCCAGGGCTTCAGCAGCAATTGTACAAGCATTTGCTAAGTCAATAGCAGTGGCTGCCAGAGCCTGTACATGTGTGAGCATATTGGGGAGGCAAAAGGAGACATGGAGCGAAGTAGAGAGACAAACAGCGGGATGGGAATGAAAACGCATTCAAAAGAGAGGAGGCGGGTGGATGCGGCGGAGAAACGAGTGTGAGGGGAGTTCTCATTGGCTCAGGAAAAAGAGGTAAAGCTGACACACAGGGTAGAGAGGGACAAGAGGCAACATAGAAGGCATTGCACAAACATTGAATGCTAAAATGAAAATGCTGTGGAAAATGTAGAAAAGAAGCATTGACAAAGCCCATAGGTTTGGCATGAATTATGATTTTCGACTAAAATATTTAAATGAAAGCCTACTGCAATTAAAAAACAGAATAAAAACATTATTTGCTAATATGTCATGATTGAGTGTATCTTTGAGATGTAAAAAAGTCCCTCGTGTAATTTACGCAATCCGTAGGAGGTGGAATGATACACCAAACAGCCAATAACATGAGGTGAGAGAAAAAGATGCCTATGAGAAGAGCCACAGACCACTCTATGTATATTTTAAAGAATTTTGTAACAATAGGTCTGCTACCAACAATGCTGTCAAACCAGACCTAAAACGTATTCCCATGACGTCAGTCGTTGACGGATACAGTTCATCTTGTCAAAAAAACATGTAAAATTAGCAATGCTCTAACGGCCACATGCATCATTGTTGCCGTTTTCGATTTCTTAATTGCGAACATTAAGGAATCGCAATTAAGAAAACACAAAAGGCTATATGTTAAGAAATCGCAATTCTTTTGCGATTTCTTAAAATTCCTTAATTGCAATTCACAATTTGCGAATCGCAATTAAGGAATCCCTTCCCATTGATTCCTATGGGCCTAGAGGCCCATAGGAATGAATGGGAAGTCATTCTCAATTTGTGATTAGCAATTTGCGAATCGCAAATTGAGTATGCAATTTCAAGGGTGCAGGGGGGGTCCAAAGGACCCCCCCCCCTACACCACTGAAATATAACTTTAAGTGCATTTTTCACACACACATGCCCCAAGGGCATATGTGTATGTAAAATGAAACTTTCAAAAATGCACTATTGTGCACTTTTTAAAATTTTTCGCAAATTACCATGAAGGTCAACTTCATGGTAATTTACCTCTCCCTATTTTGCGAATTCGCAAATTTAAAATGTTCATGCATTGCATTTAAGAAATCTCAAATTGCGATTTCTTAAATGCAATTGCAATTTTAGAAATCGCAACATGATTGCGATTTCTAAAATTGCGAAAAACATGATGCATCCCAATTTAGTCAATTGCATTCGCAAACGGCCGAAAATTGCGATTCGCACCATTTGCGAATGCATTTGACAATGATGCATGTGCCCCTAAGAGTGAGGACAAACGTGTATCTAAGTATATGTTAGGATCTTGAATAAAAGGTCATCTGCAACAGACAGCTGAAGCTGTCTCGAGTAAGACTTCAAAATAATGTGCTAAGATAGCTCATTTGGTTCAGCGTAAGTTGGAATGCTATATGTGTGATCTGTTTATCATTGCAGCAGCATATCATCTTCACCATCATATCTGACAATAAAAACCTATGGAGGGCACTCGGTGCTTAAAACTTTTTCCAAGAAAAACAGACGAATTGTGATCATGAGCCAAACTAGAATGAGTTCTAGGCAGCACTACTCTGTCTTTCATCATGCCCAGGTCTATCGAGTAAGTAACACATAATACAAGCGAAGAACAAAGACTTAGAAGTGCGCTCTAGGCGCAACAACCTTCGCATCGCCGGAATACAAGAAACCACAGCTATTCCTAAAATGGATCCGTACATTGAATCGCTGCTGCGTGATTTGTTCCCTTCTGCACCATCGTCCGTTTTTGTGGTGGAGAGAGCGCACAGAACCAATGGTCGGCGGCACTCCAAGGCCCATAATAGCACATCTCTTGAACTACCGAGACAGGGACTCCATTTTAAAAGCAGCTAGAGAACATGGCCCTATCAACCACCAGGGCAATAACATTTCCATCTTTCATGATTTCACCCGCCTGGTCCAGGCCGCATGCAAGGAATTCCTCCCCACTTAATGCATGCTGCAGTGCGCAGAGATGCCATATCAATGCTGTATGCGGCTAAGTTTTTAGTTTCATACCACGGACAGGCCCACTTCTTCACCAAATCAGCCTCTAAATATGCCAAACATGTTTGCTCCAGACAACGCTCGCCTCGCTCCTCACAAACTGCCGAAAAAGAAGCAGGTCTCAGCGACAATGACTGATGGGAAGATAGTACCACGGTGCGGTGCATTGCGCCCCCCTGCCTGCGCTGACCCTTGTGTCTTACTCCTCATCTCGGGCTTGGGCACTGTGCACTAATACAACAGTTCCTGCAGCTCACTTGCCTATCCTGCATACACTGTCTGTATCTACAGTACAGCCCGGCCACCCGGCCACACGAGCCGGGGTGCTCGCCGGCAACTCATGCCCCCGCAAGGAAAACTCCCATGGTTCTAATTGACTGTTTAGTTTGTGGGATTGTTGGGGTGGGGGGGGGGGGGGATTTTCACAACCTGATTGGGGGGTTGGTGTGAGATGGGGAGGACTATGGGGTGATATAAGTTAAATGGTAAGTCTGTTTTTGTCAATAGGACACTGCCTATGCATGCTCCACCATGCGCAAGATGAGTCCAACAGAATCCTATCGCGCACATTGCATCTCGCGAACAGATACCGCATGCAGGCAGGTATACTCGCGCAACTTGAGGTGTCTGACTGACACCTTCCTCACTACTGCGCATACTCAATGACAATGGCTACTTGGAACATATGGGGCCTCGATGACCATAAGTAGGCTAGACTTGTTCATGCCTACTTGATAAGACACAAGATTGACATGTTTCCTGCAAGAAACACATCTCCAAAGTTCCAATGATCTAAACTCCATCACAGTCACTGGGGGAGATACACTCTGCTCTGTATTCCAATTACCCAATGGAGACAACAATCCTCATTAGACGTAATATAGGTTGGACCACATTTAGCTCGACAATTGATCCAGAATGTTGCTATGTCATACTGAAAGGCACCTTGCACACCCTAACCCTGGCTGCTGTATACCGCCCCAACACTGACAACCCAGCCCTATTTGAGACTATCTGGTCTACAATTACACTACTGGGAGTAGAATCGGTCATATGAGGTGGTGATTTTAACGTCGTCTTACAAGACTCCTTAGACAGGGTAGGAAGCACCTGCGAACTACACCCCAAAGCAAAGAGTACACTCACAACTATAATTCAAGAATATGATCTCGTAGATGTCTGGCACTCCTGGCATCCACATACCAGGGAAGGCACCTGCATTACCTCCTTTCAAGGAGCTTGATCCAAACTAGATCACTGGCTGTTATCCAAGAATGTGGCCACCTGGACCTCGGCCGTCAAACACTTACCACGCACCCTGTCCGACCACACCCCAGTGCTGTTTGCTAAGACTGTACCGCTGTCACTACCACATGCCTTTAACTGGCATCTACCCCTGCACGCCCTATCGGACACAGCCTTCAGAGAAGAGGTTTGCGAGGAACTCCAGCAGCACTTCGCCATCAACGAAAAATCGGTAGACTCGCCTTATGCTCTGTGGGAAGCTTTTAAAGTTGTCATTAGAGGAACATGCATAGCTAAACAATCAGGGGTCTTAAAATCTATTAGGTCCACCTTGGAAAAACTGGAAGGAGAGATGCATCAAAAAGAACAATTATATTACCACACAGGTATCCCTGTACATTTAGCCATTACGGAAAAGCTATTCGAGTATGAAGCGGAGGCAATCCGTGAGACACACTTTCTGGGCAAAAACGCTCATGCTCGCACATATGGGAAGGGAGATCGCCCAGGCAGGGCTCTAGCTTGTTCACTCAGATCACAATACGCTTCCTCATACATAACTGAACTGCTAGATGCAGACTCCAATTCGGTGCATGGTCAATCTGCTACCTTAGGAAGAATTAAGTCATTTTAAACAACCCTTTACACTGCCACGCAAACCAACCCGAACCCTGCGCTTCAGGACTACCTGGACTCCATAGAACTGGTTTGGTTGAGCAGTGCTCACTGTGCATACCTGGACGAACCCTTCTCAGTAGAAGATATCACTCGAGTAATTGGAGTCCTGCCAGGTGACAAAGGTCCTGGCCTTGATGGGCTCACACCTGCCTTTTATAAAACGTACGCTGAAGAACTGGCCCCTCACCTATTAGCAGTTTATCAGTAGTCACTTAACAGCGGCTCCCTTCCCCCTACAATGCGCAAGGCAGGAATCATCACTTTTCTAGAACCAGACAAACAAGGCAATATGTGTGACGCCCACCGCCCTTTATCTCTGATAAATGTTGATGCAAAAATAGTCGCTAAATTGATTGCAGACAGACAGCAACCGCTTCCCCGACGATTGCCAGGCCGGACGAATTGAAATTTATACCGGGCGCTCAACCTCGCATAATCTGCGCTCTTTCTTCTCTGTCGTGCACAAAATCGACCCAGCCTTACCTGCCTTGGTGGCTTTTCTGGATGCCACCAAGGCATTTGACTCCTTGGAATGGCCGTTTCTCTTTATTATACTACCCAGAATCGGCTTATACAACTATTGTACACGCGCCCTACAGTTAGACTCAATATAAACTATCTAATATCAGACCCGTTCCCTGTGTCCCGCGGCACCAGGCAGGGCTGTCCTCTTTCACCCCTGCTATTTGCAATAGCGATGGAACCACTTGCAGCCCAGCTGGGACAACATCATACAGCCAGGGGATGCACACTGAATTTTTTTGAATTTTGAATTTTGAGTTGTTTGTAAAGCGCACGTTCACTTGGCAGTTTCTTGGCGCTGTAGGATTTCAATCTGAGGAAGAAAGGGAAGTTATGGACTAAATGCTTGCTGAAACAAGAAAGTCTTAAGGTTTTTTCGGAACTCTGTGTAAGTAGGCAAAGATCTAAGAGAAGAGGGAAGAGAGTTCCAGAAAGTGGGGGCGAGCACCGAGAATTTCTGGCCACCAGAGCGACTCTTCTTAAAACGGGGGATAACTAGCAGGGATTTAGAGGAAGAGCGTAGGTCTCTGGCGGGAATGTAGTTGGTTATGGCTGCATTGATGAAAGCGGGGGCAGTACCAGTCCGAGCTTGAAAGGTGAGGCAGCCAAGTTTAAAAAGAGCTCTTTGCTTTATTGGGAGCCAGTGCAGGGCGGTAAGAAGAGGGGAGGAGTGATGGAATTTTGGTAGGCCATATACCAGGCGTGCCGCCTGGTTCTGCACCAGCTGAAGGCGTTGGAGTGCATAAGCCGGGGCACCATTATAGATGATGTTACCATAATCGATTTTAGATAAAATCATGGCCATTACGATCAGTTTCAGTGCAGAGGGAGAAAAGAACCAGGATACTTTCCTGATGATGCGTAAAGTAAAAAAAGAAGAAGAAACAACAGAACTAATATGGGTGTGAAGTGTCAAATGGTGATTAAGCATGATCCCAAGGGTTTTGACAGAGTGAGAAGGAATAGGGGGGGAACCAAAAGAGCTGGGCCAGAAAGAAGGTGACCAAGGGTTGCCGCTGCCCCCAGTCAATATCAACTCTGTCTTATCCGGGTTGAGTTTAAGATGGTTTGCGTTCATCCAACCTCGGATAAACAGAAGAACCGACTGAAAACTGGGGGCAGCTGGTAGGGAAGAAGAAAAATTAACCTGCTTTGTGGAAAGTGCATATATTTGTGGTAGAGTGGTCAGATTTACTAATGCAACAACTCCAATAGCACAAACAGTTTTGCTAATGTATATATAAGAGACGTCGGATTTATTATTCTCAACCCAATCCCACAACCATCGGGATGGTGCATATATTAGAAGGCAGATTTCTCTGTTGTAAATCCAGTCCAACTTGCATTGGGTAAAATGGATCTTTTGAGTAGCATGCCAGGTTTATTATTCTAACTTCAAGCTCACAAATATTGTAAAATAAAATATTGGTGGGTTGGGGTTACCTTTACTATTTTAAATGTATTAAGGAGCTTATATATGATCCCCTTGCACCATTGTGGCATCAATTTTTGGGACACTCCTGAATGTCAACCCTTGAAATCTTATCTATGAGGCCACATAAAGCCACCTAACACATAAGCGGTATGGCAAGGCTGCGCAAATTGCTGTGTTGCCTTACTCTGCTCCTGGGAGGCATTCCATGTGTGTTGCGGTGGGTGTTCCTTCGTAATACCCGTGGATTGTGATGCTTTTCGAGATTTTCAAGACCATGTAAACGTGGAGATGCACAACGAGACACAACAAGGAGAAATAACTCTCCTTCTCCTGGTTTAATCTTGTTTCCATATGTTCTACTCAAATACAATAAAACTTTCTTGTTTTTCCGATTCTGCCAAATTGGAGACAGAAATGGCTTCTCAAGATTGAACTGCAAAAAAAATATTGCCTTTGAGAAAGTCCATCTTAGGCTCCCAGAAGAGGCAGGGACATATTTCATGATATATAATATAAGTGCCTTCTCAGCATGACCACCACCCTCCAGGTCATTACAGGCAGTTTCCACTCATGGGTTTTTTTTATGTGACAGACTAATGCATTCTGGATGTTGCAGTCTTTACTTTGTATAGGTGACATTTTGGAACTGTAGACAGCACCCTTATTGACCTGGGGTGAGGTGACACACAATGGCTAGGTGTGCCTCCCCAAAACTTCAAACTATAAAAATCAACAAGTAGCTGCCCAGCAGATCCTTAAAATGAGCTCATGTCACGCGCCCCACAGCGCCCCAACCTTTGGAGGACAGATGACTGGCTGCGCTTGGGTCTAGTTTAGGGACTGCACTGCACCTTGACTCCTAGGGTTGTAGGAAAGTGACACATGCCCTGGGGGGAAATGTGATAGAACTGGAAGTGCCACATGAAACAAAATATATATTTAGGGGACTCATTTCAGCAGGAGGCTCGGGAAGCATTTAAGCAATCCTGCAGATCCCTGCTGCTGTCACACTAAGATCCCTCTCAGATACCAGCTGCTGTCACACTAAGATCCCTCTCAGATCCCTGCTGCTGTCACGCTAAGATCCCTCTCAGATGCCAGCTGCTGTCACACTAAGATCCCTCTCAGATGCCAGCTGCTGTCACACTAAGATCCCTCTCAGATCCCTGCTGCTGTCACACTAAGATCCCTCTCAGATGCCTGCTGCTGTCACACTAAGATCCCTCTCAGATCCCTGCTGCTGTCACACTAAGATCCCTCTCAGATGCCAGCTGCTGTCATGCTAAGATCCCTCTCAGATCCCTGCTGCTGTCATGCTAAGATCCCTCTCAGATGCCAGCTGCTGTCACGCTAAGATCCCTCTCAGATGCCAGCTGCTGTCACACTAAGATCCCTCTCAGATCCCTGCTGCTGTCACACTAAGATCCCTCTCAGATGCCAGCTGCTGTCACACTAAGATCCCTCTCAGATCCCTGCTGCTGTCATGCTAAGATCCCTCTCAGATCCCTGCTGCTGTCACACTAAGATCCCTCTCAGATCCCTGCTGCTGTCACACTAAGATCCCTCTCAGATCCCTGCTGCTGTCACACTAAGATCCCTCTCAGATCCCTGCTGCTATCATGCTAAGATCCCTCTCAGATCCCTGCTGCTGTCATGCTAAGATCCCTCTCAGATGCCAGCTGCTGTCACACTAAGATCCCTCTCAGATCCCTGCTGCTGTCACGCTAAGATCCCTCTCAGATGCCAGCTGCTGTCACGCTAAGATCCCTCTCAGATGCCAGCTGCTGTCATGCTAAGATCCCTCTCAGATGCCAGCTGCTGTCACACTAAGATCCCTCTCAGATGCCAGCTGCTGTCACACTAAGATCCCTCTCAGATCCCTGCTGCTGTCACACTAAGATCCCTCTCAGATCCCTGCTGCTGTCACACTAAGATCCCTCTCAGATCCCTGCTGCTGTCACGCTAAGATCCCTCTCAGATCCCTGCTGCTGTCACACTAAGATCCCTCTCAGATGCCAGCTGCTGTCACGCTAAGAACCCTCTCAGATGCCAGCTGCTGTCACACTAAGATCCCTCTCAGATCCCTGCTGCTGTCACACTAAGATCCCTCTCAGATCCCTGCTGCTGTCACGCTAAGATCCCTCTCAGATCCCTGCTGCTGTCACACTAAGATCCCTCTCAGATCCCTGCTGCTGTCACACTAAGATCCCTCTCAGATGCCAGCTGCTGTCACGCTAAGATCCCTCTCAGATGCCAGCTGCTGTCACACTAAGATCCCTCTCAGATCCCTGCTGCTGTCACACTAAGATCCCTCTCAGATCCCTGCTGCTGTCACGCTAAGATCCCTCTCAGATGCCTGCTGCTGTCACACTAAGATCCCTCTCAGATCCCTGCTGCTGTCACACTAAGATCCCTCTCAGATGCCAGCTGCTGTCACACTAAGATCCCTCTCAGATCCCTGCTGCTGTCACACTAAGATCCCTCTCAGATCCCTGCTGCTATCATGCTAAGATCCCTCTCAGATGCCTGCTGCTGTCACTCTAAGATCCCTCTCAGATCCCTGCTGCTGTCACACTAAGATCCCTCTCAGATGCCAGCTGCTGTCACACTAAGATCCCTCTCAGATGCCAGCTGCTGTCACACTAAGATCCCTCTCAGATACCAGCTGCTGTCACACTAAGATCCCTCTCAGATCCCTGCTGCTATCATGCTAAGATCCCTCTCAGATCCCTGCTGCTGTCACACTAAGATCCCTCTCAGATCCCTGCTGCTGTCACACTAAGATCCCTCTCAGATGCCAGCTGCTGTCACACTAAGATCCCTCTCAGATCCCTGCTGCTGTCATGCTAAGATCCCTCTCAGATCCCTGCTGCTGTCACACTAAGATCCCTCACAGATCCCTGCTGCTGTCACACTAAGATCCCTCTCAGATCCCTGCTGCTGTCACACTAAGATCCCTCTCAGATCCCTGCTGCTATCATGCTAAGATCCCTCTCAGATCCCTGCTGCTGTCATGCTAAGATCCCTCTCAGATGCCAGCTGCTGTCACACTAAGATCCCTCTCAGATCCCTGCTGCTGTCACGCTAAGATCCCTCTCAGATGCCAGCTGCTGTCACGCTAAGATCCCTCTCAGATGCCAGCTGCTGTCATGCTAAGATCCCTCTCAGATGCCAGCTGCTGTCACACTAAGATCCCTCTCAGATGCCAGCTGCTGTCACACTAAGATCCCTCTCAGATCCCTGCTGCTGTCACACTAAGATCCCTCTCAGATCCCTGCTGCTGTCACACTAAGATCCCTCTCAGATCCCTGCTGCTGTCACGCTAAGATCCCTCTCAGATCCCTGCTGCTGTCACACTAAGATCCCTCTCAGATGCCAGCTGCTGTCACGCTAAGATCCCTCTCAGATGCCAGCTGCTGTCACACTAAGATCCCTCTCAGATCCCTGCTGCTGTCACACTAAGATCCCTCTCAGATCCCTGCTGCTGTCACGCTAAGATCCCTCTCAGATCCCTGCTGCTGTCACACTAAGATCCCTCTCAGATCCCTGCTGCTGTCACACTAAGATCCCTCTCAGATGCCAGCTGCTGTCACGCTAAGATCCCTCTCAGATGCCAGCTGCTGTCACACTAAGATCCCTCTCAGATCCCTGCTGCTGTCACGCTAAGATCCCTCTCAGATCCCTGCTGCTGTCACGCTAAGATCCCTCTCAGATCCCTGCTGCTGTCACACTAAGATCCCTCTCAGATCCCTGCTGCTGTCACACTAAGATCCCTCTCAGATCCCTGCTGCTATCATGCTAAGATCCCTCTCAGATGCCTGCTGCTGTCACACTAAGATCCCTCTCAGATCCCTGCTGCTGTCACACTAAGATCCCTCTCAGATGCCAGCTGCTGTCACACTAAGATCCCTCTCAGATGCCAGCTGCTGCCACACTAAGATCCCTCTCAGATGCCAGCTGCTGTCACACTAAGATCCCTCTCAGATCCCTGCTGCTATCATGCTAAGATCCCTCTCAGATCCCTGCTGCTGTCACACTAAGATCCCTCTCAGATGCCAGCTGCTGTCACACTAAGATCCCTCTCAGATCCCTGCTGCTGTCACACTAAGATCCCTCTCAGATGCCAGCTGCTGTCACACTAAGATCCCTCTCAGATCCCTGCTGCTATCACGCTAAGATCCCTCTCAGATCCCTGCTGCTGTCACACTAAGATCCCTCTCAGATCCCTGCTGCTGTCACACTAAGATCCCTCTCAGATGCCAGCTGCTGTCACGCTAAGATCCCTCTCAGATGCCAGCTGCTGTCACGCTAAGATCCCTCTCAGATGCCAGCTGCTGTCACACTAAGATCCCTCTCAGATCCCTGCTGCTATCATGCTAAGATCCCTCTCAGATGCCTGCTGCTGTAACACTAAGATCCCTCTCAGATGCCAGCTGCTGTCACACTAAGATCCCTCTCAGATGCCAGCTGCTGTCACACTAAGATCCCTCTCAGATGCCAGCTGCTGTCATGCTAAGATCCCTCTCAGATGCCAGCTGCTGTCACACTAAGATCCCTCTCAGATGCCAGCTGCTGTCACACTAAGATCCCTCTCAGATCCCTGCTGCTGTCACACTAAGATCCCTCTCAGATCCCTGCTGCTATCATGCTAAGATCCCTCTCAGATCCCTGCTGCTATCATGCTAAGATCCCTCTCAGATCCCTGCTGCTGTCACACTAAGATCCCTCTCAGATGCCAGCTGCTGTCACACTAAGATCCCTCTCAGATCCCTGCTGCTGTCACACTAAGATCCCTCTCAGATGCCAGCTGCTGTCACACTAAGATCCCTCTCAGATCCCTGCTGCTATCATGCTAAGATCCCTCTCAGATGCCTGCTGCTGTCACACTAAGATCCCTCTCAGATCCCTGCTGCTGTCACACTAAGATCCCTCTCAGATGCCAGCTGCTGTCACACTAAGATCCCTCTCAGATGCCAGCTGCTGTCACACTAAGATCCCTCTCAGATGCCAGCTGCTGTCACACTAAGATCCCTCTCAGATCCCTGCTGCTATCACGCTAAGATCCCTCTCAGATGCCAGCTGCTGTCACACTAAGATCCCTCTCAGATGCCAGCTGCTGTCACACTAAGATCCCTCTCAGATCCCTGCTGCTATCATGCTAAGATCCCTCTCAGATCCCTGCTGCTGTCACACTAAGATCCCTCTCAGATGCCAGCTGCTGTCACACTAAGATCCCTCTCAGATCCCTGCTGCTGTCACACTAAGATCCCTCTCAGATGCCAGCTGCTGTCACACTAAGATCCCTCTCAGATCCCTGCTGCTATCATGCTAAGATCCCTCTCAGATCCCTGCTGCTGTCACACTAAGATCCCTCTCAGATGCCAGCTGCTGTCACACTAAGATCCCTCTCAGATCCCTGCTGCTATCATGCTAAGATCCCTCTCAGATCCCTGCTGCTGTCACACTAAGATCCCTCTCAGATGCCAGCTGCTGTCACACTAAGATCCCTCTCAGATCCCTGCTGCTATCATGCTAAGATCCCTCTCAGATCCCTGCTGCTGTCACACTAAGATCCCTCTCAGATCCCTGCTGCTGTCACACTAAGATCCCTCTCAGATCCCTGCTGCTGTCATGCTAAGATCCCTCTCAGATCCCTGCTGCTGTCACACTAAGATCCCTCTCAGATGCCAGCTGCTGTCACGCTAAGATCCCTCTCAGATGCCAGCTGCTGTCACACTAAGATCCCTCTCAGATCCCTGCTGCTGTCACACTAAGATCCCTCTCAGATGCCAGCTGCTGTCACGCTAAGATCCCTCTCAGATGCCTGCTGCTGTCACACTAAGATCCCTCTCAGATGCCAGCTGCTGTCACACTAAGATCCCTCTCAGATGCCAGCTGCTGTCACACTAAGATCCCTCTCAGATGCCAGCTGCTGTCACACTAAGATCCCTCTCAGATGCCAGCTGCTGTCACACTAAGATCCCTCTCAGATGCCAGCTGCTGTCACACTAAGATCCCTCTCAGATCCCTGCTGCTGTCACACTAAGATCCCTCTCAGATCCCTGCTGCTATCATGCTAAGATCCCTCTCAGATGCCTGCTGCTGTCACACTAAGATCCCTCTCAGATCCCTGCTGCTGTCACACTAAGATCCCTCTCAGATGCCAGCTGCTGTCACACTAAGATCCCTCTCAGATGCCAGCTGCTGTCACACTAAGATCCCTCTCAGATCCCTGCTGCTGTCACGCTAAGATCCCTCTCAGATGCCAGCTGCTGTCACACTAAGATCCCTCTCAGATGCCAGCTGCTGTCACACTAAGATCCCTCTCAGATCCCTGCTGCTATCATGCTAAGATCCCTCTCAGATCCCTGCTGCTGTCACACTAAGATCCCTCTCAGATGCCAGCTGCTGTCACACTAAGATCCCTCTCAGATCCCTGCTGCTGTCACACTAAGATCCCTCTCAGATGCCAGCTGCTGTCACACTAAGATCCCTCTCAGATCCCTGCTGCTATCATGCTAAGATCCCTCTCAGATCCCTGCTGCTGTCACACTAAGATCCCTCTCAGATGCCAGCTGCTGTCACACTAAGATCCCTCTCAGATCCCTGCTGCTGTCACACTAAGATCCCTCTCAGATGCCAGCTGCTGTCACACTAAGATCCCTCTCAGATCCCTGCTGCTATCATGCTAAGATCCCTCTCAGATCCCTGCTGCTGTCACACTAAGATCCCTCTCAGATCCCTGCTGCTGTCACACTAAGATCCCTCTCAGATGCCAGCTGCTGTCACGCTAAGATCCCTCTCAGATGCCAGCTGCTGTCACGCTAAGATCCCTCTCAGATGCCAGCTGCTGTCACACTAAGATCCCTCTCAGATCCCTGCTGCTATCATGCTAAGATCCCTCTCAGATCCCTGCTGCTGTCACACTAAGATCCCTCTCAGATCCCTCCTGCTGTCACACTAAGATCCCTCTCAGATGCCAGCTGCTGTCACGCTAAGATCCCTCTCAGATGCCAGCTGCTGTCACACTAAGATCCCTCTCAGATGCCAGCTGCTGTCACACTAAGATCCCTCTCAGATGCCAGCTGCTGTCACACTAAGATCCCTCTCAGATGCCAGCTGCTGTCACACTAAGATCCCTCTCAGATGCCAGCTGCTGTCATGCTTAGATCTCTCTTGAATCCAGCTGCTGCCATCGAGTACCAGGGCCCTCTCAGGGTGCCTGGGGGCAGAGCAGACATACATGTTAACTGTTCCCTGTCTGCATGTCTGCATACACCACCCTACTTATCATACGTCCAATAATGTGTGGAACTGAGTAATTGCCTGTGCTTATTGTATGCTTCATGGTCAAAATCCAACCATGAATCATTTAACTCTGCTTTGAATCAATACACCCGCAAGTGATGCTGCCAGCAGCGCGCCAAGAGATCATTCAGTTTGTGGTGAGCTCTAAAAAGTAATGCATTGTATGAATATTTATGGCACCCCATTAAAGTCCATTGAACAAGATGCGAGTAGGAGTTGTGTCTGCAGTGCACAGGATTTAAACTGCATCCCTCTCGGCCCTACGTTCGTCTGTTGGAGAAAATCAGGCAGAGAGAGGTTAGTGATTTGCCCAAGATCACACATTTAGGGCAAGTTGAGCTGAGAAGCTAGGGTTCCAGCCCGAGTTCTTATCACCATTGCCTGCATGTAGGGACTAGTCCGTGTCTCCGACTCTTTGCTTTATCAGGTGTCTACAGTTCTTTGCGAATTATTGTCTTTCTCTCATTAATTACCACTTCTACCGGTGCAACACAACCATAACTGCTAACACCACCATCCTTAGCACCACTCCCATTAACACCATCAATACTCCAAGAAACATACGCCCAAAGTAATATATCCACACAACCAATAGCATACGTCAACACTCACTGCATGATGCTACAACACAACTAGCTAGCTACACTCACACCATGATGCTTCAACACAACCAGCTAGCAACATTCACACCATGATGCTTCAACACAACCAGCTAGCAACATTCACACCATGATGCTTCAACACAACCAGCTAGCAACATTCACACCATGATGCTTCAACACAACCAGCTAGCAACATTCACACCATGATGCTTCAACACAACCAGCTAGCAACATTCACACCATGATGCTTCAACACAACCAGCTAGCAACATTCACACCATGATGCTTCAACACAACCAGCTAGCAACATTCACACCATGATGCTTCAACACAACCAGCTAGCTACACTCACACCATGATGCTTCAACACAACCAGCTAGCAACACTCACACCATGATGCTACAACACAACCAGCTAGCTACACTCACACCATGATGCTTCAACAAAACCAGCTAGCAACATTCACACCATGATGCTACAACACAACCAGCTAGCAACATTCACACCATGATGCTTCAACACAACCAGCTAGCAACATTCACACCATGATGCTACAACACAACCAGCTAGCAACATTCACACCATGATGCTTCAACACAACCAGCTAGCAACATTCACACCATGATGCTACAACACAACCAGCTAGCAACATTCACACCATGATGCTTCAACACAACCAGCTAGCTACACTCACACCAGGATGCTACAACACAACCAGCTAGCTACACTCACACCATGATGCTTCAACACAACCAGCTAGCAACATTCACACCATGATGCTTCAACACAACCAGCTAGCAACATTCACACCATGATGCTTCAACACAACCAGCTAGCAACATTCACACCATGATGCTTCAACACAACCAGCTAGCAACATTCACACCATGATGCTTCAACACAACCAGCTAGCAACATTCACACCATGATGCTTCAACACAACCAGCTAGCTACACTCACACCATGATGCTTCAACACAACCAGCTAGCAACATTCACACCATGATGCTTCAACACAACCAGCTAGCAACATTCACACCATGATGCTTCAACACAACCAGCTAGCTACACTCACACCATGATGCTTCAACACAACCAGCTAGCAACATTCACACCATGATGCTACAACACAACCAGCTAGCTACACTCACACCATGATGCTTCAACAAAACCAGCTAGCTACACTCACACCATGATGCTTCAACACAACCAGCTAGCAACATTCACACCATGATGCTTCAACACAACCAGCTAGCAACATTCACACCATGATGCTTCAACACAACCAGCTAGCAACATTCACACCATGATGCTTCAACAAAACCAGCTAGCTACACTCACCGCATGATGCTTCAACACAACCAGCTAGCAACATTCACACCATGATGCTACAACACAACCAGCTAGCTACACTCACACCATGATGCTTCAACACAACCAGCTAGCTACACTCACACCATGATGCTTCAACACAACCAGCTAGATATACTCACACCATGATGCTTCAACACAACCAGCTAGCAACATTCACACCATGATGCTTCAACACAACCAGCTAGATATACTCACACCATGATGCTTCAACACAACCAGCTAGCAACATTCACACCATGATGCTTCAACACAACCAGCTAGCTACACTCACACCATGATGCTACAACACAACTAGCTAGCTACACTCACACCATGATGCTTCAACACATCCAGCTAGCAACATTCACACCATGATGCTTCAACACGACTAGCTAGCAACATTCACACCATGATGCTTCAACACAACCAGCTAGCTACACTCACACCATGATGCTTCAACACAACCAGCTAGCAACATTCACACCATGATGCCTCAACACAACCAGCTAGCAACATTCACACCATGATGCTTCAACAAAACCAGCTAGCTACACTCACACCATGATGCTTCAACACAACCAGCTAGCAACATTCACACCATGATGCTACAACACAACCAGCTAGCTACACTCACACCATGATGCTTCAACACAACCAGCTAGCAACATTCACACCATGATGCTTCAACACAACCAGCTAGCAACATTCACACCATGATGCTTCAACACGACTAGCTAGCAACACTCACACCATGATGCTTCTACACAACCAGCTAGATATACTCACACCATGATGCTTCAACACGACTAGCTAGCAACATTCACACCATGATGCTTCAACACAACCAGCTGACTACACCCACACCATGATGCTTCAACACAACCAGCTAGCAACATTCACACCATGATGCTTCAACACAACCAGCTAGCAACACTCACACCATGATGCTTCAACACAACCAGCTAGATATACTCACACCATGATGCTTCAACAAAACCAGCTAGCTACACTCACACCATGATGCTTCAACACAACCAGCTAGCAACATTCACACCATGATGCTTCAACACAACCAGCTAGCAACATTCACACCATGATGCTTCAACAAAACCAGCTAGCTACACTCACACCATGATGCTTCAACACAACCAGCTAGCAACATTCACACCATGATGCTTCAACAAAACCAGCTAGCTACACTCACACCATGATGCTTCAACACAACCAGCTAGCAACATTCACACCATGATGCTACAACACAACCAGCTAGCTACACTCACACCATGATGCTTCAACACAACCAGCTAGCTACACTCACACCAGGATGCTTCAACACAACCAGCTAGCAACATTCACACCATGATGCTACAACACAACCAGCTAGCTACACTCACACCATGATGCTTCAACACAACCAGCTAGCAACATTCACACCATGATGCTTCAACACAACCAGCTAGCTACACTCACACCATGATGCTTCAACACAACCAGCTAGCAACATTCACACCATGATGCTTCAACAAAACCAGCTAGCTACACTCACACCATGATGCTTCAACACAACCAGCTAGCAACATTCACACCATGATGCTACAACACAACCAGCTAGCTACACTCACACCATGATGCTTCAACACAACCAGCTAGCTACACTCACACCAGGATGCTTCAACACAACCAGCTAGCAACATTCACACCATGATGCTACAACACAACCAGCTAGCTACACTCACACCATGATGCTTCAACACAACCAGCTAGCAACATTCACACCATGATGCTTCAACACAACCAGCTAGCAACATTCACACCATGATGCTTCAACACAACCAGCTAGCTACACTCACACCAGGATGCTACAACACAACCAGCTAGCTACACTCACACCATGATGCTTCAACACAACCAGCTAGCAACATTCACACCATGATGCTTCAACACAACCAGCTAGCAACATTCACACCATGATGCTTCAACACGACTAGCTAGCAACACTCACACCATGATGCTTCTACACAACCAGCTAGATATACTCACACCATGATGCTTCAACACGACTAGCTAGCAACATTCACACCATGATGCTTCAACACAACCAGCTGACTACACCCACACCATGATGCTTCAACACAACCAGCTAGCAACATTCACACCATGATGCTTCAACACAACCAGCTAGCAACATTCACACCATGATGCTTCAACACAACCAGCTAGATATACTCACACCATGATGCTTCAACACAACCAGCTAGCTACACTCACACCATGATGCTTCAACACAACCAGCTAGCTACACTCACACCACGATGCTTCAACACAACCAGCTAGCAACATTCACACCATGATGCTTCAACACAACCAGCTAGCAACACTCACACCATGATGCTTCTACACAACCAGCTAGATATACTCACACCATGATGCTTCTACACAACCAGCTAGATATACTCACACCATAATGATTCAACACACCCAGCATCCTTCATAGGCCAACACACCCAGCATCCTTCATAGGCCAACACACCCAGCATCCTTCATAGGCCAACACACCCAGCATCCTTCATGGGCCAGCACACCCAACATCCTTCATAGGCCAACACTCCCAGCATCCTTCATAGGCCAACACACCCAGCATCCTTCATGGGCCAGCACACCCAGCATCCAGCATCCTTCATAGGCCAACGCTCCCAGCATCCTTCATAGGCCAACACACCCAGCATCCTTCTGTCACTACATTAGTACTGATTAAAGTTCTCATATCTATCTGCTGAAGGGCTGCTACACATAAGATAGCCAGGCTATTGAACAGTGTGCAAAGCTCACGGCTAGACTGCCTATACTGGAGACAGAGAAAACAGCACCATGGGCTGCCCACAGCTGAATTGGCTCTCGTTAGCCACACGGGTCAATACGGACACACTTTACACTGAATTGGCTCTAGGTAGCCACACGTGTTAACACGGACACACTTTACTCTGAATTGGCTCTAGGTAGCCACATGTGTAAACACGGACACACTTTACGCTGAATTTGCTCTAGGTAGCCACACGTGTTAACACGGACACACTTTACTCTGAATTGGCTCTAGGTAGGCACTGCAGTGGATATCTGCAGTGGATCTGTTGGTAAATGTCTGCAGTGGGCCTCCTGTTCGATGTCTGCTATGCACCTCCTGGTTGATGTCTGCAGTGCTCCTCCATGTTAATGTCTGCAGTGTGTCTCTTGGTTGATGTCTGCAGTGCGCCTCCTGGTTGATGTTGCAGTGCACCTCCTGGTTGATGTCTGCATGGCACCTCCTGGTTGATGTCTGCAATGCGTATCCTGGTTTCTGTCTGCAGGGCACCTCCTGGTTGATGTCTTCAGTGCACCTCCTGGTTGATGTCTGCAGGGCGCCTCCTGGTTGATGTCTGCAGGGCACCTCCTGGTGGATGTCTGCAGTGCTCCTCCTGGTTGATGTCTGCAATGCGTATCCTGGTTTCTGGGTGCAGTGTACCTCCTGGTTGATGTCTTCAGTGCACCTCGTGGTTGATGTCTACAGGGCACCTCCTGGTTGATGTGATGTCTGCAGGGCACCTCCTGGTGGATGTCTGCAGTGCTCCTCCTGGTTGATGTCTGCAGTGCTCCTCCATGTTAATGTCTGCAGTGCGTCTCTTGGTTGATGTCTGCAGTGCGCCTCCTGGTTGATGTCTGCAGTGCACCTCCTGGTTGATGTCTGCAGGGCACCTCCTGGTTGATGTCTGCAGAGCACCTCCTGGTTGATGTCTGCAGGGCACCTCCTGGTTGATATCAGCAGTGCACCTCCTGGTTGATGTCTGCCGTATGCCACCTATTTGAGGTCTACAGTGCACCTCCGGGTTAATGTCTGCAGTGCACCACCTGCTTGATGTCTGCAATGCGTATCCTGGTTTCTGTGTGCAGTGTACCTCCTGGTTGAATTCTTCAGTGCACCTCCTGGTTGATGTCTGCAGGGCACCTCCTGGTTGATGTCTGCAGGGCACCTCCTGGTGGATGTCTGCAGTGCTCTCCTGGTTGATGTCTGCAGTGCTCCTCCATGTTAATGTCTGCAGTGCGTCTCTTGGTTGATGTCTGCAGTGCGCCTCCTGGTTGATGTCTGCAGTGCACCTCCTGGTTGATGTCTGCAGGGCACCTCCTGGTTGATGTCTGCAGAGCACCTCCTGGTTGATGTCTGCAGGGCACCTCCTGGTTGATATCTGCAGTGCACCTCCTGGTTGATGTCTGCCGTATGCCACCTATTTGAGGTCTACAGTGCACCTCGGGTTAATGTCTGCAGTGCACCTCCTGCTTGATGTCTGCAGTGCGCCTCCTGCTGTATATCTACATTGCACCTACTACTTGATGTCTACAAGTCACCTCCTGGTTAATGTCTGCACTGCGCCTCCTATTTGATGTCTACAGTTCACCTCGTGGTTGATGTTTCCAGTGCACCTCCTCTTTGATGTCTGCAATGTACAAGCAGTGCACCTCCTGGTTGATGTCAGCAGTGCACCTCCTGTTTGATGTCTGCAGTGTGCCTGCTGGTTGAAGTCTGCAGCACACAAGTAGTGTGCCTCCTGCTTGAAGTCTTGAGTACACTTCCTTGTTGATGGCTGCAGTGCTCCTTCTTGTAGATGTTTGCAGTGCACCTCCTGGTTGACTTCAGCAGTGCGTCTCTTAGTTGATGCCTGTAGTGTGCCTCCTGGTTCATGTCTGCAGTGCATCTCCTGGTTGATGTCTGCAGAGAGTCTACTGGTTGATGTCTGCAGTGTGCCTCTTTGTTGATGTCTGCATTGATTCTCCTGGTTGGGAAATGCCGTGCACATCCTGGTTGATGTCTGATGTGTGTCTCCTCGTTCCTGTCTTCAGTGCACCTCCTATTTAATACTTGCAGTGTACCTCCTGATTGATGTCTGCATTGTGAATTCTGGTTGATGTGTGCAGTGCGCCTACTGGTTGATGTCTGCAGTGTGCCTCCTGGTCGATGTCTGCAGTGCGTCTCCTTGTTGATATCTACTGTGCTCCTCCTTGTTGATATCTGCAGTGCATCTCCTGATTGATGTCTGAAGTGGGCCTTCTGGTTGATGTCTGCAGCGCACCTTCTGGTCGATGTCTGATGTGCGTTTCCTGATTGATGTCTGCAGTGGGCCTTCTGTTTGATGTCTGCAGTGCACCTTCTGGGCGGTGTCTGATGTGCGTCTCCTGGCTAATGTCTGCAGTGCACCTCCTGGTTGATGTCTGCTGTGCGTTTCCTGCTTGATGTCTGCAGTGTGCCTCCTGCTTTATATCTACAGTGCACCTACTGCTTGATGTCTACAGTGCACCTCCTGGTTAATGTCTGCAGTGTGCCTCCTCTTTGATATCTACAGTGCACCTCGTTGTTGATGTCTCCAGTGCACCTCCTCTTTGAGTTTGAGTTTAAAGCATTTATAGAGCGCGCGTTCACCTGGCGGTTTCATGGCGCTAGCGTACAGAACCCAGAGGACAAAAACATCAGGGGAGAGGCAGAACAAAACAATTACAGTGGAAAGGCTTGTGCGAAGAGAAACGTTTTTAAAGCCTTTCGGAAGAGTGAGTATTGGGTAGAAGATCTAAGGTGGGCGGGGAGAGAGTTCCAAAACGCGGGGGCAAGTGTGGAGAATTTCATGCCCCCCCACTTTTTACGCCTAAAGCGGGGAACTGCCAACAGGTGTTGGGAGGATGAGCGCAGCTCCCTGACAGGGGCGTAAGCTTTAATTTCCGAAGAAATGAAAGCAGGGGCTGCGCCAACCCGTGCCTGAAAAGTGATACAGCCCATCTTGAACTGAGGTCGTTCTCGGATAGGGAGCCAGTGCAAGGATTTAAGGAGAGGGGTGACATGGTGAGACTTGGCCAGATTATAAACCAGGCGAGCGGCCTGGTTTTGAACCAGCTGTAATCGCCGCAGACTGTAGGCGGGCATGCCACAATATAATGCATTGCCATAATCGAGGCGAGAGATTACCATCACCAGGAAAAAAAACGGGAAACTTTGCGGATGGTGCGGAGTGAAAGAAAGGAAGAGGACACCACTAGACTGACCTGGGAGTGCAGAGTGAGTTGGTCGTTCAACTTAATCCCAGGGGTTTTCACAGAAGAGGATGGAGAAGGGGAGGGATCCAGGGAGGGGGGCCAAAAAAGAGAGGTCCAGGGACTGGAGCAACCACCTGTTTCAGGTGGTCTTTGATGTCTGCAATGTACAAGCAGTGCACCTCTTGGTTAATGACAGTAGTGCACCTCCTGTTTGATGTCTGCGTTGTGCCACCTGGTTGATGTCTGCAGTTCGCCTCCTTGTTGATATCTACTGTGCGCCTCCTGGTTGATATCTGCAGTGCGCCTCCTGCTTGATGTCTGCAGTGCATCGCCTGGTTGATATCTGCAGTGCGCCTCCTGGTTGATATCTGCAGTGCACCTCCTGGTTCATGTCTGCTGTGGGTCTCATGGTTGCTGTCTGCATTGCGTTTCCTGGTTCCTATCTGCAGTGCACCTCCTGGTTCATGTCTGCTGTGGGTCTCATGGTTGATGTCTGCATTGCGTTTCCTGGTTCCTATCTACAGTGCACCTCCTGGTTGATGTCTGCTGTGCGTTTCCTGCTTGATGTCTGCAGTGCGCCTCCTGCTGTATATCTACAGTGGACCTACTACTTGATGTATACAGTGCTCCTCCTGGTCAATGTCTGCAGTGCGCCTCCTATTTGATGTCTACAATGCACCTCATTGTTAATGTCTCCAGTGCACCTCCTCTATGATATCTGCAATGTACAAGCAGTGCACCTCCTGGTTGATGACAGTAGTGCGCCTCCTGTTTGATGCCTGCAGTTTGCCTGCTGGTTGAAGTCTGCAGCGCACAAGCAGTGTCCCTCCTGCTTGATGTCTGCAGTACACCTCCTTGTTGATGTCTGCAGTGCACCTTCTGGTTGACGTCTGCAATGCATTCCCTAGTTGATGTCTGCAGAGAGTCTCCAGGTTGATGTCTGCAGTGCGCCTCCTGGTTGTTGTCTGCATTGCGTCTCCTAGTTAGTGAATGCAGTGGGCCTCCTGCTTGATGTCTGCAGTGTGTCTCCTGGTCGTTGTCTGCAGTGTACCTCCTGGTTGTTGTCTGCAGTGCGCCTCCTGGTTGATGTCTGCTGCGCATTTCCCGGTTGATGTCTGCAGTGCATCTCCTGGTTCCTGTTTGCAATGCACCTCCGCGTGAATGCCTGCAGAGTGCCTCCTGATTAATGTTGCTGTGCGTCTCCTGGTTCTTGTCTGCAGTGCGCCTCCTGGTTCTTGTCTGCAGTGCGCCTCCTGGTTCTTGTCTGCACCTCCTGGCTCATGTCTGCAGTGTGCCTCCTGGTTGATGTCTGCAGAGTCTCCTGGTATATGTCTGCAATGTACCTCCTGGTTGATGTCTTCAGAGAGTCCCCTGGTTCATGTCTGCAGTGCATCTCCTGGGTGATGTCTGCAGAGAGTCTCCTGCTTGATGTCTGCAGAGAGTCTCCTGGTTCATGTCTTCAGAGCGCCTCCTGGTTGATGTCTGCAGTGTGCCTCCTGGTTCATGTATGCAGTGCGCCTCCTAGTCGACGTCTGCAGTGCGTCTCCAGGTTCCTGTCTGCAGTGCGCCTCCTGGTTCATGTCTGCTGTGCATCAACTGGTTGATGTCTGCATAGCAAAATCTGGTTCATGTCTGCAGTGCGCCTCCTTGTTGATGTCTGCTGTACGTCTCCTGATTGATGTCTGCAATGCGTCTCCTGGTTGCTGTGTGCAGTGTACCTCCTGGTTCATGTCTGATGTGCATCTCCTGGTTCATGTCAGAGCTGACACTTGTCTATTCCTCTTCTCCCTCAACATACCCCAGCAGAGGGGGTATTCCTACTTCTCTGCTAAGCGCCCCTTTTAAAATCCATTCGTCGTGCTGCAGCCAGTTTGTAAATTGTTTTTTTATTTTGGTGTTAACTTTCAGAGACGGACTACACGAGCAGCCTGCTGCTAGTTTATTCATTTTTTTGCCATAGTATCTGTGGGTCTGTCCTGCTAATTGACAAGATTCGAGCTGTGCAGGGTGTACAGCGCCCCCTCATTGAGCTGTGAAGGGTGAACAGCGCCCCTCCACCCAAGTAGGCCCTGACCTAGTGGCCAATAGAACATCACACCTCTGTTTCTACTGAAAGCTACATGAAAGCCAGCAGGCGAAATATATATAGTACACACAATATACTTTATTTGTAGTGCACACAGCATCTTACTTGACAGCCAACAATGATGAGTCTTAATTATATCACATGGAGTACATTTTCTGTGTCAGTATCCCAGCTGGCAAAACACACAAGGTGATGGACGGAATGTTGCACAATGGCAAAATATTCACCCCCAGTCACAGATCTGGGTTTAATCCATCGTTATTTTGCTCACCAAGCCACCCCAGTTCAGACATGGCCATATGCAAATCAGTCTTGACCCTGTGCCTCATAGGAACAGTCCAGCCCGAACTGCCCAGCCATGTCTTCCCTGGACCAGAATCAAGTATCCTAGGACCGGTTTCTGGCTATCAGCTGTCTTCAGCCAGGATAGCTTGACTCCAGTGGCTTAGTGAGCACGGGACCCACGTCTGGGCATACCCTTCCCACATAGGGTGAACAGCAAAACACACAAGATGATGGACGGAATGTTGCACAATGGCAAAACATTTACCCCCAGTCACAGATCTGAGTTTAATCCATCCTTATTTTGCTCACCAAGCCACCCCAGTTTAGACATGGCCATATGCAAATCAGTCTTCCCACATAGGGTGAACAGGGTGAATCAAGCTATCCAGGCTGATGAGGGCTGAATGCCCGAAACCGGTCTTTGGATGCTTGTTTCCAGTCCAGGGAGGACCTGGCTTGGCAGTTCAGGCTAGACTGTTCGCATGGGGCAAAGGGTCAAGACTGATTCGCATATGGCTGGGTCCAAACTGATATGGCATGGTGAGCAAAAAAACGATGTATTTAGGCCAGATCTCTGTACTGGGGTGAATGTATGTCATTGTTCTGCATTCTGTCCATCAACTGTTGTTTTTGCATTTGTCACCCCGAGTGGGACGGGTATGCTCAGACGTGAGTCCCGTGCTCTCCATGCCACTGGAATCAAGCTATCCAGGCTGATGAGGGCTGAAAGCCCGAAACCAGTCTTTGGATGCTAGTTTACAGTCCAGGGAGGACCTGACTTGGCAGTTTGGGCTGGACTGTTCCCACGAGGCACAGGGTCAAGACTGATTTGCATATGGCTGGGTTCAAACTGGAATGGCATGGTGAGCAAACAAACAATGGATTTAGGCCCAGATCTCTGTACTGGGGTGAATGTATGACATTGTTCTGCATCCTGTCCATCAACTGTTGTTTTTGCAGTATCCCAGCTGGGCATCACAAGACACAGGAGAGACAGGGGGAAAAAGCCCTGCTTGAAACAAAAGGGTGAGTCACTGACCGCCCCCCCCCTCCGGAGAACTGGTCTAGCAAGGGGTGCATTTTATGTATGGTATATATGAATGTAGGAACTAAATAAATGAGGTTGTAAAGCAAAGTTCAGCCAAAGAACCCCTTAGACCCTGAGAAAGAGAAATGGGACTGAGAACAGATCTGGACCCATTGTGGGGTCAGCAGACCCTTAACCCAAGACGCGATGTTATCCGTTCAAATGCATGATTAATATAAATTACCATTGCAAATTCAAGGCATTGCACATATCCTTGACAAGATACTTAGAAGACGGGTGGTAATGTAGTTCTAGACAGGTTACATCCCCTGGGGGCGTGGCATCGGGAGCATCGGGTACAAACCCTCGGAGTGTTCACAAAAACGGTGACATTGTGCTGCAGCACACAGCCGCGATATGGGCCGAGGAATAACAGGAAGACAGGGTGAAGAGCGGATACTTTTCATGGGAGAACCTAAGATCTCTCCACTCCAACCGAAGCTGTCCGCACAGGGATGCCAGCCCAGCTGAGACCAGTGGCCCCTGAAGAGGCTACCCACCCAGAGAGCCAACCGCGCGTGGGCAGCGGGTCTGCTGTCTTCTCTCGGACCCTGAGGTCTGCTGGGGTAACTGCAAGCCTCGTCATCACTGGGCACACCCCCCCCCCCCTGCCACATCTCTCCCGCCTGCCAGTGAAAAATGATGCCCCCCCCCCCTGCAAAGTGGGATTGGGCTCTGAGCCTCCACGTCACATATAATTATTGTCCTGAGGCTGCTGGGGGGCTCGTAAAGTGTGGGCCCAGACAGGTATGCCCCTGCCTACAACCCCAACGCTACTTTGAACTATCGACCTCCGAGCAGTCACTTCCGGTTCACCTCTCCTCCAAAGTCCCAGTTCCACTCGTGAATATTAGCGTATGTTTGTCTGGTCATGTTCTGCATGTATGTCGGGCTGTTTGTGTGCCTCTGAAGGCCGGGCTCTGTTTTCTAAGCTTAGCTGTAGTTGTGTTTACAGACACTGAACCTGAAACAGCAGTTTAATTGTAGAGCTCTTTAGAGGCCTGTCTGTGAGACAGAAATATTGATTCACAAGGACTTTCATGAAGATGGAGCGGTGACATGATCTGGGTCTGCGCGAGACCGGATGCTCGAAGCCTTGTAATGACTTTACCCGTCAGCTGGTGCATCAGACAGGTGCCTGGGGAGCCCGGGGGTCAGGGGTGACGCGCTGCTTCTCCGCTGCATCCAATGGGGGCCGTGGGGTTAGGGGAAGTCTCATCAACACACTGCAGGGTGCCCTTGAGAGCTGACGCCCCTGTCCTGATTTTACCTTGGTCGTCTTCTCTCTTTCGTCAACTTTTACTGACTTAGAAATTGTTCCTATTTGGGTGGCGGCTACTTGTTTGGTATGCAGGCTTGTTTTTGTATTGTGGTAGATTGCACATTTGAAATATGCATTTTAAAGGGGGCGGCTCCTCCATTTGAGCGAATGAGAGTCGCCGCACAAGCCCCAGAGCTGAAAAATAAAATGATAATAAAGGTCATTTATTACCATTTTCTTTTTCAGCAACCCGTCCCGAACTAAGGGGCATATTAGCAACGGCTTTATTGCCACTTTATTGGTACTTTTTGCAGCTAAAGCGTAATTTTTTTTATCGCCCTATCAGCAAGCTGTCGCTAACAGACGTTAGCGACAGCTTTCTGGCGATAGCGGGCGGTTTTCCCGTGAAAACAGTCGCTAACACTACTTCCCCCTATTACCAACGCAGGCGAAGCGATAAAAAAAGTTGCACTAAGCGCGATTTCCGCTAGTATGTGACACCTGCTGAAAATCTGACTTACCTGTATTCCTCAATGGGAGGTGGATTTTCAGGCTAAGTCCACCGTGGCATTAATGCGTAAATATAGCTGGATTTCCACCAATATTCAGGTATTTCGCTGCTATCGCTGGATATTTTATCACAGTGGAGATAAACGTTGCTAATAGCAAGTTTTCTCCGCTAAAATACCCAGCGATAGACAGTGATAAAAATAAATGCGCTAAGCGCGTTTTGCGTTAAATATCGCATGTTCTTGCTAATATGTCCCTAAGTGTCAGGTCGGGGCGGGGCCAGCGCTGCGAGTGGTAGCAGCAGGGAGCTGTGCGCTTTAAAATACACGTCTCTTTGGCCGGCTGTCTAGTGACATCCGGCCAAACATGTGCATTTAAACTTCTATAACATAGCTATCTTATACAGCTGGGCTAGGGAAATAGCAGGCTACAGTGAACTTAGGAGAGCTGAGAGTTCCTGTTCTATCCAATCCTGGCGCTGCTCTCATGCTGTCAGAGCAGCGCTTGGATTGGGTAGTGCAGTTTTCTGCATCTGGCATCCAAAAAACACCTAAGAGAGGAGGGCGTTGCACTGCATATGGAAGATAATGATATTGGACTACAATAACCAGAATGCATTATAATCTTGGCGGTGAAGGGTTAACGTTCTCATTCAGAACATTGAGGGTGGTGTGTCACCACAGTGTGACTAATGTTACTTCTTCACAGGACCATGGCGTTGTGGATTAATCCAGTGCACCTAACACAGCAGTTAGGGATACACAGGCCCACAGCACACAGCATTTGCACATTAATTGTGTTTCATTAAAGTGTTGCAGCAACTTTGTTCCTGTCTGAGTGAGGCCACCAGACGTGCGTCAGTGCAGTCAGTCGACCCGAGCATTCCAAGAAATCCTGCTCCAACATAGATGTTTGCTTTGCTGGCATTGACTTGTCGGTGTCCGTTGGGAACTGTGGGGCATATTATCAAGGAACGGCGTTAAAATTATCGCCGCTTTTGCGGGAGGAAACTGCCGCTAAAACGGCGTTAATGGGCTTGATAATATGCCGTAGAGAATTGCAATGGAAGCCCATGTTTACACCAGAACATGGACTTCTATTGGAATTCTCAAAAGGCGATAATTTTAACGCCATTCCTTGATAATTTGCTCCTGTTGTGTACGCTGCTCACGGACTCTGAAATGTATCAATCGCTCAGCATATTATTTTGCTGAAGGTTGACTGGCTCCAGTCCTGCTAACCACTGCGTGGTGCCTGTTGCTGTCTGAGGTATCCTTAATGTCTCCGGAACACGGGGGCTCACGGTTCGATCCCCGGCACCAGCGGCGAGCGAGCCCAGCACCTTGTGACTCTGAGTAATAACTTGCTTAATCTTCCATACAGCCCTCAGTGCTGGGACACCTCTCCAGAATTAGCTGTGTGCTTTACAAATGTTGATATATATATAATGAAGAAAACATTTTGTACAATGCCCATATCGAGTCTGTGTATCCTCTGGCACTCAAGCTGACTCATGTTTATGTCTTCCAACCTCACGCTGACTCGTGTTTATGTCTTCCAACCTCACGCTGACTCGTGTTTATGTCTTCCAACCTCACGCTGACTCGTGTTTATGTCTTCCAACCTCACGCTGACTCGTGTTTATGTCTTTCAACCTCACGCTGACTCGTGTTTATGTCTTCCAACCTCAAGTTGACTCTTGTTTATGTCTTCCAACCTCACGCTGACTCGTGTTTATGTTTTCCAACCTCAAGTTGACTCTTGTTTATGTCTTCCAACCTCACGCTGCCAATCTTGGCCCTCATCCTGCACAGCTGTGCCATTCGAGGTCATCGATTGGTTGCCTGGTTTTCATCCTCATGCTGCATGGTTCATTGCAACAGACTTTGGATCTGGCACAACCTCTCAATGGTGCATCTATACTCCAGACACGAAGTGTGAGCTGCTTCAGGCAATCTGTGAGAGCTTTCTTCCGCTCACACGTGCACATACTGTGTTTTCTTACATTATTGTGTTGGTCTTAGTTTTTATATTGTTTTACAGTTTTCCTTTCATTCATTACACTTTCAGGAAATGTTTCCACCTTCTTTTGGTTGGAGGTATTTTGAGGTGGTATTTCACACTACTTTTCAATGACCTCACATACTTGTAATTTGGTATTATTTACCGCATGCTTTATTTTTCGCATATGGTAAACTTCACATACGGTAGATAGGATAAACAGCGCTCGCGGATCACAGATATGCAATATTCAGTGCATGTGATAAATAGCGCGTGTGTTTTAAAATCATGATCAGACGATTGGGTAAATTCATTCGCTATTTACCGAGACATATGGTAAGTATCACTACATCTCACTCATAGTCAGGGCCTTTGGTCTCTGACACCATTGACTTAGGGGATTTTAATGTCTGGGCCCGCGAGAGTGGAAGCAATGTAGTCAGAAGCTTTGTAGAGGCCATGGTTGTGCCTGCCCTGACACAGAAGGTCAAAGGCCATGCTCATATTGCAGCCCAAACTATGCACCCCATTGTAGCTTTTTCTAGAGTGGTGGAAAGTACAGAGATTCTCTCACCCACCTGGGCCGACCATTGCAACTCATGTATGACCTACTTGTTGTGGTTAGCCAATCCCAAGGTGGCATTTCAGACTTTTAAGTAATGACACCATTCCATTCACACTTCGAGTGATCTAAACCCTATTCAGGCCTATGGCAAGTTTAGAAACACTGGGAGAACACAGATCTTTCGTTTGTCGCGAGGCCCTTCATCGGAACTTTACTGTCTGTCTTTGTCAAACACTTGACTTACCTCCAATCAGCACTTGATTGACCTCCAATCAAAAGAGGGAATCACTTAATAAGCCAAACAATCCTGGCTGAAGAAGGGAAAACTGAAAGTAGCCAAGCTGAACAATTTGGGAACCGCTCAGATGCAGGGGACTCCAGTCTGACTTACAGTAAGATAAGCTTCATTGGTGATTCCATTTCTAAGGAACCAAACACATCTAAAGCCTTATTCCAGGTAGTAGCTAAACCCGCCAAACCTGATAGCACAAAAATGGTAATTATTCAGTGCCAGTTGTTGAGTGGTAAAATGCCTCTGTTTTTTCACAAAAAAACAAGATTATCCATAATAGTATACAGTATTCCCAAGTTGGCTTTATTCCAAATTCTCATTCCAAATTAGCTTCTTCTCCCACTCTTTGTCCACCAGTAGTTTGATCTCAGCGGAGGAGACGTGGACCTTCCTTGCCTCTCTGACACAAGGCTTGTCCGTGGACATCTGCTGTGCCAGGGTTCTACAATCTTCAGCTTCTGCTGTCATACCTCCCCTCACGGCTTATTCTACCTCCTCCTTTTCAACTAGAGGAGCTCCCAATGGTTGGAAGAATTCTGTTGTTAGGCACCTTATAAAACTTTCGGTTTAGGTCCTCTAATTGAATCTAACTATAAAACCAATTTCACTGCTCCCAGCTTAAGGGAGGTTCTCGGAATGCTGACTGGATAAACATCTGGAAGATAATCCATATTATATGTTCATGAGGCAGATGATTTCAGACCCATTCTAGACACCAAGACTATTCCAGTCGTGGTGTTAAATGACCTAAGACTAGACCTGGATTTGGGTGATTCCACTCGCCACCGTTGGCTTGACGTCTCAGTTGCATTTGTCGCAATAGCTCAATAAATCCTGGTCAACTGCAAGGAATGGCATGATAATTCTTCTGTTCTATTCTGTCAGGTAGAAACTGATCCCTCACACTGCTCCATTTCATGCAGAGACTGTTCCGGTTGATTCTGGAGTTCCACAGGGTTCATCGATCTCTCGTGTCTTGTTTAATATCAAGGGATGGTCCCTTGCCAACTTCATAAGGGCTTTTTGTTTCTAGGTCCCCTCTTAGGCAGATGAGCCCAAGTTAATTTTATGGCCTAATAAAGCTTCTAGAAACTTAAGATCTGATCAAAGGGTGTATACAGCGGTCCTACACCAGATAAGCAACAATTTTCGAAGACGTTTCGGCTTCTCAAACGGAAGGGTACTGCTGGGCCGTAATTCTGCTGAGTGCTGGACTCTACGGCCTGTACGCTTGGATGAAGCTCTGCTCTTGGTGGAAAAGGTTAGAAACTTGGGGCCTAATTTAGGTTTTGGTAGACGGGAGACACCATCACAACGGTAACGGCAAGCCCGCCTGCCGAAATATAAATACTATTGTGCCAGAATAACACATCTGCCTAGATGTAAATCAGACCATTGGTTTCTAGATTGAGAATGACCTCAGTCTATAACCAACATAAACTCAATCAATCAATCAATCAGGGGAATTGTAAGCGCGCTACTCACCTGTGAGGGGCTCAAGGCACAGGGGGGGGGTCCGCAGATCTGTTTAGCCGAAGAGTCAGGTCTTGCGGGTCTTCCTGAAGGTGTTCAGGGAGGGTTTGCATCTGATGTCTGAAGGTAGCTCGTTCCAGGTCTTGGCTGCAATGTGAGAGAAGGATCTTCCACCTGCTCTGGCCCTGTGGATGCGTGAGATTTCGGCCAGTGCGAGGTTGGCAGATCAGAGGATTGTTTTGGGTACGTGGAAGTTGATTCTGTCATTGAGGTATTTGGATCCGTTGTTCTGTAGGCATTTGTAGGCGTGAGTAAGGATTTTGAAGGTGACTCTTTTCTCCACGGGGAGCCAGTGGAGTCTACGTGGGTGTCGGCTGATGTATTTGTGCCACGGGATGCCGAGGACGAGTCTGGCGGTGGTGTTCTGTATTGTCTGGAGTTTGGGGAGTAGGGACTAATTGATGCAGGCATAGAGTATGGTTCCATTGTCCAGTCTGCTGGAGATGAGTGTGTGGGTGACTGTCTTCCTTGACTCCAGGGTAACTCAGTTACTTCCTCCTGTTATCTTCAAATGATGGCTCTGAAGCTGATTCTGCTCATCATCCCTGAAGACCTCAGAGAGATTTCAGTTCATTATTTTGTTTTCTCTAGCTTGGACTACACCAGTGCATGCTATCTTGGCCTCTCTCATACTTCATGTCAAGCTTTGCAGCAAGTGCAGAACACTGCCAGGCAGCTTATCCCCCATCTTGAAAGGTTCGACATGATCTCGGAGACTCATCGGAAGCCGCACTGGCTGCACTGGTATTGGGCCAACGTAATCTTTTTTCAGTGCTTGCTACTCAGACCGCTTTCCCAATGTGCTCTCCAACAAGAGACTGTGGGGCATATTATCAAGGAATTGAGTTAAAATTATCGCTGCTTTAGCGGCAGAAAACTGCTGCTAAAGCGGCGATAATGGGCTTGATAATACGCCTTTGAGAATTCCAATAGAAGCACGGGTTCACAGCAGAACATGGGCTTCTATTGGAATTCTCAAGTGTGTATTATCAAGTCCATTATCACCGCTTTAGCAGCAGTTTTCTGCCGCTAAAGCAGCGATAATTGTAACACCGTTCCTAGATAATATGCTCCTTTATTATTTACTGGCAGTATCGCACTTCCTAAGATCCTGGTCCGGTTGGAATTCTTCTAGGTTCCTGCACCATGCCTCTGGAATGCCATTCTTCCACACCTTTGTAAAATTAAGGAATATTAAAAAAAATTTTCAAGTGTAAAACTTGATTTATTTTGCTGATTGAGTAACCATATTAGGAAGTATCAGTTAAAGCGCCAAGATGCAGACAGTCGGTAGTCTGCATTATATACCTTCCTTCATTCATTCTTCACATAGCGAGAGCACCACACAAGACTACAGCACAAGCTGTACTTGTTTTGTGTGCTGTGAAGTAGATTTGCGATACCAAAGGGGATGATGGACGGAGCGTTTGAGCAAATCAAACCCTCACCCCCAGTCAACTGATCTGGGTTTAATCCATCATCATTCTTTAGCTCACTCCACCACCCCAGTTCACACATGGCCATATGCAAATCAGTCTGACCCTGTGCCTCATGGAAACAGTCCAGCCCGAACTGCCAAGCCATGTCTTCCTTGGACCGGAAACAAGCATCCTGGGACCATTTTCGGGTTCATAACCCTCATCAGCCAGGCTATCTTGAACCCAGTGGCAGAGTGAGCAAGGGACCCACGTCTGTGCATACCCTGCCAACTCAGGGCGAACAAAGCGATACCAAAGGGGATGATGGACTGAGCGTTTGAGCAAATCAAACACTCATCCCCAGTCAACTGATCTGGGTTTAATCCATCATCATTCTTTAGCTCACTACACCACCCGAGTTCAGACATGGCCATATGCAAATCAGTCTGACCCTGTTCCTCATGGGAACAGTCCAGCCCGAACTGCAGAGCAATGTCTTCCCTGGACCGGAAACAAGCATCCTGGGATCGGTTTTGGGTTCATAACCCTCATCAGCCAGACTATCTTGAATCCAGTGGTAGAGTGAGCAAGGGACCCACGTCTGGGCATACCCTACCAACTCAGGGCGAACAAAGCGATACCAAAGGGGAAGGCGGACGGAGCGTTTGAGCAAATCAAACACTCACCCCCAGTCAACTGATCTGGGTTTAATCCATCATCATTCTTTAGCTCACTCCACCACCCCAGTTGAGACAAAAGTAGATTTGTGCACATACCTCTGTCTGAAGATACTTGGACCTGCTATGAATGTACTATGGCACGGTTCTACTGCAGTAGTCGAGGGGCGGTGCCACACGTTTGTGAGAGGGCACTACCCTAGTGTAAAACACGTGTATGATAGGAGCATCGCCCTAGTAGAGAACATAATGGTGGGCTGTGTTACACTTTCTGGCGATAGGGCCACCGTCCTAGTGGAGAACACACTGAGCGGAACCACACATGCTTGTGATCAGGGCACCGTCCTAGTGAAGAACACCATGGGCTGAACCACACACGCTTGTTATCGGGGCACCGTCCTAGTGGAGAAAACAATGAGCTGAACCACACATGCTTGTGATCGGGGCACCGTCCAAGTGAAGAACACCATGGGCTGAACCACACACGCTTGTGATCGGGGCACCGTCCTAGTGAAGAACACCATGGGCTGAACGACACACGCTTGTGATCGGGGCACCGTCCTAGTGGAGAGCACAATGGGCTGAACCACACACGCTTGTGATTGGGCCACCGTCCTAGTGAAGAACACAATGAGCTGAACCACAAACGTTTGTGATCGGGGTACCGTCCTAGTGTAGAACACTATGAGCTGAACCACACACGCTTCTCATCGGGGTACCGTCCTAGTGGAGAACACAATTAGCTGAACTACACACGCTTGTGATTGGGCCACCGTCCTAGTGTAGAACACTATGAGCTGAACCACACACACTTGTGATTGGGGTACTGTCCTAGTGTAGAACACAATGAGCTGAACCACACACGCTTGTGATTGGGCCACCGTCCTAGTGTAGACCACTATGAGCTGAACCACACACGCTTGTGATCGGGGTACCGTCCTAGTGTAAAACACTATGAGCTGATCCACACACGCTTGTGATCGGGGTACCCTCCTAGTGGAGAACACAATGAGCTGAACCACACATGCTTGTGATTGGGCCACCGTCCTAGTGTAGAACACTATGAGCTGAACCACACACGCTTGTGATCGGGGTACCGTCCTAGTGTACAACACTATGAGCTGAACCACACATGCTTGTGATCGGGGTACCGTCCTAGTGTAGAACACTATGAACTGAACCACACACGCTTGTGATTGGGGTACTGTCCTAGTGTAGAACACTATGAGCTGAACCACACACGCTTGTGATTGGAGTACTGTCCTAGTGTAGAACACAATGCGCTGAACCACACACGCTTGTGATTGGGCCACCGTCCTAGTGTAGAACACTTTGAGCTGAACCACACACGCTTGTGATCGGGGTACCGTCCTAGTGTAGAACACAATGAGCTGAACCACACACGCTTGTGATCGGGGCACCGTCCTAGTGAAGAACACCATGGGCTGAACCACACACACTTGTGATCGGGGTACCGTCCTAGTGGAGAACACAATGAGCTGAACCACACACGTTTGTGATCGGGGTACCGTCCTAGTGGAGAACACAATGAGCTGAACCACACACGCTTGTGATTGGGCCACCGTCCTAGTGTAGAACACAATGAGCTGAACCACACACGCTTGTGATTGGGCCACCGTCCTAGTGGAGAACACTATGAGCTGAACCACACACGCTTGTGATTGGGCCACCGTCCTAGTGTAGAACACTATGAGCTGAACCACACACGCTTGTGATCGGGGAACCGTCCTAGTGTAGAACACTATGAGCTGAACCACACACGCTTGTGATCGGGGTACCGTCCTAGTGTAGAACACTATGAGCTGAACCACACATGCTTGTGATAGGGGTACCGTCCTAGTGAAGAACACTATGAGCTGAACCACACACGCTTATGATTGGGCCACCGTCCTAGTGTAGAACACTATGAGCTGAACCACACACACTTGTCATTGGGCCACCGTCCTAGTGTAGAACACTATGAGCTGAACCACACACGCTTGTGATTGGGCCACCGTCCTAGTGTAGAACACTATGAGCTGAACTACACACGCTTGTGATCGGGGTACCGTCCTAGTGTAGAACACTATGAGCTGAACCACACACGCTTGTGATCGGGGAACCGTCCTAGTGTAGAACACTATGAGCTGAACCACACACACTTGTGATCGGGGTACCGTCCTAGTGTAGAACACTATGAGCTGAACCACACATGCTTGTGATAGGGGTACCGTCCTAGTGAAGAACACTATGAGCTGAACCACACACGCTTATGATTGGGCCACCGTCCTAGTGTAGAACACTATGAGCTGAACCACACACGCTTGTTATTGGGCCACCGTCCTAGTGTAGAACACTATGAGCTGAACCACACACGCTTGTGATCGGGGTACCGTCCTAGTGTAGAACACTATGAGCTGAACCACACACGCTTCTGATCGGGGTACCGTCCTAGTGGAGAACACAATGAGCTGCACCACACACGCTTGTGATCGGGGCACCGTCCTAGTGAAGAACACTATGGGCTGAACCACACACGCTTGTGATCGGGGTAACGCCCTAGTGGAGAACACAATGAGCTGAACAACACATCGTTTGTGATCGGGGTACCGTCCTAGTGGAGAACACAATGAGCTGAACCACACACGCTTGTGATTGGGCCACCGTCCTAGTGTAGAACACAATGAGCTGAAACACAAACGCTTGTGATTGGGCCACCGTCCTAGTGGAGAACACAATGAGCTGAACCACACAAGCTTGTGATTGGGCCACCGTCCTAGTGTAGAACACTATGAGCTGAACCCCACACGCTTGTGATCGGGGTACCGTCCTAGTGTAGAACACAATGAGCTGAACCACACACACTTGTGATTGGGGTACCGTCCTAGTGTAGAATACTATGAGCTGAACCATACACGTTTGTGATCGGGGTACCGTCCTAGTGAAGAACACAATGAGCTGAACCACACACGCTTGTAATTGGGCCACCGTCCTAGTGTAGAACACTATAAGCTGAACCACACACACTTGTGATTGGGCCACCGTCCTAGTGGAGAACACAATGAGCTGAACCACACACACTTGTGATTGGGCCACCGTCCTAGTGTAGAACACTATGAGCTGAACCACACACGCTTGTGATCGGGGTACCGTCCTAGTGTAGAACACTATGAGCTGACCCACACACGCTTGTGATCGGGGTACCGTCCTAGTGTAGAACACTATGAGCTGAACCACACACGCTTCTGATCGGGGTACCGTCCTAGTGTAGAACTCTATGAGCTGAACCACACACGCTTGTGATTGTGCCACCGTCCTAGTGTAGAACACTATGAGCTGCACCACACACGCTTGTGATAGGGGTACCGTCCTAGTGGAGAACACAATGAGCTGAACCACACACGTTTGTGATCGGGGTACCGTCCTAGTGGAGAACACAATGAGCTGAACCACACACGCTTGTGATTGGGCCACCGTCCTAGTGTAGAACACAATGAGCTGAACCACACACACTTGTGATTGGGCCACCGTCCTAGTGGAGAACACTATGAGCTGAACCACACACGCTTGTGATTGGGCCACCGTCCTAGTGTAGAACACTATGAGCTGAACCACACACGCTTGTGATCGGGGAACCGTCCTAGTGTAGAACACTATGAGCTGAACCACACACGCTTGTGATCGGGGTACCGTCCTAGTGTAGAACACTATGAGCTGAACCACACATGCTTGTGATAGGGGTACCATCCTAGTGAAGAACACTATGAGCTGAACCACACACGCTTATGATTGGGCCACCGTCCTAGTGTAGAACACTATGAGCTGAACCACACAGACTTGTGATTGGGCCACCGTCCTAGTGTAGAACACTATGAGCTGAACCACACACGCTTGGGATTGGGCCACCGTCCTAGTGTAGAACACTATGAGCTGAACTACACACGCTTGTGATCGGGGTACCGTCCTAGTGTAGAACACTATGAGCTGAACCACACACGCTTGTGATCGGGGAACCGTCCTAGTGTAGAACACTATGAGCTGAACCACACACACTTGTGATCGGGGTACCGTCCTAGTGTAGAACACTATGAGCTGAACCACACATGCTTGTGATAGGGGTACCGTCCTAGTGAAGAACACTATGAGCTGAACCACACACGCTTATGATTGGGCCACCGTCCTAGTGTAGAACACTATGAGCTGAACCACACACGCTTGTTATTGGGCCAACGTCCTAGTGTAGAACACTATGAGCTGAACCACACACGCTTGTGATCGGGGTACCGTCCTAGTGTAGAACACTATGAGCTGAACCACACACGCTTCTGATCGGGGTACCGTCCTAGTGGAGAACACAATGAGCTGCACCACACACGCTTGTGATCGGGGCACCGTCCTAGTGAAGAACACTATGGGCTGAACCACACACGCTTGTGATCGGGGTAACGCCCTAGTGGAGAACACAATGAGCTGAACAACACATCGTTTGTGATCGGGGTACCGTCCTAGTCGAGAACACAATGAGCTGAACCACACACGCTTGTGATTGGGCCACCGTCCTAGTGTAGAACACAGTGAGCTGAAACACAAACGCTTGTGATTGGGCCACCGTCCTAGTGGAGAACACAATGAGCTGAACCACACAAGCTTGTGATTGGTCCACCGTCCTAGTGTAGAACACTATGAGCTGAACCCCACACGCTTGTGATCGGGGTACCGTCCTAGTGTAGAACACAATGAGCTGAACCACACACACTTGTGATTGGGGTACCGTCCTAGTGTAGAATACTATGAGCTGAACCATACACGTTTGTGATCGGGGTACCGTCCTAGTGAAGAACACAATGAGCTGAACCACACACGCTTGTAATTGGGCCACCGTCCTAGTGTAGAACACTATAAGCTGAACCACACACACTTTTGATTGGGCCACCGTCCTAGTGGAGAACACAATGAGCTGAACCACACACACTTGTGATTGGGCCACCGTCCTAGTGTAGAACACTATGAGCTGAACCACACACGCTTGTGATCGGGGTACCGTCCTAGTGTAGAACACTATGAGCTGAACCACACACGCTTGTGATCGGGGTACCGTCCTAGTGTAGAACACTATGAGCTGAACCACACACGCTTCTGATCGGGGTACCGTCCTAGTGTAGAACTCTATGAGCTGAACCACACACGCTTGTGATTGTGCCACCGTCCTAGTGTAGAACACTATGACCTGCACCACACACGCTTGTGATAGGGGTACCGTCCTAGTGTAGAACACTATGAGCTGAACCACACACGCTTGTGATAGGGGTACCGTCCTAGTGAAGAACACTATGAGCTGAACCACACACGCTTGTGATAGGGGTACCGTCCTAGTGAAGAACACTATGAGCTGAACCACACATGCTTGTGATCGGGGGACCGTCCTAGTGGAGAACACAATGAGCTGAACCACACACGCTTGTGATTGGGCCACCGTCCTAGTGTAGAACACTATGAGCTGAACCACACACACTTGTGTTTGGGCCACCGTCCTAGTGTAGAACACTATGAGCTGAACCACACACACTTGTGATTGGGCCACCGTCCTAGTGTAAAACACTATGAGCTGAACCACACACGCTTGTGATTGGGCCACCGTCCTAGTGTAGAACACTATGAGCTGAACCACACACGCTTGTGATCGGGGTACCGTCCTAGTGTAGAACACTATGAGCTGAACCACACACACTTGTGATCGGGGTACCGTCCTAGTGTACAACACTATGAGCTGTACAACACACGCTTGTGATAGGGGTACCGTCCTAGTGGAGAACACGATGGGCTGCGCCACACACGCTGGTTATAGGGGCACTGTCCTACTGAAGAGCACTATGCGCTGCGCCACACACGCTTGTGATAGGGGTACCGTCCTATTGGAGAACACTATGGGCTGAACCACACCCACTTGTGATCGGGGCACCGTCCTAGTGAAGAACACAATGAGCTGAACCACACACGCTTGTGATTGGGCCACCGTCCTAGTGTAGAACACTATGAGCTGAACCACACACGCTTGTGATTGGGCCACCGTCCTAGTGTAGAACACTATGAGCTGAACCACACACGCTTGTGATTGGGCCACCGTCCTAGTGTAGAACACTATGAGCTGAACCACACACGCTTGTGATTGGGCCACCGTCCTAGTGTAGAACACTATGAACTGAACCACACACGCTTGTGATTGGGCCACCGTCCTAGTGTAGAACACTATGAACTGAACCACACACGCTTGTGATTGGGCCACCGTCCTAGTGTAGAACACTATGAGCTGAACCACACACGCTTATGATTGGGCCACCGTCCTAGTGTAGAACACTATGAACTGAACCACACACGCTTGTGATTGGGCCACCGTCCTAGTGTAGAACACTATGAGCTGAACCACACACGCTTATGATTGGGCCACCGTCCTAGTGTAGAACACTATGAACTGAACCACACACGCTCGAGATAGTGGCAACGTCCTAGTGGAGAACACAAAGGGCAGTGCCACACACGCTTGTGATAGGGGCACTGTCCTAGCCCTCGATGGGCTGCGCTGCACACGCTGGGACAGGGGGCCGTCCTACTGAAGAGCACTATGCTCTGCGCCACACACGCTGGAGATAGAGGCACCGTCCTAGTGGAGAACCCGGGGGCTGCCGCCTTCCTACCCTCGTGCCACATCTCTCCAGGGCACTCGAGTTTCACTTCCGGCCACAAAGCTGGCTCTGGCCAGTGACCTCCTCCCTGGGAGGCTGGCAGGGGAGGCCGGGGTGACCGGCCCGGACAGCTGCGCGCTGCCCTCCCGTGACAAGCAAGGAACAGCTGAGGGTGAGTGCCAGCCGTCGGGGCAGCCTTTCAACAGGGCCCGGTCTCCTGGGGTCACATGAACCCTCCTCCTCTCAGGCCGCGCTGCAGGGGCTGGGCCAGGTGCCCTCTCCCGCCCCCACACTGGGGCGCAGCGCAGGGCGTCCGATCCCCACAGGTGCCAGTTGTAAGTGGGTCACACTGCCGGAGAGAGAGCCCCGCTCCTTTCCGCAAACACTTGAATCAGAGGCAGATTTCATAGTAGTGCTTAGACTCCTGACACCGCACCGCTTTGGAACGAGCAGGCGGTGGGCAGGGGTCAGGCACGTCTGGCATAGTTCGTTCCCGCCAGAAGAGACAATCTTCACCAGTGACGTAACCGAAACTGCTGGCCTGCGGAGTTCACTGTCCAGCGCCGGGAGGAGCCTGGTATAATCAGTGCATCAGGTTCAGTAGCACCGGGGTGTGTGAGGACCCCAATGAACGTATGCTGTGGCTGCCTTTACTTTCCTGACCAGTGGGACGGGAGCCAGATTCCTTTCTTGCACCAGGCTCCCGAGCCAGATTCCATCAGGTGCATCAGGTTCAGTAGCACCGGGGTATGTGAGGACCCCAATACACGCCAGCTGTGGCTGCCTTTACTTTCCTGACCAGTGGGACGGGAGCCAGATTCCTTTCTTGCACCAGGCTCCCGAGCCAGATTCCATCAGGTGCATCAGGTTCAGTAGCACCGGGGTATGTGAGGACCCCAATACACGCCAGCTGTGGCTGCCTTTACTTTCCTGACCAGTGGGACGGGAGCCAGATTCCTTTCTTGCACCAGGCTCCCGAGCCTGGGAAATTTCATGGGAAAGTTGCTGCATTTCCCAGTAGACCAGTCCAGTCTGCATATGCACTGCTAGTCGGCCATTGTCCGCCCATGCAATAACAATACCAGATGAAAACATCTGCTCACTTCATTAATCACATAGATCTAGGGTCATATTGGGGCAAAAAAATTGGACTGGGCACCCAAAATAAAGTGGCCCACATTTGCAGATCGGAACCTTTCAAGAATCTTTGTGTGGCTAGCAGTAGGGGCTTATTTTGGAGACAAATTTGTGGTAAATTATGGGGCATATGATCAAGAATGGCGTAAAAATTATTGCCGCTTTAGCAGCAGGAAACTGCCGCTAAAGCGGCGATAACGGGCTTGATAATATGCCCTTGAGAATTCCCATAGAAGCCCAGGTTCCCACCAGAACGTGGGCTTCTATGGGAATTCACAAGGGCATATTATCAAGCTCATTATCTCCGCTTTAGCGGCAGTTTCCTGCTGCTAAAGCGGCGATCATTTTAACCCTTTCCATTCTCATGACGAGCTGAGCTCGTAATGAGGCGCGGCGCTCCGGTGCTCATGACGAGCTCAGCTCGTAATGAGGCGCGGCGCTCCGGTGCTCATGACGAGCTCAGCTCGCCATGAGCCGTGGAACGCTCACACGTGGGGATAATTCCCCTGCGGTGCTGGGCATTCCACGGGAACGGGTGTGGTCATGAACACCGGGGCGCTGCGTGCGCCCCCCGCCTCCCAGCACAGCGGGTGAATTACCCCCGCACGGAAGGGGTTAACGCCGTTCTTGATAATATACCTATGTTTTTCAAAGTTTGAAAGGCCCGTAGCATCATCTAAGACTGGAAACACCTTTAATCCCCTACAGATCACCCAACTGTCTTCTGACGCGTACCTTCGGGTCCATAAAGCACTCACCGTCAGGTCCCTGAACGCGTTGCACTCTCTTAGATCTCCAATCCCTTGGTCCCACTCAGATCTCTGGATCCCCTGTCAGGACCTACAACTCCTGGTCATTCTTAGGGATTCTCAGTCTCTTCTAACGTGCATGGCCTCAAAGGTTCACTCTCATCCTCAGGTCTGTAGGCTTCTTCTCACCTCAGGGACCATAGGTCCTGCACATTCTAAGGACATGAGGCTTTTACTCCCTGTAAGTTGGTCCCTAAACTACCCACTTACCAACGTGACCCTTATTCTATTTTCCACTCTTTGCCCCCCTGCGGATCCTGCTTACGCTCAGATCCAGAGGCTTCAGCTCACTCTCAGGTGCTTGTGGATTCCAGCTCGTCTTCTTGTCACCTGATTTCCCTTCTTACCCTGAGGCTCAGTAGCGCTTGCTCACCCATACCTCAAAGCTTCAGGGTACCCCCAGTTCACTGAGAACCATGTTCACTAAGAGATTTTGCAAAGCTTATACTACTGTGTAGTTCCCTTGCTGTTTGGCACAGGGTCACCACCGAATCTTTAAAGCTTCTATTTACTATAATTGGGCATTGGTGGGGGTGGATATTTCTTTCAGGGGTACGGCTTCATTTAGGTCCCTCAGCCATCTGCTCACCCTCAGCTTCATACTCACTCTCAGTTACCCAATGCCTTGCTCCCTCTCAGGTCTTTAAAGGGTCCTGACTGCACCATTGACTCCTGCAGTTAGTAGCTTCCTGCTTTAGCAAACCACAAATTTCTTGGAAGATCACCATTCACTATAGAAAGTCAATGGGTTTCGGTCTTTGTGAGTACTTTAATTTCTGCAGTCTTCAAAAGGTGATTCTAGGAAGTGGATTCAGCACCACATCTATGTCTCTGCCAACTTCTAAAACAAGCTGCTTTCGACTGTAGCGTCAGAGAACTCAGGAGTGTGTATGAGGCACTAATCCGGCTGTTCCTTATACTTACTGACCAGGAAATGTCTGGTATCTTCTACTCCATCATTGGTTTGTTTAATCGTTTGCTGTACACTCTTTTTCTCCATTAGCCATCTCCTTTCTCTCCACCTTTGTTTCTTGTAGAAGGCTGGCTTAGTATATTATTAAACTGAGCTTGTAAAGCACCTGGTTACACTGACCAGTGTGATCCGCGCACACACGTATTTAAGTGAATCACTTTCCACTAAACCAGACAACCCTTATGGTTATTTTAGTGGTATTAGACAACCATAGAAAGTTTTAAATTGGAAAGGGGTTGGGGCAACAACCTACCACATCTGCCATACCGTAAGGGCAACTCATTTTATCCTGAATGAGGTACACATAACCAGAAGTTTAACTCCTTTCAACTTCTAAATGAGAAACCTCCAAAATTCACATCAATATTTAACAGTTCAGCACCCTGAATTGACCAAATGTATCTCACGTGCTAGGTAAAGTTTCAGCAAAATTCTCACAGGCGATCACTATTTATAAGACATATTTTTTACAATGCACAAAATCCTTTAGATGTATTTTGTTGACGATTCTTTATTCATTTTCTTCTCTTGATAATCAATTTAAAACTGTAGTCAACGTGTTTCGTCCTCTAGGACTTCTTCAGGGCTCTCTTTGAATTCATTCTTAAATAAAAAATAGTATACTCCTACATCTGTAATTTGTTCAAATTTATTTTGTTGGGTCGAGTGATGAGATCCTCTAGTTTGAGAAGAAAAACTCAATGACCCTATATATACTAATTCCTTCAATAATATTCTTTGACTAATGTCCAGTTATCCAAAAATATATCAGAAAATGTTGCTGACATCCTATTGGTGAAGGACAGGGTTTATTGTTCCAGATCTATCAGCATTCCACGGTGTGGTTTGGCCCATAGAAAGCTCTCTATGTGGCAGCTGTGGAGAGCAGCCTTTAGGCTAAGTCCAGAAGGAGTGTTAAGCAGCTTGTCTTACCATATCTAATCATATAGTGTATGTTAACGGAAAATAAACCACACAGTGTAGTTATAAAAATATGTATACTTATTATACAACATTCACTAACCCATTGGTATATCTCCTTCCCAGAAATATCAACACAAATACAGACAATACTTCAATAATAAACAGGTAAGTAAGCACAATACACAGTGGTCTCAGGGGGAGACCAAACCATATACTAAGAAAGTGTAATGCGATCTCCGATTGGAGTCGGTACTTGGACCAGGAGCCTCAGAAGAGCTGGGTACACAAGAAACCACCCAAGGTAACTGCCCAAGAACTCCACGGAGGCTGTGTGCAGTGTAGAAACACAGCTGCACACTCAATGGAAGTCAATGGGAAAGTCGCCTTTTGCAGTTTTGAAGAAGGACCTTACCCAGTGGACTCGAAAGGAACCCCGTGGAAGACAGAAGGTTGGAGAGTAACCCCACCTGCGGATACCTGAGGAATTAGGATACCTACACCAGTGAAACCGGCTGCATAGATGCGAAGTGACGTCAGAAACTACCATAGAACACAATGGAGGACTTCAGAAAACATGTCGCTGGCGAAGTCTGTTTAAGAGCCCGGTGGAACCCAAGGGTGAATACTTAAGGGGAAAACCTGCAAGCAGAGGGGACTGAGTCTTTGACACTTGTAGGTGACCAGGAGGCACGGAAGAGCAATGACCACCGATGACAGAAGATGCAGGAGTGATGACAGTGACCTTGTAGTTGCAGCTGTGGGGATCAGGCGAACATGAGCCATGCACAAGCTGTCCCATGTTGTAAGTTGAAAACCAGGGGTTGGTGTCCAGTAGGAGCACCAACAAGCCTTGGTTGCAGCAACAGATGTAGAACAAGTTGAAGGAGCAACATTGGGACCAACACAGGAGTTGCAAGAGGACATCGAACAACTCACCAAAGATGAAGGCCCACAGTGCAGAGGATGAGGTGAGTACGAACATCTTGGCAGAAGAGATGCTGGAGGCTGGAGCTTCTTGTGGCATGTAGAATAGATCTCTGGGGTGCAGAACCAACAAGCCTTGGCAACGGCAATTCAATGCGGTGCACAGGGGTTTAGTCTCAGCGGTTCTGACAAAGGATACTGGCCTCAAAACTGCAGAGAGGATATGTCAGGCCTAATGGGATTTGTAGAACCGCCACCTTTGTTGCAGAGCCTTTTGAAGTCATAGGGACGTCAGGAGCAGCAGAACGGTCAGCTTCATTGTGCCTGCAGATGCAGGGGAGTGACTCCGTCACTCCAAGGGAGATTAATTTGGGTGTCCTTGATGCCCACAGGTCTGCTGAAGATTTTGGATGAAGCACAGACACAGATGACGAAGAAGACTTGCAGAACAGTGAGATTAGGAGTCTCCCGTGATGCAGCCTTCATTCCAGGCAAAGCCCAGCGTAGTCCAAGTGCCCAGATGGTCAAAAAGTGACGTGGTTTAGGCATGAATCTTGTCTCATGACCAATCTGAGTACCTACCCACAGGTAAGCCCTTTATACCCTAAGAAAGGGGTTCGGACCACTCAATGGTCCCATCCATTGGAGTGGCTGGACAGAGGGACAGAGACATTACTCTCTTGTCCTTTGTCCAATTTCATATCAAAGCAGGAGCTGAGGCTCCCAGAACTTGTTCGAACTACAGCATGCGAGGAGAGGACCAAAGGTGCCCTTGAAAGCAGTCTGGTGGCGCTGGCAAGCGCCCCAACCACAGCCCAATGCACTAAGTCCTGTCTGGGAGGTGGTCACACCTCCCTGTGACAGAGAACCTATTATTCTCCCTTCCCTTCTCGAGCTCTGCTCAGCAGCAGGAGGGCACAATCGTGCCTGTGGTCGGCAGCAGCACTAGTATGCTGGCAGACCCTGGAAGGCTGTTTCCGAGAGTACTGGGGGCTTCCCTAAGGAGTCCCCCAGTGCATGGAATCATACCTCCAACAGTGGTGCTAGGTATGATTCCAACATGTTGATACCAAACATGACCTGGTTCGGCACAGCCACTAGATAGTTAGTGTACGGAGCTGGCTCTGCATACGCTATAGCAAAGTAAGGTATAGGGTGCACAGAGTCCAGTGGAACCCCAAAGGTAGGCAGAGGTAATAGTAGATAATTCCTTACTCTCTATTTGTGGTAGTGTGGGCGAGCTGTAAGGCTTTATCAGAGGGTAGTGTTAAGCATTTATTGTACAAACTCAGGCAAGAAATTATTTCACACACTCAACGACTGAACTCAGACCAATTTTGTTTGTATAAAAATATTATTTAGTTATTTTATTTCTAGAACCAAGCCAGACCTGGTGCAGGTAAGTGAAATAATACTTTGCAATTCGTATGTAATAAATTACAGTTGAATGCAGGTATAAATGCAGTTGGTTGATTTACAGGTAAGTCAATAATCAGAATTACTTTTCAGTTACTTTGTAGAGTACTGTACATGTTACTTCTTGCATTACTTTTTAAATTACTTTTGCTAATTAGTGTGATATGCCTAGATATCACATTGAGGTATTAGAGGCAGCGGTCTCTTTCAAGAAAAATATATACTTATAGCCACAATACTCCAATCAGGAGCGAGTCTACTCGTGTCCAAATGGATGATATTAAAATGTATTTACAAAAATTAAAACTAAACAATACATCAACATTAAGTGAGCAGGACGTTGTGGAATTTTAGGAAATCGTTAGATTTCCTCACCACAGGCATATGAATTAAAAGTGACTTTTGGTGAAAATACAAAATAATAGTAGTCACAATAACAAAAGTATCTTATACTCCGCATGGATGACAAATGACGGTTGGAGTTTAAGACGTGGTTGTCGACGGCGTTTGGATCCCCAACAACGGTTATGGGATCATCATCAGGATTGTCGCATTCAAACTGGTTTGATGATCTGTTGCGTAGGGCGGGCTGGAGGGGCATCTTACCACTATAGGTGTTTTATGCACTTAGCGTTGGTATTTCAATCCCAGCCACGTTGGATGTCTTCGAGGTCTGTATTTGTGTGCTCTTTCTTATCCATTCCGCAGCACCTCTCCACATAGCACTCAGGGTCTGAGGGGAGTACAGGGTCTGAGGGTAGCTTAATCTCAGTGTGAGAAGGTGCCCCGGGCCCCCCTGAATGGATGCCGCCCTCCCACACACGTACCACAATCCTTTCCGCCGGGACTGCAACCCCGTAGACACTTCCCCACGTCGGAGACGGGACTCGGAGCAGCAGCCATAACCCACGGAACCTCGCCCTTCTCTCTATTGCAGGAACCAACCAGAGCCCTGAGACCGGAGGAAGCATATTCCACCAACCCCGGAAGTCCCGCCCCCGGGGCAGCGCCAGAACAGGGAAAAGCCGAGCCCAGGAGGCAGAACGCCGTCGGAGCATCGTGGCAGGACTCTCGGACTGGAGCTGGCGAAGGAGAAGAGGCGTGCGACGAAGAGGTGTGGACCGAAGAGTGGTGGAGCCCTCAGGAGGTGGCTGAAGAGCGGCCGTGACTCACTGGAGAGTTACAGCGGACCGCGTGAGTACCTTAGAGCCTTCTTTTCAGTGCTTATTAGGAGCCCGTTGTATAGCCCCCTGTAAATATCTCCCTTCTCTGTAGTATCACATCCCTTGCATTGTAGCATATGTGTATAGCACTATCACTGCGTAAGAAGCCTTCCACGCCCGACCAAGCAACACCCTTTTCTATCTGCCGCCCTGCCTTTCCTCCACCCCGAGCCCTTCCTTCCCTCACTGGTCCTTTCCTTCCCCCCCTCACTGCCTGGGTGACGGTGACTGTTACCTTCGTGCCTCAAGGCTCAAAGACAAGACTAACGGTCCCTTGTTTTTCTCCTCTTGCTGCCCTCCGTGGATCCTCCCCACTTCCGGAGCCGTCATCGGAGTTCCCGAAGACCTGGACCCGACCCCAAGAGCCGGAGAGAACAGCGGTCTCCTCGCCTGGAACTTCTTGCTTCTACTGGGACTTTGCTTTCTGTCTTTGGTGAAATAAAACTAACGGTATAGCCCATTATATACGGCCTCCTTGCCTGCTTTTCTGGCCTGCGACAGACCCACCCTCATATCTGGTGTCAGAAGTGGGATCTGCTGGAAGCATGGAGGCCGTCATGAAGAAAATGGCAAAATCACAAGAACAATTTGGTAAGCTAAAGGAGCAGTTCCTGAAGACCGCGGAAGACGACAGAGGACAGCTCCACAACGTTCTGAAGGGTCAGGGAGTAGCCCACGAAAAAACCTTGGGAAAGCTCACCGACGCCATGGGACAACAAAGGCCTGTAACCTCTCTCCCCTCAGTGGTCCTCCAGAAGTATGTGCCGGGGGAAGACCCGGACTACTTCTTCACCAACTTTGAGAGACTAGCCCAAGCAGCCAATTGGCCTGTGGACCGATCGGGCCAATATTTAGGACCCCTGTTAACTGGCGACTTGCAGGCCGCCTATCAACAGGCCAACATCCAGGGCAACAACCCGTATGCGGACATCAAACGGTGTATCCTGGAGCGTCTCGGTATAGACGACGTGACCTACAGAGTACAGCTGAGACAAGCGAAAGAGAGACCCCAAGAGAATCCCAGAGCTCTCTCGTTTCGGATTAGGGATCTCGCAAATCGTTGGCTCAGACCAGAAGCCTCCACTAAAGAGAATATCCTAGAGAAGATATATCTCGAACAATTCTTGAACTCCCTGCATCCGGCTACTCAGCGCTGGGTAAGACAACACTCCCGCCTCACATTGGACACTGCTATCGAAATAGCGAGTGCCTTCAGCCGTGCTCAAGAGCTCCAGCGGGGCAAGGAGGACCATCTTCACAGGCCCCACAACGCGACAGGCCCTCATCCACACCGACCTCTGCTTCCCCGAAGACCAGAACCAATCCCCCTTATGCCCTTACCGGTCCTGTCCCGTCCTCCTAACCCTGGACCCCAGTGTTATTCGTGTGGGGGTTTCGGACACATTGCCCGCGTGTGTCCACAGAAAGAAGAGCCGATGGAGATTGGCCTTGTGAGGAACTATGTGTGCACCACTCAGGGAACCACCCCTCCCCCGTTTCATTGCCCCGTATCAATTGATGGACAGCGAGTCTTGGCTCTTGCCGACACCGGTTGCCGTCAAAGCTTTCTCCGGCCTCAGGACCTCTCCCATCCAGTCGGTAACCCTACAGTAGTCGTAGACATCCAGTGTGTCCATGGGGATACCAAACGGTATCCAACCACCCAGGAACAAATCTCACTGTCGGACTGGTGCCGGCGCTACCAGAGCAAGCAATTTTGGGGAGAGACTATCCAGGACTGTCTATGCTCCTCCAGGTCACCACAGACTCCCTGGCTCAGTGGTGGAGGGAGGCTCCCTATTCTCAGGGTCTGACAACCCCGGCTACGGATCCCAAACCGCACAAGCCCAAAAGCCGGAGGAGAAGAGAAAAAAAGGACTACACCAGTGCTTATCCCGCTCTCACGGAGGACCACCCCTGGCAGACCGACAGGGATTTCAGGGCAGCACAACAAGAGGATCCCCTCCTTCAGGAAGCGTGGGGAAGGGCCCTTGATAACGAGGATCCATTACAAGTAGGTCCCTACTTTTACAAAAAGAACGGGTTGCTGTATCGAAAGGGTGGGCCACAACAGAACCCTCAGTTGCTAATCCCCAGTCCTTTCCAAGACAAGGTTCTCTTCCTGGCTCACAGCCACCTATTAGGGGGACACTACGGGGACGAGAAGACCAGTCAGGCGGTTCTAGACAAGTTCTATTGGCCTGGCGTACATCAGAGGATCAAGACTTACTGCCGTGAATGTGCGGTCTGTCAAAAGCACAGCCGTCACAAACCCCCCCGATTGCCTTTACAACCTCTCCCTCTTATTGACATCCCGTTCAGCCAAATAAGGATGGACATCATAGGACCCCTCCTACCCTCCCGAAGCGGGTGTCGCTATGCGTTGGTCATAGTCGACTATGCCACTCGCTTTCCGGAGGCCATACCCCTTCGTCAACCCACAGCCCTGAGCATAGCCAAAGCCCTTATTTCTATATTTTCCAGGGTGGGGTTTCCCAGGGAAATCCTGACTGATCAGGGTACCCCTTTCGTTTCAGCTCTTATGAGACAAGTTTGTTCCCAGTTAGGGATAAAACAGATCAGGACATCGGCATACCATCCGCAAACCGACGGATTGGTTGAGCGCTACAACGCCACTTTAAAACAAACTCTGAAAAAACTTCTGGGCCTGGAAGCAAAACGGTGGGAAGACATGCTACCACTGGCCCTGTTCGCCATTCGCTGCAAGACCCAGAGCAGCACTGGTTATTCCCCATATGAGTTGCTGTACGGGAGGCCCCCACGTACACTGTTAGACATGGCACAGGAGGCCTGGGAAGCAGAGCCTGATCGCACCCGTCCGCTACCTGAATATCTGGAAAACCTGAAGACCCACCTGTCTCAGATTCGAGACATCGTAAGGCAGAACCTAGTAATTGCCCAAAACACCCAAAAGAGGCAATATGACAAGGGCACCAGAACCCGTGTCTTCGCTGTTGGTGATCTGGTCCTCCTTATGATGCCCTCGTCAGACCAAAAACTCCTGGGTCAATGGCAAGGACCCTACACCATCCAACGGCAGGTGACCCCAGTCACCTACGAGGTGGAGCTGGACCCCACTCGGGGTACCTCCCAGATATACCACGTGAACCTGCTAAAAAAAATGGGAAGGACCCGTCCGGTCCTCTCCGGAACCTGCCTGCCCCTACCTTTCCCTTTTGACCCCTGCCTTGACCCCGGACTGAATCCCACACAAAACCGAGACATCCGAAAAGCCCTATGTTCTGTGAAAGGGGTCTTTTCCTCGTCCCCAGGCCGAACCGCTATCACAGAACATGTCATAGACACAGAGCCTGGGAAAGTCGTCCGTCTACGGCCCCACAGAGTCCCAGAGGCTCGATGGGCGGTTATACGGAAGGAAATAGAAGAGATGCAAAGGATGGGTATTATAGAACCCTCAGTCAGCGACTGGAACTCCCCTATCGTCCTGGTGCCAAAACCTGACGGGTCTGTCAGGTTCTGTATTGACTTTCGGGAGGTCAATAAGGTATCCAGCTTTGATACCTATCCCTTGCCCCGGGTGGATGAGATGATAGAGAGGATAGGAAAGGCTAAGTATATCTCCACCCTTGATCTCTGCAAAGGGTATTGGCAGATACCCCTCAGGGAACAGGATAAAAAGAAAACCGCCTTTTCCACCCCTGAGGGGTTGTACCAATTCACAGTCATGCCCTTTGGGCTGCATGGCGCCCCCGCCACTTTTCAGCGTGCCATGAACCACGTCCTACGACCCCACTCACAGTACGCTGGAGCATATCAAGACGACATTATCATCTTTAGTGATGACTGGGACCAACACCTGACACATCTTTACAGCGTTGTCTCTTCCCTAGGCTCCTTTGGGTTTGCCATCAACCCTGCCAAAACCACCCTGGCAGCGAGGACAGTCAAATACCTGGGGTATCTCCTGGGGATTGGCCTGATAAGACCCCAAGAAAGTAAAACAGTGGCCATCAAGTCCCTTCCCTTCCCTCAGACAAAAAAAGACCTCCGTGCCTTTTTAGGCCTTCTAGGCTATTATCGGCGGTTTGTGCCTAATTTTTCACAGAGAGCTGCCGCCCTCACAGATTTACTAAAGAAAACAAACCGATCTGATGAGCTGCTACGTAACCCCACACCTGAAGCATGGAACGCCTTCACGGACTTAAAAGACGCCCTGACCTCAAGTCTGGTCCTGGTGCCCCCTGACTATTCACTGCAGTTTATACTGCAAACGGATGCTTCCGATCAAGGGCTGGGGGCAGTGTTATCACAAAAAGATGCCCTAGGGAATGAAAAACCCATACTCTATGTGAGCCGCAAGCTGTTCCCCCGAGAAAAACATTACGCTGAAGTGGAAAAAGAAGCCCTGGCAATCAAGTGGGCAGTTGAAAGCCTGCAATACTACCTTGAAGGCAGAGACTTTGTCCTCTACACTGACCATGCCCCCTTGGAGTGGATGGCCCGGAACAAAGGCCAGAACGACCGGGTCCTCCGCTGGTTTCTGTCCCTACAGCCCTTCCGTTTCATGACAAAACACAGAAAAGGGTCAGACCAGGGTAATGCCGATTTCCTTTCACGGTACCCTCTGTCTCCCTCCGGTACAAGAAGGACAGCTAGGGGAAGGGGATGTGAGCAGGTGCCCCGGGCCCCCCTGAATGGATGCCGCCCTCCCACACACATACCACAATCCTTTCCGCCGGGACTGCAACCCCGTAGACACTTCCCCACGTCGGAGACGGGACTCGGAGCAGCAGCCATAACCCATGGAACCCCGCCCTTCTCTCTATTGCAGGAACCAACCAGAGCCCTGAGACCGGAGGAAGCATATTCCACCAACCACGGAAATCCCGCCCCCGGGGCAGCGCCAGAACAGGGAAAAGCCGAGCCCAGGAGGCAGAACGCCGTCGGAGCATCGTGGCAGGACTCTCGTACTGGAGCTGGCGAAGGAGAAGAGGCGTGCGACGAAGAGGTGTGGACCGAAGAGTGGTGGAGCCCTCAGGAGGTGGCTGAAGAGCGGCCGTGACTCACTGGAGAGTTACGGCGGACCGCGTGAGTACCTTAGAGCCTTCTTTTCAGTGCTCATTAGGAGCCCGTTGCATAGCCCCCTGTAAATATCTCCCTTCTCTGTAGTATCACATCCCTTGCACTGTAGCATATGTGTATAGCACTATCACTGCGTAAGAAGCCTTCCACGCCCGACCAAGCAACACCCTTTTCTATCTGCCGCCCTGCCTTTCCTCCACCCCGAGCCCTTCCTTCCCTCACTGGTCCTTTCCTCCCCCCCCCTCACTGCCTGGGTGACGGTGACTGTTACCTTCGTGCCTCAAGGCTCAAAGACAAGACTAACGGTCCCTTGTTTTTCTCCTCTTGCTGCCTTCCGTGGATCCTCCCCACTTCCGGAGCCGTCATCGGAGTTCCCGAAGACCTGGACCCGACCCCAAGAGCCGGAGAGAACAGCGGTCTCCTCGCCTGGAACTTCTTGCTTCTACTGGGACTTTGCTTTCTGTCTTTGGTGAAATAAAACTAACGGTATAGCCCATTATATACGGCCTCCTTGCCTGTTTTTCCGGCCTGCGACAGACCCACCCTCACACTCAGACATCCCCCGTTCCCTCACCACCGTCTAAGAGAGGCGACAACTCTCAGCAATAAACTGTGTGTGTTGGGTACATCCAGGGGTTTGGTTGGTGTCAGCTGATCTCCCACAAAGCCTAATTCCAGGGTTTGCTCACTCAGACAGAAAGGCCTGTTTGACGTGCTCTTTAACTCACCCCTGGCCCGTGCGAACTCAAAAGCCGTACTCCACCCAAAGTGCTGATGATGCAGAAAACAACTACAAGCACTCTACAGCGCATGGTATGCATTCTTCATGTTTGGTCTAGTAGTGGCTCAAGCCTCTGCAAAGTCACTTCAAAGTGCTAAGGGGTACAGGTCTGATGGAAAAGAGTGAATTGTAGGGCAGAATAGAAGGTCAAAGAGACAGGAATTGCCGGAGAAGCCTGAAAAGGTGAAGTACAGAAACTCACATGAAAATAAGCAAAAATCCTCCATTACTAAAACTGTGAGAAACTAGGTAAATGGTAATAAACGTCTGACCATTTAATGCTGACAACCATTAAATTGACAGTCTAACCAGCCCCATTAGTGTTGTAAGTATATTCTGGTACTTGCTGCTGATCTTTAGGAAGGGGTAAATGGACCGCTTCTATACATTCTAAGTAAAAGGCATTAATATTCTTTTAAATGATACATACAGCAAATGATGGCAGTGGTAGAAGAATAGTCAGTACCTCTGTTCTGTTTGCCAATATTAATTCCCTTAGTGTAAGGGCGTGCTCAATGTAAACAATGTGGGCAATATTATCAAGAAAGGGCGATGCATTATCACCGCTTTTATCGGCAGGAAACTGCCGCTAAAGCAGCGATAATGGGTTTGATAATATGGCCTTGTGAATTCCCATAGAAGCCCATGTTCACACCAGAACTTGGGCTTCTATGGTTATTCACAAGGGCATATTATCAAGCCCATTATCGCCGCTTTAGCAGCAGGTTGCTGCCAATAAAAGCGGCGATAATGTATCGCCCTTTCTTGATAATATGGCCCGTGCTACCAACAGTGTTACTCAGAAAATGGGGAACAATTTCTCCAAATCCTTACTCATTAATACCTTAAACAAAAGAGCACAACACCATAGTACAATTTCAACTGACTACTTAATTTAAAAAATTGGAACTATAAAGCAATCAGTGTACAGTGTCACACTGATTATTTTATAGTTGCATTTTTTTAATTAAATGTTACTGACAACATAGTCAGTTGAAATTGTACTATGGTGTTGTACTCTTTTGTTTAAAGTATTCATTCTCTTAAATGTTGTCTGTGCTACAGAAAAATGACAGACTGCCTTAGGGCTGGGTACAGCTGACAAACGTTCTTAAGGCGACCTCATGTTATCCTTCTACTCACAGACTTTTGTTCATTTTATTAAATAAATAGAAAATAAAATGAACAAAAGTCTGTGAGTAGAAGGATAACATGAGGTCGCCTTAAGAACGTTTGTCAGCTGTACCCAGACCTAAGGCAGTCCACGTCCGCACCAACAAAACCCTAAATGTAAATGTAGAAGTGCACACCCTCCAGTCCTTCTACGCCCCTCTCTGGACACCACTTCAGCTGGCCCAGGACAGGAAGTGGATGCTGTATGAACGAGGAACCACTGCACAGGGTAAGGGAGAGGCATGCACGTGGGTGGATGCTGGCTCCTTCATACACTGATACACATTGGTGTATACCAGTGGCGAGAAGGAAGTAAAGGATGTCTCCGCTCCTCACCTCTGTATCGTCTGAGTCATGCCTGGGAGTGCACGTGCCTTGTCGACAAGCAACATCAAGCCCTCTACTTTTCCCTGAAGTTGATGGATTATAAATGATCTCTCTGGCTTATGAAACTGAAGGAGAAGCTTTCCCTGTCGGCGCAGGCGTGCTGTACTCGGGCACCGGCGCAGGCAGGAGGGGCCTCTATTCAACACGTTTGAAGAGCAACAACCCGGGCAGCCCCTTCCACATTTATTAAACACAACTGATTGGATTGAGTGAATCAGAAATCTTTGAAATTTGGGATTTGAGTTCTCATGACTGCTCTCTAATGTTTCTTCTCCCACAATGCTGCACACTTTAAATGAAAGCTAAATGTGCAGGATTACTTTAGATCTGTTGTTTAGTTGTAGGTCACTTTTGTGGAAGTTGACTGAACAACACAACAGGACACATGATGAGAAATGGGTGTGTGTTGAGTGAAAGCTTAAACTAGTGCCCTGTGGCCTTCTGACCCAGTGCTGCTCTGCCCAACTCCAAGAATATCTAGCAGGTCAAATTCCTATTGTGTTGACCCTGGAAATGCAAGCAGCCTTTGTATATTTGAGATATCTCTGTCCCTGCACATTGCTCACAATGTATCACTGTGCCATGCTAAAGTTAAAAAGTTTACTAATCTTTGTATTTTGGGAAGCAGGAGCCCTTGCTCATATAGGCCGCTCACCTGGGAAGCCATGAAACATCATGGGGAACCAGATGTTGGTACATTTTGGAACTGATACCTTGTTAAGAGCATGAACAATTCCTAGATAAACTATACGTTATACGTTTGAATAAAACTGAGCAGCAAACAATTTGTAATAGGTTTGTATCTCTTAAAGACTTGAGAACACCAACATTGCTCAAATTTAACTTGACACACTTCACAGATTGTAAATGGAGAAAAAGCATCACTGCTAATGATTTAAATGACATGGAGGAGAATAAAACATACAATTTAACATTGTTTGGGTCAGATGGTATAGACTTAAGAGCAACAACTAGTGATCAGTGTATTTTCAGGCTTACATCTGAAGCTGCTGGTCCATTGGTAAGTAGACCAGACCTTAGGTGTAACACATACCCCTCTATGACCATACCTACTCATAGTGTTGAGATGTTGTGCCAATGATGGCGACCCCAATCTAGTCTGAGCTGTAAAGAAACACCCGTCAGAGTTTAGAGAAAATATAGATTTAAGAGGCCTGTCTGTCATTGATTTCAACCCCACACAAGGTATGAGGGTCTCACCAGGACTGTAACTAACCTGGGGGTGGTTGCAATACCTACCTCAATTGCTGTGCAGTGAATCTCTGATCAGGAGGTTGCCAGCATTGCTGCAACGCTCAGCATTCAGCGCCCACGCAAGGTAGTGTCTGCGGCTGCATCGGGCTCACATTCACCGGATCAGCCTGTGATTATAAATTCTTTTATGATTGCACATTGGTGCATTGGCCATCCTCAGTAGCCCTTGGTCACCTCCTGGGACCCTTCCATGCGGCTACCCCAGTGGTCTTGTTGCCGTACCTACACGCAGACCCCGCCTCCCATTGCAACCACCTCCCAGGAAAAGTACAGTCCTGGTGAGACCCTCACACCCTGCGTAGGGTCGAAACACATCAACACCAATGAAAGACAGATCTCTCGTTCCTAAAGTACACACTGGGGATATCACCGCGTGGATATATGTATGCGGCTTAACAGGTTCTCTTTATAAAAACAATACCAAGATACCACTCATGGTTACGGGACTTCTCACTTTCCCTCTTTGTTTGGTTATGGTTTCTCTCACTTGGGATTTCTTGCAAAACTATTACATCACTCACTTGACTGTGTTAATCAGGTCTGTCCATTTTTATGTCTATATAAATAAATTTGGACGAATTGAATATTACAATGATATACTGGTTCATCTCCAGATCGTGTATGGATTGATTTCTGACAGATTTTTTCTATCTCAATTGAAATATTATGATTCTGATTGATTCTTGACGTGATTTTCCTGCCTCATTATAAGGTGTTGTGTAAAATGAGTTCCCTCTGAACGCTTCTTCCAGGTTCACACTTGATACCCGTGTTCACATGGACGTTTGGGCCGCTCTTGCTTTTCCAGACTACACTTTGAACTTGCCAGGACTCGCAGCTTGGAGATTGTTTATTTTCCTTCGGAAATGTAATTGGCAGTGGAAGCCCAATACTGACATTTATTCTAAGCAGCTAAATTACGATTTGGAAGAAAAAAAGATATAGTTTAAAGAACTATTTCAGAGATAACTTGAAAGAAGAGTATAACTTACATGTTGTTGCACATTTTGGATTCTAAGCTCCCGTGTGAACAGAAAGGACCCTAATCACCTTTTAAGACTAATGATGTTTCATATGCAAATATTAAGGCAGTGTCAGGTGCTAATGAAAACGTTTCGTTTGTCTCAATGTTAATGTAATATAATCCTGATAAATGTTTGCTTATATTGACGTTTAGCAGGGTATAACAGATATATATTACAGAGTCGGGTCTGGTGGCTCAGTGGACTAATGCGTCCATTGCAGGGGCCTGTGTTCAACCTCATGGTCACAGGTTCAAATCCCGGCGGGTCCACTCAGCCTTTCATCCTTCTGAGGTCGATAAAATGAGAACCGTAGAGTTGGGTAACAATAAACATCTGTTATTCAGCGCCAAGATGTGTTACGTCTTATAAGAGAAAGTAGTATCCTTGCTAAGAGAAGGTCATGCAAACGAGTACAGTAGGAACACCGTGGTCTCAGTGACGTGTGTTCTGACTATGCAAGTGCTACCATGCTTTCCTTAACCATGCTGGGAGGGTTAGGGGTTCATGTAGTTTTCAGGCCTGGGGGGGTCGGGGTAGTGTTCAGGGCTTGGGGGATTCGGTGTAGTTGTCATTGCTTGGGGGATTCAGGGTAGTTGTCAGGCCTGGTGGCGTTTGGGTAGTTTTCACGGCTGTGGTGGGGATAGTTTACAGGGCTGAGTGATAGTTTACAGGGCTGGGTGATAGTTTACAGGGCTGGGTGATAGTTTACAGGGCTGGGTGAGGGGGTCGATTTTTAGGTGGGAGGGGATGGTTTTAGGTTTTAGGTATCAGGTCAGGCAGGGGTTATGGGGCCGTTTTAGGGCTTAGGGCTAGGGGCTGGGATTGTAATGCTTTTTAGGGCTTAGGGGAGCGGGTAGTTTTTATGGCTAGGGGGCTGTTGTAGTATTTAGGGATTAGAGGAGGCGGTGTAGTTTTTAGTGCTCAGGGGGAAGGTGGGGTCGTTTTTATGGCTTATGGGAGGGCGGATCGTTTTTTGGGCTTGAGGTAGGGAAGTCTCTTAGGGCTCGGTTAGAAGGGAGGGGGTAGCTTTAGGACTCAGGGTTTGGTCAGGGGTCGGGGGTTAAGACTTACTGGTCAAGTCTTGACCAAGGATATGTGTTTTCCAGCCGTAACAATGCATAATTCATTGTAAAGGCATGCGTGGTATAGTTATATTCATGGTTAAGACTTGTGTTGTTGAGCCTGCTTGGAAATGGCTGGGGTGGTAAACGCATGCGTGGTTCCATCACACAACCCATGCAAACAGACAAATAGTAGTGATTACATCTATATTATTTCTGTTTCAGGTCAAGAATGTCGCAATTTTACCAATACCTCTGGAAGTCGGAGGCATTGAGATATTCTGAATGTATAATATCATTGTTACAGCATGTGTCAAAAGACTCCATACAGAAATGGAGTATTTAAGATATCAAACTTACGCCGTTTGAAAATTTGTCTCGGAGAACTTGATGAGCTAGTGGATCACAGAGAAGTGCCCGGAATCTGGATTGGTGATGAAAACAGACTTTGAAACAAACTTTGAACTTTATCCAATATTGAACTATTGAAAATGGACTTAAGGAGTTAAAGTGAAAACTTTAAAGTTATATTGTTTATAAATCAAACTTTGAAGTACAACCAATTATGAATTATTGAAACTTCTTTATATGATAAATATTACGGTGAACACTTCAAAGTAATATTGTTGAAGAAAACTAATTTGAACTTGAACTATTCTTGAACGCGTAGTGACTCTTAGTAGATATTATTTGACAATTTCATGAATAAGATATTAGAGCTTCAGTAAGAACATATAACTGCTAGACTCAGTTCACAGATGACATGTTATTTTTTTCAGTTTACAGAATTCAAATAGAGACTATGATAAATGTTGACATATAGTGTGCTGCGAAGCCACCTGCAGAGCACTATACATACATATGTGACTTTTGAGACACTGATAGTTCATATGTCTGGGTTTCAGAAATTAAGAGTTGCATATTGAACAATTATCAGAAATAGAATAACGGACACTAGTTACACCTTATGGCCTTTGGCATAAGGGATAAAGATCAGAGTAGCCTCAAAAAACTCTGTGTTATGGTTGGAAAAGGTGCGGTATATGTGTTTCGTCCGCCCCACACTAGAGTTGTGGCAGTTATCATTGGCTACTCTGAAGTAGTGGGTTTGCCAGCCTCGCCCGAGGCGCCTCTGGTCTAGGGTGCAGTGTCCAGAGATTTTACGTGAAAAAAGGGTGTAAAGAAAAATGTGCAAAAAAGGAACAAATATTTAAAAATAAGGGGGTAAACAGCCCCAAAGTTCTTTAATGGGGGGTGTTCCGCACCACAGTTTAAAATTAAGTGATACGATCTTAGACCGAGTTACTAGGTCTAATAGTATAGTTAAAAGAAGTACGTCGACATGTTTCAGCTCCTGGGGCCTGGAAGGGTCTGCGGAGCTTTCGTCAGGACTCACAAAACATAACATAAAGGTATTGTACTCACACAATTTGTGTAGTCATTTTGGTACAAACACTCTTGTTCAGATTGTGTATTGTTAGGGAATTTCCCTTCGTAATCTGCAATGGGATAGACAGAAGTACAGGTTTTGCATACACATATACACCTTACACCTAATGATAGTGAATTTCATTATCAGAGTTTTGTGACATTTTCAGCAAAACTACTAAACTTTAAAGCAATGGCAAATAATGGAGAGTAGAGATGCTAGGTTCTCTTATGTTAAAAACGAAATACTGGTTGATATCTTTGCTGTATATACTTAGTCTAAAGTGCGCGTTAGAGCTGTACTCATATTACAAACAATTCTATGATCTTACAGTCTGGTAGGGTATAGAGTGTTATCAAGGCACCCGGTGTATAGCAAAGCGTGAGGTCAGGCTGTATACATGACGCTATTTTATCGCATAAAGTATGTGCAATGTTTTCATACCTGAAAGACAGTACGTATTCTGCCTCACCCGGGTCTCATTATTTTGAAGCCGCTTGAAGCTCAGAGCTGTCGTAGAGAGCGTTCCGTTAGTATTTGGAGGGGATTATTTGTCTTACCGGTATCTCTAGGTGATCGCCGCCATTACCCGCGTGTGTGGATGTTTCCGCCTTGTGCTGACTCTGCCCCGGGGTGTGGTTAGGATCGAGAGCACTGTGATTTAAAGGCGCCAGACGCGTCAGATAGGCGTGCTGGTTTCATTGGAGTTTTTTTTTATTCATTGAGGTGATAGCTTTATTGATCTAATGAAACAAAGTTGTTATTGGGCGGTTTTATCATGAAATACAGACTGTAGCTTATCAATGATCATTGTCAGTTGGCAAAACGGTGCCAAGGGATGGCGTCGTTCAGCCCGTATTCACAAGTTTTGAGGCGATCCACCCACCTTTGCTCTTTTTCAAACAAACGGCGCTCACAGTTTGTGTTTTTATCGGTGAGCATCTCAAGCACTGTCCATTGAAGCTCTTCACATGAATGGCCCATTTCAATGAAATGGGCACACAGTTTTGTGGTGTTTTTCTTAAGGCGGATATTACTTTTATGTTCTCCAATCCTCAATTTGATCTTGCGACATGTCATGCCAATGTATCTCTTGTTGCATTTGCAAGTAATCATGTATATGACATGTGACGAATTGCAGTTCGTATGTTGGCGTTGTGTCCATACCAATTTTTCGGTTAGCTGCAGTGTTTTAGACATGGTGGTGGTTCTGCAGACTACACATGAGCCACAGGGATAGTGGCCTGTCACTAGATTCATACTCACGTCCCTCGTGATGGTTAGTTGTTGTTTTTTCTGGGGACGGGTATGGACCAAAACATCTTTGATGTTCTTTGTTCTGCGGTTGGCAAACCTAGGTTTAGGCCAGTTGAAAACTCCAGTGTTCAGGATATGCCAGTTTTTCTTTATCAATTTGTTCACTTCATATGTTGAAGGGCAGAAAGTGGTGACACAGGTCGTCAGATCTTGTGTTTGTGTTTTGGGGTAGCTTTGTAAAAGGCACTCTCTAGGTTGATTGTTTGCTCTCTTTTTGCAATATTTTATTGTTTTTTCTTTGTAGTTTCTTTTGGATAGTTTCAGGCTGAGCTCTTGTGCTTGGATCAGATAATCTTCTTTCTTGCTACAATTTCGTTTTAACCTGAGAAATTGGCTGAAAGGCAGATTGTCTTTTAGAGGTTTGGGGTGGTAGCTTTGGTAAGAAAGCAAACTATTTTTGGCCGTAGGCTTAGTATAGGTTTTTGTTTGTATAGTGTTATCTTCCACAAAGATTGTCAGATCCAAGAAATCCAAACTGTTGTTACTGGAAGTGTAAGTAAACTTGAGCCAAGGGTCAAGATGGTTGAGCCAATGGATGAATTGTTCCAAATCAGCTGATGTGTCCCAAATTACGATCACATCATCTATATATCTCCTCCAATAGAGGATGTTTGGAGAGAACTCATTGGCTGCATTGTAGATGAACTTATTCTCAAAATTACTCACATACAGCCCGGCTACCGATGGGGCAAAGGCACTGCCCATCGATGTTCCATGGGTCTGGAGATAAAGATCTTCCTCATAAGCAAAGAAATTTTCTTTTAGGGCTAACTTGCAACACTCAAGAATAAAATGCCTCGGTGTGTTGTATTGCCATTCTTCTGAGTAGAGTATGTCTTCTAATACTTGTAGTGTGTCATCTTGTGGCAGGCTGGTAAATAAAGATTCCACATCCAGACCTACTAGGGTCATAGTGTCTGGGTCAAAGGTTTTTGCTTGGATCTGTACTAGCAAATCTCGAGTGTCTTTTAGATATGATGGTGTTCTCTGTACAATAGGTTTCAGGAACTCGTCCGCAAACTTTGAGAGCGGCTCGAGCACTGATCCGATTCCGGACACTATAGGCCTCCCTGGAGGAGGTGATCTGTTTTTGTGTATTTTTGGAAGTGAGTAAAAATAGGGGATTTTTGGGTCTGAGGTGATGAGGTAGTCAGCTTCCTTTTTGGTCACCCAATTTTTGATCTCTGCTTCATGAACCATGCTGGATATTACATTTTGTAATCTCATTGTTGGATCGCTGGTTAATTTCCTGTAGAATCTTGTATCTGCCAAGAGGGCCAGGCATTGGTCATTGTAGCCTTCTTTGCTTAGGATTACAATGCCTCCCCCTTTGTCAGCGGGTTTAACCACTATGTTTTCATTCTGCTTTAATGAGTCCAGGGCTTCTCGTTCTTTTTTGGTTAGATTTTGGAATGTTTTCTTATTCTTGTCCAGCATGTCCACGCCCTTCATTAGGGATTGTTCAAATGTATGCAATTCCGGCGGGACACTGGCATGAGGAGGATTGAAGGTTGATTTCTTGCGTAAGGAAGTGTCGCCTTCTATTTGGTTATTAGGGATGTTATGGAAGAAGGCTTTTAATTTGAGGGTTCTGCAAAACTCAGCTAACTCGCTTTTTAGTTTGAAGGTATCCAATCGAGGTGTTGGCACAAAGCTTAAGCCTTTATTTAGGACAGTCATTTGGTCTTGGGTCAGTTGTAGATTGGACAGGTTTACTACGAGGGTCTGGTCTTGCTGGTTGATGGTTGTGTTGCAGCCATGCTCCTGGTCTGGACGTTTCTCTGTTGGTCCTGCCATCTTATTGTCTTTTTTCGGCCTCTTGTTTGGTTTTGGCCTCTGGCTAAAAAAGGCTCTTGTTGGTGTGGGTTGGAATTGGATGTCATTTGTTGTTCGTCCAATTGTGGCATCTGTTGTATGCCTTGGTTGAAAGGATCCATCCATCCTCCATATTGCGGCACAAAGGGAGGGTAGAACGGCATATTGTAACCTGGATAGAAGGGTCTTTGCCATCTGTTTCCCCTTCTTGGACGTTGGTTCCTGTAATTATTGCGTCCTCTTTTTGTGGTATACTCATCCATACTCGTGGCAGAGTTATTAGAAGAATTGGACCCTGTGGACTCATTATCCGATCCAGTATCCCGTGTTGTATATTCATCTGATATGTATGGGTGCATTTTCTCTCGACTGAATCTCTTCAATTCCTTACTGAGTTTTTGCAATTTACTCTGCAATATAAATTCACGAGTCTCATCCATTTCCTTATTTAATTCTTCCAATCTCTTTTTTACGATCGCTGGATTTATGCCTTTCTTTAATTCATTTTCGCATTCTTCGATTTCCTTCAGTAGGGCATCTGATAATCTTTTTGCCGTCTTTACAATTAGGACAAGGTAGTCCAAAGTACATTTCCAGGAGATGGATGACCAGTCCATCCTGAAGGCCAGATCATGCAGGAAAATTCTGGGTGCATTGTTAACCCAAAGGCCTTTGGGTGCTGTTTTCACTCTTAAATATTCCGTCATGATTATTCCATGGATGGAAGTTCGGATCTGTTCTCTCTTTTTGTCTGTTAAGTTGTCCCAATCATTAGTTTGTGCAAGGGTTTCTATAAGTTCAGTATTCTGTAACAATGATTGTCCTGCCAGTATTTCGTCTATTTCTTTCGCATCAAAACTCAATCCAGGGATGCCTTCCATTACTGCTTACTATATTTAGAGAAATATGCAAGAGTAATTGTAATCCCGCAGCTGTGCGCTGCTTGTACAGAAATTAATCAAAAGGAGGGATAAGGGATCAGAGTCTCCGTTTTCGTTCCCCAATGGTTAATTAACAATTATCAGAAATAGAATAACGGACACTAGTTACACCTTATGGCCTTTGGCATAAGGGATAATGGCGGCGATCACCTAGAGATACCGGTAAGACAAATAATCCCCTCCAAATACTAACGGAACGCTCTCTACGACAGCTCTGAGCTTCAAGCGGCTTCAAAATAATGAGACCCGGGTGAGGCAGAATACGTACTGTCTTTCAGGTATGAAAACATTGCACATACTTTATGCGATAAAATAGCGTCATGTATACAGCCTGACCTCACGCTTTGCTATACACCGGGTGCCTTGATAACACTCTATACCCTACCAGACTGTAAGATCATAGAATTGTTTGTAATATGAGTACAGCTCTAACGCGCACTTTAGACTAAGTATATACAGCAAAGATATCAACCAGTATTTAGTTTTTAACATAAGAGAACCTAGCATCTCTACTCTCCATTATTTGCCATTGCTTTAAAGTTTAGTAGTTTTGCTGAAAATGTCACAAAACTCTGATAATGAAATTCACTATCATTAGGTGTAAGGTGTATATGTGTATGCAAAACCTGTACTTCTGTCTATCCCATTGCAGATTACGAAGGGAAATTCCCTAACAATACACAATCTGAACAAGAGTGTTTGTACCAAAATGACTACACAAATTGTGTGAGTACAATACCTTTATGTTATGTTTTGTGAGTCCTGACGAAAGCTCCGCAGACCCTTCCAGGCCCCAGGAGCTGAAACATGTCGACGTACTTCTTTTAACTATACTATTAGACCTAGTAACTCGGTCTAAGATCGTATCACTTAATTTTAAACTGTGGTGCGGAACACCCCCCATTAAAGAACTTTGGGGCTGTTTACCCCCTTATTTTTAAATATTTGTTCCTTTTTTGCACATTTTTCTTTACACCCTTTTTTCACGTAAAATCTCTGGACACTGCACCCTAGACCAGAGGCGCCTCGGGCGAGGCTGGCAAACCCACTACTTCAGAGTAGCCAATGATAACTGCCACAACTCTAGTGTGGGGCGGACGAAACACATATACCGCACCTTTTCCAACCATAACACAGAGTTTTTTGAGGCTACTCTGATCTTTATCCCTTATGCCAAAGGCCATAAGGTGTAACTAGTGTCCGTTATTCTATTTCTGATAATTGTTAATTAACCATTGGGGAACGAAAACGGAGACTCTGATCCCTTATCCCTCCTTTTGATTAATTTCTGTACAAGCAGCGCACAGCTGCGGGATTACAATTACTCTTGCATATTTCTCTAAATATAGTAAGCAGTAATGGAAGGCATCCCTGGATTGAGTTTTGATGCGAAAGAAATAGACGAAATACTGGCAGGACAATCATTGTTACAGAATACTGAACTTATAGAAACCCTTGCACAAACTAATGATTGGGACAACTTAACAGACAAAAAGAGAGAACAGATCCGAACTTCCATCCATGGAATAATCATGACGGAATATTTAAGAGTGAAAACAGCACCCAAAGGCCTTTGGGTTAACAATGCACCCAGAATTTTCCTGCATGATCTGGCCTTCAGGATGGACTGGTCATCCATCTCCTGGAAATGTACTTTGGACTACCTTGTCCTAATTGTAAAGACGGCAAAAAGATTATCAGATGCCCTACTGAAGGAAATCGAAGAATGCGAAAATGAATTAAAGAAAGGCATAAATCCAGCGATCGTAAAAAAGAGATTGGAAGAATTAAATAAGGAAATGGATGAGACTCGTGAATTTATATTGCAGAGTAAATTGCAAAAACTCAGTAAGGAATTGAAGAGATTCAGTCGAGAGAAAATGCACCCATACATATCAGATGAATATACAACACGGGATACTGGATCGGATAATGAGTCCACAGGGTCCAATTCTTCTAATAACTCTGCCACGAGTATGGATGAGTATACCACAAAAAGAGGACGCAATAATTACAGGAACCAACGTCCAAGAAGGGGAAACAGATGGCAAAGACCCTTCTATCCAGGTTACAATATGCCGTTCTACCCTCCCTTTGTGCCGCAATATGGAGGATGGATGGATCCTTTCAACCAAGGCATACAACAGATGCCACAATTGGACGAACAACAAATGACATCCAATTCCAACCCACACCAACAAGAGCCTTTTTTAGCCAGAGGCCAAAACCAAACAAGAGGCCGAAAAAAGACAATAAGATGGCAGGACCAACAGAGAAACGTCCAGACCAGGAGCATGGCTGCAACACAACCATCAACCAGCAAGACCAGACCCTCGTAGTAAACCTGTCCAATCTACAACTGACCCAAGACCAAATGACTGTCCTAAATAAAGGCTTAAGCTTTGTGCCAACACCTCGATTGGATACCTTCAAACTAAAAAGCGAGTTAGCTGAGTTTTGCAGAACCCTCAAATTAAAAGCCTTCTTCCATAACATCCCTAATAACCAAATAGAAGGCGACACTTCCTTACGCAAGAAATCAACCTTCAATCCTCCTCATGCCAGTGTCCCGCCGGAATTGCATACATTTGAACAATCCCTAATGAAGGGCGTGGACATGCTGGACAAGAATAAGAAAACATTCCAAAATCTAACCAAAAAAGAACGAGAAGCCCTGGACTCATTAAAGCAGAATGAAAACATAGTGGTTAAACCCGCTGACAAAGGGGGAGGCATTGTAATCCTAAGCAAAGAAGGCTACAATGACCAATGCCTGGCCCTCTTGGCAGATACAAGATTCTACAGGAAATTAACCAGCGATCCAACAATGAGATTACAAAATGTAATATCCAGCATGGTTCATGAAGCAGAGATCAAAAATTGGGTGACCAAAAAGGAAGCTGACTACCTCATCACCTCAGACCCAAAAATCCCCTATTTTTACTCACTTCCAAAAATACACAAAAACAGATCACCTCCTCCAGGGAGGCCTATAGTGTCCGGAATCGGATCAGTGCTCGAGCCGCTCTCAAAGTTTGCGGACGAGTTCCTGAAACCTATTGTACAGAGAACACCATCATATCTAAAAGACACTCGAGATTTGCTAGTACAGATCCAAGCAAAAACCTTTGACCCAGACACTATGACCCTAGTAGGTCTGGATGTGGAATCTTTATTTACCAGCCTGCCACAAGATGACACACTACAAGTATTAGAAGACATACTCTACTCAGAAGAATGGCAATACAACACACCGAGGCATTTTATTCTTGAGTGTTGCAAGTTAGCCCTAAAAGAACATTTCTTTGCTTATGAGGAAGATCTTTATCTCCAGACCCATGGAACATCGATGGGCAGTGCCTTTGCCCCATCGGTAGCCGGGCTGTATGTGAGTAATTTTGAGAATAAGTTCATCTACAATGCAGCCAATGAGTTCTCTCCAAACATCCTCTATTGGAGGAGATATATAGATGATGTGATCGTAATTTGGGACACATCAGCTGATTTGGAACAATTCATCCATTGGCTCAACCATCTTGACCCTTGGCTCAAGTTTACTTACACTTCCAGTAACAACAGTTTGGATTTCTTGGATCTGACAATCTTTGTGGAAGATAACACTATACAAACAAAAACCTATACTAAGCCTACGGCCAAAAATAGTTTGCTTTCTTACCAAAGCTACCACCCCAAACCTCTAAAAGACAATCTGCCTTTCAGCCAATTTCTCAGGTTAAAACGAAATTGTAGCAAGAAAGAAGATTATCTGATCCAAGCACAAGAGCTCAGCCTGAAACTATCCAAAAGAAACTACAAAGAAAAAACAATAAAATATTGCAAAAAGAGAGCAAACAATCAACCTAGAGAGTGCCTTTTACAAAGCTACCCCAAAACACAAACACAAGATCTGACGACCTGTGTCACCACTTTCTGCCCTTCAACATATGAAGTGAACAAATTGATAAAGAAAAACTGGCATATCCTGAACACTGGAGTTTTCAACTGGCCTAAACCTAGGTTTGCCAACCGCAGAACAAAGAACATCAAAGATGTTTTGGTCCATACCCGTCCCCAGAAAAAACAACAACTAACCATCACGAGGGACGTGAGTATGAATCCAGTGACAGGCCACTATCCCTGTGGCTCATGTGTAGTCTGCAGAACCACCACCATGTCTAAAACACTGCAGCTAACCGAAAAATTGGTATGGACACAACGCCAACATACGAACTGCAATTCGTCACATGTCATATACATGATTACTTGCAAATGCAACAAGAGATACATTGGCATGACATGTCGCAAGATCAAATTGAGGATTGGAGAACATAAAAGTAATATCCGCCTTAAGAAAAACACCACAAAACTGTGTGCCCATTTCATTGAAATGGGCCATTCATGTGAAGAGCTTCAATGGACAGTGCTTGAGATGCTCACCGATAAAAACACAAACTGTGAGCGCCGTTTGTTTGAAAAAGAGCAAAGGTGGGTGGATCGCCTCAAAACTTGTGAATACGGGCTGAACGACGCCATCCCTTGGCACCGTTTTGCCAACTGACAATGATCATTGATAAGCTACAGTCTGTATTTCATGATAAAACCGCCCAATAACAACTTTGTTTCATTAGATCAATAAAGCTATCACCTCAATGAATAAAAAAAACTCCAATGAAACCAGCACGCCTATCTGACGCGTCTGGCGCCTTTAAATCACAGTGCTCTCGATCCTAACCACACCCCGGGGCAGAGTCAGCACAAGGCGGAAACATCCACACACGCGGGTAATGGCGGCGATCACCTAGAGATACCGGTAAGACAAATAATCCCCTCCAAATACTAACGGAACGCTCTCTACGACAGCTCTGAGCTTCAAGCGGCTTCAAAATAATGAGACCCGGGTGAGGCAGAATACGTACTGTCTTTCAGGTATGAAAACATTGCACATACTTTATGCGATAAAATAGCGTCATGTATACAGCCTGACCTCACGCTTTGCTATACACCGGGTGCCTTGATAACACTCTATACCCTACCAGACTGTAAGATCATAGAATTGTTTGTAATATGAGTACAGCTCTAACGCGCACTTTAGACTAAGTATATACAGCAAAGATATCAACCAGTATTTCGTTTTTAACATAAGAGAACCTAGCATCTCTACTCTCCATTATTTGCCATTGCTTTAAAGTTTAGTAGTTTTGCTGAAAATGTCACAAAACTCTGATAATGAAATTCACTATCATTAGGTGTAAGGTGTATATGTGTATGCAAAACCTGTACTTCTGTCTATCCCATTGCAGATTACGAAGGGAAATTCCCTAACAATACACAATCTGAACAAGAGTGTTTGTACCAAAATGACTACACAAATTGTGTGAGTACAATACCTTTATGTTATGTTTTGTGAGTCCTGACGAAAGCTCCGCAGACCCTTCCAGGCCCCAGGAGCTGAAACATGTCGACGTACTTCTTTTAACTATACTATTAGACCTAGTAACTCGGTCTAAGATCGTATCACTTAATTTTAAACTGTGGTGCGGAACACCCCCCATTAAAGAACTTTGGGGCTGTTTACCCCCTTATTTTTAAATATTTGTTCCTTTTTTGCACATTTTTCTTTACACCCTTTTTTCACGTAAAATCTCTGGACACTGCACCCTAGACCAGAGGCGCCTCGGGCGAGGCTGGCAAACCCACTACTTCAGAGTAGCCAATGATAACTGCCACAACTCTAGTGTGGGGCGGACGAAACACATATACCGCACCTTTTCCAACCATAACACAGAGTTTTTTGAGGCTACTCTGATCTTTATCCCTTATGCCAAAGGCCATAAGGTGTAACTAGTGTCCGTTATTCTATTTCTGATAATTGTTAATTAACCATTGGGGAACGAAAACGGAGACTCTGATCCCTTATCCCTCCTTTTGATTAATTTTTTGCATATTGAACTACGGAGAGTTGGTTACACTGAGGTGGCACTCAGGGATAGCTATTGATAAGTGCTGTTACGTTTAGTTCTCTGTCTCACAACACACTTAAGATGTCTCTTTGGCTTCTAGGAACTCATTACATCCCGCAGACCTCATTGACCAGCAGTGTGAAGCGGCTGAGGTGGTGGAGGTCTGTATTTTTGAGCTCTTTCTTACCCATTCCTCAGCACCTCTCCACATAGCACTTAGGGTCTTAGGAGAGCTCAGGACCTGAGGGTAGCTTAATCTCCTCAGAGCCCACCGTGTGGAGATAACAGACTTCCCCAGTTCCCTCACCACCGCCTAAGAGAGGGGACAACTCTCAGCAATAAACAGTGTGTGTTGGGGACATTCAGAGGTTGGCTGGTGTCAGCTGATCTCCCACAAAGCCTAAATCCAGGGTTTGCTAACAGAGTCAGAAAGGCCTGTTTGACATGCACTTTAACTCACCCCTGGTGCTGTGGTGCGAACTCAAAAGCCGTACTCCACCCAAAGTGCTGATGATGCAGAAAAGAACAAGCCCCACTCTCCAGCGCATGGCATGCGTTCCTCATTGATGGTGCAGTGTTTCAAGCCTCTGTAAAGTCACTTCAAAGTGCTAAGGGTACAGGTCGGATGGAAAAGAGAGAATTGGAGAGCAGAATGGAGGCCACAATCACAATGAAGAAAAATGTACCTGAACTCAGACTGTCATATTATGAACACCAGACATCCACAATTACTTTCAGTAATGGGATGTCTTATTCCAGTGGCTAAAGGAAGGACCCTATGGGAGTATTTCCCCAAAAAATCAGGGTGGCCTCACACACCGCCTGGGTGTCTTGCTTCTTCATTGGCCATCCCGCACACACCAGGGAACACTAGAGTGTCGGGCGGCCCTCCTTGAAATTAAAAGGACTGTTCAGGGTTGTATATAAGGGATAAGGGATCCTATGGCATAAGGAACCCCATACACCTGTCTTTTCAAAATCGATATTTATAAGTAGGTGGTGTAGGGGTGATTAAAAAACCAGCATGGGATATTTAAGGCACCATTAGGTTGCCTGTGTCCTATTCAGGTCGACATGTTTCAGCCCTTCGGGGGCTGCATAAGGGTCTGGGTGAGTGTTGACACTTTGGGAATCCATAACCAGAAAAACAGGATCCAAGTCCTGAAGAAAGCCCCAGACCATTATGTGGCCACCTAAGAGCCACATAATATACATACGGGTCGAAATTACAGTTTAAAACCACAACAACCAGTTATGTCCCTAATATCTTAATTTAGACCCTTATTCTAAATAGACAAGACAAAATAAAAAAAACACGCCCAGTAGAATTACAATGCCACAACTTGTCGTATTATCTCTCAGCAGTTATTATTGGAATGAGGGGTAATATACTATTTTGGTTTTACTTGAATGGATAACTACATTTTCCCTCGTTCTCACCTTTCACCCCTTGCAAGTTCTTCCAGGTAATGCCTGGAAAATTCACAGATGTGGAATACGGGGACTAGACACAACATTGTTCAACTCATTAATCCTGCAGCACTAATGACAATTAGCAGTAAAACCGTGAATAGTTCGTGAATTGTGTTACTGCATAACCGCGGCAGTGCCACAACTTTTGCTGTGGAAGGTGAATAGCATTTGAGTCATATTTTCCACATTTAAAGTTGCAAAGTTGGTACTAACTTGGTGCGGGGTTAAAGGGCACTGCTTTCCCGTGCTCTGAACGAGGGCCTAAGTGGGACATTCCAAATCAGTGCAAAGTCCAAACGTTCTAAAAACCTCCTGCTGCAGCATTCACACTCCAAACACTTGGTTAATGTGTATAGTAAAAGTAAACTTTAACAAGAACAAAGGGAAACAAAGGTTAAGGGCAAATGGTAATGTCTGAATGGGAGACACGAGAGCCAGGACAGGGTCTAAAGAAGCTGAAAACAAAAATATCTCAAATAAAGCAGTGAACGCCTTTAGGTTTTGATAAAAATAAATCTTGAAACATGCCGCTCCCTTAATTACTTAGGTTTGAGAGCGAGTGCATTGTAACAAAGGGCAATATGTATCAAGCACTAAAGCGTTCGCAAACGCCGTAATTCGCAGAATTTCGGCATTTGCGAATGCATTAGTGCAAAATAGTATGAATTAAAGAAATCTGCTTGCAAAATAAGGAATTGCAAAATTTGCGATACCCTATTTAGCGATTGCATTTAAGGAATTGCAAATTTTGCCATTCCTTAAATGCAATGTAAAAAGCATTAAAAAATGCAAATTGGCCTTAAGGAACGCAAATTACCACCAACTTCAAGTCGGTGGTAATTTGCGAATTCCTTGAAAAATGCACTTTTTGCATTTTTCAAAGTGCATTGTGAAGCACATACATGCCTTTAGGGCATGTATGTGCGCCACATGTGCACCCATGCTAATTTCAGGGGAGCAACAGGGTGTCCAAAGGACACCCCTGCACCCTTGAAATTATTCTCTATTTGCGATTCTCAAATTGTGAATCGCTAATTCAGAATAACTTCCCATTCATTCCTATGGGCCTCCTGGCCCATAGAAATGAATGGGAAAGTATCCCTTAATTGCGATTCGCAATTTGCTAATCGCAATTAAGGAATACTAAGAAATCGCTAAAAAATTGCGATTTTGTACATACATCCCTATTTGCGATTCTCAAATAGCGATTTCTAAAAAATCACTATTTGAGAATCGCAAATCAGGTTGTTGATACATATGGCCCAAAGGCTCTAGAAGTGCGCAGATCAACAACCCAGAGAAGACTGCTACATAGTTGCAAAATCACTTTAGGGCGTGAGGGAGTTATTGGAAAGAATGAAGGGAATGGGATCAGTTCTGCGGAACTGTTCCAAGAAAAAAAAGAAGGAAAGGAAATAAAGGAAAAAAAGGAAAAAGCAAAGTAAAATCATGCAAATTACAAAACTCAATGGGCCATATGTATCAAGCCTTTTTCCCGTTTACAAACGGGCAAATTCTCAGAATCTGCCCATTTGCGAACTGGAAAAATCCTTTTGGATGTATCATTCCAAAAGTCCATTGCAAAATAGAGAATTGCAAAATTTGCGATTCTCTATTTTGCGAATGCAATTAAGGAATTGCAAATTGCGATTCCTTAAACGAAATTCTGGAAGCTCCAGAAATTTTCTATTTGGCCTTATGGAATTGCAAATTACCACCAATGTCAAGTTGGTGGTAATTTGCAATTTTCTTTAAAAATTAACTTTTTGGATTTCTTAAAAGTGCCATATGTCGCATATACATGCCCTTAGGGCATGCATGTGCGCAAAATGTGCACACATACATATTTCAGGGGTGCAACAGGGTGTCCCTTTGGCACCCTTGCAACCTTGAAATTGCATTCTCAATTTGCGATTCTCTAATTGGTAATCGCAAATTGAGAATGTCTTTCCATTCATTCCTATGGGCCTCCTAGCTCATAGAAATGAATGGGAAGGTATTCTTTAATTATGAATCTCAATTTGCGATTCGCAAATAAGGAATATATAGGATTTTTAGCAAAGCCTACATACATTGCATTTTGCAATTCTCTAATTGCCATTCGCTAAAAATCGCAATTTGAGTATCGCAAAACTCTTTTTTGATACAGATGGGCAAATATTTTTTATGTGTGTTTTGTGATTTAAGATCTGAATTATATGTCAGCGGTTAGCATATTGCGTCACAACAGTGACGGAATATCCTTACCACCAACATAATCGTGCGTCCGCCAAATTGATATGCGGGTGGACCTTTGGTTGCATGGTGGCAGAGACTAGTCCGTCTCCACCATGATTAACCCCCTCCGACAGCCTTGGGAAGGAAGGGCCATTGGAGGTTAACCTCCTATTTCACCCACCTAATATACATGGGTGGAATTACAGGTGAGCTTTCAATCCCATCACTGCCTGGAAACCCTGGTGGTAATGGGCAGTGTAACCTGCTACAAGCTCCCCGCTCCATGGGACAGGACTCCCTAACGAGGGCAGCATTATTTATTTTATTTTTATGAATAAAATCCCAGATTGAGATTGTCTTTTTGAAAATAAGAAAATAGCTTGCTGCAGTGCTGCGTCATTTTGACTCGTTCCCCTCCAAAGAACACTATAGGTCTATGCCTGCTCTCCAAACCGTCTGTCTAAGACAGCGGGGTTGGAGGGCCCGATTCACAGAATGAACTAAAGGCTCAATCCTAAACTTACTACTATTTTGGTATTCACAGAATGCACTTACTACTTTTGGTATTCACAGAAGTTAGGATTTTGTCTTAAGTTTGTCTTAAGACAGACTTAAGACAGACTTAAGACAGACTTAAGACAGACTTAAGACAAAATCCCAACTTCTGTGAATACCAAAAGTAGTAAGTTCATTCTGTGAATGTCAAAAGTAGTAAGTTCATTCTGTGAATGCCAAAAGTAGTAAGTGCATTCTGTGAATACCAAAATAGTAGTAAGTTTAGGATTGAGTCTTAAATTCATTCTGTGAATCGGGCCCGGAGAGTTTGAGTTGTGCTTGACTACCTTGCTATGGCCAAACCGACATGCGCAATTCATATTGAAGGGGCCACTTGTCATTGCTGCCAATCAGAAGCACTGACGCACTGGCCCCGTCCTGCCCTCTCCATTCAGCAGAAAGCTGGAAAAATAAAATGGTAATAAAATCCTTTCATTACCGTTTTATTTTTCCAGCTTTTCCACGCAGCAGTGCGGGGGGGGACGCGTTCGGCTGCTCATATAGAGGAACTGCCGCAGCAGCGGTTCACGGTGTACTTTGCTAGGCAATCAGGCTGCGATGTTGCTGTAGCCAGGACTGATGCAGAGAAGTAAGTTGAAAGTCGTGTGTTGATGTAAATGAGCTTTGAACTATCTGTTGAACATTTATCTACACTGTTAACCCGTTCTGTGCTCCCCTGGTGCTCCGCACGACTCTTGGCTGACGCAGCCCCGCCCACCCTTTAGAACGCCTGCACCACGGCAGAATGTTTGCCGCGGTAAACGGGTTAAGGCTGGGTTTGAATATTTCTACTAAGGTTACCTCATGAAGAACTAGGTAGAATTAATAGTGTGGATTCTTGTAGATAAATCTCGTGTCCAAGGCCGTAGAGTTCTAGTAAACATGTCAAATTGCTAAGATTAGGGAACAACAGGATGTTAGCAGTGAAGGTCATATTTAGGCTGTGGGGTTTTAGGTTTAAACCTATAATAACTGATAAAACCCCACTGAAAGATTAATAGCCCTCACCGGTGAAAACATATAAACACTGAAAAAACACCTGCACAACCACAAACTAAATGCAATTCAAAGAAGGGAAAAAGAGAGTGAAAGAGGCATTTTTTTCTTCCTGAAGGTGTCAATACAATGTAACTTTGTCATACAAGCTAGCAGTAAGGAAGACTGGCTAACACTATTCTGCTTGAGTTTGATTCTTTAGGGATGCCACTAAAATGTTGTTTCTTCTTCCTTTTACTTTTTTCAATTTTGTGGCCTTTGGTCTAAAGAGGCAGGGTTTATTTTCATGTTTTACGTCTAGTTTATTTATTTTATAAACTGTAGAGAATCAGAAAATATCAAACTCATATTTGATATTTTGGCTGCATTTGATTCTTTCACGGATAGGTAAAATGGCTGGTTTCATAAAAATCTTTCCTAATATGTGTCATCACATTTACCCACAGGGAATGGGTAAAAACCCTTAACACATCAGACCATAGTTTCTAGTGGGTCAGTATTTATAGTAGGTGAATTGCCAACACCTCAGGCTTTAAACATTCAATGCAAGGTATAGTGACAAGTATATATATCATCAAGCATCTTGGATAGTGGTGAAAACATAACACCAGACTTTTGGAAAGCATTGAACTCAGTATCACTTGTAATGCTCTGCAAAAAAGGTTCTTTCCAAGTTCAACAAAGATTGGAGTGATATTGTTTGTATTTGCAGTGATTCAGCTACCTATATAAAAACGTTGTGTGATGACCTGTCAAAATTGATACCCGAGCTTAAGTGATTCCCTGTAGGAGATCCTTGCCACTTGTTAGAAGGTATGCTGAAAGTATCTTTACCATCTTCAGACTTAATGAGGGATGCTATTGACTTTTTAGTCCATTCTGGTGCACTGTTTTCTTATGAACAGGAACTAAAACGCCTTAATTTATCATTGCGTGCTTTATGTGGCATCAAAGAAAAAGTCATACCAACTGTGTCCCTTAGCTGATGGTTCTCAGCCCAAGGGGCTATGAATGCTGAGAGGGGCTTTTCACAGAAGATTACATGGGAAGGAAAGAGCGAGCGCACATGACCCAAAGACTCACTGAAGAAGTATTGTGTGATGTACTACAATAAGATTAATTTTCAAAAATCTATTTGGACCTCATATACACTAGAAGTACACTGTCTATATACCATGTTCTTTCAGTGCAGAAAGCAAGCAATAATAAAAGCAAAACGTTCCATAAACACCGGAAAAACACTTTTTCTGTTGTTTTTAGTGGTGCAAAAAATGTGTAACCACTGATAACAACTGTTTGTTAAGATATTGAAAACACTGAAAAAAAACCACCAGAATTTACCAAAAATAGAAACTGAAAACAGGAAAGCCTAGTCATATTGCAGTTCTACAGAGGTCAAGAAGGAACTATAGCCCATCTTCCACATGAGTGCCAGGGTGTTTGGGGTAGTTATCCAAAATATAGGGAGAAATATTTCTTCAGATTTCAGGAATGACCAGTTTCATATGGAAGTAGAGAGACTATTCGTTCATAATCCCAGGTGCACCTAGGATTCCAGATGACACTTTACTGAAAATAGCCCGTCGAGCACTTCCACCGTGGTTCTAAAGCAGTCAGAGCAGGTGGAGAGAAAATGGCGGCTGCAAACTTTTTTTAGATTTTTTATTTGGAGTGTGGCAACCCGTAGAACTTTTGTATTTTTCTCACACTGTATAATATTATTCCCTGCAAACGGAAGACATCTGAGAAGGTAGCATGCCTTCATTTTGCTCTTCAACCTTAAAAATGAATTATTGACAAGTGCCCGGTGTGACCTGATTATCCATTCTGGTGGCGTGGGCACTGCGCTCCGTATCTAGTGTGTTGGGCTGTCATTGGGGTCACTCGGTCCCGTGGCCTGAGGGGAGTGCCGCTAATTGGAGCAGCAAACAGGACCCCTGGCATCCCTGCAGCGAACGCTGTATGACCTCCTTCTACTGGGGAGAAAAGGTGCTCGCGAGTTCTTCTTAATGGAGTGTTATTGAAAAATGACTCGGGACATTTCTTGGACATCCTTTGGGGGCACTAACCTGCTGGCAACACCACCCTGGTGATTTCAAGCCCAGGATTCACCACCAGCCTTCATTCTCTCCTTGCTGGGCGACGGCATACCCTGGTGGGACTCCAAGTACCAGGGAGCCTTGCGTGCGCAGGGGAGGTGCTGTATCACTTCCCGTGACGTCTCATGAACTTCCGTTGGGGGCACTAACCTGCTGGCAACACCACCCTGGTGGGATTTCAATACCAGGGCTTCCTTCTCTCCCCGCTGGGCGGCGGCATACCCTGGTGGGACTCCAAGTCCCAGGGAGCCTTGCATGCCACAGGTGCAGGGGAGGTGCTTTAACCGCGCGTAAAGGCGTAGCCTCTCTTCCCGCAGCGCGGGACACGCCAGGGCCAAGGGTGGGCCCATCCTTGCCCGTGATTGCCAGGAAGAGGCAGGGCAGGGCCACCTCCATATGGTGTTCATTTTCCAGCACATCTACGCTGGTAAGTCCTTCCCCGGACCACCATATTTCCCTATTCAACATTCTGAAATGTCCCACTGTATTGTTTAGCCGCCTATAACCCTCCCTCACTGATCAGCAGGAGCTGTTAGTGGAACCTGGTAACTGTGCCCCAGTGACTCATTCGACCAACAGTATTATTATTATTATTATTATTATATTTAAGCTTATAAAGCGCACAGCTACCCGAAGGTTTCCCGGCGCTAGAGACCAGATTAAGGGTGAGAGCAGACTGAAAAAGATGAGGCAGAGTTATTGGTTAAATAACCAAGTCTTGACTTCTCTGCGAAACTTGAGATAACAGGATTCAGTGCGAAGAGAAAGCGGAAGAGAGTTCCAGAGGGAGGGAGCCAGGACGGAGAAAGAGCGACCACCCATCCTGGCTCTCTTAACTCTGGGAACTTGAAACCTGTGCTGATTGGTAGATCGAAGGGTGCGGGCAGGGCAGTATCGATGCACTAAAGTACTAAGGTAGGATGGAGCCTGGCCTGTGTTGATCCTGTGCATATAACAGAGGGCCTTAAATTTCGTGCGGCTTTCGATACGTAACCAGTGCAATTTACGAAGAGAGTTGGAAGTGGGGGATAGGTTGGGCAGTTTACAGAGCAGTCGAGCCACCATGTTTTGGACTGTCTGTAATTTACGGGTCACCTCTTTGCACGCCACCAGGAGAAGAACAGTATAAGCTACACAGGAGACCGTGATAGTGGGGGCAATACTCGAGACATCGCCTACGGGACTACTGACTTTTTCACCTTTTGTTTTACTGCTTGTCTGTGTTTTCCACAATCGATTGATTTGTTTGTCTTTTGACCCTCAGTTGCAATGATAGTTACCTGCCTAGGCCTTTCTCTGCCCCACTTGATTTATCCCTTGGACAAGGTTCCCTAACCCTGTCGGACCAGAAAATGGTCAAGCGCGCTTGTGTAGTAAAACATTCACAAGCGCCTATTTTATCACCCAAACCTCCAACCTCAATAGCCAGGATGCTTCAGAGGGCCATAGGAGCGGTAACAACTGAAATAGAACTGACTGGGAGGCGCCTGTCTATAACACCAGACATTTACTGTCAGGCCCCGGAACCTAGGATTGCAGAGACCGTATTCAACCCATTAGACTCCCCTTTACCCTCACTACACAAACCATCACCAAAGCCAGTAACACGTTGTAGTATGGTCTTCATACAAATGTAATGTTATAAAAATAAGAAGAGAAATACAGAAGGTAATTTCAAATAATGAATAAAAGATTTATTCATATGAAGGAGAGAAAGAAACCCACGACTACTCAGGTCGAGGTCTAAGGCAATGTCATCACAACACTATTCCAGAACACATCTATGGAATTAGAACTATACACACCTAACATTCTTTTAAAGGCATATTTCATGAAGGAAGAATGTTACTTACATACTACACACGTTAAAGTGGAACTACCTCTTTTTTACCTAAAAAACTGAAGTGTAAGCCAGGTAACCGGGCAGGTGCCAAGAGGAAGAACAATTTTGAGGTGGCACCCAGTGTAGACGAACTAGACAGTACTGGGGGGGGGGGGGGACCAACACTACCAACTCTCGGGCAGATTTGGAGTGTCCACACTGGGCGAGGAAGCTGTAGCAGACCTAGAGACCCACCTGAGAGCTATTATAAAGGAAGAGTTTGCTCAAATACTTAACCATACAGGCATAGGACACACAATGGGGCACAACAGGCACGTTAACATTCCTGATAACTCTACTCAAGCCCCAGGCATGAAGGAAGACTGTAGCACCCAACCAAGCACTCTAGATCAAAACTCCCTAGGCAATTATGGTCCCTCGAGTGTAGTACTCCCCAAAGTGCCAATGGGTGCTGGAGAGGTAGAGGATCTTAGCACTGAGACAGATGGAACTACTTTTTCCTACTTGGAAAGACCAGGCACCTACCAGGCCCAAGACCTATGGATGCCTCTGGCCATAGGAGCCTTACTAATGCGAAAGGGAGTTTCAATCCGGGTCTCCACAGGGAGCATCCACACAACAGTAGGTCTACCCGAGCAGAGCCTAGGGTAGCCAGGGATGGGACGTACTGTGCAGAGAATGTTGAGAGAAGATATAGAGTAGGGACTCTCCCGTCCATAAATCTACCCCCAGCCTCACTCCCCAACGTTATTATATTGACTGGAGTACCTGAGATAAAAACCGTCCAGAAGGAAACGCAATTGGACCTAAGGAACAAATGGATTTTCTGGCTGGCTAGGCACAGGCAGCTTCCTTATGATAGGGCAGGAGAGATCTTAATGGTCTGCAGGGTTGAATGGGTGGGCAGGAGACCGAAGCTAACACAAGGGAACTGCATAGTCATTAATTTTATTAATCCTGTGACTGTTCATACCTTAGCAGACCAGAGCTCCTACCCATAAGCACCGGATACAGGGGTTGGGGCTCATACCTTGGACTATTTTTACTCCCGTAGCAGCAGTGAAGCTAGGACCCCCTCACATCAGTGCCCCAGCTAATTGGACCTTGGAGCAACCTGTGACCCCCGCCATTTATTATATAGCACCCCTGTAGTGAACAAGTTTGGAGTCCTAGAGGAGGTGGATGGACTTGTGTTAAAGGGTGCCCCTGTCCCCAGGTATGGGCCTCGATGGTTTGGTATGGCCTTGAGGGAAACCAATAGCAACTAGTTGAGTCCGGCCACTCCCTGTGGTAACGGGGATGAACCGGGGGCTCCACAAACTGAATTCCAAAGTGGAGCCTGTGGCCTGTTTGGGACCTATATAGACTTTTGTAGCAACATTGGTCCCTCACTTCCTGATCCCTCAACATTTAGCCCATCCAGGACGCCCCCCCCCCATGGAAGTTGCAGAATTAACCACCATGGCTCAGCAGGAGGACACCCCATGCCCCAATTTTAGCAACCCTAATGCCCTAGGTGAGTTCACTAATCTTGACGACAAGCTGAGGGTCCTATCCTGGAACATCGCTGGAATAAAAAGCAAAATAAACTGCCCAGATTGGGGTCCCTTTTTATACAAATGTGATGTGTGTATGTTTCAGGAAACCTGGGCAAGGGATGATATTGTGATGATGGGATATGCAACTTTCAATGTGTTGGCCTTTTCGGGGGGAGAGGTAGGCCCTCAGGGGGCCTGTCTACTAGGGTTGCCACACATTTGAATTGTACAGTAGAGCACCTGAATATTTTGTCTAATGACATTCAGTGTACTGTACTTACATTTTCACCTACTCTTAAAATTGCTTTTATTAATGTCTATTCATGTCCTGTTAGTGTTTGTCATGAATCGCCGACCTTCGACCAACTTAGCACTTTCCTCAAAACTGTCCCCGAACACTAGGCTGGTTATAGGGGGAGACTTTAATTGTCAATTTGAGCCCCTTCCCGTTCCCTTTGATGCCCTCTCTAGCGAGGAGGATCGACACTGGTTAATCCCTGACCCCCAAATCGAAACGATAAAGCCTTGGACCCCGTTAGCACTTCAGATCAATGCAGTAACATTTACCCACTCCCTGAGAGCATGCACCAGGTCAGACAGACCAGGGAAGCTAACCTTCAATAGAATTGGCCAAGCCTCCCTTCTGGATTATATCCTGGTAGAAATAAGTTTATGGCACTGGGTAGTCGATTTCGCTGTCCTACCGAGACACGACAGCGACCATAACGCCCTGACCATGGAGCTGGAGCTTCCAGACTTTTTATAATTCCACGGCCAGTGGTACCCCTGTAGATTGTAATCTAACACTTGCCAATAAAAGTAAATCATATCAGATGGGACATAGACCGGAGTCACCAGAAAAGGTTGCTGCACTATTTTCTCAAACTATTTCCCCACTAAAGGAACTGGAGGAGGCTGCCTTGGTACTGGACTCCCCCCAAACTACATTGCATGAAGAACTACCAGCATGACTAACATATTTAACCCCTTGACACTCTCCAAGGTAAAAAGGGTACAAAACAAATCTGGTTCAACGACACTTGCCGCCGGGACAAGATTTCTTCAGCCCATTTGGCCATTTAGTCGCCAAGGGGGTTCATTTTAACCTTGATTTGTTGGCCCGGATTGGCCCCTTCAAATGGAGTGGGCCAACAGGAGAGCTGAGTTTTATGCTTCGTAGAGCTACCTTTCCTGATACACTTTCTTCATGTTGCCTTTTGCCTGCATACAACTTGCTAGCTGTCCCTTGCTGGGGTGTTGCAGTGTCTTTAAGGTGCACCGCTGTGTACCAATACTATATGGTACAGATGGGCGAGCCACTTAAAGCTGAGCCAGGCTCGTGCCTGGCTCAGCTTGAGGTCGTGTTGGAATCTGCGCTCTCATGTGGCTTCAGCCTCCCTCCCTCTACCTGGATGTGGTGTTACAGTCACAGCTGCCGAATATGGAACTCAGGAATCCGCTTCAAGTCTCGGCGTTGACTCAATATCATGCGATTCTGGGCAAATCACTTAATCTCCCCGTGCCTATAAACAATGAATGTGATGTTGTGTAATGTAACTGGTGCTCATGTAAAGAACTCCAATATCTTCGGCTCAAGTATGCGCTATATTTTAAAAACTGTAGACGAATGCACTTAGAGTAAAAAACAAAGCATTAAAATAAAGAAAGACAAATAGATACCCATTTACTGAATGATTTGTACAGGGTGAAACCAGAAAACCTGAATAAATCGCGGTTTCCTTCCTGAAATTGTGTGATTTTGGGCAAATATTTTATTTCACCAAAACTCTTTTTCTTCATTATCATGCCTAAAAGCACTTACGAATATGTGAGCTCAGTCTACCAGTTGTACAAAGCTATCAGCTAAGTACTTCTCAGTACAGTGCTATAAAGAGTCCTATTAATGTCGAAGCTTCCACACTTTAAATAAATACCCTTTTTGAACTTTGAAGATACTTTATTATATTTTACATGTTTTGTATGATTTACATAACACACATTCAGACTTGCCAATTTTTTTAAATGTCAGAACGGAGTCGGCCTTCTATGTTAGACTCTCAGGGCCAGATATAGGTCGGTCGGTAACGGCCGAAAATCGGTATTTTCGGCCGTTACCGACCGGTAATTCAGAAATGGTATGTAGGGCCCTGAATTTTACAGATTCGGTAAATTTACCGATCGGTAACTTTAACGATTCTGTAAAATACCGAATCGGTATTTTTACTGATTCGGTAAATTTGAGATGTAGGTGGGACTCTTCTGAGTCCCACAAGCCTTACAGAATCGGTATTTTACCATCAAATCCAATTTGATGGTAAAATACCGATTCCGGTGTGCATGCACATGTGTGCATGCACACCTCTGCCATATGACAGGCAGACCTGCCCTTGGGGCATGTATGCCTGCCACATGGCACCCGAGCCTTTTTTTGGGGTGCCAGAGGGTGTCAAAGTGACACCCCCTGCACCCTTGCTAAAATCGGTAATTACCGATTCTGTAATTACAGAATCGGTATTGCCCATTGATTCCTATGGGCTTCACAGCCCATAGGAATCAATAGGAAATACCGATTCGGTATTTCCAGATTCGGTAAATACCGAATCTTAAAGATTCGGTATTTACACATCTGGAAATACCTACATCTCCCCCCTTCATATTTACCACTTCTTAAATACCGAATCGGTAAAATTCGGTATTTAAGAAGTGGTAAATATGAATTACCCACATCGGGCCCCTAATCTCTAAAAACTAGGGGCCTCATTTATGAAAAGTGACGCATCGCTGAATGAAAACAGCGATGCGTCACTTTTCACTGCGCCCTCCTTGCACCACCAATGATGCATCATATTTACAGTATGACGCATCATTGCGCAAGGAGTTAAAGATATGTCAGTATTTCTGAGGTATATGTATGGCACAAAAGTGACGCATTGCTGGAGTTTGTCACAAAAAAGACACAACTCCATCAATGTATCCTTTCAAATGGGGCAAGCCCCATGTGAAATGGCCTGCGTCAGTCTTACGCCTGCTGTGAGGCAGGCGTAAGAAATTGACGCATTTGTGTCCTAGTAGTGGCGCAGTGAAATATCATAGATTTCACTGCGTCACTGCTACGTGGCTTACTTGTGCCAGAGCGCCCACCCTGCATAGATTATACCTGGCATAGGTATAATGTGGCGCAGGGGTTTACAAAGTGACGCATCCACCTAGATGCGTCACTTTGTAGATATGGCGCAACAAGGCGCATTTTTTGCATCACTGGTGCGTCACAAAAAGTGACGCACCAGCGGCATAAAAGTGGCGCATAGCCTCATAAATGAGGCCCTAGAAATTGGCAGAGTCTGGCACATGCTGCCCACAGGGTTTTAATAAACAATGGTTCAAAATAGGAGCTTTCAGACGAAGCACGGAAGGGAAATGAGACCCTGCATCGTTACCTATATTGAAGATTCTCCAAGACTCCCAACAGCTCGAAGAGCCCGACAGAACACAATAAAGCTGCTCTGTGTTGTGTCACTAAGTAAAAACAGAAAAGGGACCAAAGGACTTAGCATCTAGCATGTACAATGGAAGCCATGTTAGAAGTGTCAGAATTTTTCCTCCCAATAAAGTGGCAGGTATAAAGGCTACTAGCGTACTACTGCAATGTACTTTGGCATAAAATTAAGTTGAGAATAAAAAAAAACTAAATGAAATTGCAAGAGTGGCGAGGAAATAAAGCATGTCAGTAAGCAAGATACAAGGTGATGTATGAAGCAAGTTATAGAGCGATATAAGGAGTAGAGTTTGGATTCAATATGAACAAAACAAATAAATCTTGTAAAAAAGTACCCCGGAAGACAGACAACTGCTAATACTCTACCTGCATGCAGAAAACTGTAAGTCGAGCTACTTACAAAAAAGCAACATCAATAGCAGCTACTAAACACAGCAACAGCTAGTAGTAGGATATGAACAGCCAGGCAGCCAGACAAAAACAGCGAAAGCGTGGTCAATTGTCAAGGGCTAACAAAAATAAGTGCACGCGCGACGGCAAAAGCAGTCTGGTGAGTGGTGTGCGATGTGCACGCACCATGACGAGAGAGGAAAGCCATATGGCGCCTCTGCTCATTATTGTGCGCGTAACCGCACGCTCGAACCACCCAAAAAGCTGTGGTCGGACTATTTAACGCCTTAAGCGCTGCCGTCGGCCAACGGTCGTCGCGTGCACTACCTCCCCACTGCTGCGCACGACCGTTGGCCGACGGGCCAGCATTCGTTATTTGAACGTTCAGCACTGGGCGCTGAACGTTCGACGCTCTTATGAGGTTAAAGCCAGTCTTGCTACATGTCTTGCAGAGCAGCGTAGGCGCTGGCTCAGCGAGACCTAAAAACAGTGCTTGATGCCACAGGTGTACACTAAAGAGTTGACTGGCACAACTAGTACATGTGGGAAAGAGCAGCTGTCATCATCAACAGTACGGAGACCTAAAGCCACCAGCAAATAAACCAAAACTTAGAGACCTCCTGGTGATTAGCGCTCTATAAATAAAATGATAAAATAACATAACATAACTGTACTGGTTTCACAGTAAATTCACAAAACAGGTTATTGAAACTATTAGCAATTTTAAGATGAATAGATTGGTTACTCCAGCAAATATAGAAGCTGGTCACCATCATTAATTATATAAGAGGGAACGAGTGGTAAAAGCAAATATGATGCAGGGTGACTGCCACAACCAGCTAACAAGGGCAGAGGTGATTGGTATGAACAACATATATAGGAATGGATGATAAATGCCAACAGTGCACATGAGAATGGATTAATTAAGTGTGGGAATAGGTGATGTACTAGAGCTAGGAGGACCGGTCGGGTAGCCATGCGCTGTAGAACAACAACTGAATTTAATTGACTCGTGTCTAAATTTAAATTCAGTAATAGTTGTTTTTTAACACCAGAAAACATGACAAAAGATGACTGATTTCACCAACAAAAAGATATAGGGAGGCGTGAAAATACTCACTTTCTGAACCTGTGTATTACTGATCACTTGCTTACCAAATCCGACAGTTATACTACAAAATGTCATAATGAAATCAATGTGCCACTATGCTGCAGAATCACAGTGTCTCCATTTGGCTTCTTTAGAAGCCTGACGGTCTAAATTTTCCCTTCACTGTCAAGACAGGACGAGTCCCTCCACAAATCAACCCAAGAAGCACTGCCAACCAGCAAACACATGTACAACTTGCTACATTCTGAGATGGCAAAGGGGTCCAGTGGAGAGGCCTGGATCGCTCACCAGCCAAAGCATTCCACATATCACGTATGCACTGTTTAGTTGCTAGTTCCTTGAATTATATCAGAGCAAGCGAGATAGAGAATTCTTTCTTGCGCCACTCTGAATACAAAGCAGCCATGTTTCATTGTGATAGATACTAAGCAATGTCAACTTTAGTGACAGTAGAAACTAACCCAAGAGGTCCGTCCACAGGAGTGTGCACTGCCACACACATTCTGTGGCACATTGTATCAAGGGTGGCACCACAATATCCTAAAACAGCAGAGTGCGCTGGAGGAGCATGCACCGAGTGCTGGCAATACGAGTAATGAGGGTGCTGGTAAATTTCAGAAAAGCAATGGGGCCTTCGCAGTGGAGTGCAATGGCTGGAAGCAAGGGGTCATGGAATGACATTAGGGAAGAAAGTAAGACAGGAGATGCCCCTTCATGGAGCTGATGGTGGCTGAGGTGTGGGTGCCAGGTCAAGAGGCAGAGATTTCATATGGCGCTGCTGGCTGTGTGCCAAGCCTGGGCTGGGTTTGCCGTGTGTGGGTACATGGGCAAGATGGAAAGATAGATGAGAGGATGGGAGTGAGCGAAGAACAAAAGGAGGTGGTGAAGTTAGTAAACAAGGGATGAAAGAAGAGGGGCCAGGAAAGGAGGGAGGGAAAAGCATAGGCCCCGCCCTCGGCGTGGGTTCCTCCAGCAGCGATGCAGTGCACAGGAGATGCATCTTACTGCGGGTCATTCGCGGTGACTGCAACATTTCAACAGCCTTGCATCTTCCTAAAGAGAAGCAAGGCCGCTAGCAGCACGAGGGGGAGGGAGCAGCACGAGAGCAGCACTTGGGGGCCGGAAGCTGCACGAGGGGCCGGAGCAGCACGTGTGTCCAATGAAGATAATGGCCCAAGGGGCCAGGGTTCTGCCTCCCCAGCAGAAATCAAATACCCCTTCAAAGCATCAAGGGGTAAATCTGTCTTTAGTTAAACTAAAACAAAATTACTCAATCAATATTAATCAGACTAAGCGATTTCAGACATAGAAAGGAAACTGAAGCCGGGGAATGGTGAGACGGAGACACCGGATTTCCGCGCCTTGTTAGCAGTATTTTACATCAAAAAAGCACGCTCCTTCCCCAAAACAGCACCGGTGCATTTGTCCACGCAGTGTAGGAGGCACCGAATGCGGGGGAGGGGAAGGAATCAGGAAGCAAACTGTGGCATTAAGCAACCATGGGGACAAAGCAGCGGACAGTACAACATCAATAGCAGCTACTAAACACAGCAACAGCTACCAGGTAGGATATTAGCAGCCAGGTAAAAATAGCAAAAGCGTGGTCAATTGTCAAGAGCTTACAAAAATAAACGTGTGCGTGCCAGGCGAGGGGTGCGTGCGCACGCGCGCGTTGGCAAAAGCAGGCTGGCGAGTGGTGTGCAATGTGCGCGCACCATGACAACGCAAGTGGTACGAGCACGTGCGCGCCACTGCAAAAGCAGGCTGGCGAGTGGTGTGTGATGTGCGCTCACCATGATGAGAGAGGAAAGCCATATGGCGCGTCATTGTGCGCATAACCACACGCTCGAGGCCACCCAAAAAGCCGTGGTCAGACTTTTTAAAGCTCATTTACTAAATGTCTCGCAGAGGAGTGCATGCGCTGGCTCAGCGAGACCTAAAAAAGTACAGACTCTTGATTAAACAAAGACGGGCTCTATCGAGACAGTATCAACCAAGCAAAGAAGAACTGGGAGTCGGACAGATGGGATGATATTAGAACAGCACTATCTAATAGGGATATGAAGGCATTCTGGGCTGTAGTTCGCACAGATAGCAGCAAAGGGAAGCCAGCCCTAGAGCCCAATATTGCTGCAGATGCTTGGAAGCTTCACTTCCAGGCCTTATATTCCATCGAGGAAGCAACAGACCCACATGATGAAACATCACCAATAATTCCTGGGATTCCCCTAGAAGAGGCCCATGGGTTTACCTTACCAGAAGTCCTAAATGCAATTAGGAAGCTCCCTTTTGGTAAAGCCCCGGGACTAGACAAGATTCCCGGGGACCTATTCCGGGCAGAACCACAAGTATGGGGACCCTACCGCTGGGCAATGTTTAATGCTATCCTGAGAGCTAAGGCAGTCCCGGACACCTGGCTAGGGGCTGAAATCTACTCAGTCTTCAAAAAGGATCACCTCTCTTGCCGACCAACTAGAGGCTAATCAACTTGATAAATGTCACTCAGAAGCTGTTTGCAAGGATTCTCCTTGACCGCCTTCATGTGTGGATTGAGGAGTCTGAGTGCCATTCAAGCTGATTTTAGAAAAAACAGCTCTACCATCGACCAAATCTTTAGGCTCCAATTATTTTATTGGAAGACGGTGTCAATAGAGTTTGGCAGCCTCAATTTGAAATCAGCCTTTGATTTGGTTCCTAGAGACAAACTATGGGAGGTTGATAAGCAACTGGGAATCCCTATTTACCTTCTGACATTGATCATGAGATTCAATGCTGGCAACTTTGCTCAAGTAAGGTTCAGGAACTTGGGGAATGAACTCCCTTCTTCCCAGTTAATAGAGGGGTAAGGCAGGGGTTTGTGCTTGCCCCTACCCTGATTTACATTTTTGTCAATGCTCTGATTGCCCAATTAAATGAGAGAAAGGACAACAATGTTTTTAAACATCAAAGCTGTGTACCACATCGAGCCTTTTCTGGATGATATCCAACCTACTATGGCAAGAAAGTTATACACCCAGTTTAGAGTGGGGACATTGCCACTACGGGCCTTCACTAACAAGTGGTCAAAAGACTCCCCCCTTGGGTGCCCTGCTTACAATTGTGTAGACGAGTCTGATATGCAGGTTTTTTTCTTCTGTCCTGGCTATAAAACAGCCAGACGACGTTGGCTTGTCCCACTCTGCAAACATTTGGGGTTTAGGCAGTGTATGGAGGCATATAGAATATTATGAACTAACACTCACCCACCCATTGTCTTTGCTGTGTCCTGATATTTGAACTCCATGTGGAAGAGTTGTAGGCTGCTGTTAAAATTATTACCACAAGTATGAATCTTTCACAGTGCGTATGTTGTCATATCACATGTATTTTTAGTTTTTTTAAACTATTTTAGTTCAATCTTAACCCTTTTTTATATTACATATAACCAAAAGTTTAAACTTAATTAAATGAAATTAGATAGTATCCAAATGATATATGGCTACTTCTTTATTAACGATTGCGGTCGTAAGTAGGGTATCTGCTGTATTAGTAGCTGGACGTCTATAAGAATTTTCACATTATTTTGAATCCCCATCCATGATGAATTTTATTGTTGTTAACTGTCATGTTTTCTAGGTTTTTATTCCTACGTATTGGTTGTGTTTTGTGTGTTCGCTTGTATTATTCCCTTTTTATGGTCTATATTGACCGAAATAAAGTTGACAGAAAATAGCCCTAGTTTGTAATAATCCACTCCATCCAGCAGACTTTCCTGACGTGCTGAAGGGATGAGGCAGAGTTTGGGGTCCTGGGTTTCTGTTTGCTCTCTTATTCCAAACCCCTTTCCCCTCTTCTACCCTGGGCCTCCTGTCCCTGTGTGTGCGGTCACTAGCAGAGACCGCGAGATATGGAAAAGAGCATTGGTCTGGTTGGCTCCCGCACACATGGTTTACCTCTTCCATGCTCATGACGACCGAGCCGTCACGCGTCACGGTGGGCATGTGCGCAGGACGACCCCAGATCCGAATCCCTGCCCACTAATGAAAACTCCCGCACAGCGCGGACATTTTCTGTGCACGGAAGGGGTTAATGCTACCTAACAGCAGCAGAAAGGATGCCTTCACACTATCCTGTGAACCACCGGCCAATAACAGTGCTTGAATCATATGAAAGCCTGCACCACAGATACATGCTCTGGCCAGTACAAGGCCAAAGTGTTCTTATGGTAAACATAAATTACATCCTAGGTCATAAGTTTGAGTTCATGTAAGACACGGAGGAAAGCGATGGGGTGGGGTTTTACTTTTGTACAACCAAACTGGAGTGAAGTAAAGTTCCCTAAAAAGAATAGGGTCTCCCCTTAGAAGGTTGAGGAGAAGTTGTTGGGGCATTGGTGGAGGATACAAGATCAGATGCACACATTTGGGCATTGTTAAGAGGAAGCATTGTATTCGAAGGTCATTGAAGGCACTTGATAAATAAGTAAAGGATGCGTTAAGATAGGTGTAGTGGACAAAAAGCTCAACTTCATGATTTAGAAGCAATGGTACAGTCTGAATGATTGTGATGATTCCAGTCCACACACTGGGCATTGGATGCGCCTTCCAAGATGGCTGCCCCAGAGGTGGCAGGGGATTGGCTGGCAGATGCACACCACCCTCGTTTACAGGAAGGCCGGGGGTGGTGTGATTGTTGTACTGATGGTTGTCTCCTGAAGCACTCGTCCGTTTTCCTACCTTAAAAGACTTTACAAGTAAAATCGTTTGCAAAGTCAAAAATGTTTGAAAAATGAAGGCATATAAATAATCAAATATAGATGGAATGTAGTGTTCCATTCTGTCTTGATCTGGTGTTCGCACCAATGACGTGTTTACAATGTGTCAGCACATCTGTACAGTGGTCTTAACCCCTCCCCTGCTGATGACGGAACCGCTCCGTCATCAGCCGCAGTCGCGCTGTGCTAATGACGGAGCGGTTCCGTCATGGCCCGCTCGGCACGCCTGCGCGGCGTGGATTCCGCGCCTGCGCTGAGCGTTCTATTGAGCGGGTCGGGCCATGACGGGACCGCTCCGTCATAAGCACAGCGCAACCGACGCTGGTGACGGACGGTTCCGTCACCAGCATGCGCCCACCGCTCTTCCACCCCGCCCCCTTAGCACTCCGGCGGCCGTCGCAGTGAAGGGGTTAAAGAGAAGCCTGTACATTTTCTCCTTGCTACCAATTTTTCAAAATTTTCTGCTGATAGTAAAATAAGGGAACATGAATCGGGGCTGCTTCCTGCGACCTGCCCCCGAGACAACTGAGAAGAGAGAAGAAAGCCACAGGGCTGGGCATCTTTGAGAATTTGATCTGAGACGAGTGTGCATTTGATTCCCACAATGCTTGGAAGGACAAGTGGGAGTCTGGTGGTGAGAGTCCTAATTAGGTCTCGAACCCTGCCAGAGTCCTCAGGGGGTGCAGAGTTGGTGGGATCTGGGTCCCATAATATTATACAATGAACTGTGTGTTCTCAAAAAAGGCAACACTTGGGATCATCCAGGAAAGAAGAAAGAAACACAATACGTTCATAGAGAAGGTAGAAGAAAAATACGTTTATAATTTTTTATGGCAATTGTGTGATTTTTTAGGTGTGGGTTGTTGGGTTTATGGGGTAAAGGATGAAAAGTAATTTAGTTTTAATTAATTCTTAGTTCTAAATACTAATTAATTGATTGAAAATTAATTATGGAAATTGTGTAGTAAACATTAGGTGCGGATTGTGGTGTCTATAGGGGTAAAGGGTGGGAAGTAATTTATGTCTAATTAATTAATAATTTGTTTTAATTTTATATTAATTAATTTATAATTAATTATGGTAATTATGTGATTTGTTTAGGTGTGGGTTGTGGGGTTTATAGGGTAAAAGTTGGGTAGTAATTTATTTTTATTTAATTAATAATTAGCTCATAATAATTGTTGATTAAATAATTGAAAATTAAATATGGAATTTGTGTAATTAATTTTAGGTGTGGGTTATGGGGCTTATAGGGGTAAAGTGTGGGAACTAATTTATGTTTAATTAATTAATAATTGGTTGATCATTAATGTTAATTACTGAATTGATATTTAATTAGCGTAGTTATTTATATTTTGTGTGTGTGGGTTATACTTTTTTAGGGGTAAAAGGTGGGGAGTAAGTTAATTTTACTTACTTTATAATTAGTTTCTATATATAATTGAAAAGAAGTTTTAATTGTGTAGTTCATTTTTTTTACAGTTTAATTTTACCAGTGGTTTGTGGGGAATTAAAGGAGTAAAGTGTGGGAAGGTTATTAATTTTTATGAGTTTTAATAAGTTTTTAATTGATAATATTTCTTTAATTGGTAATTAATTATGTTAATTATGTAAGTAACTTTTTTAAATAACATTTAGATGTGGGATGTGCATTGTATGGTGTTATAGGGTAGGAAATAAAAAGGTACATATATGTCATAATTAATGTTTTCGATTCTAAATAATTTCTAATTAAAAATCTTTATTTGTTTGAAACTTATTTTTTATTTTATTTAATATAGTATTTGTAGGTATTTGTCATATGTATTTAACATTATAATATGTTATTTTGAAAATTTGTAATATTAAATATATTTGTATTATTTTTTTAAAATATTTTTATCTTTTTTATTTATTTTGTTTTTTAAATATTTTTGTTATTAATATTTTGTTTGTTTTTACTTTTAAACTGACTGGAGTGAGAATATTAATAATTACCCCTTTGCAATGCCACATTTCCACTACTCATGCACTGATCGGAGTGGGAATAGTAAAGTTTATCCTGCCACTATCCAACACTTTCTCTACTGTTGGACTCACTGGAGTGGGAATAGTAATTATTACCGCTACGCAATCCAACAATTTCCCTACTGTTGCACTCACTGGAGTGGGAGTAGTACGTTTTACCCCTTCGCTATCCAGCACTTTCCCTACTGTTGCACTCATTGGAGTGAGAATAGTAGTTTTTACGCCTCTGCTATCTAACACTTTCCTTACTGTTACACTCACTGGAGTGGGAATAGTAAGTTTTACTCCTCCGCTGTCCAACACTTTCTCTACTGTTGCACTCATTTGAATGGGTATAGTAATTTTTACCTCTCCGCAATCCAACACTATCCCTACTGTTGCACTCACTGGAGTGGGAATAGTAATTTTTACCTCTCCGCTATCCAACACTTTCCCTACTGTTACACTCACAGAAGTGGGACTAGTAAGTTTTACTCCACTGCTATCCCACACTTTCCCTACTGTTGCAATGATTGGAGTGGTATGTTTTAATTTATAATAGAATGTTTTTTTAAATATATCATATATATATATATTCACTGAAAAAAAAAAGGTTTTACAGACGTTATAGTCAGGAATTAGCATTTAAAAAACCTTAGAAATTCACAGAAAAAAAACATAGGTTTTAGGGACTTTCTAGTTAGTTGGACATTTCACTCATACTAAACTATAGAAATTCCGCTGTTATAGTTAGTTGAGCTAACTATAACTTGCACCACCGTAATGCACTGCTGATGTTGTCACATATTACATCATTCATGACATGATCAGTGACATCACTAATGACATCTCAAATGACATCACTGATGACATCATCCATGTGAAAATCTGATGCACCTCACCAGACCCTAATATAACACTTGATACACCCACTCTAAAATACAGATTACATTTTTTGAAACCATGAACACACCAATACCAGTTATTACATATCACTCAATGCTCCGATTGTACTGTTCCTTATTTATTTTTGTCATAGAATCTATTATCATCCAATTGTCCCAAGGCTTCTTTAATGTACAAATACCTGTCCCACAGGACTATGTTACCACCTTTATCTGCAGGGCATATCACAATGTTTGTATCCTCAGCTAAGGATTTGGTCTGCCTATGCTTGAAAGTGAGGTTAGGGGGATGGTTGTTCTTGGGCCTTCTTTGGTGCCAGCATTTTATAAGATCTTTTGTAACAGTATTGTGAAAAGTATCAATACTGTCATGTGGAAGATTAGGAAGAAATGTTGAAAACGGCCTAAATTTAGTGATTGCAGATCGATCCATGACAATGTTCATGGTATTCAGTTGTGTGCCATGTGCTAATTACGTCTCCCCTAGGAGTTCCTGTAGAGTTGCGAGTGTGTCTGCATCTCCCACTTTTAGAGCCGTGCTAGGATCGATATTGGTTGGAATGTCAGGATCAAATGTATTTTCTTGTACAACTTGACTAGGTACCCTCGTGTTATTTAAACTGAACTATTTCTTGAGCTTCAGTTTTCAGATACATTTATATAAATTGATCCTAGTTTCCGGATATCCATATGGTTGTCTGGGCAGAAAGAGAGGCCCAGACTGAGGGGTCTATTAGGATGGCTGGCGGGTCCCGTGGGGGGTATTATGATTGGCCCGCCACGGTGGCGGGCACATCCTGTATCTTTACCATTATGGTGGGCGGTGCTTCCAGAACTGCCCGCCGCAATGGTAAAGATACATGTTGTGCATTTCAAAGCACAACATGACAGGCACCGTGCGGTCCCTGCCACGTTTTTCTTTGAAATGCTGGGGGGTACTATAGGTACCCCCCATGTGCACCCCCCCACCCCCAGAGTCCCTGGGGGCCTGCAACAGGCCCCCACAGAGAGTCTCCGCATGCCTTTCCATGGCGGCATTGACAAATGCCCATACTAATATGGCTGGCGGTGTCTGATAGACACCGCCACCATATTAAACCTTTTCCGCCCCGGTCGCAAGATGACCGGGGCAAAAAAGCGGCAGGTCATACCGTCCGCCGCGGTCCCCCCCACCATAGTAATATGGCGGGGGAAATGGGTGGCGGGTGGGTGGCTGGCGGGCGGGCAATGATGTCGGGCAGATCGCCACCGCCCGCATGGCAGTGGCGATCCGCCCGACATCCTAATGGGCCCCATTGTGTTCTTTTTTTCTAGCATAGATAAAGGTCAGTTAGACACGTTTACAATAGTTCTATTTACCATTGTGTCATCCATTATTTCTTCTGTTTGGAGCCAGTTGATATGTTTCCCATTGGCCCCCTTACTCTTCCTCTTCTGTACTCTCTGCTGGTCTTGTTTTCTTCTACGCCGTGTTCTTCCTGTCGGCTTCCTTGACCTCTGTCAAGACCCGTCCCCTTCCTATTGTCTTGGGTGGTGGGACCACACTTGTTGTTTGTTGCCCCTTTCTGAGGAGGCGATACTCCTCCAAAAAAGTCCCTGGGGATTTTGTTGTTGCGTCTCTTGCTGGTTGGTTCATGAGTGAACTGGACAGGTCCATGTAGTCAAGATCCTCTTGGACAACCAATTCTGGAAAATGAAGTAGCAATTGCTATGTCTGAAGTCAAAATTGCAATGCAACAAGCACACGAGGAGAATATAACATTGGAAAACTTAGAAGACCAAATAAATGTTGAACAGAAAGAAATATATGTGCAAGTGAGAGAACAGATAGAACATGGTTTGTTGCATGAAAAAAAGAATGTGTGCGTTCATCTTTTAAACCTCTTCTGATGTACATCAGTGGTGAAGCTGGGACAGGTAAACGTTTTGACTAGTTATCTTCAAAAACTACTGCTTCACATTTATGTTGTGTGGTAACAGCTCCAACTCGATTAGCTGCACACAATGTTAAAAGAGTTACTTTGCATAGATTATTGATGTTACCAGTTGAGCATGATAATAAATTAGAATATCAGATGTTATCTGGAATGCTTCTTATGAAGTGTCAAGTGTGCTGAAGAAAATTAAACGTTTAATTATTGTTGAGGTGAGCATGGTCTTAAACTTAATGCTTGCTTTTGTACACTTAAGAATGCAACAGGTATTAAAAACAGATTACGACGTTCTCTTTGGGGGAACATATTTAATTGTATTTGGAGATCTGCTACAACTAACCACTGTAAAAGGAGAACCAGTGTTTAAGACTCTTCTACATGAAGACACTAAGGTCTTTGGGAAGTATTGTAAATGTGAATCTGTGGTTACATTTTGAATATAAAGAACTCACTCAGAATATGCGACAAGCAAGAGATGATGATTATGCAAATATTCTAAAATATTTAAGAATTGGTGTTCTAAGCAAACATGGTAAACAAGCTTTTCAAAGTAGTCAACTAAAGAACTTGTTTACAAATGAAAACACACTAGCAGAAGTAATGTACAAGAAAATAAAAGGAAAGAAAGTCTATAGTTTGCTTAATGCCTACAGTGGAAGAGTGTGATACATTTTATTGGAGATCTTATGCAATTGGAAAATCAAGAAATAGTTCACATTGAAGCTATTGATAACGTCGAGCATCAAGGAATAACAATTGTTCTTTCAGAAAAACTACAGACTAAAGTGGATTCTCTGGAAAAGTCTGTATCAAAAACTGCTGGCTTAGAAAAAAATGTAGATGTATGTTTAAACTGTCGGGTAATTTTGTAGCGTAATCTGAATGTAGAAGAAGGTTTAGTGAATGGAGTTAAGACAGATTGCACGTTCTGCTGTACGTTTTTTGCTTGTAAAAGCCTAGCATGTTCGTAGAAAACAGTTTCCCTTCTGTTTAGCATATGCAATAACTATTCACAAATCACAAGGTTTAAGTGTAGATAATGCTTTGGGAAATGTAGGAAGAACTGTGTTTAAAGAGGGAATGGTATGTGTTGCATTATCTCGAGTTAGAAAGTTGTCTGGTTTGTCTGTAATTGATTTTTATGAGAACAAGGTTAGTGCTGATGTTAATTGTGTAGGAGAATATAATCGTTTGAGAAGACTTTATGCTCCCCATTTAGGTGAATATCCTATTTATGAGAAACGTGTTGTGTGTTCAAAACGCAAACATGTTGAAGAATTAACTATGGTTGAAAAGTAGAAAGAAAATCAAGAGAATTTTTTTTTGTAAAGAAGCAGAAAATACAAACAAGTGATGATGTTGTCGGATACCAATTAGAAAATGCTTGTGATGTCAACTGCTATTGTAATGTTATTCTAAACGTTATATTTTATCTTGAAGATGTTTGTGGTGAAATTATGGAAAGTCAGGAAAAAACATTATGTTAGGCACTTTACACTTCAGTTGAAGAATTGAGAAATGATAGAAGTAAGATCCATTCTGCTTCTGGTATTTGCCAACTGTTGGATACATGTACTGGATCTTTAATGTTCAGTGCTAATATACAGCAAGATGCATATGAATTTTTGATAGTTATGCATGGAGTATTAGAAGCCAAAGGTATTCAGATTGAGAGTTTATTTGGACTCAGTTACAAATGGGAACATAAATGTGAAAAGTGTTTATTAACTACAAGGACCATAGTTGGCAGAGAACGATTTTTATATTTAACAATACCTGACTGCAAATGTGTACCATTTTCCAAATTAGTAAAAGAAGCTGATCATGAGATGATGTGTTCTTGTTGTAAATCAAGAATGCTATCTGCAATATGCCTACAAAGATAAGGAAAATATTTGATTATAATGCTGCAATGCTGTAGACCAAATGGAAGAAAAGTGGAAACCCAAATTTAAAATTTTGTTGCTAATCAAGTATCTATTTCTGGAGGAACTTTTGCAACAGTTGCTATTGTTTTCCATGTTGGAAGTACTACTACGAGTGCACATTATACAGTTTATTTAAAGTGTAATAATGGTTGGAGTCACTGTAACGATACACACTTTTTAAATGAAACCGAGTTTGCCTTATGAATTACTCAACTCATACTTCATATTTCTGAAACACAGATTTTAGATACACCATTCGGATTCATGGGAAGGTGTAAGGATCTTTTAGGAATTCATACTGGATACTTTCAAAGCAAAATGTTTGATACATTATCTGGCGTATTGGGAGAATGTGCACAGAAACTACAAAGTAAATGTTAGATTTGAACATTTGGAGTAGTATTGGATGTGTTATTTGTGTTAATTTTGTATTATATTTGCCAGAATTAGGGATGTGTTTTTTTTTTAACAATCTAGTTGATTGGTTTTTTTTTCCTGCTGTTTCTGATTAAACTACACTGACATTACTGTGAATAGTGAAGTTAACTAGTAGCTGATGACAGCAAAAACAAGGGAGAAAAATTATTATCTGAATGTTAAAATGTTTTGTATTATTTAAAAACTCATTTTAAGTTGTGAAATGTATTACGTTACATAGCACTTTTGCAGTTTATTTTATTTTTATTTATTTATTTATTTACGCAACTTTTATAGCGCAACAAATACCCGAAGGTGTCTCGGCGCTGTGGAGCAAACTGGAGTCTATCATCAAAACCATCCTCTTACTGATTAAACAACCATGTTTTCAAGAGTCTGCGAAAGCTCATCAGATTCGGGGCGGTTTTGATGGCTAGTGGCAGGAGGTTCCAAAGTTTTGGAGTGGCCACGAGAAAGCGCCTGTCTCCCCAGGTGACCGATCTTGTGCGTGGCACAGGGAGGAGACTGATGTTGGCCGATCTTAACTGCCTGCTGGGAGTATACAGTTGAAAGGCTTCAATCAAGAACCTAGGTCCCATGCCATGTACAGCCTTATAAGCAATGCAGAGGGCCTTAAACTTGACGCGGCTCTCGACTCTTAGCCAGTGAAGCTGACGGATACCAAGAGAGGTGGATTTGCGATGAGGGATGTTAAGAAGAATCCTAGCAGCCGCATTCTGAATAGATTGCAGCTTCGTTGTGACACGCTTCTGAGTATGAAGGAAGAGTGCATTTCCGTAGTCTATCCTGGAGAAGACTAGGGTGGAGACCAGAGTCTTCCCAGCTGACGGCGGGAGGTAAGGCAACAACTTCTTAATTTTTTTCAGAATGAAAAAAGAAGATGACACAACCTTGTTGGTATGGTGGTCGAAAACCAACTTAGTGTCAAAAATCACTCCCAAATTTCGGGTTTTTTCCACTGGAACAGGTGGGGGGCCAAGCTTTTCTGGCCACCAACCATAAGACCATTCTTATGTTGTTTAAAAGATAGAAAAAACAGTACTAATGACAAATACACAATAGTAGTTCGATATTTAAAAAACCTGTGAAATTCACTGAAAAAAACATAGGTTTCAGAGACATTATAGTTAGAAATTAGTATTGAAAAAACTTTAGAAATTCACTGGAAAAACCATAGGTTTTACAGACGTTATAGTTAGGAATTAGTATTTAAAAAACCTTAGAAATTCATTGAAAAAACCATAGGTTTCAAGGACGTTATAGTTAGTTGGACATTTGACTCATATAAAACCAGAGAAATTTGCCTGTTATAGTTAGTTGAGCTAACTATAACTTACGCGCCCGCAATGCACTGCTGATGATGTCACATATTACATCAATCATGACATGGTCAGTGACATCACCGATGACATCACTGATGACATCTCAAATGATGTCACTGATGACATCACTCATGACATCATCCAGTGAATGTGTGTTTCTGTAAAGATTAAACATGTTTTATATATATATGCCAAGGTGTATTGAAGAATGAATGCATTTACAAGTGCCTAAAGGAATTGTTTCGTATGTGCGTGACTGACTGTATAAGTGAGTGATTGAACGTGTCTTACTGAATGCATGGGCTAGTGACTGAACTGTGTAAAAGTCGGTATTAGTCTCTGCGTTGGTGTGTAAGCAACTGCATAATAATAGAAGTAGGAATGAGTGACAGAGGGACAGACAGGGAAGAAGGAAAACATGAGAATAGGGTGGGCATGGAAGGATGAAAGAAGGAAGGGGGAAGGAATGTCAGAAGTGCCGTAAGTAAAAGAGGAAAGAATAATAACAAACTGCATGAGGAAGGAGTAATTGTAGAGAGAAGAGAAAGTAAATCTAAGAGTATGGATAGAGAAGGAGGAAGGAATAATAATAAGAAGGGGTCGGCAAAATTCGCATAATGTGCTGTAGAGGAATTATATGAAATTACACCGAAATTACACAAGATTGCTCGGAATTATGCAAGAAACGTAACTCAGCATTTAGCACTATTTTCTTAGGATCACAAGACACATTTTGCACTAAAAACAGTAGTGGTAAATTCAAGAGTACACAAACAGCAACAGCCAGCAGCCTCTTGTGCATGATAGATTTTTTTGGCCAAACTACTTATAATTACGTAAACCGGTGTAGTCACATAATTCTCTGTAATTTAGCACCAAAGGAGTAACATGAAATTACCGACATTTCTCTGAATACTCCGGCATAATTAAAGTTTTGTCCAGGTCTTCTAATCAGCTGGACAGAAATTCACTCTGCTCTTTCCCTGGCAAACAGATACAAACATGAACACACCCCTCTCTCATGCCCGCAGCGTCGCATCAGTGCTGGGGGTGGGTGGGGGCTGCATGAAGTCATCACCCCCACAAAACAGGAAGTGAAGGGATTGAGTGAGTGGGGGCCTGCAGCCATCTGGCACCAGGCAAAAGCACCACAAATTTAGTGCTGACGCTGGTCATATGACTCTCATATGACAGCCCCAATGTGGGTGCGCTGGTACTCCTCCCACGTGTGTGTGGCCACAAAACTGGCCTGCTACCCTGCAAAACTGGCCCGTTACACCACATAACTGGACCTCTACACCTCAAAACTGGCCCGCTACACCTCAAAGCTGGCCTGCTACACCACAAAACGGGCCCGCTACACCACAAAATTGACCTGCCACACAGCAAAACTGACCTGACACACAGCAAAACTGACCCGCTACACCACAAAACTGGCCCTCTATACGTAAGGTTTCTCATTGCGAGTGGTTGCATATTATCGCGACTGCTCACATTGAGAAACAGCCCATTTGTGTTGAGAAAGCTGCTGCTCGAGTAAAAATCTACTCGATCGACAGAAAGGGAAAGCAGGGACCGCTGTGCATGGTGCTGTCGCAATGATTGCACTATGTGCAAAAGCATCGAGACTGTGCATTCGCAGCATTTTTCTATTGTACTTACATAGTGCTGCAGAGGTTTTTTTGCACTGCGCTGAGTTCTGCGTAGCGCACCTCCGTGAACTCCACCCAGGGTTACTTTCTGGCACCGCCCTGTTGTGCTGTAGGCCAGTCCAACCCTGATCACTTCCCACACAAGGTTGCTCTGATCGAAGGGAGCTAATTTTGAGTTCTTGACTTACCCCTGCTAACCGCCACCCTTTTACCCCACAGTGCCAGTCGGTGGGGGGCGGGGCTTTGCTTTGCTTTGTACTGTGGGTCTCTGCCCCCTTTAACATGTACATGCTTTGGGTCCTTCTTGCTCCGCTGGAGTAATGGGGAGGGGGTAGAACAGAAGGGGCACAGTTTTTGTTCTTGCCGTGCCCCCCTGACCCAAGAGCCATGGGGTACTGGTCCCTGCTCTGTTGTATGGGTGAGGGAGGGGCGCGTGGTTTCATTGATGGGATGGGAGTGGGGACTGGAGGCACCACTTTTTAGGTTCTTCCTATGACCCGCTGTTTCTGAGGGAGGGTCCATGCTTTGACTTCTTGGTTTGTTGCGGGGGGGGGGCAGGGTCATGATTTCAAATCTTGAGCCCCCCAATCCCCGCGCCACTGGTGCTGTGTCAGTGGGGGTCATATACTACAGTACAGAGGCCACTATCGATATGATGTCGGAAGAGTGGCAACAAAACACACACGTGCAAAACACTAAATATCCTTCACCGGTGATTCTTAACCAGTGGTCTGTGGACCCCCAGGGGGCCGCTACTGTTTATAAAATAAAACAAAAATTTAGCTAATTTAGTACATATACATAAAAAACCAAAAATGTAAAACTGTAAATGAGTAGCAATTTGAAGGTGTGATCTTATGTTGGTAATCTCGGCTCTGATTTGTGGGAGCAGTGGTACCGTGCAAGAACAGCAAACAGATTTATATGAGCAATTGGTGGCATGAACTTAATCCCCACCAGTCTGCACAGACAAAAGAGAGCTTGCACTAGGAGCAGAAACAGACGCGGACACGCGCGTCTAGCACATCATTTTGTCTTTTACAAATAAAGCCAATATTTGAAGGACTCCATCATTTCCATTCAAATTTAAATTGACACTTTTTGTTTGTGAGTAGATTACAATATCCCATAACTTGTGCATATATTTGATGCATACTGGTGAGGATGGATAGGCGAGATGAATAGGCGAGATTATAGTATGCAGAAAAGAACGTCTACCTAGCCTGCGGATTGCGTACAGTTCATGTGAGCTATGCGCGTGCACACCATCGCCAGCCACATCACACACCACCATTTGTCTGTGCGTTGGCATCAGACTTCAAAGGCTGCCGCTCCACCGCCCCCCCTACACATCACACACCACCATTTGTCTGAGCCTTAGCATCAGACGTCAAAGGAATGCGCTCCCGCCCCCACCACAGCAATGCCGAGAGCTTGTTTTTTTTGCATCCATTTCACGGGGAAGCCGTGTTTTGTTTGCGTTCTCTGCACATTTCTCGGGTTTTTTTCTGGAAGATAGTGAAAGCATACCATGCTTGTTTACAGTAGCCTTGCTCCTCAAATGCTGTTGTTGTGTTGCCATCTCTCTAGGGACATTCAGCTTGAAAACACTCGACCGTTGATCCCTTGCAGACGGTGCGGACTCTGCCCCTCCTGATTCTGAAACTGACCAAGGCAGTCACCATGCAGTCTCTACTCTCTGTCTTATGATGTCTGCCCTGCCACCATTTACTTTGGACCCTCACCCTCACACCTCCTCACCCTCACATACCCTCAAACACTCTCACCCTCACACACCCTCACTCACCCTCACACACCCTCGCTCACCCTCACACCCCCCTCACCCTCACAACCCTCTCACCCTCACCCCCCCTCACCCTCACACACCCTCACTCTCACACCCTCACCCTCACCCTCCCTCATCTTCACCCTCACACACCCTCACCCTCACACAGCCTCACCCTCACACATCCTCTCACCCTCACACACCCTCTCACCCTCACACACCCTTACTCACCTCACCCACCCTCACACCCTCACAACCCTCTCACCCTCACTCACCCTCAGCCCCCTCACACTCCCACACCGCTCACACCCCCTTACCCTCACACACCCTCACCCTCACACACCTCCTCACCCTCACACTCCCTCATTCTCGCATCCCCTCACCCTCACACCCCCTCACACTCACACACCCTCACTCACCCTCACACACCCTCTCACCCTCACACACCCTCTCACCCTCACACACCCTCTCACCCTTGGCCACCCTCACTCACCCTCAGACCCTCACCCACATTCACACCCTCACAACCCTCTCACCCTCACTCATGCTCACCCTCCACACCCCCTCACCCTTCACCCTCTCACCCTCACTCTCACAGCCCTCACCCTCACACACCCTCACCCCACTCACCCTCAAACACCCTCACTCACCCTCATCCTCACACACTCTCACCTTCACAAACCCTCACACACCCTCTTACACACTCACCCACCCTCACCCACTCACCCTCACAACCCTCTCACCCTCACTCACCCTCACACCCCCACACACCCTCACCGCCCTCACCCTCACACACCCTCACTCTCACACCCTCACCCTCCCTCATCTTCACCCTTACACACCCTCACCCTCACACACCCTCACTCACCCTCTCACCCTCACACACCCTCTCACCCTTACACACCCTCTCACCCTCACACACCCTCTCACCCTTGGCCACCCTCACACACCCGCACTCACCCTCAGACCATCACCCACCCTCACTCACCCTCAGACCCTCACCCTCACAACCCTCTCACCCTCACTCACCATCACCCTCACACCCTCACCCTCACACCCACTCACCCTCACACAACCTTGCACCCCCTCATCCTCACACCCCCTCACCCTCATCCTCACCCTCACTTACCCTCACTCACCCTCACCCCCTTCACCCACACACACCCTCGCTCAGCCTCACAACCCCACACCCCCACCCTCCCTCGCCCTCACCCCCTTACCCTCACACACCCTCACCTCCTATCACCCTCAAACACCCTCACTCACCCTCACACCCTCACCCTCATACACCCTCACACGCCCTCTCACCCTCACACACCCTCTCACACACTCACCCACCCTCAGTCACCCTCACCCTCACACCCCCTCACCCTCACACCTCCCCACCCTCACACCCCCTCACTCTCACACCCCTCACCCTCCCTCATCCTCACACACCCTCACACCTCACACACCCTCTCACCCTAACACACCATCTCACCCTCACACACCCTCTCACCCTCACCCTCACATCCCCAAACCCTCACATCCCCTCACACCCTCATCCTCACACACTCTCACCCTCACACCCCCTCACCATCACACCCCTCACACACCCCCTTACCCTCACACACCCCTCACTCAACCTCTAATCCAGCCTCACCCACCCTCTCACCCCCACCCACCCTCTCACCCTCACACACCCTTTCACCCTCACATACCCTCTCACCCACCCTCACACACCCTCACCCTCAAACCCCCTCACCCTCACCCCGTGACCCTCCACATGCCCTCACACCCCCTCACACGCACCCTCACACCCCTCACTCTCACACCCCCCACCCTCACACCCCCTCACACCCCCTCACCCTCACACACCCTCTCACCCTCACACACCCTCTCACCCTCACACCCTCTCACCCTCACACACCCTCACCTTCACCCTCACATACCCACACCCTCTCACCCTCACACGCCCTCTCACCCTCATGCCCCCTCACCCTCACACCCCCTCACCCTCACCCTTACACACCCTCTCACCCTCACACACCCTCACCCCCACACACCTTCACCCTCACACCCTCTCACCCTCATACCCCCTCACCCTCACACACCCTCACCCTCACACACACTCATCCTCACACCCCTCACCCTCACAACCCCACACTCTCCCCCTCACACACCCTCACACCCCTCACCCCCTCACCCTCACACCCCCTCACCCTCACACCCCCTCACTCACCCTCACCCCCTTCACCCTCTCACCCTCACTCACCCTCACCCCCCTCACCCTCACACACCCTCACCCCCACTCACCCTCACACACCCTCACACACCCTCACTCACCCTCACCCACCCTCACACCCCCTCACCCCCTCACCCTCACACACCATCACCCTCACACACCCTCACTCACACACCCTCACACCCCCTCACCCTCACCCCCTCACACCCTCTCACCCCTCTCACCCCCTCACCCTCACACACACTTACACACCCTCACAAGCATAACATAACAAAACATAGCATAGCATAACAAAACATAGCATAGCATAACAAAAAAATCATAGGATAGCAAAACATAGCATAGCATAACAAAACTAAGCATAGGATAGCAAAACAAAACATAGCATAACAAAACAAAACATAGCATAGCAAAACACAACAAAGCATAGCATAGCATAACAAAACACAAGAAAACATATCATAGCATAACAAAACAAAGCATAACAAAACAAAGCATAGCATAACATAACAAAGAATAGCAAAACAAAACATAGCATAGTATAACAAAACATAGCATAGCATAACAAAACACAACAAAACATAGCAGAACAAAACATAGCAACACCTAACAAAACATAGCATAACATAACATAAAACAAAGCATAGCATAACAAAACAGCAAAACACAACAACACATAGCATAGCATAACAAAACACAACAAAACATAGCATAGCATAACAAAACACAACATAGCATAGCATAATAAAACAAAGCTTAGCATAGCAAAACAAAACATAGCATACCAAAACATAGTATAGCAAAACAAAGCATAGCATAATAAAACACAACAAAACATAGCATAGCATTACAAAACATAGCATAGCATAACAAAGCATAGCATAGCAAAACACAACAAAACATTGCATAACAAAACACAACAAAACATAGCATAGCATAACAAAACAAAGCATAGGATAGCAAAACTAAACATAGCATAGCATAACAAACCAAAGCATAGGACAGCAAAACAAAACATAGCATAGCAAAACAAAACATAGCATAACAAAACACAACAAAACATAGCATAGCATAGCAAAACAAAACATATAATAGCATAGCAAAACATAGCATGCAAAACACAACATAGCATAGCATAATAAAACAAAGCTTAGCATAGCAAAACAAAGCAAAGCATAACAAAACACAACAAAACATAGCATAGCAAAACAAAACAAATAATAGCATAGCAAAACATAGCATACCAAACACAACAAAACATAGCATAGCATAACAAAACATAGCATAGCAAAACAAAGCATAGCATAATAAAACACAACACAACATAGCAGAGCATAACAAAACATGGCATAGCATACCAAGGCATAGCATAGCAAAACATAGCATAACATAACAAAGCATAGCATAACAAAACACAGCATAGCATAGCATAACAAATCAAAGCATAGGATAGCAAAACATAGCATAGCATAACAAACCAAAACATAGGATAGCAAAACAAAACATAGCATACAGCATGACTCCGCACCACCACAGCATCACTCAGGGGCACCACCACATCACTATGCGCTACCACAGCATCACTCGTTCGCCATCACAACATCACTCAGCGGCACCACTGCATCAATCTGTGCAACCATTCAACAACAACTGTTTCAAATATGTTCTCTCAATGTTTAAAGCTTGATTACAAATGTAACAAAAAGATGTTAATATTTCACTTCTGTTCTTGGATTTTTGTCACAATAAAATACACTGAACATAATCTTCACAATAGTTATTTACAAAACTTTAAGCTATTGCCATTATAAATTACAATAACTTGTATTTAAGTATTAATTCTTGAAAAAAAATGAAAAGCCATTGTTGTTTGTAATATCAATACATGTAAGTCACGTAAATACAACACATATTGCTTTACAAATGCTATAGGTGTCACATTTGGGAACGTTATAACTATTGGCATTGTAAATGACAAAGCTATTAATTTCGCTATTTTCAAAAACAAAACATAAATAAAAAAAAGTGTCATTTACAATACCAATAGCTCAGACTCTCCTAATGCGAGACCAATTGCATTGCAAATGCTTGTTTATGTATTTGGGGTGAAGTTTAGAGGTTCAAATCATAAGGTTCCATGGGTGAAGGGAGGGGGGGGGCGCTAACAGCAGCGGTTCACTGGGGGCCCACAGAGGTCACAGCAGGGCACATTGCAGCTGACGTGGTTTTCGTGATGCCCACGCCTCCTGCCCCATCCTTGAGTGACACTTCTGTATAGGTCGTTTGTGGTGCCCGCGGCTGTGTGTCTGTCTGCTCTCCTGACAGTCGGCGATAGAGTTGTTTCTTCTGTTTCACTCATGAAGACTTTATCTGACTCCCACCCCCTCTGATCCCGTCTCGCACCCCCCCCCCGCCCCCCAGATGCTAGTAGTGGTGCCCCCTGCCCCGGTCTCGTGCCCACCTCCTGCCCCCAGCCTGGGCGCGGAGTCTGTGGCAGCAGAAGGGGCAGAGGGAGGAAGGTCCAGGGAGGAGGGGGGATAGGGGAAGGGTCCGTGGGGAGAGGGGAGGGGCCAAGGGAGCCGAGGGGCGGGGCAGGGAAAGGGGGAGGGGCCATAGGAGCTGAGGTAAAGGTCCAGCAAGGGGGGGAGGGGTCCAGGGGGAAGAGGGAGGGTCCCAAGGAGCTGATGTGAGATTGCAGGGGAAGAGGGGCGGGGCCAGAGGAGCTAAGGGAAGGGCCCAGGGGGGGAGAGGGGAAGGTTCAGGGGAGCTGAGGGGAGGGACCTGGGGGAGGGACCTGGGGGAGGGGCCAGAGGAGCTGAGGGAAGGGTCTAGGGGGGAAGTGGGGAGGGTCCCGAGGAGCTGATGTGAGGGTGCGGGGATAGAGGGGAGGGGCTCGAGTTGTGGACGGGGCCGAATTACCCAGAGGAGGAGATTGTGAGCTGGGGGGAGGCAGTCGCAAGTTGACGAGCTGAGACGGCTGATTCTGGGGTACGGGGGGTAGGGAGACCCCTGGAAGAGCTGGACACCCCGCCACCCTGGACTGAAAAGACACCTCTACCCTACCCACGAGAGGCTGTGACTCACCCACTGGAGAAGCACTTCAACCCCTTCACGACTGAACACTTCCAGCAGGACGAGCCCCTCAGCTGCGGACTGAGCGCTGCCGCCCCCGGGACTGAGCGCTGCCACCCCCGGGACTGAGCGCTGCCACCCCCGGGAACTAGAAGGTAAGGGACAACTACCCCCTACGACCCCCCACGCCTGATGTGACCTCCTGGGAGGGGGGGTCGTGTTAAAGTGCTTGAAACTGTTCCAGTGCGTGGAGTTGGGGTGCCCCAGCGCCCCTCCGGTTCATGGGGACCCGTGCCCACTCCACGTGAAATCTCTGCTTTAGAACGCCCAACCCCATGGAGAACCCAGGGGCCCCACAGTTCAGACACCCCACCCCCTCACAGAGCCACGGAGAGTCTTGTATCCACGTATTCCGGGGGTCAGACATCACAGAGCCCCGGATCCGGTGCATAACATCACCCCAACGTTGGAAACCCCCCACCGCCCCCACGCACAGATCCACAGACCTCAGAGGCGCCGCCGTGGAGACCCCCCCCCCCACACACACACGCACAAGGCTCGGCGACCCAGAGACCCTCAGACTGCCAGGGGAGACAGAGACTCAGAAAGATGCACCCCTTAAAGAACTAGAGGGACTTCCCTGGAACCCCAAGGTCTGTGTGACCCAGACCCCAAAGACAGACACCTCATGTAAGGGATGAACGTCAGGACAGCAGCCTTGACAACTTTTAAAACTTCAACTGGGGGGGGGGGGGTATGGAAAACAAAGAGGTTAAAACTCCATGGCTGTTCTCTCCTCCCACGCCCCCCCCCCCCCACACACCCCGGACAGCACCCCACATTACTGTACCAACAACTGCCCTCCCAGGATAGAGGAGCATGTGTAGCTGTAGGGACACCTTGCTCATGAGGAGTTGTGGGCGGTGGAATATATGCTGGGCGCTGACCTGCTGGTGAGGGGGGCACTGGGCACAGATGTAAACTTCGCTAACGGGGGTGTGTATTGCAGAGGCTGGAAGCGGCTGCAGTGGCGTGTAGTGGCTGTGGTCGGAGAAGTGCTGCCTGTGGTGGTGTTTGGCAGTGGTGTTTTTGGCTGCCTGGTAGATATAGTAACCTTGTGGTGGTATTTGGCAGTTGTGGTAGTGTTGTTTGTGGTGGTGTTTGCAAGTGGTTTTATTGGCTGCCTGGTACAGTAACCTTGTGGTGGTGGTTGGCAGTTGTGGAAGTGATGCTTGTGGTGGTGTTTGGCAGTGATTTTATTGGCTGCCTGGTAGATATAGTAACCTGTGGTAGTAGTTGGCACTTGTGGAAGTGTTGCTTGTGGTGGTGTTTGGCAGTGATTTTATTGGCTGCCTGGTAGATATAGTAACCTGTGGTAGTAGTTGGCAGTTGTGGAAGTGTTGCTTGTGGTGGTGGTCGGCAGTGATTTTATTGGCTGCCTGGTAGATATAGTAACCTTGTGGTGGTAGTTTTCAGTTGTGGTAGTGTTGCTTGTGGTGGTGTTTGGCAGTGGTTTTATTGACTGCCTGGTAGATATAGTAACCTTGTGGTGGTAGTTTTCAGTTGTGGTAGTGTTGCTTGTGGTGGTGTTTGGCAGTGGTGTTATTGGCTGCCTGGTAGATATAGCAGCCTTGTGGTGGTAGTGTTGCTTGTGGTGGTGTTTGGCAGTGATTTTATTGGCTGCCTGGTAGATATAGTTACCTTGTGGTGGTGGTTGGCAGTGATTTTATTGGCTGCCTGGTAGATATAGTTACCTTGTGGTGGTGGTTGGCAGTGATTTTATTGGCTGCCTGGTAGATATAGTAACCTTGTGGTGGTAGTTTTCAGTTGCTTGTGGTGGTGTTTGGCAGTGGTTTTATTGACTGCCTAGTAGATATATTAACCTTGTGGTGGCAGTTTTTAGTTGTAGTAGTGTTGCTTGTGGTGGTGTTTGCAAGTGGTTTTATTGGCTGCCTGGTAGATATAGTTACCTTGTGGTGGTGGTTGGCAGTGGTTTTATTGGCTGCTTGGTAGATAGAGTAACCTTGTGGTGGTAGTTGTGGAAGTGATGCCTGTGGAGGTGTTTGTCAGTGGTTTGCTTGGCTGTCTGGTAGATATAGTAACCTATGGTAGTAGTTGGCAGTTGTGGAAGTGATGCTTGTGGTGGTGTGCAGCAATTGTAAAGAAAGTGATGTTTCTAGTTGTTGTTGGCAGTGGTGCTGCCAGTGGCGGTAGTGACAGTGATACTTATGTTTTGCGATTGTGGTGCTAATGGCTGGTCCTGTCCCTACAGGGATGTTTGTGGTCGTGAATGACAGTGGCGATAGGGCACTAATGCTAGTGGCCTTGGCTGGCAGTGCTTCTAGCCAGAGTAGGCTGGTGGTTTGCAGTGGTGGATGGCAGTAGTGATGAGGACACTGGTGGTTAACTGTGGTACTGAACGTTGACACAGTTAGTAGGGACTCATACTGTGCACGAGGATAGCAATGGTGATGGGCAGGAGTTGTAGCCAAATATCGTGGTGCACCTAGTGGTTCAGAGTGGTGTGATTGGCAGCACTGGTATTGGCAGTGGTGGTAGTGGTATTAGTGGTAGGGACAGCGATGCGTCTGGTAGTTGCCCATGGTTCTAGCCACAGTGGTGCTATTTGGCAGTACTGGTAGGCACAGTGGTGGACCGGAAGGCAGTGATGATGAGGACGTTGGTGGTTGGCTGTGGTACTAAAAATTGACACAGTATTTGTTTATTTATTTATTCGTAGAGCTTTATATAGCGATGGCTAGGTATCAGAGCGCTTTACATGAGGATCAGTGAGTTACAGGTTCCATAGTTACATAGACGGGTATAGACATAGGAGACTAGTGATAGTGGATTGCAATGGTGACGGGCAGTGGTTCTAGCCATACATAGTGGTGCTGGTTGCTGGTAGTGATTGGGAGTGTGTGATTGGCAGTGGTGTTAGTAGCGGTGGAAGGGACAGTGATGATGATGGTGGTGGTTGGCTGTGGTGCTAATGGTTGGTTCTGTTAATAGGGGATGTGATGCTTGTGGTAGTGCAAGGCGGTAGTGATGGGGCGCCAGTGCTTTTGTTCTTGGTTGGCAGTGGGGCTGGTGATTGGCAGTGGTTCTAGCCACAGTGGTGCTGGTTGCAGTACTGGTGGTAAGGACATTGGTGGTTGGCTGTGGTGCTAAAAGTTGGCACAGTTAGTAGGGACTTCAATACTTGTGTTAGTGGATAGCAAGGGTGATGGGCAGTGGTTCTAGCCATACATAGTGGTGCTGGTTGTTGTTAGTGATTGGGAGTGTGTGTTTGGCAATGGTGTTAGTAGCGGTGGGTGGTATTAGTGGTAGAGGCAGTGATGGTTGTGCTGGTTGGTCTTGATTCTAATCCCAGTGGCGCTGGCGCATGGCAGCTTTAGGGTTTGACAGTCGCGGAAGAGGCCGTAGTGCTAGTGGCGGTGGTTGGTTGTGGCTGGGGTGTGTGCCAGTTCTATTTGTGCGGCTCTCTCTCTTGTGGTCGTGTTCCTCTCCTGTGTTTGTGGATTGGTCTGTGGACAGACTCTGCCCTCTCCTGTGTTTGTGGGTCGGTCTGTGGACAGACTCTGCCCTCTCCTGTGTTTGTGGATTGGTCTGTGGACAGACTCTGCTCTCTCCTGTGTTTGTGGATTGGTCTGTGGACAGACTCTGCTCTCTCCTGTGTTTGTGGGTCGGTCTGTGGACAGACTCTGCCCTCTCCAGTGTTTGTGGGTCGGTCTGTGGACAGACTCTGCCCTCTCCTGTGTTTGTGAGTTGGCCTGTGGACAGACTCTGCCCTCTCCTGTGTTTGTGGGTCGGTCTGTGGACAGACTCTGCCCTCTCCTGTGTTTGTGGATTGGTCTGTGGACAGACTCTGCCCTCTCCTGTGTTTGTGGGTCGGTCTGTGGACAGACTCTGCCCTCTCCTGTGTTTGTGGGTCGGTCTGTGGGCAGACTCTGCCCTCTCCTGTGTTTGTGGATTGGTCTGTGGACAGACTCTGCTCTCTCCTGTGTTTGTGGAAAGGTCTGTGGACAGACTCTGCTCTCTCCTGTGTTTGTGGGTCGGTCTGTGGACAGACTCTGCCCTCTCCTGTGTTTGTGGGTCGGTCTGTGGACAGACTCTGCCCTCTCCTGTGTTTGTGGGTCGGTCTGTGGACAGACTCTGCCCTCTCCTGTGTTTGTGGGTCGGTTTGTGGACAGACTCTGCCCTCTCCTGTGTTTGTGGATTGGTCTGTGGACAGACTCTGCCCTCTCCTGTGTTTGTGGGTCGGTCTGTGGACAGACTCTGCCCTCTCCTGTGTTTGTGGGTCGGTCTGTGGACAGACTTTGCCCTCTCCTGTGTTTGTGGGTCGGTCTGTGGACAGACTTTGCCCTCTCCTGTGTTTGTGAGTTGGCCTGTGGACAGTCTCTGCCCTCTCCTGTGTCTGTGAGTTGGCCTGTGGACAGACTCTCTTTCTGGTCTCTGGTCACTGTCTGTGTTTAGTTAGTTATTTGGCGTGTTTACGTTTCCCCCACAGTGAAAGATTCCGTATGTGAGTTTTTTACTGCGGTGACGTAGGGCCGCGCGCATATATATTCCATGCCAGCACTCTTTACAGACCCGTCACGTGATCTGTACCCCCGCCTCCTGGCGCTATAGAGGTACCACTAGGCGCATCTCGGGGCGGGGGATGCTTTGTTCGTTTATAGACCACCGACCGCCACACAACGCAACGCAGCACAGAAGTTTATTGGCACGACTAGTGTTGACAAAGTAAACGAGTGAATCGACTGAGTGTCTGAAGTGCCGTTTAATGGGGAGTGAGTGCTGTGTGTGTCTCAGGGGGCGGGGAGTGAGTGCTGTGTGTGTCTCAGGGGGCGGGGAGTGAGTGCTGTGTGTGTCTCAGTGGGCGGGGAGTGAGTGCTGTGTGTGTCTCAGTGGGCGGGGAGTGAGTGCTGTGTGTGTCTCAGTGGGCGGGGAGTGAGTGCTGTGTGTGTCTCAGTGGGCGGGGGGGGGGGGCAGGAGACAGCCTGGCGCTGCTTCTGTCCGGCCCCGCTGGGGCAGACTCGCTTCTCTCCTGGTCTCTGGTTGGTGTCTGTCAGTCAGTCTCTATTTCTGGTCCTCGGTCGTTCACTCTCTTGGTGAACAGCTGCGCTTTGCGGTTCTCACCACGGCGCGGCGCTGTGTAAGGTGGAGTGAGCTGTGGTGTTCTAGCTTGTTCTTTAGCCCCCAGTGTGTACCCCACTTTATCTAGCTTTTTAGGGGAATCGGCTACATTCTCAGGGCTCTTTGGCTGCCCTGGCTACTTGATCTTTCAGCCTCAGGCAGCGTAGACTTTGGGACACTTTGTTCAGTATTTTGATTCTTCTCCTTCCCACCTTACCCCACACACACACTCTCTCTCTTTCTTTCTCACTCTCTCTCTTTCTTTCTCACTCTCTCTCTTTCTTTCTCACACTCTCTCTCCCACTATCTCACTCTTTCTCACACCCTCTCTCTCTTTCACATCCTCTCTTTCTCACACTCTCTCCCACACACTCTTTCTCCCACTCACTCTCTCTCTTTCTCATACTCTCTTTATCACTTTCTCTCTTTCTCACACTCGCTCTCTTTCTCTCGCTGCTTCTGTCTCTCACTCTCTCTCTCTCTCTCTCTCTCTCTCACACACACACACAGAGACTCTATCTCTCTCTCTCTCACTCTCTCACTCTCTCTATCTCTCTCACTCTCTCTATCTCTTTCACTTCTGTCGCTCTCTCTCTCCTCCTCCCTCCCTAGTGTACGCACTCAGCTCTCAAGAGGAGGGGGTTATACCTACGCACCACTGAGAGGAACTATTTAAACGCTTCTGCTTAACAATATCATATTTTTACGCGCTCGTTGCATGATTTACTTGCCACATGGTTCCAGGGCTCGGCTCGTGCACCGCTCTTAGGGCCAGGCCAGACCATGGGCTCTGCTCTCCCTGCTCATTTGTAGGCTCGCCACCCATTTATTCCGCGCCTCGGCAGCCTCTGGGGGTTATACCCCGCAGCTCGGAATGCTTAGTTTATTTAGTGCCTGTCCTGAGACATCCTGGCATTGGATGGGCGCTGCCATTCAACTCCAGGGGCGGGCAGTGCTGGACTATGGACCCGCCTGTGTCTGGGGCAGAGACTGGCCCATGGACCCGCCTGTGTCTGGGGCAGAGACTGGCCCCTGTGGCCAGGAGGGCTAGCCAGAACTCGAGCCTGGCTATCTGTCATGGGGCAGCTGGGGGCTGGCTAACTGTTTAGAACCCTCTGTGCCACCCTGCACCAATCCTTGTGCTTACACCCTTAATCCGCGGGCTCTCCTCGCCGAGGGGCGAGCGCCTCGTAGCAGCGCTGCGCTCAGTGGGCGCTGCGCCAGGAACGGCGCTGTCGGACAGGACGCGGTGCGGTTTCACACCAGCCAGACATGCGAAGTGTAAACACGGTATAAATACATGTAGCCGCAAGCTGACAAGTGTAAACAGAGGGGGTGTAGGGCCCCCACCCCACGAGGAACCTCTTCACATGCGGGACGCGCCAGCCACCAAAGAATGTGGAAGCAGCCTCCCAGACAGCGCCCAGAAGCGCCTTTCTGTTTTTTATGACGAATTAACTTGCTGTTTTGGAGGAGTAGGCGGGGTGATCTGGTAGCTAATTTGTTGACCAAGTGGCGTAATTCTGGGCATTTTTTTTTTTTTTTTTTTTTTGTAATCCTACAGCTGGGTAGATTCCTGGCAAGCTATGGAGCGCCAGGAAGCGCGCTGAACGCCAGCCTAGGTGCTATAAAAACTAATCAAACGATAACATTGTACTAAGAGAAGCGGCGTGTTTTCGTCCGCAAATGCCGGCAGCTGTCCAATAGAAGTGGGGGAGACAGAGAGAAGTAAGCAGGGGTGACGGGCAGGGGGTCTGGACAGAGGAGCTGGGTCGACATTTCACCGCAGGGGGGTGCTGGAATATTGGGCGAGGGAGAGCCTCTCCCAGAGGGACCGGAGGGGTAATGTAGCCGGACACTCCATGCAGGGGGGTTAGATGTCCGGAGGCAGGGGCGTTGCTTAGTCAGTAAAATTGGGGTGTGTAAGGTATAGATTTTCCAATGACCGTGCTGGCAGATAATGTTAAATTACACCATAGTCTGTGTGCATTTTTGTCTGCGTTGTATGTAAAAATTCCTTCTGACAGACACCTCACCAAACTCGACTGGAAGCACCTGCACCCAACTCTTTCCAGAAATGATGATGATATATTTATTGAAGCTCCGCCCCTGTCTGGATGTGGATGGGGCAGTCTGTGAGGTGCAGGGGGTGGTATGGGGTGACTCTGTGTGCAGGTATATCTGATCCAGGTGTTGAGTGACACATCCCACCAGTCCAGCTTTGTAACCATGACCATTTGCATTCTGGGAGTTGAAGTTTGCTTTCCCATTCGACGTAAGAAGTAACATGTAAAGTGCCGTCTCACACGTGGCAACAGACACACACCTCCTATGGGACTCCCCAGACCTGTAGTACTTTTTTATGTCCCCCTCCCCCCTCTCCGGGAAAAAAAATCATCAGAATTTTTTGAAAATGTTTCAGTTAAAGTTGCAAAGTTTAAATATGTCTAGGGCATATGTCAACATTGCAGCAGCTGTGGCTCTGTCGTCATGGTGGAGCAGCGGTATCACCCGCCAGCAGCTGCAACAATTGAGGAATACAAATTATAATAAACCAGATTTATTATAATTACATTTTTTTCTCCTGGGCTTAGTCTTGGGGGTGGGGCCTAATTGATGAAAGGCACGAAGAGGGAGTGGTTGGCACTGGTGTCCATGCGCCTGTGGGTTGGTCTTGATGGCCAAACCGACATGCGCACTGACATCTCTCCAACCCAAGCTGCATTGCCAGGTGGGGAGAACAGCAGGCACAGGCTCCCAGGCCTCGTTGGGGCAGGAAAGCAGCCCGCTCAGGCCAATCCCAGCGCTTCTCACGTGCTGGTGCCAGCATGAGAGAAGCACTGCGATTGGCTATAGGGGAGCATTGGAGCCTCAGCCTGTGTGCAGCAGAAATCAGAAGAATGCCCATCAGCGAGCGGCAGGTAAACTCTATTTTTGTTTTTAACCCCCCCTCAACCCCTCTTGCCGGATTACCCCACCACTTTCACCCGATACCAGCCACTTCTTCATTGCAGTTAAGTTCTGTTAACTTTTTAAAAATGCAAATACATTATTGCCAAACACACTGTTCTGGTCAGGCAGGCCTTACTAACATGTAAAAGTATCTACTGTGGGATTATTAGAAATGTGGGTGGGGATTTTTAGGAATCCTTTCCCTTTTGACACATGGCCCCAGCCAGGATATAAATGACAAAAGATCTTAGTGAGGGCCCATTGCGGAGGCTTACTGCAGGTCACCCCCCCTGCTTAAAACACAGTACTGTTATTAGCATCATGTTTTTTTTGGCCTGAGCCTGGGGCTCGCACGGGATCACTGAGCCCCCCCCTAGGGGGAGGGTGCGCCCCGAGTTTGCAGACCCCTGCTCCAGTTACACACCCTGCGCCAGCGTTTGCATGCTCCTCCGTGCAACACGCAAACAAGAGAAAGTGCTTCGAGACCACATTGGTGGTAGGTGTGGGCGCTATGCCAGTAACAGGAGCAGCGCTCCAGGAGGGGCTCTTAGCAGGGGAGTGATTGTGTGACTGCGGCACCAAAGATTCCCACCACTGTGACCGGCCTTGGAGATAAGTGGGGCCCCTTTGGAGACGGGACGGGGCCTCTCTGGCGGCGGGGCCTCCTCTCGCACTCCGCCTGCGCCGGCTGCTGTCTGCTCGGCCTTATCTCCCTGCTCCGACTGCAGTTAAATAACACGTTATCTCCTCTGCTTGTTGAGTTGCATTAACGTGTGTTTATTTAGTTATACTGCCAGGCGTGCACTGTGGTCAGCTCACGCGCAGTGCCTTCTGGGTATCCAGGGGACACTGGTGCAATTTACTACAAATCTGCCCCTGGCTCAGGACAAGTCCATGGCCTTGGCTGGAGTGCCACTTGAGAGGCCAAAGAGTGAATGGGTATGAATTCAAACTTAACTATGGAGGTAGTCATGAAGATTTTAGAAACGCACTGACAAGCTTGTGCAGGGAGGCTGTGCTGTCGCTGTTTATCCTGGTCTTGGTCTGTGTTTGTATTGGGGTGGTACTAGGGCGACAAGATTGTGAAAACCAAGAACTGGGACTTTCCACAAACATGAAAGTAGGACTCCAGCTATCCATTGAACAAGCAGCACAGAATGACGTGTCAGCATCTGAAAAACAGAACATGTGACATCACTGGGCAATTTAAAGTAACTTAACACACCGTTTTATCTCTGTAAACAATTTGGATTCCGATAAGGCTGCTTACTAATTCTTCACCCAAACAGACGAGGGCTTGTCTCAATTGACTCTCTCTTAAATCGGGGGCATCTGCTAAATTTACCGACATTTGCAGAGACGTGTGATGAAAAACCAGGACGGTCCCGGTAAAAGCGGGACAACCGGTCATCCTAAATATAATGACTGCACTCACCACTACTGGGAAATTACACTGACAAACCGCACCAACCGAGGGGGGCGACTAGTGTTAGAAAGACGCACAAGGACAGCGCCGTGTGCTCCCCTTCAAGGAGCTGTGCGGAAGAAGGTGTTCCAGAGATCTGAAGGTGCCCCACGACTTGCTCATTCAGTCTAGTCTTCTTTTGTATTCTGGGATTTCTACGTTTCCATTCCTAAAAGTAAAAACATCACTGAAAGTTCAAGAAAGCAAATTGTATATTCAGGGCTTGATAAAAGTAATAAATGCTTCTGAGATAGAGAAGCAGGCGGTGCAGAGATGCTCGGTGATCCACAACAGAAATATATATTTTGTGTATATATATATATATATATATATATATATATATATATATATATATATATATATATATATATTGTGTGTGTTTGTATATATATATATATATATTGTATGACTTGGTTACAAAGACTGTGTGTCGAAACACGTCGAGTCAAATAAATTCTTTTTCCTAAATTGAAAAGAATCCTGAGTGCGACCTTTTCTTGTGCTGCTTGCAGCGCGAGACATCTATATCTATATATATATATATATATCTATATATATATATATATATATATATATATATATATATATATATATATATATATATCTATATATATTTTTTTTTTCACCTTTTTCGCTCTGACATGGTAGTAACGTTGTGCTGTCTCTTAATTTTTTTTAATTCTGTTTTTTATTAAAGAAGCTAGACATTACAATTAGTTAAAATATAAAAAGTTGTGGTCTCCATTCATGTACAGGGATAGCGCTCACACTCAGTACTCTTTATATTACTATCAGCATTAGCCACAGTACACGTCAGTTCATGACGCTCATAGGTGGACCCCAGTCATTGGGTTACATGCTGTCGTGTGGGCCTCAAGGACGTCAGTACGTCACCCAGCAGCCCCAGATCTTATCCTGTTCCCCAGGCACCCCCTACACTGGATCACCACTTTTCCTGCTGCTCAGCACCAGTCCAGATCTGCGCTCTGCTCAGTGACCGTTGGTGGTTGCTTCGTTCCCCACGCCCGTGCTATATTCCTGTAAGCTACAACGGCTGCTGTCATAAGCCGGAGTCTTACATATTTGGGCCAGCTGTCGTCTGTCACACATAATATGTGCCACCTGGCTACCATAGGGACGTCCTGGCCCACCGCCTCAGCCATTATCCGTACTATCTCTTTCCAGTACTGTTGAATATGGGGCAGGCCCATAACATTGATTTGTTATTGTTATTGTTAAAAATATTTATAGAGCGCAACATTCACCGGGTAGGTTTCTTGGCGCTGGGGGGAACGAGCTCCAGGAGAATCAGAGACTCAGTTGGGGTAGGCTTGTTGGAATAGCCAAGTTTTTAGTTGCTTTCTAAACTGAGAAAATGTGAAAAAAGGTGCCCCTTTCCCCCTCAAACCCGTCAGTATCGCTACGATTCATTCGGTGTAAGAATGCTATAGATGTGTAGGATCTGTAGAAGTATACGTAGCTGTATAAGGCGAAATCTCGCCCGTATTGCAACCTTCCGAGGGCTCTGTATCACCTCTGCCCAGTCATATTTGTTCATTATACCCAGGTCAGCTTCCCTTACCTCTCAGAGAGCCACCAGCATCTCTCACATTGTAACTGAAATGGTGCAAACAAGTACTTTCATGAAATAACCTCTCATCTTTTCAGACGTAGTTATACAGCTATGGGGAAGGGGCTTCAGCAAAGGGTCTCCTTGATGTCTGCTCACCCCTTGTTACGTCCGACTCTGTCATTTCATTCCAGTTAAGTAAACTGGTTTCTAACTAATTCTGAATGAGAACACTTAAAAACTAGCCTCCCACTCTAAAACCGATTCATGTGCTAAATTTACTGAGATTTGCATTGACAGATGGTTATAACCAGGACTGCGACGGATCCGGGGTGCCTGGTCACCCAATGGGGTTGCTTCTGTCTGTTCAATACCTGTTGTTTTTGTATGTGAGAGGGAAGCTTCATCTGCCTGTCATTTAGCTGGTCTGAGTGTGTGTGGGAAGCTTGCAGAGCTGCTAACAGCACTGTGTTTGTGTGAGAGAAGCGTACGTTGATATTGCCTGTGCTGTACCTGCTCGGAGTGCATGTGGAAAGTATGTTCTGCTGATGCTTGAGTTGTGCCTGTTCTGTTTGTGTGAACATGTGCGTCAGAGGGAAGCTTGCTCTGGTCATGTCTGTGTTGTACCTGTGATCTTTGTGTGTGTGTATGTGTGTATGTGTGAGTGAAGCCTGATTTGCTGCTGTCTTTAATGTATGTGCTCTGTAGGTGTGTGTTCCATGTACTGCTTGTATGTGTGTCTGTGAAGCTTCTGCTGTTCTCTGTGCCTTGTGTCTTCTGTTGTGTGGCTCCAGTTCTACTTGTTTGTGTGAGGGAAGCTTGCTCTGCCGCCTGTTCTGTACCTATTGTGTATAAGTTAGTGAAGTTGCTCTGCTGCTCTCTGTGTCATGTGTGTTGTGTTCTACTGCTATGCATGTGTGTGAGGGAACTCTTCTCCACTGCCTATGCTGCGTCCATCCTGTGTGTGTTATTGAGGCTAGCTGTGTCTTGGCTGCATCAGTCTCGTGTGTGTGTACGGGAAGCTTGCTCTGCCTCCTGTGCAGTCCCTGTTTTGTGTATGCAAGTGTAGCCTACTGCCTGTGCTGTACTTATTGTTTTGTGAAAGTTGCTCTTCTGCTCTCTGTGCCTGGTGTGTTGTTTTTTTGGTATGCGTTTGTGTGAGGGAAGCCTGTTGAACAGCCTATGCTGTACGTATTCTGTGTGTGCTAGTGAACCCTGCCCTGCAACCCTTTGCTGTAGCTAGTCTGTGTTTGTGAAACGTGCTGCGCTGAGCTCTGTTTTGTACCTGTTTTGTGTGTGAGGGAATCTTGCTCACCTGATGTCTGTATTGTACCTGTTATGCTTGCGTGAAATGGACTTTGTCCAGACCTTGAACACATCCCCCATCCGGCCTACCCTTCAGGATTCCGAATCTGTGAACCTGCCTCTGACCGTGGAGACCTAGCTTTTTGGCCGATGCCCAGTGGAACTATTTGTTAGCTATAGAGGAGATGGGCTGTGGTCTACCCCTTCGCCGTCACCCAGCCGGACATTGGGCAGACCTTACTTCATCTCTCGGTCGTACTCTCCCTCATACCCCTTAACTCCATCCACTTTCTCCTTTATGCTCCATTTATCCCTCCTCTTTGCTCTCTAATTGTTTTCTCATTGAGACCTAGCCACTTAACTCATGCCCGTAAGAGCTACCTGATAGCTATAGAAGAGATGGGCTGTGGATTTCCCCCTTGGCCGTCACCTACCCAGCCGGACTTTAAACAGACTCTCCTTCATCTCTCCATCCATCCTTTCTCCCTCCTACACCTTACCCCACCCCCTTACCCTTCTAAGCTCTTGAAATGTTCTATTGTAACTTGTAATTGATGTAATTTTGTGGAACCATATGTAAAGTGCTCTGATACCTCCCGGTCTAGCCAGCGCTATATAAAACTCATATAAATAAATAAATTAATGTGAGCAAAGCCTCATTTGCTGCGGTCTGTGCTGCACGTGTTCTGTTGGTGTGTGTCCTGTTCTTTCTGTATGTACGAGGGAAGCTTGCTCCGCTGCCTGTGCTGCACCTACTCTGTGTGTATCGGTGAGGCTGGACCAGTCTGGTGTGTGTTGGTGAAGCCTCCCTGCTGTCTGTGCTGTACATATTCCGTGTGTCCGTCTATCTTGCTGTGCCTGACCCATACCAGTCTGGTGTGTGTGTATGAAGCTTACTTCACTGCCTATGATGTACCTGCTTTCCACGTCTCACTTGACTCATCGCATGCAAGACTTTTGTTAACTTAAAAGGGGCTTAGAACCCGCCCATTACTTACCATTGGTTGACTTTATCATCATTCTTATTTCCTTGCTTCTCATTGGTCAGAGCATGCTGGGTTCACTTTCTCTTCATGTGTTTTGTCACTTCCATGGTGCATGGGCCAAGTACTGATTAATTGCTTTATCAATGCCTCCCCCCACCCCTGGCCTGTGCTAGGATTCAGGAACACTTTTTTCAGGGTGCCATATTTCTTTTACAAGCTGATCTTAACTAAGGGTTTAATCAACTATATACAGGATAGGCACTTTTATAACTGTTGCACGTTGTTATTGTGGCTAATGTGGGCTGGCAGCGGACACAAGAAGCATTGGCAATGCAAGATTTCTTGGCTTTTTTTAGCCATGCTGTGCAGCGGTACAACCTCTCTGTAGCATGACTGAAAGAAAAGAAAAAAAAACACATGCAATGACAACGTTGGCTGCCTGATGGTGCACGGTAGATGGGCTGCATCTTAATGACATGGCTTAAAAAAACATTGACAAACTGAAATAGTACAGGCACAAAATGGGCCTTGGCTCAAAATCCTGTGCTTTTGGGTAAATCACTTAATCTCTCTATGCCTAGAAAGAAAAAATGTGTTAAATTGTCTGCTTCTGTTGTAAAGCCAACACAATAAGATAATAGACGGAGGGCTAAAACTTTCCAGACACTCACCCTCAGTCACTATTAGATCTGGGTTAAATCTAGGATGCTTGTTTCTGGTCCAGTGAGGACCTGATCTGGGCCAGAAGTTCGGGCTGGACTGTTCCCATGAAGAACAGGGTAAAGACTGATTTGCATACGGCTGGGTCTGAACTGGGGTGGTGAACTGAGCAACAGAACAATGGATTAAACCCAGATCTGTGACTGGAGGTGAGTGGTTGAACTCTATTTCCATCACCTTGTTGTGTTTGCTCTATTGTAAAGCCCTCTGTGCCCTTAGGCCTGGGTGCACTCTCAAACCTCCCAAAAAAGTGTACTCCCTTCCATGTTTGAGTGCACCCTTACCATTCGATGCCTTCTTTGTGCATTTTGGGACTCTTCCACGGCGTACCTTGTCTGCGAGCAGTGAGTCCTCTCTTCCAGTCGTGTGCACTCTCTTTCATCGCATTAGTACTCCTTTTCAACACTAAGGCACAGGTACTAACACTTTGCACAGAGTTTACCTCTCAAAAGTGACCCAAGTCTGGCACAAAGGGTTGTGCTTGAAATGACTTTGCATTTGAAATTGGCCGGAAGTAATGCACAGTAGTACTATGACCTCCTTTGTGTCAATACAGCGTACTGCTGCTCAAATATGATTTTACCTTGAAAAATAAGAGGCATTTGGGAAAACAGGAACAGGTGGTTTAATTAAACACTTCAGCCAGGAGCACAGTTACAGAAGCGGGTCTGAGGACTGTTTCAAAGTACAGTCAGTCTTGGCAAGTTTTATAATTTTTTTTATTTAGGTATCATAAAGTACTTTGGACAATCCATTTATAGGTCGTGCCTGGGCGGTGCACTGCTCTGCGATGCATGCTGTATTCAGTTAGGAACTTGAAGCTCCGCCCATATTTTTCATTGACTTGTGTCATTTTCCATTGTAAACGGTAGCTGTTCATTGCTCAGTAGGCTTAGTAGTCCCTCCTTAATACTGCCTTGTCTCATTTTGTAACCTCCCATGGCAACACCCCCGTTACGTGGGTTGTTACTGGGTAGGCTTTAATTAAAGCCTCCGAGCACTATTTTCTCAAAAAGTGTTGTCCTGCCTGCTGTTGGCAAGACAAGCTGTCTCCTAACGCTTTTTACAAATTTCGGGCGCAGCATTTTCAATGCAATAGGTCTCGCATTTGCGAGTTTCAGCTATTGGCATTGTAAATGACAATGCCTTCTATTGATGTGTTTTAAAAACAACGCATAAATGAAATGATTGTCAATCACAATGCCAATCGCTCAAACTTTTGAAAATACGAGACCTATTGCATTGCAAATGCTTGTTGGTAAAAGAATGTGAGCCTTGTCTGTGGGTTCATAAATAAGGCCCCTGATAATTGCAAGTGGGCCTCGACCATGCGTGGGCACCAGTAGATTAAGTGACCAGATGTCCTGCATGACGGGTGCATGATCACTGTATGTACTGTGTGTGCTGTGTCCTGATTGGCTGTGTGTTCCTATCTACATGTGGCATCTGCCTTTATGGTGTTTTGGGAATGAGCGCACCCCTCAGGCCATTGTGCTCATTGTACACAATGGTCAAGGGATAATCTCCTTGGACCATTTTTGGTTTCACTGTGCTTATCTGAGGGAGTGACCTGAGTTTCTTGTTTGCGCCATTGTGTCCACCTCACATGTGACCTGGAAATCAGTAACCTTTGGCTAGGTCACAGAGTCCGGCTGATCATGTATTTCTGAGTCAGGGTTTATTGAGAGTTCATGATGGGCGAATTTGATAATAGTGATGCGATTTCGTTCTTATGTGCACATGTATCATTATAAACATTGGCGTTAATTTTATCAATATTAACATCCCCCTCTAGCTGAATTTCCAGCTACATTAATCTAACCCATACGTCATGACAGTCGCATTATTGGAGGCCTGTTGTTCTTCTGTTTTGACTATTATTACTTTCCACGTTACTTGCATTCTACTTAATTAGAGGATTGCGTTTTTATAGCAGGAAACCCCTACTTGCTGAAACCAAACAAAAACAATAGAAATATGAAAATGGGCAACAATGACGTGCACAGACCGGTCAACATCCCAGAGACCCAAGAGAACCAGTTTGTAAACCACTCCTGCTCGGGTACACCTACAACCTCACGCATGTCTCTTTGTAAATGGTGCAATGCTTGGATGGCAAGAGTCAGAGTCCTGTTGCCCAGGTCATTGCCAGGGATAAATGTGCAGCAGGACGCGTCAATCTTGGAACTCACCCATCCCTCTATTGTGGTCATGAAGTCCAACACATATTGATGTTGCTTCATCATGAGGTGATGGCTCTTAGTTCTTCTTTTTATTTTGCAAAAGCTTTTTATTGCAAGTAAGGTGTACAATAATAAAAATTTTAAAAAAAACTCATCCCCCTTGGCAGGGTGTCAAACCATATCAACAGTAGGGTGCTCCAAACGGAAAATGTCGGGTTCAGTGTGAGCATTAGTACATAGTCCACCTCAGAAGTCACTCCAATACTCCCCTATTTCGGCCCATTTTTTCAGACAGCCCCTCCCTTTGTAGATTGTTCTCTCCGCATGACCCCAATTGCGACTCCTGGGCGGCACCCCATTCACGTGCGATAGTTTCTTAGTTCTTGTTTGATCGCATTAAGGCCGTGCTCAGTGCTGTTCCATCATCTCGAGCATCTACCACTTGGTAATTTGCAACCATCGGGCGTTCGCTTTCATTTGCACAGTGAAGAAGGGTGTGGATTCTCTGGTGTTCACTTGTGTGTCTGAAAACAGTCTGAACTCTTCTGCATTCTCTTCTAGCAGTGTGCTCTCTACTAGCAGTTGTGCTTTCTTGCAGCTTCGCACTTTTCTGGCACCATGCACTGTCTTCCAGCAGGGCGCACTCTCTCACTCTCTTCCTGCATGGCGCGCACTCTTCCAGCAGGATGCACACTTTCATAGCAGGTCGCCCCCTTTTCCAGCAGTGAACACTCTCTTCCAGTGGTGCACATTCTTTTCCACCGGGGCGCACTCTCTTCCACCGGGGCGCACTCTCTTCCAGCAGTGCACGCTCTCTTCCAAGCTGCATGCGCTCTCTTCCATCGGGGCGCATTCTCTTCCATCGGGGCGCATCGGGGCGCATTCTCTTCCATCGGGGCGCATTCTCTTCCATCGGGGCGCATTCTCTTCCATCGGGGCGCATTCTCTTCCTCTTCCATCGGGGCGCATTCTCTTCCATTGGGGCGCATTCTCTTCCATTGGGGCGCATTCTCTTCCATTTGGGCGCATTCTCTTCCATTTGGGCGCATTCTCTTCCATTTGGGCGCATTCTCTTCCATCGGGGCGCATTCTCTTCCATTGGGGCGCATTCTCTTCCATTGGGGCGCATTCTCTTCCATTGGGGCGCATTCTCTTCCATTGGGGCGCATTCTATTCCATTTGGGCGCATTCTCTTCCATTTGGGCGCATTCTCTTCCATCGGGGCGCATTCTCTTCCTCTTCCATCGGGGCGCATTCTCTTCCATCGGGGCGCATTCTCTTCCATTGGGGCGCATTCTCTTCCATTGGGGCGCATTCTCTTCCATTTGGGCGCATTCTCTTCCATTTGGGCGCATTCTCTTCCATTGGGGCGCATTCTCTTCCATTGGGGCGCATTCTCTTCCATTTGGGCGCATTCTCTTCCATTTGGGCGCATTCTCTTCCATTTGGGCGCATTCTCTTCCATTTGGGCGCATTCTCTTCCATCGGGGCGCATTCTCTTCCTCTTCCATCGGGGCGCATTCTCTTCCATCGGGGCGCATTCTCTTCCATTGGGGCGCATTCTCTTCCATTGGGGCGCATTCTCTTCCATTGGGGCGCATTCTCTTCCATTGGGGCGCATTCTCTTCCATTGGGGCGCATTCTCTTCCATTTGGGCGCATTCTCTTCCATTTGGGCGCATTCTCTTCCATCGGGGCGCATTCTCTTCCTCTTCCATCGGGGCGCATTCTCTTCCATTTGGGCGCATTCTCTTCCATTTGGGCGCATTCTCTTCCATTGGGGCGCATTCTCTTCCATTTGGGCGCATTCTCTTCCATTTGGGCGCATTCTCTTCCATTGGGGCGCATTCTCTTCCATTGGGGCGCATTCTCTTCCATTGGGGCGCATTCTCTTCCATTGGGGCGCATTCTCTTCCATTTGGGCGCATTCTCTTCCATTTGGGCGCATTCTCTTCCATCGGGGCGCATTCTCTTCCTCTTCCATCGGGGCGCATTCTCTTCCATTTGGGCGCATTCTCTTCCATTTGGGCGCATTCTCTTCCATTGGGGCGCATTCTCTTCCATTGGGGCGCATTCTCTTCCATTTGGGCGCATTCTCTTCCATTTGGGCGCATTCTCTTCCATCGGGGCGCATTCTCTTCCTCTTCCATCGGGGCGCATTCTCTTCCATCGGGGCGCATTCTCTTCCATTGGGGCGCATTCTCTTCCATTGGGGCGCATTCTCTTCCATCGTGGCGCATTCTCTTCCATTGGGGCGCATTCTCTTCCATTGGGGCGCATTCTCTTCCATTTGGGCGCATTCTCTTCCATTGGGGCGCATTCTCTTCCATTTGGGCGCATTCTCTTCCATTTGGGCGCATTCTCTTCCATTTGGGCGCATTCTCTTCCATTTGGGCGCATTCTCTTCCATTTGGGCGCATTCTCTTCCATCGGGGCGCATTCTCTTCCATTGGGGCGCATTCTCTTCCATTGGGGCGCATTCTCTTCCATTTGGGCGCATTCTCTTCCATTGGGGCGCATTCTCTTCCATTTGGGCGCATTCTCTTCCATTGGGGCGCATTCTCTTCCATTTGGGCGCATTCTCTTCCATCGGGGCGCATTCTCTTCCATTGGGGCGCATTCTCTTCCATTGGGGCGCATTCTCTTCCATTTGGGCGCATTCTCTTCCATTGGGGCGCATTCTCTTCCATTGGGGCGCATTCTCTTCCATTGGGGCGCATTCTCTTCCATTGGGGCGCATTCTCTTCCATTGGGGCGCATTCTCTTCCATTTGGGCGCATTCTCTTCCATTGGGGCGCATTCTCTTCCATTTGGGCGCATTCTCTTCCATTTGGGCGCATTCTCTTCCATTTGGGCGCATTCTCTTCCATTGGGGCGCATTCTCTTCCATTTGGGCGCATTCTCTTCCATTTGGGCGCATTCTCTTCCATTTGGGCGCATTCTCTTCCATTGGGGCGCATTCTCTTCCATTGGGGCGCATTCTCTTCCATTTGGGCGCATTCTCTTCCATTGGGGCGCATTCTCTTCCATTGGGGCGCATTCTCTTCCATTGGGGCGCATTCTCTTCCATTTGGGCGCATTCTCTTCCATTGGGGCGCATTCTCTTCCATTTGGGCGCATTCTCTTCCATTTGGGCGCATTCTCTTCCATTTGGGCGCATTCTCTTCCATTTGGGCGCATTCTCTTCCATTTGGGCGCATTCTCTTCCATCGGGGCGCATTCTCTTCCATCGGGGCGCATTCTCTTCCTCTTCCATCGGGGCGCATTCTCTTCCATCGGGGCGCATTCTCTTCCATTGGGGCGCATTCTCTTCCATTGGGGCGCATTCTCTTCCATCGGGGCGCATTCTCTTCCTCTTCCATCGGGGCGCATTCTCTTCCATCGGGGCGCATTCTCTTCCATTTGGGCGCATTCTCTTCCATTGGGGCGCATTCTCTTCCATTGGGGCGCATTCTCTTCCATTTGGGCGCATTCTCTTCCATTTGGGCGCATTCTCTTCCATCGGGGCGCATTCTCTTCCTCTTCCATCGGGGCGCATTCTCTTCCATCGGGGCGCATTCTCTTCCATTGGGGCGCATTCTCTTCCATCGGGGCGCATTCTCTTCCATTGGGGCGCATTTTCTTCCATTGGGGCGCATTCTCTTCCATTTGGGCGCATTCTCTTCCATTTGGGCGCATTCTCTTCCATTTGGGCGCATTCTCTTCCATTGGGGCGCATTCTCTTCCATTGGGGCGCATTCTCTTCCATCGGGGCGCATTCTCTTCCATTGGGGCGCATTCTCTTCCATCGGGGCGCACTCTCTACCATCGGGGAACACTCGTTTCCAGCAGTGCACACTCTCAAGCGCTGCGCACTTTCTTCCAGCAGTGTGCATTCTCGTCCATCAGGGCGCCCTCTCGTCCACCGGGGCGCCCTCTCGTCCACCGGGGCGCCCTCTCGTCCACCGGGGAGCCCTCTCGTCCACCGGGGCGCCCTCTCGTCCACCGGGGCGCCCTCTCGTCCACCGGCGCGCCCTCTCTTCCACCGGCGCGCCCTCTCTTCCACCGGCGCGCCCTCTCTTCCACTGGGGGGCCCTCTCTTCCACTGGGGGGCCCTCTCTTCCACCAGGACGCACTCTCTCCCACCGGGACAAACTTTCTTCAGCGGTGTGCACTCTTCTACCTGCGTGCACTCTCTTCCAGCGGGGCACACTCTCTGTCTTCCAGCAGGGTGCACTCTCTTCCAGGGGTGCGCACTCTCTGACCTCAGCACACGTATCCTTCCAGCAGTGAGTGTTCTCTTCCGCAGCACGGTCTCTTTACCGTCCCTTTGGTCTGTGTCCACTGCGTTTATTGTATGTGCCACCTCTCTCTTGCTGACGGACTCGTGATGAGGCTTTTATTGTCTGGCTTCAAACTTCCCGCGACTCCGTCCTCGCGCGACCCCGCAGCATCCTCCGGAAATTGGCCCCGGAGATGTTTACAGGCAGATGGTCCTGGCTTCTCCCATCAGGGGCTCTTCGGGATAGGAGTGGTGCGGGCGCATTATCCCCCCCCCCCCCACGCGCAGAGCTGTAGTCTGAAATATTGCCTTGCCTGCTCCGCCTTTCAACTTCTGTCTGCTGTGCCCAGAGTACAGGGGTACTGCATGAACCCCGTGGCTGTCGAGCTGTGCCCACGCCGCCATGAAGATGGTGGCACGGGCCTTAGATGGATGACGTGCCCCGCCCCCCCCTGCTCCCCAGCGTATCGTCCCTTAGGGATATCTTGACAGGTTAGAAGGTGGGCTCCAGGATAAGTTCAGATGTGCCCTTCTTTCTGGGGAAAAAAGAACAGGTGATGGACAGAATGTAGAACAATGTCGTACATTCACCCCAGTACAGAGATCTGGGCCTAATTCCATCGTTTTTTTGCTCACCATGCCAGAGGGAGTGCAGGGGCCAGTGCTCTATTTGACAATAATAATATAAAACACAAGTGCAGGGCCCGAGGCTTTGCTTGGGAGCGGGCTGCCCTGTCCTGATTCCACCCAATGCTCCTTTCATCCACCACCCTACACTTCCTGTCTCCTTATCTCCTGAATACCAGGGTAGCATCTCTAGATTCCACCTCACGCCTCTTTCTTCAATCCTGACACTTCCTGTCTCTTTATCTGGTGAACAACAAGGCTGTCCTGCCTTGATTCCACCTCACGCCTCTTTTTTCCATCCCTGACACTTCCGGTCTCTTTATCTGGTGAGCACTAGGGCTATCCTGCCTTGATTCCACCTCACGCCTCTTTCTTCCATCACTGACACTTCCGGTCTCTTTATCTGGTGAGCACCAAGGCTATCCTGCCTTGATTCCACCTCACGCCTCTTTTTTCCATCCCTGACACTTCCGGTCTCTTTATCTGGTGAGCACTAGGGCTATCCTGCCTTGATTCCACCTCACGCCTCTTTCTTCCATCACTGATACTTCCGGTCTCTTTATCTGGTGAACGCCAGGGCTATCCTGCCTTGATTCCACCTCATACCTTTTTCTTCAATCCCTGACACTTCCGGTCTCTTTATCTGGTGAGCACCAAGGCTATCCTGCCTTGATTCCACCTCACGCCTCTTTTTTCCATCCCTGACACTTCCGGTCTCTTTATCTGGTGAGCACTAGGGCTATCCTGCCTTGATTCCACCTCACGCCTCTTTTTTCCATCCCTGACACTTCCGGTCTCTTTATCTGGTGAGCACTAGGGCTATCCTGCCTTGATTCCACCTCACGCCTCTTTTTTCCATCACTGATACTTCCTGTCTCTTTATCTGGTGAAAACCAGGGCTGTCCTGCCTTGATTACACCTCATACCTTTTTAGGTCTCGCCTCTCAATGCGCATGCGCATTGAGCAGAGCGAGACTAAAGGGACTTAAAGAGACTTTACCCAACTTGGCGATTTGGTGCTGTGCCCGTGCGCTTTTAGGTCAAATGCGCGTGCACATCATCAAATCGCCATCTGTTCCCCAGCAGCTCTTCCCGCTCCGCCCCACAAGCTTCTCCCCAGCGTGCGCTCTGCCTCAGCCGCACTCCTCCCACACCTTTGAAGTGAAGCTTAGCTTCACTTCAAAGGCCCCTGCTGCTTCACACCCTCATGCCGCTCTCCCCGCTCCGCCCCCTCCCCTGCCCGCCGTGTCGCATTTCTCCTCCCCCCTCCCCACAGCAATGCCCTCCGTCTTGTTTTAAGAGCCTGGAACTCTCTTCTCGTGCAGTGCAGGCAGGGTCTAGGGATACTCTTCCCAGGGAATACAGTGCATTCCAAGAATCAAGGCGTCCTTCGTAACCAGTAATGGAGTCATCCCCATCCTACCAGCATTAAGACACACCCACCTCTGTGCAATGACTAAGTGCAGACAACTCATCCGGGAAAAGGCCCTGCTAAGTCAGGCATTATTAAATATATATATATATATCCAGAGCCTGGCAGCCATTACAGATACACTTCAGATTACTGTTAACACCAGCACTGGTATACAGAAACGAATAGTAGTACATTGCGACTGTAAAGGGACAATGTAGTGCTTTATGCCTGGTCGTGCATTGTTCTCGAATCTCTAGATTGACAGATTTGTTTGTGAGACAAAGATAAAGTGATTGCTCAGGGTCACACGGCGCTAGTGATTGCTCAGCGTCACACGGCGCTAGTGACTGCTCAGAGTCACATGGTGCTAGTGACTGCTCAGGGTCACACGGTGCTTGCTCAGGGTCGAACGGTGCTAGTGACTGCTCAGGGTCACACGCGCTAGTGATTGCTCAGGGTCACACGGTGCTAGTGATTGCTCAGGGTCACACGGTGCTGCGAAGTCAAGTGTGAACAAATATATTTGAACCAAAATCTCCCGCTTCCACTGCCGACAGGCTCGCCTCCACCAACCAGTCCGATCCGTGAAGCACCTCCAGGCGCTGGAACATGAACAGAAATCTCTCCAAAATACGGGCTACTCGCTCAAAGCCCCAATTAACAAACCTCTCCATATCTCCGACAGACAGTCTCCACAGCCTCCAACCAACCTCAAAGTGAATACACCCCAGTATCCCTTCTGTTCACTGCACAGCCCCGTCCCCGTGCTGATAACATTAACAAGCAACCCGCTATTCCAATACCCGCTTGTGCATTTACTGTGCTTGTTGCACACACTCGTCTAGGTAAACAACTCCAGGAAGCCGATTCGGTTTACTGCTCACATTTAATCCCAAATCCGGGGCGGTGGGATCGGGCTATAGATTCCAGATGCGCCTAGAGTCGATTCGACACATACTCTGAACTACGTGAGAAGAGTTGTAATCTCGGCTTCCCTCTACACTAAACTGTGATTCTGGGCAAGTCACTTCCTACCCATGCACCCTTATCTTGCAAAAGCAGCACCGTTCAACAGACCCGAGTCAGACAGGTTATTTCCGAGTTTCAAAGCTAACAATGGCTTTATTTATGCTCTCTCCCGCCTAAAATTAACTGTTTTAATAGGAGTCAGTGGGGAAATATATACCCCTATTTTTATCGGCGCAGCTCTTACATCATCTGGAAGGTTCCAGATGGCTGCCTTTTTTGCTTCTACAGCCCCTCACCCTCACACACCCCCTCACCCTCACTCACCCTCACACCATCACCCTCATGCCTCCTCACCCTCACACCTCCTCACCCTCATCCCCCTCACCCTCACACACCCTCACACACCCTCACTCATCCTCACCCCCTCATCCTCACACACCCTCACTCACCCTCACACCCCTCACAACCCTCTCTCCCTCACTCAGCCTCATACCCTCACCCTCACACACCCTCACACACCCTCACCCCCCCTCACCCTTGCACCCTCTCACCATCACCCCCCCTCACCCTCACACACCCTTACCCTCATCCCCTCACCCTCACACACCCTCAGTCACCCTCACACCCTCACCCTCACACCCCCTAACCCTCACCCCTCACTCACCCTCACTCACCCTCACACACCCTCACACACCCTCACCCTCACACACCCTCACACACCCTCACACACCCTCACACACCCTCACCCTCACACCCTCTCACCCTCACACCCCCTCCACCCTCACACCACTCCACCCTCACACCCCTCACCCTCACACCACTCAGTGCTACAACACATATTGTGTTACAATAGGTGTCACATTTGCAAAAGATAAAACTATTGGCATTGTAAATAACAAAGCTATTAATTTCGCTATTTTCAAAACAAGCACATAAATAAAAAATGTGTCCTTTACAATACCAATAGCTCAAACTTTCCTAATGCGAGACCTATTGCATTGCTGTGCTTCTCTCCCCTGCTGCACTCTCCTGCTCTCTAGAGATGTGGCCTAACGACCAGAGCTGCCATCTAAGTCACGTAAATACAAAACATGTTGCATTCCAAATGCTATAGGTGTCACATTCGCGAAAATTATAACTATTGGCGTTGTAAATGACAAAGCTATCAATTTAGCTATTTTAAAAACCAACAAATAAATAAAATATTTGTCATTTACAAGACCAATAGCTTCAACTTTTCTAAGGCGAGACCTATTGCATTTCCAATGCTTGTTCTTCCATCCCTGACACTTCCTGTCTCTTTACCTCCCACTTACAGGTTCGTTTTTCACCCCTGCTCGTCTCCCTTGTTCATGGTTTTCATATCATTCTCTTCCTCTTCGGTCTCTCTTTCTGCCTTCCTCTCTCTGGATTTGGGAGGCCCTCTAACCGCCTTGTTGCCCCCCCCCCCCCCACCACACCTCATCAGCCTCCTGTCCCCACCACCCGCTCCACCAGTGTTTTGAGAGGGATCAGCTTCAGTAGAAAAGCTCTTTGTGGCGCGAGTGAAGAGCTTTTGTTTGTTGTGTTTTGTCTGTTGTGGCCTGAAGCCGTGGTTGGAACAGTCTGACTTTGCTTTAGTAGAATTTGCATTTCTGACCCTAGTTGGGACTGGCTGTTGGTCTGGGGGCAAGGTTGGCCCTTTCGTCTTTGCCTATAGGCGCATTTTTGCACCTTGATGTGTATACACTTGGCAGCATCCTGATGAAGACCCATTGGGACCATTCTATAATAAGGGTTCGAAACACTGACAATATTTTGGACTGCCTTTTGTTAAACCCTAAACAATTGGGTGGAATTCTGTGTTGCAAATTCAACTGAGATTTCAAAAACAAATATAGGCAGTCATCTTACATCTCAAGTGTACCTGAGCCCTTTTTTTTCTTTGTTTCAATTTACTATCTAACAAGCACTGCGCCTTAACTATGTACTAGTTACTAAAAGTACATCGTCAAATGTGGTAATTCGTTATACAATGTCTATAACAGCATTACCTCTCGAATGAATTATAAGTGAATTAATTCATCAGCATCAGAATTATTATGCTTATTAGAAGGAATCTTCTGTCTGGAGAGGAGGTCCTACAACTCAGGAACTTTAAAAGGATTCATGTGCTTCTTATTTTGTGTGTAAGAACTAGTGTTTTTTAATCGAAACCTAGCAGAAAGCGCAGCTGCCTGGTTTGCTAAGACATCCCGTGGGGTTTTTCGGAAAGCTTCCCTGTGAAAGCAATCCGCCTGTTGCTGTCTATTGGCTTTGCGGTTTGTAACTCACATTTTCTGGATTTCTATTTGCTGGCTCTATTTGTTTTAAGCTGTCTAGTTCGAGTCCGTCCCTTCCCTTGCCCAAATCATATTTACTGCGTTCTTCCACCAGTACTAGATTTCTGTAAACAGACCTTTAAATGTTCTTATCTTGCCACATTTGCTGGGAATTCAAAGACAGAGCTAGAATGTCAGGCTGTGTCTTCCAGGGAGCTTGGTGTTTACCTTTCTTTCTCTGACTTCAAAGTGAGAGGATTTATGTGACAATCATGTGGGCAACTGTGGAAGTACTTGAGGAAGCCTGTACAATGTTATTTTTTTTCTAGTACGCAACAAAACTTACATGTCTAAATGATCATGAAGATATTTCAGGATATATCAGAATTAGAAAAGCTCAAATTAAGCAATTTGTTTTATAATTCTGGAGTGTGTTGGAAACAGATATTTTAATATGATATTTCCACACATTATTGTTTGTGCTCTGTATACTCTTATCTGTTAAACTGTTTGTCTGTGCAAATGTAATTGTAATTTCAATTGAAGATGTGTTGTCTGTAATGTCAGTGTGGTACCACAGCGTGCATATTGCACTCTGACCTCCACTCTACTCTGCACCACTCCACTCTATGCCATTTCACTCTACGTCTCTCTATTGTACACCACTCTACTCTGCCAGTGCACTCTACCCCCACACTATTCTACTATCCAACACTCTACTCTTCGCCACAGCTGCACTCTTCGCCACTCCACTCTACACCACTCCACTCTATGCCACTTTTCTTTGTAGCACTGCACTAAGTGACTCCACTCTACACCACTGCACTCTACTCTGTACCCCTCCACTCTACTCCTGTGCACTCTATGGCAGTCCATTCTACACCACTCTAATCTACTTTGCACTCTACTCTACACCACTGTACTCTACTGTGCACCACTCCACTGTACTCTAAAACAACTGCAGTCGGCACCATTCCGCTCAGCGACACTTCACTGTACTCTGCTCCTCTGCTCTCTATGCCACCGTACTCAAAACCAATGCACTCAACACCAATCTACTCTGCACCACTGCACTCTACGCTAGTATACTCTACTCTGCAATACTTTATGCCACTGCACTCTACGCCTTTGTACTCTGCAACTACATTCTTTCCACTTTATTTTACTCAGCACCACTGTACTCTATGCCACTCTTCTCTGCACCACCTCACTCAGAGCCATTGCACTCAGCACCACTCTGCTCCCCACCACTGCACTCTACTCTGCAACACTATACTCTACGCCAGTGCACTGTACACCACTTTACTCAAAAACAAAGCACTCTGCGCCAGTCTACTCTGAGCCATTGTACTCTATGCCACTATACTCTACTCTGCAACACTTCACGCCACTGCACTTTAGGCATTGTACTCTAGGTCACTGCACTCTACACCCCTCTATTCTACTCTGCACCACTGTACTGTAAGCAGCTGCTCTACGCCACTCTACTCCACACCAATGCACTCTACGCTACTCTACTCTACACTATTGCACTCTACCATGTCCTACTCTGCAACACTGCCACTGAACTCTACACCACTGAACTCTACACCACTGAACTCTACACCACTGAACTCTACGCCACTGAACTCTATGCCACTGAACTCTACTCCATTTCACAACTCGCTGCACCACTCTACACCCCCTATTCTACTCTGCACCACTGTACTGTATGCAGCTGCTCTCTACGCCACTCTATTCCACTGTACTCCACACCAATGCACTCTACGCTACTCTACTATACACCATTGCAGTCTACCATGTTCTACTCTACAACACTGCACTCTCTACACCACTGAACTCTACACCACTGAACTCTACACCACTGAACTCTATGCCACTGAACTCTACTCCATTTCACAACTCGCTGCACCACTCTACACCCCCTATTCTACTCTGCACCACTGTACTGTATGCAGCTGCTCTCTACGCCACTCTATTCCACTGTACTCCACACCAATGCACTCTACGCTACTCTACTATACACCATTGCAGTCTACCATGTTCTACTCTACAACACTGCACTCTACACCACTGAACTCTACACCACTGAACTCTACTCCACTGAACTCTACACCACTGAACTCTACTCCACTGAACTCTACACCACTGAACTCTACTCCATTTCACAACTCGCTGCACCACTCTATGCTACTCTACTCTGCAGTGCACCACTCTACTCTACCCCACTGTCCTCTATGTCACTCTACTCTAAACCACTGCACTATACGCCGATGAACTAAACACTACTTTACTGAAAACCAGTGCACTCTACTCCATTGGACTCCACGCCAATGAACTCTACTTCACACCTTGCTGCTCCACTCTACTCCACAGCATGCTATACCACTGCATGCTAAGCCACACTTTTCTACTGTGCACCATTGTACTCTACACCTCTCTAATCTGCACCACTCTACTCTACGCCATTCTACTGTGCGCTCGTATACTCTGTTCCATTCTACTCCGTACCACTGCACTCTACAAAATTCACTCTGCCCCACTGCTCTCTAAGGCACTGAATACTACGCAACTGCATGTTGCGCCACTCTACACCTTTGTGCTCTGTCACTGCACTCTGTGACAATCTATTCTACTCTGCACCAGTGTACTCTACGCCATTCTACTCTGCACCACTGTACTCTAATCTGCACCACTCTACTCTGCACCACTCTACTCTGTGCCACTGCACTCCATGCCAGTGCACTACATGCCAGTGCATGCTACGCCACTCTACACCATTCTGCTCTGTCACTGCACTCTGCCCCACTCTATTCTACTCTGCAACACTGTACTCTATGCCACTCTAATCTGCCCAATTCTACCCTGTGCCAGTGCACTCCATGCCAGTGCATGCTACGCCACTCTACACCATTGTGCTCCGTCACTGCACCCTGCGCCACTCTATTCTACTCTGCACCACTGTACTATGCGCCACTCTGCACCACTGTACTCTACACCATTCTACTCTGCAGCACTGTACTCTGCACCAATCTACTCTGCACCACTCTACTCTGTGCCGCTGCACTCCATGCCAGTGCACTCCATGCCAGTGATTGCTGTGCCACTCTACACCATTGTGCTCTGTCGCTGCACTCTGCACCACTCTATTCTACTCTGTACCACTGTATGCCTTTCTACTCTGTACTACTCCATTGTATTCCACTGCACTCCAGGTCACTGCACTCTACGACATTCGTCTCTGCAACACTGCATGCTACACCACTCGACACCATGTTGCGCTCTGTCACTGCATTCTACGAAACTATTCTAATCTGCACCACTGTGCTTTACGCCACTGCTCCCTGCACCACTCTACTCCGCTGTACTGTATGCCACTGCACTCTACTCTGAAAGCCTACCCTCTCTGCCGCTAAACTCAACGCCACTCTACTCTGCACCACTGCACTGTATGCCACTGTATCGCTCCACTCTGCAACACCCTTCTCCAACCTACTTCATTCTACGACACTCCACTCAGCTCTACAGCACTCTGCGCCAATCCATAACACTGCATTAAACACCACTCTAAGTCACTCCTCTCTCCTTTACCCCACTAACTTTTAGCCATGGCGAACAGCATCCACGCTGGTTTACAACATGGCTGAAACATATTGGCCAAGCAGATAGCTCTTGCACAGCCGAGACCTATTGGCTTTGCCAATGCTTATTTATATAATGTATATACAAGCCTGGTTCTGTGAAGTGCAGGGTAGCTCGTTCTGCTTCACTGTAATATGAGAGGGACAGCTTGCCTCCTCCGGCTTTTTTCCTCCCCTATTTCCTTCAACTCTTTATTTTGCTCTGTTCCTCCCCTCTCTCGCTCTCCCCCTTTCACTGTTTATTCGTCTTCTCTCACCCTTCTTTCTCGCCTTTCCCTCTTCCCTCCCACTGTCTTCCTTTCTCCCCTAAGTCTTCGGAATGTTCTTGTGAACCAGCCCTGGCCGCCAGCCCCTTTTCGGTCTTTGAACCTCTTTTCTCTGAAGGTGTTTTCATCTCTGCGGTTCTTCCATAATTACAATATTTTGGTATCAGTTTGGCAGGCCTTGGGGTGTGGCGCGAGGCCCAGCTCGGCGGCTTTACTGAAAAAATGGATTTCTAATTTCTGGCTCAAGGGAGGGAGAAACAGTGTCTGCCCATGAACGGTGCCCAGTTCATTTTTTTTACCCCGAGTACAGATTTTTGACCATATGTGCGGATTATGAGTCACAGCTGATAATGCGTCAACAGATGGGAGGGGGGAGAGCTGTGTGCACCATAAGGGAAGGGCCCAGGGTGGACCGTGAGCTCGTGCCACCTGCTGTAACACACACCCAACATCCCCCTTCCACCCTGCCCCACCCCACCCAAGGCAACTCCCCGGCGTCTGACTGATGGAGTAACTGTGGTTAGTGCCCAGTAAACCCACAAGCAGCTTCAAGGCGCCCCCTCCTTACATGCTGGTAAAGGGTGCACAGGGAAGCTCAGAGTCACACATTGCAACGAATGGTGGAGCTGGGACTTTTCTTTGACCTGGCAGTCGCCGTTCCTTGTTGGGTGTGCTATGCACTTGTGTACCCTTCATACGGCTGTGATGTGCTGTGACAGTCCGGGGGCGCTTCCTGGTAATGGGGTTCTTGTTCACCGTGGTGAAAGTGGTCTATGGATTTTGTATTCGCTCATTTTTACTGTTTTTTTTACCTCACTTTAAACGCATTTAAAAAAAAAAAGAAATCTCTGGCCATTCTGCACAGACCTATTGTCTTTACCAAACTGATCCCGAGATTAGACGCTTTGCTTTCTTGTCTGTGTTCGAACTAGTTGTTTCATGGTTGATTGAACAGCTCAACACCAGTGTCTAAAAGCCCATTTGTGGTGCTAAAGCAATTTATATACTTTGACTTATAGCTGATTATTGATTAGTGTGTTGGCAGCAGAGCTGCAGAGTCAGATGAAAAGAATGGTTGCAAAGGCTTAAATCGCTCAATCAGTGGCATTAACTTTGGGCACCATATTGTGCCATCCTTTGTTCCCTCTCTGTGCCATTATAGGCAGAATACAACCACATGCAAACCAGTTTTGTTTTAGTTTATTTATTTGAAAAGTTTTATAAAGCGCGAACGAAGACCCATACGGGTATCAGAGCGCTGTACAGAAAGGGCGAAAACAAGGGTAACAAACTCAATGGGACAGTTAGTGCGGTTACAACAAAGGGGGAAACGAAACCAGTTAAGAGTTTGGGGTATCCGAGGTGCCCTAGAGCACGAGAACAATTTAACATGCCGGCATACAATGAAGCGCACCCGTGTAGTGCAATAAGAATCAGAATATGAATAAAACAAAAGCACGAAAGGAAGTTGATGCTGTTAAAGTTCGTTCACGAGTAGCCATTTGGCAAGTTTCTTGAAAGATACTGTGGAAGGATTGGATCTGATCTCGGAGGGCAGCGAGTTCCAGATTCTTGGAGCAAGACCAGTGAAAGCATGATTGTAAGATCTTTTTAAATCCTGGTGGTTTCAAGAGTAGGGTGGACAGCTTCTAATGTGCTGAGCCCGAAAGTTCAAGCTTGTTTACCGGGTACATCGGAGTGTTGTAAGGTATGGCTTTATGGGTCAGGCAAGCTATCTTGAATCAGATACTCTCTTCAATAGATAACCAATTTAGTTGCAAAACGTAAGGGGAGGTGTGGTCCTGCTTTCTGGAACCTGTGATGAGTCTAGCTGATGCATTTAGGGCAGCTCTGAGTGGGGTCAAGCTAGCTTTGGGAAGTTCAGCAAGGGTCACCAGATCATATTCCAACCTAGAGAAAAACAAATATTGTACTGCCGCCTGATGTCTTCGGGTGGGGAGGGGAGATAGGAAAGGTTTGATTTTCTTAAGAGGAAAGGTTCGATTTTCTTAAGGGTGTTAAGTTGAAATTTGGCTCTCCTAATAGCTGCACTGATGTGCCCTAGCATGTTTAAGTGTTTCTCCAAGGTGATGCCTAGAGATTTGGCAGAGTCTACGACATGAGGGGTGCAATTCAGAGCAGTGAGTTGTTTAGGCAATTCCAAGGTAGGAGCTGAGTGATTGTGGGGGAAATCAAAAGAAATTACATTTTGAGAGTATTTAACAGAAGATGGTTCTGAGCTAACCATTGTTGCGTTTTTGCAAGTGCAGCATTTAGTGTTTTTATGTCCTCTTGGGAGGAGATCTTCTGGTACGGTTGCGTGCCATCCGCATACATGTGCTACTGAATGTAAGCAAGGTTCACAATGATGGTAATGGTTCCATAAAAAGGTTTCAGAGAGTTGGCGAAAGCATGGTTCCTTGAGGCACTCCGATCATGACAGGGGTACTGGATAACTATGATCCTTTGTGTGAGTTATGTAGGAAAGATACAAACCAATTTAGAACCAGCCCCGAGAGACCCATCGTATGTTGAAGAAAATCAATCGGGTTCTCATGTTTGACGGTATCAAAGGCTGAGGACAGGTCCAGGATGATCAGGAGACAAGGGACATTTGGTCAAGGGATCGCAAGGCGTCGTCTACAATGTGAGTTTGTGCCGTTTCACTGTGCCCTGGTCTGAAAACTGACTGATAGGGGTCAAGGAGTTGATATTTCTCAATGTGGTTGCATAGCTGCGAGTGGACGCATTTCTCGAGCAGCTTAGCTAGTGTCATAATGCAGGTGATAGGTCTGAAGTTGTTAGGATCCGACAGGTCCACCTGGGGCTTCTTAGATTAAGAGTAACTTGCCCATCCTTGAGACGGTCTGGTATCTTTCCCTGTAAGAGGGATTCATGAATAATCTTGGACCAAAGAGGGAGAATGGCTGAATTGAGCTCTTTTAAAAGCTTCGCAGGTAAAGGATCGCTGAAATGGTTGGAGGGCTTAAGGGACGCCATGTTGTGTAGAAGCTCCTTGACATCTGGGAGGAGAAAGGAATTCCAAGAGGCGTTATTCTTAAGAGAACATCCTGAAGAGAACATCCTGTAGGCGAGGATATTGTCGAGGATTCTGCCAGGTCAGTTGGAAATGCGGATAGTTTCGGAGGCTTCAGAGTTGAAGTGACAGGAAAAAGCTCCAGCTCGATTTTCCTTGTTTTTTCAGAGTAGTGAACAGTGAAATCATCACCGCTAGGAAGCAAGGAAACCGGAGTAGTGATCGGGTTGGAAGAATGATTGGCTTGTTCTTTGATAATTTCAAAGAGTTTCTTGGGTATATTTTTAGCTTCATCCAACTGAGTCCTGAAGTGGTCTATTTTAGCCAAGCGGATGTGTTTGTTGTAAGTACTTCTCACTTTCCTAAGTTGAGTGAGACTTGTGGTGGAGGGCGTGTTTCTCCAGAGCCTCTCTGAGAGTCTAGGATTGCGCCGCTCATCATTTAGGGCACCATTGAACCAGGGTTTGGATTGTTTGACTGAAATCCTTTTGAGTTGCTTCGATTCAATAGTATCAAAAATGTTGGACACTGTGTTAATGTAGTGATCGGAGAGCTCGTCAAGGTTGGTCATGTGGGGTGGTGTAATCTTTTTTTGGTGATTGAGGTTAGCGTATTGATGCATCTCTCCTATTGCGTGTCAGTTGTTCAGCTTTGAGGAGTTGGCCCTGTCTACCCAAGCCCTTTTCCAAGATGAGAAAGGGAATTTGATGATGATCCGACCAGTCACTGGGTAAGTTGTCACCTATTTGTATGCTATTGTCTTTAGCAATGAGCAGGGTGAGGGTAGCGCCCTTGTTGTGTGTAGGGCCTTTGCGGAGCTGTGAGAGGTTAAGGTCAGAGAGGAAAGACTTAAAGGAGCAGACTATAGAATCATTTGCGTCATTCCAGTAAAAGTTAAAGTCTCGGAGGAAGATGGGGCAGAGTTGGTCCGAGCTCGAGCTAATGACCTCCATGATTTGCTCTATGGAGACCAGGTTGTTCTCCGGTGGATGATAGATGGAGTGCAGTACACAAACCTTCTTGCCTTTATTCTAGATTTCGGTGACCAGCTGTTCACAGGAGGATAACACAGAACATAGAGATTATTTTACAGTGAGGTTGGAGCGATGAATGCAATCAGTGCCCCTGTTGTTTTTAACAGGTCGATCGCTTCTGATAATGGCGTAGTCAGAGGGGATTAAGATGTTGAGAACTGGGGAGGAGGAATAGTTGAGCCAAGTTTCAGTGAGAATCAGTAGGTCCAGGTTTTGTGCAATGATGAGTTCTGAGAAATCCGCTGCATGTTCCTCGGCTAATTTACAGTTGAGTAGCATCGATTTGACGTGCAGGTTGGAGGTGATCACTTCATTATGAGAGGTGGTTATGAGGAGTAGATTTTCTTTGTTCACCGATCTGTGATTAAGACTAGGTTCCCTGTCAGGGTCCAAGATGATAGAGGAGATATTGAGAGTAGGGTAGGGGGAGGAAACCGTCTTGAGTCAGTGTAAGAGAATAGGAGGGAGAGGATCTCCTCCTCAGATAGCTGGGGCAGGAGTCTATGGGGCTTAGAGTGATGGTTAGGTAAAGGCCTAGAGCTCCACCTAAGAGGGGAACGGACAGAGGAAAAGTCACGATCTCTTTAACAGCCTAGAGATACTGCTTGAGATCAACAATCTTCTCCTCCAGGCAGGGCCTGTTAATGCCCTTGTCCGCAGAACCAGAATGAGATGCTTGCACTGACCCAGCAGCGAGAGGGGTAAAAGAAGGTTGAGTAGGACCCTTACCACAGTTACAGGGGGAGATCAAATCAAGCTTGAGACTGGAATCGGAGCCCGGAGTGGGAATGGAGGCGGGGCAGTAGGCGCAGCATCTAAGGCGTGAGAGGGTGAGTGCAGGTTACAGGTCAGCGGACTGGAGACAACAACTGGATCCCGAGCCCTAGAAATGGAAGATCCTGAGTCTAGGGGTAGACTACCAGTACTATTAAGGTTGTGAATGTTGGAGTGGTGCCCAACAACCCGGTTGTAGGAGAGTGCAATGGGTGACGAAGGGGACGCAAGATAAGAAGGAGGGCGTGGTAAAGGAGGGGCCATTCTGGGGTCAGTAGCTGGGGGGGAGGGCGTTACTCATGTCGAATAAACCATATCTCATGAGAGGTGAAGTAGGGTTGTCTAGGATAAGGGAGTGGTTAATAAAAACATCCCCTGTTTTGGTGGATAGGTCAGTGCAGAGCGTGGTTACAGATTGGGACAGAGTATAGGGGGAGGAAGAGGCGTCTGTCTTCGCGGAAGCAGATATAGTGGGTGGACAGTTCTGATGGAGGGTGGTCAGGTTAGAGTTAATCAGAGTGTTCTTAATCCTCAAACAGACATAGCGCTTGAGTTTCAGGTCCAAGGCTTGAATAAGGACGTTCCCGATATTGTACAAGGAGACGGTCAGCTCAGCTTTAAGGGCCGGGGAAGGTAGCGTGGTAAAACGGAACCCGTGCGGAGTTTTCGTCAGCTGTTTGGAGCGAAGTTCTGAAGTTAGGGGCTTTCTCCACTGCGCTCTTCTGTTAGTGTAAAAGATGAGGTCTGTCACTACACTACCCTTACTGTAAATATATGTGTCGGAAATAGGTGTTTTAGGCCATCGCTTGAGGAGATTGTGTTTGAAGTTCTTCTTCGCATTTATTTGACAAGTTGGGGGGGTAGATAATCTTACAAGAGTTTAATCCGGTTTGAGCAAGTAAGTCAGGGGAGTCATAAGTGTGTTGGGCCATGAGTGCAGCTAGCAGTAATAGACAGGATCAGAGTAGCGCTATAAGAGAGAGGAGGGACAGGTAGTCCGTTAAGGGGGGGGGCCTTGTAAGTAGAAGAGGAGAGGTGGTTGGCTCCGTCTCAACACACAAGGCCTAGACCCGTTACGTCCAGCATTGTGTAGGTGAACACAATCTAAACCAACGTGTTTCGGCCTTTTGAGCATCTCAGTGGGCCTTCAGCCTGCTGGCAAATCCTGCAGCGCCCTCTCTGGCTCCAAAAGTCAATGAATTAGGGAAGTATGGCTTTAGACCAATGATCCTGTCCACCTCGTGAAGGCCCTTTGTTGTTTCTTCAGCTTCGTTCTTTCATCAGTGGTGCAGAGAACTTTTAACGGTGTTCCATGGGAGCTACATGATGTAACTTTGTGTTTTTGTTCAATTTATGGTGACATTAAAATATAACGGTTCATTGTCACTGTATGGCGTACGCAGAACCATGTGTCGTATAGTGCCTTGGCATCACAGAGGACCTGTTGGGCAAGGGCATGCTGGGATACAGTAGGGGTGGCTGTGCTCTGTGATGGGGTAAGTGAAGGGCATGCTGGGATACAGTAGGGATAGCTGTGCTCTGTGATGGGGTAAGGGAAGGAAATACAGGGACATGGTAGGGGTGGCTGTGCTGTGATGGCGTAAGTGATGGGTGTGCTGGGATACGGTAGGGGTCGCTGTGTTGTGTGATGGGGTAAGTGAAGGGTGTGCTGGGATACGGTAGGTGTGGCTGTGCTGAGGGTCGGTGTCATCAATTTTTTCCTCTTCTTATATTCTGTAAATTAAGCAAACCTCATAGGGTTTGTGGTGGACTGGGCCAGTAGGAAAGTTACTGTTGGTTCCTGTCCAGCTCACATTTATTGTTATATTTTGTTTTATGTTCAAAGTATTTTTAAAGTGTCATCACCTTGAGGTTATCCTGGCACTGCACCGTGAGTGCCTAGCCCTGCCTCGGGTGTAGTCAATAGCCAGGTCTTCAGCATCTTGCAGAATTCAAGAAGGGAGGAGGAGGCTCAGGTGTGAGGTGGGAGTCGGTCCACGCCTTAGGAGCGATGTGAGAGAAGTTCCCACCTCCAGCTCGGATGCAGTGGAGTGTGTGTGCGTAGGAGTCCCGCTGAGCGAAGGTGTCTGGTGGGTTGGTGGAAGGAGAGGCAGCCAGGGCACAAGTCCTAAAAAATTAAGTGGGGGGATGCTGACGTCACGGCAGGAAGTGACATCACAAAAGGTGGCTTGCACCATCAGATTCCTTGCCTCCTCCTCCTCGCTCACCCCTTAGATGCAATTGCATCAGGGAAGCGAGCGCGTGACATACAGCTGAGACACTTCATGTGTACCTTATTTTACAGATCAAAGGAGATGCCACTATGGCCATGAACAAGCACACGCATTAGACTCTGGCAGTAGTTTATCGAGCTCCCGGTAAAATAAGTGGGGGGAAGCCGTCCACCCGCGTGGTACCCCGACTCGAGCCCTGGAGGCAGCTGTTCGGGTAGGTGGGTCCTATGTTGTATAGCTCCTAGAATGTGTGTGAGGAGCTTGAATTGAGCACGTTTGCGTATCGAAGATCCCCCTAGGTGGGTCGGATGCGAGTTCTGCCATCCATTGGCATTATTTAGTGGAAGTTTCCCATAGGACCGGCCTCGGCCTGCATCTTAGATCGCCACGTGGTGTGCCTCATGGTTTTGGCATGTTTAGATTTATATTTATGTAAGCTCTTTAGTATTTTAAATGCACGTTTTATTCCCCCCTGGTTTCCGCTTCTTGTCACACTTGTGATTTCCTATCCATCAGCACCTGCCCTCTGTCATAACATTGGGATTCTGCCCCTGGGGGAAACCCTGGCGGAAACCCTGGCGGCTCTTTGCCTCCTGTCCGCAATGCGTGACACCCCGGGCCCCGGATTAAGACTCCCCCCCCCCCCCCCCTCCCTCCCTCCAACGTCCTGCGTATGGATTTTGTTTTGCAGCAAAGAAGAGACACCGGTTCCCAGCCTGCTGCAGAAAGCTGTCTGGACTCTCAAGTTATGCGCAACAAAAACATACAGAAGTGGTGAACTGCACTGGGCCACTCGGACCCCTCTGCAGGCGTGAACAGCTGGCACTGGCGAGGCATCACGTGACCAGACTGATATTGTTTTAACATTGGAGCCGATTTCAAATAACGACTTGTGAGCTGGGCGCTTTAATAATACTCAGTCATTCACTACGGGTAACTTGGAGTCGGGCGTGAGAATGTCACGCAGTGCCCGAGAATATCACGCAGTGGCAGTGCGTGACTCCTGGCGTGCATGCAGTTTCTTGTCTCTTGCCTCCCCGTGGACCCTACATTAGTTTGCTCTCGCGAGATTCGTTGGCACTAACGCCGGAGGTTTTGTTAGCACATGCCACTTAGAAACTGTAAACTTTGTTTCAGCTCCTATGTGGCTCAATGGTGCAGATTTTTAAAAGGCCTTTAAATACACATATAACCGGAGCATCTGCGGTGAACGCCCTCTCTGGATCCCTCCGGACAGGGCCTATACCCTTGTGTACATCTCATTCCGGCTTCCAAACCAAAGTGCCTCCGTTTGCTATGTAAAGCGCCCAGACTTTAGTCGAACACTTGCAGGCGCTCGGCTGCAGCCAGACATGAACTCTCCAGACCCCTGAAGACAGTCCGGCCCTGCAGACTTCACACACTGGGCCTCCCTCCCGCTTCAGGACAGTTAATGAACCGCTGTGCACAGTTTCGGTTTTTTATGCCACACATTTCCTAAAACAAATCGCCTGATTTCTACCCAAAGGAACATTGATGGGTTGAGGAAGAGAGGGCAGTTTAATGCCGCACCTTCCGGCAGACCGGGCATCCCTGGGCTGTCTGTTGGGGGCATCACAAAGGCCCCGTCTGAGAGCTTGACTCTAATTGGACAGGGGGCAGCAGACCGTTAACGGAGGATTACTTCACACTTAGGAATTTTCACTTCATCAGAAAGCTGATCCGAGCACATGTCCAGCAGGCGCGCGGAGATTAGAGGGAAAAACAACGTGTGTGCGGCGAGGCGCTGCCAGGAGAGGGGGTGGGGGGCTCTGAGGAAGGCATAGTGAAGGGGGGTGCTGGGTGGCATGGTGAAGAGTGTGGCACAGGACAGTGACTAACAGGCCTTGCAGTAAATGAATACATGAATGAGCACTTTATTGTTTGATTAATTAAAATATATATATATATTTAAATAAGAAAACCGGTGAGCATTAGACCAATACAATGCATTCTACATAAAAACAATAATGGCAACATTCGTTTGAGATGGAAACGACACCATGCACGGAGTGTTTTTTTTTAGTTAAATAATTTTTTATTAAGGAAATAACCACAGAAAAGGCAGAGAACATACAATATGTCCGAAACATTGCAATAAATCAAGAACATATCATAATATCAGAGAACAAAACTTATGAAAAGCAAAGAGATACAGTAATATATACATTTTATGTTGCACAAGATAATCGCAATGAAGCAAGTGAGAACTAAAAAGGGAAAAGTAGAGAAAAAAGCAATTATGTGGACTAACAAGTGTAAGAAATACCAAGAAATTTTTATGAGAGAAAGAGAGAGAAAGAAATGAGAAAAAGGAACGGTGAAGAAAGAAAGAAGAGAAAAGGAAAAAGAAAGAGAAGGAAAGAGGCAATTATGTAGATGATAAATTAGAAGTTAAATAAGAAGTAAATGGAAACCATAACAAATCAGATTTGATCTTTAAGTGTGTTGAAGAGTAGGAAACTGAAGCAATTCTGTGTTCGCTACAAATGAGATTCCATCAATGTAAAACAGACAATTTAGAATTATTTTTCCAATAAGTTAATATAACTTGAAAAGCAACAGCAAAAACAGGTCAAACAGTAAAGATTTGGGAGAGATTTGCTCAAAATCTGGAGATGAGGTGCCTAAAAATATATTATGGATATTAAAGGGAATATTATATGAAAAAAATCAATAAACATTTTGTCCAGATACATTTCCAAAAAGCAGGGGTAGTAAAGAGCCTTCCTCAATACAAGGCCATCAGGAGGCTGAAATGGAGTGATTAAATTTATGAAGGAGAACAGGCGTGAGGACAACTCTATTACAAATAAAGTATAGTGATTGTGTTATATTTGCAGCCTTGGAGGTTTTGAAAAGTTTTGCCATCATTTGTCCCATTGAGCAATAGATAAAGTTTGGGATAAATCATATTCCCATTCAAGTTCAACCTTAGATTTATTACGAGGAGAAGGTATAGTAGATAAGATTTTGTAAAGAAAGGAGGCACTGGGTACAATGTCAGAAGAGATAGCAGGAAGTGGAGTATCAGGTGAAAGGGAAAGAGGAAAAGGTTGAGAATCAAACTTCTGTGAAGAGGTTTGGAGAGAGGTAACCAATGCTCGTAGTAAAAGGATTTATGGCCAAACCTGACTATTAAACCATAATGAGGAGGCGAGAAAGGATTGATAATCATCAAAAGGTGTAAAGAAAAGTGTTCGTAATATGTGATGAGAGTATTTCAAAATTGGATACTTAGAAATAAAAGTACAATTACCATGCACAGCGTTAAACTGCAGAGTCAGCGGTTTTTACACAGACTGGACGCCTCCAGCCGCGCCTGGGCCAGGGGACACTCGCTCACAGTGGGGACCTGTCCACGGACTGGTCTTTGAGGGCCGCCGTGTTCATTCCTAGCACGCGCTCTCTGTGTAGTCCTCGATGCTAGGTGAACTAAAGGTGTTGCGTGATAGGCACAGCTGAACCCACCTCAGTGACCGGGCGCTTCTCCTCTTCCTCTTGGGACACAGTTGTGCCACTTGATAGCTGGACAGTACAGATGCTTAGGAGATGTGCAGCCGGTTGTTTCTTGGTACCCATAAAGCCTGGCGTGTGGGGCCTTGGTCCATGATGAGACGGATGTCGGTGGTGGCGATGAGGGCCGTCTCGGTGCTGTGGTAGGTTCGAATCATGATTGGCATGGGTCAGGACGAGGTAGGTGTTGAGGTGGTTGGCTTGACTCCGGTTGATGAGTTTCCCCACGGCGTTCGCTGTGTATTGCAGCAGGGAGATTAGTCTGTAGTTTTCTGGTGTGTTTGGATCAGCTGTAGGATTGTTCGGCAGTGGCCGGATAGTGGTGTGTTTCCAAGTGTCTGGGAAGGTAGTTGTGGTGAGGGAGTTATCGAGGATTAGCGTGGTAGTGAGGTAGATTTTCCCAGATCCTTCAGAGAAGGCGAAGTGCGGCGAAGGGATTTCTGGGAGCTCCTGAGTGGATGGAGTGCATGGTGGCGGTGGTTTCCTAGGGAGTGATGGTGGGCCGACAAGTCACGGAAGTTTCTGGTGTGTTCTCATCCTACACTGAAGGGGTCCAGTTGAGGTGCAAAGTTGTCTTGCATTGTGCTTAGCTTGTTGTGGCAGTAAGGAGCGAGCTGGGAGACTAGCTTCTCGGACGGGGCCATTGCTTGTGGCGTTCGCAATAGGGGAAGGTGAACTCCTACACCATGGAGAAGATTTCCTTCGAGTTGTTGGCGCTGTTGTTGATCTGTTCAATCTCTGAGGTGCTGGTGGTATTGTTTGGGGGGCTGATTTGTAGGTCTGTTTGTCGCTGATGTGGATGAGTCCCAACGGTGCTCCAGCTGTTGGCAGCGGTGCCTTGTGAGCTGTAGGTCTATGGTTTACCAGCCTGCTTGTGGTCTAGTTCTCAAACTTTGCCCTGCCTTCTAGGGTCCGGTACTCCCACCCATGTGGCACCTGCCTCCGTGGCTCATCTTCCTCCATGCCTGTGGCCGGGTCTGGTGGCTCAGTGGACTAATGCGTCCATTGCAGGGGCCTGTGTTCGACCTCATGGTCACAGTTTCAAATCCCGGCGGGTCCAATCAGCCTTTCATCCATCTGAGGTCGATAAAATGAGTACCATTGAGTTGGGTAACAATGAACATCTGTTATTCAGTGCCAAGATACCTATGGGTGACCGTGCGCTTTACAAATACATGTTATGTTATGTCTCCAGGCTCTTGCTCTCTACTCATCTGGCACTTGTATCCTGGTCTCTATGCTCCTGCTCCTCCATTCGTGTGGTGCAGCTATTGCCATATGCTCTCTGAGCTGCTTCTCCCCCCTTGCCTTTTGGGGTTGCGACTGCCTCCATGCTTGCACTGATCCATGCTAGTGGCTGCTGTGTGCACCATCCCCGCATGTTCACAAGCGGGGGATGGTGACACTAGTGGAGAAGTGTGGCTCAATGGTTAGAGCGGCAGACCCTGATGCAGAGGTCTAGCCCGGGACCAGGCTTCAATTTCCCGCCTCGGGGGGTCTTGAGCTCAAAAATTCCACGGACCTGATAATTCTCGCCTCGGTGCCTATTCCAATCATGGAGTCCCACTCTGCAACTCTGAGCAATAGCTTGCTTAATATCCACAACGGCCCCCACAACGCTAGGGATGCCTGGCCTCCACCTTGGGGCAGCCCAGGAGTGGACTCCTCACAGGGAAAGCCAGGATGGGTTCCACAGCGGTATTCGCACAAGCGCCTTGAGACCCTTGCGGGTGAGTAGTGCGGTATACAAGTATCAATTTACATTTACTTGTGGTTAATAATCCACAGTGCCATCCCAGCATACACATCTAGAAGCCCTGAAGAGACTCTACAACCTCAATTATTTATGTATTTATTTGGGGGAAAGAAAACACAGTTCCTTCCCCAGAGCTGTCCAACATCTTACAGTAATACTGGCTTGAGCACTCTGGCATGGACAGGCGGCATCTCTGCCTCTCACTCTTTCTCTCTCGCCCTTGTTCCATCCGGTGTGAGTCATTATTCTGCAGCAATGCCGGGTTTGAAGAGGCTGTGATGTATAGTCGCATGCTTTTAGGTCCTATGCTGTTTACTGGCAGTTTCCAATGCATGCACACACCTGTTTTATAACTTATAGAGATCATAAGAAGCTTCCTGGCGCTGTGTGATAAATAATGACATGGGCTGGGCGGAACTTATGGAGTTTTATTCCCAGAATTCCATGGAGTTACATGAAAACTTTGCGAGAATCCACTGAGGCCCATGAATGGGCAGAAATCGGACTGTCGCGCTGCGCTTGTTGATTTTGTTAGCTCTGGGAGCTTGTTTCTTGTGGAAAAATCAATGTCAATAGCACCACGTGACGTGTCGGAGGGCGCTGCATCTGGAGCAGGTTTTGCTGCAGTTCTGGTAGATTTTCTACTCGAGCAGCAGCGTTCTCATCATGAACTGTCGCGATCGTCCACGTGTGGATATTGTGCTAGGTAAAACAGTGCTCCCTCACCAACTTACGTTGGCAAGAAGTGTGTGAGAAAAAACTCTGCCCACGGCGGTTGGCAAAATTTGGCTAGAACTCCGCATTACGCAGTGGCCAAAACTCTGCCATTGTTGCCGGCAGAGAGGAGCTTATCATCCAACATTAATAAAAAACTTGTATTCTTCAGACACTGTTGAACTTAAAGCGTGTATTATGAGGACGGAGAGCTCTAGGCGCTATAATACTTGTCATTCAATATATAGTGCCAACTACCAGAGGCATGGTATGCTGTTCCCGTTGATGAAACAAACTGCAGCAGCCCCAATGCTTTCCTCTAGCACCATCATTATTCAATCTCTGCCTATCATTTCTCTCCAAAATATGGAACCCCCAGACACCAACACTGATTGTTACAAAATATGATTGAATATCCATATAAATTCATGTGTATGCACTTCAAAAGATATCATGCGTAGATAGATCACATTAACATGTGGCCTGGAGCTCAAAAGGGCTTCCTATCTGACCTTGACTGGACAAGCTTCAACGAGCTAACCTGAACCCCCTTACAGGTCACCTTGCTTGCCCGGACTACATGATATTTCTTATTGTGGTTCTGCAAGTTGCTTACACAGTGCAGAGCCTGCCTTTCTGGTCTGCCCATATCTGGCTGTTTTACATGGTGCAGGCAGTGCACATCCATGTCAGCCATATTTGGCTTGGTGCCTTATTCTAGTTCCGCTGATATGGCATTACTTTAGTATATAGCACCTAGAAACTTGCCACTTTGGGTAGAAGCGGTCTGAGAGCCCCTAAGGTGGCAGATCTGACTTCTTCCTTGCTAATAAGCAATGATGCATGCTTTTGGTACCAATAAATACATGTCACTCTGTTTCTGAGCAAACCTGCTATGTCTGGTGAGTTTCATTCATTTGCTCCTGGGAGGGTGCCAGTATTTCCCCATCACTGATGACTCTTTTATATATAGATGCGTCTCTCGAGGTACCATACATCAATGACGTCATCACTCTCATATCGTAGCTGAAGAAAGTCCAGCCGTGGTGTACTTATAACTTTCTCCTGCAAAATTAAAAAGCGAATTCCTTTTCATCACCCCCAACGCAACAACATTGGCTTGTGGCCCCCTTGTAAGAGCTCAAATCTAAAGGTGTCCGCCCTCGTGATCCCTGGTGTGAACTCCAGTATCACTCCCAGCTAGTTCCCCCTAACTTACCTTCACATAAGAAAATTAAACAGCTGGGCGTCCAGCCTGCTAAAACTACCACTCATGCATTAATCGATTCGTTTTGGACAAATGGCGCCATTTTACTACAGCCCCCCAATTCTTTCTAGCACCAGTTAAGGTCGCCTTCCTGGCTGTGTCCTGAACATACAATGACATCTCACCGGTGCCGAAGGCGTTACACTGGTTTACACCTGGAACAGGTGAATTTACACTCTGCTGCCTGGTTTACAAGGCCTTGCAACCGAGCATCTCTCCAGTACCTGCTCAAAGTTTCTTCCATCGACTCCAATCCCAACTTTACGTTGCATTGTAACCTTCTCTTGTACTTTTTTCAGTGCCCTGATGCCTTAGAGGCACAACAGCGCCGTAAGAGTGGCAATACATGTTATAAGATTCTCAAAACCCTTTGCAAGGGGAAAAGGAGGAAGGAGCGAGCTGTAGAAATGTTTGCACATTTGACGACAGAGATACAGTAATTGGAGGGAGCTTTCCCCTCGGGGATTCATGACGAGCCCAGAAAGATTCCATGGCCGCCTCGTGGCGCTGGACGGCAGCCAGTCTCCAGGCAGGATCACAGGGAGTGGCGCGGAGGCCTGCAGACTGCAGACATTTAAAGGCACTGTTTTATTTTTATAAACTACGGGTCTACTTTTGAAATATCAGATGGAAAGGTTGAGCTATGTGGTTCATAATTTGAATATATTTATGATGGTCATTGTTCAACATTTGTTGCAACACTGCAGCCCACTTGTTCCACATTTACACATTTAGATTTATTTAGTCCCAATCAATTTTACTCCCAACAAGAAGCTCGGATTGTGGAGGGAGTCAGCTGCGGCTGACAGAGAGTCCCCCAGGGGGCCCGGCGCAACCTGTAAGAAGTCGGTGGTCACTTCTCCGAAGACACACCTTGCTACCCTCCTGGGGTGTGTGTGGGGGGGAGGAGTCAGGGGTGCCCTGACCCTCTTGTGTCCGACAGCTACTGCTTACCTCCTCTTCAGTCCCCAAAACAGGTCAGAGTTTGTGTATCCTTTTGATGTTATTAAATATATCGATGTGTTTACCCTTGTGGCTGTTACCGTTGTTGGAGTGGTAATGTGCTTTGAGAGAGGACGGTGGGCGCTGAACATACGAACAGTGTTTGTGCACGGTGTGAAGCATTCACTGCCCCCTGCTGGCGAATGCGAAGTCTACACACATAGATGCTTGATTTCTATTTTGGTATTTACTGTTGACCCAAAGTAGGCTTGTTTTGGTTAGATCCTGTGTTTGTCTAGCTGTGCTTCCGAGCCCTCGAGGCGCTATAAACAGACGGGATCCCAAACCTATAGGAGAATGCATAAAACGCGCTGAGTCTCAGTAATGGGGTGTCGGCAGGGCCTGGAGCTGCTGTACCCCATTCACCCCAGTGTTAAAAGAATGGCGGAACCAGTAAAGAGATAAACATTTCATATTCGTGACCAGTCAGCATGGTGGCGTGACTTCAGAGTTGCAGGTGCTGGCACGTCTGTTGACAGAATCTAAAGTCACTTTACCTGCCTCATAGGGGATGTCTGCCCCCTCCCAGCCACCACCCGACCCCCACCCCCTCATGCCCCCCTCCCCCACCCATCGTCCAGCTGCGCCTCGGCAGCTGTGGAGTAAACCCGGTTTAGCACTCCTTACGATGACTGACAGCCTTTGAAAGCGAAGCTTGGGATCTCGCATCTCAGCCTAGCGCCTATCACGTTCATACTGATTCTAGATGCTACCCCAGTCTGGGACCCTCAGTAATTGACTGTTTCTGCAGAGAAGCTGGAGACCCCGCTCGGAGCTCTGTATTACCAGCAGGGTCGGCGCTGCACTGAGGCGCGCTCCCGGCGCCGGGGGTGCGCGTTCACGAGTCCCGGCGCAGGCCCAAGAGTGAAGTGATGCTGTAACTGGACCTGTTCGCACTCACTTCTCGCCGCAATAAACTGGTGGCACTTGTGGCCGTCTGTGTGCGAGGATTTATGTCCTGGCGACCCCTGCGCGTGGCCTCCCTCGAGAGACTCCGGCTCAGCAGTGTGAGGACATACTTCACAGCGCACTAAAGGCCATCTGCAGTACCCCGTGACAGGAAGATGTTCGCGGAGAAGCAAAAAGAGTTAAACGGAGGTGCCCACGATCACACAATTTGCAGATGTGGAATTGGACGGATTACAACTCTGGTTGCTGAGCTGACAGACCACGTATGCCCTTCACTTGTCCTTGTGGTTAGTCTGTGGTGCACCAGTGTTACCTGCCTTCACCAGTGAGGCAGAGTGCATAGGGTGACCTGGCGTCCCCGTTTTGCCAGGACGGTCCCCGTTTTTAACCAGCTGTCCCAGCAGATTTCAAGAAATTTAGCTCATGTCCCTGTTTTTAGAGAGGGTCGACTAAAAACGGTGGGAGGTGTTTTCTATATTTTACAAAGCAGGGAAAGTTAGCAGTTGTTTCTAGAAAGCAATTCAATTAACAGGCAGGCTACTGGGTTTAAACATTGCATTTTAAGAAGGTTCTTACTGCCTGTACTGTAATTCTCTGCTGAGGAGCGCTCTCATTGTTTGAAGTAAAATTGTAGTCCTTCTTCTATTTTTGTGAAATGTCCCCGGTTTTGGCTTTACAATTCTGGTCACCCTAAGAGTGCAGGCAGTACACGGTTAAACGTATGTAAAAAGCACGGATATTGTTCAGAGACACCCGTCACTGACTCGATAAGCCCATCATACCAAGTTTCAGTCAAACCCACAAAGTCAAGTATTTTGATGCCTCTGCCTGATGTTGAGTCTGCTTGACAAGGGGGGGCCGGGTAACTTACTGCAAAGGCATGCATGTATCCCCCTGTTTTGCCATGGGATGGATTGGGCTAGCAGGATCTCACAGTGGACAGCCATTGGAAAAGTGCGAAATATATTGACGCGCGCCATTAGGATGCAGCCCCCCGGGAACCCGGTCACGCCCCCATTGTGGTCCTCATCAATGGACGGGGCGTGACTGCAGCAGGAATCACTTCCGGGCAACGTCGTGACATCACTTCCGCTGACACTGACCTGCTCATTGGCTAGATAGACTGTAACTAATGAAATGATCATTAGAACAAGTCCTGTGCACACGTTAGGTTAGTCTTTAACGCCTTAACCGCGGCGGTTTTTCCGCTGCGGTGCGGGCACTTTAAAGGGTGGGCGGGGCTGCGTCGGCCGTTGGGCGTGCGCAGCACCAGGGGAGGTAGCGCTCGCGACGTCCAACAGCCGACGGCAGCACGCAACGGGTTAAAATGTCTATCAACAATGTTCATATATTCGAGCAAGAATGATGACCGGGTCGACACCAGTGGATGTTTTTTTTAATATATATTATGGACCTTCTTCAAAAGGGTAACATCAAAGGAAAACCAGCCGACACGTGTTTCGTCAATCAGGTAGTTACCCGTGACTCTTCAGGGCTGAGTCAAGTGGACATCAAAATAAAACGGGATCGTAGGACCGGTGATATTTCCAACCCGGCCCGAGCGAGTCTAGATAAATGAGGGGCCAGTCGCGGCGTGATGTGATAAGGGGACTCGAGGAGAGGACGGATCGGTCCCTTGCCCATAGATCAGGAGCAAGTTCAACCGTCACCAAGGTTATCTGTGTGTACAGAAGCAAAGTGGGTCAGTTTCTCTTTCCAGAAAGAGAGACGTACCCACTTCGCTTCTGTGTACACAGATAACCTTGGTGACGGTTGAACCTGCTCCTGATCTATGGGCAAGGGACCGATCCGTCCTCCCCTCGATTTTCCTGATCACATCAATTCAATTCTTGACTTTGTAATGGTTTTCAGTTCTGATTTAAAAGTAGAACCCCATGGGGTCTTCTGCACACGTGGCTCGTGCGTTTCCCGCTCAACCCCTCATGTCTAGAGCATCACATGGGTGTCTGTTATTCCCCAAAAGTAAATCACGGAGGCGTCGACATGGATGTCAAAGCCGGACAACAAAATAAAGTAATATCCGGTTGGTCAACATAGCCCTCATCACTACTTCCGGGCATGTTCTAAGATGACGTTCCACCAATGGCAGGTCAGTATCCATCACATGGAGCATTGACTCGCTTCCGGGTAAATCTGCGCTCTGCCAAAATAGGAGGTAGAAATGGCACACTCGGGAGCCCCAAAATGTCCCGAATGAATGAATGTATATCCGTGTAAAGTACAATAGCTACCCCCAGAGAGCACCCCAGTGACGCAAATAAGTGGAGAGGTACACATGAAAAGGATATCTGGACAGATCTATATAACCATCTATTTGGTTATTTTTAAAATCCATCTTCCTTCGAGATGGAAGCTAAGGTAGAAGGGAGGTCATGCCACAATTTATCAGCGAGAACGGCAAATGGGCTGACATTTTCCTGCCAACCCGAAACTTAGAGATTTTGAACAGATGTGCCCTTGCCAACGTCAGGTTTCTGTTTGTGTAATAATGAATAAGTTGGTTACTCAGGTACTTGGGTTCCTTTATGTTCAATGAATGACGTGTTAGGACTAAACTTCCGGATTGTACTCTTTTGTGCCCAGAGATCCAGTGAAGAGATTTGGGGTGCGTTGACCTAGTCTGCTGACATGGGCTATGTTAAAATCAGCCTGGCCGCTGCATTCTGGACAGCTTGAAGATGCCTTACAAGATGCAGAGGGTGGCCAAGATGGAGTGAGTTGGCCTAGTCCAGTCTTGCCATAGTGAGAGCTTGAAACCCTGCCTTGCAGAAACGGGCGGGATGCTGGCAATTAGATTAAGGAAAAGTAGCAAAGAGTAGCAAGTGGCTGGTGTGCCAACATCTGGCGCCATGAAGAAAGATCTGTTTCAAAGTTAACTCCCAGATTTCGCGCTGGGCGAGTCTCCCAATTTCTTCGACCATTTAAACGAAGCCCCCAAAAATCAGAATATCGGGTTTTATCCGAGTTTTATCTGAGCTCAGTTTCAGGAAGCTGGTTTTCAGTATAAGACACGCTTTAAAATATTTTGTTTAAGTGATGTGGGAATTTTTATCAATTGAAAAAAACAGCTATGTGGCATCAGCATGAGATACCGCGCTGGTATGAAAAAAAACAAGCATTTGCAATGCAATAGGTCACGCATTTGTGAGAGTTTAAGCTACAGGCATTGTAAATGACAATGCCTTTTATTTATCTGTTCTGATAATTAACACATAATTAAAAGGCAGTCATTTACAATGGAGTCGCTCAAACTCTTGTAAATACAAGACCTATTTCGTTTCAGAGAAGCGGCCACTGTTGTCCCGGGCTGCTTGGAAAGTGTAAGTGCGCATGGCATACTGAATGTTGCAGAAAAGCATGTTGTACCTGCACTAGGAGAAACTCTTTAAAGAAAATAGTGCTTACAGACTAAATAAGAGATACAGTGTTACAACAGAAGTAAAAGGACCAGTCCTCCTGGGAGATTACAAATGTAGACAAGGCAGTACTAAGGAGGCACTAACAAAGTCTATAACGAAACAGAAGCCAGCATTTACAACGGACAATGACACCAGCCAATGAAAAATAGGTGCGGAGAGTGGGTGGAGCTTCAAGTCCTTACTCGAATAAGGCATGCCTCGCAAAGCAGCGTATGCGCTAGCAAGGCTTGACCAAAATAGACAGACTAATTGCACCTAGAGGGGCAATGCAGGCGCTAAATGCAGGTGGGTCAACAAAGAGCCCTCTTACGCTCCATATTTTAGTTGTTTAGGTGTGAATGTGAATGGCAAAAGTGTGATTTGTGTCAATTAGACAAAAAGGATTTTAGCCAGCTCAGGGCCAGACGGCTGCACACACCAGAGTTTTCTATACGTTCTAATAAGATGGAGTGCAGCTGGCTGTCAGACAGGCCAAGTTATACACAAACGCCACCAAAGTTAATTTTTTGAGATTTTTATCTAATCTAACAATTTATGCAATACGCTCATATTACATCATACATCATCTAAGTCATCTGTCCAGTTTTTATGTGCATTTTGAGATTTGCATACTTTTTTAATCAATTGTAAACTCATGACTACAAGTACCAGAAAGCAAAGCGTTAACATGCACTGAATAAGCTACTCATGGATGGACTCAGGAAGTTTGAGGCTGAGCTCTGGAGGCAGGAGAACGGTCACAACTCAACTCATGCAACTTGGATTTAGAAAACCAGACACAGAGTATTTTGGATTTTGCAGTGTAGAACCTGGACAAAGTTAATTCTTGTTCACATTCTAGCTTTCCTACAAGATTTAGCATTTTTTGACTGGTTTAAAAATTCATCAGGATTATAAAAAACGCAAAGTTGTTTTAGAAATGCTTTCATGTCAAACCTGATTAGAATTATTGTTGACGCGTATCTGGACTCCTATGAACCCCCGTGAGGCCATTTGGGGGTGTCGGTTTTTCACACAAGGCTACAATTCTAGACTATGCTCATCGCTATAGAACACTTCTTGCAACCTATCTCCACCCTTTCTTTTCTATCCTCTCTCTTTCTATCATCCTGTCCTTAATCTCCCAGCAAGTCAATGTAAAGGGGTGCAGCAAAACACGTATAACAAGTACCTGTAACTACTGCAACACCAACCACGTTTGGCTGGTACCTCGTAACGGAAATGCTAATGTACTTGACTATAAAAATTAATAAAATACTTCGAAATCAAAAAGAATTATTGTTTTAATAATAGTTATTATTCCTACAAATAAGAAACAATTTAGTGTCTGACACTTTAAAAAAAAGTTGCACTTTCCCGCTCACGATTGGCTGCTGTTTCAATGTCCAGTTTCAAGAACCCTCCTTACTTTATATTAATAAGAGATTCAATTACATGGTGACCGCATCAGACAGCGTACAGTTGGATCAGTGTGCAAAGTTTACACCAGTTGACATAGTGCTGTGACACAATGCATTGGCACGCTTAGAGCGAAGGGATAAACGAGGACCTTGGGATGCTCAAAGGCCTTCCCTTCACCCATGCAATTGATGTCGCTCCAGTAGTGCTAAACATCCACCACTCCACGATGTAAAAATGTAGGTGTATTGGGAGTACCTTTAAGTATGGCTAGTGTCACTGCACTTAGTGTTGGTGCCTACTTTGGACATCAATGTGAGTAATTTGTGTTTCATGTTGATATTGTGTAAGCTTGGCTGTAGCACTGGCTCTGATGACAGGATAGTCATTGGTGATCCTGTTCTGATGATGCTCTGATACTGTGTTTCGTTTTTACTGTTGAGCCTGGTGATGCTTTCCCACAGTCGTATGATGAGTTTTAGTTCTATTTTTTAAAAAGCACTTACAGAGCTCCTAATTATCCTCTCCTGATGAAGACCTTTAAATCACTCCGAGAAGGTCGAAACGTCATTGACATATAAGTGTGCAACTTACCACTACCTGGTTTATCAGTTACTTCATTGGAACTGCAAATGTGTTTGTGCTGCCTTTCACTTTGTGGCTTGTGAATTCTCACTGTTTTATATATACGCAGTCTCGAATGTTTTCACTTTTTCTTTTGATCACCTCTGAGCACTGCAGTTTTATTGCTGATCAAATGCATAATAGAGGTATCAGAATAAATAGATGTACTACTTTACTGTTAGTTACTTTTGTAGTCATAATTATTAGTTACGTTTGAGGGTAGTTTAAATAAGGTCTCTGCGAACTGTTGTCTCTTGATATACACATTGGTTCTAGACCTGTTGTTGGACCAGTCTGAGGTGCTTTCATTTCTTACTGTACATGGTTATGTATAGTTCAGTATGCAGAAATGTTCCAAACAATGCATATTTTGACCCTCCTATCTTATTTACTCAAATTGGCCAGCTGCTGTCTATCTGTGCATATTCGGCCTAAGACCCATTTTCTGGAAATGGGTTTGGGCCGGTCCTGTGTGGTTTGGGTTGCGTAGTCAGCTGTCTACTGTGGCCTCTGGAACCATCCTTGGTGTAAGGAGAACATAGGCTAGGGTATCATGTATTACCCATGCAGAGGAATTGCCAGTGCTCAATTTGAGCCAGTAGTTACAGATGGGGATTCCCAGCACTTACTTTTCCTCGCGAGACTTTGACCCAGAGAGAGAAAACAGGACAGGAGGAAAGTGCTAGCTGTTGGCTGCTGAGAAAAACTTGGGTCACTATTTAAGCGCTGTGCATTTAAAATTGATAGTGATTTTTAAGTTCGAAGCCTACAAGACAGCGCCGCTGTCTGGTCTGCTAAAAGGCATCTTGGCAACTTGCAGAAAGCTGACCTAGTATTTCGTTCTGTCCATTGGATTTGTAACTCACATTTGTTGGCTTTCTATTTCTGGCCTTTATTTGTTGTAGGCTATCAACTTGATTTGGTCCCTCCCGTACCCAAAATGTCATACTGTATTCTTTCAGAAACTCGCTTTCTGTGAACAGTCCTATAAATCTTGTTCTTATCTTGCCACATTTGCTGTGCATTCAAAGACAGATGTCAAATGTGAAGCTGTCTCCAGAGGGAGCTTGGTGTTTACTTTTCTTTCTCTGACTTCAAAGTGAGAGAATTTATGTGACAATCCTGCTGAGTACACTTGTGAGAGGAGAGGGTGTAGTATAATACAAAAAACATAATTGTGCTGATATTTCAGAATAATTCAGAATTAGTAAAAATGAAGCGATTTTTTTTTTTTTATAATCTTGAAGTGTGGTGGAAACAAATATTTGAATATGATCAAAACGCATCAGTACACTAGGTGTTGATATTTGCACACATTATCGTTTGTGTGCAATTAAACCGTATTTGCGTGCAAAAGTAATGGTAATTTCAATTGGAAATATGTTGTCTATAATGGCAGTGCGCTACTACACTGTGCATTCTTCACAATATGCCACTACACTCCATTCTCTGCCACTCCATTCTACAACATGCTGTTCGAATCTACTCCCCTCTACTCTAAGATACTCTACAACATGACACTTGACTCCACGCCACTCCAATTCACACTACGCCTTCTACGACACAACACACTACTTCACTCTATACCCGCTCCACAACACTTACCCCACTCCATTCTACCCCACTCCAATCTAACCCACTCCACTCCAATCTACCCTACTCCAATCTACTCTGCCCCAATATAAAGTCTTTTATTACACAACTGCCGGCAACAGTGCTGGTAATCTTCCATAGGATGGGCACTTACGTAATCTTGCTTAGGGAGGCCTCTAATGTTATCGTGTCTGATGTGGTCACAATTAGAACACTAATAATAGGAGATGCTCAGGGAGAGTATCTAACATACGTTGCTGTATTTACAGGAAAGGTGGCAAACTCCTGGGTGTGCAAGGCTGGCTAGAGAACTTGATGTTCACATCTTGATGTCTCTTCATGTTTTCTGAGTCAGAAGCCTCACAGTAATTTTTTAGGTCTCGCCTGGCGTTAGCAGCTAGCATGCGCTGCCCTCGCCATGGCGAGAACCTTTTGAAGTCGATATGATTCCGGCGTCCACGCTAAGGGACAGAAGATGTGCACGTGGGGAGTGGATGCTTTACTCGAGGTGTGACACTCTGAGGACTTTTTTTTTCGCCCCCAGTAAAGCATCTAGTCCCCGCATGCACAACGATGAAGCAGTTATAAACATCGCGCATTGTGAGTGCGGGCCGCCTGGGTCGTGCTTGTTTGTCTTGGATTTGGCAGACAGTCCCAAGGCCTTTGGTGAGGTTACTCGAACACTTAAGGGAGGGCGGAATAGATATCAGTATGTCGGCACTCCCACAGCATCACTCAGCACCACCACATTCTCACTCCGCACCACCACAGCACCACACCGCACCACCTCAGCACCACCACAGCACCACTCAGCACCACCACAGCACCACTCAGCATCACCACACCACCACAGCACCACTCAGCACCACCACAGCACCACCACAGCACCACTCAGCACCACCTCAGCACCACCACAACATCACTCAGCACCACCACAACATCACTCAGCGCCATCACAGCATCAATCTGTGAAACCATTCAACAACTACTGGTTCAAATATGTTCTCTCAATGTTTCAAGCTTCATTACGAATGTCACAAAAAGATGTTAATATTTCACTTCTGTTCTTGGATTTTCATCACAATAAAATACACTGAACATAACATTCACAAAAGTTATTTACAAAAGTTTAAGCTATTGCCATTATAAATTACAATCACTTTTATTTAAGTATTAATTTTTTTTAAAAATTAAAAGCCATTGTTATTTGCAATATCAATACATCTAAGTCATGTAAATACAAAACATGTTGCATTACAAATGCTATAGGTGTCAAATTTGCGAAAGTTATAACTATTGGCATTGTAAATGACAAAGCTATTAATTTAGCTATTTTCAAAAGCATCACATAAATAAAAAAAATCATTTACAATACCAATAGCTCAAAGTTTCCTAATGCGAGACCTATTGCATTGCAAATGCTTGTTCCCCTGAGTGTCTATATTTCAGACTACGCTAATTGGCACCAAAATAGGACCTGAATCGTGTATTTACTCGCCTCAAATTAGGAGAAGAACAAAAGCTACAATGTTAACGCAAACACGTGCGAACCAGTGGCAGAAATTTTGTCTTTACTAGAAAGACGGGCACTTTGTGATTGACAACTTTGCACGATCCCAAATTAGCCTCATAACCCAGTGACTGGCGGCTACCCCACTGAAGGCCAACTCACCACGTTAGCGCTTCTTATGAACTATTAAAAAACAGTGGGAAGTAATTAATGACCTCCGAAGTGCACGAGCCGCGCTCCCCCCAGACCCCCTCCTGTGCCCCGGGGGAGCCAATTAGAGAGCTCTCCTTCTGAGCCGCCCCTGGGGCCGGCAGTGGCAACAGTAGGCAATCGGTGACTGACAAACCTGCCTCTTCCTCTCCCTCTCCTCCTTCACAGGCCCCCTCCCGTGGGAGTGTCACAGGAGCTGAGTAGAGCTCGAGAAGGCCTGGGACACAGACAGGCGCTCTCACAGGAGCCAGGTTCGGGCACCACTGTCTGTGAGCCTTTGCTGCTTGCAAACATGCTGCAATGATTTCAAAGTTTTCAGTCAGAAACCCATATCAACGTTAAAGAAGAAAAAAAAACATTGCAAAGCCAATAGGTCTTGCCTTTGGGACGTATTGACGTTTGGCAATACTGATCAGCATGGCCCCATACATACTTGCCCTCTGGTATGCTCACTGTGTACAATTTGGTTTAAAAAAAAAAAGTCAAGCACAGTTTGCAAGCTTTTCCACCCAAAACAACGGTTCCAAAGTCAATAGTAGCTAAACTACAAGTCGCCAAATGTTACTTTCCTCTGGTAGTCAGGGCTGGCCGAAGTTGTCTCGCGTGGCCTGAGGCACTGGTCAGGTTTTTAGGCCCTGGAGCGGCCATGACTCTTGCTACAGCTGACCCTACCATAGAAGAGCACCGTGCCGCCCTACACACAACGCTCACACTCCGTGAATGGATTTTATGTATCTTATTTTCACAGCATCGACTTCAGCAAGGAAGCAAGTTCTGCTGCGTAATAACACACTGGAGAAACGACAACAACAGTGTCCAAGTGACAAACGCACAAGTACACGAGGGATCACAATAGAGGGAGCATCTACAACAGCTGTGACACAGATCACAATGGTCTACATGACACTTATCACATAAACGCGTCAGACAGAACTGCATCATTCTCATCTGACACTAAATTGCCCCTCCCCGCACTTACCCAAGAATAACTTTAATGGCGGGATCTTTCCCTGACTCGTTCTGTTTGCCAAGGTGTCTGTCACAGTTAAAGAGTGACATCACGGATGCCAATAGTAGGTGGATTGGTTTGAACATCTCACATCCTCAGTTAACCCCTTGCGTGCTGCCGTCGGCCGTTACCTCCCTAGTGCTGCTCGACGGAGCCCCGCCCACCCTTTAGAACGCCCGCACCGGGGCGGAAAAACCGCCGCGGTTAAGGCGTAAATGAACACTTCCCAAAAGAGCCGCCTTGGCCTCACTGTCATGGCCGCCCCTGGCAGTCCTTGATGCGTCACATGCTCAGTGTCCACTGAGAGCGGCTCTAGTGATTACATCAGAGGAACAGAGACCAATGGGCTAAGCTTCTCAGCGGTGAGCGAGGGATTCCACCAACCAGAGAGTTCTTGCACAGTTGCTGCCTAACCCTGATAAACCAGAGCGCTTAGCAATGAGGCATACAAACATACGCGGGCGCCATTTTCAGGTCTCCCCTGCGACAGCGAATGTGCCCACATGATTTTGTATACAAGGGACTTGTAGACTACCTGATGCTTACCATTGGTTGACTTTATTGTCACTCTTATTTGCTACCTTCTAATTGGCCAGAGTGTGCCACATACTTTTCCTCTTATTTCGGCTGGAGCATGGAACAAGTACTGATTGTTTCAGCTTCATTGCTGTCTTTCCGCAGACCACGCTGTGATTGAGGTACTATTTTTTTCTTTTTCCTCTGCCACCTTTGTCCGTGTTGCTTTTTTTCCCTCCCACTCTGTTGTTTCTCACCCTTCCACAGCCTTGTGTTGTTTCTTTCCCTCCCAACCCTCAAGTTGCTACTTCCTCCCAACCCCCATGTAATATGGACCCCATGGTCCATATTACTCCATATCCCTCCCACCCTCTTTGTCAGTGCTGCTTCGTTCCATCTGACTCCTTCACCGCTATCTGTGTTGCTTCTTCCCATCCTACGCCTTCCCCGTTGTCTTTGATACTTCTTCCCATCCGACCCCTTCCGCCGTTCTTTGTTGCTTTTGCTGTCTTTCCCCTGACCACGCTGTGATTGAGGTACTATTTTTTTCTTTTTCTCTGCCATCCTTGACCGTGTTGGTTTTTTGTCCTCCCATCCCTGTTGTTTCTTACCCTCCCACAGCCTAGTGTTGTTTCTTTCCCTTCCAACCCTTAAGTTGCTTCTTCCTCTCAACCCAAATGTTGCTACTTTTCCCCCACCTCTATGTCCATATTGCTCCATTTCCCTCCCAAACTGCTTCTTCCTAACCCGACCCCTTCCACGTGGCCTGTGATGCTACTTCCCATCTGACCCTTCCCCCCGTTAATGTGTTGATTTTTCCCATCTGACCCCTTCTCCGTTGCCTGTGTTGCTTCTTCCCATCCGTCCCTTTCCCCCGCTGTGTGTTGCTTCTTTCCATCCAACCCCTTCTCCGTTGTCTGTGTTGCGCCCTCCCTTCTGACCCCTTCTCCTGTTGTCTCTTGTTGCTTCTTCCCATCCGACCCCTTCCCTGCTGTCTGTATTGCTTCTTCCTATCCAACCCCTTCCCCTGTGGTCCATGTTGCTTCTTCTCATGCAAGGCCTTTCCCTGTTGTCTCTGTTGCTTCTTCCCATCCAACCCCTTCCCCTGTGGTCCATGTTGCTTCTTCTCATGCAAGGCCTTTCCCTGTTGCTTCTTCCCATCCAATCCCTTCCCCGTTGTCTGTGTTGCTTCATTCCATCCGACCTCTTCCCTGTTGTCTGTGTTGCTACTTCCCATCCGACCCCTTCTCCCGTTGGCTCTGTTGCTTCTTCCCATCCAACCCCTTCCCCTTTGTCTGTGTTGCTTCTTCTCATCCGACTCCTTTGCCTGTTGTCTCTGTTGCTACTTCCCTTCCAATCCCTTCCCCGTTGTCTTTGTTGCTTCGTCCCATCCGACCCCTTCCCTCTGTGTTGCTTCTTCCCATGCAACCCCTTCTCATTGTCTCTGTTGCTTCTTTCCATCCAACCCCATCCCTGTTGTCTGTGTTACTTCACCCCATCCAACTCCTTCCCCGTTGTCTCCGTTGCTTCTTCCCATCCGACCCCTTCCCCGTTGTCTCTGTTGCTTCTTCCCATCCGACCCCTTCCCCGTTGTCTCTGTTGCTTCTTCCCATCTGACCCTTCCTCTGATGTCTGCGTTGCTTCTTCCCATCCGTCCCCTTCCCCTGTTGTCTCTGTTTCTTATACCCCCGTTGTCTGTGCTCCACATAGATATTGTAGCGAACACAGGAGGCTTATTATGTCCCTTTTCTACTCCTCCCTAATACGCTAAGATCGACAACAGTGGGTCGAAATTGGATTCCCTACTAAGGATTACCTTCTCGTCTGAATACGACACACTATTTGTACTATTCCCCTACACTCAGGACATTTATTCTGGACAACTATTCACAGCAGAGGGCATATTGAAATTTACGACTTTGTCCTATGATATATCGTGGCCTATTAGTGGCTTTCGTACAGGACCAGCATTACCGTACAGCCTTTTTAGCCTTGAAAAAGTCACCTCTGTGACGAAACGCGTGTCGGCTGTTTTTCCTGAATAAAAATACAAACTTCAATGAAAAAAAACTTGGCTCTTGTTGTTTAACTGTTGCATCTGTGAACTACTAAGAGAGGTAGAAACACTTCAAGTTGAGTGTTGTAGGGAGTGCTGTGGTACTCGTTTCCCATATTGTGTATTATTAGTGTGATCTTTTCATGAATAGTAATTTGGGGTTGTATAAAAATACAAACTTGTGAGAATTCCAATGCTAAAGCTGCGGCCCCCACAACGCTTGGATGCCTGGCTTCACCTTGGGGGTGCCCAGGAGTGGGCACTTCACAGGGAAAAGCCAGGAAGGGTTCCACAGCGGTATTCGTACAAGTGCCGAGATACCACAGCTGGGGTGGATTCGTGCGCTATACAAGTACACTACATTTACATTTACATGTGCTCATGGTAAACATCGAGATTCATGCCAGAACGAAGTAAAATTTGGGAAACGTTTTTAAATAATGAGATCATATTTTTAAACTAAACACAAGTGTGCAAGTGTAGTACAAATGACTACTGAAAATCCTCTCCAAATTAAAGGTGCATAAGAATTCCTGCTAATCTCGAGGTATTGCTTGAAGGGGAGCACTTTTTGGTAATTTACTAATAGGTTTAATAAACCCTTTTGGTAGCTTTAATCTCACATTTGCATTGTATACAGAGAATTGTGTTTCTTTTTTCAGTTTCTCAACGTTTTCAATGTTTTGCACAGGGCTCAAAATGGAAGGCAGGCCTATTGGCTTATCCAAACTTCGCTAGTCTGGTCTTTTGCGGCTCGCTGAAGATGTGTTGTCTGGAATTTGGGGCCAGATGGAAAGGAACATGTCTATTTATTAAAGCAGAGGCGGACGTGCCTGTCAGGAAATGGAAGCGGACAGTCACGACCGTGTGTGTCCCTTTCCGGTGTCTACCGGGCCCTGTTTTAAACATCAAGGATGCCAGACCCACTCTCATTGGCTTGCTCGACGCTATGGATGGCGGGAGGTAGCTCAGCGAGCTGTGCACTTGCGTCGGAGATATGTGAGGAACTTGAATTTTTGTCTGAGGCCGATGGAAGTGATGCGATTGATTCTGCTAATAATGCCGTCGATTATAGCGCTTTGTAGCTTGTTTGGTAAAGCGCTATGCGACTATCTGATAATTAATTTGATCAGTAAGGGCCTAAAACCTTCCAGGGTGGTTCCTCGAGAGTACATCTTTCCTTGACATTTTGGTTTAATGTTCATACCCTCCCCCAACCCTTAAAATCCTCAAAACAGAAACTGCAACATGATCCAATTCCCGAAAAGATGAAAATTAGGGGGCGCTTTCACGGTGGCAAGAGCACATGCTCCAGACGGCTGCCTGAAACCAGACCCGGGGCGGAGGGGCGGTGGGACCCGGCGGCTTTTACTGTTCATTCCTGGCATGCCTTCGTTTTGCGAGGCGCTATATTTAGGCACTGGGGCCGAGAGGGCAGGGAGCCTCGGCATCAGGGTGGGGCTAGCTCTGTAAACCAGCGGCCTGTCCTGGAGCAGCGCCCAGAAGCCGCGCGCACACAGCTAGGCGCCAGGCCCTGCGCCGAGTGTGCGAAGCTGCAAAGAATTGTTTGCAGAAAACTTTGGAAAGATCAACGGAGCGTTCCGAAAATTAATTTCTATTCAAGATCTTTATGAACGAACATAACCCCCGTGCTTCTCTACAAGGCCACGCCCACTCTGCATAAAACTCTGGCCTAGAGGAGTAAACATCTAAGTACGCTGTTGTGCATAGATACGTTTCGCAAAATGTAAACTACTCGAGAAAAAGTCTGCCCATAGGTTGCCCCTGTGCTGGGCTCGATTTGGTGAAAATTGATAATCTCTTTAAAATAAATGTAAAAAGCCCAAACATTTCTATAACAAGCAGAAGCGCTTGACTTTAGTACATCAGACTGTTTTGTACAATGCTCACCTTGAACACAGGTTTTGAAAGTGTTGTCATACTCATAACTGATACAAAGAAAAAACAGGGTTTGTAATATTACAATTGGGGGTGGGGTCGCACACTACTCACACACCAGCGGTATCGCCCCTAAGGACTATGGTAAATGTAGTTACGTGTTCCGCGATGCATCTTCTTTCGATTCTCTGCTAACTTCGCTGTCTTCGGCATCCCTGGAAACGTGTTTCAGGGTATCACCCCTCGTCAGCAGGGATAGGCGGTGTTCTGGGGTTGCCGGTGGCTGCCAAATATCTGCCAGGTTTAGTATCACTGAGGCGCGTAGGTGCGGGGTCCCAGGCTCGTCAGCCAACTTCTCGAGGGAGCTTTAACATTACAATTGGGGGTGGGGTCGCACACTACTCACACACCAGCGGTATCGCCCCTAAGGACTATGGTGAATGTAGTTACGTGTTCCGCGATGCATCTTCTTTCGATTCTCTGCTAACTTCGCTGTCTTCGCCATCCCTGGACACGTGTTTCGGGGTATCACCCCTCGTCAGCAGGGATAGGCCGTGTTCTGGGGTTGCCGGTGGCTGCCAAATATCTGCCAGGTTTAGTACCACTCAGGCGCGTAGGTGCGGGGTCCCAGGCTCGTCAGCAAACTGCTTGAGGGAGTTTTAACATTATGTTATGTTATGTTATGTTATGTTATTTATGCTTTTGTATAGCGCAACGGCTACTCAAGAAGAGTGTCCCGGCGCTTTGGGTAAGGGGAACTAATTCGGAATAACATAACACAGTTAAAAAGAAAGCACAGCATACACAGAAACAAAAAGGGACTACTAGGGAGGCCTACTGGGTAAACAACCAAGTTTTGAGACCTCTCCTAAACTCCAGAAGAGTAGTAGCTCCCCGAAGTAGAAGAGGGAGCGAATTCCACATCTGTGGGGCCAGCAGACTAAAAGAGCGGCCGCACAAACGAGCTCGCTTAACGCGAGGGACAGCCGCCAGAAGCAAAGATTCAGACCGTAGAGAGCGGCCCGGCTGGTAAAAGACCAATCTCTTTTGGAGATGCTTTGCTCCCACTGCATGAAGTGCCTTATAGGCCAAAATCATGGCTTTAAAAGCGATCCGTTTGCGGATCGGTAACCAGTGCAATGTCCGCATTAGCCCGGAGGCACTGGTGCGTCTGTTCAGACCAAAAATGGCCCTGGCCGCCGCATTCTGAGCAACTTGAAGCCGCTGCAGCAGATACTCTGGTAGGCCCAGGTAAAGAATGTTGGCATAATCCAACCTGGAACCTATCAGGGCCTGCACTGTCAGCCTCCTATGCTCCTCCGACAAAAGCGGCAAGAACCTCCGCAGCATTTTTAAAAGACCGAAGCAGGTGCCGGTCACCCCGAAGACCTGGGCTTTCATCGACAGTCCCCTGTCCATCTTAACCCCCAAGTTCTTAGCCATAGGGGAAGAACCGGACAGAGGGAACATATCGATGGGCCACCAGGCCTGCCAGCTAGGCTCCGTATCGCACCCGAAGAAGAGTACCTCGGACTTATCGGAATTGCACTTGAGGCTGTTCAGTTGGAACCATGAGAACACCGCCCAAGGCAATTCCGGATACTCTCCCCGTCAAAGTCAGCCCCTCTCTCGCAAGAGAAGAGGAGCTGGGTGTCGTCGGCATACGACACGATCCGGACACCAAACGACTCCGCGACCGCCGCCAAGGGGGGTCATAAAGATGTTAAAGAGGGTCCGGCTCAAAATAGAGCCCTGAGGGACCCCGACTCCCAATGGCGGCATCACTGCGGTGTCAGGCGGAGTCCAGATCGTTTGAAAAGATGAAAACCATTTGAGCACCGTCCCCCGCAGGCCAATCTCATAGAGTCTTGCGAGAAGGCCATCGTGGGGGACGGTGTCAAAAGCCGCCGACAAGTCCAACAACACCAGCATGACTTTACCCCCGGTATCCAACACTCCTTTGATGGTTTCAGAAACCTCAAGGAGCGCGGTTTCGGTGCTACGATTTGTACGGAAGCCAGACTGGGAGTCGTGTAGGATCTCATGAGACTCCAAGAAATTGGAGAGCACCGACTGAACGTGCTTCTCCAAGATTTTAACGAGGGCCGGCAACAGCGAAATCGGTCTATGATTGGCTGGGACCTTCGGGTCAAGCCCCGGTTTTTTAAGCAATGGAATAACCATTGCCTGCTTCCACACTGGCGGAACCACTCCCTGACTCAACGAAAGATTGAGAAGAGGGTTCGCCAGTGGGTTAACCACCTCCGCCAACTTGCCCAAAAGCTTAGCTGGGCAGGGGTCAAGTGGAGACCCAGATTTTAAATTGCCCATAAGCGCTAGGGAGGCAGAGGCAGGCAGAGATGGAAACTCGGCCAAGATGGCACCCTGCCGGGCGGGAGGGGACAGACCGACCTCAGCGGTAAATGATGTTACCTCAGGTGCACCCGATGGAAAAGAGTCCTGTATAAGTTTTATCTTGCCTGTGAAAAAGATCCGCCGCCCAGGACTCTAAGGGCACCTCATCCGACGTGAAGGTCCGAGGAGCAATGAATTCCCTAACAATAGTAAAGATCTCCTTACTAGAGTTAGAGGCTGCTTCAATTCTACCCGCGAGATAGGTTTTCTTCGCGAGGCGGATATCCCGATGATAGGAATTCACCATCGCCTTGTAGGCGGACCTATCCATGCTGTCATAGTGTGCCCGCCAGGCCCTTTCGGCTACCGTGCACTGCTTCCGCGTAGCCCACAGTGCCGCAGTAAACCAAGGGGCCGAAACCCGCTTTGATGTTAAGCGGGGGGGCAGCACCGGGGCCAGATCATTAAGCCTATCCGCAAGCCATTCCTGCAGGGACTCCAGGTCTCTTTCCAACTCACCCGAAAAAGGACAGAGGTAATCCAAAGCGGCCTGAGCCAACATCTCAGTGGTCACTCTATTAAAAGCTCTAACAGCACATACCCGTTGCTGAGGGACAGGGATGGACGGCCTGACCGTGCCACTGATAACAAATTTGGCAAGGCAGTGATCCGACCACAGGACCGGAAGAATCTCTTTCACCACCAAAGGTGAAGTAGAAAAGACCTGGTCCAACGTATGCCCCTTAGCATGAGTCGGCCCCTTCAAATAGGGGGTAAAACCCAGCGGGGTCATGGTCTCAGAGAGCTTTGTAGCAGCGGGGTCAGACGGATCATCCATCCGGATGTTAAAATCCCCCGCTACTATGCAATGTTCTGCTCTCAGGGCCAGTCCCAGCAACACCGAGTCGAGATCAGCAAAGAACGTTCCGGGCGGACCTGGTGGTCGATAGACCAGGAGTCCCTTCACTGATTGGTGCGGCGCTAGCATGATTGAAAAAGCAAGCGATTCCGAGCCACGGATATCCTCCGTCTGCAAGACGGTGCACACCGTACCCTTCTTCACCACCAGTGCGACACCTCCGCCCCTACCCATGACCCTGTCCTTCCTGAGGATGTTATACTCCGGCGGAATTGCCATCGCCACATCGGGGTTCGAGGATTCTCCCCACCATGTCTCGGTCAACAATAAACAGAGAGGCTTCTCTGTCTCGAGGAGCTCAAAAATGTCTTGCGCATGACAGCACGCTGATCTGGTATTTAGAAGCATACAGGCATACTCTGCGCCCACTTTGTTAGTAATAGGGACCGATGACAGTGCCCGATTAGGGCGCCAGCCACAGCCCGGGCAACGACACTTACCCCTATGGCGTGCCGGAAAGACAGAGCAACAGCGGCTCTCCCGATGATTCAAAGAGCACAACTCCTCAGATGTGTACATTGCAATTGAGGGTGGGTCGCACACTACTCACACACCAGCGGTATCGCCCCTAAGGACTATGGTGAATGTAGTTACGTGTTCCGCGATGCATCTTCTTTCGATTCTCTGATATCTTCGCTGTTTTCGCCAACCCTGGACACGTGTTTCGGGGTATCACCCCTCGTCAGCAGGGATAGGCCGTGTTCTGGGGTTGCCGGTGGCTGCCAAATATCTGCCAGGTTTAGTACTACTCAGGGGCGTAGGTGCGGGGTCCCAGGCTCGTCAGCCAACTGCTTGAGGGAGCTTTAACATTACAATTGGGGGTGGGGTCGCACACTACTCACACACAGCGGTATCGCTCCTAAGGACTATGGTAAATGCAGTTACGTGTTCCGCGATGCGTCTTCTTTCGATTCTCTGCTATCTTCGCTGTCTTCGCCATCCCTGGACATGTCTTTCGGGGTATCACCCCTCGTCAGCAGGGATAGGTTGTGTTCTGGGGTTGCCGGTGGCTGCCAGATATCTGCCAGGTTTAGTACCACTCAGGTCCCAGGCTCGTCAGCCAACTGCTCGAGGGAGCTTTAACATTACAATTGGGGGTGCGGTCGCACACTACTCACACACCAGCGGTATCGCCCCTAAGGACTATGGTAAATGTAGTTACTTGTTCCGCGATGCATCTTCTTCCGATTCTCTGCTATCTTCGCTGTCTTCGCCATCCCTGGACACGTGTTTCGGGGTATCACCCCTCGTCAGCAGGGATAGGACGTGTTCTGGGGTTACTGGTGGCTGCCAAATATCTGCCAGGTTTAGTACTACTCAGGCGCGTAGGTGCGGGGTCCCAGGCTCGTCAGCCAACTGCTCGAGGGAGCTTTAACATTACAATTGGGGGTGGGGTCGCACACTACTCACACACAGCGGTATCGCTCCTAAGGACTATGGTAAATGCAGTTACGTGTTCCGCGATGCGTCTTCTTTCGATTCTCTGCTATCTTCGCTGTCTTCGCCATCCCTGGACATGTCTTTCGGGGTATCACCCCTCGTCAGCAGGGATAGGTTGTGTTCTGTGGTTGCCGGTGGCTGCCAGATATCTGCCAGGTTTAGTACCACTCAGGTCCCAGGCTCGTCAGCCAACTGCTCGAGGGAGCTTTAACATTACAATTGGGGGTGCGGTCGCACACTACTCACACACCAGCGGTATCGCCCCTAAGGACTATGGTAAATGTAGTTACGTGTTCCGCGATGCATCTTCTTTCGATTCTCTGCTATCTTCGCTGTCTTCGCCATCCCTGGACACGTGTTTCGGGCTATCACCCCTCATCAGCAGGGATAGGACGTGTTCTGGGGTTACTGGTGGCTGCCAAATATCTGCCAGGTTTAGTACCACTCAGGCGCGTAGGTGTGGGGTCCCAGGCTCATCAGCCAACTGCTTGAGGGAGCTATAACATTACATTCGGGGTCGCACACTACTCACACACCAGCGGTATCGCCCCTAAGGACTATAGTAAATGTAGTTACGTGTTCCACGATGCATCTTCTTTCGATTTTCCGCTATCTTCGCTGTCTTCGCCATTCCCGGACACGTGTTTCGGGGTATCACCCCTCGTCAGCAGGGATAGGCCGTGTTCTGGAGTTGCCGGTGGCTGCCAAATATCTGCCAGGTTTAGTACCACTCAGGCGCGTAGGTGCGGGGTCCCAGGCTCGTCAGCCAACTGCTCGAGGGAGCTTTAACATTACAATTGGGGGTGGGGTCGCACACTACTCACACACAGCGGTATCGCCCCTAAGGAATATGGTAAATGTAGTTACGTGTTCCGCGATGCGTCTTCTTTCGATTCTCTGCTATCTTCGCTGTCTTCGCCATCCCTGGACATGTGTTTCGGGGTATCACCCCTCGTCAGCAGGGATAGGTTGTGTTCTGGGGTTGCCGGTGGCTGACAAATATCTGTCAGGTTTAGTACCACTCAGGCGCGTAGGTGCGGGGTCCCAGGCTCGTCAGCCAACTGCTCAAGGGAGCTTTAACATTACAATTGGGGGTGGGGTCGCACACTCCTCACACACCAGCGGTATCGCCCCTAAGGACTATGGTGAATGTAGTTACGTGTTCCGCGATGCATCTTCTTTCGATTCTCTGCTATCTTCGCTGTCTTCGCCATCCCTGGACATGTGTTTCGGGGTATCACCCCCCGTCAGCAGGGATAGGCGGTGTTCTGGGGTTGCGGGTGGCTGCCAAATATTTGCCAGGTTTAGTACCACTCAGGCGCGTAGGTGCGGGGTCCCAGGCTCATCAGCCAACTGCTCAAGGGAGCTTTAACATTACAATTGGGGGTGGGGTCGCACACTACTCACACACCAGCGGTATTACCCCTAAGGACTATGGTGAATGTAGTTACGTGTTCCACGATGCATCTTCTTTCGATTCTCTGCTATCTACGCTGTCTTCGCCATCCCTGGACACGTGTTTCGGGGTATCACCCCTCGTCAGCAGGGATAGGCGGTGTTCTGGGTTTGCCGGTGGCTGCCAAATATCTGCCAGGTTTAGTACCACTCAGGCGCGTAGGTGCGGGGTCCCAGGCTCGTCAGCCAACTGCTCGAGGGAGCTTTAACATTACAATTGGGGGTGGGGTCGCACACTACTCACACACAGCGGTATCGCCCCTAAGGAATATGGTAAATGTAGTTACGTGTTCCGCGATGCGTCTTCTTTCGATTCTCTGCTATCTTCGCTGTCTTCGCCATCCCTGGACATGTGTTTCGGGGTATCACCCCTCGTCAGCAGGGATAGGTTGTGTTCTGGGGTTGCCGGTGGCTGACAAATATCTGTCAGGTTTAGTACCACTCAGGCGCGTAGGTGCGGGGTCCCAGGCTCGTCAGCCAACTGCTCAAGGGAGCTTTAACATTACAATTGGGGGTGGGGTCGCACACTCCTCACACACCAGCGGTATCGCCCCTAAGGACTATGGTGAATGTAGTTACGTGTTCCGCGATGCATCTTCTTTCGATTCTCTGCTATCTTCGCTGTCTTCGCCATCCCTGGACATGTGTTTCGGGGTATCACCCCCCGTCAGCAGGGATAGGCGGTGTTCTGGGGTTGCGGGTGGCTGCCAAATATTTGCCAGGTTTAGTACCACTCAGGCGCGTAGGTGCGGGGTCCCAGGCTCATCAGCCAACTGCTCAAGGGAGCTTTAACATTACAATTGGGGGTGGGGTCGCACACTACTCACACACCAGCGGTATTACCCCTAAGGACTATGGTGAATGTAGTTACGTGTTCCACGATGCATCTTCTTTCGATTCTCTGCTATCTACGCTGTCCTCGCCATCCCTGGACACGTGTTTCGGGGTATCACCCCTCGTCAGCAGGGATAGGCGGTGTTCTGGGTTTGCCGGTGGCTGCCAAATATCTGCCAGGTTTAGTACCACTCAGGCGCGTAGGTGCGGGGTCCCAGGCTCGTCAGCCAACTGCTCGAGGGAGCTTTAACATTACAATTGGGGGTGGGGTCGCACACTACTCACACACCAGCGGTATCGCCCCTAAGGACTATGGTGAATGTAGTTACGTGTTCCGCGATGCATCTTCTTTCGATTCTCTGCTATCTTCGCTGTCTTCGCCATCCCTGGACACGTGTTTCGGGGTATCACTCCTCGTCAGCAGAGATAGGCCGTGTTCTGGGGTTGCCGGTGGCTGCCAAATATCTGCCAGGTTTAGTACCACTCAGGCGCGTAGGTGCGGGGTCCCAGGCTCGTCAGCCAACTGCTCGAGGGAGCTTTAACATTACACTTGGGGGTCGGGTCGCACACTACTCACACACCAGCGGTATCGCCCCTAAGGACTATGGTGAATGTAGTTACGTGTTCCGCGATGCATCTTCTTTCGATTCTCTGCTATCTTCGCTGTCTTCGCCATCCCTGGACACGTGTTTCGGGGTATCACTCCTCGTCAGCATGGATAGGCCGTGTTCTGGGGTTGCCGGTGTCTGCCAAATATCTGCCAGGTTTAGTACCACTCAGGCGCGTAGGTACGGGGTCCCAGGCTCGTCAGCCAACTGCTCGAGGGAGCTTTAACATTACAATTGGGGGCGGAGTCGCACACTACTCACACACCAGGGGTATCGCCCCTTAGGACTATGGTAAATGTAGTTACGTGTTCCGCGATGCATCTTCTTTCGATTCTCTGCTATCTTCGCTTTCTTCGCCATCCCTGGACACGTGTTTCGGGGTATCACCCCTTGTCAGCAGGGATAGGCTGTGTTCTGGGGTTGCCTGTGGCTGCCAAATATCTGCCACTCAGGCGCGTAGGTGCGGGGTCTCAGGCTCGTCAGCCAACTGCTTGAGGGAGCTTTAACATTCCAATTGGGGGTGGGGTCGCACACTACTCTCACACCAGTGGTATCGCCCCTAAGGACTATGGTAAATGTAGTTACGTGTTCAGCGATGCATCTTCTTTCAATTCTCTGCTATCTTCGCTGTCTTCGCCATCCATGGACACGTGTTTCGGTGTAATGTTTATTTTCCAGTAATTTCGTGAATGTTATTAAATCGCGAGGACCTTTGAGGAAGTAATGGCACATAGCCTTTCACCAATGACAACAATACAGGAAGTGACATCACACGCCTTCTGAGCCTGATAATAGCTTAGAGCTATCAGAGAATTTTGTGTTATTTTAAAATTAGTTTATTGGGAAAGTTAATAATCAAAAAAACAATAAATATAATTCTTAGAAACAACTTAATTACTTTTAGTAAGAACAAACCAAGGGTGTTTGTGACGGGTTTGTCAGGGAGGGGGATGGCTCGTATGACCTGGCCGTCCCCAAGGGCGGGCAGCTGTTTTTTCACCCACTGCTCAGGCACGTGGTCAGCACTGCCTTGAGGCCGCCCATGCGTCACGTGGTTTGTATTAATTATTAAATTTCGTGGAAAGCAACGTTGGTACTGTTCTTTTTACACATTACTCACTCAGAAACCATTTCTCGTCAGAGGAGGCGAACTGCAGCCCCAGGCCCAAAACTGTTTCAACAGACTAAAAGTTGCCCCTTACTATGGTCATTAACATTACTGAGTGTGTTTAGTGCTCACCGCTGACTTCTACTGCAGTAACACAATAGTTTTCTTGGAGGTTAGCTCAGATTTTCATTTCTCCATAGAAAGTTAGTACTGTTTATTTGGTTAAAAGACACACCTGGTCTATGTAGCTTTTAGAACGGCCAAGTCTGTGGTGTTGGTGCTAAAAAAACCCTGAATATTATCATTAGAAGATGTGTGCTATCTCACAGTAAACGGACGTCTGACGTCAGAAGACACAAGTGCATGTAACCTTATGCTCTCGGTGTAGCTAACAAGTCAAGCATGCCAGTGCCCGCTCATACCCTTCCGACAGCCTCTCAGTGGCAGAGACTGACCCTCATGCCGACTCCTGCCCCGCACACTACTCGCAACCTCTTCGTGCAAAGCACTACCCACCACCTCCACCCAGTGACAAGGGAGGCTGCAGTCAGGGCAGTGGAAGTATACAGAACAGCGGGATGCCACCCTTGCACGACACGCGCCCCTTTGTTCTAAGGCAGAAGCTGCCAAAGCCCATGGGCAGCCGGACTCAACTGAGTGCCACCCTATTGTGTGGAGTATCATAACAAACTTGTTATTGAAACAATGCTGCGGGAGAGGCTCTGTGTTTACCAGATGTGAGCAGTGCTTAATTTGAGCCAGTGGTTTCTGGTACTGGGCACTGGCACTTAATTATCAACACTTGCACTTATGACAGTCAGCCTCAAGGTGGCGCTGTTTGTCTTATTTAGAGATGAACACAACAATAGTTGTTTATTAATTCAATATACACTAAAGTTAATGCCTGCCGCCCAAGCCATTCTTACGATAGGTTTGGGGGTCTGGAATAGTCTGAAGTGTCACACTTGTACGAGCGTGATGGTTAGCATTTGTGTTTATGTGGCCATTGACACTGATGGCAGGAAAAATGGGTGATGTGAGCTGTATTAGTCTCCTGACGAGAGGCCTGGCACTTAATTATGTTACAAATTAAGCACTGGATGTGCACCTGGAGTCATTTCAAGTGTGGGAATTCTGCTATTAACTCTGTGGAGCAGTTGAAGAACAACGCAAGATAAGATGCACTGAGGCGTGCAAAAGAAAATAGACACTAGGGATAGCGCATAGAAGTCTGACGTGTGTTTAATGCAAAAATAGCCAGCCAGCATTCAAAATAATCATAGCAGTTTCCAAAGCAGCAGAGCAGTGCTTCGCCTCTAATCAGGTGGTGCACATGATGCTAAAATCCATACATTTTGGTGCTACATTTAAACGCTTTTCGTGAATGCAAGTGAATGGAAGCAGGGACACGTGATGGACGCTTCCATACAGGTGACCACTAAAGAGCAGGATCCGTACTTGTCTGGTGTGAAGAGTGTGAGAAGGCCTTGAGAAGTAGATACACGCGTGCACGTGTGCAATAATGCTAAGGCTTCAAGTAGATACAAAACAACATCGGAATTCATTCATAGAATATATCAGCACATGTCAAGGCATGCATCTGAATTTAATTTCCCATATTATGAAAGTAGTCATTAAGGCATATATATATATGCAGTGCTTAATTTGTTAGGCGATCACTGCAGCTTGCACCACCCATGGCCCCTGCCGTCCTGCCAGTGGCAGTACCAACACAATTACTAATCATCACACTCTGAAAAGTGTGACAGTTCAGCCTACTCTAGGCCCCCACAGCTGTAAGAAAGGCTCCGGTGGCAGTCAATAGACATATAACAGCGCCACCATGTGGCAGACTGGTACAAGGGGCGTTCTTCGTGTGGGGGCATTTGGACTGATCACATCTCCACCCCTCTGATTTGTTTCCATCTAGTCATCTGAATCATACTGTAGCTGCTATGTACTTTTTTGATACCGTGTGTGCGTGTAGTATGAATTATGTTGTTGCTTGGAATGCATGATAGTATAAATGCGATGTATGGTTTGGTGTGTGGGACTATGTGTACTGATTTGAACATTTTAAATTACTGTTTGATTTGATATGTATCACGTTTTGTTGATAAAATTAAAGCAAATATGTTTTTTTACCATAAAATTACTATATATTTGTAATCTTTGATGTTATGATTTGATCTAGCTCTTGTCTGCTCTGGTGATAATGAATCAGTAGAAGGACTCCTTAGCTGGGCCTTGTTTGAAATCATTGTGGTAGGTACATTTCTTGCTTTTTGGTGGTTCCTTTTCCCCCTGCTTACCTGCCTTTATTTATGCCGGGGGTCCCCCTTCTATTTTGTAGCAGAGTGGTACAAGCCCCAGTGTTGACAATTAAGTGGCGGTGCTGAGCACCATAACCCACCGGCTCAAATTAAGAACTGCATATAGGTATATAAGTTCAAGTTCTCAGGCATGTCCGTCAAGTGCTCCAAAACTTGTTTCTCCCACTCAAGGGTGCCTTCTTTGCCCGTCTGCTGGCCGGTGCTGGCCTGCAAGATCCTGGCACTGGCCAGTAGGAGTGCAAAGCGCTGCCAATTGACCCAAATTGACACATGCTATCTTGTATCCGTCGCAAATACATGTTGCGTTGCAAAGGTGCACTTATATCAGTACAAAAACAACTTTGCACTGCTTTGGTTGCTTTGCGTCAAGGGGGTTGAACATGAGCAGATCAGTGCAAACACTCGTAGGTTTTGACTCAATTCAATTCAATTCAATTCAATAATAACTTTATTCGGTAGTTTTACAAAAACACCATAAAAGTTCAAAATAAGCAATTTACAAATTTTTCAAAAAGTTAAAAACCGTTAAGTATACATTTGTTAAAAGAATCATCTTAAAAATAGCAGGTACCTCTCAGTTCGATTTGGGTGAGTTTTTCTGGATTTATAATAACATACATTTATCCTGTTATCTTAGTTTCTTTCATTTGTGCAAATTTGCTATATTACTCGTACTCATAAATTCATGCGGTGGCGTATACAAAATTTAAGATATAGTACAATCGCTTTAGCATAGTTTTCATTTTCAAGATACTGGAGTGCCAGATAAGCTGGGCGACATTGTCGAAGACCCCAGAATTTCAGTATGGGCAATATCCAGCGTTTACGAGGTTCAGTAAAGAATTTACAAAATAGCACTGTATGTATAGTTGATTGGGGAGACACTAGATCACAAGGGCACATAGATGATATGGATATCCAGGCATTTTGCTTTGGAAATGCAACCAATAAATGGAACAGGTCAAATCTAAAACGAGTGAGCAAAATTTTTTCAAACTGTGTTAATTTAAAATTCAAATAAGGTTCAACAATAAACACAGTCTGAACAAGTAAAGACTGTTGAACAGATGGTTTATGGACCTCGGATAATAAGCGTAGCTGGCGCAGATGGACAAGGCACTCCCTTTTTAAGTTCTTTTTAGAGATTTCTTTTATCAGCAACGGATGATCAAAGTACTTCCTATATCCTAGATCTGTTAACAGGGCTTTGACATAGGACAACCATTTGATCTTCTTAAAGTGATCTAATGTTAAAATGTCTTGAATGATCGCCCTAGTCAAATGACATTGCTCAGTGACCCATATTCTACGCCACAACATTATCGGCTGCAGTTTTATAGTGTCTGTGATATAGTCAATGCCCAACTCAGTGTGGCAGGCATAAGTGGAACAAGTTTTTGGTACTGCCAACAGATATCTGAGGAAAGAGTTCTCTATTCTTTGTATTGAGTCCACATTTGTAAAGCCCCAAATCCCCGCCCCATATGTTGCTGTGGTTACACATTTTGAATTGTATATTTGCAGTAATTCTTTAGGAGGTCGCTGCCCCAGTCTTTGTGAAAAGGTTTTTAGCGAAGATGTCTCTCGAAGAAATGACAGTTTCCTTGCATTGATAGCTGGGCTCCATTTAAATTTTTCATCAATGACGATCCCTAAATAGGGATAAGTAGTAGTCCTATCCAGATGTTCGCCCTGTACCATTAGTTTTCTGTGTTTTACGTTTCGTTTCTCCCCTGCATGCATTGTGTAAGTTTTTTTTGCATTTAATTTCAGGTTCAGACTTGCCATAAATGTACAATATCTGTTTAAGGCCAACTGTAGTTCATTTGGTGTTCTGGCTAAAATAACAGCGTCGTCGGCGTATAGGAGCGCTGGTATCTGCCGACGAGCTATTAGGGGAGGGTCCTTGCTGCCTTGTAACATAGCGGCCTCCAAGCCGTTCGTATAAAGGGTGAATAAAAAGGGGGCCAGGACGCACCCCTGCCTGACCCCCTTTTCCACCTTGAAGGTGTCCGTGAGTTCGCCCCTCACCCCGAATCTTACCCTGCCTGTAGTGCCTGTGTACATTTCTCGAAGGAAGTCCACGATTGGAGTAGGAACTCCCATTTTCAAGATAGACTCAAAGCGCTATGTACAAAGATTGCCAGGCTGTGGTTTGTGCCTTCATTGAGCTGGGTCTGGTGGGGAGAAATGGTTCATTACTGAAAAAAGCCCACCCATCGCTCATGTACAACCTACACACATCTACAACACTCCCAGTGTGAGGGTTCCTTCTATGTTTGTCTAGACAAAAGAATCTGTATTGGAGGATCTTTTTAGTACTAACCCTATGCTAGACAGCGCACGCCCACCTGTGCACCATGGTCCGGAACAGTGCACTCTACTGGGCAGTCTTTTTGGGCAGCCGGGCGCTGCCAAGTGGGCCAGCTTGAAAGGACAAGTGCGTGGGCTATTTTATTTGGTCCCGTCACAGCTGACTGGACAATCCCTTTGCGTGCTTCTGTCGGCCAATGGCCGTTGCGCGCACTATCGTCATAGTGCTGCACCTTACCTTCGTAGTGCTGTGCACGTCCGTTGGCCGACGCAGCCCAGCCCGTTCCGCTAAACGCCGCACCGCGGCAGAATTGCCGAAACGGTTAAGCGGCTAAAAAGTGACTGGCACATTGGCTCTTTCAAACTTGCCCGTCTGGCAGTGCCAGTCTGCCCGCAGTTCCAGTCCACCACTGGTTGGGCAATGCAGCCTTCTAGAGCGCAAGGGCAGGAGAGGACAACAACGCTCGGTCAGGCTTAGTAAATATGGCTCTGCGCTGTCTCTTCACTACGCAACGCAACACATAACATTTTGTCTGCTGTGCTTCATTGTGTGAAAAATTAGTAAATCTGCCCCTTTGTCTTCGCCCTGCGGCCCCCGCCCCCTCCCCATTGGGTGAAATGCCTCTGCTGTCACAGCTGGGTGAGCCCTTCGGATACGAGACGGCCCTAATCCCTGATGGTAACGAGTCTGGGCTGTCGTGTCGGGCAGCTCGGAGCGCCTTATCTCATTGGGCACTCTGCCAGAGCTGGCTTTGAAAGGCATGTCGTGTTCCTCCTGGGCGCCCCGGCTGTCAGTGTGTGTTTAATGCCACCTCCCCCTCCCCCCTCGCCCGTCACATCGGCTAATCCCAAAGCTGGAGGACTAATCTCCTTTTAATGCAGCTAATACTCCAGGTGTCTCTCTCCGCTCAGAGGGGAGGGGTTATTAGAAGGGCTCCGAGGGGCCATTTTCTGGGTCCCATGGCAGTCTGTAGCTACTGGCCAGTTTCTTGTGGGGGTACTTTCGGTTGCCACTGGGGTGTTAGATCCTTGGGTACAGTGCTTAATTTGAGCTACTGGTTGCCAGGTCTCAGCTCCGATACTTAGGTACCTGCTTAAGTTTCTCTATCACAATCCTAACTCCACAAAGGGGCAGTGCCAGCACTCACACCTCCCCCACACAGTGCAAGCTGCCCACTCCAGACATGGGCAGTGCCAGCCAGCGCCTCTCGCTTACACTGCTGCCCTCTGCATGGGCAGTGCCAGCACAGCCTTTCCCCTCATTCTGCCCACTCCACACAGGGACAGTGCCAACACTCGCACCTCCCACACTTTGCTAACTGGTACATGGGAAGTGCTACTTCATACCCACCCCCCGCTGCTGCCCAGCGCACCCCACCTCCTGCCCACGCGGTGCCAGCGCGCAGCATCCCCCTAGCAGCTGCGCCAGGACCCCTGCAGGCTCTGCCCTGCAGGGCTGGAATGAGATGTTCTCAAGCTAATTGCCTGAAATGTTTAATTAATAACTGGCACGTTGTGTTCCTCTGATGAGGAGGGAGGGGGCTTCCATCTGTGCTCCAGTGTGAGCGAGGGAGGCACAGAGAGAGCGCCACAGATGTGGAAGGGGGGGTCTCTCTTTAACTCAACAATGCACCTCTGGATCACCCTGTGCTTCCTAGATCATTGAGTCAATAAACACCAAAGCGCTTAGAATGGCAGTGTGGTTGGCACTATAAATTGTATCTGAAAAGTATCAATAAAAGTGCGGCGTGCAGACGGTTGCATCAAGGCGCTTTGTGACGCAAGGGTGCTGGGACTGCTAGAGGGAGACCTGGAGCCCATCTGCACAACAAATGCCTCACAGCTGATAATGACCCCAGGGGATTCTAACCACTAACGGGACCCCTCTCTTAGCGATAAACTGTTTAAAGATCTATTGGGTACCCCCTGCTTCCTTTACTAGAGCAGGTGGTCCTGCGCAAGATGAATCTCTAGCAGAGTTCCTAGCATCTATAGGGCGGGGAACAGCGTTTACAACGCAACTTTAACAACGCAGTACCTTTACAACGCAACCATGACAACGCAAGTCATTACAATGGGGGGCGCTCTAGGATAGGGAATAGTTTTAATTTACTATCCAACACCTTCCCTACTATCCACGGGGACTGGAGTTGGAATAGTAAATTAAACTATTCACTATCCAGCGCCCCCCTACGCCAGTCATTAAGCGTTGTAAAAGTTGCATCATAAAAGGCATGCGTTGTAAAAGCATGCGTTGTCACGACGTACATCCTATAGGGCTACTCTGTGCCAATGGATGTGTAGATACCGACCACCCGCAAGAAAGACCTTTCGAATAGGAAATCAGAATTGCCCAATTGATTCTGCCTTTATAAATGCTTGGCCTTTGACTGAAGTGGAAGGGTTTGAGGTGCTGCAAAGTGAAGGCAGGGACCACTGGCCCTTACGATTATTACTGAGGATACAAGTAGGGTCAGAAAGAGATAGAGTGGTCCCATTACAGATAGAACACCCTCGACGTATAACCACCGGTTAACCGAGGAAAGTTTGAAATTGGACAATGACCTGATGATTGATTATATGTCCCTCTGTAATCTAGAGAAAAGAGAGAATGTCCTAGCATGGTACGATCAGGTGATTCAGCAGGTGGTAAATTGTTTAAGGATACAAGTAAAATCTGGGCCTGCGTCCAAGAAAAGAGGTCATGAGAGGGGTGGGTGGGGGTGGGGGGAAGGAAAGGTTGGTTTAATAACGAGCGTAGGAGCCTAAAATGAAGGGCACAAAAATGAGATAGACCTCTCAGAAAAAGACAGGATAAGTCTCCGCTTAGCAAAACTTGAGTATAAAAATAAGTTAAAGGAAAGGAAAACAGAATATATGTCCAGTAATTGGCAAACAATGCTTGAAGTGGTAGGCAAACATCATTTAAGATTATAGTGGTGATTGGTAAGAGAGGGAAATGTGCAAGGGGAAATGCGGTCTATAGTGGGAGAAGATGATTGGGTCAACTACTTGAGTAACTTGTACAATAGTAAGAGGGTAGATAAGACTCTGGAAACAAAGTACAAGGATGTGGAAGAAATAAAGCCGTATTTCTCTTTTCAAAATGTAAAAGAAACCATCCGATCTTCAAAACTAACGAAAGCAGCAGGGCCAGATAACTTACCAGCAATTATACTAGAAAATAATACGGATTGGTGGGCAAGCTTTTTAAATGTCACCTTCCAACATATTTTAACATCCGGAACTTTTCTAGAAAGGTGGAAGGTGGCAATTGTTAGAACAATATATAACAAGCATTTGCAATGCAATAGGTCTCACATTTACGCAGTTTGAGCTCTAGGCATTGTAAATGACCGTGCCTTTTATTTATGTGTTGCTTTTAAAAGAGATAAATAAAAGGCATTGTCATTTTAAATGCCAAGAGCTCAAACTCTCCCAACTGCGAGACCTATTGCATCTTGTTATAACATCTTCTTTAGGTCAGATGTACAGTGCTCCAATGTGCCTCGAGGCATCCTACCAACCACAGAAACTGGCCCATTTAAAGCCCTGTCTGCAGGTCTGGTGGGGGCGGCAGAGGGGCCGCTCCCTGCATGGTAAATAACCCAGCGGCCTCCGGTGTGAGTAGTTGCCGTTTTGGGTCTGTGTGAGGTGAGGGGACCCAGTGATATAAGGGCAGCAAGGCTCTGCCCCAAAGACCCATCTATGTGCCGGCTAATGAGCCCAGCAGCTGGTGGGAGGGACCCCACCCCTGCAAAGGCGTTTAACAAGTCACAAGTCAAGTGCAACAGGTACCATGGCACACAGGCAGCTTTCAATGCAATGGTCCGCCCACAATTCCAGTATGGAGTAGAGGTTCTATATTTAGGTGGTACATTGGATTGGAATTTAGAGGAGGGTAAATGTGTGAAACAGCTCCTTGCTCTCCCAGCATCAACTATGATCCAGGCTGTGAGAGTAGAGTGTCAATTTACAGCCTGGAACTCTCAGGGACTGCAAGCTACATTGAACTTCTGGCAGAGATTGAGCAGAGAAGGGACCCCCTAAAATATTACACCTCTGTAAAAGAGAAATAGAGGAAAGCAAACTTAATTGGGCAACCCAGGTTCGACATATCCTAGGTAAAATGTGTGCTAAACCTTCTCTAGAACCAAAGCAATGGAGACCAGGGCAGCAGATCCCCAAACAGGAGCTACGTGCTATTATTAACACAAAGGCTCAAGAAGAAGATAAGTATTGTCTGAGGAGCAAATCGTCCACCCAGTTATTGGCAATAGGGTGGTCTAAAGATCATATGTTCCCCTACATTGAGAGCATGCCTAATCTTAAGCTTAGAAATGCGGTATTGTAATTTAGAGTTGGCCTGAACCCATGTAATGCAGACAGGAAGATAAAAACCGCAATGACAAATGAGCAGGGTCTGTGTTCATGTGGGCTACAGGTAAAATGCAGTGGCCCACATATTTTGCTGGACTGTTTGTGGTTTCTAGAAGAACAGAAGGATTTTTTTTAAAACCTCTTTTTATTACTTATAAAATTGATAATAGGAATCGTTGATAAACCTGAGATTTTTAAATGTTGTATGTGCAATAGGAAGATTTTTTACTGCAATACAGGAGTACTTGAAAGAATTGGTAATATAATCTAAAATGTGGCAGATGTTGGTTATTCACTCAGCTCTGGCACTGAGGAGATAGTCACTCACTTTTGTCATTCACTCTGCTGTGCCAGTGAGGGGGCGGTCACTCAATCTGCTGTGGCATTCATGCTTTGGTTGTTAACCCTGGCTGTTCAGTCCACTCTGCGGTGCCAGTGAGGGGGTTTGACTTTTGATACCCAGACACCTCAGTGCCCAGGAGGCTGAGGGATGTATTGCACTCTGCTGTGCCAGTCCATGCCCAGGAGGCTGCCACAGATGTTGCCAGCAGTGGGTGCTGAGGAGAGAAAGTGCTCAGATGGTTGATGGCAGAATGAAGCACCTTTCTGTACGGCTCCCATAACTGACCAACCTCAGGCGCTGCTGTCCTGGAGCCTTTCTGAGTCATGCCCTGATGTGTGCACAGTGTGTGCACTGTTGTGCTTAATGCACCGGTGACTGCCAAGTGGCCTCAGGTGATTAGAAATTTGCACCAGGAGTCCATGGATTTTTAGTGAGCAGCACCTTTCGCTCGCTTGGTGCACATCACACCTTCCGGGTAGAGCTCAAGCTGGCCATCTCCTCGCTTCTCACCGCAAGTTTAGGGCAGTCGATGGGGGGGGGTCCTGCGAGCATCTTCTTTGAATCTGACATTGTTCAATGCCTATCTGAGTCCTCTGCCTTGCCTGATTAGCTCACTTGACTCCACTTTTATCGATTAGGCTGACGATACTCGCCTTGTTTAAATATTCGATCACTCTGCGCCGTCTTCGCTTGAACGCTTTCACAGCGTTATTTGTGGTTTCTCCACCTGGCTTTGCGCGAATTCGCTAAAATCTAATCACGATAAAAATGAAATATGTTGTTCTGTAGGCGACCGTTCCTTGGCATTACCAGCAAACCTTTATAGGATAACCCCGGCCCTCGTCCTCCTATGACAGTGTCTGCAATCCCGGTGTTCAGGTAGGGGCGGCCTTAGGCATGTGCAAGCTTGACACCTTTGGTTTTTCTTTGTGCACCTGCCCAGGGCCACCAAACCCCAGGGGCCACCACGCCAATATATTTAATTAATATAATAATACTCTGAGGATGGATACATATTTGCTTGGGGGCCCCTGACCTCCACTCCCTCTTCACTGGCCTCCCGCTCCGCCTCGCCAGAACCAACTACTAACCCTGAAAGTGGGGAGAGGATGTTGGGTAATGCCCAAGCTGCCGACTTGTGAGCTGGGGAACCAAGTTTGAGTCTCGGCGAGGGCTCCACAGGATTCTGGGCAAATTCCTCAATCTCCCCGTGCCTACCATATATGAATGTGTCCTTCACTGGTGTCATAAAAAGCACTGTTTTTGATGATTAAGTGCTGGTGCAGAGCACTGGAAATCACCAGCTCAAATTAAGCACGGCTTTCCAGTACAAGATTCTATTACTAGACAGACTCAAAACAAGGCCTCCACTCATTGGGTGTGCGTTTGCATTTCAGCAATGCTTGAACACCTGCTACAAAGTGTTGGTGCTTTTCGATGCAAAGCTCGGCCTTGCATTTTAGCAGATCAAGTTTAGTATTAAAAGCTACAATTTGCACTGACCTGCCCAAGTCATAACCAGGGCCACTGGAATTATGCGATTGTGCCGCTGTAGCGATTTTTGCATAATTATAGATTTGCCGGATTTGCCACATAATCCACAATCTGCTGCATAATCTGCAGATTTTAACCCCCCAAAAATGTTGTCTCTGGCTCAAACAGTTCAAAAGTTACTAAAAATGCAGTGAGCCATGTTGCTGTGCATTGTTAGGCCCTATGCAAAGCTTTCTGTTGCTTATTGCTATATTTGGGTGTTAAACTGGTTCTAAAGAGCTGCAACTAATGTCCAGATAGTGTCAACAAGTTTTAAAATGTGGAAACAATGAAGTAATACTATAACCAAATGTGTCTCATTATGCTGCATAATTTGCTTTTTCTTGCCGCATAATTTACTCATGTGTGACAGATAATGTCGCCTTCTCCTGCCACATAATTCCAGTGGCCCTGGTAATAACCCCTTTGACACGAAGCAGCACAAAGCTCCATTTGAACTCCGAAAAGGCACCTTTCTAGCACCAAATCTGATTTGTGCTTGAAAGTGTATGCCTCTGCGTCGCTTTTGTCACTTTGCCTAATACAAACCTGAGTCAGTCTGGGCCATGGGGTATCAGTGATACCAGAGCTGCTCTGAGTAGGTTGTCTTGTTACCTGAGCATAGGTAGCTCTGATACTTAAAGGCAACGCCTCTGAGAGCAAGAGAGTGCTGCTGTTTGTAAACCCAGATGTGCAGTGTGTGTAACACTCTCTTCTGTCTAGACTCTAGGCTACAGGAACCTCTTTTAAGGTGAGCCACGCTCTCTAAAGGTAAAACCCCCCGCCCCCCCCCCCCCCCTCAAGGCAGGTCTGGTGGCTCAGTGGACTAATGCGTCCACTGCAGGGGCCTGTGTTCGACCTCATGGTCACAGACTCGAATCCCAGCGGGTCCACTCAGCCTTTCATCCATCTGAGGTCGATAAAATGAGTACCATTGAGTTGGGGTACAATAAACATCTGTCATTCAGAGCCAAGATACCTACGGGTGAATGTGCGCTTTACAAATACAGATGTTATGCTGCAGCTCTTCTGAGAGGCCTGAGCACCAACCTCTCTGTCGCCAGATGTTTCCTCCGTCTAAAGCCACATCCAGAGTCTGGGTAAACTTCCAATGCTTGTTGTAAGATGTGAGGCCTCAGCAGCAGGTGCTGAACCTGCAGATCTATGTAATTACCAGTGGTGCTCCGCGGCGGGCATCTGCTGGCGGTGTCAATTACTTGTGTTTCGGTGCCTAGCTCCGTGACGCTGCTTCGAGGCAACTTTCGTGAAGATTGCCTGCCTCCTGCCCTCTGGTTTGGCGTTGACGTGTTATGACAGGGAGCCTCAAAAGAAAAACAGTTTCCATGGCAACCCGTGACTTGCAGAGCAGCTGGTCCTTAAAGCACCTTTGAATGGTGTTTTTCTTTTTCAGGTGAGTGGTTGAGAGACTTTCCTGACCTTTGAGGGCTGGAGCGTTGCATTGTTGTGTGTATGTTGTGGCTCAGTGGGTGAAGGCTCCTGGAGCGGAGATGCGTGTGTGACCTTTAAACCGGAAGTACCAATCAGGACTGACTCCACCCTTCAGCCTTCTAAAACTGATAGCTAAGTAAATAAATAGATGTTATCCGGGCTGCACTTATACAAACCATTAAGATACAAGATGTAACCAGTCGGCCCCAAAGCAAGAGTGACTCTGATTAAACATTACTGGGAACAATATATCAGTCCTGTGTCTACAATATACTCTTGAGTCCTGCCTCGTTTACATTCATCACAAATCCCAGGCACACCAGGGAACAAAAAAAATAAAGACTAGAGTACTTAACAAGCTAATCCAGGTACCTGGCACCGAAACGAGGAAAATTAAGTTGTTTTAAATGGCTAATCACCAAAATAAACACTCATTTTACTGGGCACAGCGCCCACCTAAAAAGACACGCAAACTGGGCCACCAGATGCAGGAGTAACACTTACGCACCAGCACTTTAGTTCCAGCTCGGACAATTGCTTTTAAGATATTTTTAGCTTTAAGCAAACCCAGTGAGTCTTAACTTTTCCTTCTGTCTCCTTCTCTATAGCATATAGTAATGATAGTATATTGTAATGATTTTGATTCATTGAACAATAAAGTAAAATACGCTAATAAACTGATAGCAGAGAGCATTGCGTCAGTCGAACACGCAGAAGTCGAGTGTTCTGTTGCTGTTCTGCTGCTGTTTCGAGTGCACGCCCTTGCAGTTTGCCTGTGGAAGCAGGGCAGAGCCACTTCTGTTTCATGAAAATGGTTATATTCACTTATATGTATATACTTGCATCCCTAGCTGCCCTGCGTGACACCATTAGCCAGCCCTCTGTGTCATCCATCCACAGTTTACATGCTCTACTGCCATGTGTGACACCTACAGACAGCCCTCTGTTTCATCCCACTGCAATTTACATGCTTAGGTGCCGTGCATTACAACTGTATCCAGTCCTCTGTTTAATCCTACTGCAGTTTACATGCTTCACGGCTATGCGTGATGCTATTACCCAACTCTTTGTTCCATCCCACAACAGTCTACATGCTTAGCTGCACTGCGTGACACCGTTAGCCAGTCCTCTGTTTCATCCCACTGCAGTCTACATGCTTAGCAGCCATGCGTGACACCTTGAGCCAGCCCTCTGTTTCATCCCACTGCTGTTTACATGCTTAGCGGCCGTGCATGACCCCTTTAGCCAGCCCTCTGTTTCATCTGTCCGCGGTTTACATGCTTAGCAGCCATGCGTGACACCGTTCGCCAGTCCTCTGTTTCATCCCACTGCTGTTTACATGCTTAGCAGCCATGCATGACACCTTTAGCCAGTCCTATGTACCATCTCTCTGCGGTTTACATGCTTAGCGGCCGTGCATGACACCTGGAGCCAGCCCTCTGTTTCATATCTCTGCGGTTTACATGCTTAGTAGCCATACATGACACCTTGAGCCAGCCCTCTGTTTCATCTCTCTTCGGTTTACATATTTAGCAGCCATGCATGACACCTTTAGCCAGTCCTCTGTTTCATCTCTCCCTTGTTTACATGCTTAGCGGCCGTGCATGACACCTTTAGCCAGTCCTCTGTTTCAACTCTCCGTTGTTTACATGCTTAGCAGCCATGCATGACACCTTTAGCCAGCCCCCTGTTTCATCTATCCGCGGTTTACATGCTTAGCAGCCATGCATGACACCTTTAGCCAGCCCTCTGTTTCATCTCCTGCCGCGGTTTACATGCTAAGCAGCCATGCATGACACCTTTAGCCAGTCCTCTGTTTCATCTCTCCTTTGTTTACATGCTTAGCAGCCATGCATGAAACCTTTAGCCAGTCCTCTGTTTCATCTCTCTGCAGTTTACATGCTTAGCAGCCATGCATGACACCTTGAGCCAGCCCTCTGTTTCATCTCTCTGCAGTTTACATGCTTAGCAGCTGTGCATGACACCTTTACCCAGCCCTCTGTTTCATCTCTCTGCAGTTTACATGCTTAGCAGCCATGCATGACACCTTGAGCCAGCCCTCTGTTTCATCTCTCAGTGGTTTACATGCTTAGCAGCCATGCATGACACCTTTAGCCAGTCCTTTGTTCCATCTCTCTGCGGTTTACATGCTTAGCAGCCATGCAGGACGCCTTTAGCCAGTCCTCTGTTTCATCTCTCCGTTGTTTACATGCTTAGCAGCCATGCATGACACCTTTAGCCAGTCCTCTGTTCCATCTCTCTGCGGTTTACATGCTTAGCAGCCATGCAGGACACCTTTAGCCAGTCCTCTGTTTCATCTCTCCGTTGTTTACATGCTTAGCAGCCATGCATGCCACCTTTAGCCAGTCCTCTGTTTCATCTCTCCGTTGTTTACATGCTTAGCAGCCATGCATGACACCTTTAGCCAGTCCTCTGTTTCATCTATCGGCAGTTTACATGCATAGCAGCCATGCATGACACCTTTAGCCAGCCCTCTGTTTCATCTCTCAGTGGTTTACATGCTTAGCAGCCATGCATGACACCTTTAGCCAGTCCTCTGTTTCAACTCTCCGTTGTTTACATGCTTAGCAGCCATGCATGACACCTTTAGCCAGCCCTCTGTTTCATCTCTCCACGGTTTACATGCTTAGCAGCCATGCATGACACCTTTAGCCAGTCCTCTGTTCCATCTCTTTGTGGTTTACATGCTTAGCAGCCATGCAGGACGCCTTTAGCCAGTCCTCTGTTTCATCTCTCTGTTGTTTACATGCTTAGCAGCCATGCAGGACGCCTTTAGCCAGTCCTCTGTTTCATCTCTCCGTTGTTTACATGCTTAGCAGCCATGCAGGACGCCTTTAGCCAGTCCTCTGTTTCATCTCTCCGTTGTTTACATGCTTATCAGCCATGCATGACACCTTTAGCCAGTCCTCGGTTTCATCTCTCCACGGTTTACTTGCTTAGCAGCCATGCAGGACGCCTTTAGCCAGTCCTCTCTTTCAACTCTCCGTTGTTTACATGCTTAGCAGCCATGCATGACACCTTTAGCCAGTCCTCTGTTTCATCTCTCCGTTGTTTACATGTTTAGCAGCCATGCAGGACGCCTTTAGCCAGTCCTCGGTTTCATCTCTCTGTGGTTTACATGATTAGCAGCCATGCACGACAACTTTAGCCAGTCCTCGGTTTCATCTCTCCACGGTTTACATGATTAGCCGCCATGCAGGACACCTTTAGCCAGTCCTCTGTTTCATCTTTCCGTTGTTTACATGCTTAGCAGCAATGCATGACACCTTTAGCCAGTCCTCGGTTTCATCTCTCCACGGTTTACATGCTTAGCAGCCATGCAGGACGCCTTTAGCCAGTCCTTTGTTTCATCTCTCCGTTGTTTACATGCTTAGCAGCCATGCATGACACCTTTAGCCAGTCCTCTGTTTCATCTCTCCGTTGTTTACATGCTTAGCAGCCATGCATGACACCTTTAGCCAGTCCTCTGTTTCATCTCTCCGTTGTTTACATGTTTAGCAGCCATGCAGGACGCCTTTAGCCAGTCCTCGGTTTCATCTCTCTGTGGTTTACATGATTAGCAGCCATGCACGACAACTTTAGCCAGTCCTCGGTTTCAGCTCTCCACGGTTTACATGATTAGCCGCCATGCAGGACACCTTTAGCCAGTCCTCTGTTTCCTCTTTCCGTTGTTTACATGCTTAGCAGCAATGCATGACACCTTTAGCCAGTCCTCGGTTTCATCTCTCCACGGTTTACATGCTTAGCAGCCATGCAGGACGCCTTTAGCCAGTCCTTTGTTTCATCTCTCCGTTGTTTACATGCTTAGCAGCCATGCATGACACCTTTAGCCAGTCCTCTGTTTCATCTCTCCGTTGTTTACATGCTTAGCAGCCATGCATGACACCTTTAGCCAGTCCTCTGTTTCATCTCTCCGTTGTTTACATGCTTAGGAGCCATGCAGGACGCCTTTAGCCAGTCCTCTGTTTCATCTCTACGCGGTTTACATGCTTAGCAGCCATGCAGGATGCCTTTAGCCAGTCCTCTGTTTCATCTCTCCGCAGTTTACATGCTTAGCGGCCGTACAGGATGCCTTTATCCAGTCCTCTGTACCATCTCTCTGCGGTTTACATGCTTAGCGGCCATGCATGACCCCTTTAGCCAGCCTTCTGTTTCATCTCTCTGCGGTTTACATGCTTAGCAGCCATGCAGGACGCCTTTAGCCAGTCCTCTGTTTCATCTCTCCGCGGTTTACATGCTTAGCAGCCATGCACGACACCTTTAGCCAGCATTCTGTTTAATCTCTCGGCGGTTTACATGCTTAGCTGCCGTGCGCGACACCTTCAGTTTCATCCCACCGCAGTTTACATGCTCTGCTGCCATGCCTGACACATTTAGCCAGCCCTCTGTTTCATCCCACTGCAGTTTACATGCTTAGCTGACCTGCGTGTTGCCTTTAGCCAGTCCTCTGTATCATGCCACATGTTTAGCTGCCTTGCGTGACACCTTTAGCTACAACCCACCACAGTTTACATGCTTAAAGGCCGTGATTGACGCCATTTTGTGATTCTCTGTTTAATCCCACCGCAGTTTACATGCTAAACTGCCGTGTATGACACCTTTAGTCAGTCCTCTGTCTCATCACACTGCAGTATACATGCTTTGCTGACCTGTATTGTATGACATTGCTGACCTGTGATTGTATGACACATTTATCCAGCCCTTTGTTTTCATCCCACTGCAGTTTACATGCTAAGCTGACCCGTATGACACTTTTATCCAGCCCTTTGTTCCATCCCACTGCAGTTTACATGCTAAGCTGACCTGTATGACACATTTATCCAGCCCTTTGTTTCATCCGACTGCAGTTTACATGCTTTGGCCTCGGAGGGCGGAACCGTAGTTCCAGAATGCGAGGCTCGGTTAGTGAAATAGCGCAGACTGGCGGAGGTGTCACTCCTAGGCTTGCATCATCACGCGTGACTCTGAGCTTCTGGCAGTGATGTTCCTGGGCTCAGGACACTGAACTCCTCAGGCCTCAGTAGGTCTTGCGCGTTTGAGAGGACAAGCCTGTAGGCAGGGAGGTGGGGAGAAGAAAGGGCGTGGCCACGGAGATGCGTCAACCTTGGTCGAGGGTGGACCTGTGCCTTTCTAACCTGCAGGCTGGGGGTCTGTTTCACCCTTCCAACTCCTCGAGGGTCAGCACAGGTCGATCATGGCTTTACCCATGCCAGATGTCAGCCTACATGTAAATGAGGTTCCTTCAGATTCATTGTATGCGAAATCGAACGGATAGCATTTGTGTAGCGCTTTAAGCCACTACTGGGCACTGCGGAGAGTAAGATGTCCATGGGGTGTCAGTGAGTCACAGGTAATGAGATGTCCCTGGGGCGTCAGTGAGTCACACATAATGAGATGTTCATGGGGTGTCAGAAAGTCATAGATAATGAGATGTCCCTGGGGCGTCAATGAGTCACAGATAATGAGATGTTAATGGGGTGTCAGTGAGCTGCTTAGACTGAGATGTCCCTGGGGTGTCAGTGAGTCACAGATAATGAGATGTTAATGGGGTGTCAGTGAGCTGCTTAGACTGAGATGTCCCTGGGGTATCAGTGAGTCACAGATAATGAGATGTCCCTGGGGTGTCAGTGAGTCACAGATAATGAGATGTCTCTGGGGTGTCAGTGAGTCACAGATAATGAGATTCTCATGGGGTGTCAGTAAGTCACAGATAATGAGATGTCCATGGGGTGTCAGTGAGTCACAGATAATGAGATGTCCCTGGGGTGTCAGTGAGTCACAGATAATGAGATGTCCATGGGGTGTCAGTGAGTCACAGTTAATGAGATGTCCCTGGGGTGTCAGTGAGTCACAGATAATGAGATGTCCATGGGGTGTCAGTGAGTCACAGATAATGAGAGGTCCCTGGGACGTCAGTGAGTCACAGATAATGAGATGTCCCTGGGACGTCAGTGAGTCACAGATAATGAGAGGTCCCTGGGACGTCAGTGAGTCACAGATAATGAGATGTCCCTGGTGTGTCAGTGAGTCACGGATAATGAGATGTCCATGGGATGTCAGTGAGTCACAGACACTGAGATCTCCATGGGGTGTCAGTGAGTCACAGATAATGAGAGGTCCCTGGGACGTCAGTGAGTCTCAGATAATGTGATGTCCCTGGTGTGTCAGTGAGTCACAGATAATGAGATGTCCATGGGGTGTCAGTAAGTCACAGATAATGAGATGTCCATGGGGTGTCAGTAAGTCACAGATAATGAGATGTCCATGGGGTGTCAGTGAGTCACAGAAAATGAGATGTCCCTGGGGCGTCAGTGAGTCACAGATAATGAGATGTTCATGGGGTGTCAGTGAGCTGCTTAGACTGAGATGTCCCTGGGGTGTCAGTGAGTCACAGATAATGAGATGTCCATGGGGTGTCAGTGAGTCACAGATAATGAGATGTCCATGGGGTGTCAGTGAGTCACAGATAATGAGATGTCCATGGGGTGTCAGTGAGTCACATATAATGAGATGTCCCTGGGACGTCAGTGAGTCACAGATAATGAGATGTCCATGGGGTGTCAGTGAGTCGCAGATAATGAGATGTCCCTGGGACGTCAGTGAGTCACAGATAATGAGATGTCCATGGGGTGTCAGTGAGTTGCAGATAATGAGATGTCCATGGGGTGTCAGTGAGTTGCAGATAATGAGATGTCCCTGGGGCGTCAGTGAGTCACAGATAATGAGATGTCCATGGGGTGTCAGTGAGTCACAGATAATGAGATGTCCATGGGGTGTCAGTGAGTCACAGTTAATGAGATGTCCCTGGGGTGTCAGTGAGTCACAGATAATGAGAGGTCCCTGGGACGTCAGTGAGTCACAGATAATGAGATGTCCATCGGGTGTCAGTAAGTCACAGATAATGAGATGTCCATGGGGTGTCAGTGAGTCACGGACACTGAGATCTCCATGGGGCGTCAGTGAGTCACAGATAATGAGATGTCTCTGGTGTGTCAGTGAGTCACAGATAATGAGAGGTCCCTGGGACGTCAGTGGGTCACAGATAATGAGATGTCCCTGGGGCGTCAGTGAGTCACGGATATTGAGATCTCCATGGGGTGTCAGTGAGTCACAGACACTGAGATCTCCATGGGGTGTCAGTGAGTCACAGATAATGAGAGGTCCCTGGGACGTCAGTGAGTCACAGATAATGAGATGTCCCTGGGGCGTCAGTGAGTCACAGATAATGAGATGTCCCTGGGGTGTCAGTGAGTCACAGACACTGAGATCTCCATGGGGTGTCAGTGAGTCACAGATAATGAGATGTCCCTGGGACGTCAGTGAGTCACAGATAATGAGAGGTCCCTGGGACGTCAGTGAGTCACAGATAATGAGATGTCTCTGGGACTTCAGTGAGTCACAGATAATGAGAGGTCCATGGGGTGTCAGTGAGTCACAGATAATGAGATGTCCCTGGGACATCAGTGAGTCACAGATAATGAGATGTCCCTGGGACGTCAGTGAGTCACAGATAATGAGAGGTCCATGGGGTGTCAGTGAGTCACAGACACTGAGATCTCCATGGGGTGTCAGTGAGTCACAGATAATGAGATGTCCATGGGGTGTCAGTGAGTCACATATAATGAGATGTCCCTGGGACGTCAGTGAGTCACAGATAATGAGATGTCCATGGGGTGTCAGTGAGTCACAGATATTGAGATGTCCCTGGGACGTCAGTGAGTCACAGATAATGAGATGTCCCTGGGACGTCAGTGAGTCACAGATAATGAGATGTCCATGGGGTGTCAGTGAGTCACAGATATTGAGATGTCCCTGGGACGTCAGTGAGTCACAGATAATGAGATGTCTCTGGGACGTCAGTGAGTCACAGATAATGAGAGGTCCATGGGGTGTCAGTGAGTCACAGACACTGAGATCTCCATGGGGTGTCAGTGAGTCACAGATAATGAGATGTCCATGGGGTGTCAGTGAGTCACATATAATGAGATGTCCCTGGGACGTCAGTGAGTCACAGATAATGAGATGTCCATGGGGTGTCAGTGAGTCACATATAATGAGATGTCCCTGGGACGTCAGTGAGCCACAGATAATGAGAGGTCCATGGGGTGTCAGTGAGTCACAGATAATGAGATGTCCATGGGGTGTCAGTGAGTCACATATAATGAGATGTCCCTGGGACGTCAGTGAGTCACAGATAATGAGATGTCCATGGGGTGTCAGTGAGTCACATATAATGAGATGTCCCTGGGACGTCAGTGAGTCACAGATAATGAGATGTCCCTGGGGCGTCAGTGAGTCACAGATAATGAGATGTCCATAGGGTGTCGGTGAGCTCCGGGGACACACACACTCGGTTGTCACCCTTTTCCCTCCCTACATTTGAGTAGAACGAAGTTTAAACCAGAGTGGTGAGTTATATCTGACCTCTTGTTTGGACTTCAGTCTTTGTCATAAGTTACTGACAGGGTGGCCGTGGCCTGGACTGGTCAGGGGTGGCCGCTACTTGTAAATTAATCTCTGCTGACGAGTGTGCTATTTGTTGAAACAATATTATAACCGTAAATATCTTATTGAGTGCTTTCGTTTTACTTATGCAATTTATACATAAATGTATGTTTTTTTTAACCCGTTCACAGCCATTGTGTCTTTTCTTAAAATAAAATAAAAAAGAAACTTGATTAAAAAAATTTCTTCTTTCTCCTTCCCCATGTGTTCTCCACCCAGTACCATGTAAATATGCTCTTTATTTTCAATAAAAAATTACAGAAATAAAAAAAAAAAAAAAAAAAAAGAGTCTGGGGCGTTTCAATGAACATTACTAGATAATTAGCGAAAGCTACTGGCTGCTAACCCTAAGGGAACTAACACATGTTTGAGATTAGCAGAGCGTTTGCTTCCTTGGTTTAATCACAGGGGTTAGAAAACATTGCGGCCAAAGTAATCCAAAAAATCCTTCCGGGATCCCGGCTTCCCCATGTGATCCACTCGTGTGACCTTGGGTAGCTCAGTTCAGCTCAGATCCCTTTTTGCCAAGAGTGGGTGTGTGCATACCAGGAGGAACGCGACTGGGATGGAATGAGGTCATAACTGCTGATGCAGGTTGTTAAAAAGAAAGGAAGATATTTCCACTAAAAGGAGATTTTATATGTTTTTCCAACAGTTGCAGTCGCGGTTGGAGCCGGCCGAGGGGTGACCGCTCTCTCCGGGCGGCTGGTGCCCGTCAGAGTCCGGGAGTCGTGCCAGCGGGCGTGTGGGGCTCTCCCTTCCCTGGTCCTTGGCGTGGGCACAGCGCAGGTTTGTGATTCGTGTTATTTTCAGCTTGTAACACACTGTTGTGGCCCCACGCCCAGGGTCCTAGTGAAGACATCTGTGAGAGCTATAGCTCCTCCTGCCCCTCGCAAGGCTGCCAGGCGCTCGTGTGTAGTGCTTGGAGGCCAATGGGACAGTCTATAGCAGAGGTCTACAAACTTGTTGATGCCGTGACCCTACTGTCAAAACTTTTTAAGTGTAAGGACCCCCTCCTGACAAAAATGTCTACAACTTGGTCCTCCTCATCATTGCCAACTATCGACAACCATAAACCCTCACAATTCTCACAGCAAATCATTTTTACATTGGGGAAATAAAGTAAAGTGTTTAGCAAACCACTTGCGTGTTCGCTCTTTCTATGTGGCTGCATTCTGCAGCTCACATAGAAAGAGGAAAGCCCCTCTCAGGATTCTTTTTTGCAGCAAGGTGCCCCTTCCTGCACAAATTCAATCTGGCCGATGTTGGCGTTAGGCAGCAATGTGTGCGCCAACGCAGCTGGAAAGGAAAGGAATGCACCATATTTCAGAAATTAGGTTCATTCCTTCCCTTTCACATTGGCATAGGGCAGCGCTGCAAGAAGACTCGCGGCGCTGCCCTATGCCAATGCCTCATAAATGAGGCTCCATGTTTTAGCCACACCTTTCACCACGCCCTCCCACTCACTAGCTGTGATGGATCAAACCCAGATCTGTTGACTGGGTGTGAGTGTTTCATTGGTTCAGATGCTCCGTCCATCACCACCCCCTTTTGTACCGCTTTTGGCCGCCATAAGTGTGGCAGGGTATGCTCAGACGTGAGTCCCTTGCTCACTTTGCCTCTGGATTCAAGCAAGCCGGGCTGAAGACGGCTGAAATGCCAGAAACCGGTCCTCGGAAGCTTGTTTCCGGGCCAGGGAAGGCATGGCTTGGCAGTTCGGGCTGGACTGTCCCATGAGGCACAGGGTCAGACTGATTTGCATATAGCCATGTCTGAACTGGGGTGGCAGATTGGGCTAAAGAACGGTGATGGATTAAACCCAGATCTTTTGACTGGGTGTGAGTGTTTGATTGATTCAGATGCTCCGTCCATCACCACCCCCTTTTGTACCGCTTTTGGCCGCCATAAGTGTGGCAGGGTATGCTCAGACGTGAGTCCCTTGCTCACTTTGCCTCTGGATTCAAGCAAGCCGGGCTGAAGACGGCTGAAATGCCAGAAACCGGTCCTCGGAAGCTTGTTTCCGGGCCAGGGAAGGCATGGCTTGGCAGTTCGGGCTGGACTGTCCCATGAGGCACAGGGTCAGACTGATTTGCATATAGCCATGTCTGAACTGGGGTGGCAGAGTGGGCTAAAGAACGGTGATGGATTACACCCAGATCTGTGCACTGGGCGTGAGTATTTGATTGGTTCAGATGCTCTGTCCATCACCACCCCCTTTTGTATAGCTGCAGAATGCAGCCACATAGAAAGAGAAACACGCATAGAAAAAGGAAAAACAAGGAGAAATTAAAACATTTCACCTCGTTACGCCTGCTATAAGGATGCATAAGGTTTTGCCCCAGGTTTACATGCTTTTACAAATGTGGGGCAACGTCAAAATCCATGGGTGTTGCGTGGGAACACCCACTGCATTGCCCATGGAACGCCTACTTGACATAGTAAGGCAACGCAGCGACTTTCACTGTTTTGTCTTACTCCATATCTATGATGTCATGCAAAGCCATGCAGGGTGACTTTGCGTCGCCTCATAGATATGATTGAGACGCCTGTGCTGCCAAAGCTACAAAAACGTGATGCTCCGGCAGCGCAAGCCTCTCATAGATCAGCCCCACAATATTTTGTTACTTTTTTAGCTCTTGTATCATCAGGTAGCTACATATAAAATAATGGGTAGCTTAAATGAAAAATAAATGTACTCAATGGGAAATGCACTGTAGTATCGGGTCTGGTGGCTCAGTGGACTAATGCGTCTACTGCAGGGGCCTGTGTTCGACCTCATGGTCACAGGTTCAAATCCCGGTGGGTCCACTCAGCCTTTCATCCATCTGAGGTCGATAAAATGAGTACCATTGAGTTGGGTAACAATGAACATCTGTTATTCAGCACCAAGATGCTCGTAGTGGTGAACATGCGCTTTACAAATACACATGTTATGTTATGTTTTATTAAACCTCTATTATTTAATGCACTGCAAAGGTCTGTGTGTCACCAGATACACACAGAATTACATTTGGTTGGCGCAGTGGAGAATAGTGACTTGTATATTTTTAGTACTATGAGTCACAGCCTGTGACAGAAGGCACAGTAAATGTGTAAGTCATTATTTTATAATTGTAAATGTAAAAAATGTAAATTGATACTTATATAGCGCACTACTCACCCGCAAGGGTCTCAAGGCGCTTGTACGAATACCGCTGTGGAACCCATCCTGGCTTTCCCTGTGAGGTGTCCACTCCTGGGCACCCCCAAGGTGGAGGCCAGGCATCCTTAGCGTTGTGGGGCCCGTTGTGGAGATTAAGCAAGCTATTGCCCAGAGTTGCAGAGTGGGACTCCATGATTGGAATAGGCACCGAGGCGAGAATTATCAGGTCCATGGAATTTTGAGCCCAAGACCCGCCGAGGCGGGGAATTGAACCCTGGTCCCGGGCTAGACCTCTGCATCAGGGTCTGCCGCTCTAACCATTGAGCCACACTTCTCCACTAATAAAACACCTGTAATATAGAGTGCTACAAACTGTGCAAATAGTTTTAGGATAAAATGGAGCTTCCAAAATGTAGATTTGAGTAATGTAAGACCATATGTTATGTTGTTTTTTTTTTGCATAACTGTCCCTTCAACTCCTCCCCATGGGTACTAAGCACTGTGTAAATACAGTTATGGTTAAAAGCATGCACTTCACAGCCCAGTTGTTAACTCTTTGCACCACCATGCAAAAAAAAAAACCCACATCTTCGCCATCACAATGCTTGGAGTGATTCAAGCAATTCAAGCCAGAACCACTCCCAAGCACCCTTCACATTTACAGATTCATTCCTAGCGCACATTTGCATGTCACTCAGGCAAATAGTCCCCCTGGCATGAAGACTTGCTTGAAGGGTTGTTTCACCAGCCTCTTACTTTTACAGCACATGAGACTCGATGTATCTTCAGCCAAAGCATTTTAACCCCTTCCACGCTGATGACGAGCTGGGCTCGTCATGAGGTAGCCTCCTGCTACGCTGATGACGAGCCCAGCTCGTCACGTAAAATGCGCTTTTGCAAATCGCCGCATACGGGCGGAATTCTGCCCACACGCATGCGGTTAATGATCAGAATGAAGGGTCCGGGTGGTTATCGTTGTCCAAAACGATAAGCACATTTTGTATTCAGGCAGAAGTTTCGTCTGGAAATGCGCGACCCCCTTCCCAGGACTCTACGGCCCCCCTGGAGGTCGTGCCCCACAGATTGAAGACGGCTGGTCTATTGTATTGTTTTAGTTCTTGTATAGCACCTTTCATACCTTGCAAAGCCCAAAGCGTCTGATTTCATTATTTGTATAGCGCTTCATTCGCCTGGTGAGGATGTGGAGCGCCCCCAGCTTGCTTTTGTTTGGATTTGGGGTCCCGGACATCCTTCGTGGTGCATGGTTAAACAGTGTTGTTTGTAGGTTGGCCTACATGGGCCTAGTTGAGTGAGGCGCATCAGGTTTGCACGCTGTGGTGCAAGCACGGTACGCATGATGTCACTGTGCACAAGTGCGGCGTGCAACGAGAGTGTATGAATCGGCACCGTTGTGACGCACGTACTTCTGGTGAACATCATCCAATGTACGGCCAGCCACAGATGTGCAAGCAATGGTTGGGTCCACCCTGAGGTGTCAAAAGAGACACCCGCTGGTGGCGGTCTTAATCCATCAGAGTTGTGGGATATAGAATCCACCCAGGTGCAACAGAGAACCACCCCGATGAAGGTACTGAGGGCAACCCGATGAAGGTACTGAGGGCAACCCGATGAAGGTACTGAGGGCAACCCGATGAAGGTACTGAGGGTCAACCCGATGAAGGTACTGAGGGTCAACCCGATGAAGGTACTGAGGGTCAACCCGATGAAGGTACTGAGGTTCAACCCGATGAAAGTACTGAGGGCCAACCTAATGAAGGTACTATTAAACCACTAGGTTAGTGCTATACTACACCGACCCAGAAGCTGCAGAGAGCCCAACCGATAAAGCCCTTTTAAACCCCCCAAGAGAGCTTTTTGTGGTGCACACGAGGAGCGACACACGGCACACCCTTTTGGAGGTGCTGAACAATCATACTTTTTTATATATATTTGAGGCTCAGCATGCATTGTGATAGATAACGATTAATAATGACATCAGGAGCGAAACACGTGTCGGGCTCAGTGCACAAGAATTCAGAATAAATCTCAAGGAGCCGACGGCTGTCATTTAGCAGGGGGTCATCTTTCTTGGGCCGCGAGACAGCAATGCTTCATTTGGGGTCTTCCCTGACTGACCCAAGGTACCCTGGTGAGCAGCTTCCCTCCTGTCTATCCTCTTTCTAGGTGCAAACAAAAAGAGGGAGCCCCGTTTCCAAAACTCCCCCTCTTATGGTCATTGCTGGACGCGGGCAGAGTCGGTGGATAATCTGCAGCTCAGCTCCCAAAAGACAGCTCCATCACCAGTGAGTGAGTCACTGGGAGAAGCCCTTGGCTCGCCTGCTGGTTCCAAGATTCATCCCCCGCAGGCAACTAGGTCTTAAGTTTCATCCTCTGCATTCTTAAACATCACACATTTGTGCTTGGAACACACATGTTTAGGGCAAAGCCTAGCAGAAAGCGCAGCTGTCTGGTTTGCTAGAGACATCTTGGGGACCTTCGGAAAGCCTCCTTGGGAATGCCCTCTGCCTGGTGCTTACCATTGGCTTTGTGGTTTCTCTGGCTTTCTATTTGCTGGCTTCATTTGTTTGAGGCTGTCCAGCTTAAGTTCCTCCCTCCCAAGCAGCAAAGTCTTTTCAGACCAACTCCCCTTGTATTTTTCCATCAGTGCTCCTTTCTGTAAACATTACTGTAAGTCTAGTTCTCATCTTGCCACATTTTCTGTGCATTCCCAGAGAGAGGTCTAATGTCAGACTCTGTCTTCAGGGAAGCTTGGTGTTCACTTTTCTTCCTCGGACTTCAAGGTAAGTAGATTTGTGTGACAATATATATAAATATATTCAGCTTCAAGATGTGTCCATCAGTTGAGTCTCTCTTTCCAGCAGCAGCAAGAGAACTCTCTTTCCATGGTTTGGACGGATACCGCTTACAGCCATCAACATCGTCCGTGTAGGTTTGCCTGACGCGTTTCTGATGGACACATCTTGGAGCTAAAAATATATAAATATATATATATATATATATATATATATATTATTCTTATGTCCCGTTACCTGTACCCTAAGAAAACAATCTTTCTTTACCTCTACCCATCCTGATTCCTAAAAAAAAAAAAAATACTTCCCTTTATATCTAGCCCTTAACCCTAAAAACATTTACCTCTACTCACACCCTCAAAAAGACCTTACCTTCTTTTACCTCTACCCATCCGTAAAACTTATTAAATCCATCTTTTACTCTTTAAATACCTATTTTTAATAAGATTAAAATAATGTAAGTTAAAAAGTACTTACCTGTGTGGTAAACTACCTATTGTAAATAAGTCAAAATAGCCTGCCTGCTACTTACATCCACTGTAGTGACCAGCCCTGTAACAACCCATGTTGTAAAAACGACATGGTATATGTTGCAGAATGACTGGAGGGGGTCTGTTGAATGGGTCTAGAGTGTATTTGTTGAAGGGGACTGGAGCAAGCCTGTTGAAGGGGGCTGGAACAAGTCTGATCGTAGTGTACAAGAGCGTGTCTGACCGAGGTGGACTGTAGCAGGTCTATTGAGGGGGGCTGGAATGGGTTATTGGAATCGGTCTGGGATGAGTCTGATGGAGAGACACTGGAGTGGGTCTTATCCTGGTGGACTCAGGGGGTCTGATCGTGGTGGACTCACGCGAGTGTATTGATAGGGGATCACAGCTTGTCTGATGGAAGGGACTGGAGCACACCTAAAGATAGTGACTGCAGCAGGTCTGTTGAAGGCAGCGTGCAATGTCATTAAAAAAAGGCAAGGGAACTGTGATTCAAGTTCAATGGGGAGGGGACAGTGAGCATGGGGGCGGGGTCAAAGGAGTGGCTAAAACAAAATATTCTGCACCTCATTTTTTGGTCTTTCACTTTCAGGTAACTGCATATTAAATAACGCACACCTTAAATGAAAAATAAATTAAAGTTACGCTAATCAGTAGGAAATTCACTATTGAAACCTTTATCAGTTAATGCAATTAGTGTAAATGTCTGTACCCAGATAGCTACAGAATTGAATCCTCATTGGTGCATTGGGGAATAGTGACTTGTATATTTCTAGAGCTGTAAGGTCCCAGCCTGTTCCAGAAAGCACTGTGAGTATGTAAGTCAATTTAAACTTGCATTACACACAGTTTAAGATAGGCTGCTACTTAGCTCTATGAAAAAAACTGCTTTCAAAATATAGATAATATTCCAAAATATAGTACTCCAAAGTAGTAGATTTCGGAGTGTACCTAGTGGAAACCATTTTTTTATAGCTGTCCATTAAAACATCAGTCAGTGGTCAGTAGATAACACCCTTCCATTACCTCTCAAAAAGAATACTTGCCTTTCAGGAAAGAACAAGTGAACTCTGTTAATTAAAGCCAACACCACCTTCCAAGCAGCCTTTACATTTGCAGATTAACCAGCTGTGCACATTTACATTTCTGTGAGGCAGCAGGCACCCTGGCAGGACGCCTTGTTTCTTGTTGAGCGGTCTGTTCCTCCCACAGCCTACCAGCACAGGAGCTGAAGATTCTCAAATAATGTCCCAGATCAGTACTCTTTTGAGTAAGAGCAGAGGTGCGACAATCGCTTTTGGCATCCCACCTCCCATGACCACCTCCTCGAATTCTCTCCCTGCCACCTGCAAAAGTACCCCTCATCTCTCTGATCATAAGATATTGCTAAACACAGTAGCCCCATAGGTCACAGCGCCCTCCTCCATAGATTGGCGCCCTGTGCGGTCGCACCAGTCGCACTGCCCTAAAGCCGGCCCGGAGAGGAGGAATGTTGTTCCTAGCAAACCACGCCCCCTTTGACTTCTGGTTGAAGGCGACTGGAGCAAGCCCTCGAGTCCTGTTATCCACGGCGAGCGGACGCTATGAATCGGGATATCATCTGAATCTGGCTGGTAACTGCACTTATGCCAACCACATGGGCTCCTTTTGAATTCGGGTTTGGACCATGGACTATTCCACCATGGAGTGACCATATAAATTCTTGCCTCATCTTGATACAGTGCAATGACTTAACGCTAAGTCAAATTTATTTGAACGTTTGGGTAAATTTGATATCATTGTCGGCATTCATTTTTACTGCTGGTTGGATCACTGTTCTTGCTCTACATCTATGAGGAGCTCCTTGTTTGTTAGATAAAATAGACTATTTATATTCCTTGGTCTGCTTATTGCATTGGACCACTTCCCTTGCTCTACATTTACGAGGAATTCCTTGCTTGTCTATAATACACTACACACTTTGGCTATTCTTACTCCTTGGTCTGCCTGTCACATGGCTCAAATATACAAACTTACTGTGCCCTGAAGAAGTCGTTTATAAGGACGAAACGCATCGGCTGTATTGTTGTTTGATCGTCCTGAACATGTTTTACATTTGTATCAAAATAAAAAGAAGAACTTTGAAGACTATGCTTGTGGACACGGATTTAAACATCTTTTTTCATTGTCTGTGTTTGGTGGTGCACCTTTGCTTTTGTTTAGACCAGAGCAGGGCGTTAAACTCCTGTTACAAAATGTAGAGGTTTTGAAGCAAGCCTTCCCTGTTCATTATGGACGAGCCAACTAAAACAGCCAGGCCTCTAGATGTATCCTGATGCGGGAGCTTCCATGCTTTCTCCTACGCTGTAGGTTTATTTAGTTAACTTAGAAACAGGTGCCCCTGCTGTGTTAGGCCTGCATGAAATGTTTGCCTTGAGCCCTGCTTAAACTTCTGGCATGCTTGAGAGCCTGTGTTATTAAATGACACAGGCAGGGGCGTAGCTTGGTTGGTAAGATTGGGGGTGGGAGACGGGGTTGGAGCTTTGGATTTTCCAACAATCGCGCTGGCATATAAAGTTAAAATACATTATAGAACTAGCATTGCAAATGAGAGGCCCTAAACGGGCAGTGGAAAAGGAGACAAATGCGGATTGATAGGGGTACTAAGTGAGAGATAACAGAAAATATACTGTAAAATAACCAACATTTTTGAAGACTTTCGAAGCAGCGGGGGAGAGAATGTGTGTGCTATTTTGTCTGTGTTCATGTGAACCTTTGTAGAGAGTGGTTTTTAGGTTAGTTCAGTGTACACCTTTTAAAAGAATGTATTTGTTGTTAAGTATTCTGGAATGTTAACAGTGCATCTATTCATTATGTACCTGCTGTCAAACTGGATTGGTCGTGGGTCTCTTGTAAGGAATTAAATCTTCTCTTTATACCTGCAAACCTTGGAGTTGCATACTTATTAAGAAGAACTTCTTACATTTATTGGCGACGATTTATTGAAGACCCACCGACCCTAGAATTCATTTAAAACCTCCACACTTATTTGGAAATAGCTGGAAATATCTTTCTTATCTGTGGATAATCTTGAAAAATATATATCTTATTGGATATCTTCACACTGCCGCGAACTTGCGATTATGGTGGTAATTGGATTTCATGTTCGGAGCTGAACATCGATTCGTTAAGACCACATCTCTTGTAAGGAATTAAATCTTCTCTTTATACCTCCAAACCTTGCAGTTGCATACTTATTTATTAAGAAGAACTTCTTACAACCTTCCTGGTAAAATCTGACAGACACCTCACCATGCCCACCTGAAAGCACCTGTACCCAACTGTTTACCATAAAATACATTTATTAGGGGGGGTGTAACACCCCAAACACCTCCTGAAGCTGCAACCCCTGAGCACTGGAGCTACCCGCACAGAAGGAAACTATTACGGCTTGCCTTGGACCTACTGTTGATCGCCAAGCCTAGGCTACAAGCTACACTCTGGGAAGGGGGTTGGGCAATCTCCAAGAGTCGATGGTTCCTTATTGCAACATGCCTTGCTGCTGCCTCCACCTTAAACACATATGAATCACCGCTTGTAGTTGAAATGAAGTCATAAGGCCCAAACCATGATAAAGGCAGAGCCGTATTCATACCAGTAAGAGATAACTCTCTTGCGCCGACATGTTATGATAGTGTGGGATCTGCAAACTCTTACCAAGTATCCTGTAGCTTTAAAGCAGACAAGAGCTCAGAGCAGTATTGGGTGCAGTTGTTGCTCAGATATGAATTTACCTTAAAGAAATGAAAAGACAATACCCTTTTGGTGAAACAGGAACAAGTTAGTTTAATTCGACGCAGGTGCCAGTAGAGTCTCGACAGAGTGCATCAGAAGGAAGTTTCTCGTACAAAGTTTCAGCTGGCAATATACAGATCTCGTGAGTTACAATTCTGCATTCTGTAAAAAGCATCTCAGTCATAAATTAACAAGTTTGGGCATCTGCTAAAGACTCAGATGACTCTTGACATTGGGGAGACCTAGTGTGGGCCAGTGTGTGTATGTCCAGATAACTGGTGTGGGGAACACGTGATCACTATGTGTGGTGTGTCTGTCGTGTCCTGATTGACTCAGTGTTCCTATTTACATGTGCCATCTAGCTAGAGGTATTTATGTGGAGCACGCCCGTTCGGCCAAACGTGTTTTATTGTGGCTAATTTTGTCTGTCCTCTTTGTGGTGCAACTATCCATCTGTGGTATCAATCGGGGTTTCCCCTGGGAGCGCATTTGTCTTTGGGATAAGTGAGACCCTTCTTGTGACCTGTCACTCGATAGGCGTGGGTTTGGGATGCAAGACATGTCTGTACACGTATCTATGACTCTGGGTTGATAGGGAAGTTACCTTGGGTGAATCCAACAGCAATGATACTAGTTCATCAGAACTTTTGAAAATAATATGGCATTTATTGATCTCCTTTTCATTGACATTCTCGATATCCTGCTTACAGTTGTCATAGCGTACATAGACACTGTCTTTACTGATATTTATATAGTTATGCATGCCTAGATCATGTCGTACATCCACATTGTTTCTACTGATAACACCATTGTTATGCTTGCATGCATTATGGCATACATTGACCATGTTATTGCCGGTATTGACACTGTTGTGCGGGCACAGATTAGGACATACATTGACATTGCATTTATTAGTATTGCCGATGTATGGCCTGCACATTCATGGTATTCATTGACATCGTATTCACCCATTCCAATACAGTTTGTTAGCTGCACATCAGAGGAGCATGCAAAGCATGGCCCGTCTCTTGAAACGGAGGCGTGTCATGTGGTTGTAGAGTTGGCTCTTCAGCCCAAGCACATAGCATAGTCTCCTTATTGCACCTCTTCATTTTCAGGATGGTTGAAGCACAGCTAATGGTTGATAGCACCTCTACTTTCATAGTCCTCACTGCCAGGTGCTATGGACGTGTAGGTGACGTCCAAGCACCTAGCACGGGAGCAACTTGTGGTGTGTGCGGCTCCGGTGACCACTACCCACCCCCCAAGCCCCCTGGGTCTGAGTGGGAGGTTCTCCCGCTCTGCCCTAGGGGGTAGGGGGTGCGAAGTCCTTCGACTGATGCAACTATGTAACACAGTGACCTCAGTTGCAGGACTGAAATCCAGGAAACAGCTTCCTGGTTTCTCTATGAGCGCAGAGAGGATAATAACAGCCCCCTTATCTGTGCTGGTTAGGAATTATGGAAAAGGGGAGGTATCGCTAAAAGTGAGAAACTACGCTTTCCAGCAATACCTCTGTTATCCTGTAAATCACCAGGCAATGTGGGACGCCGGTGGGATGTGAACAACCGGCGCTTCCATTGGACAACAGAGGTTTTGAAGGAACGTTTTTAATTAAATAAAAATAAATATGGGCTTGTTGTGCCCCTCAAACCACGCCCACTTTTGCTTCTGGTAGAAGGGGACTAGAGCAGGTCCTCAGGCTCCTGTTACAAAATGTATGTATAGGTTTTGAAGCTAGCCTTCCTTGTTCATTAAGGACGAGCCAGCTAAAACAGCCAGGCCGCTAGATGTATCCTGATGCGGGAGCTTTCATACTTTCTCCTTCGCTGTAGGGTTTATTTAGTTAACTTAGAAACAGGTGCCCCTGCTGTGTTGGGCTGCATGAAATGTTTGCCTTGAGCCCTGCTAAAACTCCTGGCATGCTTGAGAGCCTGTGTTATTAATGGCACAGGCAGGGGCGTAGCTTGGTTGGTAAGATTGGGGAGGAGAAGGGGAAGGGGGAACTTTGGATTTTCCATCAATTATGCTGGCATATAAAGTTAAAATGCATTATACAACCAGCATGGCGCAGGAGCGACCCTAACCGGGCATATAAAAAGGAGACAAATGCTGATTGGTAGGGGTACTAAGTGAGATGAAACACAATATTGTGCAAAACTTTTTTGAAGACTTTCAAAGTTGAGTGGTAGAAAATGTGTGTTTTTCTTCTGTATTTATGTAAAATATTCCTGGTGAAATCCAACAGACACCTCACCATGCCTGACTGAAAGCACCTGTACCCAACTATTTACCAGAAAATACATTTATTAGGAGGGTATAACACCCCAAAGAACCCCACTCCCCTCAGAAGCGATGCCTCTGGGCACTGGCACAGGCCTTAGAGAAGGGAACTGTATTTTACGGCTCGCCTTGGACCTACTGTTGTGAGCCAAGCTCAGGCTGCATGCTCCACTCTGAGAAGGTGGATGAGCAATCCCCAGAGTGGACGGTTCCTTCCTTCAACACACCTTGTTGCTGCCACCACCCTAAACACATATTAATCACCGCTTGTAGTTGAAATGAAGATATAAGGCCTAAATCAAAGGAAGAGACTATTTCCAAGAGTAAGAGAGACCTCCCTGGTGCCGACATGTTATGATGGTGTGGGATCCACCCACTTTTTCCAAGGACCCTGCAGCTTTTAAGCAAAGAGGAGCTCAGGCGGTACTGTGTTCAGTTTGTCATCTGTACATCACAGGAGCGTGCAAAGCATGGCCCGTCTCTTGAAAGTGAGGCTTGTCATGCAGTTGTAGGGTCCCCAGAGTTGAACAGTTGGATGGCCTCCACATACGCCAAGGACTGCCCAATTAAACAGAAGCCCTTGTTAAGGAAACTATATATATTCCTCAAAAGAACACAGGAACAAGCTGACCTAAAGTGTCCACAAAGCTTAGAGCCCTGAAGAAGACCTTCCATGAAACACATCACAGGCCCACCACGAAGGTCGAAACGGGTCAGCGCTATTACAAAGGGGCCAAGAGCTATAATTATTTGTTCTATCTGCACATAAAGCGGTGCATCACAGGAGTTGGAATTCAGGACCATATCATGCCACAAACTAATGCTCTGTCCCTCACCATCATATGGCCAATTAGTACTGGCTAGCACTACAGATTAGAGTACTAAAGTGGCACATGTCCCACCAATTGGACAATGGAGGACACTATATTGTACATATTAAACTAGTAATGTTATGTAATGTTTGCCGTTTTTGATTTCTTCATAATTGTAAGTAAAACATGTCAAATGTTTCTTTGACATTTTTTTAACAAAATCAATGATAAAAGATATAACCCAAGTAAAGAGGACTGCTGATTCATTTCATACAGAATCACATGAATATCTTAATTTTAGCGTGATATATTCAAGTGTACATATCCGTGGAAAGCATCAACTAATTACAGGTCAAACAGCAGACATTGGTAGAAACAATACTTGGGTTTCTCCCTCTAAAGAATGTTTTGATGGATGGTCTAGGAGGCATTTCCGGTTGATAAATTAAGTATTGATTCCAGCCTCCAAAGCCCCCTAACTGAATCACTCCCCTGGCTGACACAAGTCAGTTGCTGGACTGGCAACCAGGAAACAGCTTCCTGGTTTCCCTGTGAGCACAGAGAGACTGAAAACAACCCCTTTCTCTGTGTTTACAGGGAATTCTACTAAAAGGGAGGTATCTCTAGAAAGCTGAGACACTCCACTTTCCAGAAAAACATATCTTACCCTGCAAAGCACGAGGCAAAGAGAGAGATAGTGCTAGGGGGAGAGAGAGTGAGAGAGGAGAGTGAGAGGGAAAGAGAGAGAGATAGAGTGTGTGAGAGAGAGCGAGAGAGGGAGAGAGAAGGAGAGGGATGAGTGAAAGCGAGTGAGAGAGAGACATCGCTCATTTACAAAAATCTGAAGTTTTCATTGAAAAGATTCAGTAAAAGTGTAATGTTACAATTATGTCACCAATTACATCATCTCTGACATCGCTAGGGACATCACAAATACTATTACCCTTTTTACCATCACCTGGTATCGGCCAGGGAAATCTAAATTAAAAAAATAATATCTCAACCACATTATTAGAAACGGAAACTCAAGTTGGCAGTGGTTTGCACCCTGCCCAAATAGTCTGTAGTCAGGGTAAGTGAGTTACACCCTCAGAATAACCCCTGCTGACCCCTGTGGTGACCCGGCACACAGCAGCCAGGCTTATCTCCTAGGCAGTGTGTAAAGTATGCCTACACACAGTAACACACTGAAGACACTACAAAAGGACTCCACACCAGTTTGTAAAACAGCCAATATGTATCTGATTAAAACAAGACCAAAACGGAATAGATCCAACATACACAAGTCAAGACGTGACTTTTCAAAGATTAAAGAAAGTTACAGCTCTTAGAAATCAATGGTTGCACTTCACAAGGACAAAATATCTTAGAGGCGTTAAAAATCATAGTGGATATATGGCATAGGAGAGGGAAGGAGTTGAAAAAGCAACTGATGCATCATTTGTTTACTGCTATGCAGGTCGTCAGCACAGTGACGCTCGTGACAGCACGTCGTGCAGAGGAGGTGATACGTCTCTTGTAGCACGGAATGCCGCGGTTCCTTAAGGTGGCGTAGAGTCGTTGAAATGTCCACATCCGGGGAGGATGCCCTGGTAAAGGGGAGGTAATGGGTCGTTTTACGGGCACGATATCTCAGGCCTTATTTTGGTGCGGTGTTGAGGAAATCGGCACCCATCGGCAACGGGCTTCGGTGACCCGGTCCTGGCGACTAAAGCAGCAGCGATTTTTCGGGGCCTGAGTTTTAAGCCGCCAGTGGCAGCTCCTCTGCTATGGTGAAGGAGCGTCGCCCCGCTGCTTTTGAGCACTGCAAAGTAAAGGAAATATAAAATGATAAAAACTCAGTTATTATTATTTTATGTTTCCTTTGCAGGCGGGTGGGTGGGCGGGTCTGCTCTGCTCTCGGAGCAAGGCAGGGGAGGAGTGGTTTGCCCACTTTTCAGTGCATACTGACTATTTGGTCGGCCCTCTTGTGCCACCCAGATCAGTCATGCACACTTTCCCTGTTCTCCATGCAGGCTCCATTACAGCCTGCGTGGAGAACATTCCCAGGCCCCCATTCCCTGGTTGAGCATTGAACCAGGATGCTGAAAACCAATTATAATGCTGCATTGCAGTGTTATGATTGGTCAGAAGAGCCTGGGTGCTTACCAATAAAAATGCGGCGTTGTGATGGGTCAGGTGAGTTGGATGTTCTTCCTGGCGTCCTGTTCTGCAACTCCCACGAGGAGACCAGGAGCAGAGAGACGTGGAACCCAGCGGCAAGGTAAGTGTATATATATTGTTTTTGCATTTTGAAACTCCGTGGCCCCCTGCACCCACCCTGTCAACCATGAGTCAAGCCGGACGCCACTGTAAACCAAGGTCGTTGCATCAAGTGGAAACCACGCTTCAGTGCAGGCAGCGGTGATGAGTTGAGTTTTGGCAATGTTGCGCTGGTACGAACGACGTTTGGGGTTGATGCGCTAATTTTATTTCTTATTACACCAGTACTCCCTTCCAAGGACCCATCAACTGGATTTGGCACCATTTGGCAGAGTAGGGCTCTCAGCAGAGGAACCCAGGTGCTGATAGATGACGACTTTGTTGGCCCTGAAACTTTCAACAAGAGGCAAGCTCAACACAAGCCCTTGGAGAACCCTAGAAAGCAGGATGTAGGAGGCAAAGTCTAGTCCTTTCCCTCCCAGGACAGAAGCAGCAAGCAGCAGGCCAACACAGCAAAGCAAGGAGCAAAGTGTCAATCCCTCCTGGCAGCAACACATCTCTTCTTTATGGTGGAATGTCCTCAATCCAGAAGTGTTCTGAATATTATGGTGCCACAGGTCCAGTACTTGTACCCATTTCCACCTTTAAAGTAGACACACTTAAAAGAAAAGCCATTGTAGTGCAAAAGACCCTGCCCTTCCTTGCGTTGACTCCTGACACACTACAGGGAGTGGAGACTTCTTAGCGTGAGATCAGTGTCAAGTCCTCCCAGCACTCTAGCTCAGGAAGGCCCATCACCCTGGGGATGGGTATCAGGATATGCAGGTCAGACCTCAGCGCCCTTTCTTTGACAATCTAAATTCAATGCACAAGAGCTCAATTGTCACCCTGACCCAGACGTGTATTTAGAGACAGTCAGAGGCACAGAATGGTCAAAGTAAGAAAATGCCCACTTAATGCAAGTGTCATTCTTGGACCTGCATTCAAAAACCACCTTTACTAAAAAGATGTATTTTTAAATTGTGAGTCCACAGACTCCAAACTGCAATCTTCTATCAGCTCCCAATTGGAAGACACACTTGTAAGATGTTACAAGGCAGCTTCAATGCTAACCTATTGGAGAGATAGGCTATGCTGTAGTGAAAAGTGGATTTAGCAGTTTTTAACTACCATGACATGTAAAACACAACTGCACATGCCCTACCTTTTGAATACACTGCACCCTGTCCATGGGCCTGCCGTGGGCGTACATTAGGGGTACATATATGTATATGTAATAAAAGGGAAGGTTTGACCCTGGCAAGTAGGCACACTTTTCAGGTTGACATGGCAGTTTCAAACAGCCCCACAAGCTCAGCAGTGGCAGGTCTGAGACAGGTTTTCAGCGCTACTTGCGTGGGTGGCACAATCAGTGCTGCACGCCCACTAGTAGCAATTGATTAGCAGGCACTGGGCACTAGACTAGGAACTTACTAGTAACTCAAGTAGGCCAGTCGTGGCGAAACCAAATACTATTACATTTTAGACATAGAGCACTTACACCTTAACACTGGCCAGCACTGGTGAATGCCCAGAGACCTAACACCAGCCAAAGTGAAATGCAGAACACATCAAAAACAGGAGTTCAGGGGCAAAAAGACTGGGGAAACCGCGCCAACAGCTGCCAGGCCTAACACACGTGCATATGGAAGCCGTGAACATTCCACAACATACGGGATTTAGAAAACCCAGGTAGATTCTGCAAACTGTGAACGGTGGATGCACCTGAAGATAGAGAAAAGGCCAATGTCATTTTATGAAGGTTTGTGGCAATTACTGGGCTTATATTAAGGGGCAGACTGCTGCAGGGAAAGCTCACAGACAGCTGCCGCCTTGCACACATCTGTACTATGCACACATTCACAATTTCACACTACAAGCTCTTGGGAAGTCTTGGTACTAAAGTGCTTGTTTGTTGCACCCCCCTCCTCGTTTTGTTACATGCCTGGGAGGCGTGGCGGGGGGTGGGGCGGTGCAAGCTGCAGAGGGGGGCTGCATATTGTACTGGGTGCAACCATTTCTTGGGAGAGGGGGGTTCACAGTGAAAGCCGCTCTGGAGCGGTCCTACTGGGAACACGCCGCGCCCCATTAACTATCACCACAGTGTGTTCCCACAATAATGTGATTATTGATCAGATTTCGATCAGTGTCTTTATGGCTCTATGCCACCCCCTCAAAGCCCTGAGACGACCCCTTCTGCATCTATTCGCAATCCGAGCTCCGTGTTACATGATAGGCACAGGGGGGTGCGGTGCGCTCATGCCCTGGAGAGAAAAAAACAATTATTTAAAAATTACGCCTCCAATCGCGATTTGCTGCGCAGCAGGTGGGAGCGAAGGTGCCAGAAACAGGATTGAGGGGTAACCCCAGCCCTGTTATCTGTCTGCCCGGACTTGTTATTTCATTTTTCCGTGCGCAGCATCGCGGCGGTGACAGGCGCGCGCTCAGGAATTTCCTGTTTGTTGGAGTTCAAGGCGCAGTAATAACTCACTCACCGGGGCACTGAGGGACCAGGAAACCCCTCCCCTCAGGGGTCATTTCTCTTCACTGTACAGAGTCCAGAGTCCTGGACATATGTTCTATGTATAGTGGGAGGCCGTGACATTTAATAACTCCATCCCCTGTAGGGCTGTGAGCTGCGGGTGTAACTACCTCTGAGTAGGCAGGGCTCTGCGGCGCCTCCACAGAGTGTAATATTGAAATATTGTACAGTTAGCTCAAGGCACTGCCGACTGTTCTGAAGAATTTACTCCACAATTGTTCGGCTGTGGTAACAACAGAAGGCCCTGAAAGAGCAGAAAGAGCAGAAGTAAGGTAATTGTAATTGTATTTATATAGTGCTTACTACCCCTGCCGAGGCGTTGAGGTGCTTTTCAGTGAGTAGCACGCTACTCTGGAACCCAAAAAATATTAGTAGTTAATTAGTATAGGAACAGTGCTTTAAACGGCCTGGTACTGTCCGGTACTGAGTACCAGTACTTTTTTATTTTGAGAAGGAGAGTACGGGCACTTCTCAAGAGAACTGTAATACTTTTAATTGGAGAGTACCGGCACTTCTCAAGAGAAATGTAATACTTTTAATTTGAGTAAAGTAAAGTAAGTAAAGTAAAGTAAGTATACTTGTAAAGCGCACTGTTACCCCATCTCGGGGTGTCCTGGCGCTGTATACCGCTGTGGAACCCGTCCTGGCTTTCCCTGTGAGATGGTCCCTCCAGGGCACCCCCAAGGTGAAGCCAGGCATCCTAGCGCTGTTGGGGCCATTGTGGAGATTAAGCAAGCTATTGCCCAGAGTTGCAGAGTGGGACCCATGATTAGAGTAGGCACCGAGGCGAGAATTATCGAGTCTGCGGACATTGAGCCCAAGACCCTGCCACGTCAGGAATTGAACCCTGGTCCCGGGCCGACCTCTGCTTCAGGGTCTGCCGCGTCTAACCAGTGAGCCACACTTCTCCACTGAGAAGTGCCGGTGCTTCTGGAGAGCACCGGCACTTCTCAGAAGCAAGCAAGTTCTCTCGGACTGTGTACCTGCACTTCTATTTGTCCATTCCAAGCACTGATAGAGAAATATGAATTACTTTGAGCAGTGGAGACCTAGTACGAGTTCTGGTGACCACACCAGGGCTGTTAAAATCATTTTAAAGGCCCCGTCTAAAGTGCTGTGTGTAACTGTGAAGTGCATATCTACTCAGTTATCTGCACCTGAGCCCCAGTGTCTGTTCACTTCTGGAGACTGTGTCTAGAATCCAGTGCCGCCCGCACTATTGCTTACTTCTGGAGGCCTCACCGGCTGTAAGGACAAAGCTGGTGGCTGCACCTCCGATATTAAATTGATTTCTCAAGGCCTCACCTGAACTTTGATCATTTTTTACGTTCATGCCTGAACTGTTTTCACTTTTACATAACAGCATAATAACAACAAGACAGAAGTTTGCATGATGAGAAGTACAGTACATGCGACATAATATTACTTTACCACAAATTATGCCACATCTGCTGTACCCTCTAGCTCTGAGACCACATCTGCAGTACTTGCTAGGTCTGAGGCTACATCTGCAGTACCTGCTAGGTCTGAGTCCACATCTGCAGTACCGTCTAGCTCTGAGGCCACATCTGCAGTACTGTCTAACTCCGAGGCTACATCTGCAGTACCTGCTAGGTCTGAGTCCACATCTGCAGTACTGTCTAGCTCTGAGGCCACATCTGCAGTACTGTCTAACTCCGAGGCTACATCTGCAGTACCTGCTAGGTCTGAGTCCACATCTGCAGTACCGTCTAGCTCTGAGGCCACATCTGCAGTACTGTCTAACTCCGAGGCTACATCTGCAGTACCTGCTAGGTCTGAGTCCACATCTGCAGTACCGTCTAGGTCTGAGTCCACATCTGCAGTACTGTCTAACTCCGAGGCTATATCTGCAGTACCTGCTAGGTCTGAGTCCACATCTGCAGTACTGTCTAGGTCTGAGGCCAAATCTTCAGTACTGTCTAACTCTGAGGCCAGATCTGCAGTACTGTTTAGCTCTGAGACCACATCTGCAGTACTTGCTAGCTCTGATGGCCACATCTGCAGTACTATCTAGGTTTGAGTCCATAATCTGCAGTACTGTCTAGCTCTGAGGCCACATCTGCAGTACTCGCTAGCTCTGAGGCTACATCTGCAGTACCCTCTAGGTCTGAGTCCACATCTGCAGTACTATCTAGGTCTGAGGCCACATCTGCAGTACCCTATAGGTCTGAGTCCACATCTGCAGTACTATCTAGGTCTGAGGCCACATCTGCAGTACTGTTTAGCTCTGACAACCACATCTGCAGTACTCTCTAGCTCTGAAGCCACATCTATAGTACTGTGTAGCTCTGATGGCCACATCTGCGGTACTCTCTAGCTCTGACGACCACTTCTGCAGTACTCTCTAGCACTGACAACCACATCTGCAGTACTCTTTAGCTCTGAGGCCACATCTGCAGTACTCTCTAGCTCTGAGGCCACATCTGCTGTACTCGCTGGCTCTGATTGCCACATCTGCAGTACTATCTAGGTCTGAGGCCACCTCTGCAGTACTCACTAGCTCTGAGGCCACATCTGCAGTACTCTCTAGCTCTGAGGCCACATCTGCAATACTGTCTAGCTATGACTGCCACGTCTGCAGTAATGTCTAGCTCCGAGGCCACATCTGCAGTACTTTATACTACTGAAGGTCACATCTGCAGTACTTTTTTGCTCTGAAGACCACGTCTGCAGTACTCTCGAGCTCTGATGACCACATCTGCAGTGCTCACTAGCTCTGAAGCCAACATCTGCAATACTTTCTAACTCTGAAGACCACGTCTGCAGTACTCTCTATCTTTGAGTCTACATCTGCAGTACTGTCAAGCTCTGATAGTCACATCTGCAGTCTTCTCTAGGTCTGAGGCCACATCTGCAGTACTCGCTAGGTCTGAAGTCCACATCTGCAGTACTCGCTAGGGCTGAGAACCACATCTGCAGTACTGTCTAGCACTGAAGGCCACATCTGCAGTACTGTCTGTCTATTTCTGGATGCCACATCTGCAGTACTGTCTAGATCTGGAGGAGTGAGTTGTGTACAGCTGGAGGTCTTGGTCCTCTCCTGGGAGTCGATTCCAGAACATTGTTTTTCAGTTCTCGAAGACGGATCCTGTGCTTGGTGTCTGCTCCTGGCCTCGGCATCCAGTCCTGTGTCCACCTCTTAAGTTTGCATCTCCAGAAGGATGTAGGCAGACTCGAGAGAGACAGGAAGAGTTTCGAGGACAGTGCAAAGTTTGAACTAAGATTCTGGTGAATGGAAACGCAGCGGCCTTTGAAGACGAGTGCTTGAGGAGAGATGGCGAGTCTCGGGGCGGGGAGAGGGGGTGGGTGGGAGGGGGAGGGCGTGTGGGGGGTTAGTGGATTTCAAAATCTCTAGGGAATAACGTCTTGGAGAGAATATTGAAACGTGACGGACAGATTTGAGGTGTTACACCGCCCTAGTAAATGTATTGTCTGTAAATAGTGGGGGCCAGTCCAGCTGCTTTCAGTCGGGTATGGTGAGGTGTCTGTCTGCTGTCACCGTCTGACTGACCCAGCTATGCCCCTGCTCCTGGTCTGTCTCTTCACATTTAGTGTTTGTAAAGTTGCCACTCGAGCACAATGCACCTTCTCCCCCCCCCCATGCAGCCAGAGATGTGAAACGAGAGTGATTTGCAGGTCTGTGCTGTTGTGTGCAACACCGGCCCTGGGGTGGACTCTCTTGGAGCAGGAAAGGGCTGGTGATTGCGTCACACTTTTAATGTCAGGTCACCAGTGGGGGGTGGGAGGTGGGGTGCGGGGAATCTGAGTCTTTGTAAATTGCAGAGTTCAGTGTCCGGTTTTTCTGCTGCCACAGGGCACGGCCCCCCTTCTGCAAATCCAGGGGGCCTGGGCTTGGAGCTCAATGGGGCCGTTGTGTCCAGACGTGGGCCGTCCTGTGGGGCAGTAATGGGGTGGGTGGACACGTGCGCTCTCAGGGCCCGATTCACAGAACTAACTAGAGAAAAAATCCTAAACTTACTACCATTTTGGTATTCACAGAAGTTAGGAGTCCTAACTTTAGGACTTCTAAATGCCTTCTGTGAATACCAAAAGTCTTAATGTAAGGATTTTTCTCATTTTAGGAGTCCTAACTTTACTACTCCTAAACTGGGGAAAATCCTAACTTTAAGACTTTCGGTATTCACAGAAGGCAATTAGGAGTCCTAAAGTTAGGACTCGTAACTTCTGTGAATACCGAAATGAGTAAGTGCCTTCTGTGAAAACCGAAATAAGTAAGTGCCTTCTGTGAATACCGAAATGAGTAAGTGCCTTCTGTGAGTACCGAAATGAGTAAGTGCTTTCTGTGAGTATCGAAATGAGTAAGTGCCTTCTGTGAAAACCGAAATGAGTAAGTGCCTTCTGTGAGTACCGAAATGAGTAAGTGCCTTCTGTGAGTACCAAAATGAGTAAGTGCCTTTTGTGAAAACCGAAATGAGTAAGTGCCTTCTGTGAATACCGAAATGAGTAAGTGCCTTCTGTGAATACCGAAATGAGTAAGTGCCTTCTGTCAATACCAAAATGAGTAAGTGCCTTCTGTGAATACCAAAATGAGTAAGTGCCTTCTGTGAGTACCAAAATGAGTAAGTGCCTTCTGTGAATACCAAAATGGTAGTAAGTTTAGGATATTGTCTCAAGTTAGTTCTGTGAATCGGGCCCAGAATGTTCTAGCCAGTGAGGGGAGCACATTGGCGTCGGGGACCTAGAGATATTGCCTCGAAAAACCCAAAAGAAACGCTGTGTCTTTTGAATGTTTTTGTCAGTTGAAGACCGACTACTCCCCCCAAATTTTACTACAATCACAGAAGATTTGCGTCCTTTTAGGGTCAGTCAGTGGTGATGGATGCAAAAAAATTCTGTATACCTCACTTAGAGAGAGAAAACTTGCTTGCCCAAAATGTGATTTTTCAGTTCTCCCTGTATAGAGTTAGTGCGAGTGGCGTTTGTCTTCATGCCGTATATATGTGTCATGATACCGCTGAAAGCAGAGTATTCACGGGGGGGTTAAACCCTGTGCACTATATACACCGCTTCTACCCAGAACACGAAGATATGGCCACGGCTTAAAGTGGGGTGGGTCCTGCCAGTGCTCGGCACCGACAATAACTAGACACGGACAATGAAAAGGGACCCAATTGGGCCCTGTATTTATATCCATAACTGAAACAGTGACTCTTTCGCGACAATGCGTGCAGAATTCCTTCTGAATCAAATTCAGTGATGCTTTCCTAGTTAGAGTCCACAGGTATTACGTCTTGCTGCATGGTGTATGTATCTCTATTTCCCACTAACATTTTCTTTCCACAGATCTTTCTGTAATTCTTTTTTTCTGGCCTCATGTGGCTCTTGTGAAGAGCCTACTGTGAACTGAGTGCCCTTAGGCGCTTGGGCGTGCCCCAGTTAGGGGTGATGGGGTATGATTGGTGTGGCTCACTGGTTAGAGGCGGCAGACCCGGAAGCAGAGAACGGCCCAGGACCAGGGTTCAATTCCCGACGCGGCAGGGTCGTGGACCAGGGTCAGCGGACTCGATAATTCTCGCCTCAGTGCCTACTCTAACCAGGGATCACACTCGGCAACTCTGGGCATTAAGCTTGGCTCATCTCTACAACGGCCCCCCACAGACGCCGGGGATGCCTGGTTTCACCTTGAACTTACCCAGAAGGGACCATCTCACAGGGAAAGCCAGGACGGGTTCCCCAGCGGTCTTCAGCGCCAGGACGCTTACGGGCAGGTGCGCTTTACAAGTCCCACACATTTACATGATTGACAGACTTGTAGTTCAAGCTGAAGGCTGTACGAGTTTCTCATAGTTCTCGTCAGTGGCTCATGAAGATGTTTAAACTACATGCCCATCCAATTCGTGGCCTCTCTGCAGAGCACGCAGATTAAAATCGTACACGTGCCAGTTGTAATTGGGATTCAATAATAAAGTGTGTTCAGGAGGTACATGGCTGTTGAAAATATTGACTGAACCAAAGGAGAAAAAAAATGCAGCGTTTACATGTGTTTGTACGTGTGGGTGGGGATGGCAGAGTCGAGGAGGCGAAACAAAGTACACTCAGAAGGAGTGAGTGAAAAGACACCAATGGAGAGAAAGGGCATGTAGTCTGGGGCAAGCAGATGGAAAGAATGAGGGTGGTTATCTTTTAACTCATATTGAATAAAAATCCATCCTAACAAGTATAGGTAAAATGACATGCCTTATGTGTTAACTATTTGGATGCACTAAGAGAAAACATCGGAGGAGACAGCTTGCTACACTACAGTCTGGCAAAGTCTGCCAAAGAATTGTGGCTGTAGGCTGTAAAGACCACGTCTCCTTTGTCATATAGCGCCTGTTTCTGGTTACGTTATGGTGATTTGTATAGCGCCCTAATCACCTGAAAGGCATCCGTGTGGCTTTCAGGCGGTGTAAACCAAGCCTGTGAGATTGATGCGTGTGGGGCTTTGCTGATTGATGCGAGTCCTTATGTATGTTCGGTGCCTAGCCAATGGTAGGTAAGGGTCGAGAGATGTTATTTACATTCTGTGGCTAAAATCTGTTTGTGCTTCGTGTTCTTTGTTAGCCTGTGCGGTCAGGAAAGGGTGTGGATTCGAAATTCTTTGTTTTTATGCCGAGATGTGTGTAGCGCCGACATGTCACATTAGTCACTTCGGAGCGCCATGAACCCAGCAGACAGTAAGAGTAAAATAGTGTTACGTGGGTGGGAGTGGGTAGAATCTGGTGGGCTGTACCGCGAGGCGTTGAATTCAGCATCCCTCAGTCGCTCCCGAAGGTGTCGAAGACTCTGTTTCTGAAGTTTGCTCCCAAGAGTTTATTGGATTGCAGGTAGGTGCTGAGAGCGGAGGGGGGGAGGGGAAGGGGGGGGGGGGGCGAGAGGGGGTTCCACCGTCCCTGGCTCTGTCCTCCTGAGTATTCTCCCTGCTGTAGGGTCTCGAGGGAGCTCTCCCCTGGGTGCCTCCGCTTTCTCTTGTCCTTTCACTGATCTCCGTGAGGGGATGGGGGTGGGCCCTTGAGGGACCGCTCGCGCTGCAGCTTCCCTTGTAGGCATTCCTGGAACCAGACTCGTAAAAGGTTGCACTTTTATGCTTCTGGCTGAAGTGTGGGGGTCTCAAGTGCCCCATAAATAAGTGGTGTCTGCTAAAGGATTCTGCAGGATGCTCCAGGCACTTTTCCAAACGACCATAACAAATTTTCAAAGCTCCATTCATTCAGAAGACCCTGCCAGGGAGGCAGGCAGCTCTCTCCCCCCAGGACCAGAGGACAGACCAGGTCAAGAATGAACCTCTGGCTCAGAGAGGCCCCCAGATCCATCTCAGACGGTCATCTGTATCGACTGTGACTGAGGGAGGCGAGCGTTGTGCGGGTGGTGTCCGTGGGCTTTCGCCTTGAGGTGGAATGGACCACGGGGCAGTCAGTCGCATTGAGGGGTCAAACGGTCTAGCCTTCCACCCTCCTTTCTGCAGATCCGTTTGATGGAGTTTGCTTCTACTTCCAATGTCCCAGAGGGCGAAAGAAAAGCTTATCGGTGGGCAACCACTAACCACCCTCCCACCCCACCCCAGCTCTGCCTGTGTGTCTTGTTTTCGTCTGTCAGATTCCTTCTGACAGTGGTGAGTTTTTGGATACCGAGGCAGTAGCCTCATTACTCCACATTCATTTCGAATTTTTTAGTCGCTGTTTAGGTTGTCTTATTGATGTGTGACGCTTTGTCACAGTTGGGGTTATATCACATGGTCAGCTCAGTGATGTGCCGCGGGTAGCGGTCAATTGAGTTTGCAGAATTGTCAGCATGTTTCCTCAGAGAGTCTCGTCTTTGTCTATCTAGTACCTTCTGATAGAACCCCTGCTCTGGTGGTAGATCTCACCAGATATACCCTCCTACCTAACACTGGAACCAATCAGGAACAGCTTATAGAGCACCGACCAATCAGCAACTTCGCAGAGGGTCTCTCGCAACAACATTGCCTCTGTGGAGTAGCAAGAAGACTCTTGCAGCCTCCAGTGTTTGCACCACTTCAGGAGCAACCAACAGCCGGCGCGTCTGCGCTCATCGGAGAGACAGGACCTCTAGTTACCTTCAGGTACATTGTGTATTTGGTCGTTGTGTAACGATACCGTGTGGACTGGTACACATTTCATGGACAATTCTTCCGCTTTCTGTGACTCCTAGTCTGGTCATGGAAGTGCCATGTGATTAAAAGCGAGACTTTACGCCATATGACCTCAAATATTGAAAACATTGATCCATCGAGATATGGTGCACGAGTACTGCGTAGCGTGGTACCCACTCATGGACAATCCATCCGCTTTCTGTGATTCCTAGTTAGGTCATGGAAGCAACATGTGATTGAAAGAGAGACTTTACGTCCACATGACCTCAAATATTGAAAACATTGATCCATGGAGGTTTGGTTCAGGAGTACCATCCTGCTGCATCGCACTCATCTGGCTCTCCAAGAGAGGCTCTAGAAGTGCATCCAGCTTGGTGCGTGGCCAGTGCCACCAGGGACAGGGGTCAGTTTGTTGTACTGTGCATGGGGTTTTTTAGAAAAGTAGGACTACAGGGGCGCACTACCTGGGTTAAACGTTACAAAGTGTGTAAGGAACAAACGTGTCGTTGTGTAGTGCGTAAAGAGCAGACGGCAAAACGCCCTTAACCGTCTCAACAGGTCAAAAGACAAGACAATAGTACAACAAATAAGCTCTCGCAACTACAGGTGTGTATAACAAGACAGGGTACAATGACCAACAGTAAAAGGAAACGCAGATGCAGGTTCTTTGGTGTGAAGTTTCTTATTACAGCAAGACGTTGACTTTTCTCCAGACTTAAAAATGATATCAAACGCCGACACGTGTTTCGTCGTGTACGGGTGAGTCAAACACGACTCTTCAGGGCTGATAATACAAAACAATGTAGGCAAATTTTAGTCTAGGTATGCACAGATTAGATACTGCATATGGTGACAAAAGTGTAGCCAACATGCAGTTTGACGTGCGTTTGTGTCGCACATGATAGGTGAAAATCGGTGACAGTACTTGCATATTCAGTCAAGTGCTCGGTCTATGGTGCTAATGTGTACGAGTAAGTGAGAGATAAAACTTAAAGACCTTGGTGTGGTCATGAGTCACTCGTACACAGTGGTCCTAACATTATGAGGGTGTCCGTCGTGATGGTGAGTAAAAACGTGAGATGCACTGCTTCTATTATTATTAAGACATAAGTGAGGAGGTGTTGTGTGACCTCTCAGCGTGGTAGTGACAAAGTGCATATACTGACTAAAGATCCAGAAAACACAAGTTCATGCAAAGTCTGATGGTCTAGGGATAATATTTATTACCTTATACTCCCAATCCACAGGGTGGTTGGAGTAAGTCTGGGTCTTTAAAAGCTCAGTTATAGGCTATATGGTGAGAAAAAAGAAAGAAAAGCAAAGCAAAAAGATTCATGAGGAGGCTTCTAAAGGAAATAATGGGGTGTCTGTTTGGTTAGAGTTTAGGCCAGCACAAAATACTGTTCCTTACCAATGGGTATTTGGTGTGTTCATATATAGACGAAACTGGTTGATAGGGTGATTAATTGCGGTAAGAGAATGGAGTTGTCCAATCCCGTAGGTAGTCTTGTACAGATTGTAAAAGCGCTATATGTAGGAAAAAAGGAAAGATATGGACATCATGTGTCACCATTATATAGCGCTAAAGAATTTTTTAAAACAACTATTTCTGACTGTAGATATATTGTACAGTGCCAGCCCAGCCGTTCTATATAAAAAAAAAAAATTTTTTTTTATAATTTACGGATAAAAGTAGGTGGGGGAGGGATTTATTGGGGATGGGTTCGTTTTACCTGTATCCTGTTGTGTCATCAGGCGGTAAGCCGGGAGGGGATTCTTAAAGAGTGCCGGCTTGAGGAAACGAGTCTGTCTCCTCTCAGGCGGTGTGCTGTCAAGTAAAGACAAGACATCGTAAGGATAGTAGTCCATAAGGACCCTATGTTGGGAGCAAATGTGCTCGTAAAGTACTGAGCAAAAAACGGGTTAGCGTCAAGTAGTGAAGCAGAAAAATCGCTCTTACCCGCTTCGTGTAATCCCTCCTCTGTTTGTTCCCGGCGGTCGTCTCTCGTGTACGAACACGTGACCACGGGAGAGGAGGGATTAAATGGTAGAAAAACGACATAGAAAACGTCTTAACGGCGAGGCAGATACCAGCGCCATTGTTAAAAGGTGAATTGCATGGTGAGAGAAGGGCATCTATGTTTTTGTCCAAAGTTAAATTTACGGCGATTAGTGAGAAAACACTAGCGTGTTTCAGTTATCAAGGACATTTTGTCCTATTACCTGCAATTATACCTAGCTTTATTTCTTGTTTCGGAATAAAGTTATTAGAACGACACTAGTAATGTGTGTCGGTTCCATGAATCCATTGTTAGCTCTTTACGTTTAGTGAAAGAACGTATAAAAGAAAAGGTATGGCGTAGAGCATGCAGAATCACCCCAATTGTGGCCGGATCATTCATACATAAGGTGCATGTTTAGGAGAGAGTGTATAGACTCGTGTTCAAGGTGACAAAATGAAGAGGACACGTCATACCCTCGTACATTTGAATGTATACAAGTGTGTCTATACAAATTGTTTCAACATGTAAATCTGAAAATGTATGACAGATGGTCAGCAAGTCTAAAACCGATGGTCAGCAAGTCAAAAGACTTTGTGACAAAAAGACATATAGCCCTATGTATTAATAAACAATACAAATACAAAACAAAGTTGTCTTAATACATTAAAATACAGTGGTGGAAAACATATCACTCCTAGAGAGAGAAAAAATCTCATTGTTATCTTCAATTGTTATGCTTTTGGAATTCAAAATTACGGAGTGGGAAAAAGGATGTTTTCACCAAGACTGTAAGCAGTGTGCACTAAGGATCCCCCCGGTGAGAATCTAGTCCCCCAGGAAATATTGCATCTCAGAATCGTAGTTAAGCCCATGTTCTACGCTACGTAAGCACATGATCCATGTCGCCTCCCTACGCCTGAGCATCAGTTCCCGGTTGCCCCCTCTAATGTTGAGGGGAATTAAATCGATTCCAAAAACACGTACTTTGATGTCGTCCTCATTGGGTTGACACTCTGCGATATGAAGGGCTACTGGGTATCTAGCGTCCCTCCTTTGTATAGCTCTCATATGTTCAGCTATCCTCTCTTTTAGGGCCCTAATGGTGCTCCCTACATATATCTTGCCACATTTACATTCAATGATATACACTACGAACTTACTAAGGCAAGTGATGTTATGTTTTATCTGGTAGACCATTCCATCATGACTAGCAACGTTTATTGTACCGTGTTTGCCCCATCTGCACATAGTACAGAATCCACATCTGTAGAAGCCAAGGCCACGTGTAGATAGCCAGTTTTGTGCTGTGGTGTTACGGGGAACGGTGGGACTCAGTTTATTCCTCAAGGTGAAACCTTTCCTGTAAGTGATGGAGGGTCTGTCAGATAAAAATTCCTTCAGTGTGGCGTCCTCTAGTAGAAGTTTCCAATGTCTGTTAAGACTCTTTCTGGTATGTTGGTTCAATGCATTAAATTCAGTTATAAATCTGACGTGTTGGTCAGAGGTTTTCACCTCAGTACGTGTTTTGAGACAATCAGGTCTTGTGATGGCCTTTGTTTTTGTCTCAGCTTTTCTGAGGGTAGTTTTAGAGTAACCTCTGTTAAGAAATCTGTTATTCATGCTAGTGATACAGTTGTCCAGTTCACAGGCTTCACTACAGTTTCGTTTGGCCCTGAGAAATTCCCCATAAGGGATTGATCGTATTTGATGCTCGGGATGAAAGCTGGAAGCATGTAGTACAGAATTACATGCTGTGGGTTTTCTATAAAGTTTCGAGTGCAGATGATTGTCCTTGACATAAAACTCCAGATCTAAAAACTCGATATTGGTTAAGCTATGATGCATTGTGAAACTTATTTCCCAAGTGTTGGTGTTGAGGTGTTCAAGAAAGGAATGAAGAAGTTCCTCAGTCCCGGACCAAAGGAGAAAACAGTCGTCTATGTACCGGCCCCAGAAGACTATGGAGTCAGTGTATTGTCTCCCTTTGGAGCCCCAAATGAGATCAGCCTCTAATGCTCCCATGAAGAGATTTGCAAAAGAGGGTGAAAATTTGGAGCCCATAGCTACTCCTTTCTTTTGCCTGTACCATTTTCGATCAAACATGAAGAAGTTGTTCTCCAAGATGATCTTCATCATTTGAATCAACATATTGGTGTGTGCCCATAGTGAAGCCGGTCTATTAGAAAGAACCTTGGTAATGGCTGCAATTCCTAAGTCTAAGTTGATGCTGGTGTATAAAGACACTACGTCCATGGTGACTAGTATAGTGTCCTTCTGCCAGTCAATATCTGCCATGATGTTCAATATGTGCTTTGAGTCCTGAATATATGAAGGAAGGTTTCTCACTAGCGGTCCCAGAAAGAGATCTACGTACTCAGCGATCCTTTCAGTGGGACCCCCAATCCCTGACACAATTGGTCTGCCAGGTGGGAATGGTTTGTCCTTGTGTATTTTGGGCAAAGTGTAGAGCCATGGATGTGTGGGTTTGAGAACCTTAAGATACAGATATTCATTGTCATCTAAAAGGCCTGATTGTTTCCATTGTAGTAGTTGCTCATTTATCAGCTTGGTAAGAGGACCTGTAGGGTTGTAGTTGAGTGACTCATAGCAAAGAAAATCATTCAACTGGCCAAGGATCTCGTTATTGTAGTCAACAAGATCCATGACCACCACATTACCCCCCTTGTCAGCCTCCCTAATGATAATACTAGGGTTCTTACTAAGAGTTGAAAGTGCCGATCGTTCACCTTTGGTTAAGTTGTCCTTATACTTAAATTTTGTGTTTAAGTTTCTGGTATTTGTTCTGTCTAGGTCATCCAAGACACGTTTATGAAAGTTATCAATGTTGTTGCCCCCAGATAAAGTGGGTATCCACCTGGATTTGCTCTTAAGACCACTCGTTATGCTATAGTCTGTCTCTACATCGAGTTCTTCCAATAACTGTTCCATTTCCAATGGACTGTCTTCCCTGTCAGTTAGAGAAAGAAGCAGGTGTGTTGCTTGTACATCTTTAATAGTTAACGGTACATCATCAAATACATTTGGAACAAGGGTAGGTTGTTTTCGTACCTGTTGTGCTCCCACAAAGTGTTTCTTTAGTTTCAGATTTCGTGTAAACTTAAAAAGATCAATTTTGGTTTGACACAAGTCACCTGTGGCATATGGATTGAAATTAAGTCCTTTGTTTAATAAGGAAATCATGTCTGGTGTCAATGAGATTGAGGAGAAATTAATGACTTGGACACCATCAGCAGTTGTAGCTAGTTCCTCTGTGTCCCCGATCTTAGCTTCCTGCGATATTCTTCGCTTGTTGCCGCGTTTGCCCCTATGGGGTTTGGGTCTACTGCGGCCTTTGGAGGTTGGGTTCTGTTGCCCTTCCTCACTCGCTCCACTTCTAAAAAAAAGTTTGAGTTACTCGGTTGTGCATTGGCAAGAATCTCGTTTTCAATGTCACTGAGTCCGGTAGAACTCAGAGAAGTGGTACTGGAGTGGGCGGAATTGGAGGTGTCAGGTCTGACAGGTTGGGAACTATTCTTAGGTCTGGGAATCAGTGAATCGTATTTGCGGTCAAAGGTATATACCCTCCCATTTTTGTAGTCCGCCTCGTCCCTCTTGATTTGGCGTGCCTTTCTATTTTTTATTTCTGTCTGGTGTTTGAGCAGAATTTCATCCAATAGGGTGTAATTCTTTACGGTGGCCTCGGGTTTATTTAGATCTTTAATCTCTTGTTCTATATTAGAGATTTCTGTCCGTAGCTTGGCGGTTTTCCGGTCAGCACTTTCAATAAGGATGTCCATAAGTGTGGTAGAGTTATGGTTAAGAGAATCCTCCCACTTGACCATGAGATCTCGGTCGAGATCATCATAGGTGGGGAAAATATGGGACCGTAGACCCCTTGGAACTATCTTAAGTCTCAAATAGTGTTTAAGGGTGGCCCCATCCCACCATCTGGAATTTTCTAGTTTTTTTAGTTTCTCTAGTTTTAAAAATTTGTCTCTAAGACCCTCAATTCGTGCAGGACCCGCTGTGGCCGATGCCTGGTGTGTGGGCATGCCTTTGGCTAGGTTTTCAAAGAGATCTGCTGCTGCTTTATCTCTGTCCATTCTGTGGTGGACAAAAAACAACTATGTGTGAGTAGCTAAAATTTAGAATGGTAACGTGGAGGCACCCAGTCCTAGAGCCAATCAGAGATACTGTGCATGGGGTTTTTTAGAAAAGTAGGACTACAGGGGCGCACTACCTGGGTTAAACGTTACAAAGTGTGTAAGGAACAAACGTGTCGTTGTGTAGTGCGTAAAGAGCAGACGGCAAAACGCCCTTAACCGTCTCAACAGGTCAAAAGACAAGACAATAGTACAACAAATAAGCTCTCGCAACTACAGGTGTGTATAACAAGACAGGGTACAATGACCAACAGTAAAAGGAAACGCAGATGCAGGTTCTTTGGTGTGAAGTTTCTTATTACAGCAAGACGTTGACTTTTCTCCAGACTTAAAAATGATATCAAACGCCGACACGTGTTTCGTCGTGTACGGGTGAGTCAAACACGACTCTTCAGGGCTGATAATACAAAACAATGTAGGCAAATTTTAGTCTAGGTATGCACAGATTAGATACTGCATATGGTGACAAAAGTGTAGCCAACATGCAGTTTGACGTGCGTTTGTGTCGCACATGATAGGTGAAAATCGGTGACAGTACTTGCATATTCAGTCAAGTGCTCGGTCTATGGTGCTAATGTGTACGAGTAAGTGAGAGATAAAACTTAAAGACCTAGGTGTGGTCATGAGTCACTCGTACACAGTGGTCCTAACATTATGAGGGTGTCCGTCGTGATGGTGAGTAAAAACGTGAGATGCACTGCTTCTATTATTATTAAGACATAAGTGAGGAGGTGTTGTGTGACCTCTCAGCGTGGTAGTGACAAAGTGCATATACTGACTAAAGATCCAGAAAACACAAGTTCATGCAAAGTCTGATGGTCTAGGGATAATATTTATTACCTTATACTCCCAATCCACAGGGTGGTTGGAGTAAGTCTGGGTCTTTAAAAGCTCAGTTATAGGCTATATGGTGAGAAAAAAGAAAGAAAAGCAAAGCAAAAAGATTCATGAGGAGGCTTCTAAAGGAAATAATGGGGTGTCTGTTTGGTTAGAGTTTAGGCCAGCACAAAATACTGTTCCTTACCAATGGGTATTTGGTGTGTTCATATATAGACGAAACTGGTTGATAGGGTGATTAATTGCGGTAAGAGAATGGAGTTGTCCAATCCCGTAGGTAGTCTTGTACAGATTGTAAAAGCGCTATATGTAGGAAAAAAGGAAAGATATGGACATCATGTGTCACCATTATATAGCGCTAAAGAATTTTTTAAAACAACTATTTCTGACTGTAGATATATTGTACAGTGCCAGCCCAGCCGTTCTATATAAAAAAAAAAAATTTTTTTTATAATTTACGGATAAAAGTAGGTGGGGGAGGGATTTATTGGGGATGGGTTCGTTTTACCTGTATCCTGTTGTGTCATCAGGCGGTAAGCCGGGAGGGGATTCTTAAAGAGTGCCGGCTTGAGGAAACGAGTCTGTCTCCTCTGAGGCGGTGTGCTGTCAAGTAAAGACAAGACATCGTAAGGATAGTAGTCCATAAGGACCCTATGTTGGGAGCAAATGTGCTCGTAAAGTACTGAGCAAAAAACGGGTTAGCGTCAAGTAGTGAAGCAGAAAAATCGCTCTTACCCGCTTCGTGTAATCCCTCCTCTGTTTGTTCCCGGCGGTCGTCTCTCGTGTACGAACACGTGACCACGGGAGAGGAGGGATTAAATGGTAGAAAAACGACATAGAAAACGTCTTAACGGCGAGGCAGATACCAGCGCCATTGTTAAAAGGTGAATTGCATGGTGAGAGAAGGGCATCTATGTTTTTGTCCAAAGTTAAATTTACGGCGATTAGTGAGAAAACACTAGCGTGTTTCAGTTATCAAGGACATTTTGTCCTATTACCTGCAATTATACCTAGCTTTATTTCTTGTTTCGGAATAAAGTTATTAGAACGACACTAGTAATGTGTGTCGGTTCCATGAATCCATTGTTAGCTCTTTACGTTTAGTGAAAGAACGTATAAAAGAAAAGGTATGGCGTAGAGCATGCAGAATCACCCCAATTGTGGCCGGATCATTCATACATAAGGTGCATGTTTAGGAGAGAGTGTATAGACTCGTGTTCAAGGTGACAAAATGAAGAGGACACGTCATACCCTCGTACATTTGAATGTATACAAGTGTGTCTATACAAATTGTTTCAACATGTAAATCTGAAAATGTATGACAGATGGTCAGCAAGTCTAAAACCGATGGTCAGCAAGTCAAAAGACTTTGTGACAAAAAGACATATAGCCCTATGTATTAATAAACAATACAAATACAAAACAAAGTTGTCTTAATACATTAAAATACAGTGGTGGAAAACATATCACTCCTAGAGAGAGAAAAAATCTCATTGTTATCTTCAATTGTTATGCTTTTGGAATTCAAAATTACGGAGTGGGAAAAAGGATGTTTTCACCAAGACTGTAAGCAGTGTGCACTAAGGATCCCCCCGGTGAGAATCTAGTCCCCCAGGAAATATTGCATCTCAGAATCGTAGTTAAGCCCATGTTCTACGCTACGTAAGCGCATGATCCATGTCGCCTCCCTACGCCTGAGCATCAGTTCCCGGTTGCCCCCTCTAATGTTGAGGGGAATTAAATCGATTCCAAAAACACGTACTTTGATGTCGTCCTCATTGGGTTGACACTCTGCGATATGAAGGGCTACTGGGTATCTAGCGTCCCTCCTTTGTATAGCTCTCATATGTTCAGCTATCCTCTCTTTTAGGGCCCTAATGGTGCTCCCTACATATATCTTGCCACATTTACATTCAATGATATACACTACGAACTTACTAAGGCAAGTGATGTTATGTTTTATCTGGTAGACCATTCCATCATGACTAGCAAAGTTTATTGTACCGTGTTTGCCCCATCTGCACATAGTACAGAATCCACATCTGTAGAAGCCAAGGCCACGTGTAGATAGCCAGTTTTGTGCTGTGGTGTTACGGGGAACGGTGGGACTCAGTTTATTCCTCAAGGTGAAACCTTTCCTGTAAGTGATGGAGGGTCTGTCAGATAAAAATTCCTTCAGTGTGGCGTCCTCTAGTAGAAGTTTCCAATGTCTGTTAAGACTCTTTCTGGTATGTTGGTTCAATGCATTAAATTCAGTTATAAATCTGACGTGTTGGTCAGAGGTTTTCACCTCAGTACGTGTTTTGAGACAATCAGGTCTTGTGATGGCCTTTGTTTTTGTCTCAGCTTTTCTGAGGGTAGTTTTAGAGTAACCTCTGTTAAGAAATCTGTTATTCATGCTAGTGATACAGTTGTCCAGTTCACAGGCTTCACTACAGTTTCGTTTGGCCCTGAGAAATTCCCCATAAGGGATTGATCGTATTTGATGCTCGGGATGAAAGCTGGAAGCATGTAGTACAGAATTACATGCTGTGGGTTTTCTATAAAGTTTCGAGTGCAGATGATTGTCCTTGACATAAAACTCCAGATCTAAAAACTCGATATTGGTTAAGCTATGATGCATTGTGAAACTTATTTCCCAAGTGTTGGTGTTGAGGTGTTCAAGGTTACTCCAACCACCCTGTGGATTGGGAGTATAAGGTAATAAATATTATCCCTAGACCATCAGACTTTGCATGAACTTGTGTTTTCTGGATCTTTAGTCAGTATATGCACTTTGTCACTACCACGCTGAGAGGTCACACAACACCTCCTCACTTATGTCTTAATAATAATAGAAGCAGTGCATCTCACGTTTTTACTCACCATCACGACGGACACCCTCATAATGTTAGGACCACTGTGTACGAGTGACTCATGACCACACCAAGGTCTTTAAGTTTTATCTCTCACTTACTCGTACACATTAGCACCATAGACCGAGCACTTGACTGAATATGCAAGTACTGTCACCGATTTTCAGGGGTCAGTTTGTTGACTTCAGCCAAATTCGTGAACTCCAGGCGCTGATCTGAATATGTTCTCTGGTGCCGGGCAGGAACCCCTGGGCTGGTCCTTGGGACATGGCAGAGAGGTGACCTATTCACTGTAGTCCCTTTATGAGAAGTTGTGCCTTCTTTTTAGAACAGTTCAAAGCCTTTTATTGCCAGTTTGTGTGGAATGTTGTAAAAGTCAGCACTAGCCTCAAATTCTGCACCAGTAACAGGGGAGTCACTTTGAACTCAAGGGTAGACAGCAAGTGTGGGCTGCATAATATGTGATGGCTCACACGAGTGGACCTTTTTTACTTTGATCAAGAAGAGACTAATTATGCACACGATGGTGAACAGTGGACAAAAAAATGAAACAAGGCAAATACGTGTCCACCTTTTAAAAGCCAAGGCGGCTGATGGACGCTCCCTGAGCGTAGAATGGCCAGACTGCGGCAACCAGCCGCGTGCCCGCAGGGCATTTTTCTTGAATTGGGACCACTATGAATTAATTGCCTTTTGAGTTGGTTTCATCTTGACTCTTGGTAGTGACTGCACTAGGGTGTGCTTTGGCTGGTAGCGCTTTGACACAATAGCGCTTTGGCTTCACAGTAGCGCTTTAGGTGGTAGCGCTTGGGAAGGCAGTGTTTGGGTTGCTGCCTTTGCAAGCAAACGGACAGGACAGGCAAATCCACATGAGTAGCTGAAGTCTTATAATTCAATTCTCATTTCTACTCAGAAATGTTGATTTTATTTTAAGTTGCGCTCACTCGGACACTGTCCGTGTCCCGCAGGTGCTACAGATGGACACGTGTCTGTCTCCTTCAGTGCTCATGGATGGGTGCGTGGGTGGCCCCTGTGCACACACTGTGCTGAATGGTGCTCTCCAAACAGATCACCTGGGATGATTGCTTAGCTTAGTTTACTTGAGTGGTTATTTACACAGCTCACAAGTGCACGAGGCACCAGGGTGTGACTTTTACAAGTCTGCACAGATGAGGGGAAACCCCATCAGAAAAAAAACCTGCTTTTCTAACAGATGATGCTTTTCAGATCTGCTTTTGAGGGACGGGACAACGTATGAGAGAGTGGGCTACAAAGGACTTAAGTAGTTTCTGAATTTATAAATAATTTTTCCTAAAACAAATTTGAGCCCGAAGGACATTCCACATTGGTTGAGCCCGGGCTAAGAAGACGAGTCCTTGAGTGAGAAAGGCGACCTCTCTCAAAGAGCACGATACTGACCGTCTCTAAAAAGGGAGATTGTTATTTTGTAGATTTTTTTCTCCTTTAGTAAAGAAAACTAAAGGCCCAGGGAGACTAGTGGGTGACCAGTGGAGATGCCTTCTGGATGTCTAGATCCTGCCTCCTAAAATTGGATAACAGCCTCACCGTAGGGTCCAGGACAGGCTCGTGGTGGCCTTCTAACGAAGGTACCGCTGAGGTGTAACCAGGGCGCCGGGAGCCACAGTGGATACTTTTATCAGAGCTAAGTTTGTATTTATAAGCTAGATCACAAGTTCAACGCAAGTGACTATCACTCTGTAGACAGACGGTGGATCTAATGTGTGAGAGTCACTCTCTAATGCTGTACGCTTGGATCTACCATCTAACGATCAGCAGCCTTCTTTTCTACTTTGGTATATCCGGTAAACGTCCTCATATGTATGTTTTCCTCCTATAATTTAGGCACAAAAACCAAAAATTACTATATATTGTTATTAAGGGGGTCTTTTGCTTGGTATTCATGCTGGTCGGCGAGCTCTATATGAAAGTTGTGCCCTTCTGTGAATCATGTTGGTCTGTCATTTATCTATGAAGTTACTATCTCTTTTTACTAATGCTGTAGGTAACCCATATTTCGAACTTACCGTTGATATATACAGAGGGCAACATGTGTGCACGAAACTTGCTTTTGGTTGAATTTATAACGAATCAAATGTCAATCTGCAAACTTTGCTCCCTCATAATTCGAGTGAGTGAGGTCTTCTATGAGCGAAAGTGGTTTCTTGTCCGTTAATTGTGTAAATAAGTGAAAGTGACTATTTCTTGAAATTCAAGTGCATCATTAGGTCGTTGCGAGACATATGTTATCTTAAAGTGGGCTGAGAGCCCGTCCTTTGCTTAGCATTGGTTGGCCTTACTGTCACTCTCATTTGGTTGCTTCTTATTCGTCAACCTCTGTGGGCTTTCCTTCATCTTCTGGCATTTGTCCCTTCCATGCAGTATTGACTGACACATTGCTTGTGTCCTTTCATTGCTCCCTATACATGTGCGACGTTTTCTTTTTGGTTAAGCCCTATATGAGAGTGCACGTGTTTTCCAGCGGTCTCCCTCATGTACTTTGTGTTCCTTTTTGTCACCCATGTGTTTCTTCCCTCTCCCTCCCTCCCTCAGTGCTTGTTTGTGCTTCCTCCTCACCTGCCAACCTACCATTGCCTTTCTTGCTTCCCCATCCCCTCCATTGTCTGTTTGTTTCCCCATCCCCACCCACCCTCCATTGTCGGTTTGCTTTCCCATCCCCACTCGCCGTTCATTGTCTGCTTAATTGCCCGTCCTTGCCCGCCCTCCATTGTCCATTTGCTTACCTGTCCCTGCCCGCCCTCCATTGTCCATTTGCCTCCTCATCCCTGCCCGCCCTTCATTGTCTGTTTGCTTCCCCATTCCCGTCACGTAACCCTCCATTGTCTGTCTGTCTCCACAACTCCTCCCTCCTGCCCTCTGTTGCCCAGAGGTTTCTCATCGCCATCCCTTGCCCTGTTTTCAGTATATGTGCCCATCCCTGCCTGCCCGCCCTTTTTGTCCGTGTGCTTCCAGAGCCTCCACCCTCCAATGTCCTTGTTCTTCCCCATTGTTCTCTCTTGCTTGTCCTCCTCTCCCCCTCATCTTCCTCTTCTGCCCTTACACACTCCCTTTTGCCTCATCCTTCCCAGCTCTTCACCGCAACTCACTCCCTGTTTGTTGTTCTTTAAGTGTGCATTAGCATATAACAAATAAACCCATTTCGCACAGCTTTTTATTTACTAACCCATACTGGATTGGTAAATTAAAAAAATGCTTACCTCCTTTTGTAGGCACAAACATCAATGGGCATCCATCAGGAATATTTCTACTTTTAATTTTTTTAACATACTCCTCAATGCACTTGTATAATCTGATGTACTAAGGTGAAAAACTTCTGCATGTTAATGAAATACACTTTTTTGAATTCTTAATCTGACTTTATCGAATTTTTACATGTTTGTTGCAAGATATCTTTAAACGTGTATGTTTTTCTAAAATTAAGGAGTGCAGGACACCTTACCTGCTTCTTTTCTTTTACTTATGGATTACATGTCAATAAATGCTTGCCAGTTTAATTAACATCTTTCTGAATGTTAGTTCTGAGTCAAGTAAACTGCAGCCCAGTTCTGCTGTTCACCAGGGCTCCCTGGACCATACTTTGCGTATCATTGACAGAACACGTGTGCCATGACGCTCTGTAGTCAGTGCATGCCATGCGCTGCAACTCTGTTGGCCTTGGGGAATGGCTGTAGCATGGCTGCTTCTCCCTGCGCCTGCCTCAGGGTTATATCCTATTGTTACAGGGGGAACTCCTGGGCTCATCTTCCATTGTTTTATTTTTTTTTTAAATTCCTACATTAATAACATGACAGGGTATGTATGCAACAGGTCGTACAGTAATGTTTTTCTGAGCTAGAATAACTTGTTATATACATGAAACGCCACATTTTTCGTCCTCCACAGTTTGAGTTTGTTTCAAACCACTCCCCCAGATTGTCCATCGTTCACAGACTTGTCCAACCGTGCGCTCACTCCTGGACATGTGTTCCATCTGCTCCAGATCTGTGCCCATTTTTTGACAGCTTCTAATTTCATATACCACCTTCTCCGCCACCATACACCAACCAATATCTTTTACCCACTCTTGGAGGGCTGGTGTGTCGAGGCATGGTTTCCGGAGGAGCAGGGACAATCACTGCGCGACGTGAATCTATCATTATATTTTTTTATCGTATACTCGCTCCACCTGTATACTGGGATCCTGATAATCTTTACAACTTTTATCTTCTCAAAGTGTGGACCATTCTGTACTCCTGGGGAATTTATCCTGGCGTTTCAGACCTTTAAGGCTATAGTATTGATTGCCACGCCAGGCGCGCAACACGCATTGGGCTCACCGGGCTTCAGCCCCCCCCGCCCCCGTCGCCTCCTCTGCCCGGGCTAAGATGACACGCACTGAAATCATTAACTAACGCTGCGCATCGGAGCCGAGAATGTGATTTTTATTATGCATTCTGAGAGGCCCAGCAGCCGGAGCAGACAGCCAGCCTCTGAACAGTTTCCTCGAGTGAACCCCCCTGCCCTGACCTCTTGTTTTCCTTTAGAGTGGCGCAGAGGTGAAATCCTTGCCTGAAGGCAGGGATTCACCTAAGCACTTGATGGGTTATAAGCATGGGGTGTGAAGTGCACAGCAGGGAGGAAGGCATGGCCAGTGCAGGTGACGCTTTTCTTTTGTATGGGAATTTCTGCTGGCGTCATAGCCCAGGGTGTGCTGTCTGTGCACTTGTAAGGATGTGTATTCCATACAAGTGCACAGACAGCAAACCCTGGGCTAAGACACCAGCAGAAATTAATTTTCAAAGGAAAAGCATCACCTGCACTGCCATCCCTTTCACCCTGCTGTCTGTGCACTTGGATGGAATTCACATCCACTGCACTGCTCACCAGATAAATGGTGAACAGGGCCATGGATCTTTCTATTTTCGCATCCAAGGGCAGCAGCGAAGAAGCAGAGGGGACCCAGGCAAGGAGAATCCAGGAGACCTATCTACTCTGAGACCTTCGAGGGGCTGGATGCCAGGACGCAGTGCTGCTGATCAGCCCGACTCCACAGTATAGTATCAGAGAAGCAGTCAGAAGTTTTTTTATGTAAGTTCCAGTAACTTTAATGCATTTTTCAGCACATCATTACCTTTTGGGGGTGCTAGTGGGTAACTTTAGAGTTCAGAGTGGGTGTGGGTTTTAGGGAGCCAGTGAGTAATTTTATGGTTCATGGTGGGTTACAAATTGGGGTGCCAGGGTTTAATTTTAGGGTTCTGAGCGGGTATGGGTTTTGGGGTTCCAGGGGGCAATTTTAGGGTTTAGGGTGGGTATGGTTTTTGGGGTGCCACTGGTCATTTTAGGGTTCAGCGTGGGTATGTGTTTTGGTGTGCCAGGGGTAATTTTAGGGTTCAGGGAAGGTGTGGGTTTTGGGGTGTCAGCGGGCAATTTTAGGGTTCAGGGTGGGTATGGGTTATGGGGTGCCGGGGGAATTTATGGTTCAGCATGGGTATGGGTTTTTGGGTGCCAGAGGGTAATTTTAGGGTGTGGGGTGGGTATGGGTTTTGGGGTGCCAGGGGTGGGGGGGGATATTTTTAGGGTTCAGGGTGGGTGTGGGTTTTGGGGTGCCATGGGATTAATTTTAGGGTTCAGCGTGGGTATGTGTTTTATAGTGCCAGGCGTAATTTTAGGGTTTAGGGCAGGTGTGGGTTTTGGGATGTTAGGGGGCTATTTTAGGGTTCAGGGTGGTTATGGGGTGCCAGAGGGGAATTTATGGTTCAGCATGGGTATGGTTTCTGGGGTGCCAGGGGTAATTTAAGGTTCAGGGTGGTAATGGGTTTTGGGGTGCCAGGGGGTAATTTTAGGGTGTAGGGTGGGTATGGGTTTTGGGGTGCCGGGGGGGGGATAATTTTAGGGATCAGGATGGGTATGGGTTTTGGGGTGCCAGGGGGCGGATACTTTTAGGGTTCAGGGTGGGTATGGGTTTTGGGGTGCCAGGGGTAAATTTAGGGTTCAGGGCGGGTATGGGTTTTGGGGCTCCAGGGGGGTGATTTTAGGGTTCAGGGTGGTAATGGGTTTTGGGGTGTCAGGGGGCAATTTTAGGGTTCAGGGTGGGTATGGATTATGGGGTGCCGGGGGTATTTATGGTTCAGCATGGGTATGGGTTTTGGGGTGCCAGGGGGTAATTTTAGGGTGTGGGGTGGATATGGGTTTTGGGGTGCCAGGGGGGGATACTTTTAGGGTTCAGGGTGGGTGTGGGTTTTGGGGTGCCATGGGATTAATTTTAGGGTTCAGCGTGGGTATGGGTTTTGGGGCTCCAGGGGGGTGATTTTAGGGTTCAGGGTGGTAATGGGTTTTGGAGTGTCAGGGGGCAATTTTAGGGTTCAGGTTGGGTATGGGTTATGGGGTGCCGGGGGGAATTTATGGTTCAGCATGGGAATGGGTTTTGGGGTGCCAGGGGTAAATTTAGGGTTCAGGGCAGGTATGGGTTTTGGGGCTTCAGGGGGGTGATTTTAGGATTCAGGGTGGTAATGGGTTTTGGGGTGCCAGGGGGTAATTTTAGGGTGTGGGGTGGGTATGGGTCTTGGGGTGCCGGGGGGATAATTTTAGGAATCGGTATGGGTTTTGGGGTGCCAGGGGTAATTTTAGGGTTCAGGGCGGGTATGGGTTTTAGGGTGCCAGGGGGGTGATTTTAGGGTTCAGGATGGTAATGGGTTTTGGGGTGCCAGGGGGTAATTTTAGGGTGTGGGGTGGGTATGGGTCTTGGGGTGCCGGGTGGATAATTTTAGGGATCGGTATGGGTTTTGGGGTGCCAGGGGTAATTTTAGGGTTCAGGGCGGGTATGGGTTTTAGGGTGTGAGGGGGTTAATGTTAGGGTTCAGCGTGGGTATGTGTTTTGGTGTGTCAGGGGTAATTTTAAGATTCAGGGTGAGTATGGGTTTTGGGGCGCAAGGGTGTAATTTTAGGGATCACTGCGGGTATGGGTTTTGGGGTGCCAGGGGTCATTTTAGGGTTCAGGGTGGGTATGGGTTTTGGGGTGCCAGGGGTAATTTAAGGGTTCAGGGCGGGTATGGGCTTTGGGGCTCCAGGGGGGTGATTTTAGGGTTCAGGGTGGTAATGGGTTTTGGGGTGCCAGGGGATAATTTTAGGGTGTGGGGTGGGTATGGGTCTTGGGGTGCCGGGGGGGGGATAATTTTAGGGATCAGGATGGGTATGGGTTTTGGGGTGCCAGGGGGGCAGATACTTTTAGGGTTCAGGGTGGGTATGGGTTTTGGGGTGCCAGGGGTAAATTTAGGGTTCAGAGCGGGTATGGGTTTTGGGGCTCCAGGGGGGTGATTTTAGGGTTCAGGGTGGTAATGGGTTTTGGGGTGTCAGGGGGCAATTTTAGGGTTCAGGGTGGGTATGGATTATGGGGTGCCGGGGGTATTTATGGTTCAGCATGGGTATGGGTTTTGGGGTGCCAGGGGGTAATTTTAGGGTGTGGGGTGGATATGGGTTTTGGGGTGCCAGGGGGGGATACATTTAGGGTTCAGGGTGGGTGTGGGTTTTGGGGTGCCATGGGATTAATTTTAGGGTTCAGCGTGGGTATGGGTTTTGGGGCTCCAGGGGGGTGATTTTAGGGTTCAGGGTGGTAATGGGTTTTGGAGTGTCAGGGGGAAATTTTAGGGTTCAGGTTGGGTATGGGTTATGGGGTGCCGGGGGGAATTTATGGTTCAGCATGGGAATGGGTTTTGGGGTGCCAGGGGTAAATTTAGGGTTCAGGGCGGGTATGGGTTTTGGGGCTTCAGGGGGGTGATTTTAGGATTCAGGGTGGTAATGGGTTTTGGGGTGCCAGGGGGTAATTTTAGGGTGTGGGGTGGGTATGGGTCTTGGGGTGCCGGGGGGATAATTTTAGGGATCGGTATGGGTTTTGGGGTGCCAGGGGTAATTTTAGGGTTCAGGGCGGGTATGGGTTTTAGGGTGTGAGGGGGTTAATGTTAGGGTTCAGCGTGGGTATGTGTTTTGGTGTGTCAGGGGTAATTTTAAGATTCAGGGTGAGTATGGGTTTTGGGGGGCAAGGGTGTAATTTTAGGGATCACTGCGGGTATGGGGTTTGGGGTGCCAGAGGTCATTTTAGGGTTCAGGGTGGGTATGGGTTTTGGGGTGCCAGGGGGTGATTTTAGGGTTCAGGATGGTAATGGGTTTTGGGGTGCCAGGGGGTAATTTTAGGGTGTGGGGTGGGTATGGGTCTTGGGGTGCCGGGTGGATAATTTTAGGGATCGGTATGGGTTTTGGGGTGCCAGGGGTAATTTTAGGGTTCAGGGTGGGTATGGGTTTTAGGGTGTGAGGGGGGTAATATTAGGGTTCAGCGTGGGTATGTGTTTTGGTGTGTCAGGGGTAATTTTAAGATTCAGGGTGAGTATGGGTTTTGGGGGGCAAGGGTGTAATTTTAGGGATCACTGCGGGTATGGGTTTTGGGGTGCCAGGGGTCATTTTAGTGTTCAGGGTGGGTATGGGTTTTGGGGTGCCAGGGGTAATTTAAGGGTTCAGGGCGGGTATGGGCTTTGGGGCTCAAGAGGGGTGATTTTAGGGTTCAGGGTGGTAATGGGTTTTGGGGTGCCAGGGGGTAATTTTAGGGTGTGGGGTGAGTATGGGTTTTGGGGTGCCAGGGGGGGATAATTTTAGGGATCAGGATGGGTATGGGTTTTGGGGTGCCGGGGGTAATTTTAGAGTTCAGGGCGGGTATGGGTTTTAAGGTGTGAGGGGGCATTAACCGATCCTGATTATCTGCCATTTTAGCTCCGCCCCATTGATTAACATTAGCCATGCCCCTTCTTTTGCCATGTTAGCCCCCCGAAATGAAGACCTTGTTGCGCCCCTGTGCCACGCTATGATTCACCATTTACGCGTGATACATTGGTTGCACTACACTCCGGACTGAGAGTAGTTCTGTTCATCCTGCTTTGAACCCCATGAGTATCTCCATAATGAATTCCAGACAATATATAAGACCATCAGTGGTATATGATCCCTTTATGAGACGCCATACTACTGTACCCAGAATCTGGACTCTCCTTGCGAATAGGAATTGTTTTTATAAAATTTGATTTGTTTTGCTCAGAGCCCCGCTGAATGTGAATAGTGGATATAGTACCATAATTACAGACGGCCATTCTAACCACTATTGAATAATGTTAAATCTTGCACTCTGATGGACTCTTAAGTTCATGGTACTTCCGAAACGCGCGTCGGCGCAACCTACCGTTGTTTTGTAATTGTTTAGTATTGATTTTGTGAATTTTTGTATGTTATGTAATAGTGTTTATCTTGTTTAATGTAGTCGTGTATTTTATTGTTTGGTATGTTTATATGATTTCTATGTTTTTTCACCTTGGAAACATGTACAGTCATTGAATGTCTATCTAGTATTGATTGTAGGCCTCTTCTTCTTCTTCCCTCCTTTCTCCCTTCTATGTAGATATAATATTGTGGATTGGGTAGTATATGTATGTTCTTTATCTTGGATAAAACAAATGAAAAATCGATGAAAAACAAAAAAAAATGTATATTTTTGATAATAAATTATTGAAAAACTATAAGGGCTGTGGGGTGCATAAATATCTGGTTGGATTTATACCTCGCTACATAAAAACTAATTGGGGGACACTGAACATGTTGCATAATTTGTCGGGCGCGCCACACATTTTTGCAATATTCCGCTTTGCTATCACCATTCTCATATTCCATTGTTGGTGTTATACCACCCACGCCAGAATCACTCTCCTCCCACTCCCGGGGCATTATATTTAGAGGTTTGGCCACCAACCGCGGCCGCTGCTGGTAAGAGCAGTGGGGCCAGCTTGGGGAGGGGCTGGGGAAAGCGAGTGACGGCCCACGAGGGACTAATGAATGAATTATTTATTTAATTTTCCCTTGTGGCCGTCTCCCAAAATCCCCCCCCATCCGGCCACACCGCTCTACCGCTCTTACCTGCAACAGCCGCAGCTATCGGCCATGCCTGCCTGTATCCAGTGCATGCCATGGGCTGCGCCTCTCTCGCTCCTGGGTGGGTTCCATAGAAACCCCGCAGTCAGGCACAACAGGGAGTGAACGCCCTCTTTCTGCCAGGTCAAGCCTAGGTGCAGTGACGTAAGATGGGTATTAGCCAATGGCGACAGGTAATTTTAGCAGGGATGGGGTGGACGGGACACACACACACACACACACACACATCCATGCATTCCAAAAGGCACGCACACACATCCATTCACAACACTCACTCCCAAATATTTACACACACATGCATGAATGCGCCAAAGATTATTACATTTAAAAAATCACACCTGTGCAGCTGTGCCTCAAAGATGCCAGGAGGGCTGGGACTTCTGCCTCCTGTCATTGGCTGACCTAAGGTCAGTCAAAGAGGGGAGGCGGCTGCAGTCTCAAACGCGTCACAGAGCGGGATGGTACCAGTGAGACTTGCTGACCCCACTCAGTGACGAGATGTCAGCGAATGTCACTCCGCCATGGGCACTTAAGGGCTTGAAACTGAAGAGCCTAGGTCGAAGGCAGTCGTGACGCTCTCACTCATCGCGAGGAGGAGGATGGCTTTAAGGTGCTTTGCCAGGCTGTAGAGGTCAAACCCAAGTAGCAGTGGCATCTTCAGCCCTCAGACCCCTGTGCACATCTAGCTCCTGGCTGCCTGACCTGAATGTGACCGGACCCTGACCTTTGCTCAGCCTGACAGACACTCTTTATGTTGAGATAAAGCTGAGTGGGCGTGGCCCCTCCTGCTCCGCCCGTTAGGATGGTCTGTGTCTGATGTCAGCACCACTGGGGTCACTCGCGCGCCACACCAAAATGCCTCCAAACCACCCACTCTGTACTTCAGGGCTCTTTCATACGAGCGCTCCCGGACGCTGTGCGTCACAACCGCTCTGCTAATGCACTTCCGGCCCTCGTCACCAGCATGAAGTGCTACAGGAATATCTCCTCAGTACGGTACAATGTGTCCATAAAATGCTTTTTCTTGCAATTAAAGCGTGCAGCGCTTAGATTTGTTAAATTCGCCCTCTGGGGTTAGTTGGCGGGCGTTCTGTGTATATGGGAAATTCCTCTTAGTAGCACTTTAAATGGAGCACTTGTCCATATTCAGCGGCGTAGCGTGGGTTGCCAGTACCCTGGACGGACAGATAGCAGTTCCTGAGTCCAGTCGTGAGACCTTTATGCACAACCACATCTATTAGGTTTTAAGAAAATATTATAATTTTGCACCCCTAGGAATTTTGCCCCCGAGTCAATCGCCCCTGTGGCCCCGTACGTCCGTACGTAAACCTTGCTCTGCACTTTGGGCTTCTGCACTGACCCTGTCTTTTCCAGCAGGGTCCCAAACTTTGGGGGCGTCTCCCTTACTCGGAGATACCAAGTGCGAATGATGATGGGTCCAGGAGTAGCGTGCTACTCGCCGAAAAAGCGCTTCGACGCCTCGTCAGGGCTAGTTAGTGCTATATAAATGCAATTACAATACAATACAATGTGAGAATGTTTCTGACGACTCTGAGAGAGCACAAGTTTGAAAAAAATGTATAAGTACGCCATATTTACAAGCACGTAGTTAGTTTAAACATGTTTTGCACACGAGTGTTTTATATTCAGTAGCGAAAGGTATAGAATGTTAAGTAGAGTAACTATAATTATGACGGTGTGAGATTAATGTAGAAATGTTGGAATATATGTGAAAACCTCATGTTCTCATGTTAAAAGAATCATGTCCGAATTAAATGTAACTTTGAAAATCCAGTATTATGTGTAGGCCTTAGGGCAATTCACAGCAAACCTGAACGTGCTGCTAAATTAATGTGAGATAAGGTTGACATGGTTCTTCCAAAATGTACTATTGAACTTAGGGTTAAAAGTATATGCTTTATAGATGTGTTATTTTAGAAACGTATGCTAGTTAAGAATGTTTGCTGTTTAAATCAAGTTAACGTTTTAAGAGTGCAGGGACCTGCTGCATGTAAATCAAGTAGGCCAGAGGAGATAATGTCATGTCGTGTAAATCGTCATGTGCTCGTTAGAGAAGAGGTCGCGAGGTGTCCAGCACCGAGCTTTGAGAGTGTTTTATGACTAAAGATATGGTGGAGTCTGGAATTTGAGGCCCACTGCAGGACGAGCTGTATGCAGGTGCGAGGGTCCTAATCAGCTCGAATGAAAGGGACTTTGTTCAGTGGCGCCTTGCGCAGGCCTGTAGGAGTTTCCAGGAATTTCAGGGGGTATCAGCGCACTGAAGAAGAAGCCTGAGAACCAAGGTCAACTATAACGAGGGTCTTCAAGAGTACCATCATGGAGTTTGCCGCGCAAAGATGTACCACGTGAGGGGCGTCCCAAGGGGCGTTTCTATTGAAAATGTGATTTGGTATTAGGGAAAGAGACCCGGGAGGAGAGCAGAGCAGATGATTTTGGGAGCCTAAGGAAGCGGATGGGTAGGCAGATAGGCTGATCAGGAGAGACCCATTATTAGAGAAGAGACAAAGAGAAGTGCGTGATCTTCTTAGGAAGTCACCACGGCTGACACCTAGAGGGTTAAGATCTTGCTAAGTAGGGATGTCATTTAAAATAGTGTAGGGACAGACTAACCTTAATTTTCTTTTCTGTAATGACTTTGAGGTTGTAACTTGTATCCATTTTGGCAACCCTGATGGTTTTCGAGCTTGTACTTATTATTCTGTTTTTCAGACTCAGACTATTCAAAAAGTTCATGTTTATAGTGATACCAATTTACCTGTTGAATCTCATTTTGAGAAGTTTGTATCTTCAGTTATCTTTGACTTTATATTAAATCTTTAAAACTTAATTTTGGTCAGTGGTCATTTAGAGTGGTGTAAGTTCTTAAATTGATTGACTTATTGCGAGATTACCTTTTACTCCAAGACAGGTACCAACGATTCAGTCGACATAGTTTGGGATTTGGTAAGAAAATTAGTAACCAGTAATCCCGCATTAGCAGTTGGTAGCAGAGTGAGGATGGTTATCTTCTTGAGGAAGGTAATCTAGAGAGGTTAGTTTACCCCAAGGCCCGAGACGCCGAGAGACGAGCAGCGGAAGAATCGTGTACCGAAAGGTGCAGACGGTGCGAGAAAAGCAGCAGTATCGGAGAGTGAGTATAAAAAGGGTCATGCGTGAACAGATTGCGGTGTTTTGTGTTGTATTTGTATTGTAATGTCTTGCGGAGTTGAATGCCTGTAGTGTGAATGAGAGAAGGTTGTGAGCGCGCGCAACCTGGTAAGCTGGTAACCTGGTAAACGGGTGAACTGGTGAAATCTTAAGTTCAGGCCAGAGCTTAAGTGGTTTTGGGTGTATCGAACATCCAGGGTAGTTGTCGACCATAGTACGGAGGTCACGAGGTACCATTGACCGCCGTGGATCCAAGATAGGGGGAGTGTAAGAGTGAATGTATGAGTAACGGACGCTGGTCGAAAGTTACTGCGTGTGAGTAACCTATCGGAGAAGGCGATTGTCTGGAAGTAAACGGAAAGACATTTTGCCAAGTTAAGGTGACAACTACAGAAAGACTGTGGGCGTACAGTCAAGAAAGGTGATCGCTTGGACGGAAGTAATCATTTTTCAGAGTATGAATGGGATGCGTGCATGACCGAGGAGACGAGCTGAGAAAGGAGGGGAACTGCTGCGAAGGGGGACGGGTGACGTCGGCTAGAGCCGCGCTCTGATTGAGCGGTTGGTGTGACGTTAGCTAGAGCCGCGCTCTGGTTGGGCGGCTAGTGTGACGTCGGAGGAAAGTCGCGTACGGATAGGCCAGTTAGTGAGAACGGCGCCGAGATTGGTGGAATATCATCAGGAAGTAAACGAACGCGGAGAAAAAGAGAAATCATGAAGTGTTTTAAGTGTTTGAAAGGGATTTTTAAACGTAAACGAAGTGAACATTATTACGGGGAAGAGGCTCCCCCGAAGGGTACGCCAGCTCATTATATGGCAACGAATGTTGGGCTGCATACGATATTGTGGATTGGGGCTTGGAATAAGCTTACGGAAGGGAATGAGGAAATGCAGTTCCCGAGGTACGGGACGTTTAAATTAGAGGTGTTACATCGGCTAAAAGCAACCATGTCCTCATTGAAACCCTCGCCCAGACCAACACAGTTTGAGGCTCTTAATGCATGGATTAAGGCTGCACACGACCGAAATTTGAACAGGCGTCAACAAAGACTGACGCGATCGGTAAGGCAGTGCGAGATTCCAAATGGGATGAGGAGGAAAAGCGTTGGAGAGTACAGACTATCGAGGTGGAGAAAATGTATCCGATGAGGGAGGTGTCAGGAGGAGGAAACCTCATGGAAGAAGACGAGGAAAGCGAGTCGGAGGACAATCTGATAAACAGATTGTTGATGGATAGACCACCTCCGAGAGTGGGGTTAATAGAAGATAGAGGGCTCGCAAGGGAAGATGGAAATGACATAGAGGGATATACACCACTCCCTATATCGGAATGGACACCTAACAAAGGCGGAGAAACACCTCCAAACAACACTGTACAGAGTGTAGTGGGAAGGTTTGTGGTGCAGAAAACGCCAACCACAGAAAGGGTTGAGTCTGTGGGATTGCCAGACGCTCTTCAAGTGCCTGTTACCATAGGACCCATAGTTTCGATCTATAATTCTGAGAGAGATAGAGGGGAACAACAAAGGCAATTGGATAGGGAAAGGATTGAGATGGAAAGGAGGAATAATGTGACAAATGCATGGAAACAATTGCCAGGATCAGTAACATGGAACACCCCATTAGACACAACTGTCGGTCCCAATTCAGAACAGGGAGGTCCGAGAGGACCAATGGATCTAAGGGGACCACGGCCAAGATCTTTTTCAGAGTTAAGAGCTGATTTGAGGGAATGGGACGGGTCCGTAGTATCTCCAAGTAACAGGACAAGAACAGAACCAGAGTGGGAAAGCAGGGGTAACGGGACTGTATCTCATTGTGGGGCCAGCGAAAGCAGTCAGGGCCGGGAAGGCCAAAGTCAAGAGAATAGAGGTGATGCATGTCCTACAAATCAGAGAGAACAACCGGAACAAAATACTAGGATTGTAGAATGTGAGGAAATGTCCCGTCTCTGGGGGAAAGGAGGAGATGAGGCGGTACGGGCTTTTCAGAATAGGTTTAGGTGCCTTCATCATACACTTGGGGAAGACGTTCAACATTGGAGAAAGGAGAACAGCGATAGGTCCCGCCACGCCTCGAATAATCAGGAATCACAGGGAAGTAGGGAGGAAAGAGGGAGTAATGTAACATCTTACCCTGCATCCCGTGAAACTAGCCAGGATGGGGAGAGAGAGGCTAGGAGGCATGAAGGAGTGTTTCACCACCCACCCCGAGAAGATGGAAAGGCATGGGATCTAGAGAGATGGGAACAGGGGAGGACTCCCTATAATTCACCAATACCTAAACGAAGATCTCGGAGCTGGGATGGGAGAGATGCGGATGGAGGAGCTAAATTGAGTGTCTTAAAAGCTGAAATTAAGGCAAAAAGGCTTGATGTTACTAGTTTAAAATCAGATGTTGATGAGATAATAGATGGAACATTGCCTTTGGAAAGGATAGAATTGTATGAACAGGATGAGTTATTGTTCATGGCAAAGGATATTACTAGGAAAGCTAGAGCGTTTCATGAGAAATTGACTGATTTGGCAGACAGGTATGCCGTGGATTTGTCTAGGACAAGGGCATTACAGAGTAACCACAGATTACAGTACGCAGACCAAGATCTAGATGAGAAGAGGACTACTGGATTAAAAACACACATAAGAGAGCTGGTAACAGGGATAAGAGTGTGGAGGGAACTGGATAAATGGGAAGAAAGGTGGTCGAAAAAGGGCACAGTTAGGCGAAGTACAAATGTGATGACCCCCGAGGGAAGGGTAATGCATATGGAGGCATTCCCTTTGCGAGAAATATCAAACGGAAATTATGTACATGTGCCCTGGAGTAGAGGAGATTTAGCTGCATTTACCAACTCGTTTCCGAAGTTGCGGGACAATCCAGTCGAATGGTATAAACAGGTAGAGAGGTTTGTCAAAATCTCGAAAGTATTGTGGATTGATTTGAACACGTTGTTTGACATCGTGGTCCCATCTGATCTGTGGACCCCTTGTAAGACTAGTGTCGAATGGCCAAATGCTGAACCATTGAGGGATGCTCGGACTAATGGACCGTCTGAGATTGTCATGCAAAAGTACGAAAGGGTAATAGCATGGCTGAAAGATAAGGTACCACCACAGGACATAGATTGGGTAAAGATAGATCGAACAAGGCAAGAACCGAAGGAGACCGTGCATGAGTTTTATGAGAGATTGCTGAAAACATTCAAGCAATACAGTGGACTGGATGTAATGGATCCCAAAGATATAGGGCAGTTTGTGTCAAAGTTTGTCTTGGGGTTGAGACCTGATATTTGTTTGATGATACAGCAACATTTAATCTGTTGGCAGAACAAACCACTAGATGAGATTTTACGATATGCGAGGTACTGCAGTGACGAGATAGATTCTAAAGCCAAGAACCTAAAGGAGAAATTGATGGTGGTGCAAATGCAGTCCGCTGGGAAGGGTGGCCAGCAGAAGCAGGGGATGGGACGAAAACCAAATGGTCAAAGCAAACATAATGAAGAAGGGCAGAGACCTAGGATAGACTTTGCCACTCTAAAGAAAACGACAAAGTGTCATCAGTGTCACCAGGTGGGGCATTGGCGACGCGAGTGTCCCTTTAACCCTGAAAATGGAGAGCTAGAAGTAGAAGAACAGGTCCAAGAAGACCCAGTGCAAAAGGTGACAGTCCCAAGTAGTAAGGTGGCCAAAGGGGGGACTTCGGCTCCACGGGCCCAATTCCCACAGCCACCGAAGATAGCAGCTGGAGGAAAGGTCTTTAAACAAATGCCTCTGTTTATCGAGGAAGAAAAGTGTTATTACATTGACCCATTGACAGGACAACGGGTGAGCAGTGAAGAGGATTGTACCCTCGGGGCAGTCCTAGAAGTGGATCAAAGAGGGCCATTTGTTGAGGCAGAAGTGGCAGGGTGTCCCACTACGTTCTTAGTGGATACTGGGGCTACTCGTTCGACTCTGAGATCAGCGGTAGTTCCAGACTTGCCAATGTCAGGGGAAACAATTCAAGTGGTAGGAGTCGCAAATAAAAGAATGACTAGTCCCTTGACAGAACCAGTGTCTGTGAAAATTGGAAACCACATGAACGAACATCAGTTTGTGGTTTGTGACTCGAGTCCGGTATGTCTGTTAGGAAGGGATTTGTTGTGCAAATTGAATTGCACCATATACTGCACCCCACAAGGAGTGAAGGGACAGACTACCGACGATGATGCTACCTTTAAGGTGGCCAATTCAAAATTCTGTGTAGAACTATATCCTACTCTGACTGTAGAAGATCTTCCCCAAGATTTAAGAAATGCAGTGGCGTCAGAGGTGTGGGATTTCACAGGAGAAGATATAGGATTGATTAAAGGGGTAGAACCGGTAAAAATATTGGTAAAACCAAATGTTGAGTTTCCAAGAACGCCTCAATACAAATTGTCCCAGGAAACGATTGCGGGAATAAAACCTGTGATCGAGTCAATGATACAGCAGGGAATACTGAAAGAAATCGTGGGTAGTCCTTGTAACTCCCCGATTATGGGTTTGCAGAAACCTAGCGGGAAGTTTAGGATAGTTCAGGATTTACGAAAAATTAACAACATAGTCGTTTCATGTTGTCCCGTGGTACCGAATCCATCAGTGATATTGTTTCAAATACCATGTCAAGCAGAATGGTTCACAGTGATAGATCTTTGTCAGGCTTTCTTTTCAATCCCATTGGATGAAGAGAGCAGGTACCTTTTCGCTTTTAAAATGGAAGATCGCGTTTTAACATGGTGTCGAATCCCACAGGGATTCACAGATAGCCCATCCATCTTTAATCAGTTGCTGAAGAAGAATCTTGAGAATCTAGTACTGCCACAGAACTCGGTTCTGGTACAGTACATAGATGACCTACTTGTTGCGTCAGAAACAGAGGAAGCTTGTAAAGTAGATTCAATTGCCTTACTGAATCATTTAGCTGAAAATGGACATAAGGTATCTCCGAGCAAGTTGCAGTATTGTTTGACAGAAGTACAGTATCTAGGGCACAGGTTAGAAAAAGGGAAACGTAAGGTGTCCCCGGAGAGGATTGAGGCGATAATGAAAATGAATGCGCCTACAACACAGAGAGAAGTTAGAATGTTCCTAGGAATGGTGGGTTACTGCCGACAGTGGATAGTTAACTTTTCACTGAAAGCAAAGCCCTTACAGAAACTGACGCACAAGGAGGTGAGTGATCCGGTACCATGGGATGAAGAATGTCTGGTGGCGTTTTTACAGCTGAGAGACGATTTATGTCGTGCTCCGGCTCTGGGAATGCCAGATTACGAAAAGTCATTTTCACTCTATTGCTGTGAGAGAGAGGGATGTGCTTTGTCAGTCTTGGCACAGACCCACGGTAATGCCCGTAGACCAGTTGCATATTTTTCGGCTACATTAGATCCAGTAGCCGCAGCGTTGCCCGGATGTCTCAAATCCGTTGCTGCAACGGGTGTCAGCATTGAAAGGAGCGAGAGTATTGTGATGGGACATCCAGTAGTGGTGTATGTACCACATTCAGTTGAATTGTTAATGACCAGGACGAAGACGCAGCATCTGACCAATAGCAGGCTCACGCGTTACGAGCAAGTTATACTTGCCGCAGAAAACGTGACTCTCAGGAGATGCTCTGTCTTGAATCCTGCTACTTTGATGCCATTACCTACGGTAATAGAAGGCGAAGGATGTGAAGACCACGATTGCCTTGATGTGACTGAACTATGCACGAAACCCAGACCAGATATTGTGGATGAGCCATTGTCTGACCCCGATGAAATTTATTTTGTTGATGGCTCATGTTTAAGAGACGATACTGGTCGGTTGAGAGCAGCTTATGCTGTTTGTACCATTACTGGAGTTGTGGAAGCCGCTTGCCTGGAAGGAGTACATTCCGCACAGGTAGCAGAAATTATTGCCCTAACTCGTGCCTGCATAGCAGGAAACGGAAAGAGAGTCACCATATACACTGACAGCCAATATGGTTTCGGTGTGGTTCATGATTTCGGGCAGTTGTGGTCTCAGAGGGGTTACATGACCTCCTCTGGTTCGCCCATTCGAAATGGAGAATTTGTGCGATTGCTGATAGAAGCATTACAAGGTCCTGTTGACATCGCGGTAGTGAAGTGTGTAGCTCATACTAAGAATACAGATTTTGTGTCACAAGGTAATAGATATGCTGATGAAGTCGCACGCTATTGTGCGGAACAAAGTTATTCTTTCTCAAAGGTGGAAATAGAAGGTGCAGAAGAAAAGACTGAATTAAGTATGATGTTAGAAACTGTAGACACTTGGGAGGATTTAAGAATAATGCAGGAGAACGTACCTGAAACAGAGAAAAAGGCATGGGAAATAGCAGGTTGTGTGCGAAGTGAAATGGATTTTTGGGTTTCAGCAGATGGGAGAGCTGTGTTACCTGAAGAATTAGCTAATCCCATGGCGAGAGAAATACATGGTCCAGTACATCTAGGAAGGGATGCTATGATGTGAGTTTTTAGGCAGACTTGGTATTGCCCTAAATTTAGAATAGCAGCAGAATCAGTATGTAAGCGATGTGTTACTTGCCAACAGCTGAACGTAGGCAAACGAACACCAGTCACACTGAGTCACATTGGGAGGTCGGGGGGGCCTTTCAATAGAATGCAACTAGATTTCATCGAAATGCCAAGAGTCAATCGCCTTCGGTATGTGTTGGTGATTGTATGCGTATTTTCCAGATGGGTTGAAGCGTACCCTACACGTAGGTGCGATACACTCACAGTGGCTAAATTGTTGCTCAGGGAGTTGATACCGCGCTTCGGGGTGCCTGCCTCTTTGGAATCTGACAGAGGAAAACATTTTAACAGCGAAATAGTGAAGATGTTGTGCTCCACACTGAATATCGATCAAAAGCTGCATTGTAGTTATCGACCAGAAGCTTCAGGAATTGTGGAACAAGTGAATGGCACTTTGAAGAATAGATTGGCTAAAGTAGTGGCATCCACATCCTTGAGTTGGCCAGATGCTCTTCCTTTAGTGCTCATGAGCATGCGCAGCACACCTGATAGGAGGACAGGTCTCTCTCCCCACGAGATCCTGATGGGGAGGGCCATGAGACTTCCTACAGTTCCAACTACTGCTCTATTGAATATTACAGATGATCTGATCTTGGATTATTGTAAAGGACTGTCTGACGCCATCCATTCTGTGTCCCTTCAGGTGCATGCGGCTGAAGTTCCAGCAGCGAGGAACCTGTGTCATGACCTGAACCCAGGGGACTGGGTCTTAGTTAAAAAACACGTCCGGAAGAACTGCCTAGATGTTCGCTGGCGTGGGCCCTTTCAGGTAATCCTGATAACGAACACCGCGGTGAAGTGCGGGGGGCTGCCAAATTGGATCCATGCATCCCATACTCGAAGAGTTCCAGCACCTCTAGAAGGAACAGCTCCCATCCCAGACGAAAGCCCGGAAGTGGAAGAAGAGTCGCAGGAAGGGATTGAGGCAGCTGAGGAGGTGTCGGAAGAAGTTGGGAACGCATCGGATTCAGAAGAAGAGCGAAGGCAGGACGGCAGTGAGACAGAAGACGCAACTGAAGGAGAGAGCAGAAGTGAATACGACTCAGACTCAGATCCGTATCGGAGCGACCAAGAACCAAGTGGGAGGACAAGGAATAGGAGAATAAGGCTTGGAGCTGCCACTTGGCCAACTAGGAGAAGAAGGCTAAGTTTGAGGTCGGCCCAGGAAGAAACGCTTACTCCTATATCCGAAGACTCAGATCCAGAAGAAGATATCCAGGATCAAGCCGAGGAGGGTCTTAGAAGATCAAGGAGGGTGCGAGTGCCTAGTAGAAGATACTCTACTCCCGACTGGACCTACCTCGTTGCAGATGTCTGGGAGACACAGAACAGGGAGGATCAGGGAAGTGGAACTGATCAGAACTGACCCGATCATCACAGTGCAAATAAGGTTTCTACTACCAGGAGCGGAGACCGAAAGGTTGCTGACACTCAACATCGTTCATCCTGCTCTCCTGAGTGGAATAAGAAAATTGATTTTAGAGACAGTTGAGTTTCCAGTTTGCTGTTCACGATATCCAATATTGGAGGGAACTCTTCTTCGTTTGGAAATGCTTGAGCGAATAGTAGAAATGCTAGGAGCGCTTATTGTTGTGGATTAATACCTTATTGTGAATGTCTTCAAAGGGGCGCAGAACTGGAAAGTTGAAGAAAGTGATCTTGATTAGAACGGACCCCTTTGTAATTGTGGATGTAGAACTGATAGTACCAGGAGTGGAAATTGAAAAAACGCTAACTCTCAATTTTGTCCGTCCACGTGTCTTGAGCGAAATAAGGAGAATAATCCTAGAAAAAGTTGACTTTCCATGTTGTGGTACGAACTGTCCAGAACCTGAGGGAATGATACTTCGGATGGACATTTATGAAGACGTAGTGTCACTCCTTGAGCCATACATAACTTTAGATGAAAACAAGACTTTTGAAAAGAAATTGTAAACTGGTTGCAAGATAACCTAGCGCCGAGTGGAAGAAGAAAAGTGATAGGGGTTTCATTTTAGTGGATGGAGAAGGGCTAGGGTTGTCTATTTTCTACTGGACTTTGAACTGTTTTGCGGAAACAAATTGTCAAGCTTCCAAGTGTTCAAAGAAAGACATTGCAAGAGAGAAAGACTTTGTTTGAAAAGAAGAGGAAGTGAATGCTGGAAGAAAGTCAAAAACTACACTGTTTGAGAACATGGAGGCTGGCAACCCGAACCGCAGGGCAAAATGTATAGCTGTTATACTTTTAGGAGTAGTGGTTTCTCTTATAATTTTAGTGGTAACTGTTTCATTCCTAGCGGGACACGAAGGGGATGAAACCGCAGTTAAGGAGGATAAGGGAGTATCAACACCGAAAACTACCATTATTAAAGAGAAGGGAAACATCAATGAGAAAGACAAAGCATTGTTAGATGCAGAAATAAAAAGGCTTCACGCCGACGAGTCACAGGGAAATTACAAGTCAAATGCTTATGCTAAATTGCTTTATGAATATGTTGATGCCATGGAAGTGAAGGATTGTTATGTTTGTATGCAATTACCAGCTTCAGTGGAGGAGGGTATCAGATACCATCATCTTCCGTTGACATATGGAATAATGTGCAGTTTATTGTTGAGCATGTTTTATGGACGAGAAGGATTCGAGTATTATTTCTCGAATTTCGACTCGACATTGCCAGAGGTTCCGAATTTCAAGCATTTGAACAAATGGGACTACTACAAAAGCGAAGACAGATTACACAAATGGTTTATTCCATGGAAAACGTTAGATACTTCACATGCTCGAAGAAACAATCTGACTTGTCAAATATCAGAGGTTGAGAAAAAGTTTATAGCACAGGTAGATACTAGATACAGGAGGCAGAAGATTTTGAAAGCATCAGGACAATGGGAAACAGATTGGACCAAGGAGGAGAGGGCACATCAAAGAAAAGGTAGTATTGGTCCAATTGCTTTGGATAAGGATAAACGGGGAAAACTGTGCATTCACAGGAGTTACTCATATTATGAAAACTTTTATGTAGGTCAAGTCCATTGTGAACATGCCTTTCAATTGGAGTATTACTCTAAGAACTTTATGAAAGGGATGCAAGCAATACCAAATGTATATTTTGTATGTGGAAGATATGCCTATGTGAAGTTACCAGATAATTGGTACGGATCATGCTATCTGGCTGTTGTCTTCCCTAAAATATATCATGTTGAGAATTTAGACACGCCTAAGAAGGAAATATCAACTAGATGGAAACGAGGGCTGGGTGCAGCAGAGGTAGTTGGAGATGTACTAGGTGCTGCATTCCCTTTCTTAGGATTGATAATGAATGACATTAAGATTAGGAGGTTAGCTACAGTCGTAGATAGGCTATCTGCTAGTACTGCAAGATCATTGATGCTGATAGAAGGTGAGATGCAATCGATTAGGGCAATGGTTCTTCAGAACCGACTTGCTTTAGATGTTCTGTTAGCAAAAGAGGGAGGAGTCTGTAAGGCCTTGAAGGTCCAGGAATGCTGTACTTACATTCCAGACAATTCAAAACCTCTAGAGAAGTATATACAAAACATCACTGCCATACACTACGAAATTGAGGACCTGGCAAAGGTAAATGTGTGGGAAAAAGTAGGCCATGGAATGGGTAAAGTTGGAAGTTGGTTTGCCAACTTAGGAAAGGGTATCGTTTGGTACATACTGAAGCCCATCATTATAATTGTGATTTGTGTAATCACTTTGTGGGGATTGGTGCGTTTGTATCAATGTTATAGAGCAAATAGGTTACAGAGAGCTATGAAGAAACAGGAAGAAGAGTTGACAGCGATGCAGGACACTCAATATAAGAGTCTGAAAGCATTAGAGAGTATGAAAAGAGGTGGAACTGCCCTGTCTTCACTTTAAAAGGTTCTACATTTTTAGTGTCTTGGTGATGATGACCCCTGAAGGTCATCAAAGGGAGGACTGAGAGAGCACAAGTTTGAAAAAAATGTATAAGTACGCCATATTTACAAGCACGTAGTTAGTTTAAACATGTTTTGCACACAAGTGTTTTATATTCAGTAGCGAAAGGTATAGAATGTTAAGTAGAGTAACTATAATTATGACGGTGTGAGATTAATGTAGAAATGTTGGAATATATGTGAAAACCTCATGTTCTCATGTTAAAAGAATCATGTCCGAATTAAATGTAACTTTGAAAATCCAGTATTATGTGTAGGCCTTAGGGCAATTCACAGCAAACCTGAACGTGCTGCTAAATTAATGTGAGATAAGGTTGACATGGTTCTTCCAAAATGTACTATTGAACTTAGGGTTAAAAGTATATGCTTTATAGATGTGTTATTTTAGAAACGTATGCTAGTTAAGAATGTTTGCTGTTTAAATCAAGTTAACGTTTTAAGAGTGCAGGGACCTGCTGCATGTAAATCAAGTAGGCCAGAGGAGATAATGTCATGTCGTGTAAATCGTCATGTGCTCGTTAGAGAAGAGGTCGCGAGGTGTCCAGCACCGAGCTTTGAGAGTGTTTTATGACTAAAGATATGGTGGAGTCTGGAATTTGAGGCCCACTGCAGGACGAGCTGTATGCAGGTGCGAGGGTCCTAATCAGCTCGAATGAAAGGGACTTTGTTCAGTGGCGCCTTGCGCAGGCCTGTAGGAGTTTCCAGGAATTTCAGGGGGTATCAGCGCACTGAAGAAGAAGCCTGGGAACCAAGGTCAACTATAACGAGGGTCTTCAAGAGTACCATCATGGAGTTTGCCGCGCAAAGATGTACCACGTGAGGGGCGTCCCAAGGGGCGTTTCTATTGAAAATGTGATTTGGTATTAGGGAAAGAGACCCGGGAGGAGAGCAGAGCAGATGATTTTGGGAGCCTAAGGAAGCGGATGGGTAGGCAGATAGGCTGATCAGGAGAGACCCATTATTAGAGAAGAGACAAAGAGAAGTGCGTGATCTTCTTAGGAAGTCACCACGGCTGACACCTAGAGGGTTAAGATCTTGCTAAGTAGGGATGTCATTTAAAATAGTGTAGGGACAGACTAACCTTAATTTTCTTTTCTGTAATGACTTTGAGGTTGCAACTTGTATCCATTTTGGCAACCCTGATGGTTTTCGAGCTTGTACTTATTATTCTGTTTTTCAGACTCAGACTATTCAAAAAGTTCATGTTTATAGTGATACCAATTTACCTGTTGAATCTCATTTTGAGAAGTTTGTATCTTCAGTTATCTTTGACTTTATATTAAATCTTTAAAACTTAATTTTGGTCAGTGGTCATTTAGAGTGGTGTAAGTTCTTAAATTGATTGACTTATTGCGAGATTACCTTTTACTCCAAGACAGGTACCAACGATTCAGTCGACATAGTTTGGGATTTGGTAAGAAAATTAGTAACCAGTAATCCCGCGTTAGCAACTCTTAATCCTCAGCAGCAGAGTTCATTGCACCGCAGCTTAGTGCCAGGAGGAGAGACTGCACTACACCAAGCACTGGCAAAGCAAATAACTTGCCTTTGCAAGTGCTATGTGTCGTTGCTGGTCGGAACCGGCAGAAAGTACAAAAATGCTTTTTTTGCTTATGCTGTGTAAAACCAATAATTTAAAAAAAACACAGATGATTTGATTGGACATATGCATGTCATCACACATGCACGTGAATACGTCCTGATGCTACAGGAACCCAACGTGATGACATATATGTGTGAATACATCACCACACATGCGCATGATGAGCCAGAATATTTTTCTTTTTAAAATCAACCATTTCAAAATAGCAGACACCAATCTTGGAGTGTTAAATTAAAAAAAAGAAATGAACTGTGCACAAGGCCATGTTTTGAAGAAAGAGTGGCCCAACAGCAATATGCAGGTGCCCGGGCCGTCCAAAAAATTATAAAAACAATAAACACATTGCTTTACTAGGACACAAAGATTGTGGTGCAAGGGTAAGGGGAGCAGCGGAGGAGTAGTAGAAGGTAGAAGTCAACTGGAGGGGAGCAATGGGAAATGTGACAGGAACCAGTCTAGCAAAGCACTAACTTTAGGCAGAAAGGTGTGGGGGGTAGGGGAGGGTGCTTGAAAAAAGAAAGTGGCGAGGATGGGTGAGGGAAAGAACAGCCACAATAACGAGCAACAGAAAGCATGTGGCCTGGCCAGTGTTGTAGGGGGAAACTGGACTTCGGGAGAGAGCAAGAAAACACATTGACTGCTTTGGGTTGCTGAAAGGAAAACGTAGCTCCCTGAAGGCAAGCAGTGTAAGGACACAAGTCACCCAATCAGATCATGGTAAAGAAGATGATGCTCCAGAGGTGATACAATCAAACGATAGGATGAAAAGCCATTGATTAAGAAGCAAGGAAAGAAGATAAACAAGAAAGGCATCCAGTCAAGAGCAAGGGACAAATCTAAAGCCCACTATGTGATTATGTGGGTGTGTGTGTGTGTGTGTGTGTGTATATATATATATATATATATATATTTTTTTTTTTATAGTAGTAATGCCCACTTATCTTTGACAGCAAACAGCTAAAGCAATCGGTAGGTGAGACTTAAAAAGACTACTTGAACTATATGAATCCGCACAAAACAGTTTCACTGTGGCAGGTAGAGTCCAAGGACTTTCAGAACTCTTTTTTGACAGTACACTCTTAAAATGTTGCAATGCAACTTCGCCTTTCCTAGGCTGGTAAAACAGACATGCACACTTATGTTTCTCCAACCCAGCTGTGTTGCAAGAGCCAGGTAGGAGAGAAGCCACAGACTCCAAGACACTGTCAGAGCGGCAAATAAATAAAAAAATAAAATTTAGAGTTTTATATAGCGCGAACTAGACCAGAAGATATCAGGTATTAGAGCGCTTTACAAGAGCACCAGTTTCATTACAGACGGACACATTCATTTTTGGTAGGCACGTGGAGATTAAGGGATTTGCCCAGAATCGCACGATGTTGAGCGTCGTTGCTGAGAATCGAACTCGGCTCCCCCTGCTTCGAGGTCGACCGCTCTAGCCAGAAGGCTACATCCTCTCCGCTCAGACCAATCCTGGCGCTGCTCTCATGCTTTCAGAGCAGCGTCTGGATTGGGTGCGGAGCCTGTGCCGTGAGGCCCATCCACATCCAGGCAGGATGGGAGAAGCAACGAGGTGCCTTATTTTATATTCATACCCAACCCTCTTCCCCCCCGCCTGACCACCCCAGATAGGTAGCGGTCACCACTGCCTCTGATCCCCACGCTGTACCCTTGTGCTCTTCCCTCAGGGTGTCCTGAGCCCTTTTCTAATGGAACAGGAGTTGTAAAATGTAGTGTTCATTGTCACCCGCTACGTGAGATATATTCGTCCCTCTTTGCCATGCTTAACTCCACTCTTGATTTTGTAAAGTCCCCTCGATGTCTCAGACTAGCACCCCCGCTGTTCCACACTGATGCCTGCATCTTTGTATTAGATGCTGAGGGGGGGGGGCAGGTGTGTGGGGGTGTGGAGGGAGGCTGAATCTTATTGTGTGTAAATCTCAAGCCGGGTTACCACCGGCAGTGACCTTGTCAACCAACCTGTGCTTTTTTATGAAAGGTTCTGTAAATCCATTATAGTCTTTAAACAGAAACTAACTTGCCTTAAAATAATTTAAACATATATAATATTTGGAAATCTGTAACTGTCTCAGAAAGTATATCTTGCGATATAATGAAATATCATACACAAAAGTTACCCATCTCTGAAGCTCAACCATCCCGGTGTTAAGTAATATCCAATCATAAAGCAGCTATTTAAGGATTCTATCCCTTCCACACTCCTCATCTTCATCATTCCTCCCTTCGTGTTCAGATCTCTCCCCTGGCAGACTGCATAGAAGGTGCAGTCTCTGAGCACACATTTGCTTAACACTTATGGTCTCTCTGAGCTCTGGCCTAGAAAATGCATTGTAGTTAAATGAATATAAGCATATTTTGTATTCCTTCTTCCAAGTAGTAATGCTGTCCCCAAGCATCTTCATATCTTACTTACCCCTGGTGATGTTGTGGGAACGCACCTGTTTTAAAATGTTTTCTAAATTAGGGGACCATATTTCTCGCTTCACCACCTGCCCATACTCTCCCTCATCGCCCTTGGGGGACACTTTTACCACCTACATGGATTCTCCCTCATCCCCCGGGGGTACTTTTCACTGCCTGCCTAGACTCTCCCTCATCCCCCTGGGAAACACTTTTACTACCTGCACAGAATCTACTTCATTCCCCTGGGAGACACTTTTACCGCCTGCCCAGACTCTCCCTCATCCCCCTGGGGGATACTATCGCCGCCTGCCCAGACTCTTTCATCCCCCGGGGGTACTTTTCACCGCCTGCCCAGACTCTCCTTAATCCCCCAGGGGTACTTTTCACTGCCTGCCCAGACTCTCCTTAATCCCCCAGGGGTACTTTTCACTGCCTGCCCAGACTCTCCTTCATCCCCATGCTGTACAGATTTTACTTTCCATGGTTCACCCATGTGGTGCAGAGTAGAGACGGGTTCTCTACGGCGCCACAACCCTTCTCTGTAGTTTTGGCTTCGAACTTACTTTTAGAAGCTTTAATCAACTGCCAAAATTGTGCAAAACTCATGAGTTGTATAAAAATAGAGTCTGTGTTTCAAAGATGGGCAGTAATTATACACACATACATGGAATGACCTCAAATAGGGTTCAGCGTTAGATCACACATGTAGGCAGACAATTCTGATGCAGTAAATCACCACTGCCCAAAACAGCCCCCCACCAAGAGCCAGCGAGGGCCTGCCCAAGCTCTGAGTAAGCCGTGGGTTTACATGTGGCATGATGGAGGCACCAGGAACAGCTGGGTTTGTGTGTATCCTCTCCTACTCTAAATTCCTTGAGACCTAGCAACTGTGGTTCTCAAGGCGGGTGTACCCAGGGAGTGTCTTCTACAGGGCACCACCAAGGGAAGGCAACCAAGTTATGGTGTCTCTAGGTCCAAGGTGCCCAGTAAGTCGAAAGCTGCCTCGCAAAGATTGAGGAGGCAACATGCAGACCTCTGAGTGTGTGACGGTCGACTGCTTGGCTCTCTCACAGGAAATGGGCACAGGAAGCAGTCTAGCCACCCGACTCACCCGCTCTGGCCACAGTGTTGTCTATCAGCCCCATTGGATAACATAAGATAGCATGTATTTGTAAACGTTCACCTGTGGGCCTCTTGGCACTGAATAACCGATATAGGACCCTGGAGTGATGACCAGGGTAGGAAAACAAAGAACCAAATACACGCTAACACACACTCCGATACGTAGGCACACGCGCATAGAGGCACGCACACATACACACAAGCATGCAAACACATGCAAATATCCTACCACCCCTGATGACTGATCCCCTGCCTCTGAGATGGGGACAGGCACACCTGGGGGCTGCCCACCCACCAGAGAGACTGAGGGGGGCAGACACCAGCACTGTGTCCCACATGTGGCATTTGTGCCTCAAGTTGGGCATAGATTCACCCACTCACATCTCAGGTAGATGTCTAACCCTTGTCCCAGGCACTAAGAGAGATTATACCGTCCTACGATAAACTTCCCTAGCTCTACTCCTCATACTGACTGATGAGCTGGCTGTGCAGCAAGAAGTTGAGATGCCTCATAGAGGGCATTTTACTGCAACCTTCTTCCTTTAGCTTTATACTCTGTTTCACCCACTATATGTATCTAACTCTTCCTTGCCTGTTGACCCTGCTTATACCATTCTCTATGTGTAAATAGCGCCCTCACGTGGACCTAATCATGCGCAGCTGTGAAGATAGATCAAGAAATAACTAAGCCTGAGCCAGGGATATTGACGACAGAGCAGACCCCTGGGGGACACCCCCAAGCTGGAGGTACAATGCTCAGTTATGTTCCTTGCTGGATACAATGTGTTCACTGTTACTCAGAGCGACCACACCCGTCAGTGAAGAGACCTTGAAGCTGTCAGCAAAGACAACAACGTATAAGACCAGGGCAGCATGGGCTGGACCCTGGAGATTGGCAATCCCCCTGGTTGGAAGATCACCTCTGAAGGTCTTGCAGCTACCAAGTCTGGCTCCAAGCAGCGATAATATCGGGGTGTTATGTTATGTTAATATTTTTTATTAGGCGCACAGCTGCTCCAGCGAAGGAGCGTCCTGGCGCCAGGTGCATTTGCGTGGGACGTCAGCAAGCAAAGGAAGTGCACTATGACGTCGACATGTGAAGAGTGAATAAGTTGGTTGTTGTAGTATTTATTTTGGTTGTACTCTGTACCCAAGTTTTGCACCTTCTATGCCGCTGTCCATCAGACAGTTCCCCACTTGGTGACATCGCCAACACACTACTCCCAGTTTGCGGTAGAGGTGAATGTTGTACGTGTGTGTTTGGATATTGCACGGGTTTTAACGGGTGCTGTTGCCTGTCAACAGGGCTATGTAGGAGGTGAACAAGAGGAGTAAGACAGCTGACTTGCAGCACCTATGCAATTAGTGTAGATTATTACGGATCATATGGACTCACCGCTGGCTTCTTCTGTATGGTTGACGGGAAAGGATGTGAACCATGGGATTGGCTGCCTTGGAATTCAGGTGAAGAATTCTAGGGTCTATTGAGCCATATGCTGCTGATAGGTCCAGTAGATGGATCGCTCAGGCCGGGGCTTGACCAGGAGTACAGAGGTGCTCTTTTATTCCGTATTGTGGCTTCTGTCCCACGTCGCAGTCAAAAGCCGGACTACAAGTTGCTGAGCAGATGCTCAGTCATCAAGCGAGTGTGCAGTTGAGTATCCTAAATTACCAATGCTAAAGAATTGGATGATGTAATAATGTGACACTCATCGTGTTCTTTACCTTCTCCTTCTCCTCTTCCTTCTTTTCCTCTTCCTCCTTCCTTCTCCATGGCTAAGAGTGTAGTCTTCATGGCAGAAGAAACAATGGTGCAGATGCGATATGTTCATCATTTCTGCCAAATGACGACGCGCAATGCAGTGAAGCCCGTTTTCAGGACGGGAAGAGGGCCATTGATCATGCAGCAAAGCCGGCTGATAATACTTTTATGTAAATTTTCAAGGGTTTGTTAACCAACTGGTCTTTCATTGGTGGTTTTCAGGGTCACCCTCCACCTTGGGAATGCTCACAGGAGAAACTGGAGCCTGTGATGTGTTTGAGCCGATGTTGGCGGATTGGTGTTCATTGAACGTCTGCAGTTCGTTGTAGGGATCACGTGACTGTGTGAATAATTGGGGAAGAAGGTTGGAAACGTCATGGTGCCCAGTTGTCAGCCTGCACTTTTGCTAGAAGAAGAAAGCTTTCTTTGACCCTGAGCATGAAGTTCATGAACTCTCCTGGTCTTGTCTTGCAGGCTGAGCCATCCCACCTTCCTGCTGCTTCACCGCCCATCGGAAGACCTTTGGCGTAATGACTCAGGCTTGACTTGCTCCTCTGTTTAATGTAAGTGCAGTGGTGGTTTCACCCATCTCCTTCTAAGGCGCTTGCGCTGTATTAACTACGTACAATTGCATGATGGAGGCAGGAGGTGTGGAAGGCCCATGGGCCAGACTGACCTTATGAGATGCAGGATAACCTCCACTCAGCAGGAGACCAGAGGACTACTTTAATGGGAATAAGATCAGAGGGACCATAAGCTCATCCGAGGTCGCCCTACGCGCGAGCCAATGGCTCTTCTAGGCTTATACGTGATTTACTGCTTCGGAGATGGAAGGCTCCTGCTAGTTACGGTGCTATACCTTAATATATTGGAATAGTTCATGAGTAGGTCTTTAGAAATGCTTGCGAAAGCTCTAGCTTTTATCCAGAATAATTGAAAAATTGTGCTATTGAGTCTTCTGGCCCCATTTTTGAGCACTCATTGGTGGGACTATCTTCCACGCCCTCCTGTGGACAGTCGGTCCGTGCAACATGGGGTTGATATTAAGACATTTTCCAGATCAGCGCTTAGCTCCGGCTCAGTGCAGGGACTCCGTGTAGTAGTTTGGTGATATCAAATCATGGCCCCAGATTTTATGCATCTGCTGATGTCATCATAGGGTTTGGAAATGTTGCCTGTAAGGTTAGGCAGCTGCCTTTAGGCACCATCCCAAGGCAGGGGCACCAGATTGCAACTGAAAGTAGCAAATGAAGGCTCTGCTGCTCGTGGGAGGGGAGAGGCCAAATGGCAACATGTCTTTCTGCCTGGGCTGGAATAGTCTTTGCACTAAAGCTGATTTGAAATTCTGTGTTTGCAGCTTCTGACGAGGCTTGCCTTTCAGGTCCTTTCAGATAGCGTTCCAGAAAGAAGTGCTCTGTGCCTTTGAACTCTTTGTCTGCACGAAAATGTCAACAAGCCAGAATGTCAGCTCAGTGATTTTTAAAGCACTTAGTGCTTGTAGTTGTAGTGTCTTAGCGTGGACACGTTCTAGTGTTCCGGTGTGATGTAACACACTCTACACCCACCCACCACAGACGTCATGGTGTCACATGACGCTGCCAATAAAAGAGGCCGAGCGCACGTGCTCGCGACCTTTCCTACCACTCATTCCTGGTGTCCGTGTCCCTTATTGCTGTGCCTAACATGCGGGCCCAGGGCCCATTACTTTCAACATTACAATGGCGACGAGGTCGGTAGTGCAACCCATGCGTGCCACTACCCTACACTGAGGAAAAGGGGAGAGAGTGCCCGCCTGAAGGGCACCCCCTGCAGCAAGGCACAGCGAGCCCAGAAGCCGGTGAGCACGTCGGAGCCCAGCAGCCACCAAGAGGCGAACAGCTAGCCGACCGAAGCCACCCGCGTCAGCCGCCACCAACGTGCCACCGGGAATGAGCGGACCGCCCAGAGCCCACCTGAGACGGCCGCGAAGCAAAAACCCCACCAGAGAGGAGCAAGGGCCGGGCGGAGTCCACCCGCCGCGACAGCGACGCAGCTTCTGGCCCGCCGGCCGAAGGTGAGCCCCAGGGGCGAAGCGCTAATAAATAAACGGTGCCATTCATAAGCAGCGCCAGCGGAGCCCGCCGCGTGTGTAACGGAAGCGGCGGGGCCCAGAGTAAGCCACGGCGTGAAGGGAAGGCGGCAGGACCCGAAAGTTAACAAAAGTAACGAGGGGGAAGGAGCGGAGTAGCTAACCGCCTCCCGAACCCCCTCGCGACGTGGTCCGGGCCAGCGGAGCCCACCCGCGACCGGTTGATGGCACCTCCACCGAAGGAAGACTCAGCAGCGCCAGCGGAGCCCAACCGCGGCCTGCCTCGAGCGCCCCCGCCCAGGGAGGAGTGAACGGAGCGACGCGCTTCCCCGCCGGAGCACAACACCTTCACCCTCGCCCGCGTGAGTACTGCCGAGGCGGCTGTGGACGGGGAGAGGAGGCAAGGGGAAGCAAGCATCGGCAAGCGGCCAGCGCCGCCAAGAGCAAGAGGCGCCCCCCTCCTTGTGTGCTCCGTGTGAGGAGCGGAGTGCACGGGAGCAGGGGAGAAGTAAGCGCCTGCACGAGGCCAGCGCCGCCGTCAGCATAAGAGCCCCCTCCTTGAGTGCTCCGTGAGTGGCAGAGTGCCGGCAAAGCGGTCAACACCGCCAGAAGTTTACTTAAGCCTCACCGGGACACTGAAACAAGAGGAACCACCGGTGCACCCACAGAGACTGCCAAATTTGCCCCCAGCATCAAAGCTGCACAACACCAGAGGGACATTAACAGTGCTTTTGCAATGTCTGCCTGACTTTAGCACATTTATAATTCGGTACATTTCTGGAACACTAAAAGCAAAGGAAATCTACTCACTCATTCTCAGCAGCAGCTCCAACCCCCTGTGCACTGAAGCAGTAGAGTGCACACCCGGGAAAGACAAGACAGGCTGCTCAAAAGATCCAGCAACACTGCCACCCAGTGGCCAAAAGCATTAGTGCACCAACATCCTCCAGCACTGAAACAAGCATTGTTCAACGCAAAAGAAGTTAGCACCATCTAGAGGCAACAGACGGAGTAGCGCCCCAGGGAAAGCATCTGAACTCCCGTAGCAAGAAAGCGCGCACACCGCAGAAGACACCCACACGCACCAACAAGGAGTCGGCAGACGCCACTTCCAGAGTGACGTAGGAAGAGGCATCTACACCTCTCCAAGCATCTAAGCAAGGACAAAACGTATGGAGAAAACGAATGCCAAGCACTGGAGGAACGATCAAGGAAAAGACTGCCGCGATCAGAAGACGGAGAGAGCAGCGACTCCTAGTGGCCACAGGAGATCACCGCAGCATCAACTACTCCCGCCAACGGTCCGAAGCAGCAAGCACCTGACGCCAGCCAAAGCAGCAAGTACCCAACGGTCCAAAAGCAGCAAAGTTCTGGACGTCAGCCAAGCAGCAAGAAATCGACGCCAGCCAAAGCTGCAAGTACCAATGACACGCAACTAGTGTCCGAGAGCCTTAAAAAACTACGGGCGCAGATAACGCGCCACGTGGCAAGGCACAGCCCCCACGAGATGGAAGAAGGGCACAGGTAACGCCACAGTGCAGAACAGTTACCGGAGACGACCACTAAGCGTGGCGCCCCCCAGAAGCCGATCCACAGAAAGATCGCGTACCAAGTATGACCCGCGACGGGTCCCCCTCAAACAACACCAGAAAGTGCTAATGCACCAAGTCCGACAGGACGACCGAAGAAGCCTGCCAAAACATCGGCAGGAGTGGACCGCCAGACGGTCCAGGACGTTCTACCTAGTCAAGGTCGGTGAACACCATCCCACGAACGTCACCTACAAGAATCTAGAGAAGAGGGTTCGCGACACCAACTCTGGCAGCTAGGAAGAAGGAGGAAGTGTCCCTGTCGGGGACGAAACCAGGAGTACACATGCAGCGGGCGCGCCCTGCATGTTGGAGCCAGGTCAAGAGAGAAGATGCAAGATTGGACCAAGTGATGTCGCGAAACAGAAAGGAAGAAGAGGAGAGAGCCGTGTGGCATGTCTGCCACTGTGAACAGAAAGGAAGAAGAGGAGAGAGCTGTGTGGCACGTCTGCTGCCACTGTGAAACAGAAAGGAAGAAGAGGAGAGAGCTGCGTGGCACGTCTGCCACTGTGAAAAGAAAGGAAGAAGAGGAGAGAGCTGTGTGGCACGTCTGCCACTGTGAAAAGAAAGGAAGAAGAGGAGAGAGCTGCGTGGCACGTCTGCCACTGTGAAACGAAAGGAAGAAGAGGAGAGAGCGGTGTGGCATGTCTGCCACCGTGACAAGAAAGGAAGAAGAAGAGAGATCTGAGTGGCACCTCTGCCACCGTGAAAAGAAAGGAAGAAAAGGAGAGACAAGAGCGGAAGGAAGCATATTCCACGTGGCCGTTGCCACAGTTAAAGAGCGGAAAGAAGTATATCCACGTGGCCGTTGCCACAGTTAAGAGTGAAGAAGAAGTCAGTGCAAAGTAGGTCCCCACAGTGAGTCCAAGGCCGAAACTGGTACGTAACCATCATTCCACGGCGAACTACAAGAACTCCAACCGCACCCGTTACCACGGAAGTCAACAACAGAAAGACTGTGAGGACAAAGGGGCTACCCAGTCGTCTACAGACTGTTTCCATCGAGCACCACAACCGGTGCCAAAGCGGACTAAGGTTCCCTGAAACAGATTGAACTCCATCTGCCAATTCCAAGCAGCGGCGGACAGAAGAGCATGGTGGAACTGAACACTTCACTGCATCCTGAGACATGTTACTTTCCCCAAATGTGAATTCTGAAGTTGGGTCTTTTCAATGATTAAAAAGGGGAGTGATGTAGTGTCTTAGCGTGGACACGTTCTAGTGTTCCGGTGTGATGTAACACACTCTACACCCACCCACCACAGACGTCATGGTGTCACATGACGCTGCCAATAAAAGAGGCCGAGCGCACGTGCTCGCGACCTTTCCTACCACTCATTCCTGGTGTCCGTGTCCCTTATTGCTGTGCCTAACATGCGGGCCCAGGGCCCATTACTTTCAACATTACAGTAGTTAAAGCGTTTACTGAGACACATGCGACAAAGAGATGTGATCAGAATCACACATTTAGGAAAATGGGAAGTCTAACATTTACAGCAGGATCACATGTTTGGGAAAATGGGAAATCTAAAATCCACGGCCGATAAAGGGAGAGTTCTCTTTCCTAGGTGCAGGTAAACACCCCCTTCTCGGTGGAGAAGCCTGTCAGCCACACGTGCTCTGTGGGTGGCTCTGTCTTCAGGTGGACTCTAAATAAGGAGGCTGATCCCCAAGCCATAGATGGGTGCCTTACATGTCTCCCGGAGCGCTCATGTCCATACATGAGCATCTGCTCCGAGGTCAACACAGCACGGATTGTACTTGTACTGTCTGCAATGCTCACTCTGTACACTCCCAAGCCATACCCGACACACTAGGTATGAATACACACGACACTGTCCCAGGGAGTCTACAGCCAGCTCCTGTGCTGGTGACAGCGGCGCTGACTGCGAAGAAACAACGCATGCAAACCTCCAACACAACATGTCACACACCGAGCATAGCCAAGCATCCCACCAAGACACGAAGAACACAACTGGCAGAGTGAGTTAGACACAGCACCTCTCACATCACAGACGTGACAAGCTGGCTACACCATCCAACAGAAAACATCAAACAGGTCTCCTGACATGCTAAGGTGCGCCAACGACACACCACCAAAAAATAAAATCAATCTCTCTCTCTCTCTCTCTCTCTCTCCATTCCTCTCTCTCTCTCTCTCTCTCTCTCTCTCTCCATCCCTCCCTCTCTCTCTCTCTCTCTCCATCCCTCTCTCTCTCTCTCTCCATCCCTCTCTCTCTCTCTACCTTTAATTCTCCTTCCCCCCATTCCATCCCCCCTCCCAATTTCCTACCCCCTTCTCCTACCCCTAAAAAGAATGAATCTTACCACAAACCTTCAAAACAATGAAAGTGATATAGAGGCTGTTGTTGTTTAGAGGCTGCCTCTGCCTGGTCCTCAAAGTACCGGATGTCTCCTTCCTGCCCTTTCAGCGAGAAGCACTTCCGGGGCAGCATTAACCCTTCAAGAACGTTTTTTTTTTTTAACATAATAGGTCTTTATGTAAATATAAAAAGGATTAAGAACATTTTGCCAGTCGATCCTGCCCACTTCCACCACTGAGTGTATCATGAGTGTGTTTTCATATTGCGGCAGCCTCAGCGCCTGGTGTCAGCACCGACAGTCTGTCTCCAGCAGAGGCGCTGTTCAGGAGTAACTCTCGCGAGACTTTTGATAACACAATAGGGATATCAAACAACTGTAATCTGTTTAAAAACAGAACTAGTCTGAATGAGGGGTAGGCCAGCGCCTCAATGGTGCCTGTAACGGCGCTTGGTCCCGGTGGGAGCTCGTGAGGCCCGCGGGCGGATATCTTTTTAAAATTCATGCCCTAGATTTTCATAATTTGATTTCCTAGAGTACCTTGCCCCATTTTTAGGTTTATTTTTAGTCTTTTACGCTATTCATCCTTTTAAATTCTGCCTCCCTCCCCTCCGGTGGGTACACCGAAACGTGCAGCGAGCGACTGTCAGCTACAATCAGGGGTCCTATTATCTTTTGCATAATTTTGCATCTTTTTTGCATAATTTAGGATTTCCTGGCCCACTTCGCTTTCATCTAATCCCCCATCCCCAATCTCCCCTCCAGTGACACTCTTGGGGTAGTCTGAGCAAGTTTTACATTATAATGTCGAATATCAGAGACCGAGGAATGAGGTGGGGGGGGGGGGGGGTGTTCACTGCCAGAGCCCCTCCCAGCAGCTTTTGTTGCTGGTGCTGTTGGGAAAAAAATATTTTTTCAGCAGGCTAGGAGTGTTCGTAATAGTATTATATTTCTCAATATTGTGTATACTGAAAGGCGCCAAGCGGCAGGAATCCTGTGGTTTTATAGGTCTGGGTACATTACTTTCTAAAATAATTGTGCATATTGACAATAGAGCACACATCACAATATCACTATAACTTGCCCATTATATACTCAGAATTTAGAGTTTTACACTTAATTATCTCATGCTTCTTACAATTGCCATCATTCTGCACTGGTGAGCCATCACTCACTCATGCACTCAGTAATTCCATATTCATTCCCTACAGCCCTGAACTGTATGGGCCAGTGTCCACATCGATTGGGCACGACACAAACTAGCGGCAACTTTGTGTGTAGAAAAGGCCGCTTTAAGGGGGCGGGTGCACATCACATCATTATAATCCTAGGCTCATGCATTCGCAAATCTAACCTCCTCACTGTACATGAGTGATTAACTACCAGTGGTCCTACTCTCACCCCTAATTCCCCCCAAAAACTCCCCCAACTCAACTGCCTGTCACCGTATCTGAAACCGCCAAACCTGAATAAAACTTAAATTCCTGTAAGAGGCACATTTTTGCTGCCTTCTTTCTGAAGGTGAAAGAGTCTTCCCAACCCCCCTTTGAAACAGCTCCACCCTCCTCAACAACAATAAAACCACCTCCAAACCTGAGAAACCTCTCTGGAAACCACTTAATAACAGCTTCTCTTTAGCGTTAACCACACCATTTTCCCCTTGCGCACCTGAACCAAGAAAACAAACCCCACCCCAAAAGAAGCCGTCCACCCTCTTCCCAATAAAAGGGGATGGAAGGGCGGGCCAAAAGCTTTCCCCATCCTTGACTCGCTCCCAGCTACTGTGCTGCAGCCCACAGATTGGTAGCTGATAGCCCTCATTCTTCAGCCCTTGTCTACTAGACCCCGCCCCTGCCTACTAGACCCCACCCCTGCCTACTAGACCCCGCCCCTGCCTACTAGACCCCGCCCTTGCCTACTAAGCCCAGCCCAAAAACCTGCTGACAGTAGGTAGGGCTGTACCACCCACCAAATACAGCTGGCTGCCACCCAAGGCGCTAATATAACATAGGCCCCTTCCTTCTATTAAATCTCTCAGCAAGGCAGGGCCACTGCAGCTAAATAAGAGGTGTGAAAACAGGGCAACTATATGCAAATAACGTCCCCCGGAGTGGACACTGGGGCAGTCTCCCTTTTGGGTTTCGAGCAGGATCCTGCAGTCGCGAAGCGGTCTCAAGAGCAGGGCTCTGCACTCGAAGGACTCGGACTGAAGCGTCACAAGCACCGCCAAAGATCCATGGCTTCAAGGCGCCTTTGATAGCTTGTTATTTGTAACGTGATAAGAATGCCTGAGGTCCAGTTTCAAGGCGCAGCGAATAATAACACGTGCAAAGCAGAATAAGATGAAATAAAAAAAACACAAAGACAAGGATGATTAAGGCTTAACAAATCTAACGACAAGGGGTGGCTAAAAAAGAAAATAGAATTATAAATAGAAACACATAGGCAGTGAATCAACCAAAAGGGAAAAGCCACAGAGAAGAGCGCGATGCAAAGGAGAGTTTGGCAGTTCTGCTTCAGTGCTCACAGTTGTTCTTGTACCCTAAGAAGGTGCTGATTTAACTTCAGCTAAAAACGTGCAGGTTTTTTTTCTACCCTTAGTCTTTGGACACATTGTTCAGAAGCTACTAGCCACTGTGAATGTTCAACCTGGCAGCTACTTTGGGGTTCACCATTGATTGTTCTCCAGGTAGGACACAGGGCCCAGCATGGGTTTTGATGTTTAATGTTCGCCCAACACAAATGAGTTCTTATGGCCGGCATATGGCCACCTACGATCAAGCTAATACTAATACGGATGGTACTTAGCTGATTATAGAGATGAGCCAGGCCTGTAGTAGAAAGTTAGCTGATGTTAGACGTGGGCCTACAGATGGAAGTTATACGATGTTAGACATGGGTCCAGAGATGGAAGTTAAGACGATGTTAGACGTGGGTCTACAGATGGAAGTTAAGACGATGTTAGACGTGGAGCTACAGATGGAAGTTAAGACGATGTTAAACGTGGGCCTACAGATGGAAGTTAAGACGATGTTAAACGTGGGCCTACAGATGGAATTTAGACATTGTTAGACGTGGGCCTACAGATGGAAGTTAGACAATGTTAGACGTGGGCCTACAGATGGAAGTTAAGACGATGTTAGACGTGGGTCTACAGATGGAAGTTAAGACGATGTTAGACGTGGAGCTACAGATGGAAGTTAAGACGATGTTAAACGTGGGCCTACAGATGGAAGTTAAGACGATGTTAAACGTGGGCCTACAGATGGAATTTAGACATTGTTAGACGTGGGCCTACAGATGGAAGTTAGACAATGTTAGACGTGGGCCTACAGATGGAAGTTAAGACGATGTTAAACGTGGGCCTATAGATGGAAGTTAGACAATGTTAGACGTGGGCCTACAGATGGAAGTTAAGACGATGTTAAACGTGGGTCTACAGATGGAAGTTAAGACAATGTTAGACGTGGGTCTACAGATGGAAGTTAAGACGATGTTAAACGTGGGCCTACAGATGGAATTTAGACATTGTTAGACGTGGGCCTACAGATGGAAGTTAGACAATGTTAGACGTGGGCCTACTGATGGAAGTTAAGACGATGTTAAACGTGGCCCTACAGATGGAAGTTTGACAATGTTAGACATGGGCCTACAGATGGAAGTTAAGACGATGTTAAACGTGGGTCTACAGATGGAAGTTAAGACGATGTTAAACGTGGGCCTACAGATGGAAGTTAGACAATGTTAAACGTGGGCCTACAGATGGAAGTTAGACAATGTTAGACGTGGGCCTACAGATGGAAGTTAGACAATGTTAGACGTGGGCCTACAGATTGAAGTTAAGACGATGTTAGACGTGGGCCTACAGATGGAAGTTAGACAATGTTAGACGTGGGCCTACAGATGGAAGTTAGACAATGTTAGACGTGGGCCTACAGATGGAAGTTAAGACGATGTTAGACGTGGGGCTACAGATGGAAGTTAAGACGATGTTAAACGTGGGCCTACAGATGGAAGTTAGACAATGTTAGACGTGGGCCTACAGATGGAAGTTAAGACGATGTTAGACGTGGGCCTACAGATGGAAGTTAGACATTGTTAAACGTGGGCCTACAGATGGAAGTTAGAATATGTTAGACGTGGAGCTACAGATGGAAGTTAAGACGATGTTAAACGTGGGCCTACAGATGGAAGTTAGACAATGTTAGACGTGGGCCTACAGATGGAAGTTAAGACGATGTTAGACGTGGGCCTACAGATGGAAGTTACACATTGTTAAACGTGGGCCTACAGATGGAAGTTAGACAATGTTAGACGTGGGCCTACAGATGGAAGTTAAGACGATGTTAAACGTGGGCCTACAGATGGAATTTAGACATTGTTAGACGTGGGCCTACAGATGGAAGTTAGACAATGTTAGACGTGGGCCTACAGATGGAAGTTAGACAATGTTAGACGTGGGCCTACAGATGGAAGTTAAGACGATGTTAGACGTGGGGCTACAGATGGAAGTTAAAACGATGTTAAACGTGGGCCTACAGATGGAAGTTAGAATATGTTAGACGTGGGCCTACAGATGGAAGTTAAGACGATGTTAAACGTGGGCCTACAGATGGAAGTTAGACAATGTTAGACGTGGGCCTACAGATGGAAGTTAGGCAATGTTAGACGTGGGCCTACAGATGGAAGTTAGACAATGTTAGACGTGGGCCTACGGATGGAAGTTAGACAATGTTAAACGTGGGCCTACGGATGGAAGTTAGACAATGTTAGACGTGGGCCTACAGATGGAAGTTAGGCAATGTTAGACGTGGGCCTACAGATGGAAGTTAGGCAATGTTAGACGTGGGCCTACAGATGGAAGTTAAGACGATGTTAAACGTGGGCCTACGGATGGAAGTTAAGACGATGTTAAACGTGGGCCTACGGATGGAAGTTAAGACGATGTTAAACGTGGGCCTACAGATGGAAGTTAAGACGATGTTAAACGTGGGCCTACGGATGGAAGTTAAGACGATGTTAGACGTGGGCCTACGGATGGAAGTTAAGACGATGTTAAACGTGGGCCTACAGATGGACGTTAAGACGATGTTAGACGTGAGTCTACAGATGGAAGTTAAGACAATGTTAGACGTGGGCCTACAGATGGGAGTTAGATAATGTTAGACGTGGGCCTACAGATGGAAGTTAGACAATGTTAGACGTGGGCCTACAGATTGAAGTTAAGACGATGTTAGACGTGGGCCTACAGATGGAAGTTAGACAATGTTAGACGTGGGCCTACAGATGGAAGTTAGACAATGTTAGACGTGGGCCTACAGATGGAAGTTAAGACGATGTTAGACGTGGGGCTACAGATGGAAGTTAAAACGATGTTAAACGTGGGCCTACAGATGGAAGTTAGGCAATGTTAGACGTGGGCCTACAGATGGAAGTTAGACAATGTTAAACGTGGGCCTACGGATGGAAGTTAGACAATGTTAGACGTGGGCCTACAGATGGAAGTTAGGCAATGTTAGACGTGGGCCTACAGATGGAAGTTAGGCAATGTTAGACGTGGGCCTACAGATGGAAGTTAAGACGATGTTTAAAGTGGGCCTACGGATGGAAGTTAAGACGATGTTAAACGTGGGCCTACGGATGGAAGTTAAGACGATGTTAAACGTGGGCCTACAGATGGAAGTTAAGACGATGTTAAACGTGGGCCTACGGATGGAAGTTAAGACGATGTTAGACGTGGGCCTACGGATGGAAGTTAAGACGATGTTAAACGTGGGCCTACAGATGGACGTTAAGACGATGTTAGACGTGAGTCTACAGATGGAAGTTAAGACAATGTTAGACATGGGCCTACAGATGGGAGTTAGATAATGTTAGACGTGGGCCTACGGATGGAAGTTAGGCAATGTTAGACGTGGGCCTACAGATGGGAGTTAGATAATGTTAGACGTGGGCCTACGGATGGAAGTTAGCTGATCTAAGACAAGGACCTGTAATCAGAAGTTAGCTGATTTTAGATGGGGATCTTTGGACAAACATTTTCTATGTTTACATTCCCCTGGATTTGAATGCACTGCAGAACATTTAAGTGCTACTGAAGATACCAACCATGGTGAATTGTATATCGAAGAAAAGATGGGGATGTGAAAACGTATTTAAAACATATGATCTCCTGAAGCTCGCAGGTCTAAGACTAAGGAGGCTCGCAAGAGACGTGAAGAACGCCTGCAAGCCAAGAAAGAAGAGATCATAAAGACCCTCTCAAAGGAGGAAGAGACCAAAAAGTAGTCTGTCCCACCAGTGTGTAAATAGTGAGCTTCTATCAGTGTCAAAAAAACATCGATACTAAAGACTGGAAAAAAAAACAACTAAAAAAAAATATGATCTCGATGTGTATATCTAAATATATTAAATACTCTTGACTAATGTCCCTGAGAGCCCTTCTTTAAACCGCCCCAGAGAGGCCCATTGGAAGAGGAATGGGCCCATTTCCGGGTGTCATTTTCCTAATGTTCCATCCCTTTTGAAAGCACCAGGAGAGGCCGGATTCCCTCCCTGCAGCTTGCATTGACACGTCCCACCCCTTTGAAGTTTGCATGATTATGCTAATCGGGCCTGATTATGTAAACCCCCTTTGTGGGCGCGCGCCGTGTCCATGGCAGATACTGGGATGAAGGCGGATGAAAGGGGGGGCAGCGGCCCCGCCTGGGCGGGTGAAGTGCGCCGTGCGCGGCGGCGCTGGCCGCTGCGCCACGTGTGATCGTGGTGCGCGGACTGCGGCGCTCTCATTGGTCCAGGGAGGGATGCGCCTCTCCAGGAGAGATGCTTTGATGTTTAAGAGCCGGCTGGGAGAGCGCGCTCTGAGTCACCAATGAAAGCGCCAGGCCACTTTAATATTCTGTCTAATAGGACCTGGGGGGGTTATTGGCGTCGATTACAGGATGTGCGCGGTAATGGGAGAACACACACGCGCGGCACTTTTATGTCTCCTTTGAATCTCAGGCTTGTGTGTGTGTGTTTGGAAGGGGGGGGCCGAGACTGCTCTGAATGAAGCGATATTTACTTGTAGGATAGTGGTACAAAACCCATCAGTTTCCCGTGTGGGGAGCCAGTCCCAGCCTGCCCCGTCTCTCTAAGTTTGTCTGAACTACTCTAGGTTTCAACAGCCAGAGTGTACCCCAGACTGCTGCCCACTTCTACCACCCTGTGGGGGCAGTCCAGTTGGCTGTGGCGGCTGGTGATGAGTAAAGGGCACAGACACCTCAACTGCACCCCTTGAGAGATGAAGTGCTTAATTTGAACCGGTGGTTTCCGGGGCTCGGCACCGATGCTTGAGATTGTCTGCCACAAGGTGGCGCTGACTGGCTTATTTGGAGATGACCACAACAACAGGAAATGATTAACTTAATATACTTTTTTTAAAAAATGGCTATTCCCTGCCGCGCAAGCCATTCGCATAGCTTTTGAGGCCTGAAACAGTCCGAATTGCCACACTTGTAGGAGTGCTGCAAGCTGCAGTAGCCTCCTAACAAGAGCCCTGGCACTAATGTTTGACAAATTAAGCACTGGAGAGATGACCCCCTCATCCCTTTCTCCCCTGTAAAGTATGTGAGGGATCCCTGCCTTCAAGGGTGTGTGTGAGTTGTAGTGAGTGCAGTTGCATGGACTTCACATGTGTGGTGCAGGAGACCACGTGCAGGATCATGGGTGGTGTCCACTGAGGACATCTCTTGTGGGTTCGCACAAGGTGGTGGTTTCTCGGTGCGCAGGCTTCAGCCCTGGGGGTCGCTCGTGACCACCCGCGTCCCCTTGGTCACCTTGTCCCTGCCCGGAGACTATGGCCACATCCTGGACCGCCATCCGTGTCCTTGTAAACAAGCTTTCCTCCACTCTGCTGAAAGCTACCCCCTCTAGCACATTGTTGCCTAGTATTCTGGGAAATGTAGTCCAGACATCTGTCTCAGATCTACAGACCAGACTGAACCGATGCGACCAGTCAGACCTCCACAGCCTGCCCGAGAAGCCGCTAGTAAGCAGCGGTTAGAGTCCTAGGGTTTGCTTCTTCCTAAGATGGTAGAAGCTTGTCACATTTAGAAATCGGCTGCCCTTTTGGGGTTTTTTTTCCCACCCAATGCCCACAGTGCATGGTTGATATTGGTTACCTGGTCCACGTGCATCTGGACTTCGAGAGTGGGGTCAGCTTGCCCCAGCACAAATGACTTTTCTAAGCACGTGGCACTGTTTGCTGCTATTCCCAAGGGGCACTGACGTGCTCCAGAATATGGGAACACGCCTGCCGCTGGGACTCTCCTGGACTATAAGCAGAACCCTGGCAGAGAGGGAAAGCAGCTTGGACCCGAGCTCCCTGCTTGCCTGCTGAGAGGCTTCCCAGGGAGAAAGCGCTTGGAAGACATGTGTACCATTGGGGTCAGCGCCAAGATGCCCTTCCTTCTGGTGCAACAGGCGCTTTACAAACACACATGCTGTGCTACCCAGGCTGTAGCACTTCCGGTTCAGGGGCAGGACACTTTCACAGTGTGTTCCTCATCCTGAGTTACAATTCCCAGTGCTAACTAGTAGAGCCTGTGAGTCTCCCGGGTCACCCCAACAACTGAGGATGTCTTTTGGAACTGTCCGGTCTTGAGAGCAGGGCCCTTCAAGTCAGGCGGGCAACGAGAGCCAAATTTCGGGGGGTGAAAAATATTTCGGGGGTAAAGTAAAGTGGGGGGGGGCTAATTCTTCCAAACATAGACAGAGTGACTGTAAGAAGGGGCGAACACACAACAAAAGCCTCATTTACTCGTAAATGGTCTTTTAACCCTTTCACTGCGGCGGCAATTCCGCCGCAGCGCTAAGGGGGTGGGCCGACAGCGCGGGGCTCCGACGCTTATGACGGAACCGCTCCGTCACGGCCCTCGGGTGGGCTGTACTTGTGATGGAGCAGTTCCGTCATGGCCCCGCCCGCTCAATGGAACGCGCCGCACAGGCGCCCGCGCGAGCGGGCCATGACGGAACCGTTCCGTCACCAGCACAGCCCACCCGAGGGGCGTGACGGAGCGGGTCCGTCATAAGCGTTGGGAGGGATTAAAGACCTGTTAAGTACTCGGGTACGCTGCAATTAAATGCTCACCAGCCCGCGAAGCTGTCTCTGCCTGGGCTGACACACACGACGGGGGGGCGCTGAAGCCCTGTGAGCCCAATGGGTGTTGCGCGCCTGCTTCAAGTTCAAACCGGACAGTAGGACACCTCAGTCAGTGCGGACACCGCTCTCGTACCTTGCCACCCTTTAAAACTTTGGGGGATCCGTTGGATTCTTTAACTTCACCCTAAAACTGTGCCCTGTTCGATACAGACTAATAGAATCCTAATTTCTACATTAGGTGGTGAACCCGGTACTCGTAAGCGATGCTGCCAGGACCAGTGATTACAGGTGGATTCCAAGAGCAAGCCTCACAGTGATTGGCTGAGATGGCTGAGTGTGGTACACACTTTGGAAGCTATATTTGATGCAATCTTCACATCATACTTGAAAAGTCTATTTAACTGGAATGGGAGTTTGTTGGTCACAGAGGAGGCGTGCACTTCCCAAGAGCTAAAATAAGCCTGTTTTGGGTTCTTTGAAATTTTTCTAGGACTATCTGCCAGATTCATCAAAGACCCGTTTTGCGAGTCTTTAATAGCGATTCATAAGGAATCGCTATTAAGGACTTGCAAAACGGGATTCATGTAGGAATTGCAAAAAATATTGCGATTCCTACATGTTCCTTATTTGCGATTAGCAAATTGCTAATCGCAAATAAGGAATGACTCCCCATGCATTCCTATGGGCTTAAAGGCCCATAAAAATGCATGGGGAGTCATTCCTTATTTGCGATTAGCAATTTGCTAATCGCAAATAAGGATGCGATTTCAAGGGTGCAGGGGTGTCCAAAGGACACCCTGTAGCACCCCTGAAATGTGAATTCACACTGATGTTGTGCACACACATGTCCAAAGGACATGTGTGTGTGTAACATGCAACTTAGAAAAATCCATTAAAATGCATTTTTCTAAGTTTTCGCTATTTACCACGAGGTTTGACTTCGTTGTAAATAGCGGTCCTAAATAGCGAATTCGCAATTTTTAAATGTTTCATGAATAGCATTTAAGGAATCTCTAATAGAGATTCCTTAAATGCTAATCCTCGCATTTTAGCGAATTCTTTATTAGCGAATTTTGCATTTGGGATGATGAATCCCAAATGCAAAAATTTCACTCGCAAAGGGCCAGATTCTCAGAATTTGGCCCTTTTGCGAGCGAATTTCGCTTGATGAATCTGGCTGTATGTCGGCTAACAGGTTTGTAGTGGGATAGTTGTTTTGTCGGGTGGTTGTTTTAGTGTTATTATTTTGTGTGATTGCGTACCCTGCAGGAGGACTCTCCCGACAGTCGGTGCAGAGTTGGACTGGGAACAAGATATCCTTGGAGGGTGGCGATACCTTACCATGACATATATCCGGCTAAGAAGGAGCGTCGTCCTGGTAGGAAGTGACAGGCCAGGTGACCGCTGTCCAAGATGTGCTATTTGTCGGAGCTGGTAGGTTGTTTGTGGAATTGCGTTCTCAATAGCAGAAGTCTTGGTACTGCCTGTGCAGAGTTGGTCAGAGACCCGAAAGTCCTTAGATGGCGCCTGTGTGTATTTTCAAAGACTTTCTCTGCACAGTTGATGCACTTGTCATTGGTAGGTCATCGGTAGGTGACAAGTTTGTCTCCAGCAGGCAGCAGAGCAGAGTGGTCGCTGGTCTGTTCTCCTGGCAGTTGAGCCTGTGCAGTGTTGGGAGAAGAGCAGACAGGCCACAGATGAGGCTCACTCAGAAATGCTTTGCAGAGGGTTTTTCGGGCTCCAGTATATTCAGTTACTCCTACTCCATGGTGCTAACCTCACCCAACTCAACACCATCATTATGAAATCTGTTACAGATGTGTGTCTGTCTGTCTGTCTGTAAGGGTGTCTTTCTACAAGTTTGCTCAGTTACTTCTACTCCATGGTGCTAACCTCATCCAACTCAACACCATCATTATTAAACCTGTTTTCAGGTGTGTGTGCCTTAACAGCACGCCTCCACGATGCCGGAATCCGAGAGAAGGCCCTGGCCTGGACCATATCCTTCCTCTCTGGCAGAACCCAGAGCGTCCGCCTCCCACCCTTCCGCTCCAAGGCCACCGTATCATCTGCGGCGTACCCCAAGGATCATCCCTCAGCCCGACGCTGTTCAATATCTACATGGCACCACTCGCCCACATCGCATGATAACATAGCCTCAACATCATCTCCTACGCCGACGACACCCAGCTGATCATCTCCCTCACCGAAGACTCCCACACTGCCAAAACCCACCTCCACAGAGGAATGAAGGACGTTGCCGAATGGATGAAGGACAGCAGACTGAAGCTGAATTCAGACAAAACGGAGGTCCTCATCCTCGGCTCAACCCCCTCAGCCTGGGACAACTCCTGGTGGCCAACATCGCTAGGAACAGCCCAAGAACCCACCGACCACGCACGCAACCAGGGGGTCATCCTCGACTCTGCCCTCTCCATGACCAGGCAGGTCAACGCCGTCTCCGCTTCCTGCTTCAACACCCTTGAATGCTCCACAGGATCTTCAAGTGGATCCCCTCCGACACGAGAAGAACCGTCACCCAGGCTCTCGTCACCAGCAGACTGGACTACGGGAATGCCCTCTATACAGGAACAACAACCAAGCTCCTGAAACGGCTGCAACGCATCCAGAACGCCTCGGCACGGTTGATCCTCGACGTCCCCCGACACAGCCACATCACACCCCACCTGAGAGGCATGAACTGGCTCCCCCGTCAACAAGAGGATCCCCTTAAAACTCCTCATCCACGCACACAAAGCCCTACACAATGCCGGACCAGCCTACCTCAACGACAGACTCAGCTTCTACACTGCCACCCGCAGCCTCTGCTCTGCCAACCTCGTCCTCGCCACAGTTCCACGCACCCGGAAAACCACCGCCGGTGGCAGATCCTTCTCCTATCTCGCCGCCAAGGCTTGTAACACTCTCCCTACCGGCCTACGACAGACCCAGGACCGGCTGGCCTTCAGAAGACTTTTCAGGACCTGGCTCTTCAATCAGTAGCAGCTCCCCCTCCCCACCCCCTCAGCGCCTTGAGACCCTCACGGGTGTGTAGCGCGCTTTACAAATGTAATGTTGCCTGTCTGTCTGTAAGGGTGTCTGTCTATAAGTATGCTCAGCTACTTCGACTCCATGGTGCTAACCTCACCCAACTCAACACCATCATTATTCAGCCTGTTTCAGGTGTGTGTGCCTGTCTGTAAGGGTGCCTGTCTATAAGTATGCTCAGCTACTTCTACTCCATGGTGCTAACCTCACCCAACTCAACACCATCATTATTAAACCTGTTTCAGGTGTTTGTGCCTGTCTGTAAGGGTGCCTGTCTATAAGTATGCTCAGCTACTTCTACTCCATGGTGCTAACCTCACCCAACTCAACACCATCATTATTAAGCCTGTTTCAGGTGTATGTGTCTGTCTGTAAGGGTGCCTGTCTATAAGTATGCTCAGCTACTTCTACTCCATGGTGCTAACCTCACCCAACTCAACACCATCATTATTAAGCCTGTTTCTGGTGTATGTGTCTGTCTGTAAGGATGCCTGTCTATAAGTATGCTCAGCTACTTCTACTCCATGGTGCTAACTTCACCCAACTCAACACCATCATTATTAAACCTGTTTCAGGTGTTTGTGCCTGTCTGTCTGTCTGTTAGGGTGCCTGTCTATACGTTTTCTCAGCTACTTCTACTCCATGGTGCTATCCTCACCCAACTCAACACCATCATTAGTAAACCTGTTTCAGGTGTGTGTGCCTGTCTGTCTCTCTGTAAGGGTGTCTGTCTATACGTTTGCTCAGCTACTTATACTCCATGGTGCTAACTTCACCCAACTCACCACCATCATTATTAAACCTGTTTCAGGTGTGTGTGCCTGTATGTCTGTCTGTGAGGGTGCCTGTCTATAAGTCTGCTCAGCTACTTCTACTCCATGATGCTAACCTCACCCAACTCAACACCATCATTATGAAACCTGTTACAGGTGTGTGTGTGCATGTCTGTCAGGATGCCTCTCCACAGGTTTTGTCAGCTACTCTACTCCATGGTGCTAACCTCACCCAACAACACATTTGTAAACCTGTTGGCGGCCTGTGTGTCTGTCTTTCTTTCTCCGGGTTTGGTCAAATACCTCCACCTCCCACGATTTAGTGAAACATAAATGTAACCTGGTGCAGGTGTGTGTGTGTGTGTATATATAATGTAACATTTTGACAAATTATTTTGCAAACTGTTTTAAAACGAAACACTTTTCAACGGTTTTTTGAATATTTCTTTCAGGAGTCCCACAAAGCTTCCCACAGCAGTTATCAAATCAGAGCAAACCCATCACACGAGACAAATAATATTGTAACACTTTTTTTCATCTAAACCAATTAATTCTACAATATAATATTATAAAAAATATAGGAGATCAAAATTGGTTTCTAATGGCTTCTTGGTGCTATTCATACTTAAAAACATTAACATTCATCTCTCCAGTTCACTTGTTGGATTTTTTACATTTTACCATGTTTTGGTACTGCATAAATACTGTACACATTGCCCTAAGTTAAGCCTGTCTGCTCTGTGCCACAGCTACCGGGGGTGGAGGTCAGGTCAAAGTTGTCACTTTGAAGGTTCACCCTGACAAGGCCTGTCCTTCTTTCTAGAGGTGGGTAGTCAGACACTCCAAATACTTATGCAGTTTTTAGGTCTCGGCTAGCGCGGCTGCACACGTGCGTAGCTGGCTCAGCGAGGTTTAATGTTTTTTGAGGACTTTCAGTAAAGGGCTTCAAGCCCCGTCCCTCTTCCCCATTGGCTGGCTTCACCATTTATGCTAAACGATGGCCATTGGAAAAGAGCTTTTTATGACGTATCATTTGGGCTTTTTCAGACGGCCCACTTGGACGGGTTTGTCTGCCTTCCTCCCGTTGCAAACGTTTTCTTATTTTTATGGGGCCATGTGTTTCAAACACATGGCCTCAGGCGGCACAAAAGCCAAGACCGAGACACAGAGAATAGAAGGAGGTTTAAAGTTGCAAACTCCAACTGACCATGAGAGCATCCATCATACAGATATCCTTTGCAGTAACTGACATCTCGAGAGTTACCCTTGCCCTGTTTGGCCTGTTCTGAGGGACCCCAACTCACAACACCCCAAGGTGTGCTTGAGTGAAGCAGCTTCCTTTCCTCACTAGTATCGCTGCAGATGATAGGTAGATTGAGATGCAAGTAGTGCTACAGGTGAACTGAATGGCTTCAAAGCACTGTGCAGCACTGAGGTAGTGGTGTCATTCCTTAGTGTAGCTACAACAAATTTAACAAATGGACATGTTTTCTTAAGGAGCGGGTGCAGGATTCAGAGCAGAAAGTCCAGGAGACACCTGTCTATACATTTATCTATAAGTTCACCACAGTTATATGGAAGTTAACTCCACATTTACAGGGAAGTGGCTTTGATAGTGCTGAGTTGGTGAAACAAGAGTCTTTAGATGGCTCATGTGATGTGTGGTAATATTATATGCCACTGTGAAAGAGTTGCACCTGGGAAGAAGAATGACGAAAATGTAAATAAAGTTAGGTCTAGCGGTATCTATGACCTGCTTGTTCAATTATCTGTTTATAAATCAATAAACATAACAATGCTGTACACACAAACATTATACTGTGGGTGATTCTTTGCGCAATGACTGCGTTTGTTATAAGTCCGTGTCGTACAGTCTCGGACAATATTCCTGTCGGACCTGCATGGAAAAGGTTACTGGTGTCAACAAATGTAAAAATGCAATCAACACTTAAGAATTAAATCAATTTTATTAGCAGAACACATAGCATGAAAATACATTGCATCGTTTCCTACCACCCTACGGGCCGGCTATATCACAAACAGAAAAGAAAGGTAGGGCCTATGGAACAGTAGCTATCGATTTAGTTAGTTGACACAGCATGCCGCCTACAACCCATTCATGGCCTGTCACGTTTGCTAAAACGAGACAATAAACAGTCCTGGCTCTACGAAATGTGAATAAGAGAAAAGTCTGATGCGCTACTAGCATACGTGTGGCAATGAACCAAGAACCTATCTTTGACAGCTTAAGGCTATAGAGTCTGAGGAATGAAAAACTCAACCTGAACAAGAACACAATCCAAAATGAAAAACATTTCACCCACCCCCCACCCCCACCCCTCCCCTCTCCAGGTGAGCAAGAAACATAAAAGAAGTCCATTTTTACGTATGGGTATGATCGATGTGATAGTTATCGATGTCATGAGGACCCGGGGAACCCATCTGGAACTGAGTACGCTAGCTACCCTCGTGCCCTTCTGGAATCAGTTTCAGAAGCCGGATATAGATGGGACATGACAATTCCCGGAACTCCATGGATAGAATTGAGATAAAGAAGGCCCAGATCTTGGCGTGGTCCGACTTGTTCCCTAGAATCAACAGTTTAGACTGTTAAAAATGTAAGTAGTTACATACATAGCTGCGTTTCTCATATAGACAAAACAGTGCACTTGTCAGCACCTTCACACACATGACAAACTGCACAGCGAGCCACAGATAACTTGAGTACACACAATGCAGATCACAAATGCAGAACAGCTGGACACTGATACTGGACACTGTCACACAAGTGCTTGAAAGCTTGTGGCATACATACCAACACTCTTTCCTTTCCATTAATGTGTGCAGTGGCCAATGCAGTGCCCTCTCTTATAGAAGGAAATTGAAACCAGTGCTTGGCACTGCCTACAAGCAGGGGGCGTGGCTTGGTCAGTGAGATGTAGGGGGTGTGACTCTCAAAAAGAAGCAGTGGGCTGCACAGTGGAGGGGTGAGGTGACCGAGGTGCTGGATGGACTGATTCCATGAGGTACAAGGTGAGCACTGATTTGCAGCAGGTGGGCCTCTGTCTGGAGCAGCACCGTGTGCAAAAAACGATGGAAGGGAATACTACCCTGAGCCACAGGCACCGGCCATGCTTCGACTGTTTGCAAGCACTCGTCACATCCCTTTTGGGTGTTTGCTCACCAGCGTTACGGCTGGGGGCCTGAGACTGCTGCAGCTTTCCAAGTCTACTGCTGCAGCTATCCAAGTCTACTGCTGCCAATGTTTGGGAATTCTGAAAAAGAATTACATTTCCACTCATTCCAGGAGTATTTCTATGGGTGCAGATTGTTTGGTTAACCGGTCATAGTATACATATAAATATTCCAATAAATGAACAAGTTAAAATTTCTAAGTGAAATGAAAATGACGATAAAAAATGACACACAGACCCAATTCAGGGCCCCAAGACCCATCTACCAAGCCCAAAATGCACACCTCTAACAACCCCTCTGAAGCCACACCCCAACCCGTCCCACCTGGGTATTTCTACTTAAGAACTCATGGCTACAGTCACGTTCAACACAACAGCGTTAAGTCCCTCCCTGGGATCATTCATTAACCCCTTCCGTGCGGCCGAGATTCCCCCCGTGTGCGGCAACCGCACGAACAGGGCGGGGCCGTGACGAACCCCAGCCGTCATCAGCACACGAGCACCGTGGAGCGTGACGGCTGGGGTTCGTCACCAGCATGGAAGGGGTTAAAACATTTTTTTCACTGCATACACTCGTCTTTACTTCTACCACGAGAAGCCATAATGAAGTTGTCACTTTGGTGCATGTGGGCGGGGTTCCATGCTTTCTGTCCTCTCCATTTATAAATAATGGAGCATATTAGCAAGGATCTCGTTAAAATTAGCGCCGTTTTAGCGGCAGGAAACTGCAGCTAAAACGGCGATAATGGGCTTGCTAATATGCGTTATAGAATTCCAATAAGCCCAGGTTAGATGTGCAGGATATCTAACCTGGACTTCTATTCCAATTTATTAACGCATATTATCAAGCCCATTATCACAGTTTTAGCAGCTAAAACTGCGTTAAATTTGAACGAGGTTCTTGCTAATATGCCCCAATGTTTCTTATACTAAGCCCAAGTTGCAAATAGAGGTGGGCGCGTCAACAAATGAATAGCTCCAGCCGTGCAAAGGGTGTGGCTTGGCTCTAAGAGTCCATGCGCGAGCCAAGCTATGAAGATGTTGGGCGTGTTTATCGTGCAACAACAGAATGTAAAAATATGATACAATCTCTTCAGAATTCAAGAATGTATTTTTATAACGTGCAGAAGCATTTCACCTGAATACATCAAATTATATCACTGATTAGACAGACATTCATGAAAAAACATAGTTTTCAGACATGGATCAGCAGTCATGTGAACCCTAAACCTGGCCTAGATTCTTATCACAGAAGGAGCAACAATGTAGTCTGTGAAATAAAACATAAGAGGTGCTTTTACAGCACACATCCTGAACTCAATCATTTTAATGTGGTCTTGTGCTAATAGAGAAAAAAGAGGCTGTGTGAAACAAAAGGATTGCCTAGTTTGGAGAAGTAGGGAATCCTGTAGTGATTCTACGTAATCTCGGTCCATATTTTAAAATACAGCCACCAGATGTGTGTCTCTGTCTCTCTATCTCCTGTGTCACAGCAGAGGTCATTGTGTTTCTCTTATTCTTGGCCATAAGAGAAATTGAGACATACATAGAAGATCCGACTCAGGTTCCCCAGACCCAACTACAAAGTCAAGAACACATTTCTTTTGGGGGTGTCACACTCCACACAAAACCCGCCTGAAGCTACACGACATTCTACAAGATGGGCACCTCGTTGCGTGCTGTTGTCCATTGCTCAACCAGCCTGCAGTCAACAACCGCTAACCATGCAGCGCTAGGATTCGCGGAACTACATTTGCAGCATCTTTAAGTCTTGTAATTGGGTGAGTGTAGGACCTTTTCTTTCAATTATGCCAAGTGCTCTGACTTCTGGCACGAAAAGAGCGCTTTATGAAACCAGTATTAATAAAAAAAAAAAGCATTGGAAAAGCTAATGTCTCTCGCCTTTGGTATCTGTTGACTTGTTTTTTTGAAAGTCAATGGGCAAATCAAAAAAGAGGGTAATAGATTGACAGCAACAAGGAGGCTGTGGGTAGGGGAAAGCAACACAGTGGGTGGGGGTATATGCAATAGGGAGGGTGGGAGAGAGCTACGCAGAGCGCATGAGCGAGAGCAGCACACTGATGCGAGAGAGCGACGCGGAGCTGGAGGAGAAGCGAAGGAGTGAGAAAGTAGCGTGGGGATGGGGCAGGAGCACACAAGGGTGAGTGCAATAAGAAGGAGGTGCAGGGAGAAGCACACTGGCGAGAGAGAGCAATGCGGAATGCGAAGGGGGGTAGAGAAGTACATGAGGGAGACAGCTGGAAAACACATGCACTCTCGTTGAGTGCTTAACCAAATAGAACAAGCATTGGAAATGCAATAGGTCTCGCACCATTAGAGTTAGTGTTTTTAGAATTGTTTATGGGGTTTTTTTTGTAAATGTTTAGCATTTTTGTTTCCTGTAGCCAATGCTAAAGTATTACAAATAAAAAAAGCCATAAACATTTCTAAAAGCTCTAACTGAAATGGTCTGAGAACTATTGCACTGTGTGAGGGTGAGGGTGAGTGAGGGTGGGTGAGGTTGAGTGAGGGTGAGTGAGGGTGAGTGAGGGTGAGGGTGAGTGAGGGGTTGAGGGTGAGGGTGAGGGGTTGAGGGTGAGGGGTTGAGGGTGAGTGAGTGAGGGTGAGGGGTTGAGGGTGAGTGAGGGTGAGGGTGAGGGGTTGAGGGTGAGTGAGGGGTTGAGGGTGAGGGGTTGAGGGTGAGGGGTTGAGGGTGAGTGAGGGTTTGAGGGTGAGGGGTTGAGGGTGAGGGAGGGTGAGGAAGGGTGAGGGGTTGAGGGGGAGGGGTCGAGGGGGAGGGGTTGAGGGTGAGTGAGGGTGAGTGAGTGAGGGTGAGGGGTTGAGGGTGAGTGAGGGTGAGGGGTTGAGGGTGGGTGAGTGAGGGTGAGGGTTTGAGGGTGAGGGGTTGAGGGTGAGTGAGTGAGGGTGAGGGGTTGAGGGTGAGTGAGTGTGAGGGGTTGAGGGTGAGTGAGGGTGAGTGAGGTTGAGGGTGGTTGAGTGAGAGTGAGGGTGAGTGAGGGGGTGAGGGTGAGGGGTTGAGGGTGAGTGAGTGAGGGTGAGGGGTTGAGGGTGAGGGGGAGGAATGCGGCCTGCTCTTCCTACTTGTGTGGCAAGTATTTAAAGTTGCTGCCGTAGCTCAAGCTGCTGAGACGGGGGGACATGGGGGGCTGCGACAAGGAAAGGATTGGCAGGGAGGGCGCAACAGGAAGGCTCTCACTGGACGTGCGTGGCTCCACCTAATGCAGGAAAAGGAGGAGTTTCTGACACAAAATATCTGTTGAAAATTATAAATTTAAGTAGGGAAGCTGTGATTTGTCCCGATTTCCTGGGTCCACTGTGTACAAATCGGCCAGTCAACGAGTGTTTATTCGTGTTTTCTTATGTTGAGGCTTTGTTTTTTTTTTTTACCCCTTTGTGCAGTCTTCTGCAGTTTGTAGAATATAGCGTGATTTCGATCAGAAGGGATCAGAGCACTTTGCGTAAGCGCGAGTTACATTACACTAGGCCACATGCATTGTTCAAGGCATCAGGAAATTAGGGGATTTGCCCAGAATCTCAAGAGTTTGAGCCAAAACTGAGATTGGAACCGGGTTCCCGAGTTCCAAAGACTGCAGATCGGGCTGAAACACCACATCGCGTTTAGAGGGAGGCAGAACCCACATGATGGAAGCTTGGCTCGTTATGGGGTCGAGGTTCCGGTTTTATGAACATGACAATTTAGCTGTAATGAAATAAAGGATTAAATAACGCAATGCCTTGCAGCCAAAAGGTTAATTTAGATCACGGTTTCCTTTTATTATTTACAGCATTGTTCGGGGGGGGGGGGGTGGGGGGGGGGATATAGAAACAACACGAGGGTCAGCGTGTGGGTTAAAGTAAAAGCAACATGGTGGAGGGTGTGTGCAGGCAGTGGAGCTAAGCATCAGGATGAGCACAACAGGAAGGGGACCGAGCCCTAGCCGTACTTGCAGTGCTGGGAGACGTGAGGCAAGGGATGGGAGTGGAGGTGAGGGGGTGTTTCTGACGTGAATCCTGTGTTAATGAAAAGAAGGCGAGATCTCACTTCTTATGCTCAGCAGTCAGCTCTGCCACTCCCAGCTCTGTAATTCAAAAGTGAAAGCGCTTGCTAAACAAACAATTCATCCTCTCGTGGTGTAGAAGCTGCAATTTTTCACAAAAACACATATTTCGGATGCTATTTATTAGAAATTTAACAAGCATTTGCACCGGAGGCCAGTACTTACCAGCATAGTCCTAGGTCTGTACCGCATTGATGCTGGCTGCGGGTCGGCGGCTCTTTTGCCGAGGATGATCTTCAGAGCTGGGAAGAGAGCAGTGGGCTAACTCGGGAGGGGGCGGAGCGGGTAAAATAAACAAACGAGACGGAGGGAAGAGAGGGGAGGGGGGAGGAGAAATGCGACACGGCGGGAAGGGGAGGGGGCGGAGCGGGTTAAATTAAACAAACGAGACGGAGGGAAGAGAGGGGAGGGGGGAGGAGAAATGCGACACGGCGGGAAGGGGAGGGGGCGGAGCGGGTTAAATTAAACAAACAAGACGGACGGAGGAGAGGGGAGGGGGGAGGAGAAATGGTACACAGCGGGAAGGGGAGGGGGCGGAGCGGGTAAAACAAGACGGACGTGCACGCGCTTTTAAGCTCAATGCGCATGCGCATTGAGCTTAAAAGTCACGGGCACTGCAAGGAATCGCCACGATTCCTTGCAGTGGATAAAGAGTGGATAAGCCCCCATAGTCTCGCTTGCTCGATGCGCATGCGCATCGACAGGCGAGACCTAAAAATGAGTGCCTAGGACACAAGTAATAGGGATATACTCCAAGGAAGGGACTAACACAAGAAGAGGAAGAAAAGCCCACTCAAGGTCACAAAAATACAAAGGAAGCAATTGAGAGTGACAATAAAGTCAACCATTGGTAAGCAATGGGTGGGTACAAGAGGGGAGAGGTGTGGCCCTGCGGCCAGGGTGACTGACGCTGGAATCTGGGGATCACGGTTCGATGCCGGCGGCAGGTTAGCCCAGTACCATGTGACCCTGGGCAATAGTTTCCTTAATCTTCACGACGGCCCCAGCGCATGGAGACCCTTACGGGTGATTGTACGCGCTTTACAAATGTGGATTAATATTATTATTATATTATTATTACAAAGCCCACTGTATGCTGGTGATAGGTCTTTTCGTGAACAGACAGCTTGTGTTGTTCGATAGGAAAGACGTAAAAAAAGAATACAGTGAAAAAGGTTACCACTGTACCCGAGGAACACATCCAGCCGTTTGTGTCTGCAGAATCTTCAACCGCTTGTGGCAGCTAAAGTGCATAAGGGCTATTGTGCTAATAGCAGTAATTCAATTTGTGGTGAGTGGTGCATAAACACATTAAAGAAATAAACATATAAATAATATATATTCTACTTGTACCTCTTTAGGTCTGGCTGCCGGCAGCTTTCAGTGTATGTAATCGCTCATATCAATTTTCAAGTAGTACAATTTGCAGTAGTGCAGAGAGAGCGCGTGCTGTGTGGGAATTCTCATCACCCATCAGCTTTTTTGTGTTTTTCATGCTTTGCTGTTGCTCGGATGGACTGTCCATCAAACCCCTGCTGTTGAGGGGATGGTATATTACCCCATTTGTATTCCATAGTTTTGGCGATGGACTTCAGTTGTAATTTGTCCCGTGGCTTCTAATTGAGAGTGTCTGTTCCTTCAGTGTATTTACTTTGCAAACATGAAGACGTTTGAATTGCAGATTTATTGCACTTTTGTATATGAAGGGCTTGCTGTTTGCCTATCCTTGCTCAAAGCGACAGTGCTATTCACTATTCACCTTGCACATACATTTGATTTACTATGTTGGATTTATGTATATTTTTGTTGAAAAAAGATAAAGATATGCACCTACATAGGTTTTCTTAGGAATGCAACAAAAATATTTACTTTACTATGCAGTAGTTTGCTATCTAAACCACCGATTTAGATATCGGGTGATGGCCCACTGATTCGGCAGATGGCCCACTGATTCGGCAGATGGCCCACTGATTCGGCAGATGGCCCACTGATTCGGCAGATGGCCCATTGGTACGGCAGATGGCCCCTACAGCGGATGGCCCGTTGCTACAGCGGATGGCCCGTTGCTACAGCGGATGACCCGTTGCTACGGCAGATGGCCCGTTGCTACGGCGGATGGCCCGTTGCTACGGCGGATGGCCCGTTGCTACAGCGGATGGCCCGTTGCTACAGCGGATGGCCCGTTGCTACAGCGGATGGCCCGTTGCTACAGCGGATGGCCCGTTGCTACAGCGGATGGCCCGTTGCTTCGGCGGATGGCCCGTTGCTTCGGCGGATGGCCCGTTGCTTCGGCGGATGGCCCGTTGCTTCGGCGGATGGCCCGTTGCTTCGGCGGATGGCCTGTTGCTTCGGCGGATGGCCCGTTGCTTCGGCGGATGGCCCGTTGCTTCGGCGGATGGCCCGTTGCTTCGGCGGATGGCCCGTTGCTTCGGCGGATGGCCCGTTGCTTCGGCAGATAGCCCTTTGCTTATGCAGACAGCCCGTTGTTGACCGAATACTCTACTCCATCCCCCGGGTGGAGGAAGCACCTACTGAATTTATAAATGACTGCCAAGCTGGCTGGCCCTCAACGTGGTTCCGGTCAGTGGATATCACTGTTTAACGTAGAGTTGCGTCAGCATGACGCAACTCTGCACCAAACAGCTACTTTTTTTTAATTTTAAAAAGCAACTACCAAAAAAGTAATCTCCTATGGGGTGAGTGGAGCATTATTTATATATCACAATTACTCACCTCCAGCGTGACGTGTCTGTCCATCTAAATTGGGCGGGTAGACAGGTAGCCATTTCTCTGACGGCCCTTACTCCGTCGGGCAGTTGGAGAGGTTTGGCTATGGCGGTGACGGAGTAGTGACCACCATAGTCAAACCTATAGATTGACTGCCATTAAATCGGGTGGGCACACCATTATGTTCTCGGTGTGACTGAATATACACACCGCTAACATATAAATCAGGCCCTAAGACTTTTAAGCCTGCCACTTACAAATCAATGTTACCTTCTAAATCCTTTTCGCAGCACACTCCTCCGAGGGTACAGCTTAGCTCTGCTGATGCGGCCCACTCCTCATGGTCATGAGCCAAGCAGCGGCACCTTGCCACTCCCACAATGACCTGATTGGTGCATCTACACACACCGTGTTTGCCTGACGTATGGACTTATGTGGTACTTACTCAGGTTCATTTTGGTAAAACTTGTTTGATGTTGTGCTGCAAAGCAGGGCTCTCTCCACTGTACCAGGCGCCTGGTTGTCAGAACGCTCAGATCCTACAAAACAATGTACTTGAAGTTACCACAGAAACCTTTTTTTAATATAATGTTTATTATTTTTTCATTAAATAACAACAAGGGGCCTGGCTCTAATCAGTAAGGCTGAGTCAACAAACCGAAAAACAACCAAGATGCCAGTACTGATGAAAATGTAAACAATTAGATAAATGGTCCAAGCAGCCATAAGCTCGTTAGTAACCTTTATTTTCAAATATTCAAACATTTCTTCAATAGAGAAACACATACAGGGAACATACTCATACATATAATACACAAACCATATAATAATATATACCCTAATCACAAGATGCTAAATACAATTGTTTGGTGGTGTAAATAGAAAGACCTTTCTATTTACACCACCAAACAATTGTATTTAGCATCTTGTGATTAGGGTGTGGTGCATGATGAAGATAAATTGTAGATCTTTAGTAACCTAGAAATTGTTTGGTGACTAATACATGTCATTATGGTTTACATGCAGTCAAATTAGAACATATCAATGCTTTGTTTGGTGAGTGTAAGGGCCTTCATCTAAGTTAAATAAGTCATATTGGCCCAAAACGGACTTTGTGGTGTGTGGTGAGCGTTGAATGTTTGATTGTAGTTAGAATGAGTGTGTTTGTAATAGTGCTGGTTGCGATTGAAAATTGTAACATGTAGAAGGTATTTATTATATGGTTTTTGGTTTTCTCTCCACCCTATGTAACACCATTTAACTTTGTACGTGCCATGTCTGATTAATTCACCACTGCATATATAACTGCTCCACCCAATTGGGTCTCCCTCGATATATTCTACTAGTGAAACGGCGTCTACGAATGTGCACCTTCCACTGGGTGCAGAATTTGCACACAGTAGAAGATTTCCCTCCATGTCTTCCACATGATAGGACTCGCCTCTGCACACCCAACATCTCAACCAGTGCGTAATTTGTAAAAAAAAATAAAAATAAGGGCCATGGCTCTTGTCATGAGTCCACTGCAGCTTGCACCACACATCGCCTCTGCCATGCTGCAATGATAGTAACAACACAACTACTAACCATCACAACCTTACCAGTGTGACAAGTATGACTACTTCAGGCCCCCAAAGCTGTAAGAATGGCTTGGCCAGCAGGTAATAGTCATTATTAATATATATTGAATTTATTAATGATCAACTGTTGATGTGGTTATCTCTAAGCCACCTTGTGGCAGACTGTCACAAGCACTGCTGTTGACAATTAAGTGCATGTGTCCAGCACCGGGAACCACCGGCTGAAATTAAGCACTGTTCTCCACCACAAAGAAACGTCTTCCTCCATTTCCCACCTCCTCCACCCACTAGTTCCTCCCATCTCAACTCCGATGAGAGGCCCTAACGACCTCCAATTAGACCCACTCTATCTTATCACGAAACTACTCCTGTCCCTGTGTATTCCACCCCAGTACTGGTGATGACTGCCCTACCAGGTGCTGACGTGCATGTGGGCAGCCAGCACCCTGCCCCAGGGTGCCCACAACACTAATGACTGTGCCATGCATGAGTTGCAGCTTGTCATGCTGTTGTTGTTCCCTTTGTAGCAGGCTGTCATGAAGTGTGGTTGTACAGTCTGTTCTATGTGTGGATGTCACAAACTGCCATGCAGCTTTGGATTATATGACTTGCTGCATGGCTCGTCATTCATAATGAAATGACAGCCTGTAATGCTGTCTGTCACCCAGATGTCATGCTCTTTTCAAAATAGAATATTAGACTATTTGTTGTGGGCGTTCGTTGCATATGAATGTTACAGAACAAGCTTGAATGGAGACTTCTGCACACTGAAAAGCATAAGTTCCCGAAGACCGGGAAGAGGTGTGGCGTCGCGGCCAGGGTGACTGACGCTGGACGCTGGGTATCACGGTTCAATCCCCAGCACCGGTGGCAGGGGTCTGCCCAGCACCATGCGACTCTGGGCAATAGCTCGCTTAATCTTCCCAACGGCCCCCAGCGCCAAGGATACCCCTTTGCGGGTGATTCGTGCGCTATACAAGTACTGGATTTACATTTTACATTAAAGGTGTGTAATAATTCACAAATATTTTGAGAATTAGGCACTTCAATAATAAAAGACTTAGACTCCTGAGAGGCCCTTACTAGTAATCTACTTGTTTCAGCTGCTTCCAGTTGGGCCAGTTCCAGCTCTTTCAGCCATGATTGACACACAGGGAACTTAGTTTTTGGACTCCCGGCGTCCTCTTTCATCTTCTGTGTTAGGGAGGGCGAAAGCGTGTGTGCTACATGTTCCTCGCGCTGTCTGTATTTAGAACATTAACACTCCTGTATAACTTGAGCAAGTCTGGTCTGTCTGGGTCCTGTGGTTTCAGGTGCAGAAAAGCCTGGATTCCAGGCATTGCTTAAAATGGAAAAATAGAAGTGCATGTACTCTGTAACAGAGTACCTGCTTGTTTCTGAGAAGTGCTGGTACACTCCAATTAAAAGTATTACAATTCTCCAAAGAGGTGCCGGTACTCTCCCTCTCAAAATAAAAAAGTCCTGGTACTCAGTACCAGATATTACAGGCCCATATAAAGCACTGAGTGCCAGGTAGTTCTCAATATAGCTTTATATCTCGCTGCCGAGGGCTATATCAGCTGTTAAAGGCCCTAAACCCAAGTTACAGGCCAGAGCTGCAGGCGAGGGCCTATAACGAGAGAGAGGAGGCCTTTTACAACCAGTAAAGCCCGAAGCAGAAGGGCTATAAGGCTATTAGAGCATTCCATCTGCTGAGGGTAGAATGTTCTAAATTAATAAAGGGAAAAAGACAAACATTGAATGTTGATGATCTGGGCTTCTATCGGCCATTATAAGCCCGGAGCTAGTCATTTGTCTTCAATGGAGCACTCAACATTCCAAGGTTCTGACTGTTCTCTGTTCTTCTTGGATCTGAGTTCCATAGTTGTACGGCCTGTACCTTGAATGAGTTATGTGGTATGTGAGCCTAACAGAATAAGGTCGGGAGCACTGCAGTCCCATCAACAGGTCTCTTGAGATGGCACCACATCAGCTGAAGCAGAGTGGCAGGGCACAGGCATCACCTGCTGTCTCGTGGCACCTGCATGTCCCAAACTTGCTTACTAGAGAGTCTGATGCCTGTAGCATAGCTGCCAACCCTCATAAATGTGTCTCTTTGCAACTAGTTGTCTGCACGTCGCCAGCCTCCTGTTTTTGGTGCTCGTCAGAGCCTATGAAAAGAACCCCCCTCACATAAGAAGTTCAAAGGTATGTAATGAGACTTGCACACTGCTGGGGACGTGTTGTGTTGTGCAGTGCTGTGCTAGCGGGTAGAAGCGGTCTTTGCCGCTGAGTTCCTTTTCAACTCAGTGGTGTCGGGAGCCGGGGAAGAAACACTAGCCGCTCTTACTAGGCAAAGGATCCCTTTTGCAGCAGGAGCAAAGTGGTAAATTTACCCATCTATTGAATTATACTTACTAATTACCGCCAGCATCTTGGCATTACTGCTGGTTCTTAATACCGCCAGTAGTATCAACCTCTGATGGCAAATATTCTATGGGATTTGTATTTCGGCAGACCGGATATCCGTCCCCGTTGTGACAGAGCAACCCATCCGCCGAGCTCTAAAACGGGCTCAAAATCTATAGTATGCCTAAAACCAGGATGTTGGACAGTACTCTGCACTATGTTTTAGCAGACTTATGAGCTTTAACTAAACTGATATTTGCATACCCAAATTTCAGAAAGTACTGTGACTCGTATTAAGAAGAGCTGTGCATAGTATTGTATGAGACCGTGGTTATTTTTAGTTAATTTTTATGGGGATCAGATTGAAATTCATAAGTATATTGTTAGACTTTTTTCATCGACAATATTAGATTTGCTAATTTAAATAGATTTCTTAACACAATTGTTTATATTCCGTTGATTTTTTTTTGTAATGAATAAATATTTTTGTTACTAAGTGATCTAGTTCAAGAATCAATTCGTTTTTTCATAAATCAGTCAACTTGCCAAATAAATTAGCAATCACGACTTTCTAAGGTCTTGTTAGGTTTTAGCAAATTGTGGTTTGAATTACTAGTTTGAGAAATGATAGGTGCATAGGCAAAGTGGCAGTTGACAAAATATGGGTACTTCTTACAACTGTGCCTGTGAAGCAAATGTTTCCACACCAAAAATATTTTATGGCACTATTTTCTCACGAAACGTTTTTGTGGGAAAATTCTAATTTAAAAAAGGCTTGTGTGTTTTCTCCCCAGCAAAATACTTTCCACCTACTTTTTTCTTTTGTTTAAGCTCGTTCATGGTCCGAAGGAAGACAAAGTTTCACCACTACATTAGTGCCTAGAATGAATGTATCAAAATGTACTGATTCTCCCTAATTGTAATAAGATAGCAGTACTGTATTATATTTGGTTGAGAGCTCAATTGAAGACAGTGGAGTGGCTCTGGGCTTCTACTGGCTGGTAGAAGCCCTCTGCTCCAACATTCCAATGTTCCTTTCTTTTATTTTAGAACATTTTACCCACAGTGTGTGTAATGTTCTAATAGCCTTATAGCCCTTCTGCCTCAGGTTATACCTGTTGTTAAAGGCCTTCTCCCTGGTTATAAGCCCTCGCCGGTGGCTTGGGATTATAACTAAAGTGCCAGGCCTTTAACTCCTTCACTGCAGCGGCTCTTCCGCCGCAGTACTAAGGGGGAGAGGGCCGCGCGGCGCTCCCGTGCTCGTGACGGAACCGCTCCGTCACGAGCCTCGGGCGCGCTGTGCTTGTGACGGAACGGTTCCGTCACGGCCCCGCCCGCCCAATAGAACCCTCAGCGCAGGCATGGCGAGCGGGCCGTGACAGAACCGTTCCGTCACCAGCACAGCACACCCGAGGCTTGTGACGGAACAGTTCCGTCATAAGCACGCAAGGGGTTAATATCCGGTATAGCCCACGGTAGCGAGCTATAAGGCTGCAATGTTATATCCAATTGGCAACCACAAGGATGCCAATTGGATCATATAACGAAGGCAGTGCGTAATATTAATGAATTAACGCAGGTCTATTTGCCTGCGCAACCGTATCTCTCATTCGTTATCACCGCTAGACCTATATGTAGCTGTAAGTTGTTTTATTGTATGATGCCAAAGGCTTCTAGATCCGTATAGCGCCTACAGCTGATATGGGCCTGGACAAGCCGCTACAGGGCTGTCTGAGCAGCTGCAGTGCCTGCTTGGGTCTGCTAGGGCAGCCTTCTCAGCATGTAGGGGGCCAGCTCCCTCCTTGCGGTCAGTGCACAGGGAGGGTCTCTACAAGGCCTGCCAGTACTTTCTGTTTATGGTTTCCTGCTGAGGAGGTAGAATGTTCTTCAGACATCATCACCCTTCTCGGTTTTATGCCAGTGTTTTAAGTGGAAACAGCTGTGCGCCAACAGTTACTGCTCGCAAGTCTGTGGCTGGTTCCCCTTTCACTTTCTTATTTTTTTTCAGGTGCTATAGTTTTTAAATCCATAACTTTCTTTCTGTATTTTTCTATTGAGCTTTCTTTTTCATGTCTTTTTTGGCTTTTACTTTCTTCCCGAGTTCCATATTTTTGCTTTTCTTGTCTCTCCTTCCTTTTATATTTTTGCATTGTTCTATAACTTTATTAAGTTCCATATCTTTTCTTCGATCTATTTGTTTTCCCTTTTATTTCTTTCCTTTATATCCTTCATTCGTCCCATAGTTTTCAGTTTTTTTTCACTATCTTTAGTTTTTTCCGTACAAAGCTTTCTTTTCTTCTTTAGGTCTCGATGCTTTCCTTTTGTTCTCTAATGTATGTGTTTTCTTCAATCTCTAGCTATCTTTAGGGGATATTTTACCTACATCTGATGTGTGTATATATATATATATATATATATTCACTGAAAAAACCATAGGTTTTACACACGTTATAGTTAGGAAATAGCATTTACAAAACGTATGAAATTCACTGAAAAAACCATAGGTTTCACATTAGTTATAGTTAGCTGGAAATTTTACTCGCATAAAACCAATGAAATTCCCACGTTATAGTTAGTTGGACTCACTATAACTTGCGCGTGCAATGCACTGCTGATGACGTCACATATTACATCACTCATGAAATGGTCAGTGACATCAGTCATGACATCACTGATGACACTATCCAGTGACTGCGTGTCTTTTTAAAAAATAAATATGTGTTATATATGTAAAAGTTGATGGAAGAATAAATGTTTAAATAAGTGATTACTTGGATGGTTTTAAAAAAAAAATTTGATTGGTTAACTGGTTTATTAAGTGTATCTTAGTGAATACATATATTAGAGAGTAATGTTTAAATATTTAAATATATGTATTAGTGTTTCACTTTGTGTATAAGTGGTTGCATGGGTTGGTGAGTAGCTACATGTGTATGTATATGGGTTATTAGATGTTTTTGTTAGTATCAGTATGAGTGTTTGTATGGTTTGGTGGGGGTATTACTTAACGCATATATGCATGAATGACTTACTCTCTCTTTGTATGTGTTTTGAAGACAGCATATGTGCAGGACTGTATGGGTGGAAGAGTGTGTATATGTGTGTCTTAGTGAGTGAATGACTGTCTCACTAGTGTCTTTATCAGTAACTACATATGTTTTAATCTAATATATGTGAATATTGATGTATATAAGTGAGTATATGTGAGAGAAAGAGATTGTAAGAGTTCCTGTTTAGATAAGTATGTGTTTCTATAAGTGATTGTTTAAGAGAGTAAGTATGTGTAAGTTTCCATAGAAGTAAGGTGGGTGTGTGTGTATAGCTGTATATGCAAATAAATGGATGTTCAATAGTTTATTTGCATGTGTGAATATGTGTGAGAGTATCTTTTGGATGACTGTCGGTGTGTAACAGGATGTATAGGTGTATCACTACATATCATGAGTGAGTATATGTACGAGTGACTATATAGATCTGTTGATCAATGAGTGGATGTGTATATAGATGGTGGAATTATTGAATTGGTTGTTGTAACTGGTATGGTATCTCCATTTTTTTGAAAATTTTAGTTTCTATTTTTGAATATGTGTTTCAAGGGTTACATTACAGTGAAAAGAGGTCTGTCACTCTGTCACAAGGATGGTGTCATCAGTGATGTCATGACTGATGTCACTGACCATGTCATGAGTGATGTAATATGTGACGTCATCAGCAGTGCATTGCACGCGCAAGTTATAGTGAGTCCAACTAACTATAACGTGGGAATTTCATTGGTTTTATGCGAGTAAAATTTCCAGCTAACTATAACTGGTGTCAAACCTATGGTTTTTTCAGTGAATTTCATAGGTTTTGTAAATGCTACTTCCTAACTATAACGTGTTTAAAACCTATGGTTTTTTCAGTGAATATATATATATATATATATATATATATATATATATATATATATATATATATTTATATAAAATTTGATGGAGTAGTTTTCACTCCGAAACGCGTAGGACGTTGTGTCTGGAAATAAACCTGCACTTTGAATGAGGCCACGGCTCCTGTGTAGTTCTTTTCTGCAATATCGGGAAGGAAAACGCTGGTGTAGACGTGATTTATATATATATATATATATAGATATATATATATATATAAAATTTCTATGGCAAAATGAAACCCCTCATTTTGTTCCTTTTCAAATTAAATGTTTTAAGTGTTAACACTTTAATCCAATCAAGATGACTTCAGGTGTGCCATACTTTTGTCATAAGTAAGACTGTTAGCGCTGTAGTTGTTCTTTAGAACACTCTGGGACATTCTGTCATTGGGCTATAGTTGGGCTACATCTGGCTGATATTTGGGCTACATTTGTTTTTTTTGTCTCTGGTGGCCATCTTTGGGCTACATTGGGCTACTTTGGACTACATTGGGCTACAGTTGGGCTCTAACATATATATAGCCCAATGTAGCCCAATATATATTTTTTCAAAGTTAATTTTCTCAGCAACTACTGAACAGATTTACACCATTCAAAGAAAAGCGTAATCTGCGAGCCGGACTCTACCTTTCTACCAAATTTCTTATAAATCCATTCAGCCGTTCGAGCTGTAGCCGTGTCTAAACGTCCTATGGAAAATAACATGGGGAAAACATGTTTTGGGACCCCCCTTTTATCTCAGCCCCCACTTGACGAATCCCCCCTAACTTTCAGGGAAGGAGCGGAGCGGAGCAGGCCATCTTCTTTGAGAAATTCGCAAAGATTCGTCCACACGGCGCCAAGTTATTCTCAATAGAATGTTGCGGATTTCCTATGGAAACTAGGTCCTAACTACTGTCATTGGGCTATAGTTGGGCTACATCTGGCTGATATTTGGGCTACATTTGGGCTCTTTTGTCTCTGGTGGCCATCTTGGGAGACTGCATATCAGAATTGTTTTAATGAAATATAAGAGGATTTGAGAAGTCACTCAAAATGTGCCCTAATTTTTCTTTCTTCAGCACTAATCATAATTTCTATGTCAAAATGAACCCCCTCATTTTGTTCCTTGGCAAATTAAATGTTTTAAGTGTTAAGACTTTATTCCAATCAAGATGACTTCAGGTGTGCCATACTTTTGTCATAAGTAAGACTGTTAGCACTCTAGTTGTTCTTTAGAACACTCTGGGACATTCTGTCATTGGGCTATAGTTGGGCTACATCTGGCTGATATTTGGGCTACATTTGTTTTTTTTGTCTCTGGTGGCCATCTTTGGGCTACATTGGGCTACATTGGGCTACATTTGGGCTCTAACATATATATAGCCCAATCTAGCCCAATATATATTTTTTCAAAGTTAATTTTCTCAGCAACTACTGAACAGATTTACACCATTCAAAGAAAAGCGTAATCTGCGAGCCGGACTCTACCTTTCTACCAAATTTCTTATAAATCCATTCAGCCGTTCGAGCTGTAGCCGTGTCTAAACGTCCTATGGAAAATAACATGGGGAAAACACGTTTTGGGACCCCCCTTTTATCTCAGCCCCCACTTGACGAATCCCCCCCAAACTTTCAGGGAAGGAGCGGAGCGGAGAAGGCCATCTTCTTTGAGAAATTCGCAAAGATTCGTCCACACGGCGCCAAGTTATTCTCAATAGAATGTTGCGGATTTCCTATGGAAACTAGGTCCTAACTACTGTCATTGGGCTATAGTTGGGCTACATCTGGCTGATATTTGGGCTACATTCGGGCTCTTTTGTCTCTGGTGGCCATCTTGGGAGACTGCATATCAGAATTGTTTTAATGAAATATAAGAGGATTTGAGAAGTCACTCAAAATGTGCCCTAAATTTTCTTTCTTCAGCACTAATCATAATTTCTATGTCAAAATGAACCCCCTCATTTTGTTCCTTTGCAAATTAAATGTTTTAAGTGTTAAGACTTTATTCCAATCAAGATGACTTCAGGTGTGCCATACTTTTGTCATAAGTAAGACTGTTAGCACTCTAGTTGTTCTTTAGAACACTCTGGGACATTCTGTCATTGGGCTATAGTTGGGCTACATCTGGCTGATATTTGGGCTACATTTGTTTTTTTTTGTCTCTGGTGGCCATCTTTGGGCTACATTGGGCTACATTGGGCTACATTGGGCTACATTTGGGCTCTAACATATATATAGCCCAATCTAGCCCAATATATATTTTTTCAAAGTTAATTTTCTCAGCAACTACTGAACAGATTTACACCATTCAAAGAAAAGCGTAATCTGCGAGCCGGACTCTACCTTTCTACCAAATTTCTTATAAATCCATTCAGCCGTTCGCGCTGTAGCCGTGTCTAAACGTCCTATGGAAAATAACATGGGGAAAACACGTTTTGGGACCCCCCTTTTATCTCAGCCCCCACTTGACGAATCCCCCCCAAACTTTCAGGGAAGGAGCGGAGCAGAGCAGGCCATCTTCTTTGAGAAATACGCAAAGATTTGTCCACCGGCGCCAAAGTTATTCTCAATAGAATGTTGCGGATTTCCTATGGAAACTAGGTCCTAACTACTGTCTTTGGGCTATAGTTGGGCTACATCTGGCTGATAAGTGGGCTACATTTGGGCTCTTTTGTCTCTGGTGGCATCTTGGGAGACTGCATATCAGAATTTCTTTAATGAAATATAAGAGGATTTGAGAAGTCACTCAAAATGTGCCCTAATTTTTCTTTCTTCAGCACTAATCATAATTTCTATGTCAAAATGAACCCCCTCATTTTGTTCCTTTGCAAATTAAATGTTTTAAGTGTTAAGACTTTATTCCAATCAAGATGACTTCAGGTGTGCCATACTTTTGTCATAAGTAAGACTGTTAGCGCTGTAGTTGTTCTTTAGAACACTCTGGGACATTCTGTCATTGGGCTATAGTTGGGCTACATCTGGCTGATATTTGGGCTACATTTGTTTTTTTTTGTCTCTGGTGGCCATCTTTGGGCTACATTGGGCTACATTGGGCTACATTTGGGCTCTAACATATATATAGCCCAATGTAGCACAATATATATTTTTTCAAAGTTAATTTTCTCAGCAACTACTGAACAGATTTACACCATTCAAAGAAAAGCGTAATCTGCGAGCCGGACTCTACCTTTCTACCAAATTTCTTATAAATCCATTCAGCCGTTCGAGCTGTAGCCGTGTCTACACCTCCCTATGGAAAATAACATGGGGAAAACTCGTTTTGGGACCCCCTTTTATCTCAGCCCCCACTTGACGAATCCCCCCCAAACTTTCAGGGAAGGTGCGGAGCGGAGCAGGCCATCTTCTTTGAGAAATTCGCAAAGATTCGTCCACCGGTGCCAAAGTTATTCTCAATAGAATGTTGCGGATTTCGTATGGAAACTAGGTCCTAACTATAACTACCTACTGGCGACCGCCAGTAGGTAATATATATATATATATATATATATATATATATATATATATATATATATATTTCTAGCATCTTTCTTCCATTCACATATTTAAATATTATTCATTCTTTTCATTTTTTTCTTCATATTTCCATATTTTTTTTCTTTCCTCGGTGCCTTTTCTTCATTCACTATTTAATATCTGTTACTATGTTTCATTTCTTTCCTATCTGTTTTTAAACTCCCATCTCAATGTCTAACATTCTTTCACTATCATTTGTTTGTTCGATATCTTTCCTTCATTCGTTACATTAATTTCAATCCATATCTTCCCTTTGTTTAATACCTTTCCTTTCATTAAATATCCTACATGTTTAACATGTATTTAATTTGTTTCATATCTTTCCTTCCGTTCACACCTTCCAATATCTTTCGTGTTTTCCCCATCTTTTATTAGCTCCATATCTTTCCTCTTTTCATATTATTCTGTGTTTTTGCTTCTTTCTATATCATTGCTTTCTTTGAACCCTTGATTTTATTTGTATTGTTATTATTCCATGTCTTTTGCCTCCTCTCGCCAGACTACCTTCATTTCTAATATCTAGCCATTCTTATATTTTTGTAATTGTTCTGTGTCTGTATCTTCCTCCATCTGCCTGTATTCTTCCATCTTTACCTTTGCATACTCTCTTCCGTATTTTTCTGCTTTCAGTGTCCGCTCCTTTACCTGCTTGGATCTCTTTATGTGCACGTAGGTTTGTAAAATTCTATTGCTTAATCAACTAGACTACAGTCCTGAACAAAAGAAAATAATTCACCCCATGCACATACTTGTCTTGAACTGTTCAAAAGTGTTCTAAACGGTGATGAAAAATCCTTTAATTACATTAAATTGCCTTCTCATCCGTCTAGCTCGGATTACAGGCAGGTGTTAATATATTTGACAGATTAGTAAGAACTTCATATGTATATTTTACACCCTATTCATTTAAGCATAAGAGAAATTACATAGGGTAATTCTAAATGTTGACTTCCTAGAGGATTGCATTCTTTCTTACTGATCCAATGAAAATTATTTTTTAAATTTTTGTTCCAGCCTGACTACTCTGATTAGTTTTTATCATTCGGCCTTGGATCTTCTTGCCCCCTTTCTTGGTGAGCGGTCTCAAACAGTAGAACTGGGAAGTTTTTACTCGGATTCTACCCCCCTTGTTTGCGGAGTACCTCAGGGCTCTTCTCTGAGTCCTACCTTGTTTATGTGGCCCCGCTTGCAATGTTGGTGAAATCGGGATGGTGCAGTGAACTAAAAAACGGTGATGGATCAAGCCCTGATCTTTTGACTGGGTAGGAGTGTTCTGCTTAAGTCAGATACTCTGTCCATCACCACCCCCTTTTTGAATCGGTGAAATCGTTTGGGCTGGAGGTGTTGTCTTATGCGAACGACACTCAAATAATTGTGTCTATCACGCATAATGTCAGTGAATCTGCGCATAATTTAAAAAACTAGATGCACGCTGTCTCGTCATGGATGGTACAAAACTATCTAAATTTGAATGGCGAGAAGACAGAGGTCCTGATCTTTGGGGACAAGACATACATCTGGTCAGGGGAGTGGTGGCCTGATTCTCTGGGCACTTGCCCAACTCCCGGTTCCCATGATAAACACCTGGGAGTTGTGGTTGACAATTCCCTTTCTCTGAATCTGCAGGTCTCCAGGACAGTGGCCACCTGTTTTGGGCTCATTAGGCTCATAAGGAACATTTCTCAGTTCCTCTCATTTGATGCACGCAAAAAAGTGGTGGTTGCACTAATAGTGTCCAGATTGGACTACTGCAGCGCCCTTTATTTAGGCATCATCAAAGGACAGCTGCGTCGCCTGCAGCTGGTGCAGAATGCCGCTGCAAGGTTGGTGATAGATTTACCTAAACATCACTCAGTCTCGTCCTTCCGTCTCTCGCTGCATTGGCTCCCGGTGGATCACAGAATTATGTTTAAGACCCTCTGCCTCACTCATAACGCCTACTATGGCCTGGGCCTAGTGGGCATCAAGGTCTTATTCCAACAGTATGTGCCCTCGTGGGATCTTAGATCAGCAAAAAAAAAATCTCCTCACGGTTCCTAGGTTTAAAAGGATGAGAAAGGGCCGGAGTGCTTTTTCAATTGCTGCTGCCAACGTGTGGAACTCTCTCCCGGATGAACTTTCGGGGCAATGATCTCACACAATCTTTTGAAAGACCTTAAATACCTGGTTGTTCCTTGAGAGGCTAGTTTGAGTGGGATCCTGTCTGCCTGTATTTTGTTCTGTATTTAGCGCCTTGATGCCCATCGGCTAAGTCTGCGATTTAAAAATCGTCCATTCATTCATTCATTCATTTAGCTCAGAGTCATATTAGATGTCCTGATGATGACCCAACAATATGTGAGCCACAAGTGTTGAAACACTACCAACAACCCAACGTGGATTAACCCTTTTCACCGCAAAACGGGCAGGGCCGCGTCAGCCATTGGCGGACGGCAGCACTGGGCAGGTAGAGCTGCCGTCGGCCAGTGGCCGACGGCAGCATGGAAGGGGTTAAGGAGACTGACACATTTTGTCAGTAATTTGAATTGTGGATCCTGCTCTTATTTTCTTTATTCCATCCTCACCACTTGTCTGAATCTTCACATAGATTGTAAACTGTTTCTCATCCTCCGCTGTGCCTCACTGTCACTGTACCCTGCAGCAATTCACCATTGGAAAGGAAGTTGTTGCACGTTTTCTTATCATTTGAATCAGTAAAAACTTACTCTGTATAGCTATCATCATGGTCTAAGTAGCTCCCGTTATTTGCAATGTCTCCCTATCCAGGTTGATCTTTTTATTTACTTTCTTAAATTAAACCATCTATTACATGTACAAAATAGTTTACGTTTTAAAAAAAATACATCTGTGAATTATATTGAATAAACCATTGTTATTATGTAACAAATATTTCTTGTTTTGTTTTTCAGGTGTCGGCTCGTTTGTGTCCATCCGACGCCCTGGCTGATGCCTAGTGGTGCAACCTGGTCTCCATCTACCAGCCCATCGATCTGCTAAAGAAGGCAATCTCTAGGAATAATCAGTGCAAGATCCAGCAGGTAAGCTAGTCTCACCAGAAAAGAATGAGATTAAACCAGCCAGTGGGCCAAGGTAAACTAGGCCATAGCGGTGATGTATGAGATTAAACTAACAGCTGGTAAATGTAAATTAGACCACACCGGTGATGTATGAGATTAAACTGACAGCTGGTAAATGTAAATCAGACCACAAGATTAAACTAACAGCTGGTAAATGTAAATCAGACCACACCGGTGATGTATGAGATTAAACTAACAGCTGGTAAATGTAAATCAGACCACACCGGTGATGTATGAGATTAAACTGACAGCTGGTAAATGTAAATCAGACCACAAGATTAAACTAACAGCTGGTAAATGTAAATCAGACCACACCAGTGAGGTATGAGATTAAACTAACAGCTGGTAATGTAAATCAGACCACACCAGTGAGGTATGAGATTAAACTAACAGCTGGTAAATGTAAATCAGACCACACCAGTGAGGTATGAGATTAAACTAACAGCTGGTAAATGTAAATCAGACCACACCAGTGAGGTATGAGATTAAACTAACAGCTGGTAAATGTAAATCAGACCACACCGGTGATGTATGAGATTAAACTAACAGCTGGTAAATGTAAATCAGACCACAAGACTAAACTAACAGCTGGTAAATGTAAATCAGACCACACCGGTGATGTATGAGATTAAACTAACATCTGGTAAATGTAAATCAGACCACAACGGTGATGTATGAGATTAAACTAACAAGCTGGTAAATGTAAATCAGACCACACCGGTGATGTATGAGATTAAACTAGCAGGTGGGCTTAGGTAAACCAGGCCACACCGGTGATGTATGAGATTAAACTAGCAGGTGGGCTAAGGTAAACCAGGCACACTGGTGATGTATGAGATTAAACTAGCAGGTGGGCTAAGGTAAACCAGGCCGCACCGGTGATGTATGAGATTAAACTAGCAGGTGGGCTAAGGTAAACCAGGCCACACCGGTGATGTATGAGATTAAACTAGCAGGTGGGCTAAGGTAAACCAGACCACACCGGTGATATATGAGATTAAACTAGCAGGTGGGCGTAGGTAAACCAGACCACACTGGTGATGTATGAGATTAAACCAGCAGGTGGGCGTAGGTAAACCAGACCTCACCGGTGATGTATGAGATTAAACTAGCAGGTGGGCCGAGGTAAAGTACTCCACGGATGCAGGAGATGAAGCCAGCAGGATTCCGCCAGTAACCTTTTCATGACCTGAGCCAATGAATGAATGAAATAGCGTGGGTATCGTCTGCAACCGAAAATCTCACAGGTTGAGAGAGGTGTCATTTAGTGGCTCCAGATTTTTAAAAGATATTTTTATCAAAGTTTTGCAACATGCAACTGAGATAGTACCAGTGCCCATGCAGGGGAGCACAGCATTACAGCAATAGTATAAAAGCCACAAGAGGTGCAGTGCCCAGCATCAATCGAGCTCCACCCTTATAGAGTGATCCGAATAGTGGATACAGTTTCGTAACAATATGGAGCCAGCAATTCGTCCTTTCTGATTCGAGGTGAGGGCAAGCGTTTTCACCGGTTGGCAACTTCCCTCTACAACATCAATCTCTTCATGGCTTAAACTTGACGCATATGACATGGAATGGATTATTCATATGACAATATATCTTAGATGTAAATAAAACTTTAAAAAAGACAAAATAACCCCCCCCCCCTTATATCCCTCCCATGGTGGCGGCACTATTCACAGAGTGAAAAAATCACATGACATTAGAACTCTATTCAGAATTGAAAGAGGTGAAGGCCTCGCGATAGGAAGGTGACCAGAGGTCCCCACTTTAATTCAAAATTCTTATAGTTGTCTCTGAAGATGTCGGACATACGCTTGAGGCTGAGCAATTTCCATAGGCTGGTGTTCTAGGGAGGGGTTGCGTAGTCTCAAAAGGTTGCCTGCCATGTTAGTGGTGAGGGGATAGATATCCCAGTATGTCTTTTATGTGTGCTAGAATCTCCTCCCAAAAGGGGCGGATGGTTGGGCAGTCCCACCATATGTGTTGAAAGTCTCCTGCTAGCCCACATCCCCTCCAACACCTATCAGAGGCAGCGGGAAAGATTTGCCGTAACTTGGCGGGGTGTAGGTACCAATCCATCATGGTCTTCAAATGTGCTTCCCTAATCTCTGTAGAGTGATTAAAAAACTTGTAATATCGGACCACGAGTGAGCCCATTCCTCAACAGAGATAGGACGATGTATCCTATCTTCCCACATAGACCTATATTGCGGGTGCGGAGCCAGAACAGTTTTAAGCAGAAAGCCATATATAAAGGAAATTACCCCCATCATAGAGGCAGTCTTGGTAAGAAAGACTTCAAACTTTGTGAGGGGTCGGGTGGCAGCGTCTCGTACAGAAGGAGCAAGGGCCCAGTGCATCAATTGGGTATAGTGATATCTTTCTGTGTGTCCTACGTCATAGTCCCATTTACAATTGTCAAAAGTAAGAGGATCAAAGTTGTGGAATAGGTGTGTCAGCGCCAGGCAACCTCCCTCCCTCCAAGCATCAAAGGGCCCCTCATGTAGAGCCGGGGGGAATGCAAGGGTTGAAGTGAATCGGTGTGAAGGGGGAGGGGAACGTAGTCCACCTATCCTCGCTGGAGACAGAGTCCCATACCTTGAGCGTAGTGCGTGTGGGCGTGCTAATGTATGTGTTTTTAGGCCTATCTTGTCTAGGGCGCCAGACCAAATCCCAGATCGTCCTACCCAACACACTGTTGTCCATGTGCAACCAATGCTTCTCAGATACCTGTTGCGACCACTCAACTAAGACTCGTTAATTGTGCAGCTTTATAGTATAGTTGAATATCTGGGAGCCGAACTCCTCCGTCTTTGCGGGAGCGGCGCAGTAAAGAGTAAGAGAAGCGTGCACGTCCTCCCTGCCAAATAAAGCGTAGGATCATGGTCTTCACCTTATGAAAAAAATCACCCTCCAGCTCAATAGGTAAGGCTTGAAACAAGTAGAGTATCTTAGACAGGAGAGTCGTGGCTCCAGATTTTATCACCTGCACCCCCCCACCCAACTCCCCAAGTCGTGGTTCCATCTTTATCAAATTCCAGAAGATGAAAAAGTGTGTAGCTTTGAGCCCAGCCCCTTGAGGCGGTGGCACTCTGGCCCACCCTCTGGGTTCATATCTGTGAATCATGATTGCACCATACAGCTGGAGTATGAGAAACGGCTATGAAGGACTGGACTTTTAACAGTACCAGCGGTGCCAGGGAACAACACCTATAACCTTCATGGGATACCTGTTTCGGCGCACAAACTACAGAGACACGGGACACTTCCTTCGGCGTCAAAGATCAGCGTTTATTACTGCAGGGAGGCAAAAGTCACAAGAAGTACAACAGTGTGTAGGTTCTGAGAGTCTGCTTCCATTTGTATACGTTGGTCGCTCTCTTTTATACAGAATGTTGCCATTGCATAACATGTGGACAAAAGATTACAATCCGGTTCCCACAGTAAACTTCAAAAGGGTCGCTTTCATGTGTTCAGAATCCCGGAACATAATTACAATAGCCATGCCGGTTCCCAACTGTAAAAGTACATCTTCCCACCATTAGGCACACCCATTAGAGTTGTAAATGACAAAGAAGAAGAGACAAGAGCAGCTGCAAGGAAGTCAGACACGTGTAGAGAAAAGAGTGTGGGGGTAATATCGGAAGCATGATCGTGGGATCAAAAGAGTTGGATCCATCGCCTGCAAGGCTGTCACAATAGACCAGTACAACCAGATTACCCTCAAGCTGTGCCATCTGCCTTTGCTGTGTCATTCCTCCGGCCATAAAGACGCATGAAAGGAATATGTGTCTTCCGCAAGGTTTGGGAACTAGAGGGTCAAGGAGCGAACAGTTACCTGCTCGCTGACTACGTGAGGGCAAGAAACAAAATGGATGCCGTATCTAAAATGGAACCCAAGGGTTCAGACGAAGAACATGTAATATTAGACGAACCCTGGCAGGTAGTGTAGCGAAAATTCGCACACTTGCCGAACTCGTCATTTGCGGTTCGTAGATACCAAACTTGTCCATATTCGGCAATGCCCAGAACATCGTAATAATTTTTACGGAACCTCAGACGGTCCTTTTGCCCTCATGTAGGCAAGCACTAGTCGGAATCATAATCGATTTCGATACTCATCAGATCACTCAGATGTTGTTGATACATTATTCTATCCTTCAATGCCTCTTTGGTGACAACAGGCTGTCTTATACACGTCGTAGCACAAAGGCCACATAAGGCAGGACCACATTGCACACAAAGACAACATGAGAACAGAAATGTCACAACAACCCCTATGATCATCAGAATCTTCCAACCCCAAGTCGATATCAGACCCCAAAACCATCCCAGAAGCGTCCAATTTCCTTCGTCCACGTGTATGGACTCCGAAATTTTGTGCAACTTAGAGATGGCTTGATAAACTGTTGGAGCGTTATCAGGTATGAATATGCAGCAGCTCGAATGGATGACAGTACAAACCCCACCTCTATCTGCGAGAATGATATCTAGAACCATACGATTCTGCAACGTCATCAGTCTATCCGCTTGGAGCTCGGCTGTCAAATTACCAAGGGCGTTCGCAGTTATGTTGGCAGTTGATTCTACTACACGAGTTAACTGCCTCAGGTTCCTGCTATTAACCATCGGACCCCAGAACGGTAGGAAACCCTTAAAGAAGTCTCCCGCTTCTTGTCCGGAAGTATCTTCTTTGCTAATCACACCTCTTACAATTCTAGTTCTGTGGTAATCAGAGGCCACAGTGAAAGTTGGAGGCAAAAGATTCGCAATATAACAGGTTCCCGAGAAGTCATGAGGTAACCACGTATAGGCTCGATCATAACATACAAAGTAAGTACCCTTGGCAGGCAGGAAGACAGGGGAAGAGAGCGTCGGTAAGACATACGTCTCAGTACAAGCACTCTCCCCAAACTGAGCTCTCGGATTTCGACCAAGACCTTTCAAGCAGAAATTACCAAGGTGAGGTACAATCCATATCGGTGGCGAGCTTTTAAGCTGCCTCTCACCTACTGATAAGCTGTACTCAGCTTCACTTAGTTCCCTATATGCTCGCACCTCTTCCTCTGGGATGAGCGATGCGTCAAAAATATCTCTATCTAAGTCTGCAATAGCTCTTGCCAGAGTCTTGTGGTACGGGCCAGGACCAGAGTTTGCTGAGCGCGGTTCTCGATGGGGGTAGGAATCTAGTGCGCTACGGAACATAGTTTGTAATGCTCGAGCTGACCCTTGTGCACTATAAGGCAGAACTAAGTACGGAATACCTTTATCCATGGTATGTGGCATTAATCCACACACCCAACAGTTGGTAGTGTTTACCACTAACTGATGCTGATGCAGGAGTTGAATAAAAGAGTTGTTTCTGAATTCCGCACGTCTGACTTGTTCGTGTTGAGGCAAAGGATAAAAGGAATGTGGAGAAACAGTAGAAACGAAATATTGATCATGAGATGGAAGAGTAGGTGTAGCAGAAGACAATAAGAACTGAGACCCATAATATATTCCTCCTACCAATAGCATAGATATGGTGAGAAACAGTATGATTATTTGTGAGAAAAACCATTTTGTATGACATATTTTTTGTAATGTAGATCTTTGCGCCAACATTTCTTCTCTTTTCGACAGCTCACTCAATGATGATTCCATCCCCTAACGACCGTCCGCGACGTTCTTGACGCACTTCGTTCTGAGTAGCGGTTATCAATTCCCAGGAGTTCCCAGAAATTGATAATAGAAACCAACCTTGTGTTGATAGCTGCTAAACAGAAGGAAGTACCCGCACGGCCTTACGGTCAACCTGGATGGTAGGTTCTAACTAAATAATGTTCTTGGCTGTACGGAAAAGAAAAAGATACACAATATATAATGTCCACTATTTTCAGAGCAATGTAGAACCTAGAAACAAAAAAATCTTTTTATTTATGACTTGTTCGTGGACGAAGAAAATATCGGCTACTTCCAAGGCGAGTCTGATCTTCAAATAACGGATTGGACGGCAAAGGAGTGTTCAATTGTTCAGGCGATTGTTCAACAGTCAAGTTTTCCAAAGTTGACGTGGAGGAAATTGTTTGAGAGGAGTCAGCAACAGTGTCAGATACAAGCCGAGCTTCGCTGAATGGAACGAAATGTGGTGGGGTGTCGGTCTCAGAAGAAGAGAGACCTTTTCTCATCCAGATGTCCGACGGCAGAGGAAGCGGGACTCGCTTCGTGTGGGTAGCATGTACCCAGTTCCGACGTCCGTGTAATCGAACCGCCGTCCTTGTAGCCAACTGCACTTGAAACGGGCCCACAAATCTTGGTTCTAGGTTTCGTTTTCGTCCGTAGTTTTTAACAAGGACCCAGTCCCCTGGTTGAAGTCGATGACCAGGACCCTCTGTTTGTGACGGCAGAGACTCAAAGACCTGTTGATGAATCAAACTCAATTTAGCAGTCGGATCATAGAGATAATCAATCAACATAGGGTATTCAATTCTGTCAAATTCCTTTGGTCTTGGGACTCCCCATACATTAGCAGGACGACCGAACACAATCTCATATGGGCTGAGCCCTACTCGAGAGTGTACAGTTGCCCTGGTCGACAGGAGAGCCAGAGGCAAAGCGTCGGGCCATGATAAACCAGTTGTTGCCTGAATTTTAGCCAATTTCAGTTTTAAAGTGCCATTATATCCTTCCACCAATCCTGCTGATTGTGGATGATTTGCACTATGAAATTTTTGTACAATCCCTAACCCGCGACACACACTCTTCATCACACTCCCAACAAACTCACTTCCGTTGTCCGACCATACAACCCGAGGCATTCCGTAGCGGGGAAAATACTCTTTGAGCAAAATTTTTGCCGTGGATAAAGCCGTATTATCCTTAAGGGGGTAGGCCTCAATCCACCTAGAAAATGCACACACCACAACCAACACATACTTCAAGTTATTACATCGGTCCATGTGGATAAAGTCCAACTGGATAACTTCGAAAGGGTACGTAGGAGGGGCAAAATGGCCAGGTGGAGTGGGGGTGCCCTTACCAGGATTGTGCATCAAACACACCATACAATTCTTAACCACTCTCTCGGCACACTTAGTAATCCCATCATTCTTCCATACATGAGACAACAACTTGCATATGCCTTTTGTGTTGATGTGTGCCATACCATGAGCCATTGTAACAACAGCGAGCACATACGCATCCGGTAACATCCATCTCTGCTTCTCTGATAAATCAACCCAACATCCATTCTCATCCAATCTTCCCGTGCTCTCTCTCCATTTTGTCCTTTCCGTCTCAGTGGCTTCATTCTGTATTGCTTTCACACTTTCAAATGTGTCTTCACACATACCAGTCTCTGTTGGCCATCTTACTGAGCTCGTAACATACATTCTGGTCGTCAAATCTTTAGCCGTCTCTTTAGCCGTTTCATCCGCAAACGCATTACCACGACCCACATCGTCCGTTACTTTCTGATGTGCGCTACATTTGACTATGGCCACCTGTTTAGGCAATGTGAGTGCATCTAAAAGATCATTTACAAGCTGACCATGTTGAATCTTCGTGCCATGCGACGTAAGGAATCCTCTCTCTCTCCACAGTCGTCCAAAACTATGTGCCACACCAAACGCATACTGACTATCTGTAAACACATTCACCCGTTTATCTTTAGACAACACACACGCTCTCGTCAAAGCGATTAACTCGGCAGCCTGAGCCGATTTCTGACTTAATCTTGCGCTTTCTACAATCGTTTTCAATGTTACTACAGCATACGCAGTTGTCACATCACCGTTCGGCAACTTGAAACAAGAACCATCCACATACAAGGTACCATCGGGATCTGTCAATGGAGTATCTTTTAGGTCAATGCGACCCTTAGTTTCCTCTTCAGTTCTGAGATAGCAGTCATGTACTGCTTCACCACCTGATTCTGTGTCGATCGGCAGCAATGTTGCTGGATTCAACACATTACATCGTTTTATCCGTATGTGACTGGCCAGCAACGTCAACTCATATCCAGACAATCTTGCGCTTGTCAGATGTTGAGTTTTCGTTCGATTCAATAGAGTGTCAACTGCATGCGGAACCATTACCGTGAGCATATTATCCATAACTAAACCTGCGGACTGTCGAATGGACGCCGCAGCTGCCGCTGTTGCCCTTAAACAACTCGGCAAGGCTCTAGCTACTGGGTCTAAAGTCGAAGAAAAATAGGCACATGGGCGTTGCTTGCCGCCAAAAGGTTGTGTCAGAACACTCAACGCGCAACCGTCCCTCTCGTGAACGTATAGTGTAAACGGCTTACTGTAGTCAGGAGTGCCCAACACAGGAGCCGAACACAACGCATCACGCAATTCCGAAAAACTTTTCTGACACTCTTCAGACCAAGGTACTGGGGATGGGACATCCTTGCACGTAAGGGCTATCAATGGTTTCGCCAACAATGAAAAATTTGGAATCCATTGTCTGCAATAGGACGTAATACCTACAAAGGCACGAACATCTCTTTGAGTTTTTGGCACAGTCATTCGGGAAATCGCTGCAATTCTCTCTGGGGTCAACCTTCTCCCTTCTTTTGACAATAAGTGACCTAGATAGGTAACTTCTTGACAACAATACTGTAGCTTTGAAGGCGATACCTTGTGGTGTAAGTTATGTAGATAGTGCAATAATGATACTGTAGCCGTTTTGCAAATAGCTTCTGTATCAGCTGCCACTAAAAGATCGTCAACGTATTGAATCAAAGCTGCACCTTTAGGTAATACAAAGGTATCAAGCTGACCTTTAAGTGCTTGGCTGTAGATTGACGGACTCTCACAGTAGCCCTGTGGAGCGCGTTTTAGCCTAAAACTGCGACCACCTAATGAGAATCCGAATAGGTCTCTGCTTTCCTCTGCAATCGGGATGCTAAAGAAAGCATTCTTTAGATCGATCACTGTGAACCAGGAGGCAGATGCCGGAATCATTGTTAGTAAAGCCGTAATGTCAGGGACCACGGGAAATTGTGGAACCACTATTTTGTTCACCTCTCTTAAATCTATAACGAAACGGTACACAGGAGGTTTAGTTGGGTCAGTTCGTTTCAGAATTGGCAATACAGGGCTATTACACACATTTCCACGAGTTTCTTCAACAACACCCTTTCCAATGAGATCATGAACGATTGCTAACAGCGCTCGTTCGCCCTCGAGAGAAATACGATATTGAGGTAAACGCGGTAATCGCGCATTTGGTTTCAATTGAATCACATAAGGTGGAATGTCTAACAGGCCCACATCATTAGGACCTGTGGCCCATAAGGACGCAGGGAGGGAACTCAATTCCGGTGGGAATTTATCGACCGATAAATACATTGGAGAGATCACTCTCCGTCCCAATGTAAGCTCCACTCCTTCGGGGGAACAATACAATGTTGCATATAATCGTTTCAACAAATCCAGGCCCAAAAGATTTTCACCACAACCAGTAGATAGAATCAGCGGAGCTGTTAGCTCACGAGGTCCAATCATAAGAGGCAAAGGATTAGAGACTGGGTTACTAACAGGGGCGCCAGAGAATCCAACGGAAACGTTCGTTAAGCCAGACAAAGGTGCGCCAGGGAGTTTTGAATGCATGATGGAACTTTTCGTCGCACCAGTGTCTAACAGAAAAGGCTCAACTACACCCGATGTAGCTACTGCAACGTAAGGCCCACTCTGATCGACCGGAACTGACACTACTCCCTCTCTTTGTCGGTGGCTGTCCTAATAATGGTCATTTACAACAGTCTCGTGCTCTACGTAATAATCATCAACATTATACTGTGCAGATCGAACAGACCCCGTATTTCGCTGGTCAAAATAATTATTTGCATCCGATTGATTTTGATGATGATCAATCTGATTGTGGAATGAACCACGACCTCTACCACGTGGTGCCTGTTGAGGACCACCACCACGGTTTCCACGTGTCGACACACCATTCAGACGGTCCCGTAAGGCAAGACAATCATATTTTAGGTGTCCTTCTTTCCTACAATATGCGCACTGATTATACCCAAGTGAAGATCTGTAATCAAAGTTGTCAGAGCGCGGCTGTGTCCTATCGGGCTGTGCTCGTGGTCGATACTGCTGTTGTGAATCATTTTGGTTTGGTCGTGGAGGGTATGCTTGCTGCAACAAAACCTTCGTTTTGAGCTCCTTAGTTTTCTTTTCTACACGATCACTTTCTTCCTTTTCCCTATTCTCATAATACTGGGCCGTTGCTAGTATTTGCGCAGGGGTTGAAACTGCCCACGCACTTTCTGAATTCTTCAATTTGTTGCTTAGTTCAGGCAACAAATTCGACACGAATTTGTCAACGAATAACCGCTGGCCTCCCTCAGCGCCCATGTCCTGGCCGCTGTGGTCGACAAACGCTTCCTCAAACCTTGTAAAGAAATCTGAGACACTCTCGTCTTTCTTTTGCTTACAAGCTGATAACTTATCCCAGTTCACCTTCATCGCTGGCATGAGAGTTTTCATGAGCGTAATGATTTTCTGAGGCAAATCCAAGATCAACTGCTCAGGTTTAGCCCCACCGACTTGTAATGCATCAGCTGCTAGCAGTGCAGCCCAATCACCCCCTAATTCAACTGCGTGATTGGCTTGACGAATTTTAGCCCAAACTGGTTGGGGTACAACATTGCCAAACAACATGTCGATGTCGGCAATATTCATAATAGTAGCTTCCACCAGTTGTGATAACTCCTTATAATAACCAGCCGGATTTTTACGCGGATCGGGTAAGGATTGCTTCACTTGCAAAACTTCTGATCCTTTCCATGGAAGATGTATCCACACTCTTCGAAAATGCGGTAGCACCACAGGGTTACCTTGCGGATCTCCAGGCACCCAAAGTGGCGGAACCTCTCTCATGGGATACTGACCAGGAACCGCTTTCCAGTTCTCAGTGGTATCATCTGATGACACCCGAGAATGTGCTGTGGGTCTGAACGCTAATAAGCGTTCCACGGCACGTCGTACATCGTCTCCTATAATCATACCGTTCGAAAAGTGACTTTGAAGTTCAATTATGTCGGACGGTACATTATCTACATCATCATTATACCATTCTTCCCTCAAAAAGTTACACATCTCCTCAAACACGAATCTCTGCGTAGGCTCATTAAACTGAGAAAACGTATCAAAGACTACACGTGGAGTGTAATTAGCAGGATGTTTCATCCACCTATGAGCCATGGTTATTAACGTCTCTTTCTCCCTACCACTAGGGATCTGACTCCGTCTCTGAGGAGTTTCAGATAAATTAGACGAAAATAACGGACCAGAAAGAGGTGAATAAAGGGTAGCAACAGAGTTAGGAACACGCTTACGGACAGAAGGGGAAAGAAAAACAGGGGCAACAACACTGGAGGTGAAGGAAGGCATAGGAACGGACAAGATAGTTGGAGTAGCAGAAACAACAGTCTGCGAAGGTACAGGTACAGGAGCAGTAGGAACAAGAACAGGTGGTGGAACAAACGTAGGGTTAACAGCGGGCTGACCCGCAGCCGCTGGAGCAACAAGAGGAACAACAGGGGGAGCTACAGGAGGAGCTACAGGAGCAGTAGCACCCTGTACATAAGGAGGGGGTGATTTTATCAAATATGACAGCAAGGAATCCTCCTTTAAATCTTCTTCTTTCTTTTCTAATTTATTCGGTAAAACTGGGTAACATTTATCTATTTTCATGTGATGCAATCTAGTAGAGATTTCCATGTCTTTTTCTTCTTTGTCTTGTCTACATTCTTTTATAGCTTGCATTACAGGAACGAACTCTTGTTTTTGATCCCTTTTAAGTTGTTTGATTTCTTTCTGCTTGGCCTCTTTACGCCATATCCGAAAGGAATCAAACATAGCTGGCCTAGCTTTCTTTAAAAATAATTTAGCCTCAAGATTATCTAAAATCGAAAGTTCAAAAGTTCCATGTGGTGGCCATCTAAGGTCACCGTCTTTCTTTGTATAACGGACCCAGTAATCATTATATATTATAGGACCCACCCCATGTCGACTATAAAGATCATGTATCGGAGTTCCAACTGGAGGTATCGGACATGAGTCCTCCAACCGGGAATCCATTGCGCAACATTTGAAAATACGAAACAAATCACTATGGCTAGGCATCGTGCACACTAACCTAGTATCAAACTTCAAGGATTACCGAAGCAATTAAAACCTCGTGTAAGTCAAAACCCTCGGTTTTTGGCAATTGCAACTGTCAAATAATACTAAGGACCAATACTAAGAACCACAAATGCAATGGAACCATGCAATACAACAAAGCCTTAAGGCTATTACAAAGCTCGGAGAGCTAACCACAAAGCCTGAGGAGGCTATTACAAAGCTCAGTGAGCTATTACAACAAAACCTTAAAGGCTAACAACAAAGCTTTCAAAAGCTAGAACAACCACTAAGGACTGGGAGCGACCCACAAATACTTAACTCAGAACTTCAATGGCGTCACCAGGAAGGCCCGTCTGTCGTCTCGCTTGTACAGAAGGTCTACGCCGGGCGTCGAAGACAGGTCGACAGTCAGGGCATCGGTCCGTCGCAGCCGTCAGGAGGCGGGAATCTTCGCAGGGAAAATCGTCGGGCCACTTATTTCGACAACAGGATCGATGAAGCGGGGTGCACCTTCCCTCGGAGATTTCACACGAAGTTCCTCACGATCATCAGGCTTTGGACTGGTACCGCTGAAGTCGCCCCACGTTGGGCGCCAACTGAAGGACTGGACTTTTAACAGTACCAGCGGTGCCAGGGAACAACACCTATAACCTTCATGGGATACCTGTTTCGGCGCACAAACTACAGAGACACGGGACACTTCCTTCGGCGTCAAAGATCAGCGTTTATTACTGCAGGGAGGCAAAAGTCACAAGAAGTACAACAGTGTGTAGGTTCTGAGAGTCTGCTTCCATTTGTATACGTTGGTCGCTCTCTTTTATACAGAATGTTGCCATTGCATAACATGTGGACAAAAGATTACAATCCGGTTCCCACAGTAAACTTCAAAAGGGTCGCTTTCATGTGTTCAGAATCCCGGAACATAATTACAATAGCCATGCCGGTTCCCAACTGTAAAAGTACATCTTCCCACCATTAGGCACACCCATTAGAGTTGTAAATGACAAAGAAGAAGAGACAAGAGCAGCTGCAAGGAAGTCAGACACGTGTAGAGAAAAGAGTGTGGGGGTAATATCGGAAGCATGATCGTGGGATCAAAAGAGTTGGATCCATCGCCTGCAAGGCTGTCACAATAGACCGGTACAACCAGATTACCCTCAAGCTGTGCCATCTGCCTTTGCTGTGTCATTCCTCCGGCCATAAAGACGCATGAAAGGAATATGTGTCTTCCGCAAGGTTTGGGAACTAGAGGGTCAAGGAGCGAACAGTTACCTGCTCGCTGACTACGTGAGGGCAAGAAACAAAATGGATGCCGTATCTAAAATGGAACCCAAGGGTTCAGACGAAGAACATGTAATATTAGACGAACCCTGGCAGGTAGTGTAGCGAAAATTCGCACACTTGCCGAACTCGTCATTTGCGGTTCGTAGATACCAAACTTGTCCATATTCGGCAATGCCCAGAACATCGTAATAATTTTTACGGAACCTCAGATATGCCAAAAGTAATGTGGGGTAGAAGGTCACTCTGTGCAATCCGTGTGGTGCATGTACGTAGGAGCATGTGATCTCCAGTCCTCTGAGCTCACATGCCATTTCAAGTTGTAAAATACCTCAGTCACGGGGCCTGAACCCAGCAGACTTCTTACCATTATCATTAGGTGATGTTTGTAAGGGGCAGTGTCTGCCAATGATGTGCCCTCTTGATGCCCAGTGCTGCTGGAGGAGAGTCCGGGCAGGATGAGGTGTCCCTGACCAGGTGTAGGCCTGGTGCCCATGTCCCAGCAGAGTCTGGACATGTGTCCCTGCCATCGTCAGTGTCTCATTCAGCATGCAGGGAGCCTGTTACGAGTAATCCGGACCCCCTTGAGGGCACATATTTCATCCCTAACTGTGCGGCCAATAAAAATAAAATGAGCCATTGAAGTTATTGTGCTAGCAGCAGAAACTCATGTGCCAAGGGCAGGTGCCAGTGGCAAAGCCTCAAGTGCCAGTGCCCCATGGGAAGGTGCCAGCGGCAATGCACCAAGTGCCAGTGCCGCAAGGGAAGATGCCAGTGGCAATGCCCCAAGTGCCAGTGTCCCAAGGGCAGGTGCCAGTGGCAATGCCCCAAGTGCCAGTGCCCCAAGGGAAGATGCCAGTGGCAATGCCCCAAGTGCCAGTGTCCCAAGGGCAGGTGCCAGTGGCAATGCCCCAAGTGCCAATGTCCCAAGGGCAGGTGCCAGTGGCAATACCCCAAGTGCCAGTGCCCCAAGGGAAGATGCCAGTGGCAATGCCCCAAGTGCCAGTGTCCCAAGGGCAGGTGCCAGTGGCAATGCCCCAAGTGCCAGTGTCCCATGGGCAGGTGCCAGTGGCAATGCACCAAGTGCCAGTGCCCCATGGGCTGGTGCCAGTGGCAATGCCCCAAGTGCCAGTGCCCCAAGGGAAGATGCCAGTGGCAATGCACCAAGTGCCAGTGCCCCATGGGCAGGTGCCAGTGGCAATGCCCCAAGTGCCAGTGCCCCAAGGGAAGATGCCAGTGGCAATGCCCCAAGTGCCAGTGTCCCAAGGGCAGGTGCCAGTGGCAATGCACCAAGTGCCAGTGCCCCATGGGCAGGTGCCAGTGGCAATGCCCCAAGTACCAGTGCGGTTGTATACCACAAGGATTGGTGCCAATCAAAACCCCCCAGTGCCATTAGCAATGCCCCAAGTGCAGGTGCGGTCGAAATACTCTAAGTGCCAGTGCAGTTGCAAGGACCCGAGTTCAGTTATTATGTCTCAAGTATCATTGCCAGTGGCAATGCCCCAAGTGCCAGCAGCAATGCCCCAAAATCCTGCAGCAGCAGTGCCCCAAAGAGCCTGTAGCGATGCCTCAAATCCGTGTGTGTTTAATCATTCGACAATACACCTTTTGCCAGGCACCATTGCCCCAACACTTATTGTGCCAGTACTAATGCCCTCAACAGGTGACTGGCAGGATCCGGCCACTATACGGTTTTGGCCCCAGTGACAATCTGAAGTCATTTAATTCAGGAATCAAACCTACGCCGCTCCACCATTAATCTGACGTCAAACAAAGTTCAGGGACAGCAATATTGGCCCCAGCACTGGAAGCACAGGGCATTAATGAAGCTTCAAGGTGCTCAGCCGTTGTTATAGGACCAAGTGGTGCCCGTCATCCCACAAACACCCCCTAGAAAGAAGCGTGAAATCACCTGCAAGATAGCGCAGAGAGCGAGAGAAGCGTACCAATCGAGGGGGTCAGAGGAGAGGAGGACAGCACTCATGCTATGGAGTGAGAAAGCTCCTGGTAAACAGCTAGAAGTGCCTTTCTAAGCACTATCCGTGCAAATGCAGAGGCTAATGCCCATAATGGCCTCACAAAAAGAGGAAAACCAAGCAGGTCAAGGGACCCTGAACAAGCCAGTAGGCTGGCGTTGCATATATTCAGTGAGAGTGGGCACCCCTGGCAGTCACGCAACGGGAACTCTCACAGCAACTTGAGATCAGGGCTAGATGCCGACAAAGAGCTTGTTGCATTGGCAATGCATTTACACAGCACCGTATGTTATGTTATTTATTCTTGTGGAGCGCACGGTTACCCTGGGGTGTCCTGGCGCTAAATGGTGATTGCCTGGGTATCACACTGACGAAGTGCTGAAGTGCATTTACGAATGAGTAGCACACTAATCTGACAATGTACGAGGTGGGAGAGGGCGTCTCTGTCATGTTGCCTACGTGGGAAGTATTTTAATGTCATAGTTGGGGACCAGAGTTAAGCCTTCATCCACTTGTTGTTGCTACACATTGGTGAATAAAGAAGTGAGAGCTTACGTGAGTTCTTGTGTTTCGGAATCCAAGCATATCGCTCTGAAGGACTGTTTGGTGATGGCCAATCGCCTGCTGCTGTTTTCTTGTCAGTCATGTAAAGTATAAACCTCAAGCCTCACTCTAGGGCTTGATTTGAGCCGGTGGTTTCCAGTGCTCAGCACTTAATTGTCAATACCAGCACCATTACACTCTGCCACAAGGTGGCGCTGTTTGTCTTATTTAGAGATCAGAACAGCACCCATTGTTTATTAATTCAATACACCTTAACAATGACTACTATCTGCTGCCCAAGCCATCTTTATAGCTCTCAGTGCCTGAAATAGTGTGAATTGTCACGCTTGTTGGAGTGTGGTGGTTAGTAGTTGTGTTTACTGTAATTAGCAGCGCTGGCGGGGGCAATATTTTATTTATTTATTTATTTTATTTATTTATTTATTTTTTATATGCTTCTATAGCGCCTGAATAGACCCCCGAAGGGGTATCTCTGCGCTTTGCCATCCAGGGGAAACCTGCTGCTGTACCCGGACAGTGCTAATAGATAGTGGGGGAATGAAATTAAATGCTAGAGAAGAGGTGGGTTTTCAGGGTTTTTCGGAAGGACAGGTGGTCAGAGCTGAGCTTTAGTGAGAGGGGGAGGGTGTTCCACAGAACAGGCCCAGTGTAGGCCAGAGCCCTACCTCCTTGACTGGCTTTTTTAATTTTGGGAACCTTAAGGAGCTGGAGATTGCTCGATCGTAGTGAGCGGGCAGGCACATAGGGTGTGAAGGCTGTGCTGAGAAATTTCGGGCCTATCCCCAACAAGCATTTGTGAATTATACACAGGATTTTAAATTTGGTCCGCAGTCGCACTGGCAGCCAGTGCAGTTCCTTCAGCAGTGGCTGGGAGGGAGTCCTAGGTGGAACATTCTTGACTAACCTCGCGGCCGTGTTCTGGACCACCTGTAGTTTGTTAAAATGGCCTTCATTGGATGACAGAAGGACAATAGGTGGCGTGAGCTGCAGTGGCCTCCTGATGAGCACCCTGACACTTATTTGGATACAAATTAAGCACTGCCTCCCTCATGTGAGAGTTAGCGTGAGCCTAATCAAAAGCACTGTACAGGGTCAACGACAGGCATGACGGTGACGAGTAACAGGAGAGGAAGCTGGGCGGTGGACGGGTAATACACTGAGATGTAGTGTTCATTAAAGGGGGGGAGCCTTCAACTCTACCCTACATTGGAGCAGCGTTGGGGCCAGGCGAGCAACGCCCATTGGGCTCAAAGGGCTTCCGCTCGGGCTGAGCCAGCTTCCCGGGCCCACACACAGCCGCACCGGAGCACTACACAGGTCTTTAAAAGACTATCAGGTAGATTCATGAAAGGAAATTGCGCTTTCTCAGAATCTGGCCCTTTGCGAGCGCAATTTTTGCATTTGGGATTCATCATCCCATATGCAAAAATCGGTAATAGCGAAATTGCATATTTGCATTTAAGGAATCTCTATTTGAGATTCCTTAAGGGCAATTCATTAACCAATTTTAAATTGCGAATTCGCAATATTTGGTCGCTATTTACCAATTTGCATTTCAGGGGTGCTACAGGGTGTCCTTTGGACACCCCTCGCACCCTTGAAATCGCATCCTTATTTGCGATTAGCAAATTGCTAATCGCAAATAAGGAATAACTCCCCATTCATTCCTATGGGCCTGTAGGCCCATAGGAATGAATGGGAAGTTATTCCTTATTTGCGATTAGCAATTTGCTAATCGCAAATAAGTAATGTGTAGGAATTGCAATTTATTTAGCGATTCCTACATGAATCCCGTTTTGCGAGTCCTTAATAGCGATTCCTTATGAATCGCTATTAAAGACTCGCAAAACGAGTCTTTGGTGAATCTACCTGAATGTACTTGCTAACGAGGCTTTGTAGTGTTTTCACCCCTTCTTAGAGCCCCTGCATCTCCACTCTGCATATTGCTGGAAGAATCAGACTCCCCTGAAATTTTTAGTAGCTCACCCTGAAATTTGACTGTAGTTGTGCCTCAGGTAGGGGCGGTCCTGATGGATACAGGGTAGTTGTTCTTGGGTGCATAGTTGGACAGGGCCTGTCGTCTTGCTGTTTTTTTCTTTTTTACACTTCTCAGTCTGCGGCCTCCTGGCTGCGGGTGTGCCGAGAGCCGCCAAGGATGGTGAGCCGGTCTGCAAGGCAAAAGGGGGTGCTAGTAATGGCTGTGTAACTTATGTGGCTGGTTGTAATTGTTTTGTAAATAATGCGGCTGGTTTAAAGGTGTTGCCTGGGGACAATGTGTATCAGTGGTGTTCCATCAGGATGGATTGCTCTACTTGCTTATTCTGGTATTCACACCAGGGAAAAATTGGGACATTTTTACAGATAATATGTCTTCCTCTGTTTGTAAAAATGAACTTTTTTCTGTATTTACTGTCGCTTTTTTACTGCATACCCTTGTCGAATTCTTTTCTTTATTGTTGTGAAGTGCACGGTTTGTATTTCATGGGAATATTGTATATTCACACGGCCCGTGGGGTTGCCTTGGGAGTGCTCTGCCTTCCTTGCTTCATGGGAAAGAAGGGACCGTGGGGGCGGGAACAGGCGGGTCTGGAGAGAGGGACTATTCTTGTTCACGGTCTGAATGGGTTCTTTTGGGGGTGGCTTTGACCAGTTACGAATCCTCCCATTTCCTCGCTCCAGTTTCCCGCTGAGCTTTAAATGTTATGTTATGTTAGGTATTTTTGTAAAGCGCTCTCTTGTCTGAAAGGGCGTCATGGCGCATTTTTCATTTGATGGGTGATTCTGCCTTTGACCGTGAGCTTGTGAGTGACCCTGGTGCTCAAGTTGGGCGTGTTTTTATGGGTTCACCAATGTACCACACCAGTGGGAGGGTAGTCTCAGAGGTGTGGGGGGCTTAGATTGTCTCCTTGTAGACACAAACGCATTCCATCCTCTTACCATGGCAAACGCATACAATGTGATGGCTGCTGTAGGCCACCTGCCTCTTCCCGGCTCCCTGCACCCCCTTAACACCAGGAGCATAACTGGGCACCAGCTTTACCCCAGCGCACAAGCTCAGGGCTCGACAAATCCACTCGACCGCTCGCATTTGCGAGGTAAATTTTATGAGGTCGAGCTACCCTTCGTGGCGAGTAGGAAAACATACTAACTTTTATTCTCCATCTTTGAAAATGGAGCAAATGTGACAAGATAAGATTCAAATGCCTTTTTATTGCTCACAAAGCAAATGAGCAATAAAGATGTCTTTAAATCTTGTTATCTTGTCACATTTGCTCTGCTTTTAGAGACGGAGGTCAAGTAGGTTACTGTTAGTTCGAGGAGTTTTTTTAAAGTACTAGACCTGCAGGACTAGTACCATCTTCTCAGATTTCTCGAGCCCTGAAGCTGTTGTGCAAGGTTTCCAAACCGCGGGCCAGTGGCTGTCCAACAACTTGGGCCAGGGTCACAATGCAGGCGACCATCTTCCTGGGGTTGGTCTTTACTGTGAACGGCACTTGGTCTGACCGTGTGGTGTTCTGTAAGAAGTTCTCAGAGGCCACCAGTTCAATCCTTACCCTCCCCCGCCCAAAGAGGACTGGGGCCATTTTAGCGATTTAATTTTTTTAAAAATTCCAGTGCGTATCTACAGCTACCTATGGCGCAGAGGTGTGGGCATCGCAAAAAGCCACAGTATCCAGTGCGAAAAAAACAGATTTTGTCGGAAACTATTGGGTGTACCGATCTCCACCTCTCACTACGTTTGCCATAGGGAATTGAAGCTGCACTACATTGGGGATTTTATAAAGGCTCGCCCTGCTCTATTTTGGCTGGCTATATGGAAAAATCAGGCAGTGTCCCTCACAAGAGAGATAATATGAGACTGCCTCAATTGTGAGAAGGGGGTGAATATTCTGTGGCTTACTGCAGTGAGCCAAAGTGTAAGTAGTGTTAATCATGGCCGCCTCATTTCATGTCCACATGAGACGGATACCGTACACAAGAAAGCCCTTCGGACGGCATTATACACACTTTATAGCAAGGCAAGGTTGGATAAGTAGTCTAGGAAAGCAACCGTTGCAAACTTTAGGGCCATCGAGCACACCTCGCACTTGCCGCCTAGTTATGTCACAAAGCCTTTATGTCATTGAGAGAGGGCACTCCTTTTCCGGTTGAGTGCTGGCCCTGTAAAATTTCTGCTCCCCTTGGGTACAACGATAACCCAGGCTCCTTGCCGTGTCTGCGCGACAGTCAGAGTGGTCAAACAATTTTAAATTTTTTATTCTTCTGAAAAGTTTTATATAAAATACGCAAAATGGAATTTAATACCGTTTTTTTTTTTAAAACCTTGCCTATTCATTTAGAAGAGGTATATAGGAACACTCTTAAACTGGAAGTTGATGAGTTAAATTTTCGAGTTGGCACTTTTTTAAGAACTGTTGTACGGGCTCGCAAAACGATGTGCAACTTATAAAGAATGTGTTTTTGTTCTGGGTTTTAAATGGCCATCATGAAATGCGTGGGCTCCTTTTAGAAACTTGCTGTATGCGTTTGTAACATATTTTGCCCTTGTGTTTAATGTTTATTGAAATTGTTTTATTCTGAATATGAAGTTGTACATTTTTAATTTGTAGTAATGTGGTTGCGCTTTTATGGATATGGTCTTATCCGAATACAGTAATTTTTAACTTGACTGCTTATCTAGCGCTTAATGCCAGCCTCGCCCTTAGGGCTTCCAGTGCTTGCAGATATTGGAAGTGAGGGACAAGAATAGCTAATTTGACCAGGATCAGACAGTGTGGTCACCTTGAGAAGCCAAGGCTTACCTCCAGCTTCCACCCTAAATCCAATCTGCAATTGAGTCACCAGAGAACTTCCCTCTCCTTGATGTATAAATAAATAGATGTTGCGTATCTTGAGGGAATGAATGAGAGAGCGTGGTCTGATGTCATGTGCTTGCGCATGAGGTAGAGCTCATTCTGTGAGGCCCTCTGTAGTCTGGGCCTTTCGTATTCCTGCTCAAAGATTGTAGTAAAGTAGTTTACCAGTAAACAGTGCTTAATTTGACCCGGTGGCTTCCGGTGCTTGGCACCAGCACTAAATTGTCAGCACCGATACTTATGACAGTCTTCCACATGGTGGCGCTGTCTGTTGTAATTTCGAGATGACCACACTAACAGTTATGTATTCATTCAATATACATTAGAAGTGACCTATAACTGCCCCCAACCCATTCTTATAGCTTTGGGGTCCTGGAATAGTTTGAAATTACTCCCTGGGGGGGGTGTATGATTGTTAGTACTAGTAGTTGTGGTACTGTCTTTGGCAGTGCTGGCAGGGGCAATGGGTTGTGCAAGTGCCAGCAGCCTCCTGACAAGGGCCCTGGCACTTAGATGTTTACAAATTAAGCACTGAATTTACATCTACAGCTAGAATCTTGCAGCGTCTTTTTATACACCAAATGTTCCACTGAAACAGCCCAACGGACCATGCGCCGGGACACGCCCAGAAAAGTAAACCATGTTCGTGATGACCCCCGCTCATATTTCAGATCAGAAATACGGCCCTGCCTCCTCACTTGTAGGGGCGTAACACAGCCCCATGCAAGCCCCCGCGGTGCGGGGGGCCTCTAGCTCCAAGGTGCCCCCTCGGCACTGCACTGTGGAGGGAGAGCTCCTGATTGAGCCCAGAGGGGCCCCCTCTAAGTACCGTGCAGGGAGGGCCCCTCCAGGCCCAGACTGCCATAGCGGGCACCGGGCAATCCCCTGGTGCGCCGCACGGGTGGGGGCCGGTTTTGGGCCCCTGAGGGCCGATTTTATTACAGGGCCGTTTTTGCAGCATAGCTGCAAAATCGGCCCTGTAACAAAATCGTCCAAAAACCGGCCCTGGCAAAGAGATCGGCGGCACCTCCAACCCCCGGAGTGTGGGGGGGTGGGGGGGCGAGCACTTTGCCAGGGCCGGTTTTCGTTCCCAGTCCAGCCCCGGCCCCCTCACTTTTCGTTACACCATCATGTACCGAGCGTTGGGAGGCAGCCATGTGCCTGGCCCTTTAAGAGCAGAAGGTGGTTGGGGGGCTGCCAAAGAGCACGGAGTCATCCCTTTTACCCAGAAGTTCCATAAGGATTTCATTGGAGCCCACACCCTGAATTTCCCAACTCCTCATCGAGGAAAGGTCGCGTTAAACACTGGCAGGCGTGCAGCTCCGCTCTATAGCGCCTGGGGGCCGACGGAAGGGGCGGTAGCACATTCGTAAGAATGACATCTCAATTAACAAGCGCTGCTTTCCAAGCACCAGTGATACACAAGCAAGTCCTGGCCCATGTTGTGAACTTGTGTAGCGCCGCATCGCCATAAGAACGCTTCAAAGCACTGCAGGGATTATTAGAAGAGAGACCGGGGAGAAAGAAGAACAGAGGAGTGGGGGAAGGAAGAATTAGTAAGTTTATTTGCATAGTTAATAAAAACCATTGCAATACAAAAACATGAAGGTTTAAAAGCAATTCTACGTACAATGTTAGAAATTATTTTTATTTCATATCTTTCTAAAATCATTTCTTTTTTTTATTTCAACATGTTTTATTTATTTTTATACAACAATACATTAGCAATTCTGTTACAGGGTTAGCATATGTAGTACCAAGTGTAGTTTATACATCAGTGTACTGAGACATTATGTCACGTTGGTTTAGCTAACCCCACATGACGCTAGTTAGAGAAAAAGAGAGGCAGGCAGAAAAAGGCAGAAAACAAAGGGGGAAGAGAGGTAGGAGACACTAAAAATGTATAATTTTAAAAGTCCATAAATAGAAATTCTGTTGTGTTAGGATGCTATCTTAATATAGTTAATTAATAAATGATTAATCTGGTGTTGGCATTTTCCACCACCCTCTGGAACTTCACCAGGCTGCAGTTCAGCTGTGGGTCATTAGGTGCAAAGGAGGCAAGAACTGCTTGTCTTCGTGAGCATAACCCACGCTGATTAAAATGGCGTTTTCACAAACGCTTGTTCTTCCAAAAGTTCATTACAAGAACATAACCGATGCAGCAGATCCTCTGCCGCTGAGCCGCATAGACGGCTGGAGGAGCCCGCCTTATCCTCTATCCAATGCGGGAAATGCTGAATTCAGGGTAACAAGCCCAATCTGTACTTCAAAAACTTTTTTTAGTAGTTTTAGCATAGCCCAAATCGAGGCAGTTCTGTGGTGCTGGTGTGGAATACGTGTTAAAGGTCATCCAGCCATGTGACCTTGTTGGGAGGGATGCCTTGTCCTTTACCACGAGAGGTGTTTAACTGTTTCCTGACCAGTTTTTCAAGCGTTGAGTGGTTTGTAGGAGTTTCCCAGAGTTGATTTAGGCTGGTATTCACCAGACTGCTTTTGAGGTATTTGGCAGCTGGTGAGGCCGAGTGTTGCTCTAACTCCTTCCATAGATATTCCTTGTTTAGAGTTCCTTGGTTGGATTTCCGCACTTTGTCCCGGTTAGTTTTGTACGCCCCTGTCTTGTCAAGAGCTGTTTCTGAACACCAAACTCTAGCCTGATTTGTGCTGCTGAAGTTTGTTTGGGCGAACCAAGAATAATCCTGTATGCAGCTATAACTGTGTTGTCTAGAGGTTTCGTAGCTCTTCCTCTCTGTACTTCACCACCATAAACAACTGTTGGCAGACGTTTGTCTCATATCACTTGAGCCGGAGGCAGGAGCGACGGACCAGTTAGTTTACTGTTCAGTGTTTTTAGAGAGAGTGCTAAGCCAAGGCCTTTGCCTCTAAAACTGGTTTTCTGTACAGTTAAGTTGCGGCCTTTATCGATTTTTACTCCTAGGTATTTATATACTGACATATTCTCAATATGAGGGAAGGATGACGTTGCGCTGTGTTTGTTGCTTGTGCAACTCTTATAGCTCCTAAGGTTTCATCCCATAATATGGGGACCCCTCTACCATCAGGGAGCGTGCCGCTGTAGCGCTTCAAACACAGAGAGGGCCATTCCACTTTCATGGTGATATGCCAGGGTGCATTTCAAATCTTTGCTGGTCTCTTGCAGCCTATCAGAAGCTAGCTGTTTTCTTATTGGTCAGTTACTTCACTCTGTTTGGCTGCAGAGATTACTAATATTTATAAAAAGCCACTCTGGCACTCAATATTCAACAAAATATTTGATCTGAGGGGGCGCGACACGGCCCCCGTCACATTGTTTTATATATATATATATATATATATATATATATATATATATACATACTCCTTCCCTCGCAGGGGGACTGTGGGGGCGTGAGGGGGCTCTTCTTGCAATAGAGGGTGCCGTTGTCACTTTCATAAAGCGCCACGATGCTGCAACGCCTGTTGGCATGCTGGTTAGCAGCGTGCAGTAGTGATCTGCTGCTGCTATATAGTGCTTCGACGCTACACAGCCCGCATGCATGCAGGCCTCAGCTTGGTGTAGTGGTTAGTTAGCGTGCTACTACTGTGTACGAATGTGTCTTCTCAGTTCATTAGCTTGCATTAGGAGTAGTGTGTTTATAAAGTGCCTAGAAGCTACAATCCCACTTGGATCCGTGCATTCCTTCAGTTTGCAGTAGAAGGCAGGGTGACAGTGAACGCTGTATGTAGCGCTGAGACGCATAGCTCCAGTGGGCAGCCGTGTGCTGTGCGCATGATTTTGTGTGTTGAGTGAGTTATTCCCCAGTCACTTGAATAGCAGAAGGCGCGTCCAGTTGGAGGGTGGGGGCTGGCGGACTGGGAAGCGGTCCTTTCCCACGCAAGGGGGTAGGGTTTCCTAACCCCCAGCTCTTCGGCTCTGAGTTATTACCGGTCTGGGGCCTGCCGGGGCCCCCTTGCCCCCTTGTCCTACAGTAGCCCCTGCCTCCTCTTCCCCCAGGGCCTCCATACTTCGTTTCTTCCATGTTCCCGGAAGTCTAAACCGCTCTGGGCCGCGCCTCTGTTTCAAAATACGTTTTGTAGCGCTGCTATCGCGACACCTTCAATATTGAACATGCATATAAAGCATTAACTGCTTAGATTGTTTTTAATATATGGATATATATATATATATATATATATATATATATATATATATATATATATATATATATATATATATATATATATATGGTATTATGAATTATGTATGTTCTTTTTTATGATGTTTAACCATGAAATTTAATTTAACTCAACATTTGCATTTTCTCTTTTATTGTAATCAAATGATTAATACAATAAAGCATTTTATACTGCTACTCAATATTTCAAAGCCTGCCAGGGGCCATTGGAGCAACTGACATGCGCAGATATCAGGTATTTACCCACAGGCTGGTAGGGCCGGAGAGGAGCCAGTAGCAAGCCAGGGGAGCCCAGCTGCCACAGACTGCTCTGGCAGCATTAGCCGTTTTGTTATTTCTTTAACTCTTTTTCAGACCTGCGATTCTCTGGCCGTCATTCGTTCCAACTTAGTTCTCTCTGACGATCAGTCTCTGTCATTCAGACCTGGCGCTTGCAGACGGACAGTCATTCAGACCTGTTACTCTCTCACAGTCAGCTCTTCAAGCCTGGTTCTCATCTGACACTCAGTGATTCAGACCTGGTGCTCGCCATAAGTGTGGCAGGGTATGCTCAGACGTGAGTCCCTTGCTCACTTTGCCACTGGATTCAGGCAAGCCGGGCTGAAGACGGCTGGAATGCCAGAAACCGGTCCTCGGAAGCTTGTTCCCAGTCCAGGGAAGACATGGCTTGGCAGTACGGGCTGGACTGTTCCCATGAGGCACAGGGTCAGACTGATTTGCATATCTGTACTGGGGTGGCAGAGTGGGCTAAAGAACGGTGATGGATTAAACCCAGATCTTTTGACTGGGTGTGAGTGTTCGATTGATTCAGATGCTCCGTCCATCACCACCCCCTTTTGTACCGCTTTGGCCGCCATAAATGTGGCAGGGTATGCTCAGACTTGAGTCCCTTGCTCACTTTGCCACTGGATTCAAGCAAGCCGGGCTGAAGACGGCTGGAATGCCAGAAACCGGTCCTCGGAAGCTTGTTCCCGGTCCAGGGAAGACATGGCTTGGCAGTACGGGCTGGACTGTTCCCATGAGGCACAGGGTCAGACTGATTTGCATATAGCCATGTCTGAACTGGGGTGGCTGAGTGGGTAAAGAACGGTGATGGATTAAACCCAGATCTGTTGACTGGGTGCGAGTGTTTGATTGGTTCAGATGCTCCGCCCATCACCACCCCCTTTTGTACCGCTTTGCTCACTAATTGTTAGTCACTTAGACCTGGTTCTCAATGACACTCAGTCTTTAAGCTATGGTTCTTATTGATGATCAGTCATAGAGCATGAAGGGTGTCAGTAAGAGGTGTAACTGTCTTCACGCCTTGTACGAAGTCACGTCATTACAGGTCAGGTATGTCTGCCCCTGTCTATCTGTGCCATTCCTAATACATGTTAATTACTACCCCGAAGAATCGATTTTAACAACTTTTGAAAAAAATAGATTGAAAAAACTGCAAGGTTTCGACGTGTGTCTTGCATTCACATGCAGCCCTTTGGTATGTTCATAGCTCACTGAGCTATACTGCCAGGGATGTAACCCTGGACAGCAGGTGACGCAGATCGCTGCACCGGAAATGGTAGCTCATTGGGTTATTTATATTAAAGTGCAAATTGACGAGCAGCTCCTTGCTACATGACACGGGCTGCAACCAAGTACACACTCGACGACAAACAATACTTTCGACACAATTACACACAGATCTGTCTAGCAGTTTTCTTACCAATATTGTACCCCAAAATTTGTAGGGCTAGGAAAGATTTCGGCAACATATGTCGTAACCTTGTAAAATATCCTAAAATGCACCCTGTGGCCAATCAAGTAACCCAGAACAGCTTTACTGTCTCGTGAGCCCCTTTTGCCTATTTCTTTGGGTTAATTTTCTTGAAAAGTTTGTGTTAGCGACTCTCATGCGAACTTTTCATAACTCTGCCTCTCCTGACGCGGCCTCATTTCGGCTGCTGCACCCTGATCACCAGCGTGTGAGCCCCTGGAGTGAAATGTTTCAATTTCTAGCAGATAATGCGCAATTCACGAGTGCAAGGAATACACTAGGTGAGCTTGCAGCTGTAAGCCCAAAATCACCCCTCGTTCATATAATAGTGCGCAGGAGTGAATCCCACTCCTCGCGGCGCTGCAAGTCGGTGTGCCAGGATGGGGTGTGCTTAGAAAGATTGTGTAACACACAGAAACCTATGGGTATTCACAATCTCCTCGCCGGCCCCTCAGATGGTTAGATATGTACTCCCGCAACGAAATAAATGTCTCTCCAGATTTGGTAGCGATAGGGAAACGCCCACAATCCATACTGGAGTCGGGGAAGCGTTGTTCCACTGGGAAGAAAAAACAAGCATTTACAATGCAATGGTTTTGCCTTTGTTAAAGTTAGAGCTATTGGCATTGCTCTTGACATTATTTTTATTTATGTTTTTTTTAAACATAAATAAATGGCATTGTCATTTACAATGCCACTAGCTTTATCTCTAGCAAATGACACACACAAACACACACAGAGCCCCCCCACACACACCCACACAGAGCCCCCCGCACACACAGCCACACAGAGCCCCCCACACACACAGCCACACAGAGCCCCCCACACACACAGCCACACAGAGCCCCCCACACACACAGCCACACAAAGCCCCCCACACACACAGCCACACAAAGCCCCCCACACACACAGCCACACAAAGCCCCCCACACACACAGCAACACAAAGCCCCCCACACACCCACACAGAGCCTTCCACACACACCCACACAGCACAAGCAGGCAACAGGGGCACACGGAGGCACAAGCAGGCAACAGGGGCACACGGAGGCACAAGCAGGCAACAGGGGCACACGGAGGCACAAGCAGGCAACAGGGGCACAAACGAAAACGGAGGCACAAGCAGGCAACAGGGGCACACGGAGGCACAAGCAGGCAACAGGGACACACGGAGGCACAAGCAGGCAACAGGGGCACACAGAGGCACAAGTAGGCGACAGGGGCACACAGAGGCACAAGCAGGCGACAGGGGCACGAAAACTGAGGCACAAGCAGGCGACAGGGGCACGAAAACTGAGGCACAAGCAGGCAACAGGGTCACGAAAACGAGCACAAGCAGGCAAAAGGGTCACAAGCAGGAATTGTAATTTAGACGGGGCTGAAGTGGAGAATGGTCAGTAGGGAAGTAGTGCGGCTGGTGCAGTGGTACCAGGCTGAAAGGTGAGAGGGGCTGTCTGCACCCCAGTTTGGACAGTTTCCACTACCTAACAGGGATTGGTGGGAGGGGGCGTACTTCTTGCTTGCTTTAGGGCTGTTACTTCGGGGACGCAGTGCACGCTCTTGCCTGCTGCCTGCTGCCGCCGGGACACGACAACAGGCAGGGAGAGGACAGGCTGGGAGAGGGCAGGGAGGGGACAGGCTGGGAGAGGGCAGGCTGGGAGAGGGCAGGGAGGGGGCAGGCTGGGAGAGGGCAGGGAGGGGACACGCTGGGAGAGGGCAGGTTGGGAGAGGGCAGGCTGGAAGTGGACAAGCTGGGAGAGGACAGGCTGGGAAAGGTCATGGAAGGGACAGGCTGGGAGAGGGCAGGCTGGAAGAGGACAGGCTGGGAAAGGGCAGGGAGGGGACAGGCTGGGAGAGGGCAGGCTGGGAGTGGGCAGGCTGGGAGTGGGCAGGCTGGGAGAGGGCAGGCTGGGAGAGGGCAGGCTGGGAGAGGGCAGGCTGGGAGGGGGCAGGCTGCGAGAGGGCAGGCTGCGAGAGGGCAGGCTGCGAGAGGGCAGGCTGCGAGAGGGCAGGCTGCGAGAGGGCAGGCTGGGAGAGGGCAGGCTGGGAGAGGACAGGCTGGGAGAGGACAGGCTGGGAGAGGACAGGCTGCGAGAGGGCAGGCTGCGAGAGGGCAGGCTGGGAGAGGACAGGCTGGGAGAGGACAGGCTGGGAAGCAGAGAGGGTCTTAACTGAGAAGTCTGCCAGCGCGGAGCTCTCCGGGGCGCAGAGCAGCAGCAGGGCCCAGCAGAGCAGGGCGGGGGGCGGCAGGGGCTCGTAGAGGTGTCTCCTGGGGCAGCCGCCCAGGTCCACCATGGTGCGGCTCCGAGCCCCAAGCCTATGGTGGTGGTGCTGCTGCGCTCGGCTAAGGTCCTAAGACGGGCAGTCGGATTTTCGTGTGTACGGGTTGTAGTGTGGGATTAATCTCTCGGGCCTGTGAAGTACTCTATGGTGGCCCTCAGCAGTCTTGGGGACCGGTTTTCCAATAGTGAGCCAGCAGGGCTAGAAAGACAGCAACTCTATTCAGCCTCTTGGGCTAGAATGACTTGCACAGGGTGATAAGTGCTCCGGTTGCAACAGACAGGTGAATCAGGCGAGGTCATCAAGTGGGCCCTTCGAGCCCGGGGAGCCAGTGGAGGGGGGGATAGTTGTTGGTCTGGAACAGTAAGTGGAGGGGTCGAGGGGCGACAGACCCGATCTGTATCGGGTGGTTTATTATGGGGCCCCAGCTAGCAGGAGCCAAACAGCAGGACCACTTCACCAGGGGTGCTGAAAACCACAGGATATCAATAGATGATCAATACAGTCAGCGGTGGAGGGGGTGGAGAGCACCCAGCGCCTGCAGTAGTCCTTCGAGGCCAGGTGCAGAACCCACAGCAGTGTCTGGCCCTCCGTTGTGCAGACAGAGGCAGGCATGCGCACCACCCCAGGGGGTTGTTCAAAGTGATCAGAGTATCATAAGTCCCAAGCAGGGTGCCCTGCAACTGTGTTTAGTAGATGAGTCAATGGGCATGCGGTCCAAGAGGGGAGACCCCGTAGCCTTGTTTGTGCTGCAGATAATACGGGGCAAAGCTCTTGTGGCAGTCTGTAGTAGGCCTCCTGCAATGAGGAAACAGCTCACCGAGCCCCCTCCTCACTTCAAACAGTGAAGCATCCAGTCGGCGATTGATTTGGGCTTCACATGGTCTGCAAGCGAAGGCCCCCGCGCACAGGCGGGGCTGCCAGCACTCCTCAGCTGCTTCGGCACAGAAAGCCCCCCGGTCTTAATCACCCAGGCTCAGGGCTGCCCAGTGCTCCAGCAGGGCACCCACTCCCAAGCGCATCAGGGGAGGAATCGGAGCCAGGCAGGTCTGCGATCAAAAGGCCTGCAGCATAGAGAGAGTCTCTGGTGTGCCCTCGCCGCCCCAAGGGAGCAGCGCTCATGCTCCAGTCGGGCCTCCCCTTCCAGGCGTCTTGGGGTGGGGAAAGCAGTGCCAGACGGGTCCGCCAATGCAGGGCTCACCTCGGAGGTCTACTGTGCAGGAGTGGTCTCTGTCACTCCCCGTCCTATCTGCAAAGCAGCCTACACAGTTCCGAGCCAGCAGGTTACGGGCGGCAAGACCTCACAATGGCCCTTTTCGGTGCGGGCCTCCTATGGGTCGGGACAGGGGCAGGGAAACTCATGGGCACCAGACGCTATCGCCACCCATCCTCACTGGCTTCACCCCGTCCCCAACTGAGGCCCCGGCTGGAGGGGCACAAAGGCCGGACCAGGCCGCAGCCGGGGCCTCGAGTAGGCCACTCTGCTGCTTCCCCGCCTCCCTCCCGGGGTGCCGTTCTTACCTGCTGGACGGGGGTGTTGGGCCCCGGAAACCTGCTGGAGCCGTTTCGGTAGGGTGAGGGGGCCAGGAGCAGGAGCCGGAGTCGGGTCCGAGTGGAGTGCGGCCGCCGCGCTGACTGTGTCCGGGCTCCGGGGGCGGGGAAGGAGTGGGGAAGAGCCGTAGGAGGAGTGAAAGGCGGGCACCCCCGACAGAGCCACCCCCAGCCGCGCCCCCCGGCAGGGCAGGCGAGCCCCTCTCCTCCCCGGCGCCATGCCGCCGCCCCCTGCTCTGTGCTCGCGGGCGCTGAACTCTTTTCACGGGGGTGACACGCAGAGAAAGCGGGAGGGGGGCGTGAACGGCCACACACTGACGGGAGAGCGGGAGGGGGGCGGGAACGGCCACACACTGACGGGAGAGCGGGAGGGGGGCGGGAACGGCCACACACTGACGGGGGGGGGCGGGAAACGAACCAACAGCGGGAGGGGGGGACAGGAAAGGGAAGACTCACCTGGACTTCCTCGGCCTGCGAAACAAACCTCGACGAGCCCGCAAAAACGCCCCGCCCACCGAGTGAACACGTCTATATGACGTGAGCAGAAAGGGAAAAATTCTCGGGAACGCCCCCGAATCTGGTCCGGCCTTTGACGGACAGATCCGGCTCCCAATGGCTAGCCTCCATTTATGGAGCTAGCCAATGGGAGGAGGGGGCGGATACCCGACCCCACATAGAGAGATATCGAGATATCATTAGATTTTGCTAGCTCATGCGTACTTCGTACGCATTGCGTAGGCAAAACCTAAAAATTGTCAGGTCCACGCACTGGAATTTCAGGAGGCGTAATTGTACGCTACTTCCGCCATCGGGGACGCCAGCGCACTGCAAGCCAAGCACTCCTGGAAAGCTGACGCAGATCCGCTCAGCATGAAAACGGTTCGTGAACTTTTGATAGTCGTAAATGTACACAGTGCTTGAAATGGGAAAACAGAAGTGCATGCACTCTGTACCAGAGTACCTGCTTGTTTCTGAGAAGTGCGGGTACTCTCCCTCTCAAAATAGAAAAGTTCCGTTACTCCGTCAAGGACAGTACCTGCCCATTCAAAGCACTGAATGCACACCCATGTGGAGTTGTACATCAGCAGGTACAAAAGTTTCATATGTTTTGTGCGTCAGAGAGCTCTAGACTGGCACAGAGGATGGGAGGGGGGCCCCCTCCATGCAGTAAGCAAGGGGCCCCCTCAAGTTTCCTTAAGCCACTGGTGCCTTTGTGAAAAATCCCTCTAACTCAGGCTGCATTCATACTTTCCACTTCTAACTTGTCAAAATGATTTGTTTTACCTCGATTTCGTGGAGCAATTCTGTTTTCGATGGAAAAGTTTCTGATAATGGCGGTTTTGCAGAACATAACTTTAATAAAATAACTTTACTTCTAGGAATTCCTCGAAGTGGGCTGCAGGAAATTCCTCCGGCACTCCAGGGAGCAGAACAGGCGGTGGTTGCCAGGAGAGCCGAAGGTCTTGATTGTGACTGGGCATCCGGGGGCGGTGGGAAACCATCTTTTAGACTGTGCACAAGTGGGGTTTACACAAATACATTCACACACTAAACTTTATAGGCAAAGGGAGATTTAGTGGTTTTGCCCAGTGCTTAATTTTTAACAAAATAAGCGACCGGGCCCTCCTCAGATCACTGCAGCTTGCACCACTGATGGCCAATGCCAGCGCTGCCAATGATGGTAACAACACAACAACTGACCATCTCACTCCTGTGAGTGTGACAATGCTGACTATTTCAAGCTCCAAGGCTATAAGAATGGCTTGATCAGAAGGTATGTGATTTATTATGTATATTGAATTAATAAACTGTAGTGTTCATACCCCCAAATTAGTCAACAGCGCCACCATGTTGCAGACTAACATAATGACGGTGCTGAGCACCAGAAACTGTTGTGTCCTGAAGGTAGGGAGTGACCGCCCTAGGGGTAACAACTGGGGGCCTACACTTCGGGGCATCTAAGTCTGACTAGGCCTAACACGTGGCCCTAGAAATAACTGAGACAGACTCTGGGAATAACTTGCTGGCTCTCCGTGCGCTCGTCTCTGAACTGCGTACGTGCGTGCGGGGCCTCTCTTTATTATACCAGGTCACATGACTTTAACACTGCGCGCCCCTGGCGCCAGGGGCGGATCATATCCCCAGAACATAACATTCCTCCTAAAACAAGAAAAACCAACAACACCAGCAACAATCTTGGTGGGCAGTCTATTGTAGCATTATTCATAGACTCCGAGTTCACTATTCAAAACTACTACCAACGGGTAGGGCATATTAATGAACATTGTACTTAGCACTGGTACATGAAACAGTCTTACGTGAGATAATCGCGTAGTCGGCAGGAAGGCGTTGGGTTTCTTCTCAGCCTCTGATGCACGCCTCGCTGGCTTGAACAGTCTGTCTCTGGGGCAGCAGTTGCCTCGGGCGCCTCCATGTCGGCCCCCTCCGGATCTAGAGTGCCCTCCAAGGCCTCAGCGCCATCCCCCGCCTCTTTGATCACTGCTCTCGAAGTGTTACTCTGGGTGACCTCGGGACGGGGCGTTAGCTCCTGGCATGGCAAGTTCGTTGCAGTTTCAGTTTCAGCAGGCAGCGTTGGGGAGTCCGTTGTCGTCGGCTCCCCGTGGAAATGTTTGAAGTGTGATACGTTTCTGGTTACTGTCTCTCGTCCTCGGATCACAGTGATGCGGGTGCCTTTCACACCGATTACTCGCCACGGTCCTTTTTCATAGTTCAGCCTGAACTTTCCACTGGTCACCCGGTTGCGAAGGAGTACCACATCCCCTCTGCTGAAATGTGTCATTATCGCCCTTCTCTTCCGGCTGATCTTGGCAAAAGCAGTCTTTCTTTTGTTCGCAATTATTTCTTCATTCACTGCTTCCGGTGACCACTGGGGATGGTGAGGAATGGAGTCAGGTATTACCCGTCCCATGAGGAGATGTGCCGGGGCTATCCCCGTGGTTGAGTGTGGGGTTTGCCGGTAGCTACGGAGAAACGTGAAGATAGCCATCTCCACGGACTGGCCTTTGTCATGGGCAATACGAATCACTTTATTCAGAGTTCTCATGAAGCGTTCAGCTTCCCCATTGGCTTGAGGCCAGCGAGGGGTGATGCGTCGATGCCGAGTGCCCAGGGATGACAGATAAGTGGCCAGGTCTTGCCCTTGAAATGGGGGCCCATTGTCCGTGCGGAGCTCACGCATGGCCCCGTGAGTAGCAACAATTTTTTCTATCTTCGGGATGACACTCTCAGCGCTTGTCCTGGAGACTATCTCCACTTCAGGATATTTGGAATGGTCATCAATCATTACCAACGTGTATCTGCCATCCGGGAGGCTGCCAAAGTCCATGCTGACCCTCTCCCATGGCTGTTGGGGTCGGGGTTCCACTACAATCGGGGCTTCACGAGGAGCCTCCCCAGGCACTTGACACGCAGCACACGTCCTCACCACATTCTCTACCATGTCGTCCATCAGGGGAAACCACACCTTTGTTCGCAACCGTGCCTTGGTTTTAACCATTCCTTGATGACCTACGTGTGCCAGCTGGATTACTTGGTCGGTCAGGGCCGTGGGTATTACTATGCGATGCCCTCGCAGCAGGCATCCCGCTTCATCCTCATTGAGTTCTTCCCGGACAAGATATAGGCTTTCCATTATCTTCTGAGCATCGGGAGTGAGCACCTTCCATCCCTCCTTGGCTCGGTGCCAGTTGGCCGTGTGGAGAATTTCTTTGACCCTCTGGAGACAGGCATCTTGTGTCGTGGCATTCACGATGTCACTTATGGAGAGGGGACGAGGGCATGATCGCGCCACCACCCATTTGACATAGGCCTCCGTCTCTTCAGCCTCATCCATCTCTTCTGGGGTAGCTGGCCTGGGGTGTCGAGATAGATAGTCCGCCGGGTTCCTTGCTCCTGGCTGATATTCAATGGTGCAGTTGTATTCCTGCAACTGGAGCAGCCATTTTTCGATACGAGGCGGCGGCTTTGATGAGGTTCCTGAGAACAGAGACAGTAGTGGTTTGTGGTCAGTCACCACCGTGAATGGCTTGCCATAGATGTACAGATGGAAGTGTCTGCACCCCCAATGAATGGCGATCGCTTCCTTCTCGATTTGCGAGTACCGTTGTTCAGTGTCCGTGAGGGATCTACTCGCAAAGGCGACGGGTGTCCAGTCTATGTCATCCCTCTTCTTTTGCATGAGGACAGCTCCCAATCCGGCAGGCCCAGCATCCACCGCAATGAGAGTGATGTTTCGAGGGTCAAAGAATGCAAGCGTGGTTTTGCTGGACAGAGCGTCCTTGATGTCTTGGAATGCCTTCTCCTGCTCCGGTCCCCAGTTCCATGGAGTGGAGTCCTTTGTGAGGTCACGGAGGGGAAGCGTAAGATTGGCCAAATCTCTGATGAACCTGCCACAATAGTTGACCATACCCAGGAAACTCCGGACTTCGGTGACTGTCTTGGGGGGTGGTGCATCTTTAATGTCTTTCACTTTGTCAGGGTCTGGGTTAACGCCATCTGCTGAGAAAATATATCCAAAGAATCCTATTCTGCTCCGTAGGAACTCACACTTTTCTCTGTGGAGCGTAAGTCCTGCATCTCTGAGTCTTCGAAACACTTGAGTTAGCCTGTGATTGTGTTTGGTAATGGTGCGGGCGTGTATCATTATGTCACCACTGACGTTTATCACTCCGGGTATTCCAGCAATCAACTCTTGGATGACATTCTGGAACACCTCCGCTGCACTGGAGATTCCGAAGCTGAGTCGAGTATACCTTCGAAGGCCAATGTGGGTCGAAAAAGTGGTAATTTTACGCGACTCCATGTCCAACACCAACTGGTGATATCCTGACCGTAGATCTAACTTCGAGAACCAGCAGGCTCCTGCCATCTCTCCAATAAGGTCATCGATGGTGGGGGTGATGTGACGCTCCCGTTTTATGGCGGCATTGGGAAGGCGCATGTCCACGCAGATCCTGATCGCCCCTGGCTGTTTCGGTTTCCGGGTGACTACGATGGGCGAGACCCAGGGAGTGGGACCCGAGACCTTCTCAATGATGCCCGCCGCTTCCAATTTATGGAGTTCTTCTTCCACCAGCGGCCGAAGATGGAAAGCGATGCGACGGTGTCGCAGAGCCACCGGCTGCACCGTGGGATCAATGTGTAGGTGGATCTCCCGGCCCTTGAACCGTCCAATGCCCTCAAAGAGATCCGGGTATTCCATGAGGAGTTGTTGGACTGACTCCTCATGGACTCCGAAGGCAAACGTCACCACGCCGAGGTCTTCGGCTGCCCTGCAGCTCAATAGCATGCCTTGACCTTCTTCCGACACAAAGATGTTTGCTCTGATGATCTTGTTCCCATGGCGGATAGCCGCTCTGAATTTTCCTCGAATCTTGAGAGGGGTGTCTTGTCCATATGCAAAGACGGTGATGGGGGTGGGGCTCAACGCCGGAGGCGTGGCCATGGTTCTGTAGAGTGAAACGCTCATGAGATTTATGGATGCACCCGTGTCCACTACCGCCATTAGGTCCTGGTCTGCCACCTGTATGGAGCATTGAGGTAGCGGCCTGGTGCGACGGGCGGCGGTGCCGATCATATGTACCTTGTGTACCGACCGTTCTTCTTCCTCATCGTCATCCATGTCACTGTGACTCTGTTCCCCTTCCGTTATGGCCTGCACAGCTGGGCGTGGCTTGCGGAATTTTTTTGATCGGCACACCTTTTCAAAATGGTTTTGTTTGCCACATCCCGAGCACCGCTTGCCTCGCGCTGGGCATTCTGACATCGGGTGCCGCGGGACTCCGCAATATCCACATGAATGTCCCGCTGCTCCACCCGGGGTGGGTGGTCTCTTGTGCCACTTGGTGGGCGTTTGGGCCTGAATCTTATTGACTGGTTCCACTTTGACCGATGCTTGCAAGGCAGCTTCCATATGCGCGGCCCTGGCCTTGGAAAGTTCCTTCGTGCGGCCGAGAGTTAAGATATCGGCCAGCGGCTTGCCAGACTCCTCCAGTATCCGTTCTCTCAATTTGGCCGAGGCGCAGCCCTGTATGATTTGCCCACGGATCTCTTCTGTGGTATCTTGAAAACCACACGTCAACGCCAACTTTTTGAGTCTGGTGTGATAGGTGTCTAATGATTCCTCCGGCAGCTGACGCGCTTGTCGGAATACAAAACGTTCATAGTCTTGATTGGCCATAGGCTCAAAGTGGGCATTGAGGGCATTCATCAACGTGTGATGCGTTTTGGGGGTCGCCTCTGTGAGGGTCCGAGCAATAGAGTGGATGTCCTTGCCCCCTAGGTGTAACACCATGGCCCGTTTCTGTTCCTTGTGGGTTTTTGTGGCCTCGAAGAATACCAGGAGCCTGTCCACCCACTCCTTCCATTTCGGAGCGAGAGCCGAAGGCGCACCCTTCACCACAAACGGTTCGATGGGCGGAATCGTGGCCATCCTCTGGGGAGCGCTAGATCAGGCAACCACCGGGCCACAGCAGCACCCGAGGCGGTGCGCGGGGTGATCAGATGCTGGTCTGGACGGAGCACCGGACCGTCCGCACCCACAGGTATGGCAGCCCGTGGCCGTGGAGTGAGCCACAGGAACCCCGGGAATGCGCGTGCGACCGGCGCACTTTCCACGGGCGGGCAAGGCCAGTGGCAGGACAGGCACACGTCGCGTCCGCCAGACGCGGGAGAGGAAACAGGGCACCGCCCCGATCGACGGGCCAAACGGACTGAAGCGCGCTTCACGCACGAGCCGGGGGGCACAGTGTGGCGCTGGGGGTGAAGCCACCGAAGAGAGGGCGTGTCGACTGGGCATACACACCGATGCACACTGCAGGCAGGCGCTGGACAGCACGGCTCACCCGCCAGACTCCAGGGCTCGAAGTCGCCCCTCCAGGCACTCTGCATGGGGGTGGGGCACACCGCAAGGCACGAGCACCACGAGCCAAAGGACGGGCTCGCAGCCGCCCCACGGGACAAGAGGCAGGTACACCCACCAGGCGAGGATCCAGCAACCACCCTCGTCGCCAATTGTTGTGTCCTGAAGGTAGGGAGTGACCGCCCTAGGGGTAACAATTGGGGGCCTACACTTCGGGGCATCTAAGTCTGACTAGGCCTAACACGTGGCCCTAGAAATAACTGAGACAGACTCTGGGAATAACTTGCTGGCTCTCCGTGCGCTCGTCTCTGAACTGCGTACGTGCGTGCGGGGCCTCTCTTTATTATACCAGGTCACATGACTTTAACACTGCACGCCCCTGGCGCCAGGGGCGGATCATATCCCCAGAACATAACAGAAACCACCTGCTCAAATTAAGCACTGGGTCCACGATGCGGTGCCTTGCTCAGAGGCCGTGATTCGAACCTGGATCCTCAGGTTCCAAGATTGGCAGGTCTAACCACTTGTCCACATCTGCTCACAGAAGGCTTAAAAATAAAAGTATATTTTTTCTAAAAAATAGTAAGGATGTGTATAGATTGGCCTCTACTAAAAGCCCCTGGTTCTACCCACCCAGACTTCTTTGTCTGGCCATCATGGAAGCATGTGCATTTCTATGTTGCCCCATAGACTCGGAGGAGAGGCACAGAAATAACCCCAAGTGTGCACGGAGAGGGTGATTTACTATTCTAACTCCAGTCCTCGAATATTTGAGGAACGCGTTGTTCTGTGAGGCAGAACAGGCTGGGCTAACGAGGAGGTTAAAAATACCAGAATGTCAGTGTGAATGTGTGAACTGCTTTTGCGTGCCCACCAGGAACTGTAGGGCATTTGCAGATAGGGTGCTTGAACAGACCGAATGCCCTACAAAATGGATCAGCGAGTTGAATGCTTCCTCCAGAGACGTGCTGATCTGCAGGTCATGAGTGCAAATGCGACAAGGCAAACTTTGCTGTTCATCTTTCATAGACCTATAAATGTAGCAACATAAAATGTGTCAAACTATTACAATGTCATTGTACATATATTTTTTGATTGCAGAGTTTTGAACTCTTTTTTCACTTCTATTGACCAATTTTTGTCAAGTATTTTAAATTTTGTTGTGCTGATATCTAGAGAAATGATGATGTTTGGACTCTGCAAAGACACAGCCAGTATGCCACTTTATTATCAAAATCGGTATTTCTTGTTCATGGCTATGTCAGTTGCTCGATTATGTATCGCTTCCATGCGGTTGAAAGCTGAGGCACCGTCATATGAGATGTGGTGGGCAAAGTTTTATAACATATTTAATTTAGAATTTAATTTATATCGTATTAGATCATTGAAGAATAAATGACTGGGTATAGGATCTGGCATCCTCGGATTGATCATTTAGCTAATGATAGCCCACGCTAGGCTCTAATATTTGCTCACTCTCTTGGTTATGATATATATGTACTTTTGAATAGGATCAATGTATATACTTTTTTGTACTTGCTTTGATCATGCTATGAACTGTATAAAAAAATATGTCAAACTATTACTTGTTGTGCACAGGTCTTAGAAACAGCAGCCGTGTGGTATTAAGTGTTGTGCATTGCTTCTAAGAGAAGTTTTCAGCCCTCTTTCCCACCCGAATGGGTGGCAAAGAGGGCTGAAAACTTATCTTAAAGTGAAAAGGCCTCTCCACCCATGGGGATACACAAGGCTACAGAGGCTTTCCCTGTCTCTCAGCGGTTATTAAAATCCCAGCAACGTGTTTTGGGATTACTTTTTTTTCTCCAAAATGCTGCTCTGGGATCGGTTGAAGGAATGCTTTGAGGGGTTTAAACAAAAAAAACTGTGCCGAGCTGCGTGAGCTGGGAGCAGTCTCTTCTTGATAATTCCCAGGAAGGCAGGAAGCTGCCCCCATCCCTGCAGCGGGAAGCGTCTCAGAGTCCTGCTTTGAACTATATCTGAAGAATATTTAATAAGACATGGAGCCCGATCTTTGGCCACATTTCAGTCTTCATCCACCTTCCCATCGTTAGTACCCGGGGGCGATGTCCTTGTGCACCAATCATAGCCAAGGACATGCACAGACCAGAAGCGACATCTCTACCAGTAACCAATAGCATCTAGAGGCTGAGGGACCAGGATGTTATCATTGACCAATGAGGTGGGCATAGTAGACCTAGATTGTTAGCATTAACCTATGGCATGCAGAGGCCAGATACAAAGGTACCAAAACCAATAAGATATAGAGGCTGAGGACCCTGGTTGTTAGCATCAACCAATAGCACGAGGAGCCTGGGTACCAAGGTATGTAGCAGAAACCAATGAGATATAGAGGCTGAGGATCCCGATTGTTATTGGTAAAGCCAAAGCCATGCAGAGGATGGGCACCAAGGTTTGTAGCAGAGACCAATGGGATATAGAGGCTGAGGACCCTGAAGTTAACATCAACCAATGGCATGCAGAGGCTAGATACAAAGGTACCAAAACCAATAAGATATAGAGGCTGAGGACCCTGATTGTTAGCAATAACCAATGGCACGCAGAGCCTGGATACCAAGGTTTGTAGCAGAAACCAATGGGATATAGAGGCTGAGGACTCTGATTGTTACCATCAACCAATGGTGTGCAGAGCCTGGATACCAACGTTAGTAGCAGAAACCAATGGGATATAGAGGTTGAGGACTCTGATTGTTAGCATCAACCAATGGTGTGCAGAGCCTGGATACAAAGGTTTGTAGCAGAAACCAATGGGATATAGAGGCTGAGGACTCTGATTGTTAGCATCAACCAATGGTGTGCAGAGCCTGGATACCAAGGTTAGTAGCAGAAACCAATGGGATATAGAGGCTGAGGACTCTGATTGTTAGCATCAACCAATGGTGTGCAGAGCCTGGATACCAACGTTAGTAGCAGAAACCAATGGGATATAGAGGCTGAGGACTCTGATTGTTAGCATCAACCAATGGTGTGCAGAGCCTGGATACAAAGGTTTGTAGCAGAAACCAATGGGATATAGAGGCTGAGGACTCTGATTGTTAGCAACAACCAATGGTGTGCAGAGCCTGGATACCAAGGTTAGTAGCAGAAACCAATGGGATATAGAGGCTGAGGACTCTGATTGTTAGCATCAACCAATGGTGTGCAGAGCCTGGATACCAAGGTTAATAGCAGAAACCAATGGGATATTGAGGCTGAGGACTCTGATTGTTAGCATCAACCAATGGCACGCAGAGCCTGGATACCAAGGTTAGTAGCAGAAACCAATGGGATATAGAGGCTGCGGACTCTGATTGTTAGCATCAACCAATAGTGTGCAGAGCCTGGATACCAAGGTTTGTAGCAGAAACCAATGGGATATAGAGGTTGAGGACCCTGATTGACAGCATCAACCAATGGCGCGCAGAGCCTGGATACCAAGGTTAGTAGCAGAAACCAATGGGATATATAGGTTGAGGTCCTGGATTGTTATTATTAACCAATGGCGTGCAGAGAGCGGCTAGGTACCAAGGTTAGTAGCAGAAACCAATGGGATATAGAGGCTGAGGTCCTGGATTGTTATTATTAACCAATGGCGTGCAGAGAGCGGCTTGGTTAGTAGCAGAAACCAATGAGATATAGAGGCTGAGGATCCCGATTGTTATTGGTAAAGCCAAAGCCATGCAGAGGATGGGCACCAAGGTTTGTAGCAGAGACCAATGGGATATAGAGGCTGAGGACCCTGAAGTTAACATCAACCAATGGCATGCAGAGGCTAGATACAAAGGTACCAAAACCAATAAGATATAGAGGCTGAGGACCCTGATTGTTAGCAATAACCAATGGCACGCAGAGCCTGGATACCAAGGTTTGTAGCAGAAACCAATGGGATATAGAGGCTGAGGACTCTGATTGTTACCATCAACCAATGGTGTGCAGAGCCTGGATACCAACGTTAGTAGCAGAAACCAATGGGATATAGAGGTTGAGGACTCTGATTGTTAGCATCAACCAATGGTGTGCAGAGCCTGGATACAAAGGTTTGTAGCAGAAACCAATGGGATATAGAGGCTGAGGACTCTGATTGTTAGCATCAACCAATGGTGTGCAGAGCCTGGATACCAAGGTTAGTAGCAGAAACCAATGGGATATAGAGGCTGAGGACTCTGATTGTTAGCATCAACCAATGGTGTGCAGAGCCTGGATACCAAGGTTAATAGCAGAAACCAATGGGATATAGAGGCTGAGGACTCTGATTGTTAGCATCAACCAATGGTGTGCAGAGCCTGGATACAAAGGTTTGTAGCAGAAACCAATGGGATATAGAGGCTGCGGACTCTGATTGTTAGCATCAACCAATAGTGTGCAGAGCCTGGATACCAAGGTTTGTAGCAGAAACCAATGGGATATAGAGGTTGAGGACCCTGATTGACAGCATCAACCAATGGCGCGCAGAGCCTGGATACCAAGGTTAGTAGCAGAAACCAATGGGATATATAGGTTGAGGTCCTGGATTGTTATTATTAACCAATGGCGTGCAGAGAGCGGCTAGGTACCAAGGTTAGTAGCAGAAACCAATGGGATATAGAGGCTGAGGTCCTGGATTGTTATTATTAACCAATGGCGTGCAGAGAGCGGCTAGGTTAGTAGCAGAAACCAATGAGATATAGAGGCTGAGGATCCCGATTGTTATTGGTAAAGCCAAAGCCATGCAGAGGATGGGCACCAAGGTTTGTAGCAGAGACCAATGGGATATAGAGGCTGAGGACCCTGAAGTTAACATCAACCAATGGCATGCAGAGGCTAGATACAAAGGTACCAAAACCAATAAGATATAGAGGCTGAGGACCCTGATTGTTAGCAATAACCAATGGCACGCAGAGCCTGGATACCAAGGTTTGTAGCAGAAACCAATGGGATATAGAGGCTGAGGACTCTGATTGTTACCATCAACCAATGGTGTGCAGAGCCTGGATACCAACGTTAGTAGCAGAAACCAATGGGATATAGAGGTTGAGGACTCTGATTGTTAGCATCAACCAATGGTGTGCAGAGCCTGGATACAAAGGTTTGTAGCAGAAACCAATGGGATATAGAGGCTGAGGACTCTGATTGTTAGCATCAACCAATGGTGTGCAGAGCCTGGATACCAAGGTTAGTAGCAGAAACCAATGGGATATAGAGGCTGAGGACTCTGATTGTTAGCATCAACCAATGGTGTGCAGAGCCTGGATACCAAGGTTAATAGCAGAAACCAATGGGATATAGAGGCTGAGGACTCTGATTGTTAGCATCAACCAATGGTGTGCAGAGCCTGGATACAAAGGTTTGTAGCAGAAACCAATGGGATATAGAGGCTGCGGACTCTGATTGTTAGCATCAACCAATAGTGTGCAGAGCCTGGATACCAAGGTTTGTAGCAGAAACCAATGGGATATAGAGGTTGAGGACCCTGATTGACAGCATCAACCAATGGCGCGCAGAGCCTGGATACCAAGGTTAGTAGCAGAAACCAATGGGATATATAGGTTGAGGTCCTGGATTGTTATTATTAACCAATGGCGTGCAGAGAGCGGCTAGGTACCAAGGTTAGTAGCAGAAACCAATGGGATATAGAGGCTGAGGTCCTGGATTGTTATTATTAACCAATGGCGTGCAGAGAGCGGCTAGGTTAGTAGCAGAAACCAATGAGATATAGAGGCTGAGGATCCCGATTGTTATTGGTAAAGCCAAAGCCATGCAGAGGATGGGCACCAAGGTTTGTAGCAGAGACCAATGGGATATAGAGGCTGAGGACCCTGAAGTTAACATCAACCAATGGCATGCAGAGGCTAGATACAAAGGTACCAAAACCAATAAGATATAGAGGCTGAGGACCCTGATTGTTAGCAATAACCAATGGCACGCAGAGCCTGGATACCAAGGTTTGTAGCAGAAACCAATGGGATATAGAGGCTGAGGACTCTGATTGTTACCATCAACCAATGGAACGCAGAGCCTGGATACCAAGGTTAGTAGCAGAAACCAATGGGATATAGAGGTTGAGGACTCTGATTGTTAGCATCAACCAATGGTGTGCAGAGCCTGGATACAAAGGTTTGTAGCAGAAACCAATGGGATATAGAGGCTGAGGACTCTGATTGTTAGCATCAACCAATGGTGTGCAGAGCCTGGATACCAAGGTTAGTAGCAGAAACCAATGGGATATAGAGGCTGAGGACTCTGATTGTTAGCATCAACCAATGGTGTGCAGAGCCTGGATACCAAGGTTAGTAGCAGAAACCAATGGGATATATAGGTTGAGGTCCTGGATTGTTATTATTAACCAATGGCGTGCAGAGAGCGGCTAGGTTAGTAGCAGAAACCAATGGATGTAGAGGTTGAGGACCCTGATTGTTAGCAGTTGCCTAGGGATGGAAAGGATCAGAAACCTGATTGTTTGCGGTAAACAATCGGATGTGAAGGCCTGGGACCCCGAGTGGTACCAGTAACAAATGTCCTATAGATGCCGAGGTCAGGAAAAGGATTTGGGAAGAACATCTGCTGCATCTGTAACCACTAACACATAGAGGTGTATCTGTTAACAGAGGTGGTAACAGTGCAGGCTTCATTCACACACACAGACAGGTACAGCACAGGTTGTAGCTGCAGTGTAAGCTTCCTCTACTTATACACACAGGTTCAGCAGTGTGCGAAAGCAGTGCAAGCAACAGAACAGGAAAGCACAGGTGACCACATCAGTGTAAGATTCTCTCTCACAGATGAGGTGCAGCAAAGGCACCAATAGTGCAAGCTTCCTTCACATCCACAGAACAGGCACAGCACAGGTGGTAGGTATCACTAGTGTAAGCTGCACTCACACAGAGCAGGTGCAGCAAAGGCACCCATAGTGCAATCTTCCTTCACATCCACAGCACAGGCACAGCACAGGTGGCCACCGCAGTGCAAGCTTCTCTCTCACAGAACGGGTGCAGCAAAGGCACCAATAGTGCAAACTTCCTTCACACGCACAGAACAGGCACAGCACAGGTGGTATCACTAGTGTAAGCTCCACTGCCACAGAGAAGGTGCAGCAAAGGCACCAATAGTGCAAGCTTCCTTCACATCCACAGCATAGGTGGCCACAGCAGTGCAAGCTTCTCTCTCACAGAAAAGGTGCAGCAAAGTGACCACCAATGCAGGCTTCTCTCACACCCACAGCATAGGTGGCCACCGCAGTGCAAGCTTTTCTCTCACAGAACAGGTGCAGCAAAGGCACCAACACTGCAGGCTTCGCTCACATCCACAGCATAGGTGGCACCAACACTGCAAGCTTCTCACATCCACGCGGTACAAAAGGGGGTGGTGATGGACGAAGCATCTGAACCAATCAAACACTCACACCCAGTCAAAAGTTCTGGGTTTAATCCAAACACCGTTCTTTAGCCCACTCTGCCACCCCAGTTCAGACATGGCCATATGCAAATCAGTCTGACCCTGTGCCTCATGGGAACAGTCCAGCCCGAACTGCCAAGCCATGCCTTCCCTGGACCGGAAACAAGCTTCAGAGGACCGGTTTCTGGCATTCCAGCCGTCTTCAGCCCAGCTTGCTTGAATCCAGTGGCAAAGTGAGCAAGGGACTCACGTCTGAGCATAACCTGCCACACTTATGGCGGCCAAAAGCGGTACAAAAGGGGGGTGGTGATGGACAGAGCATCTGAATCAATCAAACACTCACACCCAGTCAAAAGATCTGGGTTAATCCATCACCGTTCTTTAGCCCACTCTGCCACCCCAGTTCAGACATGGCCATATGCAAATCAGTCTGACCCTGTGCCTCATGGGAACAGTCCAGCCCGAACTGCCAAGCCATGCCTTCCCTGGACCGGAAACAAGCTTCCGAGGACCGGTTTCTGGCATTACAGCCGTCTTCAGCCAGGCTTGCTTGAATCCAGTGGCAAAGTGAGCAAGGCACAAACACTGCAAGCTTCTCTCACATCTACAGCACAGGTTGAAGCTGCAGTGTAAGCTTCCTCTACTTACACACACAGGTGTAGCAGTGTGCGAAAGCAGTGCAAGCGACAGAACAGGAAAGCACAGGTGACCGCATCAGTATAAGATTCTTTCTCACAGAACAGGTGCAGCAAAGGTACTAATAGTGCAAGCTTCCCTCACATCCACAGAACTGGCACAGCACAGGTGGTATCATTAGTGTGGCCACAGCAGTGCAAGCTTCTCTCTCACAGCACAGCCACAGCACAGGTGGTATCACTAGTGTAAGCTGCACTCCCACAGAGCAGGTGCAGCAAAGGCACCAACACTGCAGGCTTCTCACATCCACAGCATCGGTGGCCATAGCAGTGCAAGCTTCTCTCTCACAGAACAGGTGCAGCAAAAGCACCAATATTGCAAGCTTCCTTCACATCCACAGCACAGGCACAGCACAGGTGGTATCACTAGTGTGGCCACAGCAGTGCAAGCTTCTCTCTCACAGAACAGGTGCAGCAAAGTGCATGTTTCACTTGCCAATGGCTATTTTTGTCTTACCCCAAAGTGTGTAAACAGTATGACAAGACCCTGGTGACAGCCAAAGGAATGTTCGATTTGTGAGGTGTTGGGGGGAGTGGTGCGGAGGGGAAGGGGGGTAGGGTGAGGGGGGGAGACTGAGTGACCGTGATATCCAAGAAGGTTGTGGTGAGTTCTGCACTACATCTCCCACGATGCATATGTGGAGGCTTGACAGCCTTTGTGCACCCACCGGTTGAAATCATGTCAAGAAACTGCAGAATGTTCATCTAGAGAAGAGCTGAAAACTCGCTTTTCCTGCTACGCCCTGTTGTCTTCTGAAGCGTCCGATGCAACCCTCTCTGCCACATCCAATCCTTACACTCACTCCACCCCTCGCTCCGCCTCTGTGAGCACCAGTGTTGGGTTCTTGTTTTGTTGTTGCAGTTTTTATAGCGCGTAGCTGACCCTAGAGCATCTGTGCGCTTTATAGCAGCACCAGAGTATATTACATGTGTGTTTCGTTTATGTTTAGGCATAAGGAGATTACATTTTTTGCCCAACATCACAGGATATTGAGCCGAGGCTGGGATTCGAGATGGTTCCCCAAGTTTCAAGCTCAGCAGCTCTGGCCCCTAAGCCATGTCCCCTCCGTTACCATTCCATTTCATTGCCTTGTACAGTGCTGTATTGCTGTGTATCTAGTTGTGTGCTATAGTCCGATCCAGCGCCCTGAAGCTCTTGGCGCTCTTGTGGCACTTGCCCTGCTCAGAGAAGTGACGGTAGTAGTGTCACTCGTGCCTACTTTCAGCCGGACTGAAGACGCCCTGTGCAGCGGTTTCTTTGGCCCTGTCTATCACACACAGTGTAGATAAGTAATGTGGTATCTGTTGCAACATAAGCTGGGAAAAGCGCCCCCGGGGGATCTCTGAGGCCAAACGCTCGATTTATGTGTAGTTCAAATCCGGGAAGATTCGAGGCAGATGTCGAGTTACCCTGGAGTCCGGACCATGTGCCACCGATTTGTTCTGAGGAAAACCATTGTAGAGCATATGTTTTGTTTTAGGCCTATCATTCTCTTTGCTATTGATATGTTATATGTTTTTCGTCGAATTTGTATTATATGATATTTTTTGTTTTACCTCACAGCCTTGAAAAAGTCTTAGTACTGACCTACAGTACTGACGAAACACGTGTCGGCTGTTTTTTTGTCAAGTCTACTCCCAGGGATTTTCTGAATAAAGAACATGATAATTTGAACTTTTTTGCTTGTTTGTGATGTTCAACTGCTGCTGTTATTGGAGAATCTCCACGTATTGTGAAACAACTAGGAGACCTATTAGTCTGCTCGTGTATATATGCGTGTTAGGAATGTGCTTGATTTGACCCTTTTGTTTTACTTGTATCTTCCCAATCACTGATTTCATTTAATCTCTCTTGGTAGTGGGGGATAGCGGTCTATGCAGCACTCCGTCTTCGTAACTGAAGATTCATTACTATTCCAGTACTTGTTATACATCCAACTGTCATTAGTGAATGTGCGGTCTTTCCCTTTTGGATACACCACTACCGATTTTCCTTTTCTATTCTGATTTGTTCTGAGGGGTCACCCGGGGAAACTGTTCGCATCGCTCATAAAACCTTCTTTTTCTTGGTAGCGCTGGTGGGCGGCAGCCGATCACAGGATGAGGGATATGTATCCGCCATAGGTTGGGCACCCTACCTAAAGTTCCATGTATGTATCTTGAAGAGGGGTGCAGACCTCTGTGGCGTGGCTCTGTTGGGCATCTAGAACACTATACCGGGCTCTATTGTGGCATCTAGGACACTACACCAGACTATCGGATCATCTAGGACACTCTGCCAGGCTCTACGGGGGCATCTAGGACACTATGCCAGGCTCGATCGGGGCATCTAGAACACTATGCCAGGCTCGATCGGGGCATCTAGAACACTATGCCAGGCTCGATCGGGGCATCTAGAACACTATGCCAGGCTCGATCGGGGCATCTAGAGCACTATGCCAGGCTCGATCGGGGCATCTAGAGCACTATGCCAGGCTCGATCGGGGCATCTAGAGCACTATGCCAGGCTCGATCGGGGCATCTAGAACACTATGCCAGGCTCGATCGGGACATCTAGAACACTCTGCCAGGCCCTATCGTGGCATCTAGAGCACTATGCCAGGCCCTATCGTGGCATCTAGAACACTATGCCAGGCTCGATCGGGGCATCTAGAACACTCTGGCAGGCCCTATCGTGGCATCTAGAACACTATGCCAGGCTCGATTGTGGCATCTAGAACACTCTGCCAGGCCCTATCGGGGCATCTAGAACACTATACCGGGCTCTATTGTGGCATCTAGGACACTACACCAGACTATCGGATCATCTAGAACACTATGCCAGGCTCGATCGGGGAATCTAAAACACTATGCCAGGCTCGATCGGGGAATCTAGAACACTATGCCAGGCTCGATCGGGGCATCTAGAGCACTATGCCAGGCTCGATCGGGGAATCTAGAACACTATGCCAGGCTCGATCGGGGCATCTAGAGCACTATGCCAGGCTCGATCGGGGCATCTAGAACACTATGCCAGGCTCGATCGGGGCATCTAGAGCACTATGCCAGGCTCGATCGGGGCATCTAGAACACTATGCCAGGCTCCATTGGGACATCTATAACACTCTGCCAGGCCCTATCGGGGCATCTAGAGCACTATGCCAGGCCCTATCGTGGCATCTAGAACACTATGCCAGGCTCGATCGTGGCATCTAGAACACTCTGCCAGGCCCTATCGGGGCATCTAGAACACTATGCCAGGCTCCATCAGGGCATCTAGAACACTCTGACAGGCCCTGTCGGGGCATCTAGAACACTATGCCAGGCTCGATCGGGACATCTAGAACACTCTGCCAGGCCCTATCGTGGCATCTAGAACACTATGCCAGGCTCCATCGGGACATCTAGAACACTCTGCCAGGCCCTATCGTGGCATCTAGAACACTATGCCAGGCTCGATCGGGGCATCTAGAACACTATGCCAGGCTCCATCTGGACATCTAGAACACTCTGCCAGGCCCTATCGTGGCATCTAGAACACTATGCCAGGCTCGATCGTGGCATCTAGAACACTCTGCCAGGCCCTATCGGGGCATCTAGAACACTATGCCAGGCCCTATCGGGGCATCTAGAACACTCTGCCAGGCCCTATCGTGGCATCTAGAACACTCTGCCAGGCTCGATCGTGGCATCTAGAACACTATGCCAGGCTCGATCGGGGCATCTAGAACACTATGCCAGGCTCCATCGGGACATCTAGAACACTCTGCCAGGCCCTATCGTGGCATCTAGAACACTATGCCAGGGTCGATCGGGGCATCTAGAACACTCTGCCAGGCCCTATCGTGGCATCTAGAACACTCTGCCAGGCCCTATTGTGGCATCTAGAACACTATGCCAGGCTCGATCGGGGCATCTAGAACACTATGCCAGGCTCCATCGGGACATCTAGAACACTCTGCCAGGCCCTATCGTGGCATCTAGAACACTATGCCAGGCTCGATCGGGGCATCTAGAACACTCTGCCAGGCCCTATCGGGGCATCTAGAACACTATGCCAGGCTCGATCGTGGCATCTAGAACACTCTGCCAGGCCCTATCGGGGCATCTAGAACACTCTGCCAGGCCCTATCAGGGCATCTAGAACACTCTGCCAGGCCCTATCGGGGCATCTAGGACACTATGCCAGGTTCTACGGGGGCATCTAGGACACTATGCCAGGCTCTATCGGGGCATCTAGAACACTATGCCAGGCTCGATCGGGGCATCTAGAACACTATGCCAGGCTCGATCGGGGCATCTAGAACACTCTGCCAGGCCCTATCGGGACATCTAGAACACTATGCCAGGCTCTATTGGCCGGGGCATCTAGGACACTGTCTCAGGCTCTATCAGGTATCTAGGACACTATGCCAGACTCTATCGGGGAATCTAGGACACTATGCTGTGCACTATCGGGGCATCTAGGACACTATACCAGGCTCTACGGGGGCAGATGCCAGGCTCTGTCAGGGCATCTAGAACACTACCCCAGGCTCTACGGGGGAAGATGCCAGGCTCTATCGGGAAATCTAGAACACTATACCAGGCCCTACGGTGGCATCTAGGACACCGTAGGCCAGGCTCTATCGGGCATCTAGAACACTAGGCCAGGCTCCATCGGGGCACCTAGACACAATGCCAGGCTCTGTCGGTGCATCTAGAACACAATGCCAGGCTCTGTCGGTATATCTAGAACACTGTATTAGGCTCTGTTGGTGTATTTAGAACACTATACCAGTGCATCTAGGACACTACACTAGGCTCTTGAGGTCACTCATCCCGAAAAATCATTTTTTTGCAATAGATATATATATATATATATGCACACATACATGAAAAATAAGATGTGGACATTTATATTAGGGTGAGAGGAGGTCTGCCACTCTATGATGACAATGATGATGTCATCAGTGATATCATCAGTGATGTCATGAGAATGTCACTGACCATGTCATGAATGATGTAATATGTGATGTCATCAGCAGTGCATTGCGGGTGCGTTTGTTATAGTTAGCTGAACTATCTATAACAGGGGAATTTCAATGGTTTTGTAGGAGTGAAATGTCCAGCTAACTATAACGCAATTAGTGTTTACCTTCTATAAGTATAGCAATATTAATAGCGTATCACTTATGTGTCACTCGCTCCCCAAGTTGTACGCTTTCGTATTACCGTGAATATTAGCATAATGATTACTCATCGTATGGGTACTCGTATTAAGGATGAAGAGCTAAGTCGGCCCTGCCATCATTCGAAGCTGTGATTTACCGGCCCATACAGATTTCAGCAGGGGGTCATGAACCCACTGAGCTGTCTCGCTGGCACAACACAAGCTAGGCTGTGTCTTGGTGCCCTTAATGATAGCCGTTATCGTGACCCTGCTCACCTGTACGTGTTTGACGTACTGGGAAGGATGAAGGCCTGGCATTGCCCTGCCAGAAACCGAACCTGACTTGCAGGATGCAGCTTTCCGCCCACCCAGCCCTCCAGTTCACAGTTCTTTTCCGACAATCCTGGAGCACATGGTCTGAACGCGGTTTATCCCGAGGCAGCGCTTTAGCTCTTGAATTAGCGCCTAATTGGTGCGCATTAAGCTACTGTCTGACAGCGCTGCCCGCGGGGCGCCCCTGCCCGGCGCAGGCAGAGAGGACTCGATCCGATGAGCCGTCTGTGCCCAGGGCCTGCGGGCGGCCGTGCCCCTCGTCGGATTGGTTATCTGCAGCTCCAGCCTCTGGGTGGTGCCAGGACACCTGGCGGACACAGGGAGGTGCCCGGAGGGGGGCATGGGGGCAGCTGCTCTCCTGTAGGGCCATGGGCACCTTAGCACAATGCCACCCCAGGGGGTGCAGGCAGAACAAGCTCCCTATATCAATAGGAGCTAAGGGGTGTCAGCAGTGGGGGCGTGCTGTGGCAGCCCTGCAAAGGTGCCCACTGGCATCTTTGAAAACACAAAGCACAACCAACCTTGATTTGTAGCGCACACCACAAACTGACATATCTCTAGGCACTCCTCGGGGTACCCGCGAACATCTTTGATAAAGCAATACATAAAGTATCTAGTGCACAGCAGAACCTGAAACGGCTCTAAGCACTTTATCAAGTATAGCTTTAGTTTTTGTTGCTCTTCATATCGATATCAGAAGGATGAGCGGCTGAGTCAAGAGCCAGACCCTGTTCCCTGCCGGCCTCTGGTGGATGCTCAGGTGGTTTCTCATACAGTTCTGCATTATGTGCATTAGTTGTTGGTAGGGCCTGGGTGCCCGCTTTGCTGTCCTATACGCGCCCCTCTGCAGGCTCTGTGGTGCTCCACTGTGGCCTTCGCTTGTACTCCCAGCAGAGGTTTCTAGCGGGACTAGTGTTAGCGCTTTTCTCTGTGAACATTTGGGGCCAACTTGACTGTTCTGCAGCCTCTTGCTACTCAGTGGCAAAGAACTGGCAGTACAGAAAGGAAGCATGCCTGTAAGAGTCTGGTCTCACCTTCAACTAGTCGACACTGCTTCCATTAAGCCACAATCCTTCCATAAGAGCATACCCCTTCCACTAGTCGAGTTTCCTTCCATTAAACCACATTCCTTCGATTAGACCACACCCCTTCAACTAGGTGACACTTCCTCCATTAAACTACATTCCTTCGATTTGACAACACCCTTTCAACTAGGTGACACTTCCTCCATTAAACTACATTCCTTCGATTTGACAACACCCCTTCAACTAGTCAACATTCCCTCCATTAAACTACATTCCTACGATTAGACCACACTCCTTCAACTAGTCAACAGTCCCTCCATTAAACCACATTCCTTCGATTAGACCACACCCCTTCCACTAGTCAACATTCCCTCCATTAAACTACATTCCTTCGATTAGACCACACCCCTTCAACTAGTCAACAGTCCCTCCATTAAACCACATTCCTTCGATTAGACCACACCCCTTCCACTAGTCAACTTTCCCTTCATTAAACCACATTCCTTCGATTAGACCACACCCCTTCAACTAGTCAACATTCCCTCCATTAAACTACATTCCTTCGATTAGACCACACCCCTTCAACTAGTCAACAGTCCCTCCATTAAACCACATTCCTTCGATTAGACCACACCCCTTCCACTAGTCAACATTCCCTCCATTAAACTACATTCCTTCGATTAGACAACACCCCTTCAACTAGTCAACAGTCCCTCCATTAAACTACATTCCTTCGATTAGACAACACCCCTTCAACTAGTCAACAGTCCCTCCATTAAACTACATTCCTTCGATTAGACCACACCCCTTCAACTAGTCAACAGTCCCTCCATTAAACTACATTCCTTCGATTAGACCACACCCCTTCAACTAGTCAACATTCCCTCCATTAAACTACATTCCTTCGATTAGACCACACCCCTTCAACTAGTCAACATTCCCTCCATTAAACTACATTCCTTCGATTAGTCCACACCCCTTCAACTAGTCAACATTCCCCCATTAAACTACATTCCTTCGATTAGTCCACACCCCTTCAACTAATCAACATTCCCTCCATTAAACTACATTCCTTCGATTAGACCATACCCCTTCCACTAGTCAACTTTCCCTCCATTAAACTACATTCCTTCGATTAGACCACACCCCTTCCACTAGTCAACTTTCCCTTCATTAAACCACATTCCTTCGATTAGACCACACCCCTTCAACTAGTCAACATTCCCTCCATTAAACTACATTCCTTGGATTAGACCACACCCCTTCAACTAGTCAACAGTCCCTCCATTAAACTACATTCCTTCGATTAGACTACACCCCTTCAACTAGTCAACAGTCCCTCCATTAAACTACATTCCTTTGATTAGACCATACCCCTTCAACTAGTCAACAGTCCCTCCATTAATCTACATTCCTTCGATTAGACCACACCCCTTCAACTAGTCAACATTCCCTCCATTAAACTACATTCCTTCGATTAGACCACACCCCTTCAACTAGACAACATTCCCTTCATTAAACTACATTCCTTCGATTAGTCCACACCCCTTCAACTAGTCAACATTCCCTTCATTAAACTACATTCCTTCGATTAGACCACACCCCTTCAACTAGTCAACATTCCCTCTATTAAACTACATTCCTTCGATTAGACCACACCCCTTCAACTAGTCAACAGTCCCTCCATTAAACTACATTCCTTCGATTAGACCACACCCCTTCAACTAGTCAACATTCCCTCCATTAAACTACATTCCTTCAACTAGTCAACATTCCCTCTATTAAACTACATTCCTTCGATTAGACCACACCCCTTCAACTAGTCAACATTCCCTCCATTAAACCATATCCCTTCGATTAGACCACACCCCTTCAACTAGTCAACATTCCCTCCATTAAACTACATTCCTTCGATTAGACCACACCCCTTCAACTAGTCACCAGTCCCTCCATTAAACTACATTCCTTCGATTAGACTACACCCCTTCAACTAGTCAACAGTCCCTCCATTAAACTACATTCCTTTGATTAGACCATACCCCTTCCACTAGTCAACTTTCCCTCCATTAAACCACATTCCTTCGATTAGACCACACCCCTTCAACTAGTCAACATTCCCTCCATTAAACTACATTCCTTCGATTAGACCACACCCCTTCAACTAGTCAACAGTCCCTCCATTAAACTACATTCCTTTGATTAGACCACACCCCTTCAACTAGTCAACATTCCCTCCATTAAACTACATTCCTTCAACTAGTCAACATTTCCTCTATTAAACTACATTCCTTCGATTAGACCACACCCCTTCAACTAGTCAACATTCCCTCCATTAAACTACATTTCTTCGATTAGACCACACCCCTTAAACTAGTCAATATTCCCTCCATTAAACTACATTCCTTCGATTAGACCACACCCCTTCAACTAGTCAAAATGCCCTCCATTAAACTACATTCCTTCGATTAGACCACACCCCTTCCACTAGTCAACTTTCCCTCCATTAAACTACATTCCTTCGATTAGACCACACCCCTTCCACTAGTCAACTTTCCCTCCATTAAACTACATTCCTTCGATTAGACCACACCCCTTCCACTAGTGAACTTTCCCTCCATTAAACCACATTCCTTCGATTAGACCACACCCCTTCAACTAGTCAACATTCCCTCCATTAAACTACATTCCTTCGATTAGACCACACCCCTTCAACTAGTCGACTTTTCCTCCATTAAACCACTTTCCTTCGATTAGACCACACCCCTTCAACTAGTCAACATTCCCTTCATTACACTACATTCCTTCGATTAGACCACACCCCTTCAACTAATCGACACTGTCTCCATTAGACTAGACTATTGACTCTAGCCAACGCCTCTTCTACTGACCCATATTCATTCCACTGGTCCACCCCACCACTAGACATTTTCACATTCCTTTAGTGTTATGGTGTAGGGGCGGGCACCCCTTAAGGTAAAGGGAGTTTCTAACCATACAGAGGTGGTGTACAGATGCAGAATGACAGGCAAGACATACACCATGGAAAAGCCAGAACAACTAAATAATGAAAAGGACAGAGAAGGAAAGGGCACTCTAATATGCTCAACTAATAATGGACAAACAGGCTGGGTCGCCACTAGGGTTGTACCCAGGCAGTGGCATAGGAATGGGGAGCAGTCTGCCCCAGGTGGCACAAGTTTTGGGGGTGGTGTCCCCCCTTACCTGTGGCCGTCGTGGTTACTGCATGGATCACCAGCATCCACCCCTTTGGCAACGTTGCGTGCAATCGTACGCACCCCCTCCTGCTTACCTGTGGCCATCACGAGGTGGCAAAAGCAGGAGCGACCACAGGCGGCAAAGGTCTGACGCCACTCTACCCAGGTGAGGTTCAGAACTTTCTGCAGCAATGTAGAAAGTCAACATCTCTGAGCAGCTTACTCTTACAGGTAGTCACCCTGTCAACCTCATAGAAAAGAAAGGAAATTGAAGGAACAAACTAGGGACACAATAGAAAGGGCAGGGCAATTTCTATCATTAGGCCAAACTAGGCAGCTGCCTAGGGTGTCAAAACGGTAGCGCGGCAACAGTTTTCAATTTGAAATTAAACAGCGAAAAAATTGAGCAAATTAGGAGAGAAAAATAAAATAGAGGAAAAATTAAAACATCAAATTGTTTTCAGAAGCATTCGAAACAATTACTTAATAAGTGTTTACTTTGACTAATGTAAATATTGTCTGTACCTGCCTCAAAAGTAAGAAAGTAAAGAGCCGATACTGAGTACGAAACATAAACAACCATGAGTTTGGGAACCCCACCTTGAACCGTCTTCGACCTCGAAAGCACATTGGGTAGTGCCCTCTACAATTCAATGTCATGTTCGGCACCACTGATGAGGGCCATGCGCGCCTCTATAAATATGCGAGTCTCTCCGATGGGGAGGACTTCGGGCGAAAAGGTCTTCTGAAATGGACCTTCGACTTCGGGTACCAACTTCTGATTTCGCTCTCAACCCGATCTGACTTCTGTGAAGACATCATACAGCACTCGCTGAATCACCGCCTTCCACCGGATCATCACACAGAAAGAGCCTCTAGGACGAGAGCCGCCGCAAGAGACCGCGCCAGAAGTCCCGGGATCGAGCCTCATAGCGAGGCACAGTGTTGTGCTAGAGCTAGGTTTTGTACTTCTCTATCAGCATATCTAAAAGTTAAGAGCAATTCATGTTTCATATAAAAGAGATAAGTACTATTATGTTATATTATTTTCTACCACCTACCTATATAATTGTGAATAAGTGTAAGGGCTGCGAGAAACAAAATGGCACCGGCTTAATAATTTAGATTTTGTGATGGCCGGGAGAAAACAAACGGCGAAAAATAATTCATTTGTGAACAGTAAGCCGGTTTCAAAAATTCTGTGTAGCAAGATGTAATACGGGGAAACCCCCGCCTTTCAAAAGCACATTGTGTTCATACATATGTATGACAGTGTCTGTGTCAGTACAGTGTACCATTTAAGTATATTTAGCAGAGGTTCGGAGCAACTTTTTTTTAACTTGCTCGGCTCCACAACAAAATACTTGCTCCAGCTCCACTCCTTGCTCCGCTCTGCTCTCCGATTAAAAAGTTTAATTTATTTATTTATTTATTTATTTATTCCATTTATATAGCGCATTATCACCGATTGGTCTCTAAGCTCTTGTACTCAAAACTAACTGTTACAGAAATCGGGCAACCAAATTATATCAACCCCACGCTTCTCGAAAGAGCACCGTTTTTAACATTCGCCTAAAAGGCAGTAAATTCGGCTCCTTCCGTAAGCCTAGTGGTAACTTATTCTAAGCTGCCGGAAGGGTGGTTGAGAAAGCACGTCCACCGAGGGTGGTCATGCGGTAGCGCGAGCTAACCAGAAGAGTGTCCTCAGACGAGCGTAGGATCCTTCTAGGGATATACTGCACCAGTCTTGCTTTAATGTAGCTAGGGGCATTACCATAGACCGCTTTATGTGGGATGCACAGACCCTTGAATAAAATCCTCTGCCTAATAGGGAGCCAATGCAGTTGGCATAAAAGAGGAGAGGCATGCGTGCTTCTGGATTTTCCAAAGATCAGTCTAGCTGCATCGTTCATCACTATTTGCAGTCTCGAGAGTTGTTGCTGAGGGAGCCCCACATAGAGGGCATTCCCATAGTCCAGGCGTCCTAAGATCATTGCGGACACCACCGTCCTTAAAGTAGAAAAAGACAGCATTGGAGAGATTTTCCGGAGTTGCCTTAGGAGGCCAACGCATGTGCCCACCACCGACGACACTTGGTTTTTCATAGATAGGTTACTATCAATGTGGATGCCCAGGCTTTTCACCACCCTAGCTGGTGTCGGGGTCCTGCCAAACTCCTGAGGCCAGAGGTGATCGTTCCATGGGTTGCCCGAGCTGGTAATGGGCAACACTTTGGTCTTCTCTGGGTTGATCTTCAAGGAGTTGGCGGACATCCAGTTACTCGTGAACTTTAAGATGTTATGTAACCTGGCTTGGGCTCCATGTGAATCCTCAATTTGTATGATAATCTGTGTGTCGTCGGCATAGTTGTAAATCTGACACTCCATCTGATTGAGAGCAGAAATCAGTGGCTGTAAGTATATGATAAAAAGGAGCGGTGAAAGGGCAGATCCTTGCGGTACTCCACAGGTTATATCCGCTGATGTAGAGACCAGATCTAACAGCTGGACCCTCTGCGATCTTCCCTGCAGGAATGAGGTTAACCAGCCCAGCGCGGTCCCCCCGATGCCCAGATCTCTCATGCGTTTCAACAGTAGGTTGTGATTCACCGCGTTGAACGCGGCTGAGAGATCTAAGAGCACCAGGGCCCGGGGATCTTTTTGTCAGCTCTACATCTTAATTCGTCCAGGATGGATACCATTACCAGCTCCGTGCTATGATGTTTTTGAAAGCCAACCTGATTTTGCTCTAACAGAGCGTTGGTCTCCAGATGTTTTGAGAGGTGCATCAAAACGTGCTGCTCAATCATTTTGGCTAGAAAAGGTAATTAAGAAATGGGCCTATAGTTTTTTAGATTTTTGACGTCGGCCCCAGATTTCTTAAGAAGCGGGATTAACCGAGCCTCTTTGAAAGAAGTTGGGACCTGTCCCGTCTCTAGGGATCTATTAAAGAGGGTAAGCACATCCTCTTCAAGTCCCGACATCGCGAGCTTAAAAGCACTAGGTGGGCAGGGATCTGCCTGAGACCCAGAATTTACTCTCTCAGCCAGACTAGCCAGCATCTCCTTAGTAATCAAGGGTAGTGTGTTTAAAAAATTTTGTACCTCAGGGGTATCCGGCATAATATGTAATGGACAGTCAAAGATTGGCGTCCGGGATATTTCACCCTGGAGGTCTTCAATTTTCCTTACAAAGAAGTCCTGGAAGTTCTGACAGTCTTCCTAGGAGAACTCTGGTTTCTGCTCTTTGATATTTCTCAATTCCTTGAGTACTTTAAAAATGTCTTTCTGTGGGACCCGAGCTGTCACTATTCTGGTCTCAAAGAACTCTGCTTTGCGAGCTAATATAGCCTTTTTGTAGTGTGCAAGCTCCTGCACGTTTAGGTTCCGGGTATTGATATTGTAGTCCCTCCTCCAGGCTCTCTCCACCTTCCGGAGCGCCTGTTTCTTAGATCTTAGAGTTTCGTCAAACCAGGGGGCCACCAACCCTCTATCCACCCATTTCACCTTTTTTGCTGGAGCAACAGCATCAGTGGCATTCTTCAATTTATCCGATAATTTTCGAATACCCGCCTCCACATTCTCATTTGCTATATTTGACTCGACTGAGTTTAATAAATGTCCAACCAGCTCTTCCTTATTGATGTTCTTCCATCTCCTTACCATTTTCCACACCATTCTCTGTCTGTTCCCACCCTGGAAAATCTTCCTCTGACCTGTGATTAGATAGTGATCCGACCAGGCACATGGTGCAGTAATAGCCTGGTGTGGCGTGGTATCGGTGATCCATACCAGATCTAATGTATGACCTTTGACATGGGTGGGGCCGGTCACTATCTGAATCATACCTAAAGTCGTTAAAGCCTCTTCGAGGTGGAGAGCTTGCCCTGCCTTTGGGGAGAGCTCCCAATGGAAGTTAAAGTCTCCCATTATCATCAAATTCTCATACCGGGATCTGAGGTCAAAATAGGAATTTTATTTATTTACGATTTAATTTAAAATGGTTTTCCTAATTTGTCTATAGCTCTTCGTATCCTTTTGACTTTACCGATATCAATGGCAAGTGCGGAAAGGAGTTTCTCAAAACGCGAATTAATAAAAACCTATCTGCGCAGTTCCATAAGCCGAGAGAGACTCATGGGACTAGCCACAATTTCAGTAGAAAAAGACATGGCTTACCACCTTGACATTAGAGATCTTATTAAAGACTTTGCTAAAATAAAGGTAAGGAAGGTATCATTGGATTAAGAGAAATAACCCAAAACACCATTGTAGTTAGAAGAGAGAAATTTAAAAACAAAATAAAATATCATGGACAGTGCTTATTTAGTTATTTAATGTTTGATGTGTTTTATTGTTTAATTTTGAATACAAGTTCCTTTATATCTAATGTATTAATTATTCTAGCCTGGATGACAGGGGGAGAGAGTGATGGTAGTTAAAGGGAGGGGGCAGCATTTTTCAATTCTCGCTTAGGGTTGAAAAACACCAAGAAACGGCCCTGAGAAAGGGTGCTGCCCAGGTGCCTCAGATGACTGTGGACAAAAGGCTGGAATGGGAGTTAGTAAAATACAAGTCTGGGCTGGAAGACAATCTGCAGCTCGCTGCCCTGGAACAGGACACAGGCTCAGGATGAATCAAGGCTGGAGCTGCTCCGGTGAACAGGCAACACCAGTTACTGTACACAGAGGCTCAAGCATCGATACAAGAACAAGGAACGTATAAGCAGTTCCAGGCAGCAGCAAGCAAGGACGGAAGCGCATGATTGGGCTACACAAAACTAGTCACAGGTGTGCCAAGTTTCCTTCTCTCACAAGTCCTGGAAGATAGAATCTAGTGCTGAGGAACAGCAGGATTAGTCCCAGTGAAAGCATTCTACTGTGAATGTCTGGTCTTTGCGAACATGCAGTAGTGCACTATGGGAGCTGTAGTCCTTGAAAATAAATATAGATTTTCAGTGTATCTGGGCTTGAAACAGCATGCAGGCAGAATTGTGCCATATTGTGATTTCACATGTGTTGTAATGGGGATTCCAGCCTGCAGCCCCCCAAAAGCAAAGCGATGCATTTAGAACAGGTCACATTCGTTTGACTGGACCACACCTCTCCAACTAGTCAACACTCCTTCCAATTTACCACACTCTGTCGACTAGACTACAGCCCAGTGATTAGACAACATTCCTTCCACTGGACCACCCAACACTAGATCGCACTCTTTCTCTTCGACCACTTCACATCTCGTTAGGACATGACACATCACGAAATCACTTTTATTCCATTTGGCCATACATCTCCTGCCACATCATACTCCTTTCAATAGGCCACGCCCTTTCCATAAAACCAATTCACATTCTAGTAGGACACACCCCTTCAACTAGGCCACACCCCCAGTCATTAGACCACACCTCTTGCACTAAACCACGCTCCCACCACCAGGCCACATCACTTTCATTAGACCAGTTCACTTCCATGAAGGCATACCTCTTCCACTAGACAATACCCTTCCACCTAGACCACTGTGTTTCCATAAGACCTTGCAGCTGCTACTAAACCAGTTTACGTAGCGTTAGACAACACCCCCTTCTACCAGACCACATCAGTAAAACAACGCCCCTGTCACTAGTAGACCCCTTCAACCAGATCTCACCTTTGTCACAATCTGACTGTAAATCCCCTTACTTCACCTTTGCTAAGGCTATCCAGCGACGTCACCTCTTTCATAGACCACATTCCATTCCTCTAGACCACATAACTTCCTCTACACCTCATCCTTTCCTCTAGACCTCACCCCTTCAGTAGACCACACCTCTCTCTCACTAGACAGCAACCCTACCACTAGACCACAGAATTATCCCCTAGATCCACTTGGCCTTTTACAAGATACCCCCATGAGGTATTGACGCGCCACAAAAACACATCTGCAGCTGGCTTCTCCGCGGTACATATTACATTCGTGCCACAAAGATGCCCTCCTCCCCTACCAAGGGGAGCCACAGATTGCAAAGCTTCTTTGCTCCATGTGTCTTGGTCTGTTAACAAGGGTAAGGCGTTTCCATAATTTCGTGAATCATCCCCATCACCTGTGCCCGCACCTCGCGAGGCCGATACGGCGGATTGTCGTTCTTCGGCCTTGGCTGTTTGCTGTTTGCAAGGAACTTCATGAATTAGGTTGTTCAAAAAATAGAAGTGAATTTGTTGCCATGGTGCACAGGGACAGAGAACAGTGAGAAACCAATTCCAGAGTAGATGCACTCTCAGCAGGGCCTGAGTGGTATTGTACCACAACCGCGCGCGTCAAAGGCAGGTTTTATACACAGAGCGCAGTAATTATAGCCACTCTCCAGGGCAGCTGGACTAGGCTACTTTTAAAGGGTTCCAACTTACTAAGAGAAAAACCTACTTCTACAGAACAGATGCTTGTATAAAGAGGGTAGCTTTACTATAAAAATCCCTTTAGTAATTATTCGTACCGGGGTAGCAATACATGGCCAACATCTGCTTGATTTGAGCAACACTGTTCGAGATGTAGACCCAGTTACTCGGTTCACGGTTGTAGAGCGAGAGCATGCATCACTGCTGTGAATTATTTTGGGGACCAGTTAAAGATGGCGGATGGGGCGTCAAACATAAGTCAAGTATGGATATCCCAATCATATCTTTACACAGAGATTTGTAGAGTGGGTCCATGCCTCATGTGTTGAGTATCATATCACATGGAAAAAACATCCTATGAAGAAGGTGTCACAAATAGGTTTGATGACATCAGTCTTCAGTTCTTTCCAGAAGTTGAGGGTTGAAGTGCAGGAGTTTGGTCAGGCGCCGGGTCCCAGAACCTTGAGAGAAACGAAGAGAAGGCTTGGTTCAAGGTTTTGGTCTCTTCGGTGAGTGGTTTACCCCGAATAAGGCAAACTCTTCTTCTCAAAGAGGCCTTGTCTGCAAGTACATATTTGTTCTGGAACTGAACAAATTGGTGCAATTATAGTCCTCAATTTGGTGGCCGCTGTCTTAAGAGGCAAAATTTGTCTTCAAATCAAGGAGATTCAGGGGTATTTAGGGTAGGGTGTGATCAAGTTTCTTAGCTTTTTAATAACACCAGCAGTACCTTTAGCTGGGGATCATTGTGTGTTTTTTCTTTAACAGGAAAAGCTACATGTAGTGACTTGCAAGAGCGAAACATGGGTCGACTGTGTCTCAACTAATCTAATTTAGCAAACTGGTAGATTCAACCCTAGAGTAATCTATGCTACCCAAATGTAACCTTGGAAACTAAACATCACAGCCGAGCCATAACATTTGGGCAAGTACAGTGCTTTGAAAATAAAACCATAAGAAATAAAATAGAGTGACTCTTATTCTGAATGATGTCTTCTACAAAGGTGCAATTATGAACTCCCTCCAAACATCTGTACAGTCTCCAGGAATATCATCCAAATATCGACCCTTCCCTCTATGTTCAATCAATCAGCATTTTATACAGCGCATCACTGTCACCCCTGGGCACTGTGGATGCGACGTCTCCGTCATAGAAACGAGGGTAGAGGGCAGAGAAACGGGCAGAAGAGAGAGCAGAGGAGGCGCACACTGAGGGGATCCGGTAGACAGACAGCAGAGGGTGGCAGACTGTGGGTAAACTGGGCAGGAAACTGTTGCAGGGGGGACTGGCACAAGGTGGGGTTCGCACCCCCAGAGAGGATGGGGCGATGGGTGGTGGGAGGAGGGAAAAGGTGGGAACAGGGAAGAAACAAGTAGAAAAGACAAAGTAAAGTGCAGAAAACGGGCAGAAAGGGCAAAATAGAGGGCAGTAAAATGAGCAGAAAGGCAAAATAGGGCAGAAAAAGGCAGAAGAGGGGGCAGAAAAACGAGCAGGGGGGACACAAACAGAAAAAGAAACAAGCAGAGGAGGCACAAACAGAGCAAGAAACAAGCACAAACAGATCAATAAACAAGCAGAGTAGACACAAACAGAGGGCAGCAGATAGCCAGGCAGCAGAGGCTAGCAGACTGTGGGCAAGCTGGACAGAAGTACCATCACAGGGGAGAGCTGGTACGACTCCATTAGGTAGGTCATGGGAGAGGCCAGGGTACTAGGTGGCAAGAATTAACGAGCAGAAAAGGCAAAGTAAAGGTCAGAAAACGAGAAGAAAAGGCAAAGTAAATGGCAGACAACGAGCAGAAAGTCAAAACAGAGGACAGTAAAATGAGAAGGAAAGACAAAACAGAAAGCAGTAAAACAAACAGTAAAGACAAGATAGCGTGCAGATAAATGAGCAGAGGAGGCACAGACGGCAGCAGGTAGACAGGCAGCAGAGGGTAGTGAGCTGCGTGCAAGATGGATAGGAGACTGTCACAAGGGGAGCTGGCACGAGAATCTACTCCTTTAACTAACTCTTATCCCTTGTGTGCCCATGTAGGGGGAGGTTATCCCCCCTTTAGCCCCTCCTCCCTCCGAAACACGTAGAGATGCAATGAGAAGAAAAGTCAACTTTAAATCTTTATGAACAACTGTATTAGATATGTATTATGAAATAATGTTTGAGATGATTACAATTGATTTATTTCTGATTAAGTAGCACTTTCCTGTGATCTGGAATCATCTTTCCTACCTGGTTTCCCATTTTCTTTTAGTAGTATATGATTTTTAAAAGTGTGATCAGGCCATTGCCATTTTTAATTTACTTTTTTGTGATTTTATTGCTATATGTAGCCCAGATAGGGTTTATATAAATATTTTTAAATATAAAATGTGTGTTTTGTGATGTACACCCATATTTACATACAAGTTTAATCAATAGTAAATATACACGTATCTTCTATACTAGAGTTATTTTGTGATTAAATTGTCTCTTGGTCCGCTGTTATCACATTGGTGATTTGAGGTTCCATGTGTAAGCGTGATGTGGTAAGTGTGGATTGACCCAAAGGTTTTTTTTACTGACCTAGGTCTTTTCTGGTATCCTGCTCCTTTGGTTGTTGGGTTCCTCTCTTTTTTTCTTGAAATGAATCACCTAAGGTACAGGTGCTAGTTGATCGACATATAGTGCTGGTACTGACAACAGTACGGAATCTACACTTGTTGTGCTGGCTGTACAGGAGGCAGTGCAGGCTACATGGGATGAACCTGCTGGTATCTGAGTCAGCACAGCTGGCAAGCTGCTGAGCCTAGTGTGATGGGACAATGTAATGTAATGTAATGTAATGTGTATACTTGTAAAGCTCACAGCTGCCCCAGCAAAGGGGCGTCCCGGCGCTGTATACCGCTGGGGAACCTGTCCTGGCTTTCCCTGTGGGATAGTCCCTGCTGGGAATCCTCAAGGCGGAGCCAGGCATCCCCGGCGTTGATGGGGCCGTTCTGGAGATTAGGCAAGCTAATGCCCAGAGCTGGCGAGTAGGACCTCTGGATAGAGTAGGCACCGAGGCGAGAATTATCGAGTCCGCTGACCCTGGTCCACGACCCTGCCACGTCGGGAATCGAACCCTGGTCCCGGGCCGACTTCTGTTTCCGGTCTGCCGCCTCTAACCAGTGAGCCACACCACTCCACTCTGGAGATACAGAGTGGAGGCCAGGGGCTGAAGTAAAGGTATGGCTGACAGGGAAGGGTTTGTTGAGGCTGTTGGAATAGCAGAAGTGCTGCAGGTTCCTCTAAAATAAGCTGCCTGCTCTCATTTGTATTAGCTTGCGCACACACACCTACCTTATTTCTATCCTGGCATTTCTTAACTTCCACTCGGTATGTTCGCTGCCTGGTGGACCTCACTTTTCATGCCTACCTGCTCTGCCTTGAAAACAATCTCTTCTTCCTTGGTCTCACTCAGGGCCTGATTCAGATCTTGGCGGACGGGTTACTCCGTCGCAGCAGTGACGGGTATCCCGCCCACCGAAATATAAATCCCACTTATCCTATTGGATTTATAAATCGGCAGACGGGATATCCATCGACCCGTCTGCTAAGATCTCTATCAGACCCTCAGTCTGGTATAACCTGTGAATGGATAAGTGCATCTCACCGCACCTGAACGAGGCTCTTGTCTCCTATCATTTGGAGACCCACGTCCGGTATATCTGACTGGGCACAGCAGCATCACGAGAAGATCCATGCATCGGCACAGCCGGACGACTATCAGAGGGCTCTCTGCTGAGACTGCACTGTGGAAGGAGCATCAACTTGCCTGTGGGAGGATGCTGATAGGCTAATTCCCTCCATCCCAAGATGGAGGAATTGAAAAAGTGGGGTCCACATCACCTGCCACACCTTATGAGAGTTGCTGGCTGAATGTGGTCACACCTCCTAATCTAACTAATTTTCCTCCCTGTTCTTCCGTCAAAAGTGGAGTAGGATGGGGGGATTCGCATCTTCCACTAACTGTAGATGCTTGGGTTGCATTTCAAAGGTGGCATCACCTTTGATGCATTCTGTCTTGGAATGCCATTCTGGTCTGGGGCAAGGTTGCAGCACCACCGACCAGAGCAGGCATTGTTCCGGGCCTCTCAGAGGGCTGGCTCTCACCTCATGAGGTCAGAAACATGTCTGGGGGTGGCAGGGTGGCTAAGACTAGTCAGAGACCACACCAGTGTTTGGTAGGTTTTCAGAGGGCACTTTAAGGTGCCCTCTGTGTGCATTCATTACTAAATTCGAAACTGGCATCAGTGTGAATTTATTAAAACGAGACGCTTGGTACCAAACATCCCTGGGCACAGTGAGGCCATCATGGTGCTGGAGAACTCGTAATAGCGGATGTCCAGCCTGTGTACTCCCTGCGGCGTCCTTGTGCACTTAAAATATCCAAGAATGGACTTGGATATTGTAGGGTCATATCTGCTCAGGCAGATACGATCACATGTGATATAGTGCACCCTGCCTTAGGGCAGTAAGGCCTCCAGTCGAGCATGGCTTACCTGCACCTCATGCAGTGTCTATGAACACGGCACACAGGGATGAGTGTGATGTCAACTCTTCGGTTTTCTCTTCACCAAGACACGCAGCCGGCAGTGGCAGTTTGCATGGTCTTGGTGAGGGGTCTCGGGTGGCACTATTAGTGCTGCATCCCCAGACGACCCTCTTCAGTCCCAGTCCCCTTGGTGTCAGGGGTACCATTTACTAGGGACTTGCAGGGGTTGCTGAAGTTGTGACATTTGTGGTACAGTTTTAGGAAAGAGCTCTGGCACTGGGACCTGTTTGGAAGGGCCTCGGTGCACTTTGATTCGAAATCACATCAGGCAAAAAGCGGGGGCTGACCATGTCAAACGAGGCTCTTTCCTGCAGATGGTGTTAATGCAGTGTAGTCGGGCAATGACTTTGAGACATTTGCCATGGTGTATAGCTCATGATGTATATTTCCGCAGGCCTATTTTGTTTAGTTAGGGTAGAACCGCAACGTTGTCCCATAGAAGCGAAGATTGTTTGGTTGATAGAAGAAGGTTCCCAGTCGAGGCTGGACGGTGCTGATCTGCGCCGTGGTGGGTGGACTGGCCGGCTGCCTGCTGTTGTGGAGATGTCCTTCAAGCTCCATCTAAACCCAACTTAAATGGTGCAGAGTCCGACTGCATCAAGAGTATATTGAGCTATTGACGCATTGAGGAATGGTCGAAAGATCTGCTCACAGGGAGATGGGGATATATACGCCTATCAATCGGTGTACGTTGGCGGGTTGGTGAATTACTACAAAATGTAAGTGTAAATGTAGTAGTACTTGTATAGCGCACGTATCACCGCAAGGGCAGCAAGGCGCTTGTACGCATACCGCTGTGGAACCCTTCCTGGCTTTTCCCTGTGAAGTGTCCACTCCTGGGCACCCCCAGGGTGAAGCCAGGCATCCCAGTGTTGTAGTGGTCGTTGTGGAGGTTAAGCAAGCTATTGCCCAGAGTTGCAGAGTGGGACCCATGATTAGAATAGGCACCGAGGCGAGAATTATCAGGTCCAAGGGAATTATTGCACCCAAGACTGGTCCCGGGCCAGACCTCTGCATCAGGGTCTGCCGCTCTAACCATTGAGCCACACTTCTCCACAGGTCAAAACACCTGTGAGGATGGGTAAAAGGCCGGCTACACTTTCTAAACCTTTTAAAATCACAAAGGACGAACATGATGCGGATGAACTTGAGAACTGTCGGATTTGGAGCATGGACCTTCTAAGAAAGCTTCAATGCAGAATTTTGAAGGCAGCATCCCTTCCGCGCTTCCTGGAACGGACACCAGAGCTGGCCCTACAAGTCTAATGGAATGAGGTTCGCTCCAAAGAAGTTTATTGTCTAAGTTAAATAAATATACAACTACTTATTTCTATTTTCCTTATTGTTTACTTTTTATTTCTCTTCTTCCTTATTTTGTTTGCCTTTTACTTACAGATTGAGATGTTTTGTAGTTAGTTATGCATTTTGTTCCTTTGTGTAACCAAACGTCGTCGTTGAGTCCTGGACTCTTCAGCCCTCATTATTGCCAGGCGTGGCAGGTGCTTCGAGCTGCTGGTACCCAGCTCTTCCCACTGGCTGTGCAGAGTCCGCTCGGCTGTACCCGGCCACCGTCCTTGGCTGGAGTCTGCCTGCAGGATGGTGAAGGGGCTCAGGTGGCGCGTACAGGTGAGGGCACCCAAGGATGCCCGCCGCTCTCCCAGACACCTGGCTCCCCGGCCCCTCCAGCCCTTATGCCACGGCGCTCCATCCTCGGATGCATTATAGCGTTTCAAATTCCTGGGCTCTTGGCTGGCCGTGTTGCCAGGGCGACGGACCGGCATATTTTGGAATGGATTACGGCAGCATCCTTCGCCCCGCCGCCCGCTCTGCCCGCGCAGACCCAGCGCCGGAGGCAGGAGGCGCCAGACGAGCCGGGGACGCCGCGGCGGGGAAGAAGTTTTCTCTGGGTACGGAGGGCACCCCTTCCATGCCCCCTCCAGCCGGAGTGACTGGCAGCGGCGCGGGGCGCATCACTGGGCTCGGTGGCAGGTCAGAAAGGGCCATGGGTTTAGGTGGCACTGAAGGGTGCTTTTAAAGGGCCCCTCTTCGGTTGTTCTGTTTACTTTTGTATTATTTCACGATATCATGATTTTGCGATTTATTATTTAGTTAACATCCCATCTTTGAGAAATGTTTGAATTCCGTGTTTGCTTTTTTTCGATTCCTGGAGAGACGTCACAGACTGTGACATCACTTCCGTAGCCTGACTCGTCCTGTTCCCATGCCAAGCCCGGCTGATCTCCAGATATGAGAGCATTTTCCGAAATACGTTTCAAGTTCTGGCAGTCTTGAAACTACTAATATTTTGCTAACTTAAACTGCATTCTGGCGTTTAAAAGTGGTTATTTCCTCTCTGCGGCTGTTTGTGATGTCACGGATTTGGGACATTGTCGAGTTATATTCGATAAGGAGCGTTATCAGTTTACATTGAACTTGTGATGTAATAGCAAGTGTACATGTCATGTTTGCATTTCATTGACTGTGAATGACGTCATAAATGAGAACATACTCTGTTCACATTCCACTATCTGGTTGTGATGTAATAGAGAGTGCTGTTTACATTCCACTGTTTGCGGTGGAAATAGAACACACGTTTACATTTCATAGCCTATGACGTCAGAGAACGAGAGCACAACCTGTTTACGTTGCAACTGTTTGTGAAATCACAAAAAGAGAAACCACTTATACTGTTCAACGACTGTTTCTGATGTCATAAATAAGAACCCAGTGTGTTCAGATTTCCCTAGCTGATTATGATGTAATAGAGCGCTGTTTACAATACGCCATTTGCAATCAAACCAGAACACAAGATGCTTACATTCACTTGCCTGTTTGACGTCATAAGTGAGAACACAGTCTGCTCACCTTCCCCTGGCTGTTTGTGACCCTTCACAAGAGGCAGTGCTGGCCTGGTGTCTATTCTCACAAGTAAGGAACCTGCACCTGCGGTTAGAAGTATCCATCAGAAGAACAAGTTACTTACCTCTTGGTAGCCATCTTTCTGATGGATGTCTGGGTATTCCTCATTGACTGCCCCGCCTCCCTGTTCTGTGAACTGAACTCTTTTCCATGTTAAAAGGTCCCAATTCAGAGACCTGCACACTGGTCATGCTAATGTGCTGACGGGCTGTCTGTTTAAGGGCGTAGACAAAAAGTCAACCGACATCAGCACTTATTGGTGTTGCCTATACATGACTTCCCTTGACAGTTCCAGAGCGGATAACATTGGTGTGGAGCTGCAGGATGACACCTATCCGTACGAAGGAGTACTGCTTTAAAATTGCTGGATCCTGGGAAAAATTCACAAGATGAGTACCCGCCATGTATTTGCCATCAAGTTTGTAACAGAAAGAAAGTAACTTGTTTTTTGTTCCCGAACTATTATCGGCGCTCCTAATAGTTCACTTGAGGACAGTTTGGGTGCTACAAGGATATGGCAAAGAGGCTTCAAACTCTGCGAGATTGAGTCCCCAAGGCCACCAGTCTAGCTGAGGCACGGTCGCTGGATCATTTCTAGAGTAGGGATAATATGTTAAGCTGGACAAGAAAGTGAGTTACCATAGATGAGTCAGAAGGTTTCAGTCCTAGGCAGTATGTTTTGTGTGGTACTATTGTGTAGCGATGAAAAGGATGATTACTTGGAGAAGGTAGTGGTCAAATATAATGTAAGAATCCTTTTTGTCTTTTAATCAAGCGATTCTGTGCGTTGACCTGGCTCCTTGATGCGATTGACTGACCATATCTGAGTGGAGGAATGAACACAGGGGAGAAGGTGAAGGAAAATCCAATACTGAAAAGTTACCCTTTTGGTTTGAGATCGAGTCGAGAGGGATATTACACTAAGGGCCTGACTACGAGTTTGGTGGTGCGGGAGGAGGTCCGCCACGCCGGCAGCCCACTCCTGCGCCGCCAAACCTGTGTGCACACCCCCTGCCAGATTCAGACTTTTTTTTATCACTGGTGGACGTTTCTATAGTGGTCCCACAGTGGTGCCTATAGCCATCGTAGTGGGACTGTCAAAGACAGTACCTGCACCGTATGGACTGGTGCAGTCCATGCCGGCCAGGTACTGGGGTGCAAGCTCGCAGGTAGCACAGCATGTTCCCCCCATGCATGCACCCCATTGCCCTGAGGCACAAAGCGGCCCTGTAGGGCTACCTTTGTTTCTTATCCGTCACGGTTTTCATGCTGTAGTAACCGCCTTGAAAACCATAGCAGAGAGGAAACTTGTAATAATCTTGGTGGGACTGCAACGGTAGCGCCAAGCATATCACGGCCTCAAGACCGCCACAGAGATCCCTGGCGGTTGTGGTGGTGTAATTGTGGTCCAACCATCCAAGTTCTAAAAGTGCTCTGGGAACGCTGGTGTGGAGGTGCCTGGACTACCACCGCTGCTTCTCCACGATACTGGCGATCCTCGGACCACCAGACTCTTAATCGGGCCCTAAAGTCCACATCCAGGTTTCTAGGGTCTGCTAAACGTTTGCTTTTTGGTGATCGACTGGTAGAATTTAATATCATCAGCTTGGAGGTCTGATTACTTGTGGTCAACACGTTATCTATAGGAAGGAAAACTTTAATATTAAGGGCTCAGTTTTTATATGAGTATGTGCAGCTAACTCCAGATGTGGCAGTGGCTTACTCTTGAATTTTTGTGCGTACGCCTGAAAGCTTTGCGAGTCAGAGCGCAGAGTACTCTTACATACACAAAGCTTGATGGGAGTCGGGTCAGTAGATGTACATCAAATCCTTGCTGTCATTTGGAGAGAAAAGCAGTGAATGACGTGTGAGTGTTCAGAGAGTCCTCCCTACTTCAGTGAGACAACAGGTGGGACTGCAACGGTAGCGCTACCTTTCCTTCTGTGCTACCTTTCCTTCTATAGTGTTTCTTTAATCAATTATCTTCTATTACCCATTCCTTTGCCCCTTTATGTTTTATTGCATCTTTCTCCCCATACATATCCCCCTGTCTTGTCTCCCTTCCTTTCACTTTATCCTACATCAGTTTTCTTTTCAGGCATCATACCTTCTATCTTGTTTTCCTTTTTCCCATCCTATCTCCAGTCTTATTTTCATTTGTTCCACATTGTCTTGTAGCTTATTTTCCTATGTCCTGTCCTGCCTTCAATCTTTTTCCCTTTCTCTTATCTTATTTTCCATCTCGTTTCTGTTCTCCTGTCCCATATTCCAACTGGTTTTCTTTTCTCCTGTCCTGTATTGCATCCTGTTGTCCTTTCTCCCATCTTCCATCCTGCTCTGCTCTCTCTATTTCTCTTTCATCCTTTTACGCTATCCTGTCCCACCTGCCATTTTGATTTCCTTTCTCATTCCACTCTTTGAATTTTGTTTTTCTTTCTTCCACCCTATCTTCAATCATGTTTGTCCATTCTCCAGATCTGTCCATCTTTCTTTCCTGTCTTGTATCCAATTTTCTCCTATTATCTTTTGTCTAGCTCCATATTCCATCCTACAGTCTATGATCATATCTTCCATTTTATTTTCCCTTTTTCACAATCTTTCATTTTGTATTCTTTCTCTCATCATACCTTCCATTTTCATCTACTGTCCTTCAATCTGACTTTGCTATCTATTCTTTCCTTTCATTATCTCTGCACTTTCTTGATTCTTCTGATCTTCTTTATTGTAACCACCTCTTCCTACAAACCCTTTTTTCCCCTCACCTTTCCTAACTATGCTTTCCTTCTTGAGCTATAATTCTGCCAGAGCTCATTACTTAATTCCTTTCATCTCTTTATTTTCCTTCCTCATTCCTTCATCCCTTCTCATTTCTACTCTTCTTATTTTGGGTCCTCACTCAATTTTCCATGTTCCCTCTATCCCTTCTTCCTTTCCGTCTACTTTTCCTTCTACTAGACCATCTCTTCCTCTTAGGATTCCCTCTGTCCCTACGTTCCCCCTTTCTCCTTCTCTTCTTTCTTATTTTGAGGCATCAGCAGAATTTAGGAGATATAGGAACACTTTAGGAAGGCAGTGGTCAGTTATTTACTATAATACATATTGTGTCCTCAATATCAATGCTAAAGTGAAATGGACAAAGTCCAAGGGCTACCTTGGCTCTCCATTAGCCACATGGTTGACAGTGATGACTGCAGTAATTCGGTTCGAATTACATTATCCCGTTGGCTGCTACGAACGTTCTGCTCCAGTGCTGAGCGTTTGAAAAACGGGTGGGGCCGCGTTGGCCAACGGACGTGCGCAGCGCTACCAAGGTAGTGCTCGCGACGACCGTTGGCCGACGGCAGCAGCCAACGGGTTAAATTCGAATGAAATGATTCGCTAAAACGGTTAATCATAACGCAGATAATTAGAAGAAAATTAGGCCTGCGAAAAAGAAAATAGTTTAGGTTATAAGCCGAGCTGCCATGAGGGTGAGGGGGGATCAAGTAGTCTGTTTTAAGGATAGATGCAATCGAACCAGTTGTTGGTGTAAACCGAATGTTTCCAGGTGATGTGACCTTGTCGACATCTTTCATATATATAAATTCTTATCAATCGTAGATTCAGCCAGTGCTTGAGGTTGCCTCAGTCTGGTATGCGCCCTGTGATGTTATCCTAGCCTGTTGATCGATCCGTGATAATCAGTACTCTTTGTCACGTCATTCAAGTGCTTGGAGTGTTGGACAGAGTGGGGTGGGGGCGGTCAGAAGGCTGTGATGGGCCGTCTTGGCCCGGCCATGTCGGTCATAATAAGTCATACCCAACCTGGTAGTGATGAGTCCAGGCACTGACAAATAAGGGGTTACTGTAGGACGCTCTGGCAGCAGTAGGCAGGACTTTAGTGGAATGAAAAAACTAGGCGGTCTCTCAAAGGGGCGTAGCCGATATAATTAAGGGCGTGGCTTAAAGACATATAAGCAAAATATCTCTGCTTAGCAGAGTGTGTCACCCGACTGGTATTTTACTGTTTCTGTCATCTGGATATATATTACAACTAGTAACATTACATCTACAACAAGCCAGAGCTATTGGCGTTGTCAATGGTTGTTAGTTGCAGTAAATAAATAAGCAACAACTGTGGCTTCCTGTTATATAATATTGAAAATGCTTGAGTTCTGAAATGATGAGACTGAAAGAACTATAACCAGTCTCTTTGAAGTTACATCAAAGGCAGTTAAGGGTGGTCCAGCTACAGAGTTAAGATTTTGTTCCACCCTGAGGGTGAGGGCAAAATGGGGAGCCCGATAGGCATCCTTCTCGGCACCTGCTTTTTAGAGCTGCCGGTGCTGAGCACCCGCTGGGGCCGGCCCATTTAAAGCCCTGGCAGCAGGACCTATGAACTTGTCACCTCGTATAGTATAGTCCTGCTGAGCATAAGTACCCCTAGACCTAGATAGGTAGGCAATGGATCATTGCAACCTTAGAACATGACAATCCCGACTCCCCAGGGGTCGTGGCAACAGATCTAGAACCCTTTCGCTCAGTCACTCGTGCATACCCAGAGAGATATACAAGAAATGCACAAGCTGGTTTTTCAGTGTTTATTGCAGCATTGTGATCCTTGTATTAAATATATGCGCTGGAAAGACTAATCGGGAGAAGCATATGAAATTAGCATTACTACACAGTGAAAAGAATATGCCATTCCAGCATCTTGCTAAAGTATTGTATATGTGCTGACATATATGTACTGTGTATGTCGTACTCCTATCATGCGCTACCAAACGTAGTTGCCTAGGGTGGGTCATCTGCCAAATCCCCTTCCGGGAGATCTAATTCCCCACTGCCTGTGGCACAGGTGAGCAGGTCCCCCTCTTGGCCGCCAGTTGGACACCCCTCCTCACAGAGGGAAAACAGGAATCAACTGGGTTTAGATTCCGATGTGTAGCGACCTCACCAATGACAGTCGAGTGCTCCTCTGAAGGGCGGAGCCAAAACATGACTGACAGACTCAAGCAATGGCTGAAAGAGGCTTCTCTAAGACAGCCAATGGTTGAAAGGGGTGGAACCAAAGGCCACGTTATATACTCGAAACCAAGACAGGGATATAAAACAGTCTGAAAGACAGATCAAACATTTGACAGAGATTTAATGTTTTTACACTTTTTGGGATGTTTTATGAGACTCTGCGAGTGACATGTTTTATTGTAATTTGATTGGTGCCAATGTAACCATGACTACGCGAGCAGCATCTGTGTACTTCAACTAAATGGCAAATAGTAAAATGGAAAAAGCCAGGCGTGTATCAGTGTTTGAATGTAAAGCGTTTATATTATGTGGGATGTGGCCTTAAGATGATTCCGACGTGCTTGTGGTGGGGTTCGAATTGTTACGGATAATAATATGGTTATTAATAAGTTCCGGTGCCTTGCAGTGTGTGCAGCTGCTGAAACACTGCAGCCCACTGACACGCAGCACACCTGTACTGTGCAAGTAACGCTCTGCAACTGGGCGCATGGCTACAGGAGTGATTGACAGGACTTAGAGGTGAAGTGGACACCCAAACATTGGACAAGAGCAGCTGGACTTAACCAGTCAATCTCTGGGGGAATCACATGTCACAAACGGGTACCTCACATCCATTCTGACAGCTAGAGCACTCGCATGATAACTGAACAAACAATGGCAGAAACAAATGTCACACCAGTTGCTCACAAGCACCCTGACAACTAAAACAGCCACATTTAACCGAGCAATCACTGAGAGTAGTGCACAGGCCACAACTCACATTTCTTCCCCGCACCTTGTCACCCCCTACTCCCACCACAGATTAATGAGCAGTAATGTACACCCGCCGAAATGTGCATAGCATCACTTGTTTTTGTTAATGTGTGATGGTGTAGCACTTAGCACTTCTGCAGTTTATCATCTGTTTGTTCTTCCAGGCTCAGGAGGTGCTGGCCCAGCCTCTGAGGGGGTGCACAGAGGGTGAAGTCATTGCACGGTGAGCTGGCACCAGAGACCTCTTTTAAACAGGTAAGCACAGTATATTCCAGCCTTATGATATGTGGTAATTCCTCTATTTATATTGTACCAAACGGAAGCCTTGTGGTTGTGTAGGGCACAATGATCCCTGTATGTTTGTGGCATGCGGTACTCCACGTGTCTGTATAGTGCACCATATTCACTGTTTCTATAAGTGCACGCTTTTCTGTGCTCGCATAGTGGCAACATACGTGTGCTTGTATAACGAACAATACACCCTGTGCAAAAGGGTAGCCGGTCATCTACTGCACAGATAGATTGCCCCACACTTCTCTCCAGCTTTCATAGAACACCTAAAGCAGAATCCTCTCCCTTGCTGATGGGGTCTCTCCACCTCGCCCTTCTGTACCTCATTTTCTACTTTCATTGCTCCGTTGTATAACCTTTGATCACCACTCATATCAAAAAGAAATACTACCAAAGACTGAGACGTATGCTTGAAGTAATTTTTTTTTTTTTTTTACATTCTCAAAACATTTGTTGAAGTCCAATCTTTCTAGAGGTACTAACAACTGTATACATTCACACATATGTGAAGTTACATGGAGTGTATTTAAATATGTATATTGCTAGCAGAGGTGCATTTGCACTTGAATCGTTTTCTCCATTTCCCCATGTTAAAACCCATCCCCTACAAGGCCAATGTTCAACGTATTTCAATTCTACCTTAGTACAGAAGTGTTTTCGGATTGGAAATAGGTTTGCTTAAGGGTATCCAACTAGATGTCCATGAAATGCTGACGGAATGATGTTGGAGACGTGTTATAGAACCAGTGAATGTTCTCCAATGGTTATCCCCCGTTGTGAAAGTTAGAAAGAATGTAGAACCATAAATTATGTGTAGCCCTATGCCACTGAACTGCAATGGCCTGTTGAAGGCTATGGCCGAAACGTGTTGGTCTCTTGTCTGCACTGCTGGTGGAATTATATAAATAAAAAAGACTTACAAGCTCATTGGTGCCTGGCTGTGCTGTTTTTCCTTTGGCCTAAGGATCGTTGGTACGTCGTTTTGAAATATGAGTGGATATATTGCCAAATTGAAACCATTTTTATGAGTTGGTTATGACCCAGAGCAGAGCAAAGTTTTTTACGACCTTCGATTTCACCTCAGCCTACTGCGCAAGCGTTTTCACCCACTCCCTGCTTTTGTTTCACGTGAAAAGGCAGTCCATTTTTGTCTCATGCCCTTCAGGCTAAGTTTAGCTTCCAAGTACTACTGAGGGTTGTTCAAAAGACTGAGTGCTGTGCGTATATTCCAGGAGGATGTGCTTATTTTTTCTTCTAATGTGCAAGAGTGTAGCAAGTTAGTATATGCTGCAAATAACTGAATCTTGTGTTTGGTTGTTCCAGCAAGATAAGTGTCTGTTTATGAAGGGAGAAATGAAGTAGTTTGATTGGACAGGGTTATTGAAGTGAGAGCACAAGGCTCACATCCACTGTTTTTAAAGAAACACCTTCTCCTAATACACTGAAGAATTGATTGTGTTCCAGAGAAATAAGCGAATTCTAATTAAAAATTCATGGATGTCCACTCCAAGAAGGTTTAGCCTCAGCGAAGGTTGATGAAGACTGGTGTAGAGCTTGTGTGGGGCCAAACTGTGAAGGAGGTGGGAAACAACGTCCAGATCGCATGCAATAGATGGCATACCATTACAACGCGGTTGTTACAACGACCGCGTTGTAATAACGCAAACCATTACATCGCAAGTTGTTGCAACAACTTGCGATAGGGGGCACAAGGTGTAGGATGCACAATCCAACACCTTTCCTGCTGTTGGTAAATGTGGAGTAGGAATAGTAAATAATACCATTCTTAAGTACAGTGCGCCCCCTACAGCAAGTCGTTGTAACAACTTGCGTTGTAGTGGTTTGCAATGTAACAGCACTGTCATTGTAACAACCACGTTAGAATGGCATGCGTTCTATCGCATACATAGTACGGAGACCTATTCGAAGGAGGTTAATGGCTTCACAAGTTGCATCTGCATTTTAGTCTCTTGATGAGGGGTTAGAACCAGCAGTGACTACTGATGTGAGTCAAGTTGGGTTAGGAATGGTTTGGCTGAGGGGACACGCGACCATCCTTTCACTGAAATAGTCTGGGCAGTACAGACGTTTCAAACCTGTCTATGGGGCATACAGTTAAAGATTAGCACAGATCACAAGCCTCTTGTTGTCATCCACATGGGTGGTGGAATCAATAGTCTTTGCTAGGGCGGTACAGTTAGCTTGTGAGTTCAAGAAGTATGCGTTCATTGTTAAACAGTCATGATACAATCATTCTGAAGCCAGCCTCCCTGTCCCCTTCCTGATTGTTGCACCCCGTATGTGTGATTGTTTTCCTTGCCATGGCGGTAACCGCAGTGGAAGAGAGGATTTGAGGACCGTGGGAGGGTCAATATGCTACTCATAGCTGGGATGGACATCGATATGGCGTATAATGAACCAGAATTTTGCACCGCAGCTTTTATTTATTGCTAACTGTTGATAACATATGTTAACTGGCTTGTGCCGCTTGTACAAGCTTTGTAAGTAGCTGGTCCAGGAATGCATGAGAATGTTTCCTTCTTACAAACACACATTCTTTGCGGTCAACAACTGTTCAGTAAAAATACTTATATTAAAAAAATACAATAATTTTATTGTGCTCTTTTTGACAATCTCGCTCAGACAAAGACCAAGGGGTGACGATAATGGGAGGCGAGTCATAGTTGGATGTAGAAGTGGTACAGCGAATGATTTAATCATGGAAAAGGAGTGGCTTCAGGCCGCAAGGGAGGATGAAAGGTTGAATGAGGATACACAAATCCTTGTATAGGGGGCGACCAAGAGAAAAAACATTGTGCAGCAGCATCACAGTAAAATCAGTGATGACGAATTATCCTTGGAAGGGAAACTGTAAGTTAGAGGTGACTTACTGAAACCACCGATTGAGCTAAGTTGCTACGTCGTCGATTTGTGCTCGAGGGACATGTTAGGATCACTGGCGCTAGGAATAGGTTGAAGAAACCCAACTGGTGGCCAGTCATGGGTCAATAGGTAGACATTTTGTTAACAAAAACGTGCCTATTGTCTAAAGATCCACGTACATCAGAAATCTGCAGACTTAACGCTCATGGGGTTATTAATGGGACGTTGGGAAAAGTCAGTATCCATTTCAGTGACACTACACGTCAGGAGGTCTAAAAGTAGAACATCGCAAAAAGAGCAAGCGGCACAGCCAATAATAAGGTAGCAATTGTCATTTCAACCTACCAGAGTTCTCGATCAAAAAGCCAGTTGGAGCATGTGATGCTAAAATACATGCAATTTTGGACATTGCATATACCTATTATCTCAATATAAGTCTTTGGAGCATAACAGTGACAGAAACTATCACTTAAACAAAACCATGTAATAAGCAGGAGGCAAGGTCCTATGGGGGGGTGAGAGGGGGAATGTGAGAAGTCCTTGAAATGAAGATAAAGACACACAAACAAACTGCTGAATTTATTATTTTTATCAAATCACACTTCTGTTTGCCAATATGGAAAGTGAGGCCACGCTTTACTATGAGAGGCAGAAATGCACAGATGTACTACCCCAAATAAAATGGCTTCTAGACCTACAGGAATCATAAAACATAGATACATGTTCAGGCTGAGGAACACTTCAGGTCAATACAAAAACAATAACCAGATTTGATTATGTAATATATCAGTGCACGTAGTACTATGCATGTGCGAGCAAACACTGACATCCTGTTTTTTAAAGGATACTTATAGCTGCAAATTGTTCGCCTTGTGAATATTCCCACGGACAACAGTCTGGATCTGGAAACGCAAAATAATTTCCATGGACTCCAAAGTAGATATTGTCTTAAGTTGCTGAGCCAAGCACACCCTGCTTCTGGTTCTGCACAGCTTTCACTCACCTGTCCCGCCACAGTACTTGGCGCCGCGATCTGCTCAAAGCCTAAACAAGAGGACTTTAAGTATTAAGGGGCACATGTATCAAACACATTTTTAGTCGCAAACGCTGCGAATCGCAAAAAACAGCGTTTGCGACTAAAAATTCGTAAAACGCGATGTATGTGCAAAATCGCATCGCAATATTAAGGAATCGCAAAGTCTGCGATTCCTTAATTTTGCATAAGCATTTAAGGAATCACAAATTGTGATTCCTTAAATGCTATGTATCAAGCACCCAAGTTGTGCGATTTCTCTTTAAGAATTCACAAATTACCACCAACTTCAAGTTGGTGGTAATTTGCGATTTCTTTGAAAAATGCACTTTTTGGCATTTTTCAAAGTGCCATGTGGCACACATACATGCCCTTAGGGCATGTATGTGCACAGTATGCGAACACATGCTCATTTCAGGGGTGCATCATGGTGTACTTATGACACCCTTGAAATTATTCGCAATTTGCGATTCTCAAATTGCGAATTGCAAATTGAGAATGACTACCCATTCATTCCTATGGGCCTCCTGGCCCATAGGAATGAATGGGAAGTATTCCTTAATTGCGATTTCGCAATTTGCTAATCGCAATTAAGGAATACTAAGAAATCGCTAAATATTTGCGATTTTTTTTTTTAATACATCCCGTTTTGAGATTCTCAAATAGCGATTCCCCAAAAATCGCTATTTGAGAATCGCAAACACGGATTTTGATACATATGCCCCCGAATGACAACATATGTTTTCGTACAGCTGCACAATATGTAAGGCTGTACCAACAGGTAAAAATAAAAAAAAATTGTATATAGTGTTTCTTACGATGCTTCTGATATTTCTAAGAACAGTAACTAGCAGAAGGTGCCGTTACTAATTTTAATAGCACGGCTATAAGTCGGATGAAAAAAGTGGTAGCTATTTCCAGGATGTTGTGTTCTGTATTTTTTGTGTGTGTGTGTGTAGTATACTATTCCTGTATCATGCACAGATTAAACTGAGTTGCACCCACGTGTATACACAGGACCTGAAAATACACTGGAACCAATTGACGGAGGACTTTTACATTTATTCTGAAATCGATCAATGTGTTCGCCGTTTATGGTATGGACATCCATATAGGGCCAGACGAGGACTCGCTTCGATGTCTGTTTATAAATACTTCCGGGTCTGAGCACCGGCGAGGACCGGCCCACTTACAGCCCTGTGTCGTGGTCCAGTCAGCAGTCATGACCTGAGCTTTACCCCTGCTCTGAAGCCAGACCTTAACTGAAGCCCTACAATTGCCCATCACGGAGCCCTGATTACAATTCGAATGCAAATAACTGATGCAAATCGCGCACCTGCTAATTACCATAGCTTCAGGGTGCAGTATCTACCCGGGCTCAATTTGCCAGGATTCTGTGCTGCACTCCACCCCCTGGCTGCCCCGCCTTCAATAAACGGGGAATGTGAGAAGGGGGTTAGATTTGCGCACACTTTTCGTTTGCGACAGATTTTACCGGCCATGTATTGCGAGGTCTACTTCCTGCATTGGCCAGAGTTTGCGCCCGATCTGTAAGCGCATGTGGAGCACAGGACGGAGCCGGCTCTCGATACAGGATCAACGACCCGGACCCCGTTGTAACTAGTGACTACGTGCCGCTCTTTCCCTCGACGTAACTGCAGCCAATGCATTCACCCACCAAGCTACCCCATCTGTGCTTTGTGTTAAAACGGTTATAATTATTAGGAACCAGCCAGAGCGAGCCGAGGACTACATCTCACATTTAAAGTAAGATGTACACTTGGAAACATTGTCCAAAGTTAAGAGCTCACCCGTGTGTAGGAGTGTTTGGGTGCATGGATTGGTTAACCTTCTCCCTGTCTGACGTCGGTATCTGTGTGCAGTGTTAGGGCTGTCACTGTGCACGTGTCTTGCTTCAAGGAGCTAGGCGTATACTCTCTCAGGCCGTCTGTGAGAGCTGTCCCTTGATGCACGTGTCTTGCTTCAAGGAGCTAGGCGTATACTCTCCCAGGCAGTCTGGGAGAGCTGTCGCTTGTGCACGTGTCTTGCTTCAAGGAGCTAGGCGTATACTCTCCCAGGCAGTCTGAGAGAGCTGTCGCTTGTGCACGTGTCTTGCTTCAAGAAGCTAGGCGTATACTCTCCCAGGTAGTCTGTGAGAGCTGTCACTGTGTGCACGTGTCTTGCTTCAAGGAGCTAGGCGTATATTCTCTCAGGCAGTCTGTGAGAGCTGTCACTGTGTGCACGTGTCTTGCTTCAAGGAGCTAGGCGTATATTCTCTCAGGCAGTCTGTGAGAGCTGTCGCTTGTGCACGTGTCTTGCTTCAAGAAGCTAGGCGTATACTCTCCCAGGCAGTCTGTGAGGGCTGTCACTGTGCACGTGTCTTGCTTCAAGGAGCTAGGCGTATACTCTCCCAGGCCGTCTGTGAGAGCTGTCGCTGTGTGCACATGTCTTGCTTCAAGGAGCTAGGCGTATACTCTCCCAGGCCGTCTGTGAGAGCTGTCGCTGTGTGCACGTATCTTTCTTGAAGGAGCTAGGCGTATACTCTCCCAGGCCGTCTGTGAGAGCTGTCGCTTGTGCACGTGTCTGTTTGCAAGGAGCTAGGTGTAAACTCTCTCAGACATCTGTGAGAGCTGTCGCTTGTGCACGTGTCTTGCAGCAAGGAGCTAGGCGTATACTCTCCCAGGCAGTCTGTGAGAGCTGTCGCTGTGTGCACGTCTATTGCTTCAAGGAGCTAGGTGTAAACTCTCCCAGGCTGTCTGTGAGAGCTGTCGCTTGCACGTGTCTTGCTTCAAGGAGCTAGGCGTATACTCTCTCAGGCAGTCTGCGAGAGCTGTTGCTGTGTGCACGTGTCTTGCTTCAAGGAGCTAGGCGTATACTCTCTCAGGCCGTCTGTGAGAGCTGTCCCTTGATGCACGTGTCTTGCTTCAAGGAGCTAGGCGTATACTCTCCCAGGCAGTCTGAGAGAGCTGTCGCTTGTGCACGTGTCTTGCTTCAAGAAGCTAGGCGTATACTCTCCCAGGTAGTCTGTGAGAGCTGTCACTGTGTGCACGTGTCTTGCTTCAAGGAGCTAGGCGTATATTCTCTCAGGCAGTCTGTGAGAGCTGTCACTGTGTGCACGTGTCTTGCTTCAAGGAGCTAGGCGTATATTCTCTCAGGCAGTCTGTGAGAGCTGTCGCTTGTGCACGTGTCTTGCTTCAAGAAGCTAGGCGTATACTCTCCCAGGCAGTCTGTGAGGGCTGTCACTGTGCACGTGTCTTGCTTCAAGGAGCTAGGCGTATACTCTCCCAGGCCGTCTGTGAGAGCTGTCGCTGTGTGCACATGTCTTGCTTCAAGGAGCTAGGCGTATACTCTCCCAGGCCGTCTGTGAGAGCTGTCGCTTGTGCACGTGTCTGTTTGCAAGGAGCTAGGTGTAAACTCTCTCAGACATCTGTGAGAGCTGTCGCTTGTGCACGTGTCTTGCAGCAAGGAGCTAGGCGTATACTCTCCCAGGCAGTCTGTGAGAGCTGTCGCTGTGTGCACGTCTATTGCTTCAAGGAGCTAGGTGTAAACTCTCCCAGGCTGTCTGTGAGAGCTGTCGCTTGCACGTGTCTTGCTTCAAGGAGCTAGGCGTATACTCTCTCAGGCAGTCTGCGAGAGCTGTTGCTGTGTGCACGTGTCTTGCTTCAAGGAGCTAGGCGTATACTCTCTCAGGCCGTCTGTGAGAGCTGTCACTGTGTGCACGTCTATTGCTTCAAGGAGCTAGGCGTATACTCTCCCAGGCCGTCTGTGAGAGCTGTCGCTGTGTGCACGTGTCTTGCTTGAAGGAGCTAGGCGTATACTCTCCCAGGCCGTCTGTGAGAGCTGTCGCTGTGTGCACGTCTATTGCTTCAAGGAGCTAGGTGTAAACTCTCCCAGGCGTCTGTGAGGGCTGTCGCTGTGTGCACGTCTATTGCTTCAAGGAGCTAGGCGTATACTCTCCCAGGCAGTCTGAGAGAGCTGTCGCTTGTGCACGTGTCTTGCTTCAAGGAGCTAGGCGTATACTCTCTCAGGCAGTCTGGGAGAGCTGTCGCTTGTGCACGTGTCTTGCTTCAAGGAGCTAGGCGTATACTCTCCCAGGCCGTCTGTGAGAGCTGTCGCTGTGTGCACGTGTCTTGCTTCAAGGAGCTAGGCGTATACTCTCCCAGGCCGTCTGTGAGAGCTGTCGCTGTGTGCACGTGTCTTGCTTGAAGGAGCTAGGCGTATACTCTCCCAGGCCGTCTGTGAGAGCTGTCACTTGTGCACGTGTCTTGCTTCAAGGAGCTAGGTGTAAACTCTCTCAGGCGTCTGTGAGAGCTGTCGCTTGTGCACGTGTCTTGCTACAAGGAGCTAGGCGTATTCTCTCCCAGGCAGTCTGTGAGAGCTGTCGCTGTCGCTGTGTGCACGTCTATTGCTACAAGGAGCTAGGTGTAAACTCTCCCAGGCCGTTTGTGAGAGCTTTCTCTTGCACGTGTCTTGCTTCAAGGAGCTAGGCGTATACTCTCTCAGGCAGTCTGCGAGAGCTGTCGCTGTGTGCACGTGTCTTGCTTCAAGGAGCTAGGCGTATACTCTCAGGCAGTCTGTGAGAGATGTCGCTTGTGCACCTGTCTTGCTTCAAGGAGCTAGGCGTATACTCTCTCAGGCCGTCTGTGAGAGCTGTCGCTGTGTGCACGTCTATTGCTTCAAGGAGATAGGCGTATACTCTCCCAGGCCGTCTGTGAGAGCTGTCGCTGTGTGCACGTGTCTTGCTTGAAGGAGCTAGGCGTATACTCTCCCAGGCCGTCTGTGAGAGCTGTCGCTGTGTGCACGTCTATTTCTTCAAGGAGCTGGGTGTAAACTCTCCCAGGCGTCTGTGAGGGCTGTCGCTGTGTGCACGTCTATTGCTTCAAGGAGCTAGGTGTAAACACTTCCAGGCCGTCTGTGAGAGCTGTCGCTTGCATGTGTCTTGCTTCAAGGAGCTAGGCGTATACTCTCTCAGGCAGTCTGCGAGAGCTGTCGCTTGGTGCACGTGTCTTGCTTCAAGGAGCTAGGCGTATACTCTCAGGCAGTCTGTGAGAGATGTCACTGTGTGCACGTGTCTTGCTACAAGGAGCTAGGCGTATACTCTCTCAGGCAGTCTGTGAGAACTGTCGCTTGTGCACATGTCTTGCTACAAGGAGCTAGGCGTATACTCTCTCAGGCAGTCTGTGAGGGCTGTCACTGTGCACGTGTCTTGCGCTAAGGAGCTAGGTTTATACTCTCTCAGGCAGTCTGTGAGAGCTGTCGCTGTGTGCACGTGTCTTGTTACAAGGCGCTAGGTGTAAACTCTCCCAGGCCGTCTGTGAGGGCTGTCGCTTGGTGCACGTGTCTTGCTTCAAGGAGCTAGGCGTATACTCTCTCAGGCAGTCTGTGAGAGCTGTCGCTGTGTGCACGTGTCTAGCTTCTATGAGCTAGGCATTTACTCTCTCAGACAGTTTGTGAGAGCTGTCGCTTGTGCATGTGTCTTGCTTCTAGGAGCTAGGCGTTTACTCTCTCAGACAGTTTGTGAGGGCTGTCGCAATATACGTCGCTTGCTTCAAGGAGCTGGGTGTATACTCTCCCAGGCTGTTGTGAGGCCTGTCACTGTACACGTGTATTGCTTCAAGGAGCTGGATGTATACTATCCCAGGCTGTTGTGCAGTCTGTCGCTGTGTGCATTTGTCTTTCTTCGAGGCGCTATGTGTTTACTCTCCCAGACTTCTGTGAAAGAATAATGGCGCCTGAAGCCGTTCCGGCAAGGCCTTCTTTTTGGAAACCGCTCCCTGTCTGGCTTAAGGAAAAACCTTCTGTGTTGACCTTGCTTCTCTCGGCTTGAGGGGGCAGTGAATGCAGCCCGCGGGGGCGCCTCTTGAAAAGGGCACTTAGGCGAGGCGGCCTCTTTGGCGCATTTGCGCGCACAGCTCTCCCGCTGGGGCCGCTTCAGCCGGAGAGGCCGTTGTGCCTTTGGACAAAGACGCCCAGGAGGGAGGGCGACGTCTCAAGCAGGCGGCAGCTTCTGGGCACAGAAAACCCAAATAATGACGGGATTACACCGGGCCGCCGTGAAAGCGCCTTCAGGCGAGATGGAAAGGCGGCCGCTGCGTCGGGGCGGGCCTGGCAAGAAAGTGGCGCGCGCTGCGCGCGTAATGGCGCAGTACGGCTGCGCCATCAGGGCCCAGAGGAGAACGGGGTAGAATGGGGGAGCAGAGGGGTGGGTGGGTGAGGGGGAGGGGATGGGGGGGTGGTCGTTGTTGAACAACTGGAGAAGGCCCACTCCACCTGTGCTTGTGAAGCATGGCCAAGGTTTGGATTGCTATGTGTGACATTTTCAACATTTCAGTGTGACATTTCAACCACTGAGTGACACTTTATTGAGAGCAAAATCAGCCTGGCACTACCCAGTACAATAGAATCCCCGTCTAAATATGAACCCCCTGCCCCACTCAGTGCATTCATTAGAACTATAACTCCATACATATCCACCAAAACCAACCTGTCCCCTCCCAGTCCGTCTTAACCCCATTCACACCCGCAGTGTTCAGCTCACCTGTGCCAAGCAAGACTCGGGCCAGGTGGAGGTGGGAGTAGGGGCCGTCGGTGTTGCTTTGCTTGTTATTGCTGGAGAGAGGCCGGGTCTGACCTTCAGCACTGGCCGCAGATGGCACGGTGATCCGTTATGGGTGTTGCATGCAGGCTTTGGTCTGTGTCAGCAGAGAGGGGCTGCTGCCTGTGTCTAGGCGCTGCACTGAGTCTGAGGCCTAACATAAGCTGCACTGGGTAGCGCTAACTCTCAGCTCTTCTGTCGCCCGGGCCATGATGGTGACTCTGGTGACAGTGCACTGTAACTGTGTCCGGTGATTGAAAAAGGACTTGTGGTGAACGGTTGTTCAGTCAATAACTGACCAACATTTATCAAAATTAACCTGTCCGGGCGGCTGAAGTTAACTGAGGAAATGAGTACGTAATATTTTAATTACATTCTTTTTATATCGCCATCCAGGGCTGCGCTGCACTTTCTCAGTTTCCAGCACAGTCTATCAAGGGCCTGCCAGTGATAGGCATGGCTGTACAGGAAAAAGCATTCATAAGTGCGCTTTGTTTATTTAAATGCCGCCGTGCTGGATTAGTTTTAGCAGGCCCTCGGTGTGCACAGTCTGCGTCACAGCTGCCATCTTTAGGCCGCTTCAACACCATGTCTAGTATGGGTGGGCAGGGTTTACTATCAACATCCCTGACTCAAGGCTAGTTGCACCTTGACGTCTCACTGTGACTTTTGAAGATGCCAGCAGCCCGCCGAGATGACTCCCCTTGCACGGGCCAGGCTGCAGGCAGCGGCCACAGTTCAGGACACGACGTCTCACATTTTGGCCATGGGGGCCGGCAGAACAATGTGCAGTGCCCACTGCCAAATGTGAACAGACTGTTGTGCCCCACGCTCGCACCTCGTACCGCAAGGCGCCTATAGCTTGGTGCGCAGTCAGTCTCAGTCAGTGGACATTGGGTGCAGGGCCAGTCATGCAGACACTGCTCGTGTTGTCACATGATGTCAGTAAAGCTGAATGTGGTGCCAGCCCACTATGGGTGTAGTTGGTACATTGTAGCCCCTAAAGCCAGCTGGTCCAACCCCTAAGTCTGAGCAAGCAGCGCTGACTGTGCGCTGCCTGCTTTCTCGAAGTGGTGCTGATTACCAGCTGGCACTGAGCGTGACACTGGAGAAGGCTTCATAAATGCGTGACTCCGCATTTCAGTGCGTGATGCCGACCTCCACACTGACATGCCTTAGTCTAACACCCGATGCAAGGCACTAAGGCTGGTGAAGCAGTGATGGGCTGGAGGCGAGTTCATATGGCTTGCCAATGCACTGTCCTGGTCTGCCTGCCAGGGTTTTCAAAGCAGAAAGAGGGAGATAAAAAAAAGAATAATACGGGAAATATTGTCCCCATTGACTTGTACTGAAGTGGGGACAATTTCAGTAAGGAAAAAGCCTAATTAACGCATGTTTGGCTGTAAAAATCGTGAGTTTCTTCCTGAATCTAGGGTGTTGGGTCTGTACATAGAGCAGAGACCGTCTCATGGCTAATAACTCTGCAGTGGTGCTAAAAAGGTCTGTGTGTGCTGCAGCGCAGGTGAGGTGGTCTCCGGATTGCTGTTTATTCTAGGCATCAAGCATCAAATCAGTGTTTTTTTCTGCGTCATTTAGCTCTCGCCGTCTTTGTTTTTGCACCAATTAATGAACTTATTTTGCTAGATAACACTTCTGCTGGACTGCAGCTGGCATTTACAAAATGGAGGCTTCCGCTTTGAGAATGCCTCCCACTTGCTTTGACCAGGAATGTGGTCAAAAACCATGGATGCCATTGCGACTCGGAAGAGGTACCTCTGTCCACTCCATCTCATGTGTCCAGTTCACAAACAATTGCAATTGCGATTCAGAAACCAATTTCTGCCCCCATGTGTCTCTGGTACATTGTGACCTGACTTTTTCAAGTCACAAATTCTGTGATTTGCTGGATCACAAGTTTTGCAACTGCAAAAAAAGGCTTAGTTGAGGCTGTTGGATCGCTCTTGTAGATAAACACGTTTTCTCTTTCAATAAACGAAGTCTGGGGGGGGGGGTTATCTCTCTGCTGTGATCTGCTCTTAGAGGCTGTTGCTGCCGCTGCTGGCCTCTTCTAGGCCTGCTACTGCAAGAGCTGCAGTGATTGTGTTCAATATTGTGGCCCACTCGCGGCGTAACATCGGATCCCAGCATCTGGGGCAAGGAAAGTATCCTTCCACTTTTCTAATAACATTTTGTGCACCTAAGAATGCCCCGGCCTAAGAATTTTGCTCCGGGTCAACCGCCCCTCTACCCCTCCCCCTCTACCCCCCCTCCAAGCTACGTCACTGCCCAAAACATGCGAATGCAAGACTAGTCTTCCCCTATTAACGTTGTGTGTCATACGTGTGAGGGCTGGGGAGTTTTATTTTTCACATCAGTTCAAGTTCAAGTTCAAGTTCAGGCATTTATAAAGCGCACTACTCACCCAGAGGGTCTCAAGGCGCTAGAGGGAGGGGTTCACTATTTATCGAATAGCCAAGTTTTCAGTTCTTTTCTGAAGGAGATGTGATTCTGAGTCAGGCGGAGATGGGTGGGGAGTGAGTTCCAGGTCTTGGCAGCCAGGAAGGAGAAGGATCTGCCACCCATGGTGGTTTTTCGAATGCGCGGGACTGCGGCGAGGGCTTGATTGGATGATCTTAGTTGGCGGGTGGGATAGTAGAAGGACAGTCGGGTGAAGGCAGACTCTCGCATTTCATCTCTTCTTACGAAATGTGCTTTCCTCCACTGCAGACGATTGCACAACACAGGCACGCACACATATACACCCAGCTGTTGCTTTCCATCAACACGTTTCTGCAAGATATTACTGTGAAATCTCGCACTGGGAGCGAAAAACGAATTTCTCTTCTGCAAAGGGCATCTATTTTTTAGGTATTTATCGGAACACAAACACTTATGATCATTTCAAGCAGCCTGAACCCACTCTCACACGGAGGAGACAATTGTGCAGCCCTGAAAAGGCGCCCCCTTGAGTTCTGAGCTGTGACAGTGCATCTTACTCATCTTAGAGGTGAAAATAAAACACCAGCTCTTCAGGTGTTATCAGGACATATAATTATAGGGAATAAAGGAATCCCTCTGGTCTCACAGACAGGATGACAACACACTGTGCCAAATATCAAAACCTTACTGCGCAAGTAAGGCTACCCTTAGGGTCTCACCCGCTGGAGAATTTAATTTAACTGAAAAGAAAACAATCAATGCAAGGTCTCCCTGCAGAGTGACCTTATATTGGCAGCATTAAATAACCCGTCAGAGCCCACGTGGCAGAGACAAAAATACCAGTCAGATCAAAACCTCTCCAGAAGGAAGAAACTGCCTCAGCTGTGAGATATTTTTCTATAATTCAGAATAAAACAAACCTGTAAGCCTGAAAGGGATATCCTGTTTGTCAGAAAAAAAACAATCTTCAGGCTTCGTGTTTACAATGACATCCCGTCACTCAGAATAAAACGAGCCTTCAGTGTACACAGGCTGACGGGCGTTTGGAAAAATCTTCCAGGTCCCACAGACATGAGTACTTTAAATGTTGCAAAATGAGGCACCCATCATCAGAACAGAACATCTCTCTGAATGATGCCCCCTTCATCAGCACAGCACACCTCCATGGTGCAGTGAGCTAAAAAACGGTGATGGATCAAGCCCTGATCTTTGGACTGGGTAAGAGTGGTCTGCTTAATTCAGACACTCTGTTCATCACCACCCCCTTTTCTGAATCATTTTGTCCACCATAAGCGTGGAAGGGTATACTCAGATGTGAGTCCCTTGCTCATTGCACCATCAGGATTCAAGCAAGCCGGGCCGACGAGGCTGAAATGCCAGAAACCGGTCCCCGGTAGCTTGTTTCCTTCCCAGTATAAGAATTGGCTTGGTAGTTTGGTTTGCCCTGTTCCCATCATGCACTGGGACAGGAACAGACTAATTTGCATGTAGCCAGGTTCTGAGCTGGGATGGTGCAGTGAGCTAAAAAATGGTGATGGATCAAGCCCTGATCTTTGGACTGGGTAAGAGTGGTCTGCTTAATTCAGACACTCTGTTCATCACCACCCCCTTTTCTGAATCATCCCCCTTCATCAGGACAGCACATCTCTCTGAATGACGCCCCCTTCATCAGCACAAAACACAGTTGATGGACAGAATGTAGAACAATGTCATACATTCACCTCAGTACAAAGATCTGGGCCTAAATCCATCGTTTTTTTGCACTCCACACCACCCTGGGTTAGACACTGGCTATATGCAAATCAGCTCTGACCCTGTGCCTCATGGGAACAGTCCAGTCCGAACTACCAAGCCATGTCTTTCCCAGACCGGAATCAAGCATCCAAGGACCGGTTTCTGGCTATCAGCCTTCTTCAGCCTGGATAGCTTGACTCCAGTGGTGTGGAGAGCCTGGGACTCACGTCTGAGCATACCCAGCACACTCGGGGTGAAAATTGCAAAAAACACAGTTGATGGACAGAATGTCGAACAATGTCATACATTCACCCCAGTACAAGGATCTGGGCCTAAATGCATCGTTTGTTTGCACTCCACACCACCCTGGGTTAGACACTGGCTATATGCAAATCAGCTCTGAACCTGTGCCTCATGGGAACAGTCCAGTCCGAACTACCAAGCCATGTCTTTCCCAGACCGGAATCAAGCATCCAAGGACCGGTTTCTGGCTATCAGCCTTCATCAGCCTGGATAGCTTGACTCCAGTGGTGTGGGGAGCCTGGGACTCACGTCTGAGCATACCCAGCACACTCGGGGTGAAAATTGCAAAAAACACAGTTGATGGACAGAATGTAGAACAATGTCATACATTCACCTCAGTACAAAGATCTGGGCCTAAATCCATCGTTTTTTTGCACTCCACACCACCCTGGGTTAGACACTGGCTATATGCAAAGCACAGCGCACCTCTTTGAATGATGCCCCCCCATCATCAGGACAGCACATCTCTCTGAATGACGCCCCCATCATCAGCACAGCACATCTCTCTGAATGGTGCCCCCCATCATCAGCACAGCACATCTCTCTGAATGATGCCCCCCTTCACCAGGACAGCACATCTCTCTGAATGAAGCCCCCTTCAACAGCACAGCGCACCTCTTTGAATGATGCCCCCCCATCATCAGGACAGCACATCTCTCTGAATGACGCCCCCATCATCAGCACAGCACATCTCTCTGAATGGTGCCCCCCATCATCAGCACAGCACACCTCTCTGAATGATGCCCCCTTTCACCAGGACAGCACATCTCTCTGAATGATGCCCCCCTTCATCAGCACAGCACATCTCTCTGAATGACGCCCCTTCATCAGCACAGCACATCTCTCTGAATGAGGCACCCTTCCTCAGCACAGCACATCTCTCTGAATGATGCCCCCTTCACCAGCACAGCACACCTCTCTGAATGATGCCCCCATTCATCAGCACAGCACATCTCTCTGAATGACGCCCCCCATCATCAGCACAGCACATCTCTCTGAATGGTGCACCCCTTCATCAGCACAGCACATCTCTCTGAATGATGCCCCCCATCATCAGCACAGCACATCTCTCTGAATGACGCCCCCCACTTCATCAGCACAGCACATCTCTCTGAATGACGCCCCCCATCATCAGCACAGCACATCTCTCTGAATGATGCCCCCCTTCATCAGCACAGCACATCTCTCTAAATGACGCCCCCCCCCTTCATCAGCACAGCACATCTCTCTGAATGATGCCCCCCCTTCATCCGGGCAGCACATCTCTCTGAATGACGCCCCACTTCATCAGCACAGCACATCTCTCTGAATGACGCCCCCCTTCATCAGCACAGCACATCTCACTGAATGATGCACCCCCTTCATCAGCAGAGCACACGTCTCTGAATGATGCCCCCCCTTCATCAGCACAGCACATCTCTCTGAATGATGCACCCTTCCTCAGCACAGCACATCTCACTGAATGATGCACCCCCTTCATCAGCACAGCACATCTCTCTGAATGACGCCCCCTTCATCAGCACAGCACATCTCTCTGAATGACGCCCCCTTCATCAGGACAGCACATCTCTCTTAATGACGCCCCCTTCATCCGGGCAGCACATCTCTCTGAATGACGCCCCCCTTCATCAGCACAGCACATCTCACTGAATGATGCACCCCCTCCATCAGCAGAGCACATCTCTCTGAATGAGGCACCCTTCCTCAGCACAGCACATCTCACTGAATGATGCACCCCCTTCACCAGCACAGCACATCTCTCTGAATGAGGCACCCTTCCTCAGCACAGCACATCTCACTGAATCAAGCATCTAAGGACCGGTTTCTGGCTATCAGCCTTCATCAGCCTGGATAGCTTGACTCCAGTGGTGTGGGGAGCCTGGGACTCACGTCTGAGCATACCCAGCACACTCGGGGTGAAAATTGCAAAAAACACAGTTGATGGACAGAATGTAGAACAATGTCATACATTCACCTCAGTACAAAGATCTGGGCCTAAATCCATCGTTTTTTTGCACTCCACACCACCCTGGGTTAGACACTGGCTATATGCAAAGCACAGCGCACCTCTTTGAATGATGCCCCCCCATCATCAGGACAGCACATCTCTCTGAATGACGCCCCCATCATCAGCACAGCACATCTCTCTGAATGGTGCCCCCCATCATCAGCACAGCACACCTCTCTGAATGATGCCCCCCTTCACCAGGACAGCACATCTCTCTGAATGAAGCCCCCTTCAACAGCACAGCGCACCTCTTTGAATGATGCCCCCCCATCATCAGGACAGCACATCTCTCTGAATGACGCCCCCATCATCAGCACAGCACATCTCTCTGAATGGTGCCCCCCATCATCAGCACAGCACACCTCTCTGAATGATGCCCCCTTTCACCAGGACAGCACATCTCTCTGAATGATGCCCCCCTTCATCAGCACAGCACATCTCTCTGAATGACGCCCCTTCATCAGCACAGCACATCTCTCTGAATGAGGCACCCTTCCTCAGCACAGCACATCTCTCTGAATGATGCCCCCTTCACCAGCACAGCACACCTCTCTGAATGATGCCCCCATTCATCAGCACAGCACATCTCTCTGAATGACGCCCCCCATCATCAGCACAGCACATCTCTCTGAATGGTGCACCCCTTCATCAGCACAGCACATCTCTCTGAATGATGCCCCCCATCATCAGCACAGCACATCTCTCTGAATGACGCCCCCCACTTCATCAGCACAGCACATCTCTCTGAATGACGCCCCCCATCATCAGCACAGCACATCTCTCTGAATGATGCCCCCCTTCATCAGCACAGCACATCTCTCTAAATGACGCCCCCCCCCTTCATCAGCACAGCACATCTCTCTGAATGATGCCCCCCCTTCATCCGGGCAGCACATCTCTCTGAATGACGCCCCACTTCATCAGCACAGCACATCTCTCTGAATGACGCCCCCCTTCATCAGCACAGCACATCTCACTGAATGATGCACCCCCTTCATCAGCAGAGCACACGTCTCTGAATGATGCCCCCCCTTCATCAGCACAGCACATCTCTCTGAATGATGCACCCTTCCTCAGCACAGCACATCTCACTGAATGATGCACCCCCTTCATCAGCACAGCACATCTCTCTGAATGACGCCCCCTTCATCAGCACAGCACATCTCTCTGAATGACGCCCCCTTCATCAGGACAGCACATCTCTCTTAATGACGCCCCCTTCATCAGGACAGCACATCTCTCTGAATGATGCCCCCCTTCATCCGGGCAGCACATCTCTCTGAATGACGCCCCCCTTCATCAGCACAGCACATCTCACTGAATGATGCACCCCCTCCATCAGCAGAGCACATCTCTCTGAATGAGGCACCCTTCCTCAGCACAGCACATCTCACTGAATGATGCACCCCCTTCACCAGCACAGCACATCTCTCTGAATGAGGCACCCTTCCTCAGCACAGCACATCTCACTGAATGATGCCCCCCCTTCATCAGCACAGCACATCTCTCTGAATGAAGCCCCCCTTCATCAGCACAGCACATCTCTCTGAATGGTGCACCCCTTCATCAGCACAGCACATCTCTCTGAATGAAGCACACTTCATCAGCACATCTCTCTGAATGATGCCCCCTTCACCAGGACAGCACATCTCTCTGCATGATGCCCCCCTTCATCAGCACAGCACATCTCTCTGAATGACGCCCCCTTCATCAGCACAGCACATCTCTCTGAATGCTGCCCCCACCCCCTCTTCGTCAGCACAGCACATCTCACTGAATGAAGCACACTTCATCAGCACATCTCTCTGAATGATGCCCCCTTCACCAGGACAGCACATCTCTCTGCATGATGCCCCCCTTCATCAGCACAGCACATCTCTCTGAATGACGCCCCCTTCATCAGCACAGCACATCTCTCTGAATGATGCCCCCTTCTTTAGCACAGCACATCTCTCTGAATGATGCCCCCTTCATCAGCACATCTATCTGAATGATGCACCCCACCTTCATCAGCACAGCACATCTCACTGAATGATGCCCCCTCTTCACCAGGACAGCACATCTCTCTGAATGATGCCCCCCTTCATCAGCACAGCACATCAATCTGAATGATGCCCCCCTTCATCAGCACAGCACATCAATCTGAATGATGCCCCCCACCCCACCTTCATAAGCACAGCACATCTCTCTGGATGATGCCCCCTTCTTTAGCAGAGCACATCTCTCTGAATGCTGCCCCCCCCCCTTCATCAGCACAGCACATCTCTCTGGATGATGCCCCCTTCTTTAGCACAGCACATCTCTCTGAATGATGCCCCCTTCATCAGCACAGCACATCTCTCTGAATGATGCCCCCTTCATCAGCACAGCACAGCACATTTCTCTGAATGATGCACCCCTCCTTCATCAGCACAGCATATCTCTCTGAATGATGCCCCCTTCACCAAGACAGCACATCTCTCTGAATGATGCCCCCTTCACCAGGACAGCACATCTCTCTGAATGATGCCCCCCTTCATCAGCACAGCACATCTCTCTGAATGACGCCCCTTCATCAGCACAGCACATCTCTCTGAATGAGGCACCCTTCCTCAGCACAGCACATCTCTCTGAATGATGCCCCCTTCTCCAGGACAGCACATCTCTCTGAATGATGCCCCCCTTCATCAGCACAGCACATCTCTCTGAATGATGCCCCTTCATCAGCACAGCACATCTCTCTGAATGAGGCACCCTTCCTCAGCACAGCACATCTCTCTGAATGATGCCCCCTTCACCAGGACAGCACATCTCTTTGAATGATGCCCCCCTTCATCAGCACAGCACATCTCTCTGAATGACGCACCTCATCAGCACAGCACATCTCTCTGAATGAGGCACCCTTCCTCAGCACAGCACATCTCTCTGAATGATGCCCCCTTCACCAGGACAGCACATCTCTCTGAATGATGCCCCCGCCCTCAGGACAGCATGTTGGACTGAAAATGCATTTGGTTGACTCCTTCTAGCATTGTACAATTTAAGTTTGCATTTGCGGCACCATTTTGTATTGGCCGCCATTTTGGGTAATGATCGAAACTAACGTCTGTCTCATCTCGTGTCTGCCTCATCGAAAAGCAGCTGCCAATGTGCCTCTCTCTATGTATATTTCTTGAAGGTTGAGTTTGCTGTGCTAATGAATAAACTGCCTATATCACTGCATACCTTTCTGTCTAGATAGGGCTGCTCCCACAGCTCAGACTGGTGTGGGCAGACAGAGTAACCTTGAATGCAAGATAATATGTGCCCGGTCCCAGGATCGTACCTCATCCTTCTGTATCTCCTTTGTTCACCAGCTCCCAGGCTGGGAAATTCCTGTCTGGGCGTGTCTTCAGGGATATTGGAAATGTACTTTATGCTTTACCATGTTGTCTAAAGTCAGTCCCTCTGAGGAGGCTCGTCAGACCGGACTCCACTTGAGTGTATACTAATAAATAACTTTGGTTTGTGTTCTCTACTGTCTGACCGACTGATTTGTATGGAAGGCTGAGAGGTGGTCGCAAGTGACCCGGGTGGCCCTAATCAGGTCATTTCCTTCACAGCACATCTCTCTGAATGATGCCCCCCATCATCAGCACATCTCTCTGAATGATGCCCCTTCATCAGGACAAAACAATTCTCTGAATGATGCATCCCCTTCCAGGACCCTCCTTCAATAGGACAATAAATCCTCCAAATTGACGCATTCCTTTCATGCCCACCTCTTCATGAGGATATCATATCTCTAGGAATGATGCATCCTTATCAGGTACCCCCTTCATGGGGACAACCCGGCTCTCAGAATGTTGAACCCCTTTTAGGCCCTTCCTTCTTCAGGACATCTCTTCTGTCCAAATTAGACATCCCTTTGAGATCCCCCTTTTATTAGGACATCAAAGATCCCAGGATGATGCACCTCTTTTAGGCTCCTCCTTCTTGAGGACATCCCAGCTCTCCAAATAAGACAACCCTATTGCGGTCCTACTTTCATGAGGACATCACACCTCTCAGAATGATGAACCCCTTTCAGGTTTCAGCAGCAAGCGGACTTAATATTACTGAGCACAGACAACAAATGTTCCAGCAGCCCTCGGTACATTGACTCCATGCATGCTTGTGACGGAACCACTCCATCACGAGCCGGCTGTTCTCATGACGGAGTGGTTCCGTCATGCCGCGGTCGCCCTGCCCACGCGGCACTGATTCCCCGCCTGTGCGGGCGAATTAGTGAGCGGGTGGAGCCGTGACGGAACCACTCCGTCATAAGCACAGCGCGCCCATGGCTCGTGACGGAGTGGTTCTGTCACAAGCACGGCGGTGCCGCGCGACCCTCCTCCCCCCCCCCCACCCTCCCCTCCAGCACCGTGGGGGAATTACCCCCACGGCCAAGGGGTTAAGATGCATTACATTGTTCACATGAAGGACACGTTTCAGCTCTTAACTGAGAATACAACTGGGTCACTACGAGCACATGAGCACTTTACCATTCACGTGTGGGCAGAAAACACAACAGATCGTTATTATGACCAATGAAGCCGTCACCGGTCACAGGAGAGAGGTATTAAACCTCACACCTGTGGGAGATGCGCGGGAGGAGACACAAAAATAACCCCGGTAGGTGTACCCTCAAGCCTTGAGCTGTAGCACGTAGCACTGTTGGGCAGAGGAGACAACTACTCTTACCCTCACCCACAGGAAGACACCCTACTTCTCATATGAGGCGACCACAGTATCCCTCAGCAAACCCTTCAGCCCTGCCTGAAGGCCATTACATCCCTAGCTCTGCTCCAGCCATTTATTTATTTTATTATTTATTATACATTTATAAAGTTTATAAAGTGCTCTCCGGGGTAGCCCGGTGCTGGCCAAATAACAGAGAAAAGAGAGGGACAGAAGGATCGAAGGCACTAAAAGAAAAACAGAGGGGATCGCCTAAGAAAAAATTGGGAACCAAGACTCCGCCGATTACTTGGGTAAGAGGCAGGTCTTGAACACCCTCCTAAATTGTAACAAGTTGGTCATAGATCTCAATGAAAGAGGAAGCGAGTACCAATGCTTGGCTCAGCTGACCATAAAGGTCCGGCCACCTTGCCTGGATTTCCTAAACTTGGTTGTGCATAGCAGATGGGCTGATGCAGAACAGAGAGTTCTGTGAGGAACATATCTTTTAAGCCCCCTTTGAAAAGGGCTGAATCAGCCCCATGAAAGCTTTGAATGCAATGCAGAGAGATTTAAACCAGATTCTTTGCTTGAGCGGTGGCCAATGTAGGTCCTTTAGAGCCAGTGTGCTACACGCTTGCCGAGCTCGGGTGAGCGATAGTTTAGCTGCTGTGTCCTGAACCCTTGACAGGCGATGCAATAGGTACTCTGATGCATCCAACAGAAGGGCGTTACAATAGTCCAGGCGACTAAGAACGACACTACAGACTCTACAGGAGTGCGGAAGCACTGGCAGGTACAACCGAAACTTTTTGGGCCGCGCAGCAGAGCCGCTCAGTCTTAACCACCATTAGATTTGAAGGAGTACACGCAGAGCCACTCTGTGATATCATTCAGACAGTCATGGAAAACGGTGAGTTGCTGATCGCTTGTCAAAGAAAGAATAAGTCGTGTATCGACCTCATAGTTGACCCACGTCACCTGTTACAACTTAATGAGTCTAATCAGGGGAGCCATTTATTTATTTATTTATTTATATGAGTTTTATATAGCGCTGGCTAGACCCGGAGGTATCAGAGCGCTTTACATACGGTTCCACAAAATTACATCAATTACAAGTTACAATAGAACATTGCAAGAGCTTAGAAGGGTAAGGGGGTGGGGTAAGGTGTAGGAGGGAGAAAGGATGGATGGAGAGATGAAGGAGAGTCTGTCCAAAGTCCGGCTGGGTAGGTGACGGCCAAGGGGGAAATCCACAGCCCATCTCTTCTATAGCTATCAGGTAGCTCTTATGGGCATGAGTTAAGCGGCTAGGTCTCAATGAGAAAACAATTTGAGAGCAAAGAGGAGGGATAAATGTAGCATAAAGGAGAAAGTGGGTGGAGTAAAGGGGTATGAGGGAGAGTATGACATAGATATTAAACAAAATTGGGCTGATGGAGGAGGCCCGGGCACTCCATATTTGATAGCTAGGACCGGACAGTGAAACGGAGGGAGAGCGACCGCTTGACATCTGTCTATAAGATATGAACTGAACCGTCCACTCATCCCAATGGACTCCAGCCGAGCTGAAAGTGTAGTATGACCGACATACCTTATCCAATGCGGCCGAGAGGTCAAGCAGAATCAGCACCGCTGATTGTCCCTCATCGACTCGCCTCCTTCGCTCATCCACCGCTGTGGTCAGGGCTGATTCCCTCCTGTGCCCGGGCCCAAACCCAAATTGCTATTCCTCCTGGCAGTCTTTGTTTTTAGGGCTCGGGCCTACGTCACACGAAGTGGGGCGGGGCTTCCGAGCTCTAATGTTATAAAAAAAAAAAAGTTCAGAAAGGGCTGTGGGCTGCCGCATTCCAGTTTTTGCGTGTGGTATTCTGCCATGTGAATGGTAATTGGTCCAGGCAAGGCTGTGTTTAAGTAAGGCAGCACGCCATAGGGCTTTGGAATGTTTGCAATGTCCACTTCCTGCATAAAGTGTTCGGACACGCAGAAGAATACATAAATCCTCAATTACCAGCTGTCGGAGGTGCCGGTAATTGAAGGCAGATGGTGCTGGGAGCGTGTGCACTGCTGTGTTTTTTTCCCCTTGAGCTCTGTGTGCGCGCCGGCAAACCCGCGCCTGCTCTTTGACTGAGGTAGGCTAAACAAGCATTGGCAAAGCAAATAGGACTCTCCTATACAAAATCTATTGGTTTTGTGGCGGTGCAGAGTGGCGGTGCAGAGTGCAGAGTGGTGGTGCAGAGTGGCGGTGCAGAGTGCAGAGTGGCGGTGCAGAGTGGCGGTGCAGAGTGGCAGTACGGTGGTGCAGAGTGGCGGTGCAGAGTGGCGGTGCAGAGTGGCGGTGCAGAGTGGCGGTGCAGAGTGGCGGTGCAGAGTGGCAGTGCAGAGTGGCAGTGCAGAGTGGCGGTGCAGAGTGGCAGTGCAGAGTGCAGAGTGGCGGTGCAGAGTGCAGAGTGGCGGTGCAGAGTGCAGAGTGGCGGTGCAGAGTGGCGGTGCAGAGTGCAGAGTGGCGGTGCAGAGTGGCGGTGCAGAGTGGCGGTGCGGTGGTGCAGAGTGGCAGTGCAGAGTGGCAGTGCGGTGGTGCATAGTGGCGGTGCAGAGTAGCGGTGCAGAGTGGCGGTGCAGAGTGGCGGTGCAGAGTGCAGAGTGTCGGTGCAGAGTGGCGGTGCAGAGTGTCGGTGCAGAGTGGCGGTGCAGAGTGCAGAGTGGCGGTGCAGAGTGCAGAGTGGCGGTGCAGAGTGGCGGTGCAGAGTGGCGGTGCAGAGTGGCGGTGCGGTGGTGCAGAGTGGCAGTGCAGAGTGGCAGTGCAGAGTGGCAGTGCGGTGGTGCAGAGTGGCAGTGCAGAGTGGCAGTGCAGAGTGGCAGTGCGGTGGTGCAGAGTGGCGGTGCAGAGTGGCGGTGCAGAGTGGCGGTGCAGAGTGGCGGTGCAGAGTGGCGGTGCAGAGTGCAGAGTGGTGGTGCAGAGTGGTGGTGCAGAGTGGCGGTGTGGTGGTGCAGAGTGGCGGTGCAGAGTGCAGAGTGGCGGTGCAGAGTGGCGGTGCAGAGTGGCGGTGCAGAGTGGCGGTGCAGAGTGGCGGTGCAGAGTGGCGGTGCAGAGTGGCAGTGCGGTGGTGCAGAGTGGCAGTGCAGAGTGGCAGTGCAGAGTGGCAGTGCGGTGGTGCAGAGTGGCGGTGCAGAGTGGCGGTGCAGAGTGCAGAGTGGTGGTGCAGAGTGCAGAGTGGCGGTGCAGAGTGGCGGTGTGGTGGTGCAGAGTGGCGGTGCAGAGTGCAGAGTGGCGGTGCAGAGTGGCGGTGCAGAGTGGCGGTGCAGAGTGGCGGTGCAGAGTGGCGGTGCAGAGTGGCAGTGCAGAGTGGCGGTGCAGAGTGGCGGTGCAGAGTGCAGAGTGGCGGTGCAGAGTGGCGGTGCAGAGTGGCGGTGCAGAGTGGCGGTGCAGAGTGGCGGTGCAGAGTGGCGGTGCAGAGTGCAGAGTGGCGGTGCAGAGTGGCGGTGCAGAGTGCAGAGTGGCGGTGCAGAGTGGCGGTGCAGAGTGCAGAGTGGCGGTGCAGAGTGGCGGTGCAGTGCAGAGTGGCGGTGCAGTGGTGCAGAGTGGCGGTGCAGAGTGGCGGTGCAGAGTGGCGGTGCAGAGTGCAGAGTGGCGGTGCATAGTGGCGGTGCAGAGTGCAGAGTGGCGGTGCAGTGGTGCAGAGTGGCGGTGCAGAGTGGCGGTGCAAAGTGGCGGTGCAGAGTGGCGGTGCAGAGTGCAGAGTGGCGGTGCAGAGTGGCGGTGCAGAGTGCAGAGTGGCGGGGCATAGTGGCGGTGCAGAGTGCATAGTGACGGTGCATAGTGGCGGTGCATAGTGGCGGTGCAGAGTGGCGGTGCAGAGTGCAGAGTGGCGGTGCAGAGTGCAGAGTGGCGGTGCAGAGTGGCGGTGCAGAGTGGCGGTGCAGAGTGGCGGTGCAGAGTGGCGGTGCAGAGTGGCGGTGCAGAGGTGCAGAGGTGCAGAGTGGCGGTGCAGAGTGGCGGTGCAGAGTGGCGGTGCAGAGTGGCGGTGCAGAGTGCAGAGGGCTGAGTGGCGGTGCAGAGTGCAGAGTGGCGGTGCAGAGTGGCAGCGCAGAGTGCAGAGTGGCGGTGCAGAGTGGCAGCGCAGAGTGCAGAGTGGCGGTGCAGAGTGGCAGCGCAGAGTGGCGGTGCAGAGTGGCGGTGCAGAGTGGCAGCGAAGAGTACAGAGTGGCGGTGCAGAGTGGCAGCGCAGAGTGCAGAGTGGCGGTGCAGAGTGGCGGTGCAGAGTGGCGGTGCAGAGTGGCGGTGCAGAGTGGCGGTGCAGAGTGGCGGTACGGTGGTGCAGAGTGGCGGTGCAGAGTGGCGGTGCAGAGTGGCAGTGCAGAGTGGCAGTGCAGAGTGCAGAGTGGCGGTGCAGAGTGGCAGTGCAGAGTGGCGGTGCAGAGTGCAGAGTGCAGAGTGGCGGTGCAGAGTGCAGAGTGGCGGTGCAGAGTGGCGGTGCAGAGTGGCGGTGCGGTGGTGCAGAGTGGCAGTGCGGCGGTGCAGTGCGGCGGTGCAGTGCGGCGGTGCAGAGTGGCGGTGCAGAGTGGCGGTGCAGAGTGGCGGTGCAGAGTGGCGGTGCAGAGTGCAGAGTGGCGGTGCAGAGTGGCGGTGCAGAGTGGCGGTGCAGAGTGGCGGTGCGGTGGTGCAGAGTGGCAGTGCAGAGTGGCAGTGCGGTGGTGCAGAGTGGCGGTGCAGAGTGGCGGTGCAGAGTGGCGGTGCAGAGTGGCGGTGCGGCGGTGCAGAGTGGCGGTGCAGAGTGGCGGTGCAGAGTGGCGGTGCAGAGTGCAGAGTGGCGGTGTAGAGTGGCGGTGCAGAGTGCAGAGTGGCGGTGCAGTGCAGAGTGGCGGTGCAGTGGTGCAGAGTGGCGGTGCAGAGTGGCGGTGCAGAGTGGCGGTGCAGAGTGCAGAGTGGCGGTGCAGAGTGGCGGTGCAGAGTGCAGAGTGGCGGTGCAGTGGTGCAGAGTGGCGGTGCAGAGTGGCGGTGCAGAGTGCAAAGTGGCGGTGCAGAGTGGCGGTGCAGAGTGCAGAGTGGCGGTGCAGAGTGGCGGTGCAGAGTGCAGAGTGGCGGGGCATAGTGGCGGTGCAGAGTGCATAGTGGCGGTGCATAGTGGCGGTGCAGAGTGGCGGTGCAGAGTGGCGGTGCAGAGTGGCGGTGCGGAGGTGCAGTGCGGTGGTGCAGTGCGGTGGTGCAGTGCGGTGGTGCAGAGTGCAGAGTGCGGTGCAGAGTGGCGGTGCAGGGTGCAGAGTGGCGGTGCAGAGTGGCAGTGCGGTGGTGCAGAGTGGTGGTGCAGAGTGGCGGTGCAGAGTGGCGGTGCAGAGTGGCGGTGCAGAGTGGCGGTGCAGAGTGGCGGTGCAGAGTGGCGATGCAGAGTGGCGGTGCAGAGTGGCGGTGCGGTGGTGCAGTGCGGTGGTGCAGTGCGGCGGTGCAGTGCGGTGGTGCAGTGCGGCGGTGCAGAGTGGCGGTGCAGAGTGGCGTGCCGAGTGGCGGTGCAGAGTGGCGGTGCAGAGTGGCGGTGCAGAGTGGCGGTGCAGAGTGGCGGTGCGGTGGTGCAGAGTGGCGGTGCAGAGTGGCGGTGCAGAGTGGCGGTGCAGAGTGGCGGTGCAGAGTGGCGGTGCAGAGTGGCGGTGCAGAGGTGCAGAGTGGCGGTGCAGAGTGGCGGTGCAGAGTGGCGGTGCGGTGGTGCAGAGTGGCGGTGCAGAGTGGCGGTGCGGTGGTGCAGAGTGGCGGTGCGGTGGTGCAGAGTGGCGGTGCAGAGTGGCGGTGCAGAGTGGCGGTGCAGAGTGGCGGTGCAGAGTGGCGGTGCAGAGTGGCGGTGCAGAGTGCAGAGTGGTGGTGCAGAGGTGCAGAGTGGCGGTGCAGAGTGGCGGTGCAGAGTGCAGAGTGGTGGTGCAGAGTGCAGAGTGGCGGTGCAGAGTGGCGGTGCAGAGTGGCGGGTGCAGAGTGGCGGTGCAGAGTGGCAGTGCAGTGGTGCAGAGTGGCGGTGCAGAGTGGCAGGTGCAGAGTGGCGGTGCAGAGTGGCAGTGCAGTGGTGCAGAGTGGCGGTGCAGAGTGGCGGTGCAGAGTGGCGGTGCAGAGTGGCGGTGCAGAGTGGCGGTGCAGAGTGCATAGTGGCGGTGCAGAGTGGCGGTGCAGAGTGGCGGTGCAGAGTGGGTGCAGAGTGGCGGTGCAGAGTGGCGGTGCAGAGTGGCGGTGCAGAGTGGCGGTGCAGAGTGCAGAGTGGCGGTGCAGAGTGGCGGTGCAGAGTGGCGGTGCAGAGTGGCGGTGCAGAGTGGCGGTGCAGAGTGGCGGTGCAGAGTGCAGAGTGGCAGTGCAGAGTGGCGGTGCAGAGTGGCGGTGCAGAGTGGCGGTGCAGAGTGGCGGTGCAGAGTGCAGAGTGGCGGTGCAGAGTGCAGAGTGGCGGTGCAGAGTGCAGAGTGGTGGTGCAGAGTGGCGGTGCAGAGTGGCGGTGCGGTGGTGCAGAGTGGCGGTGCAGAGTGGCGGTGCGGTGGTGCAGAGTGGCGGTGCAGAGTGCAGAGTGGCGGTGCAGAGTGGCGGTGCAGAGTGGCGGTGCAGAGTGGCGGTGCAGAGTGCAGAGTGGTGGTGCAGAGTGGCGGTGCAGAGTGCAGAGTGGCGGTGCAGAGTGGCGGTGCAGAGTGGCGGTGCAGAGTGGCGGTGCAGAGTGGCGGTGCAGAGTGGCGGTGCAGAGTGGCGGTGCAGAGTGGCGGTGCAGAGTGGCGGTGCAGAGTGGCGGTGCAGAGTGGCGGTGCAGAGTGGCGGTGCAGAGTGGCGGTGCAGAGTGGCGGTGCAGAGTGGCGGTGCGGTGGTGCAGAGTGGCGGTGCAGAGTGGCGGTGCAGAGTGGCGGTTCAGAGTGCAGAGTGGTGGTGCAGAGTGGCGGTGCAGAGTGGCGGTGCAGAGTGGCGGTGCAGAGTGGCGGTGCAGTGGTGCAGAGTGGCGGTGCAGAGTGCAGAGTGGCGGTGCAGAGTGCAGAGTGGCGGTGCAGAGTGGCGGTGCAGAGTGCAGAGTGGCGGTGCAGAGTGCAGAGTGGCGGTGCAGAGTGGCGGTGCAGAGTGGCGGTGCAGAGTGGCGGTGCAGAGTGGCGGTGCAGAGTGGCGGTGCAGAGGTGCAGAGTGGCGGTGCAGAGTGGCGGTGCAGAGTGGCGGTGCAGAGTGCAGAGGGCAGAGTGGCGGTGCAGAGTGCAGAGTGCAGAGTGGCGGTGCAGAGTGGCAGCGCAGAGTGCAGAGTGGCGGTGCAGAGTGGCAGCGCAGAGTGCAGAGTGGCGGTGCAGAGTGTCAGCGCAGAGTGGCGGTGCAGAGTGGCGGTGCAGAGTGGCAGCGAAGAGTACAGAGTGGCGGTGCAGAGTGGCAGCGCAGAGTGCAGAGTGGCGGTGCAGAGTGGCGGTGCAGAGTGCAGAGTGGCGGTGCAGAGTGGCGGTGCAGAGTGGCGGTGCAGAGTGGCGGTGCAGAGTGGCGGTGCAGAGTGGCGGTGCAGAGTGGCAGTACGGTGGTGCAGAGTGGCGGTGCAGAGTGGCGGTGCAGAGTGGCGGTGCAGAGTGGCGGTGCAGAGTGGCGGTGCAGAGTGGCAGTGCAGAGTGGCAGTGCAGAGTGCAGAGTGGCGGTGCAGAGTGGCAGTGCAGAGTGGCGGTGCAGAGTGCAGAGTGGCGGTGCAGAGTGCAGAGTGCAGAGTGGCGGTGCAGAGTGGCGGTGCAGAGTGGCGGTGCGGTGGTGCAGAGTGGCAGTGCAGAGTGGCAGTGCGGCGGTGCAGTGCGGCGGTGCAGAGTGGCGGTGCAGAGTGGCGGTGCAGAGTGGTGGTGCAGAGTGGCGGTGCAGAGTGCAGAGTGGCGGTGCAGAGTGGCGGTGCAGAGTGGCGGTGCAGAGTGGCGGTGCGGTGGTGCAGAGTGGCAGTGCAGAGTGGCAGTGCGGTGGTGCAGAGTGGCGGTGCAGAGTGGCGGTGCAGAGTGGCGGTGCAGAGTGGCGGTGCAGAGTGGCGGTGCAGAGTGGCGGTGCAGAGTGGCGGTGCAGAGTGGCGGTGCAGAGTGGCGGTGCAGAGTGCAGAGTGGCGGTGCAGAGTGGCGGTGCAGAGTGCAGAGTGGCGGTGCAGAGTGGCGGTGCAGAGTGCAGAGTGGCGGTGCAGAGTGGCGGTGCAGAGTGGCGGTGCAGAGTGCAGAGTGGCGGTGCAGAGTGGCGGTGCAGAGTGGCGGTGCAGAGTGGCGGTGCAGAGTGCAGAGTGGCGGTGCAGAGTGGCGGTGCAGAGTGGCGGTGCAGAGTGGCGGTGCAGAGTGGCGGTGCAGAGTGGCGGTGCAGAGTGGCGGTGCAGAGTGGCGGTGCAGAGTGCAGAGTGGTGGTGCAGAGTGGTGGTGCAGAGTGGCGGTGCAGAGTGCAGAGTGGTGGTGCAGAGTGGCGGTGCAGAGTGCAGAGTGGCGGTGCAGAGTGCAGAGTGGCGGTGCAGAGTGGCGGTGCAGAGTGGCGGTGCAGTGCAGAGTGGTGGTGCAGTGGTGCAGAGTGGCGGTGCAGAGTGCAGAGTGCAGAGTGGCGGTGCATAGTGGCGGTGCAGAGTGCAGAGTGGCGGTGCATTGGTGCAGAGTGGCGGTGCAGAGTGGCGGTGCAGAGTGGCGGTGCAGAGTGCAGAGTGGCGGTGCAGAGTGGCGGTGCAGAGTGGCGGTGCAGAGTGGCGGTGCAGAGTGGCGGTGCAGAGTGGCAGTGCGGTGGTGCAGTGCGGTGGTGTAGTGCGGTGGTGCAGAGTGGCGGTGCAGAGTGGCGGTGCAGAGTGGCGGTGCAGAGTGGCGGTGCAGAGTGGCGGTGCAGAGTGGCGGTGCGGCGGTGCAGAGTGGCGGTGCAGAGTGGCGGTGCAGAGTGGCGGTGCAGAGTGCAGAGTGGCGGTGCATAGTGGCGGTGCAGAGTGCAGAGTGGCGGTGCATAGTGGCGGTGCAGAGTGGCGGTGCAGAGTGGCGGTGCAAAGTGGCGGTGCAGAGTGGCGGTGCAGAGTGGCAGTGCGGTGGTGCAGAGTGGCGGTGCAGAGTGGCGGTGCCGAGTGGCGGTGCCGAGTGGCGGTGCCGAGTGTCGGTGCAGAGTGGCAGTGCAGAGTGCAGAGTGGCGGCGCAGAGTGGCGGCGCAGAGTGGCGGCGCAGAGTGGCGGCGCAGAGTGGCGGCGCAGAGTGGCGGCGCAGAGTGGCGGCGCGGTGGTGCAGAGTGGCAGTGCAGAGTGGCGGTGCAGAGTGGCGGTGCAGAGTGGCAGTGCAGAGTGGCAGTGCAGAGTGGCGGTGCAGAGTGGCGGTGCAGAGTGCAGAGTGGTGGTGCAGAGGTGCAGAGTGGCAGTGCAGGTGCAGAGTGGCAGTGCAGTGGTGCAGAGTGGCGGTGCAGAGTGGCAGTGCAGTGGTGCAGAGTGGCGGTGCAGAGTGGCGGTGCAGAGTGGTGGTGCAGAGTGCAGAGTGGTGGTGCAGAGTGGCGGTGCAGAGTGGCGGTGCGGTGGTGCAGAGTGGCGGTGCAGAGTGGCGGTGCAGAGTGGCGGTGCAGAGTGGCGGTGCAGAGTGGCGGTGCAGAGTGGCGGTGCAGAGTGGCGGTGCAGAGTGCAGAGTGGCGGTGCAGAGTGCAGAGTGGCGGTGCAGAGTGGCGGTGCAGAGTGGCGGTGCAGAGTGGCGGTGCGGTGGTGCAGAGTGGCAGTGCAGAGTGGCAGAGTGGCGGTGCAGAGTGGCGGTGCAGAGTGGCGGTGCAGAGTGGCGGTGCAGAGTGGCGGTGCAGAGTGGCGGTGCAGAGTGGTGGTGCGGTGGTGCAGAGTGGCGGTGCAGAGTGGCGGTGCAGAGTGGCGGTGCAGAGTGGCGGTGCAGAGTGCAGAGTGGTGGTGCAGAGTGGCGGTGCAGAGTGCAGAGTGGCGGTGCAGAGTGGCGGTGCAGAGTGGCGGTGCAGAGTGGCGGTGCAGAGTGGCGGTGCAGTGGTGCAGAGTGGCGGTGCAGAGTGGCGGTGCAGAGTGCAGAGTGGCGGTGCAGAGTGGCGGTGCAGAGTGGCGGTGCAGAGGTGCAGAGTGGCGGTGCAGAGTGGCGGTGCAGAGGTGCAGAGTGGCGGTGCAGAGTGGCGGTGCAGAGGTGCAGAGTGGCGGTGCAGAGGTGCAGAGTGGCGGTGCAGAGGTGCAGAGTGGCGGTGCAGAGGTGCAGAGTGGCGGTGCAGAGGTGCAGAGTGGCGGTGCAGAGTGGCGGTGCAGAGTGGCGGTGCAGAGTGGCGGTGCAGAGTGCAGAGTGCAGAGTGGCGGTGCAGAGTGGCGGTGCAGAGTGGCGGTGCAGAGTGGCGGTGCAGAGTGCAGAGTGCAGAGTGCAGAGTGGCGGTGCAGAGTGGCAGCGCAGAGTGCAGAGTGGCAGCGCAGAGTGCAGAGTGGCGGTGCAGAGTGGCAGCGCAGAGTGCAGAGTGGCGGTGCAGAGTGGCGGTGCAGAGTGGCAGCGCAGAGTGCAGAGTGGCGGTGCAGAGTGCAGAGTGGCGGTGCAGAGTGGCGGTGCAGAGTGGCGGTGCAGAGTGGCGGTGCAGAGTGGCGGTGCAGAGTGCAGAGTGGCGGTGCAGAGTGGCAGTTCAGAGTGCAGAGTGGCGGTGCAGAGTGGCGGTGCAGAGTGGCGGTGCAGAGTGCAGAGTGGCAGTGCAGAGTGGCGGTGCAGAGTGGCGGTGCAGAGTGGCGGTGCAGAGTGGCGGTGCAGAGTGGCGGTGCAGAGTGGCGGTGCAGAGTGGCGGCGCAGAGTGGCGGTGCAGAGTGGCGGCGCAGAGTGGCGGTGCAGAGTGGCGGTGCAGAGTGGCGGTGCAGAGTGGCGGTGCAGAGTGGCGGTGCAGAGTGCAGAGTGGCGGTGCAGAGTGCAGAGTGGCGGTGCAGAGTGGCGGTGCAGAGTGCAGAGTGGCGGTGCAGAGTGCAGAGTGGCGGTGCAGAGTGGCGGTGCAGAGTGGCGGTGCAGAGTGGCGGTGCAGAGTGGCGGTGCAGAGTGGCGGTGCAGAGTGGCGGTGCAGAGTGGCGGTGCAGAGTGGCGGTTACAGAGTGGCGGTTACAGAGTGGCGGTGCAGAGTGGCGGTGCAGAGTGGCGGTGCAGAGTGGCGGTGCAGAGTGGCGGTGCAGAGTGGCGGTGCAGAGTGGCGGTGCAGAGTGGCGGTGCAGGGTGGCGGTGCAGAGTGGCGGTGCAGAGTGGCAGTGCAGAGTGGAAGAGCGGCGGTGCAGAGTGGCGGTGCAGAGTGGCGGTGCAGAGTGGCGGTGCAGAGTGCAGAGTGGCGGTGCAGAGTGGCGGTGCAGAGTGCAGAGTGGCGGTGCAGAGTGCAAAGTGGCGGTGCAGAGTGGCGGTGCAGAGTGCAGAGTGGCGGTGCAGAGTGCAGAGTGGCGGTGCAGAGTGGCGGTGCAGAGTGGCGGTGCAGAGTGGCGGTGCAGAGTGGCGGTGCAGAGTGGCGGTGCAGAGTGGCGGTGCAGAGTGGCAGTGCAGAGTGGCAGTGCAGAGTGGCGGTGCAGAGTGGCGGTGCAGAGTGGCGGTTACAGAGTGGCGGTTACAGAGTGGCGGTTACAGAGTGGCGGTGCAGAGTGGCGGTGCAGAGTGGCGGTGCAGAGTGGCGGTGCAGAGTGGCGGTGCAGAGTGGCGGTGCAGGGTGGCGGTGCAGAGTGGCGGTGCAGAGTGGCAGTGCAGAGTGGAAGAGCGGCGGTGCAGAGTGGCGGTGCAGAGTGGCGGTGCAGAGTGGCGGTGCGGTGGTGCAGAGTGGCAGTGCAGAGTGCAGAGTGGCGGTGCAGAGTGGCGGTGCAGAGTGGCGGTGCAGAGTGGCGGTGCAGAGTGGCGGTGCAGAGTGGCGGTGCAGAGTGGCGGTGCAGAGTGGCGGTGCAGAGTGGCGGTGCAGAGTGGCGGTGCAGAGTGGTGGTGCAGAGTGGCGGTGCATAAGAAGGACATCACAGGCAAGTGGTGCAATATTCGCACATTCACAAGGAGATCACTAGCAGTACAGTACACACCACATGAATACACTCCATAACACATAGCAACAATACATTGGCATTTACAATGCCATTAGCTCAAACTCAAATAAATCCGAGCCCGATTGCATTTCTAATGCTTGTTTAGACTTTGTGCTAGTGTCTTGCTGACATTGCATTCCAGGATTTTGACCGGGTTCTGTAGAAAAGAAATCTGTCTGTAATCAAGGGGTTCACTGCCTTTATGGTAGAATTTGGTGTTAAACAGAACAGCACAAATAAATAGATTTTAAGAGGTTAATGCGTCCTGTTTAGTGGAATGCATTTAATTTCTGGTTTGACAATTTAAACAATAATACAAAATAAGTTCATTCATATGCAACTAGAAAAAACAATCTGTATTTGGAAATCTGGAATGTAATTCTGTATGAGTGGTTTTCCCACCATCGCTTTGTGTAAATAGCAGGGGCTTTCCCATGAAGAAAATGAGAGCAGCCTCTGTCATTAGGTCACAAACAACGAGGCCGCACAGCTGTCTCGGGGAAATTCAGAAAGTTGACAGGCATACTCTCTGCCTGTAGCTTACCATTGGCTTTGTGGTTTGTAACTAGGCCTGGGCAGCACATCTTGCTCCGTTTGCGGAATTTGCATAATTTGGGTTATTTAGAGTACTGCGGAGAAGGCAAAATTGCCCAAAATTCTGCGTTTCGCGACTTTGTGAAATTTTTTGCTTATTCGCGTTTTCTAAATGCGTGTTCGCGAGATATTTCCCCACGAGCACGCAAACAGCAATTGCTAACAGGAAAAAAGCATCGCGAACAAGCAATTACGCGTGTTCGTGGAATTTCTGTGTGTTCGCGGATATTTTTTACAGTTTCGCGGAGATTTGCATAACGTGATTACGCAAATTCCGCCCACCCCTAATAGTAACTCATGTTTTTGGGCTTTCTATTGGACGGCTTTATGTGCTTTAGGCAGTCCAGCTCGAACTCATTCCTCCCCCTACACAAACCTTGTTTACTGTATACTTCCACGAACTCGCCTTCTGTAAACAGGCCTTTAAATCTTGTTCTTATCTTGTCTCATTTGCGGTACATTCCAAGACAGAGATCACGTGAGGCTGTGTCTTCCAGGGAGTCTGGTGTTTATTTTTACATTTCTGACTTCAATGTGAGATGAATAATGTGACGATCATGCTGGCTCGTGGGGGCTGCTGGGGGAAGGCTGTACAGATGTTATTCCTTTTCCTAGCACACAGCAAAATGTAATTGTCTGCAAACGGACTGTGCTGACCATCAAATAAATACAATGGGTGCAGACATTTCCACACATAACAGATTGTGTGCTGTATACTTTTATCAGTAAAACGGTATGTGAGTGCAAATGTAAGAGTCGTTTCAATCGAAGGTGTTGTTTGTAATGGCGGTACGCTACCACAGAGTGCATACTCCACTGCACCCCACTGTACTCAGCACCTCCCCACTCCACTCTACTCTGACAATGCACTCTACCTCACACTGCTCTACTATACACCACAGCAGTCTTCGCCCCTGCATTCTACACCACTATGCACCACACCACTCTGCCACCTTACTCTGCAACACTGCATTCTATGCCAAATGAACTCTACACCACTTTACTCATAACCGATGCACTGGACACCAATATACTCTGCAACAAATCACTCTATTCCACAACACTGTACACCACTATATTCTACTTTGCGTTACTGAACTCTACGCCACTGAACTCTACGCCACTGAGCTCTACGCCACTGAGCTCTACGCCACTGAGCTCTACGCCGCTGAGCTCTACTCCGCTGAGCTCTACTCCGCTGAGCTCTAATCCGCTGAGCTCTACTCCGCTGAGCTCTACTCCACTGAGCTCTACGCCGCTGTGCTCTACTCCACTGAGCTCTACTCCGCTGAGCTCTACTCCGCTGAGCTCTACTCCACTGAGCTCTACTCCACTGAGCTCAACGCCACTGAGCGCTATGCCACTGAGCGCTACGCCACTGAGCTTTACGCCACTGAGCTCTACGCCACTGAGCTCTACGCCACTGAGCTCTACGCCACTGAGCTCTACTCCACTGAGCTCTACTCCACTGAGCTCAACGCCACTGAGCGCTATGCCACTGAGCGCTACGCCACTGAGCTCTACGCCACTGAGCTCTACGCCACTGAGCTCTACGCCGCTGAGCTCTACTCCGCTGAGCTCTACTCCGCTGAGCTCTAATCCGCTGAGCTCTACTCCGCTGAGCTCTACTCCACTGAGCTCTACGCCGCTGTGCTCTACTCCACTGAGCTCTACTCCGCTGAGCTCTACTCCGCTGAGCTCTACTCCGCTGAGCTCTACTCCACTGAGCTCAACGCCACTGAGCGCTATGCCACTGAGCGCTACGCCACTGAGCTCTACGCCACTGAGCTTTACGCCAGTGTACTCTAAGCCACTGAACTCTACGTCACTGAACTCTACGTCTCTGAACTCTACTCCACTGAACTCTACGCCACTGAGCTCTACGCCACTGAGCTCTACGCCACTGAGCTCTACGCCACTGAGCTCTACGCCACTGAGCTCTACGCCACTGAGCTCTACCCCACTGAACTCTACCCCACTGAGCTCTACTACGCTGAGCTCTACTCCGCTGATCTCTACTCCACTGAGCTCTACTCCACTGAGCTCTACTCCACTGAGCTCTACTCCACTGAGCTCTACTCCACTGAGCTCTACGCCAGTGTACTCTAAGCCACTGAACTCTACGTCACTGAACTCTACGTCTCTGAACTCTACTCCACTGAACTCTACTCCACTGAGCTCTACGCCACTGAGCTCTACGCCACTGAGCTCTACGCCACTGAACTCTACGCCACTGAGCTCTACGCCACTGAGCTCTACTCCACTGAGCTCTACTCCACTGAACTCTACTTCACTGAGCTCTACTCCACTGAACTCTACTCCACTGAGCTCTACGCCACTGAACTCTACGCCACTGCGCTCTACGCCACTGCGCTCTACGCCACTGCGCTCTACGCCACTGCGCTCTACGCCACTGAGCTCTACGCCACTGAGCTCTACGCCTCTGAGCTCTACGCCTCTGAGCTCTACGCCACTGAGCTCTACGCCACTGAGCTCTACGCCACTGAGCTCTACTCCACTGAGCTCTACTCCACTGAGCTCTACTCCACTGAGCTCTACGCCACTGAGCTCTACGCCACTGAACTCTACTCCACTGAGCTCTTCTCCGCTGAGCTCTACTCCGCTGATCTCTACTCCACTGAGCTCTACTCCACTGAGCACTACGCCACTGAGCACTACGCCACCGAGCTTTACGCCAGTGTACTCTAAGCCACTGAACTCTACGTCACTGAACTCTACGTCTCTGAACTCTACGTCTCTGAACTCTACTCCACTGAACTCTACTCCACTGAACTCTACTCCACTGAACTCTACGCCACTGAGCTCTACGTCACTGAACTCTACGTCTCTGAACTCTACTCCACTGAACTCTACTCCACTGAACTCTACTCCACTGAGCTCTACGTGACTGAACTCTACGTCTCTGAACTCTACTCCACTGAACTCTACTCTACTGAACTCTACTCCACTGAGCTCTACGTCACTGAACTCTACGTCTCTGAGCTCTACTCCACTGAACTCTACTCCACTGAACTCTACGCCACTGAGCTCTACTCCACTGAGCTCTACGCCACTGAGCTCTACTCCACTGAGCTCTACTCCACTGAGCTCTACTCCACTGAGCTCTACTCCACTGAGCTCTACGCCACTGAGCTCTACGCTACTGAGCTCTACGCCACTGAGCTCTACGCTACTGAGCTCTACGCCACTGAGCTCTACTCCACTGAGCTCTACTCCACTGAGCTCTACACCACTGAACTCTACGCCACTGAACTCTACGCCACTGAACTCTACGCCACTGAGCTCTACGCCACTGAGCTCTACGCCACTGAGCTCTACGCCACTGAGCTCTACTCCACTGAGCTCTACGCCACTGAGCTCTACGCCACTGAGCTCTACTCCACTGAGCTCTACTCCACTGAACTCTACTCCACTGTGCTCTACTCCACTGAGCTCTACGCCACTGAGCTCTACGCCACTGAGCTCTACGCCACTGAGCTCTACGCCACTGAGCTCTACTCCACGGAGCTCTACTCCGCTGAGCTCTACTCCGCTGAGCTCTACTCCGCTGAGCTCTACTCCGCTGAGCTCTACTCCACTGAGCTCTACTCCGCTGTGCTCTACTCCGCTGTGCTCTACTCCGCTGTGCTCTACTCCGCTGAGCTCTACTCCGCTGAGCTCTACGCCACTGAGCTCTACGCCACTGAGCGCTACGCCACTGAGCTCTACGCCAGTGTACTCTAAGCCACTGAACTCTACGTCTCTGAACTCTACTCCACTGAGCTCTACTCCACTGAGCTCTACTCCACTGAGCTCTACGCCACTGAGCTCTACGCCACTGAGCTCTACGCCACTGAGCTCTACGCCACTGAGCTCTACGCCACTGAGCTCTACGCCTCTGAGCTCTACGCCACTGAGCTCTACTCCACTGAGCTCTACGCCACTGAGCTCTACTCCACTGAGCTCTACTCCACTGAGCTCTACTCCGCTGAGCTCTACTCCGCTGAGCTCTACTCCGCTGAGCTCTACTCCGCTGAGCTCTACTCCGCTGAGCTCTACTCCGCTGAGCTCTACTGCGCTGATCTCTACGCCACTGAGCTCTACGCCACTGAGCTCTTCTCCACTGAGCTCTACTCCACTGAGCTCTACTGAGCTCTACGCCACTGAGCTCTACGCCACTGAGCTCTACGCCACTGAGCTCTACTCCACTGAGCTCTACGCCACTGAGCTCTACGCCACTGGGCTCTACGCCACTGAGCTCTACGCCACTGAGCTCTACGCCACTGAGCTCTACGCCACTGAGCGCTATGCCACTGAGCGCTACGCCACTGAGCTTTACGCCAGTGTACTCTAAGCCACTGAACTCTACGTCACTGAACTCTACGTCTCTGAACTCTACTCCACTGAACTCTACCCCACTGAGCTCTACCCCACTGAGCTCTACGCCACTGAGCTCTACGCCACTGAGCTCTACGCCACTGAGCTCTACGCCACTGAGCTCTACGCCACTGAACTCTACTCCACTGAGCTCTACTCCACTGAGCTCTACTCCACTGAGCTCTACTCCACTGAGCTCTACGCCACTGAACTCTACGCCACTGAGCTCTACGCCACTGAGCTCTACGCCAGTGAGCTCTACGCCACTGAGCTCTACGCCACTGAGCTCTACTCCACTGAGCTCTACGCCACTGAGCTCTACGCCACTGAGCTCTACGCCACTGAGCTCTACGCCGCTGAGCTCTACGCCGCTGAGCTCTACTCCGCTGAGCTCTACTCCGCTGAGCTCTACTCCGCTGAGCTCTACTCCGCTGAGCTCTACTCCACTGAGCTCTACTCCACTGAGCACTACGCCACTGAGCACTATGCCACCAAGCTTTACGCCAGTGTACTCTAAGCCACTGAACTCTACGTCACTGAACTCTACGTCTCTGAACTCTACTCCACTGAACTCTACTCCACTGAACTCTACTCCACTGAACTCTACGCCACTGAGCTCTACGTCACTGAACTCTACGTCTCTGAACTCTACTCCACTGAACTCTACTCCACTGAGCTCTACGTCACTGAACTCTACGTCTCTGAACTCTACTCCACTGAACTCTACTCCACTGAACTCTACTCCACTGAGCTCTACGCCACTGAGCTATACGCCACTGAGCTCTACTCCACTGAGCTCTACTCCACTGAGCTCTACTCCACTGAGCTCTACTCCACTGAGCTCTACTCCACTGAACTCTACTCCACTGAACTCTACTCCACTGAGCTCTACGCCACTGAGCTCTACGCCGCTGAGCTCTACGCCGCTGAGCTCTACGCCGCTGAGCTCTACGCCGCTGAGCTCTACGCCGCTGAGCTCTACGCCGCTGAGCTCTACGCCGCTGAGCTCTACTCCACTGAGCTCTACTCCACTGAGCTCTACGCCACTGAGCTCTACGCCACTGAGCTCTACTCCACTGAGCTCTACTCCACTGAGCTCTACTCCACTGAACTCTACTCCACTGAGCTCTACGCCACTGAGCTCTACGCCACTGAGCTCTACGCCACTGAGCTCTACGCCACTGAGCTCTACGCCACTGAGCTCTACGCCACTGAGCTCTACGCCACTGAGCTCTACGCCACTGAACTCTACTCCACTGAGCTCTACTCCACTGAGCTCTACTCCACTGAACTCTACTCCACTGAACTCTACTCCACTGAACTCTACTCCACTGAACTCTACTCCACTGAACTCTACGCCACTGAGCTCTACGCCACTGAGCTCTACGCCACTGAGCTCTACGCCACTGAGCTCTACGCCACTGAGCTCTACTCCACTGAGCTCTACGCCACTGAGCTCTACTCCACTGAGCTCTATGCAACAGTACTCTACAACAATCCACTCTAAGTCACTCTAATCTACACTACTGCACTCTGACACTCTACTCTGTACCACTGCAATCTACACCACTTGACTTGACTCTGAAACAATCTACTCTGCCACTGCAGTGTGCACCACTCTATTGCACTCTGTGCCACCCCATGCCACTGCACTCTATACCACTTTACTCAAACCCAATACACTGTATGCCACTGCACTGTAGGCAAATCTACTCTGCAGCACTGCACTCTATTTGCACTCTACTCTGTACCACTGCACTCTACACCTTTGCACTCTCTCACTTTACTCTGAAGCTCTGTACTCCTTTGGACTCCAGAGCAATGTATTCAACGCCACTGTACTCTATGCCACAGCACTCTGCATCACTCTACACCACTCTTCTGCACTCTTCGCCAATTAACTCTACACCACTCTAATCTACTGTACACCACTGCACTCTGATAGTGCACTTTATTGTACGCCTCTCTACTATGCACCACTTCATTGTATGTCAGTACACTCTACCCCACTCTACCATGCACCACTGCACTCTACATCACTCCACACTAATCCACTCTGCAACACTGCACACTACTCCATACAACTCCACTCCACCCTGTACCACTCCTTCATTCTGAAACAATCTACTCTATGCTACACCATTCCATTCCGCTGTAATTTGTGGCACTTTACTCCATTCTGCACCTCTCCACTCTACGCCACTGCAATCAACGATGCGCCTCTCTCAACGCCACTCTACGCCACTGCACTGTACCCTGCACTGCTCTGCTCTGAAACAATATACTCTCCACCACTGCACTCTGCGCCTCTCCACTCTGCGCCACTGTGCTCTACACTACACCACTCTACTCTAAACCACTGCACTCTGCGCCAATTAACTCTATACCACTTTACTCAAAACCAATGCAGCCTATGCCACTGTACCTATGCCAACTTCTTTGCACCACTGCACTTTACAACACTGTACTCTATTAACTTATATTCTATGACACTGCACTCTACGTCCCTGCATGCTATGCCACTCTACACCATTGCACTCTACGTCATCACACTTTATGCCACTCAATTCTACTGTGCACCACTTTACTATACGTCAGTGGTCTCTTCAAGACTCTACTCTGCACCACTCTATTCCACTGAACTCTACGCCACTGAACTCTACACCACAGAGCTACTGAACTCTACGCCACAGAGCTACTGAACTCTACGCCACAGAGCTACTGAACTCTACGCCACAGAGCTACTGAACTCTACGCCACAGAGCTACTGAACTCTACGCCACAGAGCTACTGAACTCTATGCCACAGAGCCACTGAACTCTACGACACAGAGCTACTGAACTCTACGCCACAGAGCCACTGAACTCTACGCCACAGAGCCACTGAACTCTACGCCACAGAGCTACTGAACTCTACGCCACAGAGCTACTGAACTCTACGCCACAGAGCTACTGAACTCTACGCCACAGAGCTACTGAACTCTACGCCACAGAGCCACTGAACTCTACGCCACAGAGCCACTGAACTCTACGCCACAGAGCCACTGAACTCTACGCCACAGAGCTACTGAACTCTACGCCACAGAGCCACTGAACTCTACGCCACAGAGCTACTGAACTCTACGCCACAGAACTACTGAACTCTACGCCACAGAGCTACTGAACTCTACGCCACAGAGCTACTGAACTCTACGCCACAGAGCTACTGAACTCTACGCCACAGAGCTACTGAACTCTACGCCACAGAGCTACTGAACTCTACGCCACAGAGCTACTGAACTCTACGCCACAGAGCTACTGAACTCTACGCCACAGAGCTACTGAACTCTACGCCACAGAGCTACTGAACTCTACGCCACAGAGCTACTGAACTCTACGCCACAGAGCCACTGAACTCTACGCCACAGAGCCACTGAACTCTACGCCACAGAGCCACTGAACTCTACGCCACAGAGCTACTGAACTCTACGCCACAGAGCCACTGAACTCTACGCCACAGAGCCACTGAACTCTACGCCACAGAGCTACTGAACTCTACTCCACAGAGCCACTGAACTCTACGCCACAGAGCCACTGAACTCTACGCCACAGAGCCACTGAACTCTACGCCACAGAGCCACTGAACTCTACGCCACAGAGCCACTGAACTCTACGCCACAGAGCCACTGAACTCTACGCCACAGAGCCACTGAACTCTACGCCACAGAGCCACTGAACTCTACGCCACAGAGCTACTGAACTCTACGCCACAGAGCTACTGAACTCTACGCCACAGAGCTACTGAACTCTACGCCACAGAGCTACTGAACTCTACGCCACAGAGCTACTGAACTCTACGCCACAGAGCTACTGAACTCTACGCCACAGAGCTACTGAACTCTACGCCACAGAGCTACTGAACTCTACGACACTAAACTCTCTGACCCTGCACTCTGACAGTCTACTCTGCATGACCGCACTCTATGCCACTGTAATGTATGCCACTTAACTCTACTCCACACCACTCAGCTCTGTCACTCTAATGCACTCTATGCCACTTCACTCCAGAACTGCACTCTATGCCACCACATACCCTACATCAATGCACTCTAACCTGCACCAGTCAACTGTATACCACTTGACTCTACACCACTCTACTTCACTTTGTGCCACTCTACGCCATGGCATCTGTAATCTACAAGGCACTGCTCTATTTGATGCAACTCCACACTATGCTACTCTGTCATTGCACACTACCCAAATGCACTCTACACCACTTAGCACAAAATCGTTGCACTCTACGTCTGCTCTGCACCACTGTACTTTACAGCACTTCATGCTGGGCCACTCTACTACACTCCACTCTGATACTCCACTCTATAATGCTCCACTCCATTAAACTCTCTTCCAGTGACACTCTACTCCCCTCTATGCCCCTCCACTCTACAGCACTCTACTCCACTATATGCCCCTCCACTCTACAGCACTCTACTCCACCCTCCACTCTACAGCACTCTACTCCACTCTATGCCCCTCCACTCTACAGCACTCTACTCCACTCTATGCCCCTCCACTCTACAGCACTCTACTCCACTCTATGCCCCTCCACTCTACAGCACTCTACTCCACTCTATGCCCCTCCACTCTACAGCACTCTACTCCACTATATGCCCCTCCACTCTACAGCACTCTACTCCACTATATGCCCCTCCACTCTACAGCACTCCACTCCACTATATGCCCCTCCACTCTACAGCACTCTACTCCACTATATGCCCCTCCACTCTACAGCACTCTACTCCACTCTATGCCCCTCCACTCTACAGCACTCTACTCCACTCTATGCCCCTCCACTCTACAGCACTCTACTCCACTCTATGCCCCTCCACTCTACAGCACTCTACTCCACTCTATGCCCCTCCACTCTACAGCACTCTACTCCACTCTATGCCCCTCCACTCTACTGCACTCTACTCCACTCTATGCCCCTCCACTCTACAGCACTCTACTCCACTCTATGCCCCTCCACTCTACAGCACTCTACTCCACTATATGCCCCTCCACTCTACAGCACTCTACTCCACTCTATGCCCCTCCACTCTACAGCACTCTACTCCACTCTATGCCCCTCCACTCTACAGCACTCTACTCCACTCTATGCCCCTCCACTCTACAGCACTCTACTCCACTATATGCCCCTCCACTCTACAGCACTCCACTCCACTATATGCCCCTCCACTCTACAGCACTCTACTCCACTATATGCCCCTCCACTCTACAGCACTCTACTCCACTCTATGCCCCTCCACTCTACAGCACTCTACTCCACGACATTCTATGACACTATTCCATTATGCGACGCTCTGCTTAAATCCCTCTATGCCACTTTACTTCACTCTGTTCTATGAAACACTCCTCCACTCCACTCTGAGACTCTACTCTGCTGTATGCCATTCGTCAACACTTTACTCCAGTCTACACAACACCCCCATATGCTACTTCCCTCTACACCACTCCACAGCACTCTATGCCACTTCACTCTGACACTGTGCTCCACTCTACGCCACTCAACTCTACGACACTCTACTCCCTCCATAACTCTGTATGCTATTCCTTGACACTCCACGTCACTCCTCTCAAGTCTGCTGTAAGCCAATCCACACCCGTCCATAACACTCCACTCTACAACACTCAACTCCACTCTTCTTTACCCTACGAGCTTTTACCCGTGCCAAACAGCAGCCACTCTGGTAAAACATACTGGCACATCTAATAGCTCTTGAATAGACGAGACCTATTGGCTTTGCCAATGCTTCTTTCTGTTCTGACGTTACTTAGAAAAGTAAAGCTCAGGACAGATGATTTGGTGCGTTTGTGTTCTGTTTACCCCGAGCCCTGACTGTTTGTGAGTATGAATGAGACTCCTGTGATTGGGTGTAGGAATGATTCTATGGAAGTGACGTGGCACACGTGTAGGTATGGGGTGTGCATTACATGTTTTGTGAAACCCCATACAACTGTCCTTCGTGGATGGGGGATCCCCATAGGCTGCTGGTCCCAGCTTGTGATGCCCTAGTATCGCTGTATTATGGGATTGGAAGGTATTGATCAGAGCACGCTGGCGGCAGATAGTGACAGCGCCAGGTGTCTTTGCTGATGTTGGGGGCGGGGCCCACTGGCCCTCTGCTTCTCTCACGACATAACATCTGCCCCTTTGCTACTGAACCCCCGGAGATCCTTTGGACCCCGAATACTGTTGCATGTTGATACCTATCTGCAAACCCTACAGTTTCACCAAAATGTCACTTCATTGCTTTTGTATCCAAACAAGCAGTTTTTCTTTTACAACAGAAACGGTGGTATTTTTGTAAATAAAGGAAAGCTATTTTGGTCAGAAACTATGGAAATACCAGTCCAGGTCGAGCTGAATTATTTATAGCGCCTCGCTTCCTGACTAGGTAAAAAACTGCTATAGAATCATGTCCTTCCAGTCTGGCCAGCTAGCAATTAATTATAAGAAACCTAAACTCTGTGCTTACTAAATTGTTTTATTTCAATATTTATATATTGTGTTGCATTGTTTATTTAGCTGCTTATTTATTTATTTATTTGTTGACCCCCTAAAATTAGGTTTACATTTCATTTTAAAATGCACATCTCTGTTTACCTCTCTGAAACGCCACGCGCGTTGTGGGCGGTGTGTACATTGCCACAATATGCATGACCTTTAATCATACATGTGATTTGCTAAGACTGTTATACACAACCAATATATATATATATATTTTTTACTTTACACTCGTTAAACGGAGACCTAATCATGAACAAGACATACTCTGTTTCCGCCGTAAAATATTTGTTGGCGTACCCGTGAGAATGGATGTGTTTTCCAGGTCTTCTAAGAAGGGTCTGGATTAGTGGAGCTCTAATACTTTCCTTTTAACTCTGTGGTGTTCTGTGGGGAGACTGCTCCAGGAGGCTACACTTGGGCCCTTCCTTGGTAACCATGATGGCTGCCCAGTCCATCCATTGAGGCTGAATGTGATCTCTGGCGGTGCCTGCGTCTTACTCTAAACCTCTTCCTTGCAGGCGCGTCTGGACGAGGCCCCCGTGTGAGTCCGTGCACCATGGAGGGCGACTGCCTGAGCTGCATCAAGTACCTGATGTTCATCTTCAATTTCTTCATATTTGTAAGTATTTCTGTCCACCTCTCGTCTGTCAGTCTGGCATGTCTCCATGCAGATACATGTATGTCTGGGTTAGAGTGTAAGATACAATCGCCTCTGGGGTCCCTTGTAGGTCCTGATGACAAGCATTGGCAGGTTAAATCTGCCAACACCAGAATGTATATTTAATTTCAGGTGCTGGGTAAGATGCCTGCCCATAGAGTCACCGACCTACTCCACATCTAACACCGCCAGGCCCATCGAGTCCCTTACCTCCTACTCGAGTAGGCACATGAAGACTCTATGTAGGAGCTAGCTTTACCCCGCTTCTGACTGCCCTCTGTAGACAAAGCAGAGTAATCGCCCATAGCTGCCTTAAGCCACCTGAATGTTCCTACACAGATCCTCCATAAGTTCCTGCCCTGGCAAATAAGACCTTGAAATCAAAGCTTGGGATTGGAAACCTGTGCAGAGTGCTATTTTCAAAAAACAAAACATGGACATAGGCCTTTATAGAAAGATGCATTGGGTGATTTAAACCTCTGCTTAGAGGGTTTGGGACAAAGGTCTGTTGTTCATATTCATTAAAACTGAGTTAATGTTTTGTCACTGCCACAAATTCTTTGATATTTGCAAATGCCTGTACACTGCATCTAGCTGGTTATAACTTCCCTGCATATAGGACCTAACTCATGCCATTTCATTGCCCTGCTCCAACTCCAGAAGTCCTTTTAACCCAAAAGTCATGTTCCCATGAACTTCCATTTACCTACCACCAGAAAGTACCAGGTTCTGCTATTAAAGGTCTTGCGACTCCCAGTTTGGACCTCACTGTATGATCCTGATGAAAGTGATGTGTTTACGGATAACTTTTATGTTTATATGTACAAATAAATTAGTGTGATCCTGCGCCCAGTGCGCAGTCTGCTTGAGCGTTCAGTGCTGCAGTGCTACATCTGAACACTGCTTTTTTCCTCTCCTGTTCCAGCTCTGCGGTGCCAGCCTGTTGGGGGTCGGAATCTGGGTGATTTTGGATCCCACAGGTTTTCGGGAGATTGTTGCTGTGAACCCCCTCCTGGTCATGGGAGCCTACATCGTGGTGGGCACAGGGGCACTGCTGTTTCTCCTAGGGTTCCTGGGTTGCTGCGGAGCCATCCGGGAGAACAAGTGCCTGCTGCTGTTTGTAAGTATCCCCTCCTCATTAATGCTGGCTGATGATGGCCCAAGCATTGTGTGTCATGTATTTCCTAACTGCTCCACAGTTTAGCATCACTTCAGCACCCTGTAGCCGATCCTATGCCATTTGTTCTCTATTGTTAAATTTCCAACATCGATTACCCCCCCCCTTCCACCCCCCTCGATCACCCCTCTCGTCAACTGTTAATCCCTCCTGGAGGTTCAAACCCAGACCTGAAAGACACATTTTTAAACTTCCATAACTGGTGTCACTCAAAGCTGCACACTGATTGGTGACATCGATGGGAAAGACCATAGGTGAACCACAGTGGGGGACTCATGGAGGGTACCAACAGAAACACACAGAGCATCACTCTCCGCTCCCACGTTTATCGCCCTTTGACAGCGTCATAGCTATAAATGGTGCATCACGTGCAGTGGGAGAGTGGTCCAGAGCTCTGAGGGGCTCTTCACCCCAATAACAGAAGATTTTTTAAATAAGCCTCTTGGGAACAGGGGGCCTATTTTCCATATTTGCATTAGGACCCATAACACCCTTGCTATGCCGCTCATTGAGGAATTACGTCACCATTTCTAACACGTCACTCCTCTCCCACCTTCTCTTTTTCAGTTCTTCTTGTTCATTCTTCTGATTTTCCTGGCCGAGCTCTCCGCCGCCATCCTGGCTTTTGTCTTCAGAGACAACGTAAGTTCATTTCTTCTCTTCTGTTGTGTTGGCGATGTTCTTTCTTCCTCTGAAAACCTTGGTTAACTTGCCTTAAAACCACAGAAAGCCTTTTAGAGGCACTCTGAGTTGTACAGCCTCTGTTAATTAACAACTCTGTGATTTTTGATATATTGACCTCACAACCATGAACATCTGATGTGGCCTGTGACTTTGGGGCTGCTTCTCCGCAAAGGCAGAGCAGCGTCGCCCCACTGGCAGAGCCAGCAGCTAAAAATTAAAACAATATATGACTATTGTTTTATTTTAAGCAGCTGGCTCAGCCAGCGTGTGTGGGGAGGGGAGGAGGCGGGGCATGGGCGGGGGTAGGAGGAGTGCTATGTGCATCCTTTAAGTGCACATGTGTGTTTGGCCTGCCATCTCCGGGCGACCAAAACATACATGTGAGAAGCCCCACAGAATCCCCGGTCTGAGCAGGGCATCTTTCTAGGTTGCTCAGGCCAAACCCTATGCTTCTCTGCAGCGGAAGGATTGGACAGGGAGTCTATTGCAGCCCCAGTGCCTGCTGGGACACGGAAGAAGAAGCACCCAGCATGATCTGGGACATTTTTTTTAAATCTACCCCGTGCTCTCCGTTGTGTGCCACCCCCTCCTCTCGCCCCACTACCTTTTGTATGTGATGGCCGGCACTGCTGTGACTCTGGGTCAGTGCTCTAAAGCAGGCCGAATGGGACATGATGGAGAGATCTGTTTGGTTGATGTTGAGAATATTTTAGGGGCTGTGGGTACTGCACATCCCCTCTGTGGAGCTGTCAGTCTAACAGGCTGGCGGTTTTGATTGGCCGGTGGGTGTCTGAAGCTACTCTGTGGATCCATCCCTCAATTACATAAGGTAGTGGGGCGGGTACGGGGTGGAGCGCAAGAGGGGGAGCACGGGAATTGGTCTGATACGAAACACAATTTGATGGCCATCATGGAAGTATGAAAAAATACATGCAACACTCCAAGTTGGCCACTGTGTGTCCTCTTTACACAATATGACCAACATCTTGTACGCAAAAGAAACAGTAGCAGATGGCTGGATGCCGGTATTTGCTTTTCCAAAGTTTGCATTGAAAATCTGACAAAGAAAATACTTAGGGGTAAATTAACATTGTCAAAAATTAGACCTATTGGTTTTACCAGTGCTTGTTGAAAACCTTGGGAGTTACAGACTGATGCCTGTTTACATTTTGTCACTGGCACCGCCTGTACTACCACTCAGGCCATGGGTTAAATACCAGTGCCTGGGGTAGGGGGGCATCCATCGATAGCAGGAGGTCCTGGTACCCTAACACCTTGTGTGAGTCCATGTACCTGTGGCGCCATCACTCAGTAGTCTAATTTCTCATGTTTCCAGCTGTCCAGGGATTTCTTCATCAAAGAAGTGAAGAAGCACTACCAGGGGAGCAACAGCAGCCAGATCTTCTCCTCCACGTGGAACTCTGTCATGACCACGGTGAGTGAGTGTGCACTCGCAGCACTACTCTAGATATTGAACTCCATCACAATCACGGTGAGTGAGTGCGGATGTGCAGCACCCTTCTCTAGATATTGTACTCCACCACGATCACGTTGAGTGAATGCGAATGTGCAGCACCCTTCTCTAGATATTGAACTCCACCACGATCACGTTGAGTGAGTGTGAATGTGCAGTACCCTTCTCTAGATATTGTACTGCACCATGATCATGGTGAGTGAGTGCGAATGGGCAGCACCCTTCTCTACACATTGAACTCCGCCACAATCACGGTGAGTGAGTGTGGATGTGCAGCACCCTTCTCTAGATAGTGAACTCCACTATGATCACAGTGAGTGAGTGCGAATGTGCAGCACCCTTCTCTAGATAGTGAACTCCACTATGATCACAGTGAGTGAGTGCGAATGTGCAGCACCCTTCTCTAGATATAGAACTCCACCATGATCACGGTGAGTGAAGGCGGATGTGCAACACCCGTCTCTAGATTTTGAACTCCACTAGCACCTTTCTCTAGATATTGAAGTCTAGCCTGATCACGGTGAGTGAGTGCGAATGTGCAGCACCCTTCTCTAGATATTGAACTCCACCACATTCACGGTGAGTGAGTGCGGATGTGCAGCACCCTTCTCTAGATTTTGAACTCCACCAGCACCTTTCTCTAGATATTGAACTCCACTATGATCACGGTGAGTGAGTGCGGATGTGCAGCACCCTTCTCTAGATTTTGAACTCCACTAGCACCTTTCTCTAGATATTGAACTCCACTATGATCACAGTGAGTGAGTGCGAATGTGCAGCACCCTTCTCTAGATTTTGAACTCCACTAGCACCTTTCTCTAGATATTGAACTCCACTATGATCACGGTGAGTGAGTGCGAATGTGCAGCACCCTTCTCTAGATTTTGAACTCCACTAGCACCTTTCTCTAGATATTGAACTCCACTATGATCACTGTGAGTGAGTGCGGATGTGCGGCACCCGTCTCTAGATTTTGTACTCCACTGGCACCTTTCTCTAGATATTGAAGTCCAGCTTGTTCACGGTGAGTGGGTGTGTAGGGAAGTCAAACTATTAAGAACCACCTCTCCAGATAGCTTGTGAAAATAAGTTTTGCATCACCAGGTATAATTCTGGGCGGGATCATTTAAAGAGGTTCATGCTTTGTGTACAAGCGCCACCTACTGGATCAATCTGGCGTTGTTCAACTAAATTATGATAAACCGCTCTTTTGCAGTTTATATAAAGTATTGGAACTTGGAAAAAAGCAGTGGGGCTGGTCATAAACTGCCTGCACATTTCAAAAGAGGCATGTATGGACCAGCTGTGTTGATGAACCATGTACAGTTGTGTAGGGTATTTTAAATAGCACGTAACAGTCTTTGCAAGGCACTCGTCTCTGCGCTGTCTGTTCTCGAGCCATGCACACTCCTTTAGAAAGACCTGCACCATGAACCAATCTGAACCAAAGTGTCTCCCATTGTAGAAGTCTCCCAGCTGTATTACTGTACTGTTAATGGCGCTTACTATGTAAATCGTCTGATTTGCAAATGTACTTTGTATCACTGCACCACGACGTAAAGCTCGCTGCTTTGCGTCTGGGAGTATGTCTTCGTGGCAACTCTCTCCTGTGCTAGTTCTTCTGTCCAGCCTCCCCACAGTCCGGTACCCTCTGCAGCCTGTCTATTTGCTGCCCACTGTGCCTCCCCTGCTTGTTTCTTGCTATGTTTTGCCTTTTCCGCTTGTTTTTCTACCCTCTGTTTTTCCTTTTCTGCCCTCTGTTTTGCCCTTTGCTGCTCTGTTTTTCCTTTTCTGCTAGTTTTTCTGCCCTCTGTTTTGCCTTTTCTACCATCTGTTTTGCCATTTCTGCTAGTTTTTCTGCCCTCTGGCCTTTTCTACCTTCTGTTTTACCTTTCCTGCTCCTTTCTCTCCCATCTGTTTCACCTCTTCTGACCACTATTTAACTTTTCTGCTCGCTCGTTTTTCTGCCCTCTGTTTTGCCCATTTCTGCTTATTTCTTCACTCTTCCTGCGGTTTCCTCCAGACCTGTCTTTTCGTTGGAGTCCGCACACCCCAGGGCCCTGATAGCTCCACGCTCTACAAATGCTGATTGATTGGTTGAATGACTGCTCAGGGTTTTAATGCGCTATATTAAGATGTGTAGAATTGTGAATTAACAGGCGTAGTGAAGCTTCTTAAGTAGCATCTCTCCTGTTTTTCTCCTTCCTAGTTCGAGTGCTGCGGAGTGAACGGGCCGCAGGACTTCGAGGACGCTCTGTACTTTAACACTCTCTATCCAAGTGACATTGTGCCGGAGGACTGCTGCCGCCGGACGTCCCCGTCGCGGAACGCGGAGTTCCTTAGCAAGGAGGACTGTCTGATGGGGAGCGAGAACTACCAGAATACAGAGGTAAGTCACCTGGGGGCGGTGGCCAGGGGTTAATTACTTGCATTGGTAGTTGCGCCTAATGTTGCCCTGCGCACACTATCACTGATGTGGGACTAGAGAAAAGCAGAGGGCAGTTTACTACCTGTCCCTGGTGGTGATTTTCTTACGATGACATTTGAATACTAAGGGGCAGATTTACAATAACTGGTGCATCCCTGCATATCAGCAGAAATGCACCAGTTATCATCCCTGCATATCAGCAGAGATGCACCAGTTATCATCCCTGCATATCAGCAGGGATGCGCCAATTATCATCCCTGCATATCATCAAGGATGCGCTAGTTATCATCCCTGAATATCAGCAGGGTTGCGCCAGTTATCATCCCTGCATATCAGCAGGGATGCGCCAGTTATCATCCCTGCACATCAGCAGGGATGCGCCAGTTATCATCCCTGCACATCAGCAGGGATGCGCCAGTTATCATCCCTGCATATCATCAAGGATGCGCTAGTTATCATCCCTGAATATCAGCAGGGATGCGCCAATTATCATCCCTGCATATCATCAAGGATGCGCTAGTTATCATCCCTGAATATCAGCAGGGTTGCGCCAGTTATCATCCCTGCATATCAGCAGGGATGCGCCAGTTATCATCCCTGCATATCAGCAGGGATGCGCTAGTTATCATCCCTGCATAGCAGCAGGGATGCGCTAGTTATTGTGCACCTTGCCTCCGCCACAATGGATGCGTCGCATTTACAATGTCACGCACCATGGGGCAAAACGGCACAAATGCATGACGCAACTGTGCGGTAAAAGCGGCGCATTGCTGGAGTTGCATCGCAACCGCGACACGGCTCCAGCAATGCTCTGGGGGGCCCTATTCTTACAATGCTGCACCAATCCGTACGCCTGCTGCAAGCAGGCGCAGGGTTTTGATGCAGCATGGGCCCAAAGTGACTGAATCTCGTAGATTTCACTCAGCTACTTTTAGGAGGCGCTCTTGCGCCGGAACGCCCCCCCCCCCCCTGCGCAGGAACGCCTCCTTCTGGCGCAGGGCTCTACAACGTGATGCATCTCCCAGATGCGTCACGTTGTAAGTACCCCGCACCATGGCGCATCTTTTGCGCCGCCGCTGCGTCTCAAAAGTTACCCAACGGCGACGTAAAAGGGGCGTAAGGGGCTCCTAAATCTGCCCCTAAATGTACTTTTCTGCAATCCACCCTCTGCTGATGGAATTTTTCTTTGCTCCAAACACCTCATCCTGTCTATCTGTATTATGGGAACTAACTACACATTGTTGCTGATCTTTCATAGGCGCAGAGATCTTTGCGCTGCTTGAAAGTGCTTAAAATCCATTTATCGGTGATGTCCTGCCATCTAGTGGTTGGTGAGAGAAGTTCACCTCTCTGTTGTTATTTCTGCTTAGTCATTCAGCTGCTGAACGAACAGAGCAGAGTTGGGCGAGCCTGCTACACGCTTTAACCCCTTGCATGCTGATGACAGCCCCCAGCCGTCCTGCACTACAGTGCTCGTGTGCTGATGACGGCTGGGGGCCGCCACGACCACACCCGCGATCGGAATGTGCCGCACCGGCGCAGAATCGCGGCAGCATGCAAGGGGTTAAAACAATGATCCGTGGTTGACATTATTTTAAAGTGCATGGGAATGTGTAATATTATTGAGGATTTCGCGGTTCCTCACAGGCAGTTGAGAGCAGCTCTTTTAAGTTTTACCAAAACAAGGCATCGAAATGTGACATTCACCTCTTGTGAAAGACACCATCATTAAAACAAATAGCTTTTTTTTGTACAGTCCTCCTACAGAGTAGTGCCTGGGTAAACAGTATGCAGCAAAAAAAAGCAAAATAATAAATCCCTTATTTGTGACACTAGTTTTGCTGCTCTGGGTCTGTTACAGTTTGAGGTCTTTCACTACTGAAGAGCTGGCCCTCACAGCTCCAAGCGGCTACACGCCCTGGGCACAAGACTGGATGTGTGGTGTTCTCTAGTCAATCAGGTTAATCAAAAGGGGGAGAGAGTGGCACGTAGTGGACCTAGCCTCCTGTATCATACAAACAACCAAAGGAAGTCCACTAGAAAAAGCACTGAAAATATCCTTCCAGGTTTGTTGGTGATTCCTAAGGGAAATTATAAATTTCCTTAAAATAACCCTCACCCATCAATAGGCCCCGTGGTGGCATGCTTCAATATTGGGTTCTTGCCGCCCCACTCTGGGTCGGGAGTGCTACGACCGACGGAGACGTGGGAGCACTTTGTGGAAGGTATGGGCTATATTTCTGAAGTAGGAGTGGAAGAGTCAGACAGATAGTGAAAAAAAGTAAAAAATGTTGGCTACTTGGAACCTAAATTTTAATCCTGTGGCTGGTATTGTTAAAAGAGGATGTTTTGGGGGGAGGTGCACTGAGTAATGTATGTGTAACTCCCGGTCTGCAAGATTTGAAACATGTAGACCGGGAATTACACAGTCAGTGAGTTTTGCCAGTGCAGGTGTGTGGCGGTGGCGTCCAGGCCGTTCCTGCACCGCCAAAACTCGTAATTAGGCCCTAAGTGTTTCAGTGTTATCTGTAGTGCCAGATCCATCCAATAATATTTAAATGTAAAACCCTACCCATCTCTTGGGCATGCATTCTCTGACTGATAAAGTGTACAAACTGAGTGCTATTTCAGAGTAGATCTTTTTTCTGTCATGAATTCCTGGTGTTCCTGGTCTTGTACTTCCGGGTTGGATAGCTGAATGGCCACCTGCTGGACACAGCAAGCCTGACAGTGTGCTTCTTTCCCTCCAGGGCTGCTACACAGTGATCCTGAACTCCTTGGAGACGTACGTCTACCTCGCCGGAGCTCTGGCCATTGGAGTGCTGGCGATTGAGGTATGGCACATTGCACGGCACGCCTCGCTGTGTCTGGGTTTGTCTGTTGTTATGTTCTAAAGCATGGTGTACTGTTGCATGATTCTCTCTCCAAGGGCGAAGGAGGGGTCTGTCTCACTAGTTCTTCCCAATTCTGTCACTGCCCCCATGTCCCAGCACCTGTCTGTCTGACAGTTGCCTTCACACGAGTCTGCCTGAATAGAGTCTGTGGAAGGCCATCTCATGAAGCAGTAACTACTATGAATTTAAGTGTCTAGGCCTGCTGAGGTCAGAAGACCATCATGTCTGTGATTGCTTCACTAAGGTACGCAGTGCGGGTCGACTGCATCCGCTGCATGGAGCTTTCAAATGCCACAGTACTACCAAGGTACCGGTGGCCAAAACTGCATGGTATTAAATTCAACCCACTGGGGAATTCCCTAAGGGCACTTCTCATGGGCTTGGGGTTCAGGGTGTGCTCACTCTACTTACTTATATGCCCTTTTGTTTTTTTTTCTTGACTCTGGGCCCGAGTTCCCAAGTCCTGTAATATTGGATTCATCAATTTATTCAAGGTTGCATCCAGCCAATCAGGTTTTTTTTTCTACCAAAGTAGGTTTGAGTACCTTTTTTTGAAGTCCGGTACAGTGGGACCAATCATCGAGATATTATAAACTTTTTTTGAGGGTAACCCCTAAATGCCCAACCTGAGCCTCTCTCTAAATGCTTACTTTTTACAAGGGCTGACAGGATTCATACCAAATCACATGAACAAAGTTATTTGATTTAAGTTCTAACTGTTTGCCAAATATGGTATGAATCAGTTTAGGCGTCTTTTCTGTCTTGGAGAGTAAGCTTTTCAAGGGGAATTAAAATGGGAAATATCACTTGTAGGACCTCCCTATTTTTCTTAGCCCCCACTTGACAAATCAGTTCAAAACGTTTCATGAAGGTACCATAGTAGATGACGTTTTTTTGTGGAAGGTTTTGTGCAGAATTGTCAAAAAGCTCAAATGATATTTAAAAAAGAAAAAACGCCTTTCCTATGTAAACTAAGGCTTAAAAGATATAGGGGAGAGGGTAGAGATACCCTGATGGCTTCCTGCATACCTCTAATACCATATGCTGGTTGACGCAAGAGAGCAATTCAGGAATGGTTCCAGAGCCAGTGGTCACAAGTCATGGGGAATTGGGAAGATCCAGTGGTTGTCATGCAAAGAGTGCAGGAGGAAATGGCATGGCGGAGCAAGACCAATATAGCAACAGGAAGACCCTTCATATTGCCAACTCCAACAGTGACCATCGCTACAGATGCCTCGCACATGGGATGGGGCGCATATATGAGGGACCTCGAGATCAGAGGATCTGGAAACCAGAAGATAGAAACAGTGTTCCTAACCTTAAAAGCCTATCAGAGGCTTCTGTGGGAAATACAATACAGATTCAAACGGATAACCCAACGACGATGTTCTATCTCAACAAATAAGGAGGAACTAAGGGGCATATTAGCAATGTGGGCAATATGAAATTATCGCCGCTTTTGCGGCCGTTTTCGGCCGAGAATCAGCTATAATTTCATCGCCCTATTAGCAAGCTGTCGCTAACAGCAGTTAGCGACAGTTTGTAGGCGATAGCGAGTGGTTTGGGGCCCGCTTTGCATGTCAGCGATATTTATCGCTAATGACATGCAGAGTGGCCTTACCCAACCTGTTAGCGACTGAAAGCAGTCGCTAACATCGCTATCATCTATTATCAACGCAGGCGTAGCGATAAAAATATTTGCGCTAAGCGCAAACATTGCTGAAAACTAACGCCTGCTTAGACCACTTCTTAACCTGTATATTTAATGGGAGGTGGATATTCACGTTAAGACCCTATTGGCGTTAATGCCTCAATATCGCTGGATTTCCAGCGATATTCACGCATTAAGCCGCTATTGCCGGATATTTTATCGCATTTGAGATAAAAGTTGCTAATAGCACGTTATGTCTGCGATAATATCCGGCGATGCACGGCGATAGAAAAAATGTCGCTAAGCTTATTTAGCGATAAATATCGCTAGTTGTTGATAATATCCCCCTAAATCTTTTGCCCTTTTGAGATTAACACAAGAGATCTCGAGATGAGCCATCCAGAGACAAGCAAACATCACAAAGATACATCTAGTAAAAGACAATGTAGAGGCCGACAGGCTAGCATTTGTGAGGTATCATTGTTAAGAGCATCAATATAGGGCCTCGTTTCAAAGTCAGTTGTTAATTACTGCCTGCTCTGAGACCTGGAGGGACCTGCCCCATTTTAAGCCCTGATACATCCCACTATTCATCAGCGAATCCACTGCTAAAACACACCCAAAAGCTGGGATGGTGGCCAGTGTAGCATCACAGGTAACCACCTGAGCAAATAGGATCACAGCATCCTAAATGTCTGTGATCTGACACAAATACTGGGCGCCATTTGCTTTGTAAATTGAAACAAACATGCAAAGGAACATATCCAAGATATTAGTAACAGATCAAAAGACCTTTCTTAAATATGAAAATCACTCCCTGTGTTAACCTAGGTCGACTGGGATGGACATTGTAAAGAAAGATTATTAGTGGAACTCAGACAAACAAGCTCTTGGTTTGTGGTTACTAAAAACACCGTACAAACTGTAAACTGCAGTTGATGGTCGACTTTATAACGACTAACCAGTGTCCTTTTTATATGATAAACATTTAGGCTTCTTAAACGATCTTTATAATTTTAGATTATAGCCAGTGGATCAGTTAAACTCTTTCCTTATACAGTGCTGCCACCTAGTGGTCATTTATAGTAACACGCGTGATGACTGAAGCATTCCCCGCCTAATGTATATGTTTTTGCCCATTTGAATTATACGGTAATGGAGGCCTATCTTGCGCGACAGGCTTGGCTGAAATATATGGCCTGGAACAAATTCTTTGGCAAAGAAAAGTACATTGTGTAGCCTATTATGCTGTATTTTCAACGACTCAACAGAAAATGTTTCTTCGTGTACTTTATTTAATAAAAAGTGTATCTCTTTCATTCTGTACGATCCAACATGTTTTATTTTTGGGACTCCTTTATTTTCATATCAGAGAGCAACTGGAAGCATTTTTATTCTAAGAAAAATATTTTCTTTAGTGCAGAATAGAAGACTACAAGTTCATTATCAGCGTGTCTCGAGTAAATTCAATAATTCATTTCCATAAATAAAGAAGTGGAATGCCACTAACCTCTGAATGTGCTTCTGAAGTAACTGTTTCTCCGATAACACCTTGACATAAACATATTTAATTTCCAGACATAGTTAAATAGAACATTGATGGCAAAAAGGAAACCATACTTTCCTCCATATTCGAATTACATTTAAATTTCCTGCTGCCAGTCTTTTTCCCATACGATCAAATGCGGATATTGAGAATGTATGAGCAAAATTTTACCTCTTTAATCGTGAACTTAGCAATGAATAGGTGAAAGGTGAACAATTAACATTTGCAATATGCCGGAAGCTGCTTTACATTTTATAATTAACATTTTTAATACATTGCGATTTATTTTTGCTACAGTTATGGTTGAAATCTGTAAGTTACAAAGCAATTCTTGGATTGCGTGGCAAGTGCCCCAAATCTACAGTCATTCATGAACCTTGGCTGGTGTGGAATCACGCCATTCTTGTCACATTTGAATGTGCATATTTAATACCCTAGTATCTCTGTTGTTTGTTTGTTTGCCTTTATCTTTCTTAGATACACAAATAAAATGACCAATCCTGATGAAGGCTGGAGTTTACCAAAAATACTCCTCACATATTTTTCAAGGCCCACTTTGTTTTTTTACCAGTGCATTACTGCCAGGATAAGAGGTCACACACATGCCAGTGTCCTCCCATTAGCAATATAGTATTTGAAAAGTACAACAGTGTGCGTCGTGCTTGCTTTGCAGCATGTTATTGTTATTATTGTAAATATCTATCTTCGTCCTTCTGCCTAACCACAGCATATGAAGGCACCCAGATCAGTGTGCAAACATCCATATGTTTAATATAAACCATTTTTAACCAAAAGTAAATGTTAGAATTTTAAATCCAGGATGTAAAGTAGATAAATACAAATTTAGCAAGAATAAACTGTGGCCTGGTTAAATCACAACGTTTCTGTTTTTAAAGACTTTAAAAAAAGATGTTACTTGACATTCACATGGTGTTTGACCCAACACAGTTATGTTATGTTATGTTATGTTATAGCGTGTTTTGTATAGTGCTCAGCTACTCCGAAGAGTGTCTCAGCCATCTAATAAATCAAAAGTTACTCTCCTAGCTAGCTTTTTGAAACATAGTCGAAGTTGAAAACACGTAGCAATATCCTTGGTAGAGTACTCTTTTTCTTTACATATTTGGGGCTAAAAATGAGTGACCATCTCAAATGCCCAAACTTGTTAGATATTTTGAATTTAGAAATTCTAAATATGGCGTGCAAAACATTGGTACTGGGAAAGTAAGTATCTGAAAGAGAAAGACTCATGTAAAAAAATAGCTGCAGAGACATCTAGATGACAATCCTATAAAGTGAATTTGTTAAATAAATGATTACTTTTAAAATCTTGAAGTTGTTTCTCAGCTCTTTCCACTAGTAAAAACCACAACAAAAGAAACCCACCAATTTTCTGTTTGTTCTTCGAATCTTACACAATGATCTTCTTGGCTACCATGAAAGTCTAGTGAATCCAAGTTCTCAATCCTTTTGATTTTGTCCCCTGTAGTTAATGTGATTATAAAGGTTTATACATGTTTAACTTGCTCTATTGCCCAGCTATAAATTCCTTGCTAAGCTTGTTTCCAAACACCTCAGTGTTGTTTTTCCTTCTGTTTATTTTGTCTCTCCTCTTTGCCTCTCTCCCTCCGTAGCTCTTCGCAATGGTCTCCGCCATGTGTCTTTTCCGAGGGATCCAGTAGCAGATGTCGTAGCAGAACACATGCCAGGATGGAGAGAGAAAGAAAAAGAAAATAACTTTATTTTTATTTAACAAAAACAAAATGGAAAAAAATCCCGAAAAAGTAGGAAAAACTTGAAGAAAGGGATTGTAAGTTATCAACAGCCTATTGGATAATGCTTCAGGGGCTGGCACTTTGAGGCATTGGACGTTTAGGCTAGAAGGTCAACACTCTCCAAAAAGGAGAACGAAAAAAAAACTGTTCTAGAGGATGAAATGTTTATGCTGGAGAACACAAACAGAGTGCCCACTGAATGAGGAGGTGGCAAAAGCTGCAAAGGTGTTTGGAAAGTTCCACGCTCTCTGCTGGCGAAAGAGGTGCTGCTGCTACAATGCTAAGGCCAGGAATGCCATTCTGTGCTGCCCTCACCCCACTGGCAGAGTCTTGAGGGGTATTTTGAGTCTTTTATCAAAGGGAACCAAAACGAGCAGACAGTTTATTTTTATAGAAGAACTTGATAGAAGACCACTGGAGAATGATTGGAGGTCTGCTGAGCATTAGATGTTATGTTCCTGCATTAAAGAAAATGTTTTGGTTGCATCTCTAGCCATTTCCCATCACAGGACAGACCAGTTGGTCCTTTGTCATTACAGAGAGATGCTCCCATGGGTTTGGTCTGGAACATATGAAACCAAGGTCCAGGGGAGCTGCATAGAAAAGCAGATGGAACCTTGCCCTGGCCATGGGGTCTCCCCATATGCGTTCAATACGCCCAGTTAAAAGACGCAGATTCCTGCCCCCTAATGTATAGCTGCGAGGCATCTAGGGTCCTACTGAAAGGTTCTCTGGCAGACTCCCATCTTCTCTCCATCAGTGTTTTTATTTAGTTTATAAGGTATAGAATGTTATGGGGAGGGTATTTCATGCCTGTATACCTTCCCCCCACCGTATTTTGCTTGTACTAATGATTTCACCCAAAACCACCTTGTTATTGTCTGGGCTCTGTGTAAATCTTTGTACTAAATACTATTTTTGTCACAGAAGAAAGATATTTTTAGCAGTTCATGTTTGTCTCAGCTTCATGTTAGCTTCTGCTGCCTTTATTCTGTACAACCCCACTGCAACCGCACACTCACAACCAACGCTGTGTTTGTGAGATGCCTTTTGTGTTGTGTTTGATTTTAATTCACAATTTCCACAGTGCTATAGAGTTACAGTTGTTCAATAAGTGTGTTCCATTTCCGTTTTTCTGTATTCCAAGACATAATGACTGTGTAAAGCTTAAAACTTGGAAGGGACTTGTCCCCTACCTGTGTCTGAAGTCCTTTCCTTCTTTCGTTGTCGGTATAGTATGTCACTCACGGGTGAGTAGTGCGCTTCATAAACCCCCTGATTGATTGAGTATACGCTGTGTAATTTCCCACAACATCACTCCGCTCTTCATAAACAGTTACCACCAATCCAATCAATCAGCAGACTGTAGCAACACACCACAGCTAGCCAGAGTTAAAGGGATACCCCTCTCGCTTACAAGACACCAACCTCTCCATCGTCTGACGCACACGTCAGGCCGGGCGATCCATACCATTGAGTTGGGTAATAATGAACATCTGTTATTCAGCGCCAAGGGACCTCAGAGTGAATGTGCGCTTTACAAATACACATGTTATGTTATGTTATCGTCTCTGACGCACACGTCAGGCCGGACGATTCAAGAGTAGAGTGAGAGGGTGCCTAAACCGTTATGGTGCTACAAGCCTTTGTAACTACAAATCTCTATACATAATTTAACCCCTTCCATGCTCATGACGAGCTCAGCTCGTCATGCAGCAGAGTGCTCGTGTGCTCATGACGAGCTGAGCTCGTCATGACCACACCCGTTTTTATTGCTGTCCAGCACAGCACGGGAAACTCTCTAGCAGCGATGTATGGCCTCTTGTAAATGGTATACTTTCATTTCCAAACAAGTGGGACCCTCAGTGGCTGCCACTGAATAAAGATTTGGTAGGTTTTTTGTCATTTTGTGGACAGGATACTCTTCTACAATCGAGTAGGGTGGATTTTCTGACATATTTTTTCCTGTTCAGGTACACCAGGAAAAGCCTCAAAGTGTCAGGGCCATTAGTGTTTTCAAAAACAGACTCCCGCTTTGTGATATGGTGGACACTGCACAGTATGACAGAGGCTTCAGAGGAACCAAAGTGGCGGCAGCTTCTTTGAGAGCGTAAGAGGTCTCTTACAGGCATGCAGAGCTCTCTAAATGTGACGCGTGGTCATCCGCAGGTGGGTGGAGGTTGTAACTATCACCACCCAGACAGGATGTCAAATATTAAGTGACCTCCTTAATTTGGAAAACATCAGTTCTGAATCTCTTTCTACAGAGGCAGTCTGCTGCAAACCAGAACTAGCATGCGCTATTGAACCTTCGTGTGAAGAGGCGTTAGACAACTTGTCGGTGGATGCGAAACCAGCAGACATATAGATTAATCATGATTTGCCAACATTGTGTGATCCTGGACAAATCTGTTGATCATTGTTCCTCCTTTTCCCTACCTGACAAAAGGGTGAGGATTGTGAAATGGTCTAATCTACCCTATTGTATGCCATATTTACACACAACTGGTAGCATAGAGTTGTGGCAGAGAGGTTATTGAATATTAATGTACAAGTATATCTATTGAGTGCACCCAATTAAAAAATCAAACACTCTCTCTGTCAAGACTATGTTTTCCTGTACAACAATGGCAGCATTAAAGCAACGCACACTGAAAGTAAGTCTGTTAATCGCATTCTTGCACAAGAATTCACACGGGTCATAACTGTGTGACCACCTGGCCTGCTTCCTCTGTCGTACCATGCAAGTGCACAGCTTTGCACACTTTGTACATGTTCCCCATGCAGGTAGTCAGAACATAGTACATGGAACATGTTTGTCTAAATGATTTGTTTTTGATATAACATACATGTCCGATTGCTGCTAAGCGAGACAGGATAATCAATGTTTCCTATTGGCTGGTGCCTCCGGAAGTAGGTGGGGTTAGTGGAGAGTCGCACCTCGTATGTGTCTTGGTCCAGCCCGCCTGCTTTCGAGGATGTTGCACACATAGGCCTACCCATGGTGGTGTGTGGGTCTCTGCATCCAAGGCCTGTACCTGCACAATGACCACTAGACTAAGTTTTTGCTTTTCATTATTTGAATAAGAGGGAATATGGTTGGTAGGAATTCTGGTGAGTAATGTTACATCAATGGAGAGTGGTGTTGGGGAAAGCCTCTTTGAATATGACTGTGGTATTCTTACTGTGAACAATGTGTTCAGCTCGCCTTCGCAAGCTGTTCTATGGTGTGTGCTGCATCCCTTAGGTCTCTGTGATGCTGGCAGCTTGTGAAAAACTTTTTGGAAAATAGTCTATTTTGTAAGTGTACATGGTGCTTTTTGTTAGATAGAGAGCTCCTTGCCCTAATGCTTTTTATAGTAATATTGAAATACTGTTCTTGTAATATATGGCAGCACAGAGCAGGGAAAGAAGACTTCTGCACTCGAATTTCTTTATCGATTTTTAAAAAATAAAAACCACAATGTGAAATAGAAATGGCTTTATAGTTTATTTGGTTTGCACAGAAAGAAATGTCTCATTTTTAGATCTGTATACAAACAACATTTCCTAAAGCTTTAATTCACTCTAGGGGAACTGTAAAGGATGAAAAGAATGAATGTTAATTTGTGATTTTTTCCATCCAGAGCTTTATTGTGATCAGCAGTAGAGCCGGATATATATATAAAGAGGAGGAACTGCAACTGTCCCATTGTTCAAAGTCAAACATGATATATTCTGATAGAGAACACATATAGGACCAATGGATATAATTCCCCTGCTGTTACATCACTCTGACATAGGTAGCCCATAAAGACATTGTAAACCAAGTCACTGCACATCTCCCCCATTACTTCAAAAGGGGATAATGATAGCAAGACAATAACAAATAACAGAGCCACTGCAAGAACATATACAAATAAATGTTTAATAAACTGGCTGACAGCTGATCTTTGAACCCAGAGGCAATTCTCTTAATTCTGTTACTTTTACTTATTGTTAACTCTTGACCATCTAAGACATCACCGTCAAGATTTTTTTTTCTCTGGTTTGTTTTGATTATACATTAGGCATGTCATTTAACAACACTATTTCATACATTTTTTGCCGAACAAGACATGTTCCACCATTGACCATTAGATATCTATACTGCTTGGCCTTCAACCTCAATTTTGAAAATGGGATCTTCCAATTTTGGTGCTCCTTTTTACAAAAACACAGGATCCCTATTGCCCTCCAAATCACCCACACTAAATTTGACGTTGGCACCACTTCTGTCACCTCTTGACCGCATTTCTCTCTGAAACCTCACAACATTTTGTTTATAATTTGCATGTTTAGCCTCTTGTGAATATTTTTCCATATCACATCTGCGAACTAGAGCCTTAACTTTCCAAAACGGACTCAACGAAGACGTAACTCTGCTACCTCCCATTAGTTCAAATGGTACTTTGCCCGTCACTGAATGTGGAGTAGTTCTATATGCAGACAACCATTCCCCTAATACCAGTTTCACAATAAACTTTGGACTTAATGGCATTTTAAATGCACTCCACCAACACCCTATTAAACTGTTCCACTTTACCATTTGCTTGGGGGTGGTACAAGGGCGTGTGCACATGTTTTATCCCCAGTCTACAAAGAAACTCAGTCGCACTGGAAGAAATAAACTGAACACAATTTTCTATAAGCATTTTTTTCTGGCCTTGTTCAATACTACTTGAAAGAAATGAATAACAGCGTTTGTGTTTGGTTCAGATACTCCTCATTTACCAAAACAATTAAATATTTCATGTTGTTAGGCAACACATCAAAACGACCCAAAAGATCCACAGCAACTCTTTGCTGAACTTTTTCTAGGCACTTCGCAAGGGTGGACTGTGGTGTAGCCGTGATCAAATGGTTATCACTGTATCAGCATTGCACACATACTTTCACAAGTGGCTCCGCTACACGATCCAAACCAGGACACAAAAATCATGTCTTATCCTGTATTTAGTAGCTGTTACTTCCGAAACAGCTGAGTGGGCAGTTTCCCAAATTCTTAGTCTGAAGTAGTCAAGAGATAGTAACTTATATCCTCCTATCAACAAATTACCCTCTATGGATAATTCATCTGCCATAATAAGGTTCCAATAAACAATCCATAGAATTTTCTTTCAGCCAAACATGTCATCAATTTCATAACTTGACTCAAAATAACATCTCCTTTGAGAGCATCACGCCATGCATCCATGTCGTGCCAAACAGCACAATCTTCCACACTAGCTGTAATACTCTCCTCAACCTCATTCTGCACTTCCTTTCCACTTGATTCTTCAATGATCAACATCCTTGACAAAAAATCAGTTCTAACGTTTTTGTTCCTCTGATAATATTAATAAGTGTGAAATAAAATTCGAACAATTTTGTTTCTAGTCAGGCCAGCCTTGCACAGTTGTCTTTATTTTTTTTCCAGAAAGAATATCTACCAGTGATCAGTTCTTAAGCAAGGTTTTCTTTATCATAAGTATGGATTGAAAATTTCTATGGCTCATACACAAGCCAGCATTTCTTTCTCTATTACTGAATATCTCGTTTTCACATCTCTAACCATTCTTGAGGCAAAACCAATGGTCAGTGGCGTAACGAAACTTGAGGGGGGCCCCCTGCAAGGTACATGGAGGGGCCCCCCTTTTCTCCAGACCCAGTCAGGAGCACTCTGGCTAGGGGCCCGTGCACAGTGCTGAAGCAGGGCCTCCACTCCGCGGTGCCATTTTTACGCCACTAAGCCGTACCAGTATCTCATTTTCTACATAGGGACTCCAGTCAGCACTCTTTAATTATATTCACCATTCCTTTGCCTATTGAACTACAATTTTCTTTCCTCTAACACACTTATGAATTCACTCTAATTTAGAAGATATCATCCTCTTTAAATCTGTCTTCAATCTCAAAAATGCTTGACTATGACCACCCACCATGAAGTAATTCCCCATCCTCCATTTATTTCAACAGGATCAGTCTGCAGAACTTGCTACTGATGACTCATAAAGTTGTTGGGTTTATATAACAGGTAGTCTGTTTTACTCTATCTGCATCTTCATCCGATGAGCACCCTCTTGTCCTCCAAAATCCTGGCCTGTTTCCTGGAGATTCAGAAAAATTACTGCTTCTTCTTCTGCTGCAATAACCAATAATGACCACATTTGCTAGCACATGTGTACACGTTACCTGTAATACCACATTTTTGTCATAAAATGTTCCAAAACCCCTCCACATCGAATTCCTTTTGTAAAAAATTTCTAGCACTCCTGAGGCAGCACTAAGTCATCACTGTCTTCTGACAGACAGCAGAAGCCACACATCAGGGGCAAGGCTGGTTTGTTAGCAGCAGGAACCAGGGCCATGTGGCGTACTGTGCTCTTATAAATATGAGCATGCGCAATGCTGCACACTGATGTCTCTCAGCCACTCAGAGCATGCACAATGAGATGTACTTTAAAGTTTCTTTCGTCAGTGTACCTGAAGGTGATCCAGTGGATGCTGGAGTAGCGTAGAGTGGAGTAGCATAGAGTGACATAGCGTGGAGTGGCATAGAGTGGAATGGAGTGGCTTACAGTGGCGCAGTGTAGAGTGGCATAGCGGAGAGTGGCATAAGGTCTAGTGGCATAGTGTGGAGTGACAGAGTAGAGTGGCATAAAGTATAGTGGTGTGTAGTGGAGTGGCGTAGAGTGGAATTGTGTGGAGTGAGTGGCATGGAGTGGGGTAAAGTGGCATAGACTGGGATGGAATAGATCGGCATATATTAGATTGGTATAGTGTGGAGTGGCATAGAGCAGTATAGCATACTGTGGCATAGAGGAGACGGCATAGAGTGTAGTAGAATGTTGTAGAGAAGAGTGGTGTAGAGTACAGTGGTGAGATGTAGAGTGGAGTGGTGTAGAGTGGTGTAGAGTAGAGTGGTGTACAGTAGAGTGGTGTGGTGTAGAGTTTAGTGGTGCAGAGGGAAGTGCCATAGAGTAGAGCGGCATTGAGTAGAGTGGACCGGATTGACGTAGAATAGAGTGGAGTAGAGTGGCGAAAAGTGGCATTGAGAGAAGTGGACCGGAAAGACCTAGGGTAGAGTAATGAAGAGTGGAGTGGCATAGAGTAAGGTGGCATAGAGTAGAGCAGAGTGGTATAGTGTGTAGTAGTATGGAACAGAGTGGTGCAGAGTGAAGTGGCATAGAGTGAGGTGAAGTAGCATGGTATGGAGTGACGCAGAGATTAGAGTGGCGTAGAGTAGAGTGTCTTTATTTGGAGTGGTGTACAGTGGCATAGAGCGGCGTGGAGTAGAGTGGTGTAAAGTGGCGTAGAATAGAGAGGAGTGGTGTAGAGTAGAGTGACGTAGAGTGACATTGAGTGTAGTGGCATAAAGTAGAGTGGAGCAGCAGTGAGTTGGAGTAAAGTGTAGTGGCATAGAGTTGCTCAGAGTAGAGTGTCGAAGAGTGGCGTGGAGCAGAATGAATTGGCATAGAGTGCTGTGGATTGGCATTGTGTGTTGCGGCGTGGCATACAGTAGAGTGGCATAGAGTATAGTAAGATAGAGTAATGTAGAGTAGAGCATTATAGAGTAGAGGGGCATAGAGAGAGGGGGTGGAGTGGAATAGAGTAGCGTTGAGTAAAGTGGGGTTGAATAGAGTGGCATACAGTGGAGTGGCATAGAGTAAAGTGGAGTGGTATAGAGTAGAGTGGCATAGAGGGGCATTGTGTGGAGAGGAGTGGTGCACAGTGTTGTAGAGTAGCACGAGTGGCGTAGAGTGGAATGGCACAGAATAGAGTGGAGTTTCATACAGTGGCGCAAAGTAGGGTGGAGTGGAATAGAGTAGAGTAGAGCTGAGCTGCCTAGAGTGTTGTAAAGTGGAATGACATACAGTGGATCAGAGAGGAGAGGCGTAGAGTAGACCATAGTGGTATAGAGTAGAGTGGTGTAGAGTAAAGTGAAGTGGGGTAGAGTGGAGTGGCATAGAGTAGATTGGCTTAGAGTAGTACAGTTGTGTGTGTAAGTAACTAAATCATCAATAGAGATGACAGATAGGGTGAAAGCAAAATAAATAAGAAGCCATACACCAGTGGTAAAGGTAGGGAAGCACATTGCATGTCCAGGAGTAATATTGAAACACTTATATAAAAACAATAGTGTGTTGCAAAAAGACGAGGAAGAACAAAGACAAGGAAGAACACATGTGCTTGGTCCATGCTCCAGGAAGGAGCCAACACAAGAAAGGAAGAGATGCCTATGGGAGGTAAGTAATTGAAAGATTGCAAATAAGAGTGAAAACAAAAACAACTAGTGGTACGCTGTGGGCAGTCCGTAAACCCACTGAATTGGAAACAATACATCTTGCAGTACACTGGTTGCACTGTGTCGGCGAGAACTAAGAAAGGATATGCGTGCGCCTACAAAATGATGCTACAGGTTGTGTCATAGGATTTTTTCTAATTATATATTCCTGTTTATCTATGCTGCACAACATCGGGTCCTCTTTACCCATATTCCTGTTTATCTATGTTGCGCAGCATCGGGTCCTCTTTAGCCATGCTGCACAGGATCAGGGTTTCTGTACAGCATCGATAAAAACCATTGGCAACTCCCAAAAGGCGAGACCTATTTGCTTTGTCAATGTTTGTTGCTTTCTTGCATTAGAGCCTCAGGCACCCAGGCTACACCACTGATTTAGTTGTTATAAACATATCCAAATATGGGGTGGCTGAAATTGGTTTCACAGTTTCAAAGAAACAGACTTTCGAAGAAGCAAATAAGCTGGACATGTCAGAGGTGGCTGGTTCATCCAATTATTTCTCTTTGTTTCAGTATGATGAGTCTCAGTCCTCTCTAAATATTCCCTTTGAGCAGGTAGCGCCTTTTTGTAAGAGATTTCAATATAATTACTAAAGATCCTATTGGAACATGTAGGGCAGTGCTTGTACTGTATCCAGCCTTACAGGGCTTCAAGAGGTGAAGATACACATGGGAGAAGCGTCATGGCATTCAGAACATGGAAGCCAGTGAGTGGTGACCAGGGACAGCTATCTCATGCTTGCCCTATTGTACCCTTTGCACTTCCCTTGTAACCTCTTGTCTGTGGGCCATGAAGGTAACTGGAGGAAAAGAATGTGAACTCTGCCCAGAGAACCCTGTTCACCACCTGTAGTTTCCACTGCTTGCCATTTGCCTAATACATGTGCAGCAAAGAATAAACTGGTGGGACAAGGTGACAACCTAGTGATGTCATTTCCGCTTCTCCTAGCATCCAATTCCATTTAGGGTTGTTGCGCATGACAAGGACATCAGTAACTTTTCTAGAATTTCGAAAGAGCAATAAAAATGTATGGACAAATTACAAGAACAGCAGAACAAATAAATGAGCACGCTTGTTTTCGATTCATTGGTGGTGAAGTTTCCTAATCCAGCGGAATTGTATAGTTAATATCACATCTTGAGACCTTTATTAGCTATTTCATCCACAGAGTAAGGAAAGTTGAAGGGCCCGCCATCCCCCCCCTGCAAGGTACACAGAGGGGCCCCCTGCTCCAGCCTCCTGTTCTAATCCGGAACTCTCAGGCCTGAGACTGAGTACAGTGCACCTCGGGGCCACCCCGCACTGCGGGGGCTGCGGGGACCTGTGTTACGCCCCTTATGTACCTTTGTCCTGAGGAAGCCGGAAGAAATTGATGGCTGAAACGCGCACACGTCGACAGTTTGAGGAGTCCAATTAATTTGAACTTAGTTAAAGTGTATAGGCGCACAGTGGTAAATAAGAGAGAGGTTTGATACCTCTTGTGCGAAGGGGACTACCTCAGAGTGCATCACTCAGACTGAGGAGTGCACATGTAAATAGGTAGTTGTTAGGGTTTGTATATGTTGTATATATTGTGTATATGTACATTTGTATGTTAGTTTATGAAATCGATCAATGCGTGATTAAGGCAGTAAGAGATGTAGAAATAGAAAGAGGGTTTAAGAGACTTGGTTTAGATAGAAGAGGTGAGGGTCCGGTTGTATGGCGTAAAATTGCATGCGCAAACCGGTTTGCGACCCGTTTGCGCATGCAATTTCTACCTGGGCCATGTACTTACACTATTTTGTGGTTCGCAAATAATTTGCGACTCGCAAAATAGTGTATTGCGACTCGCTATTAGAAAGGGGAGTCCCCTTCCTAATAGCGACCACAGAGCCATGTATGAATGTTTTGCGACTGCAATTGCGGTTGAAAATCACTCGTAAATTACCGCCCTCCTCAAGAGGGTGGTAATGAATTCGCAAAAGGGAAATGGGACCCGTTCCCCTTTGTGACTGGCTCCCAAAATATTTTTTAAGGGCAGGCAGTGGTCTCAAAAACCTTTAAGGAAAGCTGACCACCATCCCTGGGAAGGCCTGTCATTCCCAATGGGCTCGCAAATTGCGAGAGGCTCATTAATATTCCTGAGCCTTGCAATTTGCAACCCCATTGGGAATCGCAAACAGTTTTAAACACACTGTTGTACATGCAAAATAGTGCCTTGCAAATCGCGAGTCGCAAAAGACTCGCAATTTGCAAGGCGCTGTTTTGCGCGTTGTACATCTGGCCCGAGGTGTATTAAGGAGAGTGAAATGACACAAAGGTGGTTTTCAGTTTAATTGCCACCACCTGCCTGGCTGTGCAACGGTTAAGGCTGGGAAATCCAGGCTTGCAGATCAAGAAGCAGATTCGATATTTTGTTTAGTGCAAGAAAGCTGTGCACTCATTAATATTAAAAATGTCTGGTTGCTGCTCACTACCTCTGGGATGGTGCCTGGTGAAGAGGTGCAATGTGCTGGCTAGCAGAGGATTTGTACTGGACACATGCTTTTCCAGTACAAACAATTATTCCTACACAGTTTTTAAACATTCCACCTTTTGTATAGGTGCTGTAAAGTGCAGCATATATGCAATGTGTGAGATTTTGGGAGAAATTAAAACATTCCTCCAGTGTCTGCTTCAAGGAGGCATAATTTCTTTTGACAGAAAATAAGGCTTTGTGTCAAAAACTATGTGTGCTTGCACTAATCCACTGAAATGACACCCATGTAATGCCCCTCGACACTAAGCGGCACAAAGCGGCACACAGCAGCGAGGAAGGACACCTTTCAAGTGCAAAATACCTATTGCGCTGTAAACTAAATATCCTTCCAACAGTTTGCTCTGCTTTGAATCGCTTTGTGGGACTTTGCTCTGATGCAAACCTCAAGTAAACTGGGCCCTAAGTTTTATGTTAATCAAACTTGTCTGTCAAATTAAAACACAAAAGCATTTTTTTTCCAGCAACGTTATAATTATGGGAGGAATTTCGGCTGCCATAGGCACTTTGGTAGGGGGTCTCTTCGAAGATGGGTGCCCTGGACAATTGCCTGCTTAGCCCTGCCCTTAAAACGTCTCTGATTCAGAGGAAAATGTATTTATAGACGCAATAACTTTGTAATTAACGTCCTTTTGTAAACCAGGCGCTAAACATCCATCGGGTGGTTTAGCATTTCATCCTTCTGGTGTTCAAATTGTATTTACCAATAAAATGGGTAATTATAACAGCTGGTATATCGATGCTCTGTGACTTTAGTGATTCCCCACAAACTAAAGAGTCAGCTAATCAGCTAAGTTATTATGGAAGTCTGCAGCCAGGAATGCAGTACTACAGTACCGCGTCCCGGACCTTCCTCAGTACTCCTTTCAACCATGAATGCCGTTTAGAGGTAGCCAGTGGCGCAGCTGTGCCCCTGACTGGCTCCTCCCTACTCCTCATCACAGATACATGCTGGGTGCCTTTCCTTCCAGGCCTCTCTTCGCTGGCAAGAAACTGAAGCTATAAATTGCAACTTGCTTTTTTCTTTGCGAGGTTTTCAGAACACTGCTACCAGCTGGAAGAAAGGCTGGAGCTAAACAGGACTGCTGTCCATTACTCAGGCCTGTGCTTGCTTCTCTTCAGCGTGGGGCAGAGGGGGCCCCTTCAAGTGTAGGGTAGCCTAGGGGCCCCCCCGCACCGCGGGGGCTGCGGGGGCCTTTGTTACACCCCTGCCAATGGTGATTTATTTTCCTCCATCTACTTATGACAACACAACATTTATACCACAGGCACTGGCATCCACTTTCAAAAGTTTCACGACCTTCAAGTTATGCTTGTAATGCAGGTGCCTTCACTACACATTTCTTAATGAGTTCACAATTGTACTGACAAGAGGGGGCTTTCAGAGTGCTACTGCAAACAAGATCTTACAGAGTGCAAGCCTGGAGCAGACACCAACACAACAGTGGCAGTTTCCAGCACCACAGAGGCAACACTATCATGGCTGGCCTTGAGGCAGAGCACAGCCACAGAGAGTGGTGGCTGCACCACCGATCAAGAGACTTAGAAAACTTAAAACCACCAACTACACACAACACCTGTGCCTGCGGTGGATAGGTTCCTTCTTCCAGGAGTGGAGGAGGGTCACTTCAGGCAAGTGGATACTCCACATTATCCAACACTGCTACTGCAAACAATTAGTCAAACACCCACCAGGGTGAGTGCCGAAGAAGAGCATGCATGCAAGAGAAGAAAAGACCTGTCTATGAAGAGAGTTGAAAGAACTGTTGCAGAAAGAGTCAATAGATATAGTACCCAGGAAGGAGATCAACCAGAGTAACTACTCAACATACTTTCAGATACCTAAAGCAGATGGGTCGTTACTCCCTATACGCCCGTTTCTTAAACAAGTTTGTTAAAGACACAGAAGGTAAAAATCACAACATTACAAGAGGTTATGCCCTAGCTTCAGAAGGGAGAATATATGATGACCATAGACCTAAAGGATGCATATCTTCATGTACCAATGAACCACCAGCACAGAAAATACTTGCAATTTGTTATAGACAGAACACCCTACCAATTCAGCGTGTTGCCATTCGGAATAAAATCAGTACCCAGAGTGTTTATAAAATGCTTATCAGTAGTTGTTACACACCTCAGAAGGGTAGGAATACACATTTACCCTCACCTAGACGACTGACTGGTAAAGGCGAACTACGTCTACATGTGTAGGAGCAGCATAAAAAGAGTGATGACAACACTGCACAGACAGGGGTGTACCATAACCATGGAAAAATGGTTGCCCACAGCAGAACGAGAGAAGCTCCTCCTGGGAGCAAGAATCAACACAGCTGAGACAAAAGTATACAGTTACAAGAAAAGAATAATGTTACTTGAAGAAACTCACCAATTCCAAAATGGTCGGTCTCTGACAGTAAGGACTGTAGGGAATATGCTGAGAATGATGGCTTCCTGCATACCTCTCATACCATGCACAAGTTAACACAAGAGAGCAAGTAAGGAATGGCTCCAGAGCCAGTGGCCCCAAGCAAAAGGGAGTTAGGAAGCTCTAGTGGTTGTCACACAAGGAGTGCAGGAGGAATTGGCATGATGGAACAAGACGAATATAGCAACAGGAAGACCCTTCATATTGCAAACTCCAACAGTGACCATCACTACAGATGCCTCGCATATGGGTTGGGGAGCTTATATCAGGCGCCAACCAGACAACAGCGAAACATCAGCCCTCATCCTCCTGGACCTGTCGGCCACTTTCGACACGGTCTGCCATGGCACTCCAAAGACACGCCTCCTAGAAGCTGGAATCCAACAGAAGGCCCTTGAATGGACTACGTCCTTCCTCTCCGGCAGAACCCAGAGCGTCCGCCTCCCACCCTTCTGATCCAAAACCACCAACATCATCTGTGGTGTCCCCCAGGGCTCATCCCTCAGCCCGACGCTGTTCAACGTCTACATGCCCCCCTCGAACAAGTGGCCCGCCATCACAACTTCAACATCATCTCCTATGCCGACGACACCCAGCTCATCCTCTCCCTCACCAAGGACCCACACACCGCCAAAACAAACCTCCACGAGGGATTAAAGGCTATCGCCAACTGGATGAGGAGCAGCCGTCTGAAGCTGAACTCGGACAAGACGGAGGTACTCATCCTCGGACCCACCCCCTCAGACTGGGACGACTCCTGGTGGCCGCCCACACTGGAAACAGCACCAACACCCACCGACCATGCACGCAACCTAGGATTCATCCTCGACTCCTCCCTCTCCATATCTAAGCAGGTCAACGCCGTCTCCTCCTCCTGCTACAACACCCTCCGCATGCTATGCAGGATCTACAAGTGGATCCCAACCAAAACAAGAAGAACGGTGACACAGGACCTCGTCAGCAGCAGACTGGACTATGGCAATGCACTCTACGCAGGAATCCCAGCCAAACACCTACGATGACTACAACGCATCCAAAACGCCTCTGCCCTACTGATCGTCAACATACCCCGCCGCAGCCACATCACCCCCCACCTGAGAGACCTACACTGGCTTTTTGGGTCAACCTCACAACCACAAAAGTATGAACTTACTCATATCAAAAGGGACTAACAATAAGGTATTTAAATCAATGATATTAGAAATTTGTAAACACAATACCTAAACACAATTCTAACAAAACAGTAAGTGTACGAATAAAACATGTTTGTGGCAAGAGTGTGGTTACAAAATTAAAACATATATGTTTATTCTGTTTCATACAATTAAATTATTGTGCAATAACAATTACATATAGACATTTAAAAAAATCAATACATATAAAAACAGATTTGCTAAAAACAAAGATTACACATCCATATGTTAAAATTCTTCAAGAGAACAAATATCGACGCAGCGTTTCGGTGTTGATAATAGGCACCTTCTTTAGGACTGTTTATCTATAAAGAGACACACAATTACCAATCAGACAACATTACAATTTAAAGTTTTCTACAAGTACCTAGACTTAACATGTTCTGTCTATCTAAAAACATCTATGGTTCCATTCATTTCTATATGTTCATTGTTATATCAAAAACCATTTAGCTAGTTTACATAACACATTTAGACCTTTACACTTTTCGCCCCTATATTTTCAGTTCATAGTGTGGTTGTAGGTGGTTCCCTCATCTGTCACCTAGTCACAGAATCCTATATTCTGTTACTTGGAGAGACACTGTAACATAAAGTTGCTACTACTCTTACCTTAATTATCAATGTTTTGGGTTTATTAGGAGACACTTTGCAATATCGCGTCTTCGTCTGAATATGCTCAGTTGAGAGTATACCCGCACCGATACATCTACGTGGTATGGTGAGTTAAATTTCTAAATAAGATAATCAAGAAAGAAATTATTAACACTATGGGTGACCTTACATCTTGATTCTAGGTACTCTTTAATATAAAAGAACAAATAACAACAGTACCTGTATATTTATAAATTTAAAAAGTACACCGCCATGGAGCCACCGATCTAAATTCAGGTGCTGTATATCTATGAAAGACACAATGTAAAAATAACTCAATATTCTGTAATACTGTATTCTGTCTTTATTGTTTGCGCAAGAGCTGGTATACACTCACCACCTATTTCCTGTCACTTCGAAAAATCGCTGTAGCCGTGCCCGAAATGCTATTTACCACGGCGTTCTTAAAATCAAGGGTTGTCCTCAGGATTTAAAACGCGATCTGTAGTGTGAGTAATTTATTTTAAAGGTATTGTTATACTTTGCGTTATCATTGTATAAAGTGCACAAAGGCTTCATTCTCATATTTATAGCCTACTTACTAATGTATAAATTTAGATAGCATTTACCCTAATAAGTATTGATAGAGCTTAAAGGAGCTCCCATTATTCGTCCTACACATTGCCATAAAGCTCAGTGTAGTGTCATATCAATGGAAGATAATCATTCCTGTAGTGAACACACCCATTCATTGTGCTCAGTGACTGCAACCGCACCCATTAGAGTAGCGCGAAGTTGTGCCTAAACATTAGTCACCATTTGCCTGCCAAAATAAATGTGTTCCTGCCTGCTCTATAGTGCTACGGTAAGCATTTTCCACAGACGCCGTTACTATTTGTTTATGGATTGCGAGAACAATTATTTAAAACAATCATTCCCAGGGCTTTCATTATTTACTTTGTATCCATTGCCTATCGCACTGGCTTCGTATTGACCAGCAACAGTCAGCATTGTTAATGCGTTGCAATCCTATTCTAATTTCACGGCATGTCCCATAATGTAACAAAACAACATTAGAGTCCCTCTTACCAATTAATATGTTGTCGGTCTCCCTGCTCCTCACAGGGCAGCGTCTCTTGGTTTCTGTTTCAGTAAAAGGGAGAGTTCGCTCCATTCTCTATTTAAATAGCAGGACGCACTGGATTGGTCACTCCTTAACCCTCATTTGATTGGTTAATATCGATCACGCGGCAAACATTGATGTTGCAATTTTTTTTATTTTTTTTTTAAAGTTGTTAAGCAAGTCCTGATCTTCAATAAACTTTACCTCACACACGCTGATGAGCACGTTTGAAACGAACAATCGCAATACTCAAAGCATTGCAATTTGTCCAGATATTCGTAATAGTATGTGTGACGGCCGGTTGTCCTGACAATGCACATAAATGGCAATTTTATTACCATATTGTCATATTTAATTCTAAATGCATAAGAGATGCCTACACATAGACAGGATGCAACTTGCTATACCCACTAAAATAAACTTGCTGATAGTATAAAAGGAACGAAAAATCACCAAACTATATGCATTACAATTAATCCAAATATGTATGATAATCAATGTGGCGGCCGGTTGTCCTGGCACTGCACACAAATGGTAGTTTTATTACCATATTATCGTCTTTAATTGCACATGCATATATAAAACAAGAGATGTTCCATATCATATATTTACCTATAAATGGACAGGGTGCAGCTCACTATTGCTTGTTAGTTAAACTTGCTGATGGTATTAAATTCAGTCATACAAAGACCATCTTTATTATGTATTAAGCAAGTGACTGGTCTTGAAATTCTGACCTTATGCTGTTCTTTACAATATGTACACAAAGTACAGATTTGCTTCTGTTCTCCTGCACAAGACTTATCGAACTAGTGATACTACAAGGGGGACAGATATCAGTTCCCAACCAGAAGATAGAAACCAGCCTTCCTAGTCTTAAAAGCCTATCAGACGTCTCTGTGGGAAATTCAATACAGATTTAAACGAACAACCCAATGACTATGTTCTATCTCAACAAACAAGGAGGAAATAAATCTTTTGCCCTTTTGAGACTAACACAAGAGATCTCGAGATGGGCCATCCAGAGACAAGCAAACTTAACAAAGATACATCTACCAGGAAAAGACAATGTAGAGGCATCATTGTTAAGAGCATCAATATAGTTGTTAATTACTGCCATCTCTGAGTCCTGGAGGGACCTGCCCCACTTTAACCCCAGATACATCCCACTATTCATCAGCGAATCCACTGCAAAAACGCACCCAAAAGCTGGGACGGTGGCCTGTGTACCATCACAGGTTACCACCTGAGCCAATAGGTTCACAGCATCATAAATGTCTGTTATCTGAAATAAATTATGGGCTCCATTAGCTCTGTAAATTTAAACAAAGATGCAAAGGAACATAGTCAAGGGATTCGTAACGGATCAAAAGACCTTGCTTAAATATAAATAAATCACTCCCTTTGTTAACCTAGCTCGACTGGGATGGACATTGTAAAGATAGGTTATTAGTGGGACTCAGTCATACATTGGTTTGTGGTTACTAAAAACACCGTGTAAACTGCAGTTGATGTTCGACTTTATAACGACTAACTAGTATCTTTTTTTATATGATAAACATTTAGGTTTCTTAAACGATCTTTATATTTTTAGATTATAGCCAGTGGATCATTTAAACTCTTTCCTTATACAGTAGTGCCACCTAGTGGTCATTTATAGTAACACACGTGATGACTGAAGCATTTCCTGCCTAATATGTCTCTGACATTAAAATGTATGTTTTTGCTCATTTGATTTATACGGTAATGGAGGCCTTCCTTACGCGATGCTGAAATATATGGCACGGAACAAATTCTTTGGCAAAGAAAAGTAAATTGTATAGCCTAATATGCTGTTTTTTCTACGACTCAACAGAAAATGAGTATATTTAATACCATAGTATCTCCGGTTGTTTGTTTGTTTGCCTTTATCTTTCCTAGATACACAAATAAAATGACCAATCCTGATGAAAGCTGGAGTGTACCAAAAATAAGCCACACATATATTTCAAGCCCCTCTTTGTTTTTTACCACTGCATTACTACCAGGATTAGAGGTCACACACATGCCAGTGTCCACCCATTAGCAATATAGTATTTGAAAAGTAGAACAGTGGGCGTTGTGCTTGCTTTGCAGCCTGTTATTGTTATTATTGTCAATGTCTATCTTCGTCCTTCCTCCTAGCCACAGCATAAGAAGGCAACCAGATCAGTGTGCAAACATCCATATGTTTAATATAAACCATTTTTAACCAAAAGTAAATGTTAGAATTTTAAATCCAGGATGTAAAGTGGCTAAATATAAATTTAACAAGAGTAAACTGTGGCCTGGTAAAATCACAACTTTTCTGTTTTTAAAGACTTTAAAAAAAGATGTTACTTGACATTCACATGGTGTTTGACCCAACACAGTTGGCATCAAATAAATCAAAAGTTACTCTCCTTGCTAGCTTTTTGAAATATAGTCGAAGTTGAAAACACGTTTCATGTTGCAATATCCTTAGTAGAGTTCTGTTTTTCTTTACATATGTGGGGTTAAAAATGAATGCCCATCTCAAATGCCCAAACCTGTTTGAATTTAGAAATTCTAAATAAGCTGTGCAAAACATTGGTACTGGGGAAGTAAGTATCTGAAAGAGAGAGCTCATGTAAAAAGAAATAGCTGCAGAGACATATAGACGACAATCCTATAAAGTGAATAGGTTGAAAAAAGTGATTACTTTTAAAATCCATAAGTTCTTTCTCATCTCTTTCCACTAGTAAAGCCACAACAAAAGAAACCTACCAATTTTCTGTTTGGTCTTCGTATCTTACACAATGACCTTCTTAGCTACCATGAAAGTCTAGTGAATCCAAGTTCTCAATCCTTTTGATTTTGTCCCCTGTAGTTAATGTAATTATACAGGTTTATGCATGTTTAACTTGCTCTATTGTCCAGCTATAAATTCCTGGCTAAGCTTGTCTCCAAACACCACAGTGTTGTTTTTCCTTCTGTTTATTTTGTCTCTCCTCTTTGCCTCTCTCCCTCCGTAGCTCTTCGCAATGGTCTCCGCCATGTGTCTTTTCCGAGGGATCCAGTAGCAGACGTCGTAGCAGAACACATGCCAGGATGGAGAGAGAAAGAAAAGGAAATAACTTTATTTTTATTTAACAAAAACAAAATGGAAAAAAAATCCAGAAAAAGTAGGAAAAACTTGAAGAAAGGGATTGTAAGTTATCAACAGCCTATTGGATAATGCTTCAGGGGCTGGCACTTTGAGGCATTGGACGTTTAGGCTAGAAGGCCAACACTCTCCAAAAAGGAGAACGAAAAAAAACTGTTCTAGAGGATGAAATGTTTTTGCTGGAGAACACACACAGAGTGCCCACTGAATGAGGGGGTGGCACAAGCTGCAAAGGTATCTGGAAAGTTCCACGCCCTCTGCTGGTGAAAGAGGTGCTACTGCTACAATGCAAAGGCCAGGAGTGCCATTCTCTGCTGCCCTCGCCCCACTGTCTTGAGGAGTATTTTCAGTCTTTTATCAAAGGAAACCAAATGAGCAGACAGTATATTTTATAGAAGAACTTGATAGAAGACCACTGGAGCATGGTTGGAGGTCTGCTGAGCATTAGATGTTATGTTCCTGCATTAAAGAAAATGTTTTGGTTGCATCTCTAGCCATTTCCCATCTCAGAACAGACGGGTTTGTCCTTTGTCATCACAGAGAGATGCTCCCCTGGGTTTGATCTGGAACATATGAAACCAAGGTCCAGGGGAGCTGCATAGAAAAGCAGATGGAACCTTGTCCTGACCATGGGGTCTCCCCATATACTTTCAATACGCCCAGTTGAAAGAGGCAGATACCTGCCCCCTAATGTATAGCTGTGAGGCATCTAAGGTCCTACTGAAAGGTTCTCTGGTAGACTCCCATCTTCTCTCCATCAGTGTTTTTATTTAGTTTATAAGGTATAGAATGTTATGGGGAGGGTATTTCATGCCTGTATACCTTCCCCCCACCGTATTTTGCTTGTATTAATGATTTCACCCAAAACCACCTTGTTATTGTCTCTGTGTAAATCTTAGTACTAAATACTATTTTTGTCACAGAAGAAAGATATTTTTAGCAGTCCATGTTTGTCTCAGCTTCATGTTAGCTTCTGCTGCCTTTATTCTGTACTACCCCACTGCAACCGCACACTCACAACCAACGCCGTGTTTCTGAGATGCCTTTTGTGTTGTGTTTGATTTTAATTCACAATTTCCACAGTGCTATAGAGTTACAGTTGTTCAATAAGTGTGTTCCATTTCCGGTTTTCTGTATTCCGAGACACAATGACTGTGTAAAGCTAAAAACTTAGAAGGGATTTGTCCCCTACCTGTGCCTGAAGTCCTTTCCTTCTTTCGTTGTTGGTATAGTATGTCACTCACGGGTGAGTAGTGCGCTTTATAAACCCCCTGATTGATTGAGTAGACGCTGTGTAGTTTCCCACACCATCACTCCACTCTTCATAAACAGTTACCACCAATCCAATCAATCAGCAGACTGTAGCAACACAGCTAGCCGGAGTTAAAGGGATACCCCTCTCGCTTACAAGACACAAACCTCGCCATCGTCTCAGACGCACACGTCGGGCCGGACCATGCATACGTCAGCCTCCCAAGTGTCGCACACCCAAACTGGTAAAGACCTACGGTGACACACCTCAGACACTAGGGACAATGACAACACATTTAAAATTAAGCACATGTGACAACAGCAGGTTAACTGCACTCATATTACCTGTGATCTAACTCTCCAAATTAAAAACAGACTGGTCTGTGACAGAATCCTCAAGAGTAGAGTGAGAGTGTGCCTGAACCCTGATGGTGCTACAAGCCTTTGTAACTACAAATCTTTATACATAATTTTATGAAATAGGTGTATGGCCTCTTGTAAATGGCATACTTTCATTTGCAAACAAGTGGAACCCTCAGTGGCTGCCGCTGAATAAAGATTTGGTAGGTTTTTTGGCATTTTGTGGATAGGATACTCTCCTACAAGCGAGTGAGGCGGTTTTTCTGACATATTTTTTCCTGTTCAGGTACACCAGGAACAGCCTCACAGTGTCAGGGCCATTAGTTTTGTGTTTTTCAAAAACAGACTCCCGCTTTGTGATATGGTGGACGCTGCACAGTATTACAGAGGCTTTAGAGGAACTAAAGTGGTGGCAGCTTCTTTGAGAGCACAGAGGTCTCTTTCAGGCAGGCAGAGCTCTTTAAATGTGGTGCGTGTGCATCCGGCAGGAGGGTGGACGTTCTAACTATCACCACCCAGACAGGATGTCAAAACCAGCAGGCATATATTTTAATCATGATTTGCCTACATTGTGTGATCCTGGACAAATCTGTTGATCATTGTTTCTCCTTTTCCCTACCTGACAAAAGTGTGAGGATTGTGAAATGGTCTAATCTACCCTATTGTATGCCATTTACACACAACTGGTAGCATAGAGTTGTGGCAGAGAGGTTATTGAATATTAACATACAAGTATATCTATTGAGTGCACCCAATTAAAAAATGACACTATCTCTGTCAAGACCACGTTTTCTTGTGCATCAATGCCAGCATTAAATAATCAACGCAGACTGATAGTAAGTCTGTTAATTGCATTCTTGCACAAGAATTCACAAGGGTCATAACTGTGTGACCACCTGGCCTGCTTCCTCTGTCGTACCATGCAAGGGCATAGCTTTACACACTTTGTACATGTTCCCCATGCAGGCTGTCAGAACAAAGTACATGGGACATGTTTATCTAATTGATTTGTTTTTGATATCACATACATGTCCGATTGCTGCTAAGCGAGACAGGATAATCAATGTTTCCTATTGGCTGGTGCCTTCGGAAGTAGGTGGGGTTAGTGGAGAGTCACGCAAAGCACCTCGTGTGTGAGTGTCTACGTCCAGCCCCGCCTGCTTTTGAGGATGCCAACACACAGAGGCCTACCCTTGATGGTTTGTGGGTCTCTGCACCTCTGGCCTGTACCTGCACAATGACCACTAGACTAGATTTAGAGGGAATATGTTTGGTAAGAATTCTGGTGAGTAATGTTACATCAATGGAGAGTGGGGTTGGGGAAAGCCTCTTTGAATATGACTGTGGTATTCTTACTGTGAACAATGTGTTCAGCTCGCCTTCGCAAACTGTTCTATGGTGTGTGTTGCACCCCTTAGGTCTGTGATGCTGGCAGCTTGTGAAAAACTTTTTGAAAAATATTCTATTTTGTAAGTGTACATGGTGCTTTTTGTTAGATAGAGAGCTCCTTGCCCTAATGCTTTTTATAGTAATATTGAAATACTGTTCTTGTAATATATGGCAGCACAGAGCAGGGAAAGATGACTTCTGCACTCGATTTTCTTTATCGATTTAAAAAAAATAAAAACCACAATGTGAAATAGAAATGGCTTTATAGTTTATTTAGTGTCTCATTTTTAGATCTGTATACAAACAACATTTCCTAAAGCTTTAATTCACTCTAGGGGAACTGTAAAGGATGAATGTTTATTTGTGATTTTTACCATCCAGAGCTTTATTGTGATAAGCAGTAGAGCCGGATATATATATAAAGAGGACGAACTGCAACTGTCCCATTGTTCAAAGTCAAACATTATACATTCAGATATAGTACACATAGAGCACCAATGGGTATCATTCCCCTGCTGTTACATCACTCTGACATAGGTAGCCCATAAAGACATTGTAAACCAAGTCACTGCACATCTTCCCATTACTTCAAAAGGGGATAATGATAGCAAGACAATAACAAATAACAGAGCCAGTGCAAGCACATATACAAATAATTGTTTAATAAACGGGCTGACAGCTAATCTTTGTACCCAGAGGGAATTCTCTCAATTCTATTACTTTTACTAATTGTTAACTCTTGACCATCTAACACATCACTGTCAAGATTTTTTTCTTTGGTTTGTTTGTATGTTGTTATTAGGCATGTCATTTAACAACACTATTTCATACATTTTTGCCGAACAAGACTTGTTCCACCATTGACCATTAGACATCTATACTGCTTGGCCTTTTACCTCAATTATGCAAATGGGCTCTCTGAACTTTGGTGCTCCATTTTACAATAACACAGGATCCCTATTGCGCTCCAAATCACCCCCACTAAATTTGATATTTGCACCACTTTTGTCACGTCTTGATCGAATTTCTCTCTCAAAACTCACAACATTTTATTTATGATTTGCATGTTTAGCCTCTTGTGAATACTTTTCCATATCACATCTGCGAACTAGAGCCTTGACTTTCCAAAACGGACTCAATGAAGACGTAACTCTGCTGCCTCCCATTAGTTCAAATGGTACTTTGCCCGTCACTGAATATGGAGTAGTTCTATATGCCCACAACCATTCCCCTAATACCAGTTTCACAATCGACTATGGATATAATAGCATTTTAAATGCACTCCACCAACAGTTTATTCAACCTTTCCACTTCACCATTTGCCTGGGGGTGGTACAAAGGTGGGCCTGCATCTTTTGTCCCCAGTCTACGCAGAAACTCAGTCGTACTGGAAGAAGTAAACTAAACACATTTGTCTGTAAGCCTTTCTGCTGGCCTTGTGCAACACTTCTTGGGGAAAAAAATGAATGACAACCTTTGTGTTTTTGGTTCGGATACTCCTTTTACTTCCACCCACAAGGACAAATGATTTTCCAAAACAATTAAATATTTCATGTTGTTGGGCAGTCAAGTAAACGACCAAAAAAATCCACATCAACTTTTTACTGAATTTTTCTGTGCACTTCACAGGGATGGACAGAGGTGTAGTCGTGATTCAGTGTTGATCACAGTAACAGCATTACACACATACTTCCACAAGTGACTCCACTTACGATCCATACCAGGACACCAAAAATCATGTCTTATCCTGTGTTTCGTGGCTGTCACTACAAAAGGACCCGTGTGGTCAGTTTCCAAAATTCACAGTCTGAAGCAATCCGGAGGTATTTAATAATCCCCTCTTATCTGCAAATTAACCTCTATGGATAATTCATCTGCCACCTTGCAATAAGGTTACAATAAACAATCCATAGGATTTTCTTTCAGGCAAACCAGTTGTCACCAATTTCATAACTTGACTCAAAATAACATCTCCTTAGAGAGCATCACGCGATGCATCCATGTATTGACAAACAGCACTATCTTCCACACGAGCTATAATACTCTCCTCAACCTCATCCTGCTCTTCCTTTTCACTAGATTCTTCAATGATCGACAACCTTGACATAAAATCAGTTCTAACGTTTTTGTTCCTCTGGCAATATTAATAAGTGTGAAGTAAAATACGAACAATTTTGGTTCTAGTCAGGCCAGCCTTGCACAGTTGTCTTTATCTTATTTCCAGAAAGAATATCTACCAGTGGTCGGTTCTTAAGCAAAGTTTTCTTTATCATAAGTATTTATTTATTTATTTTATTTTATTTATTTTAAGAGTTTTATATAGCGCTGGCTAGACCCGGAGGTATCAGAGCGCTTTACATGAGGTTCCACATAATTACAAGATTACATCGGTTCCAATGTACATCAGTTGCTAGACAAACAATTACAAGAGCATAGAAGACGAGATAAGTGAAGTGTAGAGGGGAAGGGGGTAAGGATAAAGGGGTGGGAGGGAGATACGGCAGAAAGACGGAGGAAGGTCTTCCCAAAGTCCGGCTGGGTAGGTGACGGTCGAGGGGGAAGTCCCAAAACCCATCTCCCTATAGCTATCAGGTAGCTCCACCGGGAATTGGCCAAATAGCTAGGTCTCAATGGGAAACATTTAAAGAACATGGAGGGCAAAATAAATGGAGCGTAGACGGGAAGGTGAGAAAGGGAGGATAGGGGAAAAGACAACAAGGAGAGACGAAATTAAGTCTGTCTAAAGGCCGACTGGTTAGGTGACGACCAAGGGAGGGAGTCGACGGCACATCTCCCCTATAGCTAAACCAGGTTGCTCCATCGGGCATCAGACAAAATAGTTCAGTCTCAATACATTGAGAGAGGAGAGAAGGAGAGACATAATAGAGGGAGGATGCGGGAAGAGACGACAGGAAGACAAAAGGAAGTCTGGCTAAAGACTGACTGGGTAGGTGACGTCCAAGGAGGGAATCCCCGACCTGTCTCCCCTAAAGCTAAACCAGGTAGCTCCATCGGGCATCAGACAAAATAGCTAGATCTCAAATGACGAGGGAAAATTCACAGATAAGCAGGGTGGGGACTAAGGGCCAGGACAGAAGAGGTCAGTAGCAGGAAAGTAGAGAGGAGTTGAGTGGGGAGGAGAGAGATACAGCGGAGAGACGAAGGAAAGTCTGCCCAAAGTCCGGCTGGGTAGGTGACAGCCGAGGGAGAAGTCCACAGCCCATCTCCTCTATAGCTATCAAGGTAGCTCCACCGGGAATCGGCCAAACTGCTAGGCCTCAGCGGTCGGCGGCAAGTTGGCAGATTCAATGTCTTGATGGGTGAGCCGGATAGGGGATATGCTTGAGGACTGGTCGATGACCAATAGTAGTAGCACAAGTGGAGTCGCTGGTGTCTTGAGGAGGCGCGGGTATTTCGTAGGTTTTCCGGTGTGGTTTCTGGTCCCGTTGCGTTCTGTGAGTACCTTGGTTTCCCCATTATGCTGCGTTGAGCTGGTGTCACCAGAACCTATCAAAGCCCTTTTGGGGGTTGCCGCATTTAAGACTCTTTGTTCAGGATTTGAGCTTGGGTTCTACACGCCGCTTCGCCTGCTGCCATTGCGGGTTCTTCCTGTTCATAGACCTATGATTCTTTCCATCACACATGACAGCGTGGCACGTTGAACATTTCTATGGCCCATACACAAGCCAGCATTTCTTTCTCTATGACTGAATATCTCGTTTTCACATCTCTTACCATTCTTGAGGCAAAACCAATGGTGATTTCTTTTCATCCATCTACTTATGACAACACAACATTTATACCACAGGCACTGGCATCCACTTACAAAAGTTTCACGACCTTCAAGTTATGCTTGTAATGCAGGTGCCTTCACTACACATTTCTTAATGAGTCCAAAATTGTCCTGACAAGAGGATTTTCAGACAACCTGTTTTTTTTTTAACAATACCCTGAATCATTAACTACGGTTTGAGATCTTCCTAATGAATTTCGAGTAAAACTCACTTACACCAATAAAAGAGGGCAACGGATCTTTGTCACTTGGATGAGGCACTTAAACTATGCCATCTACAATATGGGGCTTGGGTTTCACCCCTTGACTTGCCAATACATATCCGAGGTATTGAATCTTATTCACACAAAATGTATGTGTTCTCTCTTCGAGTGACCACATTGGCTTGCAGGACAGATTAAATATTTCCATAGCTCTATCATGTGTTTCACATGTATCAGAATGAATTAATATGTATTCCTGAAAAACAGCCATGTGATTCATGTTGGTAAACATCCTGAACATAAACTTTTGAAACACAGAAGCGGCAGAGGCCAGTCCAATGGCATATGGCAGAAATTAAATGTTCCATAAGGCATTACGAAGGCAGTTCGATTATGTGACTGTTCATTTAATACTACTAGATGGTAAGCTGCCCAAAGATCTAATTTCATGAACCATTTGGACTGACCTACAGCTGTGATAAGATCTTCGGTTCATGGTAGAGGATACTTTTCAATCCATATGGCATTTTTAAGGGACCTACGGTTACACATAAGCACAGATCCCCATATTTGTTCTTTGCCAAAATAATCGGTGAAAGCCAATAGCATCCACTGGTTCAATGACCCCCATCATCCTGAATTTCTTTGAGAAGTTTTGTTAATTCATGTTGTGCGTTTTGTGTCACATTACAAAGATTATGCAATACAGGAAGAACACGTACCTTAACCGTAATGGCATGCACAACATCATTGATTCTGCCACCTTGTTATTAAAAACATCCACAATCGTTCTTTCCATGGAAGATTGGAAACAGACCAAACAAGAGAAACTGCATATTTCTGACCCGGCCTAATCACCATGCCAATATCTGCTTAATGCCACCATCCCAGTACATTAATTCCCTTATGTGCCACATACACCTTTCCTTTTATAGTTTGGCTCTCAAAGCAGATGTCTACCCAGAAGTATCGTGCTAGATCAATTCCACTTCCTTCAAAAGCAGTAGTAATTAATAACCTCTGAGGGTAATTATCCTTTACTGAACTCAGATTCCTTATACTTTACAACAGAAATAATAGTGATTCTTTCAACTAAATCTATAAGTAACGGCATGTTAATACCATCTATTTTTACTGTCGTAGAGGATTACCATATTTATCTACGTTGGATACACTATTAATTTCAATTCTCTTACCACCCCTGCAGACTTTGGTGACATTACCTTTTTTTTGTTTTACATTTCCAGCATTTCTGTGTGACTGCTAGACAATTTCGAAAACTTTGCACACAAGAACTAGAACGACACCTAGAACATATTTGTTTAGTTGGTTCCTAATTTGTATTTCTACCCTTACCATAGTTGTCAGGCATAGGGGTTTTTACTTTGTGTTTTGCCCTGAACATAGATGTTTGCCACTGCCATATGTGACCTTTCTGGTTCTAATTGTATTGTATCATTTTGAGAAAATTCTATTCTTTTTGCTAAGTCTCTTGGCTCAACAAGTGATGGGATTTTGCAAATTAACAGGCTCTGTTGAATTTTCTTTGAATAGCAGCTCCATACAGTTTGGTCATAAATCAGTTGGGATGTGAACCCTTCAACTTCACAATATGATGCCGATATTTTAATTGCAGTGATAAGAATCAATGGACTCATCAGGTTGTTGGATTCCAGTAAAAAATGTGTGTACTACAAGGTTCACCTTTCCTTCAAAATATGTGCCAAATTGTTTCACAGCAACCTGAAATTCATCCAGCTCTTCATCATCAAGAAAAGTGTGTTCTGGCAAATGGTCATTGCCTAGATAGTAATAAAGTAAATTTTGTTTGGCAGTGAGAATCTTTTCGGTATTGACATGCTGTGCATTATTCTGCTATCTAGTGTTTGGGTCTACAATTCTCCACTAGTTTGTAGTCCTTCTTCTATTTTGTTTCTTGTTGTTGTTGGGCAGCAACAAACACCCCATCTGGTGCATCCTGTGACATTGTACTCCTTCCTCTGGAAGCTTCCACCCCCTGTTGCCACATTCATATTTTTTTTTTTCTGCCGTTGGGTCTGGAAGCCTGGCTGAACGCTCTCCAACAAAAGGGAGAAAGAGTTACCAGAAGTTCATCAGAAGTCCGTAGATTATTGCATCAAAATCTGAGAAGAACATGGACAAAGATGTACCGGAGGAGTAGTCTAGAAAGAAGGGGTAGTTTTTTTGCCTCTACAGTTTATGAAAAATGCCTAGAGAGGGACATCTCTCTATGGTCTAATGGAGAAGACTTCATTCCAGTTCTGCCATAATTGCCAACAGAAATTCTCGTAGAATGACCAACACTAGGTCTGCAACTTATGCCTAACTGTGGAATATTGAAGCGGAGATTACAACTCCTGTGCCATGTTCACGCCAACGCTGAGGGTAAGAGAGACACAGAGATGAGCGCATCATTCTATGCAGGGATAAGGAACAATTCGGTCCCATAGAGACCTGGGTCTGTCGAGCGTCAAGGAGGATCGTCAATGTTGAAGCTCAGGCAACCAGGAGGTAAGAAAGACACCGGAAAAAAAGGCCCAAGTCCTGATAATCTGACTCAAGGGCATAGAAGAGAGACACTTCATTGAAGCACTGGGTGACCGAAGGCCGTTCCTAAGTCAGAGAGCCCCACTGACACCTTGAAAGTGACACCGTATGAGGACATCACCAGAAAAGCCACAGTCATCGAAGGGCGGTCAATGGAAAGATGCTTTGATGTTGAAAAAGAAGAGGTCTCTAGAACAACACTGAAGCTCGACGACCGATACGTTGTCATGGGATTCTTCAATGTTGAAAATAAATTCGATGTCGAGCCTCAACGCCAAAAAAAGTCAGCTGAAATTGAACAGAAGAAAAGGCATTTTGTGGGCCGAAATGGCCGCCTTGCTTAGAAAAAGAAAATAATTTGGCGAATATTTGAAGGGATTTTGGATACCACCTTAGACTTCAATGCCAAAAGATAAGAGTGGTAAGGTCATCAAAGAGATTGACACTCCTTTGACACCAAAGCCTCAAGAGAATGAAGAGGAACTCTTCTACAAAGAAGAAGAGGAACAACTACAGGGCATGTGTCAGGGCTCAAGGGAATCAGAATACACAGAGTCTCAGTAGCAAGACCTAGAGACAGACTACTCAGTGGAAAGGGTAAATTCCTAACCAACGTGGCCTTCGTCTCCAGACGGCATTGGTATGTATGACTAATTTATCAAAAAGGCTGCAGATAAGTATGGAGTGCATCTGGAGGAGGAAAAACCATAGTCTTGTTTCCTAGTGGAGAACCTCTTGCCATCAAAACCACGGAACTAATTCTTGGAAGCGCTACTAAGCGTACTAGATCAAGGTAGGGAGGCTGTCAAAGAACCGGCCACAGCAGGACGGCACCCACAGTACAGGGCTGGTTGAGCAGCGTGGTGTCATGTAACACTAAGAGTGAGGTGTGTGCCATTACGGTGCTTTCTACATCACGGCCCAGGGACATTTGGGGCCCCGTAAGAACTAACCTCGCATCCTGTCAATGCGACTCGGCCCCGCAGTTGACTAAGGGCATTGTACTCACTGGAGTAGGTAAGTGGCTCCCGCTAATGTACTCTACATAACGCAGGGTATGACTGCCTAAATAACTTGCTGCATCATTTACCGAAGGCGCAGAACCATTACACTCTGCTTAGGACGTGTGTATTTCGCAAATGCACTAAGATGTCACACACCCCTAAGAAAATGAGCAACTAAATAATAAGTATCGCAATGGTACTGGGCTGTTTTCCTTTGCATTTTTGCACTTCTTTGCTCTGTAATGCATAACTAATTTGAACTAATCTTTGTATACAAAAACCTCTATTTTGGCTAACTTAATTGCCTGTGATTACTACTGCATTCCTGGTAACTATGTGACAAACTGATAAATAAAGTTAAACATTTTTAAAAAAAAGAACCTGCCACTGGTAGAGCTGTGACTCTAAGGGCAGAAAAAAAATGGAAGTATTCAGCTAATGACCCAGCATACATCAAGGGTAGAGTACCGGCTGATTCGGCCATCACCTCAACAGCACTGAAAAGGACCAGCAATTCCACAATATCAGGATCACCTCCTGATAAGGAGAGCAAGAGGATGGACTTAATGGGTCAAAACTTCGAGCACAGTGAAGCAAACAAGTGGTGCATCGCATATTCGAATGCCCTCCTGAACAGACACGCCTGTCAGCACTATGAGGGAATGGCTGAACCTGTGAAGCACCTGCCAGATCAGTACAAAAAGAGAGCTGCACACCTGGCAGAAGAGGATAAAAACATCACACACACATGCCTGAAATCAGGATTGGTTGTGGTAAACACCTCAAGCCACTAGATGATGGGGATCAACCTACGCCATCACTCATGGCTGAAAATATCGGGGTTCAAGCCAGAGGTACAGGCGAACGTTCTGGATACCCTATTCAGAGGGGAACAGCTGTTTGGGAGCACAGTTGATGACACATTGAAACAGCTCAAGGAGGACAACAAAGCAGCAAGGAGGTTTTACAGTTTATGAGTGGTATGTGAAGAGCGGCAGTGACCTCACTCAGACCTGTAGGAAGAAGCAGCTTCCAAGCAGGAACATTGCACCAGGCTTTCTACGGAAGCAGGCAAACACCAGCACACCAACAGCACAGGCAATAACTTCAACAAGTACGACATTCCTTCCGAGGAAGAACATAGATGAGTGAACAGCCTCACCAGGGAGGCACAATCCCCACCAACAAATTAGTACAGCTTTTTACAAACTACACCAGGGTTACCCCCTCCGTGGCAGAGGGACACACCCCTGGTTGTGGTGGAGGAGGGCGTCCGCGGGCACCCATGCGCGCAGAAACAAAAGCTTGGCGCAGAGGATGACTATCAATAGATCGAAGCGAGGTAGCTGCTCTGCTACTTACGAAACCCTGACCCAGAATCAGGTCGTCTACGAATGATTTAGCACTGGGTGCCCCACAAACATGCGGTGCACTAAGGGCGATGGAGGCGGCCACCTTCCGTCCGCGCTCCAGTTCCAAAACGAGCGGCTCTACGCACCAGCCCCCCAAGAGAGGACGGCTATTCCAGGCCAACCGAGGCTCCACGGCACTGCGGTATCGTTACGGTTTAGGGGGGATTCTGACTTAGAGGTGTTCAATCATAATCCCACAGATGGTAGCTTCGCCCCATTGGCTCCTCAGCCAAGCACATACACCAAATGTCAGAACCTGCGGTTGCTCTCGTACTGAGCAGGATTACTATTGCAACAACACATCATCAGTAGGGTGAAACTAACCTGTCTCACGACGGTCTAAACCCAGCTCACATTCCCTATTAGTGGGTGAACAATCCAACGCTTGGTGAATTCTGCTTCACAGTGGTAGGAAGAGCCGACAACGAAGGATCAAAAAGTGACGTCGCTATGAACGCTTGGCCGCCATAAGCCAGTTATCCCTGTGGTAACTTTTCTGACACCTCCTGCTTGAAACCCATAAAGTCAGAAGGATCGTGAGGCCCACTTTCACAGTCTGTATTCATACTGAAAATCTAGATCAAGCGAGCTTTTGCCCTTCTGCTCCGTGGGAGGTTTCAGTCAAACTCCCCGTCTGCCACTGTCCCCAGAGCGGGTCATGGGTGCCGGGTGCTTGGAGCCAGAAGCGAGGGCCCCACGGGGCTCGACCCCGCCTCACCGGGTAAGTGAAAAAACTATAGGAGTAGTGGTATTTCACCGGCGGCCCGAGGGCCTCCCACTTATCCAACACCTCTCATATCTCTGTACAGTGCCAGACTAGAGTCAAGCTCAACAGGCCCTCTTTCCCCGCTGATGCGGACAAGCACGTTCCCGTGGCTGTGGTTTTGCTAGATAGTAGGTAGGGACAGTGGGAATCTAGTGCATCCATTCATGTGCATCACTAATTAGATGACGAGGCATTTGCCTAATCTGTACCACCTCGCGGTGGCTCATTCTGGATTATTATGCTGCCCATCAGCGTCAATTCGGTTTTGCTTTCAACATTCTTTCGCTCCGGAGTACAGCCACAATTGCTGACCTCACTTGAACTGGGATCACGTATAGGTCAGAGATAGTACACCCTGCAGTACTATTCCAACAATTTTAAGATTGTCTACGAACAGTCCTGAGAAATTAAAATATGATTAGCAGGACATCAATAATCAATGTGTGATAATTATGTGTATGCGATTATTTGATACCTATTCATCATTCAAGACATTTCAATAAGTATGATGTACACACTATATCTACATTGTTCTAAGCACACATATATAAAACAAATTGCACATCTAATTAGAAAAAGCACATCTAGAAAAATTCACATCTATAAAATTTGCATCTATACTAACTCTTGTGTCAACTATAAACCTATATGTTAAAACAATATGCTTTATAAGGGTGACGTGTGCTGCGAGAAATTGTACATCTCAGTATAAGCTTGATACCCCATAGTCCATGAATACTTGGCACATTTTAAGAGTGTCCATTAAAGTAGTCAGGCAAACATTTTTCTTAAATGGAAATGCCATCTGTAGACCTAAATCAGTCAGAACAACATCATTACATTGAGGCCAAATACCACGACAACCAACGATAAAGCCATGACATTTAACAGTGTTTACATTTTGTGAGATCTTTGATTTGCTGTGACAGATGCTGATAGTATTTCACTTTACTCTCAAACGCTAATTCAAGGGAATTCTGAGAATTTTCATAACGAATTGAAACATCAATCGCTACAGCTGTACCATTTTTGGTAAACACTACATCTGGTTTTCGTAGTTCTGCTAGATTATTCTTAACATGAGGTTCCCTGTATGCCATCCAACCACACCTTTTTACTCTATCAATGAGGAATTCCAGAATTTTGTTATGTCTTTTTATCCTAATGTCCTTAGTTTTAGGACTTGTGCCTGAAATATGAGAAATTGTTTCACAAACATCATTACAATACCTACGTGTAGCAAATGCACGATTTCTTCCCCTAGTGATGCTTTCTCTGGTATATAAAACATTTGCTCTTAGCATCAGCGCAGCTATGTAATGGTTTCCTTTCATTTTGTTATGCCTGCTGATCCAGAAGTTTGAGGTTGGATTACTTGCTAAGTACTTTATACCATCACCTTGGACAGGGAGATTTGCCCATTTCTGTGACTCTTCTTTTCTCCAATCATATGTTGCTAACAAATTCAAATCATAGCTCAGAAAGTTACTGTCTAAAATGTTAAGTTTGTGTGTTTTGATGATGTTATCGATTTTTTTCATTCATACCTTCTCCTGCATACATGAATGAATGCGCTATGTACAGGTCTGGAGCTGCCCTGAGATACAATAAACTATTGACTTTATTGAGACCAATTTGTGTACATAGTTTTGGAATACTGAGGCCCCCAAATGATCTTTTCGAATATAGGAGACTATCACATGTGTATGCAGGAAGGTGTAGAAAGTGTTTGACATACTTTTTTATTATTTGACCCAGAACATTTAAAGTTTTTGCTTCTGTTCCTGTCATTTCTAATTTGAATGATAGTTTAGGTACCAAGTACTGGCACCACATTTCTATTTTCTGCGTGGGCTTAAGTGGCAGATTATCAAGTTTTTGAGCCCAATTGACAAGAACCTCATTAATTTTGTTGTTGCTTGTATGACCAATGTGTGGATCGAAGTTCAATCCGAGGTATCTCTCACTTTCTCCTGGATGAATATTTTCAATGTTTTCTTGTTCAAATTGCCATGGTTTACAGTTGTTAACCAGGATTTTATCTTTATGGGGACTGATATCAAATCCATGTGTCTTTTTCACATTAAGTTTTATTCCTGTGGTTTTACTGTACTTTTCAATGATTTTCAGAATCGTATTCATTCCTTCCCATGTACTGCTGAGTACTGCGATGTCATCGGCAAAGGCGAGAGCAGTGAATTGCTCAATAAGACCATCTGATCCAAATGTGAAGCCCTTGCCATTTTTCTGAAGATCACAGATCAGAGGTTCCATGGCAATGTTAAATAGTAGTGGGGATAAAGAGTCACCTTGTTTGACCGCAGATGTCATTGTTATTTCAGGAGTTGATTCGTTGTTCTTTCCCTTGAAAGATGTTGTTGAGTCAGTGTATAAGTCTTTTATTATGTCTCTGATGTATGATGGAACTCTTTGCCTTGCGAGACTCTGTATAATGTGACCATGGCTGACAGAGTCGAAGGCTTTCGATATATCAATGAATACAACTGCTAATGAGTGACTGTTTTTTTGTGTCCCTTTTATAATATTTTGCAGGAGAGTCAGATTCTCGAGACAACCTCTCACCTTCATGAAGCCTTTTTGTCTCGTATTCAATTCAACAAAAAATGAGAGTCTTTTAGTTAATAATTTTGTGAATAACTTCATGAATGCAGTACCGATGGTAATTGGACGCCAGTAACTGATTTTTTTAAGTTCACTAATCGGTAAATTTTTGGGTATCAAAATTGATCGGTTCTTTTTGATAATTTCTAGTACTCTTCTCATCATCAACCAAGATGATAGAATACTGGGCAGCAGTCTTGGTTGTTTGCTGTGTATTGTGTACAAGTCATTCTGACCAATCTTATCAGGCCCCACTGCTTTCTTTAAATTGGAGTACTCAAAGGCATGAGTAATTTCGAACAGTGTTATTTCTTTACATAGATTTCTAATTTCATAATCCTCTAATCAATCGGCATGAAATTATGATTTTTCTTGTTTTCTTTCTCAATTATGTTTTTGAAGTATCGATAGATTTCATCAGCAGTGATTCGGCAAGTGGCATCTTCTGCCCCATCAGTGATAATCGTGGCAATTTTCTTTTTGTCTTTTTGAAACATTGCCTGGTATTCTTTATAGCTGCCCTTTGCTTTGGCATAATTTTTCTTGTGCGTACGATTAAGCCTTCCGTTTTTCTTTTCTTTTTTTGTAATCTTGTTCTCTACTGAGGCATTCTGGTGCTCATCTTGAGCAGAGTTCATAGGTTCATGTAGGAGAGTTGGGTCTGCTATCCTATGGTCACCCCAAATTTTTGCTTTTTGCTTTACTGGTTTTCGACTACTGAGGCTGTGGGCCTGCTAATCAGACCCCCAGCCTGCTGTTCTCTCTCTAAATTATTAATACATGTGCTATAGGTACATACCACAATTGGAAATGGACTCCTTGTCAGCCCCTGTACCATTCACTATAGGTGCTCAGGGCATAGGTGCCACCAAGGCCTACCAGGGGCTGCAGCATATCTTTTGCCTCCCTTGGCTGGTTCTTAAATTGACACAACTGGCTGATCACTCAGCTGGGGTAAGGTGGTGTAATCACCCCTTGCTTAGATATAGTATACCTATATCTAAACCTATATCTGGACAGATATAAACCTGTGAGCCACTCCTATGGAAGGCCTCATCAATCCTGGAGGCAGAGTGCGTGGTTTAATGTGAGATGGAGCTCTAGCATGAGCTGAGCCTGTCTGCAGCCGTCGGGAACAAATCCCTAAGCTGTTTCAGGATAATGCCATACCATATACTATTAAGTGCATTATAATCCTCGCGGTTATATAGCAACTTTGGTTTGGCTTTATCAAAACATGTCGTGTAAGGTGTCATACGATTTGGAATACTATCCCCTCGCCAGTTCGGGCGACGGGGATAGCATTGCACCCCTCTAGAGGGGTAAGACATGTTACTTTACTTAAATGCGGTTAATTTCTAAAAGGGCCTCAGATCCACAAAATGGATGCTTCTGCAATAGACACAAGTCTGACTCTGACTAGTGGATTGTAGCAGGGAGGTTTGAAAGAAACCAGACCCTGCATGGGGAGCACAATGCTGCCCCTTGCATAATCCGGTCAAACCGGTTCTGGGGCACACCAGCCCCAGTCCCAGCGCGGCCTGGATCAAAGGAAAGGGGTGTATCCACCCTCTTCCTGGGTCCCACCCATAGGAGGGGACCTAGCAGGTAATCCAGCCCCCCAGATTCGAATAAGAGTGGGAGAAGTGCCAATGCACTTCAGATTATCCTGATGAAACATAAGAAACAAAACTCTGGACCCTTCGACATCCTACTCAACGTAGAAGACTGAAGAATCTCCCTTGTGGTCAAGGAGTGACCACCCTGTGCAAACAGGCACCATCCAGCACCTCAACGTCTGCTTTGTTGCAGTTCCCGCCGGAACTCGAGGGACAGAGATCGACAAGAGTAATCTTGCCTGCCTTCTAACAGCCCGATCCACAGTCCCTGCAGAGCTGAGACCCGTGGAGATGACCGGGAGCGTGGGGCATGCCATCTAGGAAAGACCACGAGATGCTGACCGTGCAGCCCACGAGTGACCCTTGAAGCTGTACACCGGGGTTTGAGAAGCCCCAACCCTGAGCCACTTTTGCACCGAGGTTCAGCCCTCCACACTCGACGAGTGCTGTGTGGGGCCCTTCTGCTTCTTTTGGCTCAACGCGTTGGCCAGTCCCTTGCCAGCTGGCTTGTGGCCCCTGTGCCGACGAAACTTGAAAAACGACTTGTGATTCTGGTTGCTCCAGATTTGTACCAGCTCCCTGGAAAAGGAGCCCCCACTCTGACCCTCCTGGTCCGAGTGAGAAGCAATCTCCTGGTTCCGCGTGGATTGCTTTTTCTAAGTGTTGTTTGCTCCAATCTTGAAGCCGACAGCGCCGACGGCGAGAGCCTGCGTGGGACAGATCGTGACCTGCTCCTGGACTTCGTAGATGCCCCAGAGCCCACGTGACAGCGGAGAGAAGCTCCTCAACAACCACCTGATTGCGCCCGACATTGCCTGGTTCCGTCCTGGTTCCACCCTGGTCACTGCTGAGTGACCAAGACTCTGTCCCCTCTTCTTTCAGGTACTTTTCGACTTCGATCCACTCTTAGATCCCACCGGACACTTCTCCTTCACAGCGCCAGCAGCCTCTTCAGCTCCAAGCACCAAGAATCAGCGTGACGAAACCCGACACTACTTCGACCCTGTGCACCCGCTTCCTGTGGGTGAGGTAACATTGCAACGCTGGTGTTCCCACACTGGTACACACCTCTAGGGTCTGTGTCTTAAGTTTTGTTCCTCTAGGTTCAGCGGAAGTGTCCTTAAACTCTATTTGTGTAACTTTTACGCACCATTGACTAACATTGGTGCATGCGTGCGCTTTCAGCGCTGCACCCGAATCCCGCGGGCTTTTCCCGACTTCAGCCTTGCTTGTCCCAACTGCTCCCAGCGATTCCCTAGGCCCTAGGCCTAACCACTGTTCGATTGGTATCTCTTATACCACTTGTTTAGTATATGGTCTGAGTGGCCCCTCGCCCTCATCCATAATTGTGCAACTTTGTATGTTATACTGTGCTTTTGATTTAACGCTTGTGCCCCTTTGTTCATAAAGAGTACTGGGGATTATTGTGAGTAATAAATACATGTATTTTTATAATATACTTGTGTGGTGTCCTTTAATTTGATATTACAGGATTGTGATTGGTAAAACAGCTTGCTTAACACGACCTCTGGAGTTAAGCCTTTAAGGCTGCTTAGTCTATGCTACCCTTAAGATAGCTTGTCTATAAGGTTGACTTACAACCAGACACCATAAGGGGATATTTGGACTGATACAGGGTGTTTCCAGAATTGGAAGCATCATATATCAGGCCAACTTCTCACATTGGTGAGCAGCGGTGCAGATTTGAGCTTGCTGTTTGTTTTACCATTGCAACCTTTTTATCAAATTGAAAGATCACATCAAGTACCTTAGGTACATATAAATCAAAAGCTTAGCATATTAAGTTCTACTGAACTTAGTAGTTGTAGGTTGAAGGGATTAGCACACCCTGACTACAACTCACTAGCAAGGTACAGTAGGAAAACACTTAGTGTAGGTAAGTGCACCACTTACACCTCACAAGCAGTCATGTCTGGCGCAGGTGAAGCTTCAGGCTCTCTGCCTGTGACAGTTGACCTTACCAAGGCAACTTCCAGCTATGAAAAACTTAGCCACAAAGACTTGTGTGCCTTGTGCATATCAAGAGGGCTAAAAAGGGGCAGAGGTCCCACCATTCCAGCTCTGATAGACAGTGGTGGAACACAGCCAAAGGGTGTAGTAGGGTTAACCCTGGGTACTGAGGTAGGATCTGGCCTAGTCAGAATCCCTACTCAGGCAGTTCTCCTATATGATGTGGACCTAGCTTTGTCCACTACAGTGAGTCCCAGGAACCTGGGCAAATATAGGCAGACGCCTTTGATAAATGAGAAACTGTATCAGGCCTACAGGGACACATATGCCAGTGTCACAATGGTAACACCTGACTTTGTGGACCCTGGACAGATTGTACTAGGTGAAAGTTACCTAGTGACCAATTGTAGGAAGGTGGCTACCTGACTATGGTAACCCCAGATTTTTTGCCTTGTGTTTAGCTGGTTTTTGACTTAGTTGGCCTGGTTCCCTGCTAATCAGGGCCCCAGGCTATCTGCTCTCTCTGTAAAATGGATTCCATGTACCCTAGGTACATACCACAATTGGAAATGGACTCCTTGTCAGCCCCTGTACCATGCACTATAGGTGCCCAGGGCATAGGTGCAACCAATGCCTACCAGGGGCTGCAGCATCTTTTGCCACCCCTGGCTGGTTCTCAAATTGACACAACTGGCTGATTACTCAGCTGGGGTAAGGTGGTGTAATCACCCCTTGCTTAGATATAGTATACCTATATCTAAACCTATATCTGGACACATATAAACCTGTGAGCCACTCCTATGGAAGGCCTCATCAATCCTGGAGGCAGAGTGCGTGGTTTAATGTGAGATGGAGCTCTAGCATGAGCTGAGCCTGTCTGCAGCCGTCGGGAACAAATCCCTAAGCTGTTTCAGGATAATGCTGTACCATATACTCTTAAGTGCATTATAATCATCGCGGTTATATAGCAACTTTGGTTTGGCTTTACCAAAACATGTCGTGTAAGGTGTCATACGATTTGGAATACTATCCCCTCGCCAGTTCTGGCGACGGGGATAGCATTCCACCCCTCTAGAGGGGTAAGACATGTTACTTTACTTAAATGCGGTTAATTTCTAAAAGGGCCTCAGATCCAAAAAATGGATGCTTCTGCAATAGACACAAGTCTGACTCCCTGAAGCTGACTGAAACTCAGCCAAAGGGGCCTGGACAAAGGGTTTCCTGTCACAGGGAGGTGTCACACCCCCCCAGACAGGAGATAGTGGATTGTAGCCGGGAGGTTTGAAAGAAACCAGACACTGCATGGGGAGCACAAGGCTGCCCCTTGCATAATCCGGTCAAACCGGTTCTGGGGCACACCAGCCCCAGTCCCAGCGCGGCCTGGATCAAAGGAAAGGGGTGTATCCACCCCCTTCCTGGGTCCCACCCATAGGAGGGGACCTAGCAGGTAATCCAGCCCCCCAGATTCGAATAAGAGTGGGAGCAGTGCCAATGCACTTCAGATTATCCTGATGAAACATAAGAAACGAAACTCTGGACCCTTCGACATCCTACTCAACGTAGAAGACTGAAGAATCTCCCTTGTGGTCAAGGAGTGACCACCCTGTGCAAACAGGCACCATCCAGCACCTCGACGTCTGCTTTGTTGCAGTTCCCGCCGGAACTCGAGCGACAGAGATCGACGAGATCAAGCTTGCCTGCCTTCTAACAGCCCGATCCACAGTCCCTGCAGAGCTGAGACCCGTGGAGGTGACCGGAAGTGTGGGGCATGCCATCTTGGAAAGACTACGAGACGCTGACCATGCAGCCCACGAGTGACCCTCGAAGCTGTACACCGGGGTTTGAGAAGCCTTAACCCTGAGCCACTCTTGCACCGAAGTTCAGCCCTCCACACTCGACGAGTGCTGCGTGGGGCCCTTCTGCTTCTTTTGGCTCAACACGTTGGCCAGTCCCTTGCCAGCTGGCTTGTGGCCCCTGTGCCGACGAAACTTGAAAAACGACTTGTGATTCTGGTTGCTCCAGATTTGCACCAGCTCCCCTGAAAAGGAGCCCCCACTCTGACCCTCCTGGTCCGAGTGAGAAGCAATCTCCCGGTTCCGCGTGGATTGCTTTTGAAAAGTGTTGTTTGCTCCAATCTTGAAGCCAACAGCTCCGACGGCGAGAGCCTGCGAGGGACAGATCGTGACCTGCTCCTGGACTTCGTAGATGCCCCAGAGCCCACGTGACAGCGGAGAGAAGCTCCTCAACAACCACCTGATTGCGCCCGACATTGCCTGGTTCCGTCCTGGTTCCACCCTGGTCACTGCTGAGTGACCCAGACTCTGTCCCCTCTGCTTTCAGGTACTATTCGACTTCGATCCACTCTTGGATCCCACCGGACACTTCTCCTTCACAGCGCCAGCAGCCTCTTCAGCTCCAAGCACCAAGAATCAGCGTGACGAAACCCGACACTACTTCGACCCTGTGCACCCGCTTCCTGTGGGTGAGGTAACATTGCAACGCCGGTGTTCCCACACTGGTACACACCTCTAGGGTCTGTGTCTTAAGTTTTGTTACTCTAGGTTCAGCGGAAGTGTCCTTAAACTCTATTTGTGTAACTTTTACGCACCATTGACTAACATTGGTGCATGCGTGCGCTTTCAGCGCTGCACCCGAATCCCGCTGGCTTTTCCCGACTTCAGCATTGCTTGTCCCGACTGCTCCCAGCGATTCCCTAGGCCCTAGGCCTAACCACTGTTCGATTGGTATCTCTTATACCACTTGTTTAGTATATGGTCTGAGTGGCCCCTCGCCCTCATCCATAATTGTGCAACTTTGTATGTTATACTGTGCTTTTGATTTAACGCTTGTGCCCCTTTGTTCATAAAGAGTACTGGGGATTATTGTGAGTAATAAATACATATATTTTTATAATATATATTTGTGTGGTGTCCTTTCATTTGATATTACAGGATTGAGATTGGTAAAACAGCTTGCTTAACACGACCTCTGGAGTTAAGCCTTTAAGGCTGCTTAGTCTATGCTACCCTTAAGATAGCTTGTCTATAAGGTTGACTTACAACCAGACACCATAAGGGGATATTTGGACTGATACAAGGTGGTTCCAGAATTGGAAACATCATATATCAGGCCAACTTCTCACATTGGTGAGCAGCGGTGCGGATTTGAGCTTGCTGTTTGTTTTACCATTGCAATCTTTTTTATCAAATTGAAAGATCACATTGAGTACCTTAGGTACATATAAATCAAAAGCTTAGCATATTAAGTTCTACTGAACTTAGTAGTTGTAGGTTAAAGGGATTAGCACACCCTGACTACAACTCACTAGCAAGGTACAGTAGGAAAACACTTAGTGTAGGTAAGTGCACCACTCACACCTCACTAGCAGTCATGTCTGGAACAGGTGAAGCTTCAGGCTCTCTGCCTGTGACAGTTGACCTTACCAAGGCAACTTCCAGCTATGACAAACTAACCCACAAAGACTTGTGTGCCTTGTGCATCTCAAGAGGGTTAAAAAGGGGCAGAAGTCCCACCAGTCCTTCCCTGATAGCCATTCTAGAACAGGATGACTTAGAAAAGGCGAATGCAGTTCCCTTAGAGTCAGGAGATGGAGTGAACCCCCCTGTAACTGATACCACTCCAGAGGAAGAAGTAGAGGAGGAGGGGGACTCAGATGTAGAGGACCTGGAAGATCAGGATCAGAGGGGTAGCCAGGTTATAGTTGCCAGGCTTAGCCAGGCCAACTTAAACCTACTTGGGAATGGAGAGGGCCAGCACCTCCCCAGACCCTATAACATTCTCACAGGCAAGACATTCTCACAGGCAACAGAAGAGTGAGATCTCCAGCAGGGGACTCTCGTATTTCTAGTGCCTCAAGAGAATCTCAGAGAGGGATGACTCCTTCTCAGAAAAAAGAGCATGAGGCAAGAATGAGGGCTGTCAAACTCCAGATAGAGATGGAGGAGGTAGCCCTGGCTCAAGCTAGACTTGCCTTGGCAAGAGAACAGAAGATGTGTGGCTTAGATGCCACTGGTGGCAGCAATATTCCTAGAGAGAAACCCAGGTCCTATGATAGTAGAAACCTGACAAAGATTGTGCCCCCCTACAAGGAAGGGGATGACATCCACAAGTGGATAACTGCTCTTGAGAGAGCCTGCATGGTACAGCAGGTTCCTGAGGAACAGTGGGCAGCAATCTTATGGTACTCCTTTTCAGAGAAAGGGAGGGATAAGCTCCTCACTGTCAGACATGAGGATGCAAACAATTACAAAGTCCTGAAGAGTGTTCTGATAGATGGGTTTGGCTTAACCACTGAACAGTACAGGTTAAGGTTCAGAGATACCCAGAAGACACAGACTCGGGACTGAACTGATTTTGTAGATTGTGCTACTAAGGCTCTGGAGGGTTGGCAGACTTTACAGGATTGTATAATTTGATTATGAGGGAGCAGATCCTAAGTAATTGTCAGAACCAGCTCTTACACCATCACCTGGTGGACTCAGATTTGACCTCTCCCCAAGAATTGGGAAAGAGGGCAGATAAATGGGTCAGAACCAGGATTAGGCCTAAGAATCAGGACAGTAACCAGAAGAAGGAGTCTACCAAGCCTCAAGATAAGGGTGGGGATAAAAGTAAAGAAAAGACTTCCCCAGGGCCCCAAAACTCCAAGAATGGGGGTGGTTCCCAAGACACTTCCTCAACTGAGAAAAAGCCCTATTGCCATGTCTGTAAGCAGGTTGGGCATTACAAAACAGACAACTGTTGTCCCAAGAATGGCAATAAAGAGAATATACCTCCAAAGCCAGTTCCAACACCTCCTGTTACTGTTAGCAATCCCCCAGGAAGTGGGAGCACACCCAGGAATCTGGGTGGGTTTAATTTTGGAGCCCAGGAAGACCCTGGCCTATCCAGGTCCCCATCCCCAAATAATCTTGTTTATGAGACTGGCATGGGGTTTGCCAACTTCTCTGATTGCCCAAATACCTTGAGAAAATATAGACAAGAACCCATCATCAATGGTTTGAAAGTTGAGGCCTTTAGAGACACAGGGGCTAGCATCACCATGGTGGCTGACTGCATAGTCCCCTCTAAGCAACTTTTACCAGGTGCCACATACCAGGTAACAAACATTGATGGAATCCAAACAAATCATCCCATGGCAGTAGTAAGTCTCAGCTGGGGAGGTGTCACTGGCCCAAAGAGAGTGGCAGTGTCATCAAACTTGCCTGTGGACTGTCTACTTGGTAATGATTTGGAAATCTCAGCCTGGGCTGAGGTTGAACAGGAAACCCATTCTAGAATGGTAAATTCCAATGGAAAGGTTAGTGGGGCTATAATGGCTACAGCCCCAATTCAAGATGTCCTTCCTGAAAAGGTTGGTAGGGCTGAGCAACTCTCTGCCCCATCTTTAGCAGAAGCTCTTCCTGAACAGAATAGCAAAGCTGTTATGATAACAGCAGAAACCCAAACTGAGTCCCCTCCTGAAAAGGTTGGTGGGGCTGTGATGGCCACAGCCCAAATTCAAACTGATATGTGTGTTGTGAAACCTGAAATGATGGATAACTCCACACAAACTGAGAGCATGGAGGAGGAAGAGAAATCTTCCCCTCACCAGACATTAGGACAGGATCAGCCTCCTCAGGGAACTGATACTACCCCTGATGAAGGAACTGCCCCAGAGGTTGTTAGGCCTGGCCTGACAGAGCCTCTGATGGCAGTGGACCCTTCTCAGGTGGGACCCAGTCTGGAGCATGTAACCTGCCCCTCTCTACCTTGCCTTAGTCAGCCCAGGACTGCAGAGGACAAGAAGGACAGTGAGGCCCAGAGGCCCCCCTGTCAAATAAAGCACCCCCATCAACAGATTAGGGGCACCAAAACTAGTAGCCCTAGTGAGGTGAAAACTTTAAAAACTCCTGAGGGAGCCCCCTTAAAAGCAGTTAGGGACATCCCACAGATGGATTCTGTTGGGCACAGCCAAACCTGGGACCCAAAGGGCCCAAACCTGAACTGTCCCTCCAGCAAGCCAAACAGAGGGACCCAGCCTCCAGCTTTAGGTAGCCAGAGGTTGACCCTGAGAGCACAGTGCAACTCAGTTAAAGAAAGAAAGGCACACATGGTGGAAGATAATTGGAGGAAGCTGAGCCCTAAATTAGTGGAGCCTCACTTCAATACTCCATATCCAAACCAGCCTTTAACCTTGCATAAACACACCCAAGGTAGTGATTCCCTATGGTGGAGACCCTCTAATACCCCAAGGGTGAGGGACTGCTTAGTGGACCATGAGATAGGGGGTACCCATGCTAGTGCAGGTACTTCCTTATATGGCCACTCAGGAAATATAGGCTTACCTGGCCAAGGATAGCCTTATCTCCTTTCGTTTGGGGGGGGGGGTTATGTAGGAAGGTGGCTACCTGACTATGGTTACCCCAGATTTTTTGCCTTGTGTTTAGCTGGTTTTTGACTTAGTTGGCCTGGTTCCCTGCTAATCAGGGCCCCAGGCTATCTGCTCTCTCTGTAAAATGGATTCCATGTACCCTAGGTACATACCACAGTCGGAAATGGATTCCTTGTCAGCCCCTGTACCATGCACTATAGGTGCGCAGGGCATAGGTGCCACCAAGGCCTACCAGGGGCTGCAGCATCTTTTGCCACCCCTGGCTGGTTCTTAAATTGACACAACTGGCTGATCACTCAGCTGGGGTAAGGTGGTGTAATCACCCCTTGCTTAGATATAGTATACCTATATCTAAACCTATATCTGGACACATATAAACCTGTGAGCCACTCCTATGGAAGGCCTCATCAATCCTGGAGGCAGAGTGCATGGTTTAATGTGAGATGGAGCTCTAGCATGAGCCGAGCCTGTCTGCAGCCGTCGGGAACAAATCCCTAAGCTGTTTCAGGATAATGCCATACCATATACTATTAAGTGCATTATAATCCTCGCGGTTATATAGCAACTTTGGTTTGGCTTTATCAAAACATGTCGTGTAAGGTGTCATACGATTTGGAATACTATCCCCTTGCCAGTTCTGATGACGGGGATAGCATTCCACCCCCCTAGAGGGGTAAGACATGTTACTTTACTTAAATGCGGTTAATTTCTAAAAGGGCCTCAGATTCACAAAATGGATGCTTCTGCCACAGACACAAGTCTGACCCCCTGAAGCTGACCAAAACTCAGCCAAAGGGGCCTGGACAAAGGGTTTCCTGTCACAGGGAGGTGTCACACCCCCCCAGACAGGAGATAGTGGATTGTAGCAGGGAGGTTTGAAGGAAACCAGACACTGCATGGGGAGCACAAGGCTGCCCCTTGCATAATCCGGTCAAACCGGTTCTGGGGCACACCAGCCCCAGTCCCAGCGCGGCCTGGATCAAAGGAAATGGGTGTATCCACCCCCTTCCTGGGTCCCACCCATAGGAGGGGACCTAGCAGGTAATCCAGCCCCCCAGATTCGAATAAGAGTGGGAGCAGTGCCAATGTACTTCAGACTATCCTGATGAAACATAAGAAACGAAACTCTGGACCCTTCGACATCCTACTCAACGTAGAAGACTGAAGAATCTCACTTGTGGTCAAGGAGTGACCACCCTGTGCAAACAGGCACCATCCAGCACCTCAACGTCTGCTTTGTTGCAGTTCCCGCCGGTACTCGAGCGACAGAGATCGACGAGATCAAGCTTGCCTGCCTTCTAACAGCCCGATCCACAGTCCCTGCAGAGCTGAGACCCGTGGAGGCAACCGGAAGCGTGGGGCACGCCATCTTGGAAAGACCACGAGACGCTGACCGTGCAGCCCACGAGTGACCCTCGAAGCTGTACACCAGGGTTTGAGAAGCCCCAACCCTGAGCCACTCTTGCACCGAAGTTCAGCCCTCCACACTTGACGAGTGCTGTGTGGGGCCCTTCTGCTTCTTTTGGCTCAACGCGTTGGCCAGTCCCTTGCCAGCTGGCTTGTGGCCCCTGTGCCGACGAAACTTGAAAAACGACTTGTGATTCTGGTTGCTCCAGATTTGCAACAGCTCCCCTGAAAAGGAGCCCCCACTCTGACCCTCCTGGTCCGAGTGAGAAGCAATCTCCCGATTCCGCGTGGATTGCTTTTGCTAAGTGTTGTTTGCTCCAATCTTGAAGCCGACAGCGCCGACGGCGAGAGCCTGCGTGGGACAGATCTTGACCTGCTCCTGGACTTCGTAGATGCCCCAGAGCCCACGTGACAGCGGAGAGAAGCTCCTCGACAACCACCTGATTGCGCCCGACATTGCCTGGTTCCGTCCTGGTTCTACCCTGGTTACTGCTGAGTGACCCAGACTCTGTCCCCTCTGCTTTCAGGTACTTTTCGACTTTGATCCACTCTTGGATCCCAACGGACACTTCTCCTTCACAGCGCCAGCAGCCTCTTCAGCTCCAAGCACCAAGAATCAGCGTGACGAAACCCGACACTACTTCGACCCTGTGCACCCGCTTCCTGTGGGTGAGGTAACATTGCAACGCCGGTGTTCCCACACTGGTACACACCTCTAGGGTCTGTGTCTTAAGTTTTGTTCCTCTAGGTTCAGCGGAAGTGTCCTTAAACTCTATTTGTGTAACTTTTACGCACCATTGACTAACATTGGTGCATGCGTGCGCTTTCAGCGCTGCACCCGAATCCCGCGGGATTTTCCCGACTTCAGCATTGCTTGTCCCGACTGCTCCCAGCGATTCCCTAGGCCCTAGGCCTAACCACTGTTCGATTGGTATCTCTTATACCACTTGTTTAGTATATTGACTGAGTGGCCCCTCGCCCTCATCCATAATTGTGCAACTATACTGTGCTTTTGATTTAACGCTTGTGCCCCTTTGTTCATAAAGAGTACTGGGGATTATTGTGAGTAATAAATACATATATTTTTATAATAAATACTTGTGTGGTGTCCTTTGATTTGATATTACAGGATTGAGATTGGTAAAACAGCTTGCTTAACACGACCTCTGGAGTTAAGCCTTTAAGGCTGCTTAGTCTATGCTACCCTTAAGATAGCTTGTCTATAAGGTTGACTTACAACCAGACACCATAAGGGGATATTTGGACTGATACATGGTGGTTCCAGAATTGGAAACATCATATATCAGGCCAACTTCTCACACCAATGCAAGCAACTTCACTACTACACATAGTGTGGCAGTTGTGAACTTCTCCTGGGGAGGGGTAGATGGCCTAAACAAAGTTGTTGTGAGTGCAGACCTTCCAGTAGACTGTCTGTTAAGCAATGATCTTGAAAGCTCAGTTTGGTCAGAAGTGGAGTACAGGACTCATGCAAAAATGCTAGGGATTTCAGCTCATGTCCTTGCAGTGACAAGATCTCAGGCTAAGAAGTGCCTTCCTGAACCAGTGGTGGATCTTGGAACAATAGACCAACCACAACCCAAGAGAAGGAGCAAGAGGGTTAAGGCTTTGTCTTCCCCCTTGCCCCAGGTTGAGGATCAGATTTCAGAGGAAACTGATTCTGCAGTCCAAGAGGAGACTGTCTCTGAGGAACTTGAGCCTGATCAGGTTGAGTTTCTGGGGACAGGGGGACCCTCAAGGGCAGACCTGAGGCAGGCTCAATTAGATTGCCCTTCACTTGAACCCCTCAGACAGCAAGCTGCTGCTGAGGCTGCTGGGAATGCCCAAGGTACCCATAGTGTGTATTGGGATGATGGACTCCTTTACTCAGAGGCTAGAGACCCCAAGCCTGGTACAACCAGGAGGTTGGTCATACCTTTGACGTTTAGGGGTTTCCTTCTTACCTTGGCCCATGATATTTCCCTTGCAGGACACTTAGGCCAGAACAAGACGTGGGACAGGCTTGTTTCACACTTTCACTGGCCTCATATGTCAGAAAATGTCAAGGAGTTTTGTCGCTCCTGTGTCACTTGCCAAGCCAGTGGTAAGTCAGGTGGCACAACAAAGGCCCCCCTCATACCACTACCTGTGGTGGGGGTACCCTTTGAAAGAGTTGGAATAGATATTGTGGGTCCCATGGATCCTCAAACAGCATCTGGGAACAGATTTAAACTGGTGGTAGTGGATCATTTCCACCAGGTATCCAGAAGCTATTCCCCTGAGGACCACCACAGCACCTGTGGTGGCAAAAGCCCTCATTGCAGTTTTCTCAAGAGTGGGCTTCCCAAAGGAGGTATTGTCAGACAGAGGTACTAACTTCATGTCTAGCTATTTAAAAGCAATGTGGAAGGAATGTGGAGTAAACTACAAGTTTACCACACCCTATCACCCACAGTGCAATGGGCTTGTGGAGAGATTCAACAAGACCCTCAAGGGAATGATAAAAGGTTTACCAGAGAAGCTTAGGCGGAGATGGGACCTCCTTTTACCCTGCTTGCTCTTTGCTTACAGAGAGGTCCCACAGAAGGGGGTTGGCTACAGCCCTTTTGAACTTTTGTTTGGCCACCCTGTGAGGGGTCCACTATGTTTGGTGAAGGAAGGAGGGAGTAACCTCTCAAAAAGCCTAAGCTAGATGTAGTGGACTATGTACTTGGTCTCCCGGATGGCTGAGTATATGGAAAGAGAATCCAAAAACCTGGAGGCGAGCCAAGAATTACAGAAAGCACGGCATGACCAAAAGGCTGTTCTGGTTGAGTTCCAGCCAGGGCAGAAGGTGTGGGATTTGGAGCCAGTGGCCCCAGCAGCATTCCAGGACAAATGGACTGGGCCCTACCCTATCATTGAGAAAAAGGGAGAAGTCACCTACTTGGTTGATTTTGGAACCCCGAGGAGTCCCCACAGGGTACTCCATGTAAATCGTTTGAAAGCATTTGTGGACAGGGAGAACATGAGCTTGCTCGTGGCCACAGATGGGGAACAGGAGAAAGAGAGTGACCCTCTCCCAGACCTGCTTTCTCAGAACCCTGATGATGGTTCAGTTGATGGAGTAGCCTTGGCAGGCAGCCTCACTGACCAGCAGCAGATGGACTGCAGACAAGTTTTGCAAGCCCACAGACAATTGTTTTCACTCACACCCAGTCAAACTAACTGGTGCACCCATGAGGTGGACACTGGTGACAGTCTACCTGTCAAGAGTAAAATCTACAGGCAACCTGACCATGTCAGGGATTGTATAAAGGCTGAGGTGCAAAAGATGTTGGAACTTGGAGTGATTGAGCCATCAGAGAGCCCATGGGCCAACCCAGTAGTCCTTGTGCCAAAACCTCATACCCAAGATGGAAAGAGAGAAATGAGGTTTTGTGTGGACTACAGAGGTCTCAATGCTGTCACTAGGACAGATGCACATCCCATTCCAAGAGCAGATGAGCTCATTGATAAATTGTCTTCTGCCAAGTTTCTGAGCACATTTGATTTGACAGCTTGCTACTGGCAGATCAGACTAGCTGAAGAGTCGAAAGCCAAGACAGCATTCTCTACCCCTAGTGGACATTATCAGTTTGTGGTAATGCCCTTTGGTTTGAAGAATGCACCTGCCACTTTCCAAAGGTTGGGGAACCAAGTCCTTGCTGGGTTGGATGACTTTTGTGCAGCATATCTAGATGATATTGCTGTCTTTACCTCCACCTGGTGAGGATCACTTGATCCACCTAAAGAAAGTTCTTGAGGCCCTGCAAAAGGCAGGCCTGACTATCAAGGCTACCAAGTGCCAGATAGGGCAGAGTAAGGTTGTGTACCTGGGCCACCTAGTAGGTGGGGGTCAGGTTCAGCCACTGGAGAGCAAGATCCAGACCATACAGGACTGGGCTCCTCCAACTACCCAGACACAAGTCAGAGCCTTCTTGGGCCTGACTGGGTATTACAGGAAGTTTGTGAAAAACTATGGGTCCATTGTGACACCATTAAATGACTTGATATCCAAGAAGATGCCAAAAAAGGTTCAGTGGACAGTTAGCTGTCAAAAGGCATTTGATGACCTGAAGAAGGCCATGTGCTCTGCACCTATCCTGAAGAGTCCTGACTACTCCAAACAGTTCATTGTACAGACAGATGCTTCTGAGTTGGGGGTGGGAGCTGTGCTCTCGCAACTTAATCAAGATGATCAAGACCAGCCCATTGCTTTCATTAGCAGAAGGCTGACCCCCAGGGAGAAACGTTGGTCAACCATTGAGAGGGAGGCCTTTGCTGTGGTTTGGGCCCCGAAGAAGCTGAGGCCATACTTGTTTGGTACTCACTTCCTAGTTCAGACAGACCATAAGCCCCTCTTGTGGCTAAATCAGATGAAGGGTAAAAATCCCAAACTGCTCAGGTGGTCCATTTCCCTACAGGGGATGGACTTTACAGTGGAGCACCGCCCAGGAACTGACCATGGTAATGCAGATGGTCTCTCCAGGTACTTCCACTTAGAACATGAAGACTTATCTGGTCAAGGTTAGTTTAATGTCCCTGCATTTGGGGGGGGGGGGTTGTGTAGGAGAGTAGGGTCTGCTATCCTATGGTCACCCCAAATTTTTGCTTTTTGCTTCACTGGTTTTCGACTACTGAGGCTGTGGGCCTGCTAATCAGACCCCCAGCCTGCTGTTCTCTCTCTAAATTATGAATACATGTGCTATAGGTACATACCACAATTGGAAATGGACTCCTTGTCAGCCCCTGTACCATGCACTATAGGTGCTCAGGGCATAGGTGCCACCAAGGCCTACCAGGGGCAGCAGCATATCTTTTGCCACCCCTGGCTGGTTCTTAAATTTACACAACTGGCTGATCACTCAGCTGGGGTAAGGTGGTGTAATCACCCCTTGCTTAGATATAGTATACCTATATCTAAACCTATATCTGGACACGTATAAACCTGTGAGCCACTCCTATGGAAGGCCTCATCAATCCTGGAGGCAGAGTGCATGGTTTAATGTGAGATGGAGCTCTAGCATGAGCCGAGCCTGTCTGCAGCCGTCGGGAACAAATCCCTAAGCTGTTTCAGGATAATGCCATACCATATACTATTAAGTGCATTATAATCCTCGCGGTTATATAGCAACTTTGGTTTGGCTTTATCAAAACATGTCGTGTAAGGTGTCATACGATTTGGAATACTATCCCCTTGCCAGTTCTGGCGACGGGGATAGCATTCCACCCCTCTAGAGGGGTAAGACATGTTACTTTACTTAAATGTGGTTAATTTCTAAAAGGGCCTCAGATCCACAAAATGGATGCTTCTGCCACAGACACAAGTCTGACCCCCTGAAGCTGACCAAAACGCAGCCAAAGGGGCCTGGACAAAGGGTTTCCTGTTGCAGGGAGGTGTCACACCCCCCCAGACAGGAGATAGTGGATTATAGCAGGGAGGTTTGAAAGAAACCAGGCACTGCATGGGGAGCACAAGGCTGCCCCTCGCATAACCCGGTCAAAACGGTTCTGGGGCACACCAGCCCCAGTCCCAGCGTGGCCTGGATCAAAGGAAAGGGGTGTATCCACCACCTTCCTGGGTCCCACCCATAGGAGGGGACCTAGCAGGTAATCCAGCCCCCCAGATTCGAATAAGAGTGGGAGCAGTGCCAATGCACTTCAGATTATCCTTATGAAACATAAGAAACAAAACTCTGGACCCTTCGACATCCTACTCAACGTAGAAGACTGAAGAATCTCCCTTGTGGTCAAGGAGTGACCACCCTGTGCAAACAGGCACCATCCAGCACCTCGACGTCTGCTTTGTTGCAGTTCCTGCCGGAACTCGAGCAACAGAGATCGACAAGATCAAGCTTGCCTGCCTTCTAACAGCCCGATCCACAGTCCCTGCAGAGCTGCGACCCGTGGATGCGACCGGAAGCGTGGGGCATGCCATCTTGGAAAAACCACGAGACGCTGACCGTGCAGCCCACGAGTGACACTCGAAGCTGTACACCAGGGTTTGAGAAGCCCCAACCCTGAGCCACTTGTGCACCGAAGTTCAGCCCTCCACACTCGACGAGTGCTGCGTGGGGCCCTTCTGCTTCTTTTGGCTCAATGCGTTGGCCAGTCCCTTGCCAGCTGGCTTGTGGCCCCTGTGCTGACAAAACTTGAAAAACGACTTGTGATTCTGGTTGCTCCAGATTTGCACCAGCTTCCCTGAAAAGGAGCACCCACTCTGACTCTCCTGGTCTGAGTGAGAAGCAATCTTCTGGTTCCGTGTGGATTGCTTTTGCCAAGTGTTGTTTGCTCCAATCTTGAAGCCGACAGCGCCGACGGCGAGAGCCTGCGTGGGACAGATTGTGACCTGCTCTTGGACTTCGCAGATGCCCCAGAGCCCACGTGACAGCGGAGAGAAGCTCCTTGACAACCACCTGATTGCGCCCAACATTGCCTGGTTCCGTCCTGGTTCCACCCTGGTCAATGCTGAGTGACCCAGACTCTGTCCCCTCTGCTTTCAGGTACTTTTCGACTTCGATCCACTCTTGGATCCCACCGGACACTTCTCCTTCACAGCGCCTGCAGCCTCTTCAGCTCCAAGCACCAAGAATCAGCGTGACGAAACCCGACACTACTTCGACCCTGTGCACCCGCTTCCTGTGGGTGAGGTAACATTGCAACGCCGGTGTTCCCACACTGGTACACACCTCTAGGGTCTGTGTCTTAAGTTTTGTTCCTCTAGGTTCAGCGGAAGTGTCCTTAAACTCTATTTGTGTAACTTTTACGCACCATTGACTAACATTGGTGCATGCGTGCGCTTTCAGCGCTGCACCCGAATCCCGCGGGCTTTTCCCGACTTCAGCCTTGCTTGTCCCGACTGCTCCCAGCGATTCCCTAGGCCCTAGGCCTAACCACTGTTCGTTTGGTATCTCTTAAAGCACTTGTTTAGTATATGGTCTGAGTGGCCCCTCGCCCTCATCCATAATTGTGCAACTTTGTATGTTATACTGTGCTTTTGATTTAACGCTTGTGCCCCTTTGTTCCTAAATAGTACTGGGGATTATTGTGAGTAATAAATACATATATTTTTATAATATACTTGTGTGGTGTCCTTTCATTTGATATTACAGGATTGTGATTGGTAAAGCAGCTTGCTTAACACGACCTCTGGAGTTAAGCCTTTAAGGCTGCTTAGTCTATGCTACCCTTAAGATAGCTTGTCTATAAGGTTGACTTACAACCAGACACCATAAGGGGATATTTGGACTGATACAGGGTGTTTCCAGAATTGGAAGCATCATATTTCAGGCCAACTTCTCACAGTTCATTATTGAGTTCTCTTGCTGGTTCATGTGTTGGTAGACTTGCTGGTGTAGGACTTATATCAGTGGTGTTTTCTGCGATATAAGTCTTCCATCAGATCCATAGCAGCATTGTGTTGCTCTACGTTTTGGGTGTACTTCTCGATTTCTGTGATTCTGTCTTCCAGTTCATCAAAGTTCTTGATTTTTTGCGCACGTTTGCGGTTGATAACGTCTTTGCGCTTTTCTGTTGTTACTTCCACTGTAACCTCTGGTTCATCGCAAGAGTCATTTTCCAAAATATTTCATGCTTGCAGTACATCTTTTGCGTATTTTTTTGCTTTTATCTCTTCTATCGCTTCTTTTTTCTGCAATTTGTTTTCTCTTTTTATTGTCAAAATGTGGAACCATCAGCGCATTAATATTCCTCTTATTTTCATATATTTTTTCCAATTCTGCTAGTAGCAGTATTTCTTCCTGCGACCGTCATTTTGACGGATTGCTGCTTGCTAGAGCTGCTAGTCTAGCCTCATTTTGCGCTCTTGGATTGCGCATGCCGAGCATGTTGGTAAACACCAATGTTTGTTCCAAATCCGAGGTCACAGAAGCTGCACAGGAATGGCAGCTCTCCTTTTTGAGGTCTTCCTTTACATTTGGCATAACGGCATGCAATATTGTGGTATTCAGCTTCTTTATCACATTTTGAACAGTACGTTTTAAGATAGAAAGAAGCCTTTGTGTTTGTTGGAGACATGTTTTCTCAGTTCTTTAAAAGTTACCTTTATGTCTCCACAGAAGTCACATTTATATTTCTTGTTTGGGTACTTCCAATAAGTGTCTTTTTTTGTGTAGTCACTTTTCTTTGTTATTACATTTTCGCTGACCTCGTACACATCGGGTAGATTTTCAAAATTTGTTGTACCAATGTCATTCTTGGCTGAGGAGGCCACAAACTCGATGGATTTGCTGAGGTCTATTGTTGTGTCTTCTTCTGCTATGGAGGATGAACTAGGGCCTATATCGTGATCTGAATCGCTGTTGACTGTTGCATTTTTGGAAGCGGTGCTGGTTTGTCAAATTCGGTGAGGAGGTTAATGATTTCTGGGAAAGACAGCACCTCCTTACACCATCTTAACCTGGTTTTTATTCTCCAGGAACTACCCCATCTGGAATTGGGTTGGTCTGCTTCGCCATTTCTCACTATCACGCTCGCTGCCATGATAGAACCTTGTTTGGCCTGTCTCTATATGCTTCTCTACGCAGAGTCTAGCACTACAGAGGCAGTTACCGGCGGGACCACTGGGAGGTAAAGACCACTACAAACGAGAATAGGTTAAGAGAGTCATAGTTACTCCCGCCGTTTACCCGCGCTTCATTGAATTTCTTCACTTTGACATTCAGAGCACTGGGCAGAAATCACATCGTGTCAACTTCCGCCTTCGCGATGCTTTGCTTTAATTAACCAGTCAGATTCCCCTGGTCCGCACCAGTTCTAAGTCAGCTGCTAGGTGCCGGCCAAGGCAGAACGCCGGCCCTGCACCCCTTGGGAGGGGGCACAGGGAGAGGCGACCACCACAGCTGGGGTGATCCACAGGAAGGGCCGGGCTCGCATCCAGAGTCACCGCCTCCCCGGAGGGAGGCGCCTCGTCCAACCGCAGCACACATCCAGCCCCACTGCGTTCCCCAGCCCGACCGACCCAGCCCTTAGAGCCAATCCTTATCCCGATGGTACGGATCTGACTTGCCAACTTTCCTTACCTACATTGTTCCAACATGCCAGAGGCTGTTCATCGTGTAGACCTGCTGCGGATATAGGTACAGCCCGGCGTGAGATTTACACCATCTCCCTCGTATTTTCAAGGACCAGCGAGAGCTCACCAGATGCCGCCTTCTCTAGGTATTCAGCTCTGTAATAGTCACAGTGAGTGAGCGCATATGGGCAGCATGCTTCCTTAGATATTGTACTGCACCATGATCACGGTGAGTCAGTGCGTGCACACGGCACCCTTCTATAGATATCGAATCCAGTCATGATCACGTTGAGTGCATGCGAATGTGCAAAGCCCTTCTCTAGATATTGAGCTCCGTCATGACCATGGTGAGTGAGTGTGAAAGTGTAGCTCCCTTCCGTAGATATTAAACTCCACCACGATCACGGTGAGTGAAGGCGAATGTGCAACACCTTTTGCTAGATATTGAACTCCACTATGATCACAGTGAGTGAGTGCGAATGTGCAACACCCTTCTCTAGATATTGAACCCCACCACGATCACGGTGAGTGAGTGCAAATGTGCAGCACCCTTCTCTAGATATTGAACTCCGCTATGATCATGGTGAGTGAGTACGAATATGCAGCACCCTTCCCTAGATATTGAACTCCTCTATGACCATGGTGAGTGAGTGCACACATGCAGCACCCTTCTCTAGATATTGAACTCCACCACGATCATGAATGAGTGCAAATGTGCAGCACCCTTCTCTAGATATTGAACTCCACTATGACCATGGTGAGTGAGTACGAATATGCAGCACCCTTCCCTAGATATTGAACTCCACCACGATCACGGTGAGTGAGTGCAAATGTGCAGCACCCTTCTCTAGATATTGAACTCCACCACGATCACGGTGAGTGAGTGCACACATGCAGCACCCTTCTCTAGATATTGAACTCCGCTATGACCATGGTGAGTGAGTATGAATATCCAGCACCCTTCCCTAGATATTGAACTCCACTATGATCATGGTGAGTGAGTGCGCATGTGCAGCACCCTTCCCTAGATATTGAACTCCACTATGATCATGGTGAGTGAGTGCGCATGTGCAGCACCCTTCTCTAGATATTGAACTGCACCACGATTACGGTGAGTGAGTGCACACATGCAGCACCCTTCTCTAGATATTGAACTCCACCACGATCACGGTGAGTGAGTGCAAATGTGCAGCACCTTTCCCTAGATATTGAACTCCACTATGACCATGGTGAGTGAGTGCACACATGCAGCACCCTTCTCTAGATATTGAACTCCACCACGGTGAGTGAGTGCAAATGTGCAGGACCCTTCCCTAGATATTGAACTTCACTATGATCATGGTGAGTGAGTACGAATATGCAGCACCCTTCCCTAGTTATTGAACCCCACTATGACCATGGTGAGTGAGTGCACACATGCAGCACCCTTCTCTCGATATTGAACTCCACCACGATCACGGTGAGTGAGTGCGAATGTGCAACACCCTTCTCTAGATATTGAACTCCACCACGATCACGGTGAGTGAGTGCAAATGTGCAGCAACCTTCCTTAGACATTAAACTCTACCACGATCACGGTGAGTGAAGGCGAATGTGCAGCACCTTTCTCTAGATGTTGAACTCCACTATGACCATGGTGAGTGAGTGCACACATGCAGCACCCTTCTCTAGATATTGAACTCCACCACGATCAGGGTGAGTGAGTGCAAATGTGCAGCACACTTCCCTAGATATTGAACTCCACCACGATCACGGTGAGTGAAGGCGAATGTGCAGCACCTTCCTCTAGATATTGAACTCCACTATGACCATGGTGAGTGAGTGCACACATGCAGCACCCTACTCCAGATATTGAACTCCACCACGATCACAGTGAGTGAGTGCAAATGTGCAGCACCATTCTGTAGATATTGAACTCCGCTATGATCATGGTGAGTGAGTACGAATATGCAGCACCCTTCCCTAGATATTGAACTCCACTATGACCATGGTGAGTGAGTGCACACATGCCAGCACCCTTCTCTAGATATTGAACTCCACCACGATCACGGTGAGTGAGTGCAAATGTGCAGCACCCTTCTCTAGATATTGAGCTCTGTAATGATCACGGTGAGTGAGTGCGAATATGCAGCACCCTTTCCTAGATATTGAACTCCGCTATGATCATGGTGAGTGAGTACGAATATGCAGCACCCTTCCCTAGATATTGAACTCCGCTATGATCATGGTGAGTGAGTAAGAATATGGAGCACCCTTCCCTCGATATTGAACTCCACTATGACCATGGTGAGTGAGTGCGAATATGCAGCACCCTTCCCTAGATATTGAACCCCACCACGATCACGGTGAGTGAGTGCAAATGTGCAGCACCCTTCTCTAGATATTGAACTCCACCACAATCACGGTGAGTGAGTGCACACATGCAGCACCCTTCTCTAGATATTGAACTCCACTATGACCATGGTGAGTGAGTACGAATATGCAGCACCCTTCCCTAGATATTGAACTCCACCACGATCACGGTGAGTGAGTGCAAATGTGCAGCCGCCTTCTCTAGATATTGAACTCCACCACGATCACGGTGAGTGAGTGCACACATGCAGCACCCTTCTCTAGATATCGAACTCCGCTATGACCAAGGTGAGTGAGTACGAATATGCAGTACCCTTCCCTAAATAATGAACTCCACTATGATCATGGTGAGTGAGTACGAATATGCAGCACCCTTCCCTAAATATTGAACTCCACTATGACCAAGGTGAGTGAGTACGAATATGCAGCACCCTTCCCTAGATATTGAACTCCACTATGACCATGGTGAGTGAGTGCACACATGCAGCACCCTTCTCTAGATATTGAGCTCTGTAGTGATCACGGTGAGTGAGTGCGGATGTGCAACACCCTTCTCTAGATATTGAACTCCGCTATGATCATGGTGAGTGAGTATGAAAATGCAGCACCCTTCCCTAGATATTGAACTCCGCTATGATCATGGTGAGTGAGTATGAATATGCAGCACCTTTCTCTAGATATTGAACTCCACCACGATCACGGTGAGTGAGTGCACACATGCAGCACCCTTCCCTAGATATTGAACTCCGCTATGATCATGGTGAGTGAGTATGAATATGCAGCACCTTTCTCTAGATATTGAACTCCGCCATGATCATGGTGAGTGAGTGCTAATGTGCAGCACCCTTCCCTAGATATTAAGCTTTGTAATGATCACGGTGAGTGAGTGCTAATATGCAGCACCCTTCCCTAGATATTGAACTCCGCTATGATCATGGTGAGTGAGTGCAAATGTGCAGTACTCTACCCTAGATACTGAACTCCACTATACCCATGGTGAGTGAGTACGAATATGCAGCACCTTTCCCTAGATATTGAACTCCACTATAACCATGGTGAGTGAGTACGAATATGCAGCACCCTTCCCTAAATATTGAACTTCACTATGATCACGGTGAATGAGTGCGCATGTGCAGCACCCTTCTCTAGATATTGGAGTCCACCATGACCACGGTGAGTGAGTGCAAATGTGCAGGACTCTTCCCTATATATTGAACACCACTATGATCATGGTGAGTGAGTACGAATATGCAGCACCCTTCCCTAGTTATTGAACTCCACTATGACCATGGTGAGTGAGTGCACACATGCAGCACCCTTCTCTAGATATTGAACTCCACCACGATCACGGTGAGTGAGTGCAAATGTGCAACATCCTTCTCTAGATATTGAACTCCACCACGATCACGGTGAGTGAGTGCAAATGTGCAGCACCCTTCCTTAGACATTAAACTCTACCACGATCACGGTGAGTGAAGGCGAATGTGCAGCACCTTTCTCTAGATGTTGAACTCCACTATGACCATGGTCAGTGAGTGCACACATGCAGCACCCTTCTCTAGATATTGAACTCCACCACGATCAGGGTGAGTGAGTGCAAATGTGCAGCACCCTTCCCTAGATATTGAACTCCACCACGATCACGGTAAGTGAAGGCGAATGTGCAGCACCTTTCTCTAGATATTGAAGTCCACTATGACCATGGTGAGTGAGTGCACACATGCAGCACCCTACTCCAGATATTGAACTCCACCACGATCACGGTGAGTGAGTGCAAATGTGCAGCACCCTTCTGTAGATATAGAACTCCGCTATGATCATGGTGAGTGAGTACGAATATGCAGCACCCTTCCCTAGATATTGAGCTCCACTATGACCATGGTGAGTGAGTGCACACATGCAGCACCCTTCTCTAGATATTGAACTCCACCACGATCACGGTGAGTGAGTGCAAATGTGCAGCACCCTTCTCTAGATATTGAGCTCTGTAATGATCACGGTGAGTGAGTGCGAATATGCAGCACCCTTTCCTAGATATTGAACTCCGCTATGATCATGGTGAGTGAGTACGAATATGCAGCACCCTTCCCTAGATATTGAACTCCGCTATGATCATGGTGAGTGAGTATGAATATGCAGCACCTTTCTCTAGATATTGAACTCCACCACGATCACGGTGAGTGAGTGCACACATGCAGCACCCTTCCCTAGATATTGAACCCCACCACGATCACGGTGAGTGAGTGCAAATGTGCAGCACCCTTCTCTAGATATTTAACTCCACCACGATCACGGTGAGTGAGTGCACACATGCAGCACCCTTCTCTAGATATTGAACTCCGCTATGACCAAGGTGAGTGAGTACGAATATGCAGTACCCTTCCCTAAATAATGAACTCCACTATGATCATGGTGAGTGAGTACGAATATGCAGCACCCTTCCCTAAATATTGAACTCCACTATGACCAAGGTGAGTGAGTACGAATATGCAGCACCCTTCCCTAAATATTGAACTCCACTATGATCATGGTCAGGGAGTACGAATATGCAGCACCCTTCCCTAGATATTGAACTCCACTATGACCATGGTGAGTGAGTGCACACATGCAGCACCCTTCTCTAGATATTGAGCTCTGTAGTGATCACGGTGAGTGAGTGCGGATGTGCAACACCCTTCTCTAGATATTGAACTCCGCTATGATCATGGTGAGTGAGTACGAATATGCAGCACCTTTCTCTAGATATTGAACTCCACCACGATCACGGTGAGTGAGTGCACACATGCAGCACCCTTCTCTAGATATTGAACTCCACCATGATCATGGTGAGTGAGTGCTAATGTGCAGCACCCTTCCCTAGATATTAAGCTTTGTAATGATCACGGTGAGTGAGTGCGCATGTGCAGCACCCTTCTCTAGATATTGGAGTCCACCATGACCACGGTGAGTGAGTGCGCATGTGCAGCACCCGTCTCTAGATATTGAACTCCACCATGATCACGGTGAGTGAGTGCACACATGCAGCACCCTTCTCTAGATATTGAACTCCACCATTATCACGGTGAATGAGTGCAAATGTGCAGCAACCTTATCTAGATATTGAACTCCACCATGATCATGGTGAATGAGTGCAATTGTGCAGCAACCTTATCTAGATATTGCACTCCACCAGTACCACGGTGAATGAGTGCGCATGTGCAGCACCCTTCTCTAGATATTGGAGTCCACCATGACCACGGTGAGTGAGTGCGCATGTGCAGCACCCTTCTCTAGATATTGAACTCCACCACGATCACGGTGAGTGAGTGCACACATGCAACACCCTTCTCTAGATTTTGAACTCCACCACAATCACGGTGAGTGAAGGCGAATGTGCAGCACCTTTCTCTAGATATTGGAGTCCACCATGGCCACGGTGTGTGAGTGCGCAGGTGCAGCACCATTCTCTAGATATTGAACCCCACCATGACCGCGGTGAGTGAGTGCGCATGTGCAGCACCCTTCTCTAGATATTAAACTCCACCATGACTACAGTGAGTGAGTGCGCAGGTGCAGCACCCTTCTCTAGATATTAAACTCCACCATGGCCACGGTGTGTGAGTGCGCAGGTGCAGCACCCTTCTCTAGATATAGAAGTCCAGCATGACCACAGTGAGTGAGTGAGTAGGGAATTTAAAATATTAAGAACCACTTCTCTAGATAGCTTGTGAGACTTAGTCCTGCATCAGCAGGTGCAATTCTGGGCAGGATCATTTAAAGAGGCTCATGCTTTGTGTACAAGTGCCACCTACTGGATCAATCCGGCGTTGTTCAACTAAATTATGATAAACCGACCTTTTGCAGTTTATATAAAGTATTGGAACTTGGAAAAAAACAGCGGGGCTGGTCATAAACTGCCTGCACATTTCAAAAGAGGGATGTATGGACCTGCTGTGTTGATGAACTATGTACAGTTGTGCATGGTATTTTAAATAGCATGTTACAGTCTTTGCAAGGCACTCGTTTTTGCGCTGTCTCTTCTCGAGCCATGCACACTCGTTTAGAAAGACCTGCACTCTCAAGCAATCTGAACCAACGTGTCTCCCATTGTAGAAGTCTCCCGCCTGTATTACTGTATTGTTAATGGCGCTTACTATGTGAATCGTCTGATTTGCAAATGTACTTTGTATCACTGCACCACGATGTAGAGCTCACTGCTTTACCTCTGGTTGTATGTCCTCGTGTCAGCTCTCTCCTGTGATGGTTCTTCTGTCCAGCTTATCCGCAGTCCGGTACCCTCTGCAGCCTGTCTACCCACTGCCCACTGTGCCTACCCTGCTTGTTTCTTGCTATGTTTTGCCTTTTCTGCTTGATATTCTACCCTCTGTTTTGCCATTTCTGCTAGTTTTTCTGTTCTCTGGCTTTTTCTACTAATTTGTCTGCCCACAGTTTTGCCCTTTCCTGCTCTGTTTAGCTTTTCTGCTAGTTGTTCTGCCCTCTGGCCTTTTTTGCTTGTTTTTCTGTCCTCGGTTTTACCTTACCTGCTCCTTTCTCTCCCATCGGTTTTACCTTACCTGCTCCTTTCTCTCCCGTCTGTTTTACCTTTTCTGACCACTATTTAACTTTTCTGCTCGCTTGTTTTTCTACCCTCTGTTTTGCCCTTTGCTGTTCTGTTTAGCTTTTCTGCTAGTTTTTCTGCCCTCTATTCAGCCATTTCTGCTCGTTTTTCTGCCCTCTGGCCTTTTCTGCTCGTTTTTCTGCCCTCTGTTTTACCTTTCCTGCTCCTTTCTCTCCCATCTGTTTTACCTTCTCTCACCACTATTTAACTATCCTGCTCGCTTGTTTTTCTGCCCTCTGTTTTGCCTTTTTCTGCTTGTTTCTTCACTCTTGCCGCCGTTTCCTCAAGACCCGGCTTTTTGTTGGAGACCTTACACCCCATCACCCAGATACCTCCACACTCTACAAATGCTGATTGATTGATTGGCTGCTCAGGGTTTTGAAGCGCTATATAAAGATGTGTAAAATGGTGAATTAAAAGGCGTAGTGAAGCGTCGTCAGTAGCATCTCTCCTGTTTTTCTCCTCCCTAGTTCGAGTGCTGCGGAGTGAACGGGCCGCAGGACTTCGAGGACGCTCTGTACTTTAACACTCTCTATCCAAGTGACATTGTGCCGGAGGACTGCTGCCGCCGGACGTCCCCGTCGCGGAACGCGGAGTTCCTTAGCAAGGAGGACTGTCTGATGGGGAGCGAGAACTACCAGAATACAGAGGTAAGTCACCTGAGGGGTGGTGTCCAGGGGCTGCCTAGGTGGGGTCTGCAACTGCCGCATCCCTGGAGGTCAGATGTGTGGGGTCAGTAATGGATGTTAATTACTCTACTTGCATTGGTAGTTGTGCCTCGTGTTGCCCTGCGCACACTAGCACTGATGTGGGATTAGAGAAAAGCAGAGGGTAGTTTACTACCTGTCCCTCGTGGTGGTTTTCTTACGATGACATTTGAAAACTAAGGGGCAGATTTACAATAACTGGTGCATCCCTGCATATCAGCCGAGATGCACCAGTTATCATCCCTGCATATCAGCAGAGATGCACCAGTTATCATCCCTGCATATCAGCAGGGATGCACCAGTTATCATCCCTGCATATCAGCAGGGATGCACCAGTTATCATCCCTGCATATCAGCAGGGATGCGCTAGGTTTTGTGCGCCTTGCCTCCGCCACCATGGATGCGCCGCATTTACAATGCTGCGCACCATGGGGCAAAACGGCACAGATGCGTGACGCAACTGTTCTGTAAAAGCGGCACTTTGCTGGAGTTGCATCGCAAGCGCGACGCGGCTCCAGAAATGCTCTGGGGGGCCCTATTCTTACAATGCTGCATCAATCCTTATGCCTGCTTCAAGCAGGCACAGGGTTTTGACGCAGCATGGGCCCAAAAGTGACTGAGTGAAATCTTGTAGATTTCACTCATCCACTTTTAGGAAGCGTTCTTGTGCCGGAACGCCCCACCTGCGCAGGAACGCCTCCTCCTGGCGCAGGGCTGTACAACGTGACACATCTCCCAGATGCGTCACGTTGTAAGTACCCCGCACCATGGCGCATCTTTTGCGCCGCTTTTACGTCTCAAAAGTTACGCAACAGCGGCGTAAAAGGGGCATAAGGGGCTTGTAAATCTGCCCCTAAAAGTACTTTTCTGCAATCCACCCTCTTGCTGATGGAATTTTTCTTTGCTCCAAACACCTCATCCTGTCTAGCTGTATCATGGGAACTAACTACACATTGTTGCTGCTAAAAATCCATTTATCGGTCATGTCCTGCCATCTAGTGGTTGGTGAGAGAAGTTCACCTCTGTGTTGTTATTTCGCACTAAACTAGTTATTTCAGCTCTGTCATTCAGCTGCTGAACGAACAGAGCAGAGTTGGGCATTAATTTAAGGTGCATGAGAACGTGTAATATTATTCAGGATTTCGCGGTTCCTCACAGGCAGTTGAGAGCAGCTCTTTTAAGATTTACCAAAACAAGGCATCGAAACGTGACCTTCACCTCTTGTGAAAGACACCATCATTAAAACAAATAGCTTCTTTTTTTTTTTACAGTCTTCCTACAGAGTAGTGCCTGGGTAAACAGTATGCAGCAAAAAAAAGGCAAAATAATAATCCCTTATTTGTGACACTAGTTTTGCTGCTTTGGGTCTGTTACAGTTTGAGGGCTTTCACTCCTGCAGAGCTGGCCATCACAGCGCCAAGCGGCTACACGCCCTAGGCACAAGACTGGAAGTGTGGTGTTCTGTAGTCAATCAGGTTAATCAAAAGGGGGAGAGAGTGGCACGTAGTGGACCCAGCCTCCTGTATCATACAAACAACCAAAGGAAGTCCCCTAGAAAAAGCACTGAAAATATCCTTCCAGGTTTGTTGGTGATCCCTAAGGGAAATTATACATTTTCTTAAAATAACCCTCACACATCAATAGGCCCCGTGGTGGCATGCTTCAGCATCGGGTTCTTCCCGCCCCACTATGGGTCGGGCGTGCTATGACCGACGGAGACGTGGGAGCACTTTGTGGAAGGTGTGGGCTATATTTCTGAAGTAGGAGTGGAAGAGTCAGAGAGATAGTGAAAAAAAAAGTAAAAAATCTTGGCTACTTGGAACCTAAATTTTATTGAATCCTGTGGCTGGTATTGTTAAAAGAGGATTTTTGGGGGGAGGTGCACTGAGTAATGTATGTGTAACTCCCGGTCTGCATGATTTGAAACATGTAGACCGGGAATTACACAGTCAGTGAGTTTTGCCAGTGCAGGTGTGTGGCGGTGGCGTCCAGGCCATTACTGCACTGCCAAAACTCGTAATTAGGCCCGAAATGTTTAAGTGTTGTCTGTGGTGCCAGATCTATCCAATAATATTTAAATGTAAAACTCTACCCATCTCTTGGGCATGCCTTCTCTGACTGATAAAGTGTTCAAACTGAGTGCTAATTCAGCAGTGGGAGTTGAACTCTTTTCTGTCATGAATTCCTGGTGTTCCTGGTCTTGTATTTCCGGGTTGGATAGCTGACTGGTCGCTTCTGTACACAGCAAGCCTGATAGTGTGGTTCTCTCCCTCCAGGGCTGCTACACAGTGATCTTGAACTCCTTGGAGACGTACGTCTACCTCGCCGGAGCTCTGGCCATTGGAGTGCTGGCGATTGAGGTATGTCGCATTGCACTGCACGCCTCGATGTGTCTGTTTTGTCTGATGTTATGTTCTAAAGCATGATGTACTGTTTCATGGTTCTCTCTCTAAGGGTGAAGAAGGGGTCCATCTCACTGGTTTGGGATGAGGGCTCTTTGGGCATCTTCCTGAGGTCGGTTTAGAGGATCCTGTTGTGAATTATCCATCTTCAGTCCCTAGAGCAATCCACAGTGTCAGTAGACCATCATGTCTGCGATTGCTTCACTAAGGTGCGCAGTGCGGGTTGACTGCATCCGCTGCATAGAGCTTTTGGATGGCAAAATACTACCAAGGTACCAGTGGCAAAAACTGCATGGTATTACAATCAACACACTGGGGGATCCCCTAAGGGCACTCCACATAGGCTTGGTGTTCAGGGTGTGCTCACCCTAGTTCCTTATATGCCCTTTTGTTTTCTTTTTCTTGATTCTTGGACCGAGTTCCCAAGTCCTGTAATATTAGATTCATCAATTTATTCAATGTTGCATCTAGCCAATCAGATTTTTTTGCTACCGAAGTAGTTTTGAGTACTTTTTTTGAAGTCTGGTACAGTGGGACCAACCGTCCAGATATCAGAAACCTTTTTTGAGGGTTAACCCCTTAATGCCTGACCTGAACCCCTCCCTAAATGCGTATTTTTGAAAAGGGCTGAACGGATTCATACCAAATCACATGAACAAAGTTATTTGATTCAAGTTCTTACTGTTTGCCAAATATGGTGTGAATCAGTTTAGCATCTTTTCTGTCTTGGAGAGTAAGCTTTTCAATGGGAATTAAAATGGGAAATATCACTTGTGGGACCTCCCCATTTTTCTTAGCCCCCCACTTGACAAATCAGTGCAAAACGTTTCATGAAGGTACCATAGTAGGTGAAGTTTTTTTTGGGAAGTTTTGTGCAGAATTGTCAAATAGCTCAAAGGATATTAAAAAAAGAAAAAAACGCCTTTCCTATGGAAACTAAGGCTTAAAAGATATACGGGAGAGGGTAGAGATACCCCGATGGCTTCCTGCATACCTCTAACACCATATGCAAGGTGACAAGAGAGCAATTCAGGAATGGTTACAGAGCCAGTGGTCACTAGCCACGGGGAGTTGGGAAGATCCAGTGGTTGTCACACAAAGAGTGCAGGAGGAAATGGCATGGCGGAACAAGACCAATATAGCAACAGGAAGACCCTTCATATTGCCAACTCCAACAGTGACCATCACTGCAGATGCCTCGCATATGGGATGGGGAGCTCATATGGAGAACCTCAAGATCAGAAGATCTGGAGACCAGAAGATAGAAACAGTGTTCCTAGCCTTAAAAGCCATTTAGAGGCATCTGTGGGAAATTCAATACAGATTCAAACAGACAACCCAATGACGATGTTCTGTCTCAACAAACAAGGAGGAACTAAGGGGCATATTTACAAGTGCTTTAGCTCTGCTTTTTCGGATGACAAAGCCACAAAAGCAGAGATAAAACCAGCGCCCTATTAACAAGAGGGGGCTAACATGCATAATCGCATGTTAGCACCCTTTTTCCCAACGCCTCCCTTTGCTTCTCCAACGAGATGCAAAGTGGGCGTTACTGGGCGTACCCCAGATGAACTACCTTGCAAATATCGCTGATGTTTACATCGCGATATTTACAAGGCAGCCCACATGATTTTAGCACACATTAGATTCTGGTGAAAACGGCTGTTTTTGCCAAAATCTAACGTCTGCTAAAAATCCTGACTTAGCCATCCCTAACAAAGGGGGTGGATTAAGCTGCTACGACCCACAGGTTATTGCCCTTTTGCAGGGAAGATCTCTGTAAAAACAGCGATGTTCCCTGCAAAAGGGTGATGAACTCACTATCTCTGGAATTTTTATCCCCCTGGAGTAACGCGTTGTTAATTACGCGCTACCAAGGCGATAAATACCAAAGATAGCCTGTGATAATGTGATAACCTAGACAGTACACAGTAGAACGACTTTGGTCGAAGCTGCCAGCGTACAGTTGGGCGGCAGAGTTGGCAAGATCCTGTCCTCCTCCTGTTGCTGATCCCATTATTGCTGACCAACATATGGGAATTTGGTTGACTAATGCTTTGGACTTGTTGATTCCAAAAAAACGGAGACCTGTCAGGGAAAGAAGATTTGGCTCTGCTCCTTGGTATACCCCCGAACTTAGGGGTCTCAGAACCTCATGCAAAAGATTAGAACGCGCATGGAGGAGAGAGCTGACAAAAGAAAGTCGAGAAAATTACAAGAGAGAGATGAGGAAGTATAAAAATGCGTTGAAGGATGGCAAAAGGAACTTCTTCAGCGATAGGATCGAGAGGGCAAGTAATTCACCAGGGGAATCCTTTAAAATCTTTAAGGAACTTCTGAAGGCCCCGGTCCCGCCAGTTGTATATGATAACCCCAAAGAAAAATTTGAAGAACTGGCTCACTTCTTTCATTCTAAAATAGAGAAGATCCTGTCCTCTCTGCCTGCAACCCCTCAGATCCCGGAGCTAGATGTTAGCCCAATAATTTGCCCTGATGAGCTCCCCTCCTTCGGCCCTTTTTCTGAGGAGGAGGTCATTAAAGTTTTGAAAGAGATGAAGAGTGGATCTCCTAGTGACCCAGTCCCCATGAAATACCTTAAACTAGTTGCAAATACTCTGTCCACTCCGCTTACTGACCTAATTTATCTTTCACTCTCTCAGGGCATAGTGCCCCAGAGATGGAAAAAGGCAGTGATGAAAACACTATTGAAAAAACCAGGACTAGATTCCTCTAATCTGGCCAACTTCAGGTCTATTTCACTTTTGCCCGGCTTCTCAAAAGTCGCAGAGAAGTTGGTCAACCGCCAGCTCTCCTATCATCTAGAGTCACATCACCTGTTGGGAGACTCCGAGACTGGCTTCCGTCCCGGTCAGGGGACAGACACAGCCCTACTGGCAGTAGTGGAGGAAGCAAGGAGCATTCTTGATACAGGAGGGTCAGTGGCAGTGATCCTCCTGGACTTGAGTGCTGCCTTTGACACCGTTAGTCATCAGGTGCTCCTCCAACGCCTGTCAGAGGTGGGTGTGGCAGGGACGGCCCTAAAATGGCTGGAATCCTTCCTTTCTGATCGCTACTGCCAAATCTGGGAAGGGGCAGAGCAGTCGACCCTGTTCCCTCTTCAATGTGGAGTGCCGCAGGGCTCATCTTTGAGCCCTACCTTATTTAATATATACATGACTCCGCTTGAAAGAGTGGTCGCCCCTTCAGGAGTAAAGATTATCAGCTATGCTGATGATACTCAGATGGTGGTAGGCTCACCCAGCTGGTGGAACAACCTGAAGTTTTGCATGACTGCCTTGCAAATGTCCATCGTTGGATGTCCCACTCTGCCCTAAAGCTCAATGGGGAAAAAACTGAGCTGATGCTCCTAGGCAAATCCAGTCCCTCCATTATTGCTAGCTGTTGGCCCCGGTCTCTCTGGGTGATCCACCATCTCCCAAGAAGGAGATCAAGACCTTGGGAGTTTGGTTGGAGGAAGATCTGTCCTTTAGGACCCACGCCAGGAAGACCGCGGGGGTCTGTTTTGGGCTGCTGCGATCAGCTCGCAAGGTGTTGCCACTGCTCCCTGATCCAGCAAGGAAGCTGCTGATTCGCGGTTTAATCTTGTCGAGGCTCGACTACGGGAACGCGATGTTTCTCGGTGCTCCCGAAGCGACTTTTGAAACTCTCCAACAAGTACAAAATGCAGCCGCCAGATTGTTGTTGGATGTTCCCAGAAGACATTCAGCTGCCCCGGCCCTGAAAACGCTGCACTGGCTCCCCGTTAAGGAGCGGGTGAAATTTAAAGCGTTATGTACGGCCCACAAAATTCTACATGGTAAGGGCCCCCCTTATTCTCTCCACTATGGCACGCCCTTACAAGCCAACATGTCCTTTGCGTTCGGATCAAGGACAACGTCTGCAGTCAGCTAGAGTAGGGAAGGCTCGCTCTGGGGGCAGGCGTTTCTCAGTGCAAGTGGCGACTTTATGGAATTCCCTGCCCCTTAAGATCCGTTCAGAGCCCAAGATCTTACTCTTTAGGAAACTTCTGAAGACTCATTTGTTTCCAGTGTAGTGATTGAGCTGAGGTTCTTCCTTGTTCTGTCTCGCGCCGGGATGCTCCTGGGTAACTGAGCACGCTATAAATTTTATATAAATAAATAAAATAAATAATATAATTATCGCTAAGCACAGTCAGCCATAATTATCGCTGGCCGTTGTTAATATGCCCCTAAATCTTTTGCCCTTTTGAGACTAACTCAAGAGATCTCGAGATGGACCATCCAGAGACAAGCAAACATGACAAAGATGCATCTGCCAGGAAAAGACAATGTAGAGACTGACAGGCTGGCATTTGTGAGGTATCATTGTTAAGAGCATCAATATAAGGCCTCGTTTCAATGTCAGTTGTTGTCAGTCAGTTGTGTGGAGAAGTGTGGCTCAGGGGTTAGAGGCAGCAGACCCGGAAGCTGAGATCGGTCCTGGACCAGGGTTCAATTCCCCGCCTCGGCAGGGTCTTGGGCTAAAAATTCCACGGACTCGATAATTCTCGCCCCGGTGCCTCCTCGACTCACGGGTTCACACTCTGCGACTCTGGGCAATAGCTTGCTTAATCGCCACAAGGGCCCCTCGCGGCGGGATGCCTGACTTTCACCTTGTGGATACCCTGCTATCTCACAGGGGAATACCAGGAAGGGTTCCCTAAGCAAGCGCCGGGAAACCCACTGCGGGTAGCTGTGCGCTATATAAGCTCAACTACATTTACATTTACATTTATTTACATTACTGCCAGCTCTGAGACCTGGAGGGACCTGCCCCACTTTAAGCCCTGATACATCCCACTATTCAACAGCGAATCCACTGCAAAAATATACCCAAAAGCTGGGATGGTAGCCAGTGTACCCTCGCAGGTTACCACCTGAGCTAATGGGATCACGGCATCCTAAATGTCTGTGATCTGACATAAAAACTGGGCGCCATTTGCTTTGTAAATTGAAACAAAGATGCAAAGGAACATATCCAAGAGATTAGTAACAGATCAAAATACCTTGCTTAAGTATATAGTAATCACTCCCTTTGTTAACCTAGCTCGACTGGGATGGACATTGCAAAGAAAGATTATTAGTGGGACTCAGACAAACAAGCACTTGGTTTGTGGTTACTAAAAACACTGTACAAACTGTAAGCTGCAGTTGATGGTCGACTTTATAACGACTAACCAGTGTCCTTTTTATATGATAAACATTTAGGTTTCTTAAACGATCTTTATAATTTTAGATTATAGCCAGTGGATAATTTAAACTCTTTCCTTATACAGTAGTGCCACCTAGTGGTCATTTATAGTAACACACGTGATGACTGAAGCATTCCCTGCCTAATGTCTCTGACATTAAAATGTATGTTTTTGCCCATTTGTATTATACGGTAATGGAGGCCTTCCTTGCGCGATGCTGAAATATATGGAACGAAACAAATTCTTTGGCAAAGAAAAGTAAATTGTGTAGCCTATTATGCTTTTCTTTCCACGACTCAACAGAAAATGATTCTTCGGGTACTTTATTTAATAAAAAGTGTAGCTCTTTCACTCTGTACGATCCAACATGTTTTATTTTTAGGACTCCTTTATTTTCATATCAGAGAGCAACTGGAAGTATTTTTATTCTAAGAAAAACATTTTCTTTAGTGCAGAATAGAAGACTACAAGTTCATTATCAGCGTGTCTCGAGTAAATTCAAGAGTTCATACCATAAGTAAAGGCGGGGAATTCCACTAACCTCTGATTGTGCTTCTGAAGTAACTCTTTCTACATAACACCTTGACACAAACATATTTAATTTCCAGACATAGTTAAATAGAACATTTGATGGCAAAAAGGAAACCATACTTTCCTCCATATTCGAATTACATTTAATTTTCCTGCTGCCAGTCATTTTCCCATTCGATCAAATGCGGATATTGAGAACATATGGGCAAAATGTTACCTCTTTAATCGTGAACTTAGCAATGAATAGGTGAAAGGTGAACAATTAACATTTGCAATATGCCGGAAGCTGCTTTACATTTTATAATTAACATTTTTAATACATTGCGATTTATTTTGGCTACAGTTATGGTTGAAATCTGTAAGTTACAAAGCAATTCTTGGATTGCGTGGCAAGTGCCGTAAATCTACAGTCATACATGAACCTAGGAAAGGTGTGGAATCACGCCATTCTTGTCACATTTGAATGTGCATATTTAATACCCTAGTATCTCAGTTTTTTGTTTGTTTGCCTTTATCTTTCATAGATACACAAATAAAATTACCAATCCTAGTGAAAGCTGGAGTGTACAATAAATACACCTCACATACTTTTCAAGGCCCACTTTGTTTTTTACCAGTGCATTACTACCAGGATAAGAGGTCACACACATGCCCGTGTCCTCCCATTAGCAATATAGTATTTGAAAATTACAACAGTGTTTGCAGCCTGTTATTGTTATTATTGTAAATGTCTATCTTCGTCCTTCCTCCTAGCCACAGCATAGGAAGGCACCCAGATCAGTGTGCAAACATCCATATGTTTAATATAAACCATTTTTAACCAAAAGTAAATGTTAGAATTTTAAATCCAGGATGTAAAGTAGCTAAATACAAATTTAACAAGAATAAACTGTGGCCTGGTTAAATCACAACTTTTCTGTTTTTAAAGACTTTAAAAAAAGATGTTACTTGACATTCACGTGGTGTTTGACCCAACACAGTTATGTTATGTTATGTTATGTTATAGCGTGTTTTGTATAGCGCTCAGCTACTCCGAATAGTGTCCCGGCCATCAAATAAATCAAAAGTTACTCTCCTAGCTAGCTTTTTAAAACATAGTCGAAGTTGAAAACACGTAGCAATATCCTTGGTAGAGTACTGTTTTTCTTTACATATTTGGGGCTAAAAATGAGTGACCATCTCAAATGCCCAAACCTGTTAAATATTTTGAATTTAGAAATTCTTAAATATGGCGTGCAAAACATTGGAACTGGGAAAGTAAGTATCTGAAAGAGAAAGACTCATGTAAAAAAATAGCTGCAAAGACATCTAGATTACAATCCTATAAAGTGAATTTGTTAAAAACATGATTACTTTTAAAATCTTGAAGTTGTTTCTCAGCTCTTTCCGCTAGTAAAAACCACAACAAAAGAAACCCACCAATTTTCTGTTTGTTCTTCGAATCTTACACAATGACCTTCTTGACTACCATGAAAGTCTAGTGAATCCAAGTTCTCAATCCTTTTGATTTTGTCCACTGTAGTTAATGTGATTATAAAGGTGTATACATGTTTAACTTGCTCTGTTGCCTAGCTATAAATGTCACAGTGTTGTTTTTCCTTCTGTTTATTTTTTCTCTGCTCTTTGCCTCTCTCCCTCCGTAGCTCTACGCAATGGTCTCCGCCATGTGTCTTTTCCGGGGTATCCAGTAGCAGAACACATGCCAGGATGGAGAGAGAAAGAAAAGAAAATAACTTTATTTTTATTTAACAAAAATAAAATGGAAGAAAATCCTGAAAAAGTAGGAAAAACTTGAAGAAAGGGATTGTAAGTTATCAACAGCCTATTGGATAATGCTTCAGGGGCTGGCACTTTGAGACATTGGACGTTTAGGCCAGAAGGTCAACACTCTCCAAAAAGGAGAACGAAAAAAACTGTTTTAGAGGATGACATGTTTTTGCTGGAGAACACACACAGAGTGCCCCCTGAATGAGGAGGTGGCAAAAGCTGCAAAGGTATCTGGAAAGTTCCACGCTCTCTGCTGGCGAAAGAGGTGCTGCTGCTACAATGCAAAGACCAGGAATGCCATTCTGTGCTGCCCTCGCCTCACTGGCAGAGTCTTGAGGGGTATTTTGAGTCTTTTATCAAAGGGAACCAAAACGAGCAGACAGTCTATTTTAAAGAAGAACTTGATAGAAGACCACTGGAGCATGGTTGGAGGTCTGCTGAGCATTAGATGTTATGCTCCTGCATTAAAGAAAATGTTTTGGTTGCATCTCTAGCCATTTCCCATCACAGGACAAACCAGTTGGTCCTTTGTCATCACAGAGAGCTGCTCCCCTGGGTTTGGTCTGGAACATATGAAACCAAGGTCCAGGGGAGCGGCATAGAAAAGCAGATGGAACCTTGTCCTGACCATGGGGTCTCCCCATATGCGTTCAATACGCCCAGCTGAAAGACGCAGATTCCTGCCCCTTAATGTATAGCTGTGAGGCATCTAGGGTCCTACTGAAAGGTTCTCTGGCAAACGCCCATCTTCTCTCCATCAGTGTTTTTATTTAGTTTATAAGGTATAGAATGTCGAGGGGAAGGTATTTCATGCCTGTATACCTTCCCTCCACCGTATTTTGCTTGTATTAATGATTTCACCCTAAACCACCTTGTTATTGTCTGGGCTCTGTGTAAATCTTTGTACTAAATACTATTTTTGTCACAGAAGAAAGATATTTTTAGCAGTTCATGTTTGTCTCAGCTTCATGTTAGCTTCTGCTGCCTTTATTCTGTACTACCCCACTGCAACCGCACACTCACAACCAACGCTGTGTTTCTGAGATGCCTTTTGTGTTGTGTTTGATTTTAATTCACAATTTCCACAGTGCTACAGAGTTAGAGTTGTTCAATAAGTGTGCTCCATTTCCGGTTTTCTGTATTCCGAGACATAATGACTGTGTAAAGCTTAAAACTTGGAAGGGACTTGTCCCCTACATGTGCCTGCAGTCCTTTCCTTCTTTTGTTGTCGGTATAGTATGTCACTCACGGGTGAGTAGCGCGCTTTATAAACCCCCTGATTGATTGAGTAGACGCTGTGTAATTTCCCACAACATCACCCCACTCTTCATAAACAGTTACCACCAATCCAATCAATCAAAACACTGTAGCAACACACCACAGCTAGCCGGAGTTAAAGGGATACCCCTCTCGCTTACAAGACACCAACCTCTCCATCGTCTCTGACGCACACGTCAGGCCGGACGATGCATATGTCAGCCTCCCAAGTGTCGCACACCCAAACACTAGGGACAATGACAACACATTTGAAATCAAGCACATGTGACAACAGCAGGTTAACTGCACTCATATTATCTGTGATCTGACTCTCCAAATTAAAAACAGACTGGTCCGAGACAGAATCCTCAGGAGTGAGAAGGTGCCTGAAACCTGATGATGCTACAAGCCTTTGCAACTACAAATCTTTATAGATAATTTAATGAAATAGGTGTATGGCCTCTTGTAAATGGCAAACTTTCATTTGCAAACAAGTGGGACCCTCAGTGGCTGCCACTGAATAAAGATTTGGTAGGTTTTTTGGCATTTTGGGGACAGGATACTCTGCTACAATCGAGTGGGCGGATTTTCTGACATATTTCTTCCTGTTCAGGTACACCAGGAAAAGCCTCAAAGTGTCAGGGCCATTAGTTTTTTGTTTTTCAAAAACAGACTCCCGCTTTGTGATATGGTGGACGCTGCACAGTAATACAGAGGCTTCAGAGGAACTAAAGTGGCAGCAGCTTCTTTGGGAGCACAGAGGTCTCTTTCAGGCAGGCAGAGTTCTCTAAATGTGGCGCGTGGTCATCTGGCAGGTGGGTGAAGGTTGTAACTGTCACCACCCAGACAGGATGTCAAAACCAGCAGACATATATTTTAATCATGATTTGCCTACATTGTGTGATCCTGGACAAATCTGTTGATCATTGTTTCTCTTTTTCCCTACCTGACAAAAGTGTGAGGATTGTGAAATGGTCTTATCTACCCTATTGTAAGCCATTGACACACAACTGGTAGCATAGAGTTGTGGCAGAGAGGTTATTGAATATTAATGTACAAGTATATCTATTGAGTGCACCCAATTAAAAAATGGCACACTCTCTCTGTCAAGACCACGTTTTCCTGTACATCAATGGCAGCTTTAAATAATCAACGCAGACTGATAGTAAGTCTGTTAATCGCATTCTTGCACAAGAATTCACAAGGGTTGTAACTGTGTGACCACCTGGCCTGCTCCTTCTGTCGTACCATGCAAGTGCATAGCTTTGCACACTTTGTACCTGTTCCCCATCCAGGCTGTCAGAACATAGTACATGGGACATGTTAGTTTATCTAATGGATTCGTTTTTGATATCACATACATGTCCGATTGCTGCTAAGCAAGACAGGATAATCAATGTTTCCTATTGGCTGGGGCCTCCGGAAGTAGGTGGGGTTAGTGGAGAGTCGCACACAGCACCTCGTGTGTGTCTTGGTCCAGCCCCGCCTGCTTTTGAGGATGCCAACACACAGCGGCCTACCCAGGGTGGTGTGTGGGTCTCTGCACCACTGGCCTGTACCTGCACAATGACCACTAGACTGGCTTTGTACTTTTCATTATTTGAATAAGAGGGAATATGTTTGGTAGGAATTCTGGTGAGTAATTTTACATCAGTGGAGAGTGGGGTTGGGGAAAGCCTCTTTGAATATGACTGTGGTATTCTTACTGTGAACAATGTGTTCAGCTCGCCTTTGGAAGCTGTTCTATGGTGTGTGTTGCACCCCTTTGGTCTCTGTGATGCTGGCAGCTTGTGAAAAACTTTTTGAAAAATATTCTATTTTGTAAGTGTACATGGTGCTTTTTGTTAGATAGAGAGCTCCTTGCCCTAATGCTTTTTATAGTAATATTGAAATACTGTTCTTGTAATATATGGCAGCACAGAGCAGGGAAAGATGACTTCTGCACTCGATTTTCTTTATCGATTTAAAAAAAATAAAAACCACAATGTGAAATAGAAATGGCTTTATAGTTTATTTAGTGTCTCATTTTTAGATCTGTATACTAACAACGTTTCCTAAAGCTTTAATTCACTCTAGGGGAACTGTAAAGGATGAATGTTTATTTGTGATTTTTACCATCCAGAGATTTATTGTGATAAGGGGTAGAGCCGAATTTATATATATGAAGAGGACGAACTGCAACTGTCCCATTGTTCATAGTCTAACATTTTACATTCTGGTCGAGAAAAGATAGAGGACCAATGGATATAATTCCCCTGCTGTTACATCACTCTGACATAGGTAAACCATAAAGACATTGTAAACCAAGTCACCGCACATCTTCCCATTACTTCAAAAGGGGATAATGATAGCAAGATAAAAACAAATAACAGAGCCAGTGCAAGAACATATGCAAATAAATGTTTAATAAACTGGCTGGCAGCTAATCTTTTAACCCAGAGGGAATTCTCTTAATTCTGTTCTTTTACTTATTGTTGACTCTTGACTATCTATTACACATCACCGTCAAGATTTGTTTTCTCTGGTATGTTTTTGTTATACTTATTAGGCATGTCATTTAACAATATTATTTCATTAATCTTTGAAGACTGAGACATGTTCTGCCATTGACCATTGGATATCTTTACTGCTTGGCCTTTTACCTCAATTATGCAAATGTGATCTCTGAACTTTGGTGCTCCTTTTTACAATAACACAGGTTCCTATTGCACACCAAATCACTTACACTAAGTTTGATATAGGCACCACTTCTGTTACCTCTTGACCTCATTACGCACTCACACGTCACAACATTTTGTTTATCACTTGCATTTTTAGCCTCTTGTGAATGCTGTTCCACATCCCATCTGTGAACTAGAGCCTTGCCTTTCCAAAATGGACTCAATGAAGATATAGCTCTGATACCTCTAATTAGTTCAAATGGTACTTTGCCCGTCACTGATTGTGTAGTAGTTCTAAATGCCCACAACAATTCCCCTAATACCGGTTTCACAATCAATTTTTGATTTGATAGCATTTTAAATGCACTCCACCAACACCCTATTAAATCTTTCTACTTTACCATTTGCCTGGGGGTGGTACAAGGGTGTGCATACATGTTTTAACCCCATTCTACACAAAACTCTGTCGTACTGTCAGAAGTAAACTGAACATTATTGTCTGCAAGTTTATCATTGCACACATACTTTCATAAGTGACTCCACTTCACAATCCAAACCAGGACACCCAAAATCATAACTTATACTGCGTTTAGTGGCTGTCACTCCCAAATGACCTGAATGGGCATTTTCCAAAATTCTTAGTCTGATGCAATCAGGAGATATTAACTATCTCCTCTTATCAATAAATTACCCTCTATGGATAGTGGATACTTCATCTGCCACAATAAGGTTGTATGTGATAAACAATCAATAGAATTATTTTTCGGACAACCAGTTGCCACCAATTTCATAACTTGACGCAAAATAACATTACACCATTCATCTATTTCATGACAAACAACACAATCTCCACACTAGCCATAATACTCTCCTCAACCTCATCCTGCACTTTCTTTTAATTTGATTCTTCAATGAGCAACATCCTTGACAAAAATATCAGTTCTAATTTCTTTTTCATCTGGCAATATGAGTAACTGTGAAATGAAATTCCAAAAACGTTGTTTCTTGTCTGGCCAGCCTTGCAGTGTTTTCTTTATTTTATTTCCTGTAAACATATCTACCAGTGTTCAGTTCTTAAGCAAAGTTTTCTTCTTAATAAGTACAGATTCAAATTGTTTTTGTCCATACTTAAGCCAGCATTTCTTTCTCTATTACTAAATAGCTTGTCTCCACATCTCTCATCATTCTTGAAGCAAAACCAATAGTGATTTATTTTCCTCCATCTATTTGTGACAACACAACACCTATACCATATTCACTGGCATCCATTGTTACAAAAGTTTCACAACCTTCAAATTATGTTTGTAGTGCATGTGCTTCCACTACACATTTATTAATGAGTTCAAAATTGTCCTGGCAAGTGGCTGTCCATACAAACAGTTTTTTTTACAATACCAGTAAAACTAACTCAAACCAAAAAATAAATGCTACTGATCTTTGTCAGTGGGATGAGGTGCTTTGACTATGCTGTCTACAATCCTGGGCTTGGGTTTCACACCTTCACTTAACAATACATGACCGAGATATTCAATCTTAGTCACACAAAATGTGTATGTGTTCTCTCTAAGAGTTACTCCATTGTCTTGCAGGACAGATAAAATATTTTCCACAGCTCTATCGTGCATTTCACAAGTATCAGAATGAATTAATATGTCTCCCTGAAAAACAACTATTTGATTCATCGTGTTAAACATCCTGGACATCATTTTTTGAAACACAGAAGCGGCAGAGGCCAGTCCAAATGGCATATGACTGAATTGAAATGTACCATCAGGCATTCTGAAAGCAGTAAGATAACGTGACTGTTCATCTAATACTACTTGATGGTAAGCTGCCCGAAGATCTAATTTCTTAAACCATTTGGACTGACCTACAGCTGTGACAAGATCTTCAATTCATGATAGAGGATAATTTGTAATCCAGGTGCCATTGTTAATGGACCTAAGGACTACAAATAAGCACAGATCCCCTGATCTCTGCCAAAATAATCAGGGAAAGCTGATAGAATCCACAGGTTTAATGACCATTTATCTTGGATTTCTTGTAGAAGTTTTGTTAATTCATACCGTGCACTATGAGGCCCATTACCAAGATTATGCTTTACAGGAAGAACACATCCCTGAGCCTTAATGGCATGCACAACATCTTTGATTTTCCCCACCTTGTTATTAAAAACATCCGGCAAACGTTTCTTTCCATGGAAGATTGGAAACAGACCAAACAAGACAAACTGCATATTTCTGACCAGGCCTAACGATCATGCGAAAATCTGCTTATTGCTACCATCCCAGTACTTTAATACCTTATGTGCCACATACACCTTTCCTTTTAAAGTTTTGCTCTGAAAGGAGATGTCTGCCCAGAAACATCCTACTAGATCAATTCTGCTTCCTTCAAAAGCAGTCGTGATTAAGAACATGGGAGGGTAGTTATCCCTTACTGAACCCCGATTCCTTATACTTTTCAATGGAAATAATAGTGACTCTTTCTCCTGAATCTAATAGTAAAGGCATGTTAATACTATCTATTTTTACTGTACCTATAGGATCACCATATTCATTTTTGTTGGATACACTATTAATTTCTATACTATCCCCTGATAGACCCAGTTCATCTACTTTTCTGTCCATGTCATATTTATTATTGGAAACCCTTCCTTGTGTTTACACCCCTGCAGACTTTGCCAAAATGACCCCTTTTTTTAACATTTCCAGCACTCTTGTGTGACTGCCCAACAATTTCATAAACTTGAAACCTGAAAACTAGAACCAAACCAATAATATATTTGTTTAGGTGGTTCCCGATTTGCTTACCATAGTTGTCAGGCTTAGAGATTTTACTTTGTGTTTTGCCCTGATCATTGATGTTTGCCACTGCCATGTGTGACCCTGCTGGCTTTAATTGTTTTGCATCCTTTACAGAAAGTTCTATTCTTATTTGCTATGTCTCGTGCTCAACACGTGATGGATTTTTGCAAATTAACAGCCTCTGTTGAATTTTCTTTGAATAGCATCTACATACATTTTAGTCATAAATCAGTTGAGATGTGAACCCTTCAAATTCACAATGTGATGCCAATATTTTAATTGCAGTGATAAGAATCAATGGCCTCATCAGTTTTTTGGTTGCGAGTAAAACATTTGTGTACTACTAGGTTCACATTTCCTTCGAAATATGTGTCAAGTTGTTTCACAGCAACCTGAAATTCATCCAGCTCTTCATCATCATGACAAGTGTGTTCTGGGAAATGATCATTGCCTAGATATTGGTAAAGTAAATTTTGTTTTGCATCGAGAATATTTTCAGTATTCACATGCTGAGCATTGTTCTGCCATCTAGTGTTTGGGTCCAGATTTCTCCACTAGTTTGTAGTCCTTCTTCTATGTTTGTTTTTAATTTTTGTTGGGCGTTAACGGAAATCCCATTTGGTGCATCCTGTGATGTTGTACTCCCTCCTCTGGAAGCTCCCACCTCTGGTTGCCACCTTCTGATACATTTTTGTCCACCATTGTGTGGTAAATAAATAATTAATTACCGGTACTATTTTTGAATACATTAACAATAACAGATAGCTCAATAAATAAGAGGCAGGATCCGAGGAATCTGAGTCGAACGGGCTTTATTCAGGCAAAAGGGAAGGGACAGGATCGGGACAGCCTGAAATAAAATAGAGAGGCAGCTGCAACGTTTCATCAACAGTTCAAGATATATATAGTAAAATATCACAATTACATTACATACAGTAGGCGTAACTAGTGACAAGCGTAAGATAAGAAGACATGGGCGTGAAAAGAAGGCGTGCACAGGGCGTGCACGTAGACATGTGATGAGAACGTCACAGAAGTGTCATGAATGGGCGGAAACATGGAGGGGGCTATCTGAGCAGCTGGGACCTTTAACCTAGTGGTGCGCGCAAGCGGGCAATGACGTGTTACCGGGGAGAACTGGGGGCTATGACTTCTGCACTAGAAGAGGAGACTAAAGTCTGCGGTGTCAGGACGACATGTACCTATAGCATATCTGGTATCTGGTGTTTGGAGTACACGTTGATAGAATCTAAAAGTTATCAGGGCAAAGGCTACTTGACACTAAGGCTGGTGCATGCATATATTCTACATGTATTGCGTGTGCGATGAATCTTCCATGAATATTAATACAGTAACTCTCTTGCATGGAGACAGAAAGACTAGACTATAGCTGGAGCTGTTTATGCGGTTCGCTAACTCAGGAATGTGAAGAAGGAGAGCTGAACTGATAACTAGAGGCATAACATATTCTTGGCAGACAGGCAGTCAGAGCCAGGCCGGGCACCGCTCTGCGCGGCAGGAAGTAAGTGAAGGGTCAGGGATGCAGGTGGGGGCTGCTTCGCTCTTCAGGAGTGGGTACAGGAGACTGGAGCTCGAATCTGGTGTCCGGGCCCTTTTGAGGCCTAGAAACGGGGACAATTCAATGAATTAACGTGCATACTGTAAAACGTGGCAACATAGGCCTAATACTCGTTGCTTTCACGAGAACTGGATACTGGCATACTAGAGTTGGACACAACCATAATTGCGTCTTTAATCGATCATAGGGGGATAAATGCATTTCGATCATGCACATATAACATAGGATGGGGAACACGTAGGCACATATGACAAGGCAAAATTCAATTTTCCTCATTCCCTCCTTGTGCCCTACGTTTCCATCAGGAAACATCAATATTCATGATACCATCTATCTGTTCATATAGCATCATTTGCTCGTCTCGAATTGTCTTGGAACGGGACTTAGGACTAGGAATACAAGAGGTAGCACACAAGCCGCAAATCGCAGGGCCACATTGTAAACAGAGACAGCAACTGAATATGATCATTACTGCTATACCTAGGAATGACAATAATTTCCATCCCCAGGCAGATATTATACTCCAGAGCCAACCGGACCATGTCCAGGTGCCTGGATTCTGGTGTAACTGATGGGCAATTTTATGAAGTCTGGTAATAGCTGAATAAACAGACGGCGCGTTATTAGGAATGAAAATGCAGCAACTAGATCCGATGACTCTACAAGCTCCTCCTCTATCGGCCAGTATGACGTCAAGAACGAGACGATTTTGGAGCACGACAAATCTCATAGCAGATTGCTCTTCAGTTAAGTTACCTAGAGCGGAAGTAGTCTCATTCACTACTGCTTCAAGGGTTCTGGTTAGCCTACGTATTAACTTACTATTCTGGACAGGACCTATGAAGAAAAAGAAACCTTTATTGAAGTCTTGATACTGTTCTAAGGCAGTTTCAGTTTGATCGACAATTGGGGACTCGATCTCCCTTCTATGTCTAACGTGTACTAGATGTGTGTTTCTATGATAATCGGATGGAGCTAGGAAAACTGGTGGCAGTAGGAAGGCAATATAACATGTTCCATCCCAATCGAGGGGCAGACGAACATATGCGGTCTGACCACAAACAAAATAAGAATGACGTGAGGCTTTAAAAATAGATTTCCCACTGTCACCATACTCGACTACAGTAGTACAATCACTATGTCCTACATGTGCGGAACCATTCTTTCTGACACATAATTCGCCTTTGACGGGTAGAACTGAAATAGCAGGCAAATCTGGAGTAGTCTCGGACTGAACATTCAAAACCATGAAATTCGAGGAATAATTACCTAGATCATATACTTCATTTTCTAGATCTAACCCTGTTCTATGGGAAAGTCCTTCCTTGTCTGGGAAACATGTACTATTCAGAAGGGACATATCATTTGAGAATGACGTTAACGTGGACCATGCTCCACACGAACCATTATGTGAAAATGGATAGGGAAAGAGTGTCAGAACTCCCTTCGGTGTCTGGAAAGGGGGGAGTCGACCACACACCCAACAATTAGTGGCATTGCTGGTCTGGTGTGAATAGTGTAGCATTCGGATAAAAGTATTATTACGCATAGCAAGACGATAGGATAACTCGTGAGGAGGCAGGTCACTAAAAGTGTGCTCTACTGTAACATTAGAAAACATATGTACATGTGAAATAGGAAAACATAAATATAAAGCGTAACTTATGCAAGTAACCATAAGACTCAGAAATATCAGAAAAAACAGAGTAACGATACATCTACTTCGAAGATTCTTTTGATAACGTATTCTCTTAGAGTTTTGACTAACTCTCTCACTGTGTGGGTCTATCTCATACATGTCAGGAACCTGTCTAACCGTTTCACCCGAGAGGGACTTAGACAATTAAACTGGCTGACTTACTAGACCGAAGCTTATCTTTATACTCCTGTTGCGGAGTTTTCTCTAACAGGGGAAGTTTAGATTCAGTGTCTGGGCAGTCCTTGAGAACGGGGCAGTCTTTGAGAAAAGTCTTTGGTTTGAGTCCATGGAATCTAATACTCGTTGCTTTCACGAGAACTGGATACTGGCATACTAGAGTTGGACACAACCATAATTGCGTCTTTAATCGATCATAGGGGGATATATGCATATCGATCATGCACATATAACATAGGATGGGGAACACGTAGGCACATATGACAAGGCAAAATTCAATTTTCCTCATTCCCTCCTTGTGCCCTACGTTTCCATCAGGAAACATCAATATTCATGATACCATCTATCTGTTCATATAGCATCATTTGCTCGTCTCGAATTGTCTTGGAACGGGACTTAGGACTAGGAATACAAGAGGTAGCACACAAGCCGCAAATCGCAGGGCCACATTGTAAACAGAGACAGCAACTGAATATGATCATTACTGCTATACCTAGGAATGACAATAATTTCCATCCCCAGGCAGATATTATACTCCAGAGCCAACCGGACCATGTCCAGGTGCCTGGATTCTGGTGTAACTGATGGGCAATTTTATGAAGTCTGGTTATAGCTGAATAAACAGACGGCGCGTTATTAGGAATGAAAATGCAGCAACTAGATCCGATGACTCTACAAGCTCCTCCTCTATCGGCCAGTATGACGTCAAGAACGAGACGATTTTGGAGCACGACAAATCTCATAGCAGATTGCTCTTCAGTTAAGTTACCTAGAGCGGAAGTAGTCTCATTCACTACTGCTTCAAGGGTTCTGGTTAGCCTACGTATTAACTTACTATTCTGGACAGGACCTATGAAGAAAAAGAAACCTTTATTGAAGTCTTGATACTGTTCTAAGGCAGTTTCAGTTTGATCGACAATTGGGGACTCGATCTCCCTTCTATGTCTAACGTGTACTAGATGTGTGTTTCTATGATAATCGGATGGAGCTAGGAAAACTGGTGGCAGTAGGAAGGCAATATAACATGTTCCATCCCAATCGAGGGGCAGACGAACATATGCGGTCTGACCACAAACAAAATAAGAATGACGTGAGGCTTTAAAAATAGATTTCCCACTGTCACCATACTCGACTACAGTAGTACAATCACTATGTCCTACATGTGCGGAACCATTCTTTCTGACACATAATTCGCCTTTGACGGGTAGAACTGAAATAGCAGGCAAATCTGGAGTAGTCTCGGACTGAACATTCAAAACCATGAAATTCGAGGAATAATTACCTAGATCATATACTTCATTTTCTAGATCTAACCCTGTTCTATGGGAAAGTCCTTCCTTGTCTGGGAAACATGTACTATTCAGAAGGGACATATCATTTGAGGATGACGTTAACGTGGACCATGCTCCACACAAACCATTATGTGAAAATGGATAGGGAAAGAGTGGCAGAACTCCCTTCGGTGTCTGGAAAGGGGGGAGTCGACCACACACCCAACAATTAGTGGCATTGCTGGTCTGGTGTGAATAGTGTAGCATTCGGATAAAAGTATTATTACGCATAGCAAGACGATAGGATAACTCGTGAGGAGGCAGGTCACTAAAAGTGTGCTCTACTGTAACATTAGAAAACATATGTACATGTGAAATAGGAAAACATAAATATAAAACGTAACTTATGCAAGTAACCATAAGACTCAGAAATATCAGAAAAACAGAGTAACGATACATCTACTTCGAAGATTCTTTTGATAACGTATTCTCTTAGAGTTTTGACTAACTCTCTCACTGTGTGGGTCTATCTCATACATGTCAGGAACCTGTCTAACCGTTTCACCCGAGAGGGACTTAGACAATTAAACTGGCTGACTTACTAGACCGAAGCTTATCTTTATACTCCTGTTGCGGAGTTTTCTCTAACAGGGGAAGTTTAGATTCAGTGTCTGGGCAGTCCTTGAGAACGGGGCAGTCTTTGAGAAAAGTCTTTGGTTTGAGTCCATGGAATCTCTTTACATGACTGGAATGCAGCCACCCCTTCTTTCCTTCAATCTTCACGGCAGTCCTGGTTGTAAGTAGTACAAGGCGGGGCTCCTTCCAGCGGGGCTCCAGCGGACTTGAACGATCAAAGTTACGAATCAAAACGAAGTCGCCTGGTATGACCTCATGCGGTTTCACTTCGGTGTTGTCTGGAAAAGCAGCGGCAACCTGTGAACGACAAGATTGTAGTGCAGACATCAAGCAGGCCAAGTAATCTGTCAGCATATTACTGTCAACATCTGTAATTGTACGTGGTCTAGGTGTACCCCACATATTTGGGGGACGACCGAACACTACCTCATACGGAGATAGACCTGAACGGGAATGAGTGACCATTCTCATGTAGAAAAGGGCGACTGGCAGTGCTACCATCCAATCTACACCTTTCTCTGCACATACTTTGGCAATTCGGATTTTCAGTGTCTGATTATGTCTCTCTACGAGACCGGCTGCTTCAGGATGTCGTACACAATGGAACTTCCACTGGTACCCTAACAGAAGGGATACTTGTTTCATGAGCTCGGATGAGAATGGCTGGCCGTTATCTGAATACACGACCCTAGGCAATCCATAGCGGGGAAAATACTCACGAACCAACTGCCTGGCAGTGGTCGCAGCTGTGTAATCTGGAACTGGATATGCTTCTGTCCACCTGGACAAAGCGCATACAACTACGAGGACATACTTGAAACCTCGACATCGCTCCATCTGAATATAATCCATCTGGAGGACTTCAAAAGGGTGGTCAGGAGGATGGAATCCACCTTGTTCCACCGGAACACCTTTACCTGGATTGAACTGACAACATATCATGCAGGTACGCACTTTCTGCTTGGCTGCTGCTCGTAAATGCTTGTTTAACCAGAGGTTCTGAATACTGTCTAACATGGCTTTTTCTCCTAAGTGTGCTGGACTATGTGCGGTGTTAATAATGACTTGAACCATAGAGTCGGGGAGGAACCATGTGGCTTTTCCCTTCGTCAACCATCCTTGATCTGTCTGGACCCCTCCTTGTTCGGACCATTTCTTGATTTCATCGTGAGTAGCATGTAACTGTATATCTATTACATCTTGTGTAGGGTCCTTAACTGTCATACAAGTAGTCTGATCTGGAATGTCTGTCTGTGTCGTGTTAACTGGAATGTCTGGAGTCTGAGCTGTGAGCTTGGCTGTTCGATCTGCTAGATCGTTACCCTGGGAAATGATGTCAGTGACTTTCGTATGTGCCTTGCACTTCATGATAGCGATAGCTGTCGGTAAATGTATTGCATTTAACAGAGCTTGAATGAGGGGGCCATGCTGAATCTTGGTTCCATGAGAAGTCATAAAACCTCTTTCTTGCCAGAGCACTCCAAAGTCGTGTACGACTCCGAATGCATAACGTGAATCTGTGTATATGTTAACTTTCAGGTTCTTGGCACGTATGCAGGCTTGGGTCAGAGCGACAAGCTCTGCTGCTTGAGCAGACAGGGTATCAATACGATGTGTTTCTATAACTTCGGTTTCAGTAGTCACTGCATACGCGGCTACTAGTTCTCCTATACTTGTTCTCATACATGAACCATCCACATAAAGTGTCAGGTCGGGATCAGGTAATGCAATGTCTGTCAAGTCTTGTCTTGGCTTTGTCATGGTGTTAACAACTTCCACACAGTCATGTGTGGCAGGATTTGGGGTAACTGACGGTAACAGTGTAGCGGGATTTAAAATGTTGCAGCGTCTGATTTCTATGTGTGGCTGGAACAGTGTCAGTTCATAACCTGTTAAACGTGCAATTGTCAAGTGCTGAGTCTGTGTTCGGTTTAAAAGAACTTCCACGGAGTGTGGAACTTGTACTGTCAGGGAGTGTCCTAATACTATGGAATCACTTTGTCTGATAGCTAGAGCTGTGGCTGCAACTGACTTGAGGCACGCAGGCAGAGCCTGGGCCACCGGATCTAATGTGCTAGAAAAATAAGCACAGGGCTTGTATTGTCCTACTTGATCTTGTGTGAGAACAGATAATGCAGTACCATCACGTTCAGTAACAAAAAGTGTAAAAGGCTTACTGTAGTTTGGTGTTGCTAGAACAGGTGCTTGGCATAAAGCTTTCTTTAATTCATTGAAAACAAGTGTATGTTCTTGGGTCCAAGGGAGGACAGTCGATACGGCTGCCTCCTGTGTCGTTAACTGTATCAGTGGCTTGGCTAGAAATGCATACTGAGGAATCCATTGTCTGCAGTAAGAAGTGAGGCCGATAAAAGCTCGTACCTCCTTCTGAGTCTTGGGCTGTGGAAGATGTGCTATTAACTGGATACGGTCAGGTGTCAACTGCCTACCCCTCTTGGACAGTAAGTGTCCTAAGTAGACCACTTGCTGGACACAGAATTGCAATTTGGAAGGGGACACCTTGTGCCCCATCTCGGCCAGAAAATACAAGACTGTAAGTGACGCACGTTCGCAGTCACGTTCAGTACGGGCTGTGATCAATAGATCATCGACATACTGGAGCAGAGCAGTGTCAGTTGGCATGTGAATATTGTCTAGTTGTCTTTTCAGTGCCTGACTGTAAATGCTAGGACTTTCTGTGAAACCTTGAGGTGCTCGCGTGAATTTATAGCTTCTTCCATTTAAACAGAATCCGAAAAGGAACTGGCTGTCTGGATGAATGGGGACACTAAAGAATGCGTTCTTGAGATCGATAACAGTGAAGAACGTAGCTTCGGAATCAATGGCAGTCAATAGGGAAGAAATATCTGGGACCACTGGGTACTGGGGTATGATACATTTTTAAGTTCTCGAAGGTCAATCACTAATCGATAAACTGGAGGTGCATTTGGATCTGTACGTTTCAGAATCGGAATGATAGGAGAATTACATACATTGGAGTCAGTTTCTACAACCACTCCTTGAACAATAAGTTCGTCAATAATTTTGGATAAGGCTGCTACAGCCTCAGGTGGCAATTTGTACTGTCGGATTCGTGGTAATACAACACCTTTCTTCAGAGTGACACGATGGGGTGTGATGTGCATACAACCTACATCAGTTGGACCTTGCGCCCATAAATGCTGTGGTACATTCAATAATCTTGGATCAAAATCACGTAATACATAATGACCTTTAAAGTCTCTCAGAAACAGTCGTACCCCTTCTGGGGAACAACATATTACTGCGCCTAATTCTTTCAGAGTTTTAATACCTAATACATTTTCTGGACATGATTTCGTGAGTAACAAATCTGTAGTTCGGGACAATGGACCAACTTCTAGAGTAACAGGTTTCGATATTTCATTAACAATAGGCTTTCCTGAAAATCCAAGGGAAACGTTTCTAGAGCCTGAGAGTGGAGCCCCTGGAACCTCGTCATGACTGATGGTAGTCCTACTTGCCCCTGTATCAATCAGAAACTTTCTGTCTTTCCCTAATACTTGACTGTGTACATAGGGACCCTCTTGATCTACAGGAATCTCGATGAGAGGCAAGCCTACCTCCCTCTCTAGGCTGTTTCATGAATACGGCTGATAATCTGGATACTCTGACTGTGCGTACTGGTACATCTGCTGTGTAACGTGTTGTGTTGCAGCTATAGGCTGCGGTACTGTAACTGTCTGTGGTGCATTCTGCGGTGGCTGGGAATTCTGTGAAACTTGTTCTTGTCTAGGCGGACGTGGTCTCTCTTTCGTTTTACCAGTAGCTATGTTGTGTTTCAGAACTGCACATTCGTTTATATAATGACCTGGCTGTTTACAGTAATTGCAGGTCCCTTTAACGGGAGCTGCAGGATGACTGGCTGGATTCGGACCCCTCTTCTGACTGTCTTGCGGAACAGACTGTGCAACTAGTACTTTCATTTTCGTGTCTTTCATACGTCTCCTTTCGTGTTCCTGTTCTTCCCTAATTCTGTTCTGGTGGTACTGTAGCATCTGGAGCATCTGTGACGGAGTATTAGCTTGCCAGGTACTTTCGACTTTCAGTACTCGATTTTTAACTTGTGGACTTGAATTCTCGATTAGTTTGGTAACAAAAAGATGGGGATACGATTCACTACTTGTTTTCAGACCACTATTAATAATGAAACATTTCTCAAATCTAGAATAGAAATCACTAGTGTCTTCGTCTTGTTTCTGTTTACAGGCTGAGATGGCATCCCAATCTTCCTTTTTCGTGGCTAGTAATCTTGGCAAAACTTGTATTAATAACTCGGGCAATGCTTTAGCTTTATCCCCAAGACCGGTACCTGGAACTCGTGTGTTATCTTCAGTTTCTAATGCTGTCCAATCTATCTTTTTCTCTCCCACCTCCCATTCTTTTTCTTTGAGTTTTTCATATATGCCCGCGGGCAACAGGACCTTTAACATTTTAATGATATCAGGATACGTGTATTCTCCCATACGGAGCATGTCCTTTAATTCACGGTGGAACCCTGCTGGATCTTTATCGTGACAGGGAATTAACTTTTTCATTTCCAAGAGTTCTATTTTTGTGATAGGGGTGTAAACAAACACTCCTTCTAGACCACCCCCCTCTACCTTTACTGGATGTACTTCTCGTAACGGATTCTGTCTATCTATGTAGAATGATTTTCTTTCTGGGGGTGAGACGGGAACAAAATGTGGATTCAGAAACGTTCAGTACTTGTGGCGCTGTTCTAATATGACACTAATTAAATCGGTACCTAGACCTTTCCATCTGTTTAGGAGTAACTCGTTTAATACATCATGTAGAGGACCTGGATCAGAATGCTGATCCTCATACAGTGTAATGAGGTGCTGGATCATAACCGTACCCACCAGACGCTGCTCGGCTGGGGGCAGTTTCAGAAACGTTTGGGCCACTATTTCGTCTGGAAACGTGGTAGAATCATTAGTCCATCGGACTGCTGATCGGGCTAGTTCTTGTTCATGCATGGTACTAAGCTCGCTATAACCTATTCGTGATTTCAGAATTTGATCGGTGGCCTGGAATACTTGTTCAAGAGAACACTGTTCTGGTGTTGGAGGAGGAAAAACTTTCTTGTAATCTAGGCGTGAATGTCGGTCGGAAAATCTAGTTCTACCTACATACGCTATTCTGGAAGGATTCTCGCTGTCTACCTCTTCACTAGAAGAGTCATACTCTTTCTCGATTGCTCTTTTTGCTTTCTCTTTCTGGTGTATACTTATAATTTCCTTACGAATTTTCTTGTACATACTGTCTACACTACCTTGTGTCTTGTGTTTTCCCTCGGCTATATTGTCACTCCACTTAGTCGGACCTTTCATCTCTTCTTTATCTTTCTCAGGATAATCTTGTTCTCTTATTAAACAGTTAATCAAGAACTGTAAAATCATGTGTTGAGTCTCGGTTTTTCTGTATGCCATAGCTTCGTGAATACTTCCTGGATTCTCTCCTGTACGGATAAAACGATATATTCTGTCTAGATGTTCCCTCATATCGGGCAGGGTGGCCAGAAAGGTGGCAACCCGTCTTAAACGTAATGAATATATTACCATATGATCTTCGCCTGGAACTGGATCATATATACAGTCAGTAAGAAGTCGCTTGAGGTCTGCGTGTGTAGCCAGTTTTGGCGTACGCTGTAACGCTGCGTCATGCGGCGTCAGTCGTCTTACTTGAGGCGGGGTGATAGGAGCACTTCCCCCCACTGCTCCTGAACCAGAATCGTCGGTTAATACTGGACGTGCTGGTAAAGTGACTGGCAAAGCGGGTACATTTACTGTGGGCTGGTCCATGGGTACTGTCACATTAACTTGGCCCCCGTGACCAGTGGCTGGAGGAACAGGAATTACATTATTAACAGGAGGCTGTGGGTGAGCAGGCGGAATAGGATTTGCATATTCCGGAACTGTGTCGTCCAAGTAGGACGAAAGAAAAATTTCAGCTGCGGTCGGTTTATGACGTAGCTTAATCGGGACCAATGGTGGCGGTAAATTACAGGGTGCTTCCGGGGTTGCCTTCGGCAAGCCCTCGGCAAGAAGAGGATACATACCTTTAATAAGGGCATTTCTCTGTCTGTCTGACTGTTCTGCTCTAACTCGTTCACCTTCTTCGATTAATTCCCTTTCTTGGGCTTTTTCTGAGGATTCCCTACTTAATTCTGTTTTCCTGAATTCTTTTTCGGTTCTTTTATGAGATTCTTTGCGCCATAACTCGATGGCATCTTTCTGGGACTGTCTGGCTTTCTTTTTCCATAATGCTTCTTCTACTCGCATGATGCACTCAGCATCCCATGTACCTGATACAGGCCATCTATATTTCTCTTCAAGATCTTTCGTATAATCCGCCCATAAGTCTAGATATAATATGGCATCTAAGCCATGCTTGTGATACATGAAATGTCCAGGACTGTCCCTAGGGGAGACAGGAACTGCTTCTTCGAGTAACCCTTTTCTGGTTTTTATCTGACGTAATTTCGAGAACAGAGGCATTTCGGAATTTTACATGCGAACACAATACACAATAATCACAGTAATGAAATAGCAAACAAATCACTCATACCACGACATAGAAATACAGTAATAGCAGTTCGAACAGAATACTACCTGATACACTGAAAACATAACACTTGAATTTCTCGAGAACGGACTTACTAGAATTACTGGATGCACTTCTTAAAATGGTACAGAACATTCCGGTCTCATAAAGAGACACGTCATACCGTATCCACCTAGGTGAATACTTCGGACTGGATCTGTGTACCCAAACCCATCGGACCAGGAACAGCCTAATGATCCTGTCTAGATACTTCCCCCGCAACGGTACTCACCGGGAAGCAGAAACTTGAAGGCCTCGGACTGGACTGGACTGCTACGACGTCGGACTACGAACTTCGGACTTCAGAAACAGGTGGGCCTCCGGATACCTCGGACCTCGCACTCTCGGCTTGGGCTCTGGTCGGGACGAACCGCATTCCACACCGCCTCGTCTGGATGCCGGACCGCAGGTTCCGTCTCCTCCGTGGGCCTGAGGGAGACTTGAAGCAGAAATATCTGCACGTGCACGGTAGAGTTCCGTCACGGCTGCAGAGGGTCAGGGGGCCTGCGTTACATCGCCAGCGCGTGGGGAAGGGGCTCGTCCCTATTCGGGCGCCATTTATGTGGTAAATAAATAATTAATTACCGGTACTATTTTTGAATACATTAACAATAACAGATAGCTCAATAAATAAGAGGCAGGATCCGAGGAATCAGAGTCGAACGGGCTTTATTCAGGCAAAAGGGAAGGGACAGGATCAGGACAGCCTGAAATAAAATAGAGAGGCAGCTGCAACGTTTCATCAACAGTTCAAGATACATATAGTAAAATATCACAATTACATTACATACAGTAGGCGTAACTAGTGACAAGCGTAAGATAAGAAGACATGGGCATGAAAAGAAGGCGTGCACAGGGCGTGCACGTAGACATGTGATGAGAACGTCACAGAAGTGTCATGAATGGGCGGAAACATGGAGGGGGCTACCTGAGCAGCTGGGACCTTTAACCTAGTGGTGCGCGCAAACGGGCAATGACGTGTTACCGGGGAGAACTGGGGGCTATGACTTCTGCACTAGAAGAGGAGACTAAAGTCTGCGGTGTCAGGACGACATGTACCTATAGCATATCTGGTATCTGGTGTTTGGAGTACACGTTGATAGAATCTAAAAGTTATCAGGGCAAAGGCTACTTGACACTAAGGCTGGTGCATGCATATATTCTACATGTATTGCGTGTGCGATGAATCTTCCATGAATATTAATACAGTAACTCTCTTGCATGGAGACAGAAAGACTAGACTATAGCTGGAGCTGTTTATGCGGTTCGCTAACTCAGGAATGTGAAGAAGGAGAGCTGAACTGATAACTAGAGGCATAACATATTCTTGGCAGACAGGCAGTCAGAGCCAGGCCGGGCACCGCTCTGCGCGGCAGGAAGTAAGTGAAGGGTCAGGGATGCAGGTGGGGGCTGCTTCGCTCCTCGGAGTGGGTTCAGGAGACTGGAGCTCGAATCTGGTGTCCGGGCCCTTTTGAGGCCTAGAAACGGGGACAATTCAATGAATTAACGTGCATACTGTAAAACGTGGCAACATAGGCCTAATACTCGTTGCTTTCACGAGAACTGGATACTGGCATACTAGAGTTGGACACAACCATAATTGCGTCTTTAATCGATCATAGGGGGATATATGCATATCGATCATGCACATATAACATAGGATGGGGAACACGTAGGCACATAAGACAAGGCAAAATTCAATTTTCCTCAATTGGGTCAGGTAGGTGCCCGGCTGAATGCTCTCCAACACTATGAAGAAAAAGTTACCAGAAGTTTGTCAGAAGTTCGCAGAATGTTGCATCAAAATCTGAGAAGAACACCGACAAAGCGGTACCGGAAGAGTAGTCGAGAGAGAAGGGGTTGGTTTTCCTTGACGGTTTACGAAAAATGCCTGGACAGGGTGATCTCTCTACAGCCTAATGACGAAGACTTCATTCGAGACTGCCCTAATTGCCAACACAAATTCTCACAGATGGACCGACCCCAGGTTTGCAACTTCTGCCTGCCCGTGGAACATTGAAGTGGAAATTGCAACACATGTACCGTGTTCATGTTAATGCTGAGGGTGACAGAGAAGCAGAGACGAGCGCATCATACCAGGCTGGGACAAGGAATAACTCCATCCCTGAGAGACCTGTGTCTGTTGAGCATCGAGGAGGATCTTCTATGTCAAAGGTCAGGCAACCAAGAAGATACAGGAGGTAGTAGGGACACAGAAAAAAGGGCCTAAGTCCTGAAAATAAGACTAGGGGGCAACGAAGAGAGCCACTACATTGAAACAATCACCGACCGAAGGCATGTCCCGAATCAGAGAACCCTACGGATTCCTCAAAACTGACACCACAGGAGAAAGATCTCCAGAAAAGCCCCAATCATCAAAGAATGATCAAGGGAAAGACGCTTCAATGTAAAAAAAAGGAGAAGTCTCTAGAAGAACACCAAAGCTCAACGACGAATACGTTATCAAAGGATTCTTCAATGTTGAAAATAAAATCGTTGTCAATTCTCGACGCCCAAAAAAAGTTGGCTGAAATTGAAAGGAAGAAAAGGGATCTCAAGGCCGAAATAGCCAACTTGCTTAAAAAATGAAAAGAATTTTGTCGAATCCTTGAAGGGATTTCGAATACCACCATAAACTGCAATGCCAAAAGATTCAGGTGATAAGGTCAAAGAGGTCAACCCTCCTTTGACACCCGAGCCTCTGGAGGATGAACCGGAACTCTTCTACGAAGAAGAAGAGGAACAACTTCATGGCATGTACCAGGGCTCAGGGGAATCCGAATACACTTACAATGGCAAGACCTGAAGACAAACTCCTGGATGGAAACATTAGACTCCTATCTATCAAGGACTTCGCCTCCAGATGCCATTGGCATGTATAACTAAGTTATCAAACAGGCTGCAGATAAGTATGGAGTGCACCTGGAGGAAGAAAAACAACAGTCTTGTTTCCTAGTGGAGACCCTCTTGCCAACACAATTGAGGAACCAATTCCTTCCACTGCTACTAACCGTACTAGATCAAAGGTGGGAGGCTTTCAAAGAACCCACCACTGGTAGAGCTGCGACTCTAAGGGCAGAAAAGAAATGGAAGTATTCATGTAAGGACCCAGCATTCATCAAGGTACAGTACCGGCTGATTCAGCCATCACCTCAACAGCACTGAAAAGAACCAACATTACCTCAACATCAGGATCGCCTCTTGACAAGGAGAGCAAATTTGAGTGCACTCCTGAACAGACACGTCTTCCAGCACTGTGAGGGAATGCCTGAACCTTTGAGGCACCTGCCAGATCAATGCAAATAGACAGCTGCACACCTGGCAGAAGAGGGCAAAAACAACACCCACACGCCTGAAATCAGCATTTGATGCAGTAAACACCTCAAGCTGCCAGATGATGATGGGGATCGACCTACGCCATCGTTTATGGCTGCAAATATTGGGTTTCAAGCCAGAGGTTCAGACTAGCATTCTGAATACCCTGTTCAATGGGGAACAGTTGTTTGGGAGCACAGCTGATGACATATTGAAGCAGTTCAAGGAGGACCACAAAGCAGCAAAGTCCATGGGGGTTTTACAGTTTAGGAGAGGTATGCAAAGAGGGGCAGTGACCTCACTCAGACATGCAGGAAGAAGCAGCTTCCAAGAAAGGAGCATGGCACCAGGCTTTACAGGGAAGCAGTCAAACACCAGCACATCAACAGCACGGGCAATACCAGCAACAATGATGACAGTCCATACGAGGAAGAACATGGGGACGGAGGACAGCCTCACAGGGGAGGCACAATCACCACCAACAAACGACTTCCCCAAAAATCACAGCCTTTAACAAATAACACCAGTGAGAGGCAAAGTAAGAGACCACAGCCTCTCGCACAGAATACCTGTGGGAGCCAGAATAAAAAACTTCCTCCATGGGTAGAGGAGGATTACATCAGACAAATGCATCCTAAGTGTAATTCAGTATGGATAATGCCTAGAATAGGACAACATGTTTCTAGAAGGGGACCAAAAAATAAAGTCTATTCCAAGGAAAACATTTCTCACCTACTCCAGGAATTGCTGGAAAGGAGAGCAATGGAAAGATTACTAAGAGAATAGATCAACAAAGAAAATCACTCAACATATTTTCTGATACCAAAGGTAGACAGTTCTCTAAGGCCAATTTCAGACCTCAGATTCAGAAACAAATTTATAAAGACAACCTGACAACCTTCCGAGTAGTCATCCAACATCTGCAAAAATGGGATTAAATGGCAACTACAGACCTAAAGGACGCCTACTTGCACATGCTAATAAATACAAAACACAAAATTTCAAAGATTCCGTTCCCCTATTTTCTTTTTAATGCGTCCCAGGACGGCTGAAATAGCCTGGGCCCATTGATAAGCCTCGGCGTTCTTAGCTGTTCAGGAGGGGTGAGTGGGCAGAGAAGGAAAAGGACTGTCTTTTCCTTCTTGTCTAGAGAAATAAGGACAGTGTCCACTCTGCCGCTGATAGCTGCCCCATCCTCTCTTTCTACCTCTTATTCCCTCTTGTTCTGTCTTGCTCCTCCTCATTTACTGAAAGCCAGTGCTGACACTCTCTTTCCTCCTTTAGTTTATTTGTTCCACTGTGAAATGGATCCAAAAAAGAAAAACACTTTTGCTGGAAATGTCTTTTTCTGACATTTTTAGTTTTCAAAGTGTAGTCTCTAGAATAAAAGGTTAAAAATACGAAAAATAAATAAACAGCTAAATAAAGCAAGACAGAGTGGTCGTAAAGTGGTCAGGTTGATTTTATTTACACACAAACACATTAGCATTACTTTACAGAGTTTGCCAGTGAAGAGCTACTTTCGTTTTCTTTTCTTTAAACAGGATTGTTTCCCCGCGTGGGGAGTGCACCAATCCTGGAGGTACTTGCAATGCCTGATTGATGGGTGGGTTGGAAAACAAAATGAATATGGTCTTTTCAAACTATACTGCTTAAGGTTTTGTAAGGGTATAAGAAATGGACCTTGAAATGGGTCCCTTCAAGGCCCTGTAGCCATGTCCTTAACTTTTCAGGCTAAAACACTTACTGATTGCGTGTAAGTGTGAGTGATTCAAGTTGTCTGACTGCAACGTGCTGTTTTTTGACCTGGCTACGCAGGCAAGTGACGTATCCCAATTGTGTGTGTCACTATTTCTTCAGTAGTGTGATTGCCAGTGCATGACTAGAGGTATGTGCCTGCGATGCACAGCCAAGTGACTTTCTGTTCAACTACTCTGTGTAGGTGTGAACCTATGCAATGCACAATAGCCCCTTGTGCAGGGCTACAACTGAAACACACAGGAATGTACCCATCATGAGGTGTGTCAGGCACTGCACAGGTATGGGGGACACAATGTAGTGTGAGCCTGCATCTGTCTTGTTCAGAGTGCCCTTGTGGGTGTCTAAAGATATGGATGGCCTGGTTGCCTGAACATTGAGGCAAGTGGTGGGAATCACAATGTACTCTGCAGGATGTGAGGGTGCTCTTCAGTTATAGAAAAGTGTTGAAAGCTCAGCAGAAGGCAGGCCTCACTATCAAGTCCAGTAAGTGCCAGATAGGGCAGGGATCTGTGGTGCACTTGGGGCACCAGGTAGGAAGGCGACCCTACAACCTAAGATCAATTCCATTTTGGCTTGGGAACCCTCCCCAAGACCCAGACAATGTGAGAGCCTTTTTAGGACTCGCCGGGTACTGCAGACTGTATGTCAAGGGGTATGGCACTATTGTTGCCCCCTGACAGAGCTGACTACATGGAAACATCCAAGGACAGTGATCTGGACCAATGCCTGTCAGAACGCTTTTTATGCCCTAAAATCTGCCATTTGCACAGCACATGTGCTCAGGGCACCCAACGTCGCACAAGAATTTGTTATGCAGACAGACGCTTCAGAGCATGGTGTGGGAGCAGTGCTCTCACAATTGAATGACAAGGGAATGGAGTAACCCGTAGCCTTCATTAGTAGAAGGCTACTTCCCAGGGAACAGAGGGGGAGAGAAATTGAAATAGTAGCTTTTGCTGTGGTCTGGGTGCTGAAGAAGCTAAGACCCTGTTAGACCTGGCACCTTGGCGTGAGTCTCCCTTCCACTTTTTGCTGATGTGCCTCAGATGTTTTGCTGGTGTTAGCTGCTCAGGGCACTGCACCGCGGCCAATCCGTGCGGCAGTGCAAGTGCTCCCAATGTAAAGTGTACCTGTAATTGATTTTCATGATTGGCTCATTTCATTACTGTCAGTCCCCAGTAAAGTGCACCAGGAGTGCCAGGGCTGGTAAATACAAATATTGCTAATGGGCTTGCAGCGCAAGTTGCGCCACCCATAGTAGATGAGATAGCAAAGGTCCAAGGATTTCAAGGCTTTAGACAACACTTCAATAAGTGTGATTAGTTAGCGGCCACCCATAGTAGCAGCCTTTTAAAAGATGGATAAGGTCTGCCATTTCAGAACCTGCGTGCAGTATGGTACTGTCATGCTGGCTGGGCAAGTGCACATACTTTCCAGCCTCTAAACCTTGCCTTTACTTCATGTGAGTCACCCCTATGGTAGGCCTTAGGGCATGCAGCATTGTAAGCCTAAGGTAGGACAAGCCCTGATGTGTGTGGCATGTCCTAATAGTGAATTACAGACATTTTCGTTTTTCACTGTTGTAAGGCTACCTGTTCTCATAGGCCAGAATGGTCTACTGGAAATATTACACTCTATAATCCCAGCAGGCTCAGGGAACATGGTAGAAAGTCAAGTTTAGTATGCCTGAACTCAGAATAACAAAATACTTCTTTTAGTACAGTTTATTTTAATATCCTGTGTTTGCAAATGCTACTTTTAGAAAGTTAGCATTTGCTTGCCTGACAATTTCAGCCCGCCTCTGCTAGGATGTGTGCCTGCTGTCTGGTTTCTGTGAGTGGCAGGGCTGGGGGATTCCAGGGGACAGTCATGGCTGCCAGGTGGTGAATGGAGAGATTACCTCCATGCTAGGTGGGAGGAGTGCCCCTTGACTATGAATAGGGCTGTGCTCTCCCACCACAGTGCTGGCTCCACCTCCTACGAAGTGTCTGATGTCCCTGCCCTGCAAACTGAAAGCCACAGCAAGAGTCTCCAAAACAAAGTGCTCCAAAACTGGGCTGAACCAGGCTCAGGCCCCCTGGCCTGCAAGAACAAAGGATTTTCAGTATAAATGTAGGAGCCTGCTCCTAAGAAATCAGATCCTGTTTTACCCACAAAGAACCTCTGTCCAACTAGAAGGACCAAGAGAAGCTGAAGGAGGAAATTTGTCCCTGACCTGAAGGACTGGCCTGCAGTGGTGCCTTGCTGAGGAAGGAGAGGAAAAGATCGGAAAGGACTCTGTTATATTTGTGCCTGAAACAATCTCCAAGGTTTGATTTTGAGCTTGCCCCCTGTACAGAGTCCCAGGACCAGTGGAAGCTATTGTGCCAAGTTGTGGGGACTTGTCTGATCTTCCTGAGCCGCTGGAACCCCACCTGAAGTGTGCCTCGCTCCCCCCCCCGTTGCAGACCGTGCCGGGCTTCCCACTTGCCTCTAGACGCACCGCTCGCCACTGAACCCTGCCCCACTCCGCTGAGCCGCCCTTACCCTGCCCCCCCTCCTCCTCTGAGCCGCACACCTTGGTCGCCCCAGCCTCAAGAAAATAGCCCGGAGCCTCTGGGAGGCGAGAAACGCCTGCACGCTGAAAAGCGCACCGGCCGCCTCCCGCCCCGCTCCGGCCTTGGGGGAGATCACCCGCATTGTCTGCCACTACGTAGCCGAAAGGTACGGTGTGTACCTCTGACTTGCGCTGCTTCGCACCGTACACCCCCGTTGAGGCCGCGCTGCACCAGTTGAGCCGCCTATACGTCCCGTACCCGCCGCTAGGTGCCGCCTCTACACCTGCCTTCTCCTCCCCGGACCAGCCTCCTGATCGTCGCCCACCCACAGACGTGCAGTGTAGGAGTGCGACTTGTCCACCGCGTGGAGGGCCATGTGGGATTGAACGACGCATCCAAGAGCCGCAAACACTCAGGTACAGTGCCATTCAACTCCAGTTTCTGCAGGAGTTCGCCACGGACTCGGGGTCCTCAACGTTCCGTTTTCCCCGAATCGCTGTTTGCAACACGAACGAGTCGTACGGCCGTCCTGTGACTCGTACCCCGCTCTAAAGCCCACCGCGCCGTACGCTCTGTACCACAAGGCACGTGAGCTTCAATAGGCCTTCTTGCTTCTTCCTGCACAGAGTACGCCAGTGCGCTATGCAGCGCCCAGTCATCCACTGTAGGAAGGTGGCTACCTGACTATGGTTACCCCAGATTTTTTGCCTGTGTTTAGCTGGTTTTTTGACTTAGTTGACCTGGTTCCCTGCTAATCAGGGCCCCAGGCCATCTGCTCTCTCTGTAAAATGGATTCCATGTGCTATAGGCACATACCAATTGGAAATGGACTCCTTGTCAGCCCCTGTATAATGCACTATAGGTGCCCAGGGCATAGGGGCCACCAAGGCCTACCAGGGGCTGCAGCATATCTTTTGCCACCCCTGGCTGGTTCTTAAATTGACACAACTGGCTGATCACTCAGCTGGGGTAAGGTGGTGTAATCACCCCTTGCTTAGGTATAGTATACCTATATCTAAACCTATATCTGGACACATGTAAACCTGTGAGCCACTCCTATGGAAGGCCTCATCAATCCTGGAGGCAGGGTGCGTGGTTTTATGTGAGATGGAGCTCTAGCATGAGCTGAGCCTGTCTGCAGCTGTCGGGAACAACTCCCTAAGCTGTTTCAGGATAATGCCATACCATATACTCTTAAGTGCCTTATAATCCTCGCGGTTAAATAGCAACTTTGGTTTGGCTTTATCAAAACATGTCGTGTAAGGTGTCATACGATTTGGAATACCATCCCCTCGCCAGTTCTGGCGACGGGGATGGCATTCCACCCCTCTAGAGGGGTAAGACATGTTCCTTTACTAAATGCGGTTAATTTCTCCAAAGACCTTAAGATCCACAAAATGGATGCCTCTGCCACAGACAAATGTCTGGACCCCTGCAGTTGACCGAAACTCAGCAGATGGGGCCTGGACAAAGGGTTTCCTGTCACAGGAGGGTGTCACCACCCTCCAGACAGGAGATAGTGGATTGTAGCAGGGAGGTTTGAAAGAAACCAGACACTGCCTGGGGCGCACAAGGCTGCCCCTTGCATAATCCGGCCAAACCGGTTCTGGGGCACTCCAGCCCTCGTGCCAGGGCGGCCTGGATCAAAGGAAGGGGGTGTATCCACCCACTTCCTGGGTCCCACCCATAGGAGGGGACCTAGCAGGTAATCACGCCCCCCAGATTGGAATAAGAGTGGGAGCAGTGCCAATGCACATCAGATTTCCTGGAAGAAACATTAGAAACGAAACTCTGGACCCTTGGACCTCCATCTCAACGTGGAAGCCCGAAGAATCTCCCTTGTGGTCAAGGAGTGACCACCCTGCAGCAGCAGGCACCATCCAGCCCTCGACGTCTACTTAGTTGCAGTTCCCGCCGGAACTCGAGCGACTGAGATCAACGAGATCAAGCTTGCCTGCCTTCCAACAGCCCGATCCACAGTCCCTGCAGAGCTGAGACCCGTGGAGGGGACCGGAAGCGTGGGGCACGCCATCTTGAATTGACCACGAGACGCTGACCGTGCAGCCCACGAGTGACCCTCGAAGCTGTGCACCGGGGTTTGAGAAGCCCCCACCCTGAGCTGCTCTTGAGCCGAAGTTCAGCCCTCCACACTCGATGAGTGCTGCGTGGGGCCCTTTGGCTCTATTTGGCTCAACGCGTTGGCCCGGTCACTTGCCAGCTGGCTAGTGGTCCCTGTGCCGACGAAACTACAAAGAAGACTCGTGAATCTGGTTGCTCCAGATCCACACCAGCTCCCCTGAAAAGGAGCCCCGACTCTGACCTTCCTGGTCCGAGTGAGAAGCAATCTTCCAATCCCGCGTGGATTGCTCTTGCCAAGGCTTGTTTGCTCCAAACTTGAAGCCGACTGCACCGACGGTGAGAGCCTGCGTGGGACAGATCGTGACCTGCTCCTGGACGTCGCAGATGCCCCAGAGCCCACGTGACAGCGGAGAGAAGCTCCTCGACGACCACCTGATTGCGCCCGACATTGCCTGGTTCCGTCCTGGTTCCACCCTGGTCACTGCTGAGTGACCCAGACTCTGTCCCCTCTGCTTTCAGGTACTCTACAACTTGAGTCCACCCTTGGACTCCACCGGACACTTCATCTTCAACCTGCCTGCAGCCCTTTCAGCTCCAAGCACCAAGAGCCTGCGTGTCAAAACCCGACGCCACTTCGACCCTGTGCACCCACTTCCTGTGGGTGAGGTAACTTTGCTCCGCCGGTGTTCCCACACTGGTGCACACCTCTAGGGTCTGTGTGTTAAGTTTTGTTCCTCTAGGTTCAGCGGAAGTGTCCTTAAACTTTAACTCTATGACTTTTACGCACCATTGGTTAACATTGGTGCATGCGTGCGCTTTCCGCACATCTCCCGAATCCCGAGGGCCATTCCCGACTTCAGCATTGCTTGTCCTGACTGCTCCCCGCGATTCCCTAGGCCCTAGGCCTAACCACTGTTCGAGTGGCCTCTCTTATACCACTTGTTTAGTATATGGTTTGAGTGGCCACCCGCCCTCATCCATAATTGTGCAACTTGTATGTTTAAACAGTGCTTTTGATTTAACGCTTGTGCCCCTTTATTCATAAAGAATACTGGGGATTGTTTTTAGTAATAAACACATATATTTTTATAATATATACTTGTGTGGTGTCCTTTCATTTGATATTACAGGATTGTATGTGGTAAAACAGCTCGCTTAACACGACCTCTTAAGTTAAGCCTTTAGGCTGCTTAGTCCATGCTACCCCTAGGATAGCTTGTCTAATAAGGTTGACTTACAACCAGACACCATAAGGGATTGTTTGGTCAGGTAGTAGGTGGTTCCAGAATTGGAAACATCCCCTACCAGGCCAACTTCTCACATTGGTGAGCAGCGGTGCGGATTTGAGCTTGCTGTTGTTTTACCATTGCAATCTTTATATCAAATTGAAAGATCACATCAAGTACCTCTAGGTACATATAAATCAAAAGCTTAGCATATTAAGTTCTACTGAACTTAGTAGTTGTAGGTTGAAGGGATTAGCACACCCTGACTACAACTCACTAGCAAGGTACAGTAGGAAAACACTTAGTGTAGGTAAGTGCACCACTTACACCTCACTAGTAACCATGTCTGACACAGGAAAAGCCTCAGGGTCTACTCCTGTGACAGTTGACCCTACCCAGGCAACTTTTGGATATGACAAGTTAACCCGTAGAGACTTGATTGCCTTGTGCAAAGCAAGAGGGTTAAAAAGGGGCAGAAGCCCCACCTGCCAAATCCTGGTAGAAATCCTAGAACAGGATGACTTAGAGAAGGCAAAGGCAGCTTCCCTAGACACAGGAAATGGAGGGAACCCCCCTGAAACTGATCCCCCTCAGGAGGAGGAGGATGATGATGACTTAGATGAGGACTCAGACATTGAGGACTTAGGAGTTCAGGATCAGGGTAGCCAGGTTCCAGTTGCCAGGCTTAGCCAGGCCAACTTGGACCTACTGGGGAATGGAGAGGGCCAGCACCTCCCCAGAACCCACCATGGGATTCTCCCAGGCAACAGAAGAGTGAGATCTCCCTCAGGGGACTCTCATATTTCTAGTGCCTCCAGAGAATCAGAGAGAGGCATGACTGCTTCTCAGAAAGCTGAGCATAGGGCTAGAATGAGGGCTGTCAAACTCCAGATAGAGAGAGAGGAGGTAGCCCTGAGTCAAGCTAGACTTACCTTAGCTCAAGCTAAACTTGCCTTGGCAAGAGAGCAGAAATTGTGTGGCTTAGATGCCACTGGTGGCAGCAATATTCCTAAAGAAAAACCCAGGTCCTATGATAGTAGAAACCTGACAAAGATTGTGCCCCCCTACAAGGAAGGGGATGACATCCACAAGTGGATAACTGCTCTTGAGAGAGCCTGCATGGTACAGCAGGTTCCTGAGGAACAGTGGGCAGCAATCTTATGGTACTCCTTTTCAGAGAAAGGGAGAGATAAGCTCCTCACTGTCAGACATGAGGATGCAAACAATTACAAAGTCCTGAAGAGTGTCCTAATAGATGGGTTTGGCTTAACCACTGAACAGTACAGGTTGAAGTTCAGAGACACCCAGAAGACACAGACTCAGGACTGGACTGATTTTGTTGATTGTGCAACTAAGGCTCTGGAGGGTTGGCTACATGGCAGCAAAGTACATGACTTTACAGGATTGTATAATTTGATTATGAGGGAGCAGATCCTAAGTAATTGTCAGAACCAGCTCTTACACCAGCACCTGGTGGACTCTGATCTGACCTCTCCCCAAGAATTGGGAAAGAAGGCAGACAAGTGGGTCAGAACCAGGATTAGGCCTAAGAATCAGGACAGTAACCAGAAGAAGGAGTCTACCAAGCCTCAAGATAAGGGTGGGGATAAAAATAAAGAAAAGACTTCCCCAGGGCCCCAAAACTCCAAGAATGGGGGTGGGTCCCAAGACACTTCTTCAACTGAGAAAAAGCCTTATTGTTATGCCTGTAAACAGGTTGGGCATTACAAAACAGACAACTGTTGTCCCAAGAATAACAATAAAGAAAATATACCTCCAAAGCCAGCTTCAACACCTCCTGTTACTGTCAGCAGTAATCCCCCAGGAAGTGGAAGCACACCCAGGAATCTGGGTGGGTTTACTGTTGGAGCTCAGGTGGACCCTGGCCTATCCAGGTCCCCATCACCCAATGATCTTGTTTATGAGACTGGCTTGGGTATGCCAACTTCTCTGCTTGCCCAAATACTTTGAGCAAGTATAGACAAGAACCCATCATCAATGGTTTGAAAGTTGAAGCTTTTAGAGACACAGGGGCTAGCATCACCATGGTGGCTGATGGCATAGTCCCCTCTAAGCAACTTTTACCTGGTGCCACATACCAGGTTACAAACATTGATGGAATCCAAACAAATCATCCCATGGCAGTAGTAAGTCTCAGCTGGGGAGGTGTCATTGGCCCAAAGAGAGTGGCAGTGTCACCAAACTTGCCTGTAGACTGCCTACTTGGTAATGATTTGGAAATCTCAGCCTGGGCTGAGGTTGAACAGGAAACCCATTCTAGAATGGTGAATTCCAATGGAAAGGTTAGTGGGGCTGTAATGGCTACAGCCCCAATTCAAGATGTCCTTCCTGAAAAGGTTGGTAGGGCTGAGAAACTCCCTGCCCCATCTTTAGCAAAAGCTCTTCCTGAACAGAATAGCAAAGCTGTTATGATAACAGCAGAAACCCAAACTGAGTCTCCTCCTGAAAAGGTTGGTGGGGCTGTGATGGCCACAGCCCAAACTCAAACTGATATGTGTGTTGTGAAGCCTGAAATGATGGATAACTCCACACAAACTGAGAGCATGGAGGAGGAAGAGAAATCTCCCCCTCACCAGACTTTAGGACAGGATCAGCCTCCTCAGGGAACTGATCGTACCCCTGATGAAGGAACTGCCCCAGAGGTTGTTAGGCCTGGCCTGACAGAGCCTCTGATGGCGGTGGACCCTTCTCAGGTGGGACCCAGTCTGGAGCAGGTAACCTACCCCTCTCTCCCTTGCCTTAGCCAGCCCAGGGCTGCAGAGGACAAGAAGGACAGTGAGACCCAGAGGGCCCCCTGTCAAATAAAGCACCCCCATCAAAAGATTAGGTGCACCAAAACTAGTAGCCCTAGTAAGGTGAAAACTTTAAAAACTCCTAAGGGAGCCCCCTTAAAAACAGTTAGGGACCTCCCACAGATGGATTCTGTTGGGCACAGCCAAACCTGGGACCCAAAGGGCCCAAACCTGAACTGCCCCTCCAGCAAGCCAAACAGAGGGACCCAGCCTCCAGCTTTAGGTAGCCAGAGGTTGACCCTGAGAGCACAGTGCAACTCAGTTAAAGAAAGAAAGGCACACATGGTGGAAGATAATTGGAGGAAGCCAAGCCCTGACTTAGTAGAGCCTCACTTCAATACTCCATATCCAAACCAGCCTTTAACTTTGCATAAACACACCCAAGGTAGTGATTCCCTATGGTGGAGACCCTCTAATACCCAAAGGGTGAGGGACTGCTTAGTGGACCATGAGACAGGGGGTACCCATGCTAGTGCAGGTACTTCCTTATATGGCCACTCAGGCAATATAGGCTTACCTGGCCAAGGATAGCCTTATCTCCTTTCGTTTGGGGGGGGATTATGTAGGAAGGTGGCTACCTGACTATGGTTACCCCAGATTTTTTGCCTGTGTTTAGCTGGTTTTTTGACTTAGTTGACCTGGTTCCCTGCTAATCAGGGCCCCAGGCCATCTGCTCTCTCTGTAAAATGGATTCCATGTGCTATAGGCACATACCAATTGGAAATGGACTCCTTGTCAGCCCCTGTATAATGCACTATAGGTGCCCAGGGCATAGGGGCCACCAAGGCCTACCAGGGGCTGCAGCATATCTTTTGCCACCCCTGGCTGGTTCTTAAATTGACACAACTGGCTGATCACTCAGCTGGGGTAAGGTGGTGTAATCACCCCTTGCTTAGGTATAGTATACCTATATCTAAACCTATATCTGGACACATGTAAACCTGTGAGCCACTCCTATGGAAGGCCTCATCAATCCTGGAGGCAGGGTGCGTGGTTTTATGTGAGATGGAGCTCTAGCATGAGCTGAGCCTGTCTGCAGCTGTCGGGAACAACTCCCTAAGCTGTTTCAGGATAATGCCATACCATATACTCTTAAATGCCTTATAATCCTCGCGGTTAAATAGCAACTTTGGTTTGGCTTTATCAAAACATGTCGTGTAAGGTGTCATACGATTTGGAATACCATCCCCTCGCCAGTTCTGGCGACGGGGATGGCATTCCACCCCTCTAGAGGGGTAAGACATGTTCCTTTACTAAATGCGGTTAATTTCTCCAAAGACCTTAAGATCCACAAAATGGATGCCTCTGCCACAGACAAATGTCTGGACCCCTGCAGTTGACCGAAACTCAGCAGATGGGGCCTGGACAAAGGGTTTGCTGTCACAGGAGGGTGTCACCACCCTCCAGACAGGAGATAGTGGATTGTAGCAGGGAGGTTTGAAAGAAACCAGACACTGCCTGGGGCGCACAAGGCTGCCCCTTGCATAATCCGGCCAAACCGGTTCTGGGGCACTCCAGCCCTCGTGCCAGGGCGGCCTGGATCAAAGGAAGGGGGTGTATCCACCCACTTCCTGGGTCCCACCCATAGGAGGGGACCTAGCAGGTAATCACGCCCCCCAGATTGGAATAAGAGTGGGAGCAGTGCCAATGCACATCAGATTTCCTGGAAGAAACATTAGAAACGAAACTCTGGACCCTTGGACCTCCATCTCAACGTGGAAGCCCGAAGAATCTCCCTTGTGGTCAAGGAGTGACCACCCTGCAGCAGCAGGCACCATCCAGCCCTCGACGTCTACTTAGTTGCAGTTCCCGCCGGAACTCGAGCGACTGAGATCGACGAGATCAAGCTTGCCTGCCTTCCAACAGCCCGATCCACAGTCCCTGCAGAGCTGAGACCCGTGGAGGCGACCGGAAGCGTGGGGCACGCCATCTTGAATTGACCACGAGATGCTGACCGTGCAGCCCACGAGTGACCCTCGAAGCTGTGCACCGGGGTTTGAGAAGCCCCCACCCTGAGCTGCTCCTGAGCCGAAGTTCAGCCCTCCACACTCGACGAGTGCTGCGTGGGGCCCTTTGGCTCTATTTGGCTCAACGTGTTGGCCCGGTCACTTGCCAGCTGGCTAGTGGTCCCTGTGCCGACTAAACTACAAAGAAGACTCGTGAATCTGGTTGCTCCAGATCCACACCAGCTCCCCTGAAAAGGAGCCCCGACTCTGACCTTCCTGGTCCGAGTGAGAAGCAATCTTCCGATCCCGCGTGGATTGCTCTTGCCAAGGCTTGTTTGCTCCAAACTTGAAGCCGACTGCACCAACGGTGAGAGCCTGCGTGGGACAGATCGTGACCTGCTCCTGGACGTCGCAGATGCCCCAGAGCCCACGTGACAGCGGAGAGAAGCTCCTCGACGACCACCTGATTGCGCCCGACATTGCCTGGTTCCGTCCTGGTTCCACCCTGGTCACTGCTGAGTGACCCAGACTCTGTCCCCTCTGCTTTCAGGTACTCTACAACTTGAGTCCACCCTTGGACTCCACCGGACACTTCATCTTCAACCTGCCTGCAGCCCTTTCAGCTCCAAGCACCAAGAGCCTGCGTGTCAAAACCCGACGCCACTTCGACCCTGTGCACCCACTTCCTGTGGGTGAGGTAACTTTGCTCCGCCGGTGTTCCCACACTGGTGCACACCTCTAGGGTCTGTGTGTTAAGTTTTGTTCCTCTAGGTTCAGCGGAAGTGTCCTTAAACTTTAACTCTATGACTTTTACGCACCATTGGTTAACATTGGTGCATGCGTGCGCTTTCCGCACATCTCCCGAATCCCGAGGGCCATTCCCGACTTCAGCATTGCTTGTCCTGACTGCTCCCCGCGATTCCCTAGGCCCTAGGCCTAACCACTGTTCGAGTGGCCTCTCTTATACCACTTGTTTAGTATATGGTTTGAGTGGCCACCCGCCCTCATCCATAATTGTGCAACTTGTATGTTTAAACAGTGCTTTTGATTTAACGCTTGTGCCCCTTTATTCATAAAGAATACTGGGGATTGTTTTTAGTAATAAACACATATATTTTTATAATATATACTTGTGTGGTGTCCTTTCATTTGATATTACAGGATTGTATGTGGTAAAACAGCTCGCTTAACACGACCTCTTAAGTTAAGCCTTTAGGCTGCTTAGTCCATGCTACCCCTAGGATAGCTTGTCTAATAAGGTTGACTTACAACCAGACACCATAAGGGATTGTTTGGTCAGGTAGTAGGTGGTTCCAGAATTGGAAACATCCCCTACCAGGCCAACTTCTCACATCCACGAACTGTGCTATGAGGTCAAGACCCGCTTTGAGTAAGTGGGGGATCGTGTTCCAACCAATGGACTGTGCTAAATAAGTACTATTCAAGAACTTGAAAGATTTCTTTCCCATACGAAAGAACTGTTGCCTCTTTTAGATATTGTGGCCTCATTTGAATAATGTTATATTGGTCTTGTAATTATGCCTACCTATGAAACCTATTTTTACATAAAGCCTACATATTTTTTACGCCTGGTGTCCATTTGTGGTGGGTCATTATTGTTTACTGTATGTGGTCATAAATGCTTTACTAACTTAGCGCCCTGAGGATTTGCCTTGTCTGCTCGCGCCACGCAACCTATAGGGTGAGCAGGGGTTATTCTTGAGGAGTAGTTCCCTTGCCCTGACTAGAGGAGAGGGTCCCTGTTTGTCACAAGTGCATACCTGTGTCAACCAGAGACCCCCAATTCTAGCATTGGAGGCAGCGGTGAGGATTTTCGAATTTGCATTTATAATTTATGTACAGTAAATTATTGATCACCACATAGTGAGTGCAGACCTATAACGCAGCCACAGATTTATTGTCTTTTTTCATTTTTGCTGAGAGATCTCCTATTTCTGAAACATGCCTGGCTCACTCCCTGTGGGAAGGGCACCCTCCATAATCTCTGGAATTGATGAAGTAGATTGGGAAGACCAGGGACTAGAGGGTTACACAGTAGAGCAACTGAAAGGCTACTGCAGGAAATTCAGAGTTGCCACGCTGGATGCAAAAGGAAACCCCACTTCATAAAGGCGCTGAGGGCCTGGAAGGAGTCAAGGGATCCAGAGAATGCGGTGGTAGTGGAACCACCAGATAATATTGTTGATTTGAGCAGAGTCCTGTCGCCAGAGGAGCTGGCAGACAGGGCAGCAACCAGGGCACACGAAGTGGAGATGGCGAAATGAAATGGACAAATGGAAATGGAGAAACAAATATTAGCAATGGAGGCGAAAAAGCTACAAATGGATCATGACATGAGATTGAAGGAGTTACGGCTGAAAGCTTAAAGTTTGGACACAACTCCCTCTGGTGGCAGCACAACGCCGGTGCAGGTAGAGTCAAGGGTGTACATGCCTAAAGATGTGGTAAAGGAATACTTTAAGGGGGATGACATAGGGCAGTGGTTCAAGGTCCATGAGGTAGCCATGTCCTCCCACCGGGTCACTGAGTGAGATTGGGGAGCGGGGTTGTGGGGGGCAGTTCCTTACTGAGGGGCGGGACACTCTGCTAGATCTACCCTCTGAAGTTTACAGTTCTTATTCCCACATGAAAGAAGCCTTAATGACCAGGTTTGGGTTAACTCCTGAAATGTATAGACAGAGGTTTAAGGGTTGTACTAAGATTCCTGGGGGTACCTATGTGGAGTATGTAACCTCTTTCTGTAGAGCACTGGATGGTTGGGTGAAGGGTAGCAACGTGAATGATTTTTAAGGGCTTCTTGATTTAATAGCATGGGAGCACATGTCTAGTAATTGTTTTCCTGAGCTACGCCAGCACCTGATTAATAGCAAGCTGACTAACCCTGGGAAGCTTGCTGAAGAGGTGGACCGCTGGCTCAGTGTAGGAAGGTGGCTACCTGACTATGGTTACCCCATATTTTTTTGCCTTGTGTTTAGCTGGTTTTTGACTTAGTTGACCTGGTTCCCTGCTAATCAGGGCCCCAGGCCATCTGCTCTCTCTGTAAAATGGATTCCATGTACCCTAGGTGCATACCCCAATTGGAAATGGACTTCTTGTCAGCCCCAGTACCATGCACTATAGGTGCTCAGGGCATAGGTGCCACCAAGGCCTACCAGGGGCTGCAGCATATATTTTGCCACCCCTGGCTGGTTCTTAAATTGACACAACTGGCTGATCACTCAGCTGGGGCAAGGTGGTGTAATCACCCCTTGCTTAGGTATAGTATACCTATATCTAAACCTATATCTGGACACATATAAACCTGTGAGCCACTCCCATGGAAGGCCTCATCAATCCTGGAGGCAGAGTGCGTGGTTTAATGTGAGATGGTGCTCTAGCATGAGCTGAGCCTGTCTGCAGCTGTCGGGACCAATTCCCTAAGCTGTTCCAGGATAATGTCATACCATATACTCTTAAGTGCATTATAATCCTCGCGGTTATATAGCAACTTTGGTTTGGCTTTATCAAAACATGTCGTGTAAGGTGTCATACGATTTGGAATACTATCCCCTCGCCAGTTCTGGCGACGGGGATAGCATTCCACCCCTCTAGAGGGAGAAGACATGTTACTTTACTTAAATGCGGTTAATTTCTAAAAGGGCCTCAGATCCACAAAATGGATGCTTCTGCCACAGACACAAGCCTGACCCCCTGAAGCTGACCGAAACTCAGCCAAAGGGGCCTGGACAAAGGGTTTCCTGTCGCAGGGAGGTGATAGTGGATTGTAGCAGGGAGGTTTGAAAGAAACCAGACACTGCATCTGGAGCACAAGGCTGCCCCTTGCATAATCCGGTCAAACCGGTTCTGTGGCCCACCAGCCCCAGTCCCAGCGCAGCCTGGATCAAAGGAAAGGGGTGTATCCACTCCCTTCCTGGGTCCCACCCATAGGAGGGGACCTAGCAGGTAATCCAGCCCCCCAGATTCGAATAAGAGTGGGAGCAGTGCCAAAGCACTTCAGATTATCCTGATGAAACATAAGAAACGAAACTCTGGACCCTTCGACATCCTACTCGACGTAGAAGACTGAAGAATCTCCCTTGTGGTCAAGGAGTGACCACCCTGTGCAAACAGGCACCATCCAGCACATCGACGTCTGCTTTGTTGCAGTTCCTGCCGGAACTAGAGCAACAGAGATCAACGAGATCAAGCTTGCCTGCCTTTTAAAAGACCGATCCACAGTCCCTGCAGAGCTGAGACCCGTGGAGGCGACCGGAAGCGTGGGTCACGCCATCTTGGAAAGACCACGAGACGCTGACCGTGCAGCCCACGAGTGACTCTCGAAGCTGTACTCCGGGGTTTGAGAAGCCCTAACCCTGAGCCACTCTTGCACTGAAGTTCAGCCCTCCACACTCAACGAGTGCTGCGTGGGGCTCTTCTGCCACTTTTGGCTCAACGCATTGGCCCGGTCACTTGCCAGCCGGCTTGTGGCCCCTGTGTCGACGAAACTTGAAATACGACTTGTGATTCTGGTTGCTCCAGATTTGCCCCAGCTCCCCTGAAAAGGAGCCCCCACTCTGACCCTCCTGGTCCGAGTGAGAAGCAATCTTCCAGTTCGGCGTGGATTGCTTTTGCCAAGTGTTGTTTGCTCCAATCTTGAAGCCGACAGCGCCGACGGCGAGAACCTCCGTGGGAAAAATCGTGACCTGCTCCTGGACATCGCAGATGCCCCAGAGCCCATGTGACAGCGGAGAGAAGCTCCTAGACAACCACCTGATTGCGCCCGACATTGCCTGGTTCCGTCCTGGTTCCACTCTGGTCACTGCTGAGTGACCCAGACTCTGTCCCCTCTGCTTTCAGGTACTTTTCGACTTCGATCCACCCTTGGATCCCACCGGACACTTCTCCTTCCCAGCGCCTGCAGCCTCTTCAGCTTCAAGCACCAAGAACCAGCGTGACAAAACCCGACACTACTTCGACCCTGTGCACCCGCTTCCTGTGGGTGAGGTAACATTGCAACGCCAGTGTTCCCACACTGGTACACACCTCTAGGGTCTGTGTCTTAAGTTTTGTCCCTCTAGGTTCAGCGGAAGTGTCCTTAAACTCTATTTGTGTAACTTTTACGCACCATTGACTAACATTGGTGCATGCGTGCGCTTTCAGCGCTGCTCCCGAATCCCGCGGGCTTTCCCCGACTTTAGCATTGCTTGTCCCGACTGCTCCCAGCGATTCCCTAGGCCCTAGGCCTAACCACTGTTCGATTGGTATCTCTTATACCACTTGTTTAGTATATGGTTTGAGTGGCCCCCCGCCCTCATCCATAATTGTGCAACTTTGTATGTTATACTGTGCTTTTGATTTAACGCTTGTGCCCCTTTATTCATAAAGAGTACTGGGGATTATTTTGAGTAATAAATACATATATTTTTATAATATATACTTGTGTGGTGTCCTTTCATTTGATATTACAGGCCTGTGATTGGTAAAACAGCTCGCTTAACACGACGTCTTGAATTGAGCCTTTAAGGCTGCTTAGTCTATGCTACCCTTAAGATAGCTTGTCTATAAGGTTGACGTACAACCAGACACCATAAGGGGATATTTGGACTGATACAAGGTGGTTCCAGAATTGGAAACATCATATATCAGGCCAACTTCTCAAACTCAGCACCAGGATCCACAAGGGTCCAGTGGGAGACTCAGCCAAGGTTGGGCAGGGTCCCCAGCAGAAGAGTGGGGGGGGGCAGGGGTAAACAGAAAGGGTTCCGAAAAGGCCCCCAAAGTAATCCCCAAGGGAACCAAGGGAAAGGTTCTCAGCCTCCCCCACCCCAGAAGCAGACCGGGGCCCCGACAGGTAAGCCTGTTCACAAAGGGCCCATCACCTGTTACGGGTGTGGTGACCAGGGTCATTTTGCCACTGATCCTAAGTGTCGCCTGTTTGGAAAACCTGCAGCCACTGGAGCTCCCCCCGGCAAATAGCTAGTGTTAATTTTGGGGAGGAAGTAGCAGTCCAAGGGGGGAGGGGATCCTGTTCAGATGACCCTAGTCTCCTTAGGAGACAGTGAAGTCCCAGAGAACTACTTACCCTCCAACACTAAGAAATATGGGCAAGTAGTGACAGTCAATGGAAAGAAAGTAGAGGCTCTTAGAGACACAGGAGCCAGTGTGACTGCAGTCCGGCAGCACCTGGTGTCTCAAGAGCAAGTTGCACCCCATGCCTACTGCAGGGTTGTCAATGCTGACAACTTAGAGAGTCGTTGTCCAATGCTCAGATTCCCTTTGAGTGGGGGGGGTCTCTGAAACTCTTCAGGTTGCTGTGAGAACTTCCATGCCTGTACACTGTTTGCTAGGGAATGGCTTGGAGAGCTCCCCTTGGGAAAAGGTGGACAAAGCAACTCACCTGAGGATGGTGGGTTTACCTGACTGGGCGTGCGTGACCACCCGGTCAATGGCAGCCAGTAGGGGAGCTCAAGAGATCCTGGAGCCTGAAGGAGAGGCCCAGGAACCGGCCTTAGAAAGAAGGCACAGGCGGCGCGGGAAACTGGGCCCTGAAGTTCCCACGGCCCAGGAGGAAGCAGACCTTGAGGGGGATGCCCTCGAGCCTACCAGGGAACAAATAGCTGAACTGGGGGACCTGCCTGAGCTGACTCATTGGCAGCAGAAAGAATGCCCTTCTCTCGTTGGTATGCGGCAGCAGGCTGCAGACCAGGCCAATGGTGTTCAGTCCGGTACACATTTATTTTACTGGGAGAATGACCTCCTGTATTCAGAGCCTAAGGTTGCGGAACCTGGGTCAGCCCGTGCGCTGGTGGTACCCCAGAAGTTCAGAGCCTTCCTACTGGGGCTGGCTCACGATGTGCCCTTAGAAGGACATTTGGGGATGGACAAGACCTATGACAGGCTTGTCACCCACTTTTATTGGCCCCAAATGCACAGGAGCTCAGATGCTCACTGTAGATCATGTCAGACTTGCCAGGCAAGTGGTAAGAGTGGGAGGAAGCAGAAGGATCCTCTCCAGCCCTTCCCTGTCGTCAGTACCCCATTCCAGCGAGTGCGAATTGACATTGTGGGGTCTCTGGACCCCAAGACAGCCATGGGTAACAGGTTCATCCTAGTCTTGGTGGACCATGCCACCCGGTACCCTGAAGCCATCCCTCTGAGGACAGTGACAGCCCCCGTGGTGGGACAAGCACTGATGGGAATTTTCTCCAGAGTGGGATTCCCTCTAGAGGTGGTGTCTGACAGGGGCACTAATTTCATATGATATGTTATGGTATGTTAATTAATTTGTAAAGCGCATCTGTTACCCGAGGGTGTCCTGGCGCTGTCTGCTGTCCCTAGGGAGAAGTAGGATGCAAAATCATGAACAGAAATCTAGAATAACCAGGTTTTGAGCATTTTTCTAAACGGGAGTAATTCGTTGCTGCATCTCGGATGAACGGGTAGCTGGTTCCAGAGTTTTGCTGCCCCAGCCACAAATTTCTTACCGCCCCACCGGGCCTTCTTCACCAGTGGTGCTCTTACTAATCTTTTCTCAGTGGTTCTAATAGTAAACATCGTGGAAGAAACCACTGCATTTATTTGTTTCCTCATATCCAATCTGTCATCTAAATAAACTCCCATGTTCTTCACCTGTGTGGAAGGAACCGGTAGAGGACCCAGGGAGTTTGGCCAGCATTTAGGTGTCCAGATATTGATGTCATTACCAAAGAGGATGACCTCAGTCATGTCTGAGTTTAATTTTAGCCAATTGCTGGCCATCCATAATCCAACTGCTTCCATGCAATTATGTAACTTGTGGCTAACCGCTCCTTCTAATCCGGGGAGGAGGGATACCACTATCTGCGTATCGTCCGCATAAGATGTAAGCTGAAACCCGTAAGAGCTTATCAATGGGGCCAGGGACGATACATACACATTGAATAAGGTTGGACTTAGTGATGATCCCTGAGGAACCCCACAAGGCAGATGGAATGGAGTTGAACAGAAATCTCCGAGGGCTACTATCTGCTTCCGCCCAGAAAGAAAAGATTTTAAAACCTTCCTGGCAGAATTCTTTACTCCGCAGGCTGACAAACGGTCCATCAACAGTGAGTGATGGACCGTGTCAAACGCTCCATAGAGATCAAGCATGATCATTGCTGCTTTACCCCCCTGATGTAACGTTTTCCTTATCTCATCAGTTGATTTTAGGAGAGCCGTTTCTGTACTATGACCCTCCCGGAAGCCATATTGCGTACAATCAAGCACCTCCGCCTCGTATCTATCTAGTAGCTACTCAGATGTTTGTTTATCCATTTTTCTAGCATTTTGGCTGGAAAAGGTAGCCGAGACATGGGCCTAAAGTTGCGAACATCTGTGGAGTCCAAATTTGGTTTCTTTAGCAGCGGAATCAAAAAAGCCGTCTTCCAATGTGCTGGAAAGCTGCCCTCCTCCAATACCCTGTTAAAAAGGGGCGTCAACATTGACGTAATTACCTGAGAGGTCATTTTAGCAATTTTGACAGGACAGGGGTCATAGGGGGACCCAGATTTCAACTTATGCAGAAGAGCAACCGTGTCCCTATTACTCAGCAGCGGGAATTTCACTAGTGCATGTTGTGTTTGTGAGGTTAGGATTAAGTCCGTACCTGAATCATAAGATAGACCATTGTTGACGTTGTTAAAAATTGAAAAAATGTCTTCCACTTTATCTAAAAAGTATTTAGCAATTTTATCACAGAGTTCCTGACTCTCTAATACTTTAGGTAAATGAGGATTGGTTAGTTGACAGATAATTTTAAAAAGTTCCTTTGCTGAGTTTTCTGCTAACTTGATTTGGGCCGCAAAGTATTCTTGCTTTGATGTCACCAGCAGTTGCTTATATGCCCGTAGGCAATCTTTATATTTAATTTTCTCGGCGGTCTTATAACTCTTCCTCCATTCTCTCTCAGAGTGTTTACATAGACATTTCTGCGGTTTTAGATTAGGAGTATACCAAGGGGCGGAAGGATGAGTTCTTTTACCGTCAACACGTTTTTTGGGGGCAACCTTGTCGCAGGCTTTATTAATCCAATCATTAAAACTGGTAATAGCTGCGTCCACCTCACCAAGTAAGGATGGCAAGGAGGATTCCAGTAAATCTGATAGTTCTTTTGCTTCAATATTATTCCATGCGAGTGAGTAGCTAATTTTTGTTGCTGTTTTCGCATTATTTTCATTCTCAACAGAGGCTATCTCAAATAGGATGGCTGAGTGATCTGACCACACTACAGGGTATATATCCATCACCGATAGCTGTGGGTAGTTTGAAAAAATCCCATCCAGCGTATGACCAACTGTGTGGGTGGCTCCTTTAACTATTTGTGGGAGGTCGAGTCTGATCATGAGATCCAGTAACTCCTTTGTATCTGGGTCTCCAGGGTCTTCTAGATGGAAATTGAAGTCACCCAGAATGGAGAAGGATCTATCACTTATACCTTCCTCCATCAGATTACACACTAAATCAATGAAGGATTTCCGCGGTCCTGGTGGCCGGTATAACAAAACTCCCCTAAAATTCTCCTTATGTGAGTGGGAGAGAGAGAAGCTCAATGCTTCACAGCCCCCCTTGGTAATTGTTTTAAACATCGTTTTAATAGAGTCATGATAAATTACTGCCAACCCCCCTCCTTTCTTACCCTGCCTGTTGACTGTATGGCATAGGAAGCCAGGAGGTGATGCCTTAACTATATCCGGTCCGTATGTATCCACCGTCCACGCTTCAGTAATGAATGCCACTTTAGCCTCTAGATCTTCAATCAGGGTAGCGCATTCCATACTATGTTTGACCATAGATCGCGCATTTATGAGGCTCCCTCTCATACTCTGTGTCGAGTTGATCCTCCGATCACCCGTTTCCTTGCCTGTTGTATTCCTTACCTTACTGAACATGGGTCTTGGGAGGATAATATTACAATATGTGCAATACGTTGGATTGTCCATCCAGTTTTCATATAACGAGAGGCAAGGGCACTCTGAGCTTCTGCCCACTCTATTCATCCCTAGAAGCTCACCTTTTGTATAGACAATAGTAGATTGGGCATCTGGGCTAGAAATAACAGGGGTGGTGGCCCTAGGCTCGGTCCAGGTGCGGACGGGCGCAGACGGGTTTGCCTTTGGCACGCCTTTGGTGCGCCAGCGGCGCTCGTCCGCTGCGCGTACGTGCCATCCCTGTTTTTAAGTGTCTCCGGGGGAAAAGGCTAGAGCGCTGACCCTGGACCACCTAAAATGGCGTCTGTCCAGGCAGCTGCTGGAGTCTATTCACTCCCCTTAGCGTCAGTTACACCAAAGAAGCCCCCTCGTGACCCCCAACACCTGGTGAGTAGTAAAATTAAGTAAATTTGGTCACAGTCCCCCTCCAAAACACAAATTAATATACGGCGATTTTAAAAATTTCCCAAATCAGAATCTGCGAATGAGTTTCTAATTTAATGAAGAGATATGCGAATTACTAGCTGTGCATTTCTTCTCCCGCTCACGCCTCAGGAGGTAACCAGGGGTTGCGCGATTGCGCCAGCCCTGTTTTTAAGTGTCTCCGGGGGAAAAGGGTAGAGCGCTGACCCTGGACCACCCAAACTGGCGTCCGTCCAGGCAGCTGCTGGAGTCTATTCACTCCCCTTAGAGTCTCAGTCACAGCAAAGAAGCCCCCTCGTGACCCCCAACACCTGATGAGTAGTAAAATGAAGTAAATTTGGTCACAGTCCCCCTCCAAAACACAAATTAAAATACGGAGATTTTTAAAATTTCCCAAATCGGAATCTGCAAATGAGCGTCAAATTTAATGAAGAGATAGGCGAATTACTAGCTGTGCATTTCTTCTCCCGGCTCACGTCACAGGAGCTAACCAGGGCTAACCAAGTATATGAAATCCCTTTGGCAAGAGTGTGGTGTAACCTACAAGTTCACCACCCTTACCACCCCCTAGGAAATGGGTTGGTTGAGAGATTCAACTGAACCCTAAAAGGCATGATTATGGGCCTTGAAGGACCTATGAGGCGTAAGTGGTATATCCTCTTGCCATGCCTTCTCTTTGCATACCGTGAGGTGCCACAGAAGTCTCTAGGGTTCAGCCCCTTTGAGCTTCTGTATGGTCACCCAGTCAGAGGACCCCTGAGTCTGGTTAAGGAAGGCTGGGAGCAATCTCCCAGGAAACCTCCCCAGAATGTATACAGTTACATGCTGGCCTTCAGAACCCAGACCAGGCAATTCAGGCAACTTGCTGAGGCAAACCTGGAAGCTAGCCAGGAACAGATGAATCGGTGGTACGACCAGAATGCCACTCTGGTAGAGCTTCAACCTGGACAAAAGGTGTGGGTCTTGGCCCCAGTGGAGCCTTGTGCACTAAGTGGACAGGTCCATTTGCGGTTGTGGAGCACAAGAGTCCTGTCACATACTTGGTGGACATGCAGTCTCCCAGGAACCCCTTGAGGGTCCTACATGTTAACCGCCTTAAGCCCCACTTGGGGAGGTACGAAGTGGGCATGCTCTTGGAAACCGATGATGGTATGGAGAAGGAGACCAAGCCTCTTCCTGACCTCTTGGTAGCCTCAGAGCGAGATGGGTCAGTGGATGGAGTTAACTCTCACCACCCTGACTCCTGAGCAACAGGATGACTGCCGCCAATTGCTGGGGCAGTTTCCTGATCTGTTCTCCCTGGCGCTACAGCCTTTGGGACCAGGATCACTGGGCTGGCCCAAGGACTGCTGGAGGACTCAACCACCCCAAGAGCAAGCATCTTTGAGACCTCCTCTTTGATGCAGGCTCTGACCCTGTCAGTTACTCTGTAAGCCTTGTGCTTTACAGGCAAGCTGTTTCCTGTGTCCACATCATGGACGCACCAATCTGTGACACCAGGAACCAGGGAGAACAGATTAGGAAACTGCCCCAGCAATTGGCGCCCGTGCTCCTGACCCCTGATTTCTCCAAGGAATTTCTAGTGCAAACAGACGCTTCAGAGCATGGTGTAGGGGCTGTTCTCTCACAGGTGACTGAGGAGGGCTGGGACCAACCTGTAGCCTTCATCAGTCGGAGGTTACTTCCACGGGAACAGAGGTGGAGTGGAATTGAGCGAGAAGCTTTTGCTGTGGTCTGGGCATTGAAGAAGCTAAGACCCTACTTGTTTGGGTCTCACTTCTGGGTTCAGACAGACCACAGGCCCCTCAGATGGTTGATGCAAATGAGGGGTGAGAACCCAAAGCTGTTAAGGTGGTCCATTTCCCTACAGGGTATGTACTTCACGGTGGAAAATCGCCCTGGCATAGATCACGCCAATGCTGACGGTCTAGCCAGGTTTTTATGCCTTAGTGATGAGGAACTCCCTGGGGTAGGGTAGTTTTCCCCACATTTCAGCTGGAAGGGACACGTGTTAGACCTGGCACCTTGGCGTGAGTCTCCATTCCACTTTTTGCTGATGTGCCTCAGATGTTTTGCTGGTGTTAGCTGCTCAGGGCACTGCGCCACGGCCAATCCGTGCTGCAGTTCAAGTGCTCCCAATGTAAAGTGTACCTGTAATTGATTTTCATGATTGGCTCATTTGATTTACTGTCAGTCCCCAGTAAAGTGCACCTGGAGTGCCAGGGCTGGTAAATACAAATACTGCTAGTGGGCCTGCAGCACGGGTTGCGCCACCCACAGTAACAGCCTTTTAAAATATGGCTAAGGTCTGCCATTTCAGAACCTGCGTGCAGTCTGGTACTGTCATGCTGGCTGGGCAAGTGCACACACTTGCCAGCCTCTAAACCTTCCCTTTACTTCATATTAGTCACCCCTACGGTAGGACAGAGGGCAGGGTGCATTGTGAGCTTAAGGTAGGACAAGCCCTGATGTGTGTGGTATGTCCTAATAGTGAATTACAGCCATTTTCATTTTTCACTATTGTAAGGCTACCTGTTCTCATAGGCCAGAATGGGCTGGTGGAATTATTACACTCTATAATCCCAACAGGCTCAGGGAACATGGTAGAAATTCAAGTTTAGTATGCCTGAACTCAGAATAATAAAATACTTCTTTTAGTAAAGTTTATTTTAATATCCTTTGTTTGCAAATGCTACTTTTAGAAAGTTAGCATTTGCTTGCCTGACTATTTCAGCCCGCCTCTGCTAGGATGTGTATCTGCTGTCTGGTTTATGTGAGTGACAGGACTTGGGGATTCCAGGGGACAGTCTGGGCTGCCAGGTGGTGAATGGAGGGATTACCCCCAGGCTAGGTGGGAGGAGTGCCCCTTGACTCTGAATAGGGCTGTGCTCTGCCACCACAATGCTGGCTCCACCTCCTGCGGAGCGTCTGATGTCCCTGCCCTGCAAACTGAAAGCCACAGCAAGAGTCTCCAAAACAAAGTGCTCCAAAACTGGGCTGAACCAGGCTCAGGCCTGCAAGAACAAAGGATTTTCAGTATAAATGTAGGAGCCTGCTCCTAAGAAATCAGATCCTGTTTTACCCACGAAGAACCTCTGCCCAACTAGAAGGACCAAGAGAAGCTGAAGGAGGAAAGACTGTCCCTGACCTGAAGGACTGGCCTGCAGTGGTGCCTTGCTGAGGAAGGAGAGGAAAAAAACAGAAAGGACTTTGTTATATTTGTGCCTGAAACGATCTCCAAGGGCTTGATTTCGAGCTTGCCCCTGAACAGAGTCCCAGGACCAGTGGACTCTATTGTGCCTTCCCTGCCAAGTTGTGGGGACTTGTCTGATCTTCCTGAGCCGCTGGAGCCCCGCCTGAAGTGTGCCTCGCTCACCCCCCCTTGCAGCCCGTGCCTGGCCGCCCTCCTGCCTCGAGCCGCACCGCTCGCCACTGAGCCGTGCCCCGCTCCGCTGAGCCACCCGCACCCTGCTCCCCCTCCTCCTCTGAGCCGCACACCTTGGTCGCCTCAGCCTCAAGAAAATAGCCCGGAGCCTCTGGGAGGCGAGAAACGCCCGTACGCTGAAAAGTGCACCGGCCGCCTCCCGCCCCGCTCCGGCCTTGGGGGAGATCACCCGCATTGTCTGCCACTACGTAGCTGGAAGGTACGGTGCGTACCTCTGACGTGCGCTGCTACACACCGTACACCCCCGCTGAGGCCGCGCCGCACCAGTTGACCCGCCGGTATGTTCCGTACTCGCCGCTAGGTGCCGCCCTTTACACCTGCCTTCTCCGCCCCAGACCAGCCTCCTGATCGTCGCCCACCCACAGGCGTGCAGTGTAGGTCTGCGACTTGTCCACCGCGAGGAGGGCCGTGTGGGATTAAACAACACATCCAAGAGCCGCGAACACTCGGGTACAGTGCCATTTCGAGCTCCAGTTGATGCAGGAGTTCGCCACGGACTCGGGGTCCGCAACGTTCTGTTTTCCCCGCATCGCTGTTTGCAACACCAACGAGTCGTACAGACGCCTTGCGACTCGTACCCCGCTCTAAAGCCTGCCGCGCCGTACGCTCCGTATCACAAGGCACTTGAGCTTCAATAGGCCTTCTTGCTCCTTCCTGCACAGAGTACGCCAGCGAGTTTCACAGGGCCCAGTCATCCACGAACTGTGCTACGAGGTCATGACCCGCTTTGAGTAAGTGGGGGATCGTGTTCCAACCAATGGACCATGCTAAATAAGTACTATTCAAGAACTTGAAAGATTTATTTCCCATACTAAAGAACTGTTGCCTCTTTTAGATCTTCTGGCCTCATTTGAATAATGTTATATTGATCTTGTAATTAAGCCTACCTATGAAACCTATTTTTACATAAAGCCTACGTATTTTTTATACAAATCTTACGCCAGGTGTCCATTTGTGGTGGGTCATTATTGTTTACTGTATGTGGTTAACTAACTTAGCGCCCTGAGGATTAGCCTTGTCTGCTCGCGCCACGCAACCTAAAGGGTGAGCAGGGGTTATTCTTGAGGAGTAGTTCCCTTGCCCTGTTTAGAGGAGAGGGTCCCTGTTTGTCACAAGTGCATACCAGTGCCAACCAGAGACCCCCAATGCTAACAGACCCTACTCATTTGGGACTCACTTCCAGGTTTCAGGTTCAGGCAGACCACAGGCACCTCGGATGGTTAATGCAAGTGAGGGGGTGAGAATTCAAAACTGTTAAGGTAGCCCATCTGCCTCCAGGGACTGGAATTTACGGCAGAACACTGCCCTGGCACAGAACACACCAGTGCTGATGGTCTGTCCAGATTCTTCCACCTTAGTGATGAGAACTCCCAAGAGCATGGGTAGTTCTCCCCACTTTTCAGCTGGAGGGGTCACGTGTTAGACTTCGCATCCTTGGCGTAGTTTCAACCTGACTTTTTCCCTTTACCTCCTGTATTTCTGATGCTGTGCTGGATTTCGTTTTTGCTGGCTTGGATGCTTTGGACACTTTGTCGCTGCTGATCAGTGTCGAAGTGCAAGTGCTCCATGTGTAAAGTGCTATTGCAATTGGTTCTCCCTGATTGGCACATTTGATTTACTAGAAAGTCCCTAGTAAAGTGCACCGAGTGTGCCAGGGCCTGTACATCAAATGCTACAAGTGGGCCTACACTGACTGCACCTCCCACATGAGTAGTCCTGAAAAGGTATCTCAGACCTTCCACAGAAGTGTCTGTGCGCTGGTTTAAACTATTATTTTGAGCTGGTAAGTGCACTCACTTGCAAGGCTCTAACCTTCCCTTTTTGTACAGAATTGTCAAATAGCTCAAATGATATTAAAAAAAGAAAAAACGCCTTTCCTATTGAAACTGAAAATTAATAATGAAAAAGGAGGTCTTACGGCCCCCTCCCCAAGTCTCACAAAGGCCCTGAGTACTCCATCCTAAAGACCGGTATCTAATATTGAAGGGGAGGCCCCGGGAGATCGGATCCCCTCGGGTCAAATTGTAGAGCCTGTTGTTATGTTATGTTATGTTACTTTTGATTTCTATAGCGCACGGCTACTCCATTGGAGTGTCCCGGCGCTTTTAATTGGCGGCTCATAACCAAGAAAACATAACACAAAGACAGAAGAAAAAGCGGCAACAACAGATAGTAGGAAACAGAAATTAAAGGGTAAAAAGCCAAGTTTTTAGGCCCTTCCTGAAAAACATCAGATTGGAGATGCGACGTAAGGCCAATGGTAGAGCGTTCCAGAGCTGTGGCGCCCTGAGCCTAAAAGAACGCCCCCCAATTCGGGCTTTCTTTATTCGGGGAACCGTCGCAAGGAACAAAGATTCAGATCGTAAGGCGCGGACCGGGCGATGAAAGCCCACCCTGCGCTGGAGATATTTCGCTTCTGACCCGTAGAGTGCCTTATGAGCCAGTGTCAATGTTTTAAAAACTATCCGTTTCCGGATAGGCAGCCAATGAAGCGACTGCAATAGACCGGACACTCTGGCTCGCCTATGAAGGCCAAAGATGGCGCGTGCAGCGGCATTCTGCACCACTTGCAGCCGTTGCACAAGATATTCTGGAAGGCCCAAATAAAGGACGTTGGAATAATCCAATCTGGAACCAATTAGGGCCTGCACCGTGATCCTCCTATGCTCTTCCGAGAGCAAGGGAAGAAACTTCCGGAGCATCTTGAGAATGCCAAAACATGTGCCCGTAAGACCGAGGATCTGAGATCTCATAGTCAGACCGTTATCGATCTTGATCCCCAGATTTTTTACCAGCTGAGACGCATGAGCTGGGGGGAACATATTAATTGGCCACCTTGCGTGCCAGTCAGGGTCCGAGGCACAGCCGAAAAGCAGTACCTCGGACTTATCTGAGTTACATTTGAGGCTGTTCAGATGAAACCACCCGAAAACAGCCCCCAGGCACTCTCGAATACTCTCCCCGTCAAACTCCTCACCCTTCTTACTCGTAAAGAGGAGCTGGGTGTCATCGGCGTAAGAAACGATCTGGGCCCCAAAGGACTCAGCCAGTGCCGCCAAGGGAGTCATAAAGATGTTAAAAAGAGTTGGGCTCAACACAGAGCCCTGCGGAACCCCGACTCCCAATGGCGGCATCTCAGCAGAGCTTGAAGAGGCCCAGACCGTTTGTCGACGGCCCGCTAGAAAGGACATAAACCAGCTAAGCACCGTCCCCCTCAGACCGATGTCATAAAGTCTGGCGAGGAGCCCCTCATGGGGGACGGTATCAAAGGCCGCCGACAAGTCAAGCATAACAAGCATGACTTTGCCACCTGCATCCAGGACCTCCTTGGTGACTTCTGACACCTCCAACAACGCTGTCTCGGTACTTAAGTTGGGGCGGAAGCCAGACTGGGAGGAGTGCAACAGGCCATTGGTCTCCAGAAAGTCAGAGAGCACGCTATGCACGTGCTTCTCCACGACTTTGGCCAGTGCCGGAAGGAGACAAATAGGTCTATAATTGGCTGGCGCCTCAGGGTCCAGGCCAGGACCTGCAGGGTCCAGCAGGTCCTGATGGGCCCCAGGGACCACCTAACCCGGAGCAGTTAAAAATTAAAAGGGAGGTGGTCATGTGGCCTCCCTCTCTGAGCCCCTGTTGGGCCCTGGGTCTCCATCCCCCAAGACTTGATTTTTAAAAATGAGAAGTGGGTGCACAGCCCCCCTTTCCAGCTTCAATGAGGCCCAGGGACCCCATTCCACTAACCTGGAATTCCCCAAAAGAGAAGGGGCATGCTGCTCCATCTCCCATACCTATAGTGTGGCTCTAGAGACCTCAACCAAATGGACATTGTAATGCGGGTTTGTACCACACCAAGGATGGCTCTTGGCAGGGGAGCTGGCAGGGCTGCAGAGCCTTGGTGCCCCATTCAGCCCGCAACATGGATACCACACTTACAGCCGCAGTATGTGCAGGTAACAGCAGTGGGGCCAGGTGGGGGGGATTCGGACTGACGATACGGAGGGAAAATTAATTATTTATTTTATTTTCCCTCGTCATCGTCCCTGGAAATCCCCTCCTCCACCCCCAACCGGCCCCACTGCTGTTACCTGCATGGACCGCTGATGCACACTGAAATAAAATAAAAATGCCAGCTACTGCAGTAACATGGGGCCGCATGTGCCTGGGGCTTCCCACACAGCCCCCAGCAAAAGAAATGGTGTATGGTGCCCCAGACCCTTTGGGACAGACAAAAAATAAATAAGAATAAAAAAAGAATATTTAAATGAGCAGCAGGAGTCACTCATTTATTATTCACTTCTCCCTGCAAGGAGTGCCCCATCATGCCCTGCCTGTGCTTTTCATATTGTTTTGAGCCTGGTGGCATCTCTAGCAGGGGTAGGGACACCACCAAGTATTTTTTAATGTTGCGGGGGCTGCAGGGAGTGCCTCAGCCCCCAAGCAACCTAGGGCCAGATGTAGGACACCAAATACCGGTCAGTAACGGCCGATTTCGGCCGTTACCGACCGGTATTTGGTGTTTGACATGTAGGGGGCCTTAGATTTACAGAATCGGTATATTTACAGATTCGGTAAATTTACCGATTCTGTATTTACAGATTCGGTAAATTTACCGATTCTGTAAAATACCGAATCGGTAAATATACCGAATCTGTAAATCCAGATGTAGGTGGCACTTCAAACAGGGCCACAGGCCATTACCGATTCGTTATTTACCATGTAATACTATTGCATGGTAAATAACGAATCCCTGTGTACATGCACATCTGTGCATGTACACCTGTGCCATGTGGCACACATACATGCCCTAAGGGCGTGTATGTGTGTCACATGGCACACAAGCCAAAATCAGGGGTGCAACAGGGTGTCAAAGTGACACCCTGTTCCCCTTGCAAAATCGGTAATTTTACCGAATCGGTATTTACCGATTCGGTAATTGACATTGATTCCTATGGGCCTGTAGGCCCATAGGAATCAATGTCAATTACCAAATCGGTAAATACCGATTCGGTAATTACCGAATCATACAGATTCGGTAAAAATTACCGATTTTTTACCTACATCCGATTTACCGAATCTAGAATACCGAATCGGTAAAATTCGGTATTCTAGAGTCGGTAAATCAGATTTACCTACATCTGGGCCATAAACATTTAAAAAACTAAACTATGACCCCAGGAGCGCTTACCACAAATTTTTTAAGCATCCCATAGCTGGAGCTCTATTCTCGTCAGCTGGAGTGCAGAGCTTCCTTGTGGTTAGTTCCATGGTTGCACTTGAAAAAAGTTACTCTATAGACACAGGAAAAAGAGTACCAGGAGATCTACTATGAGGGAGAGGACCCAGTGTGCAAGGGCCTGTTTCAAGATACTGAAGGGTCAGAATGCCTGGATAGACAATGGCTGGACAGTGACGCCGATTCCCCGGACGAGGGAATAGACACAGACCCATAGAGGCCTTTACCTCTGGACGATATTGCCATGTGCGATCAACTAATACAGAGGTCTGCAGACATGTATGGTATACAGTTGGAGCAGGAGAAGTCTCAAACATTTTATTTTATTAAAGACATTGCTACCCTCGCATAGCAAGAGTCAATATTTGCCCATGCTCCAGACCATACTGGACCAGGGAAAAAAAGCCTTCAAGGAGCTGCAGGTAAGAAACATCCAGGGCCAAAAAGATGTACAAATACTACTCGAAGGACCTTGTATACTAATTTCAAGGCTTTATTCGACAGCATGTCATCAAAGCAATTATACATCCTAAGACTACACTATAAATACTACAAAGTTAAATTCATCATTTTTAAAAACTCAGTAAACCATGGTGCTGTCGCTTACAAGAATTAAAAACAATTTATACAAAAAGAATTAAAACAATTCAATTAAACATTGGTTAAAAAATTAATCGTACATTACTCGTTGTGAAAAAATTCATTGGCTAGCCTCTAGGGATTTCAAGGAACAGGTGCGTATTGACCAAGCCCACCCTAGAAATTTTGCAATGGCTATCGCCATGGAGGGTGTGCAATCTGATGCGAGTATTCTTAGAGCCTCTACAAAACTGCGTGTCCCCAGGTTTATGCACACAGGTTTTATCCACTTACGACGGGGGTTTATATAAAGGGGACATACAAACAGCAAGTGGGGTGCATTCTCAATCATATGTTTACAATAATGACATTTGTCATTCTGGTTTACCAACCATTTATAAGTAAAAGCTTTTACTGGAAGGGTCCCAATTCTGAATTGAAAATACAATTTTCTTTCATAGGGCCTCTCTATAATATCCCAGTAAGACTCACACAATGGTATGGGTTTAATATAAAAAAAAAACGACCAGTTAACTCTGTTTTGGATCCAGTACTAAGGGCAGACGACCAAACCATGTTCCAGTACATTTTTTTCAAGGTTATCTTTGACGGGAAGCTTGAGGCATTTGGGTAGTCCCATAGGTAATCTAGTTCCAACTCTGTTAATAAACCCCTTATTTCTTTGAGCCACAGGATAGAATGAAATCGATCTGCCCTAGTGATGTCCTTCAGGGCAGTGGCATAATGAACTAGTTCGTGAGTTGTCATGATCCGTCTCCAATATAATAAGGGACGTAACCGTGTCGAATCCTCTATTTTTTTCCTGCCAAGATCATATACAAGCGGTACAGTGGGGGTACTTTGGGGGACCCCAACTAGACGACGTAGAAACCTATTCTCAGCTAAATTTAATTGATTCATATTGGAGAATCCCCACAGTTCCGAACCGTACAGAGAGGCACTTATCACCTTCATGTTATATATTTCTAGGGCCGGGGTGATTGGCTTGGTCTGAGAAGCTTTATGTTTAAGGGCTATTACACCCGCCAGCTGATGAAATTTTAAAACAGCCATATCAATGTGGTTTTTCCAGCTCATATTACTCTGAAGGGATATTCCTAAGTATGTAAAAGCCTCAACCTGTTCCAGTGGAATACCATCAAAGTTAATTGTACCTTTGAATGTCTTCCGCTGATTCAGGGACATGAACTTGGTTTTGGAGGTGTTTATCTCAAGTCCAGGCATCTGGCCGAACTCTCCAAACGCATTTACTGCCTTCTGGAGCCCACTCGGAGTCCGAGAAACTATCAGCGTGTCATCCGCAAACATGAGAACTGGCACGCGTGCCCCGGCCAATACAGGAGCGTCGGTGGGGGAGCGGCTTAGATGGTCTACTATGCCATTAATGTATAGGGAAAACAGTGTGGGCGCCAAGACACACCCCTGCCGAACATCACGTTCAACAGGGAATGAGTCGGTCACCTCACCCTGTGCCCCCCATCTGATTCTTGCATAGTTGTTCTCATGCAAGCAGACAAGTAACGCTAACAGTTCCGGGGCCATCCCTGCTTCAGCTAGAACACTCCAAAATTTGGGACGGGGAACTAAATCAAAAGCTGATTTCAGGTCTACAAACACAGCATAGAGTGTCCCGTTAGTTAAGGTCACATTCCTTCAATAGAGAGCTATGAAGAAAAAGACCTGATCAACTGAACTAGTACAGGGTCGAAACCCAGCTTGGTAAGGGGACAAAATATCTTTTTCTTCTATCCAAGATTGCAATTTGTTTTGCACTAAACGACCTATTATTTTTTGGGCCGAGTCAATAAGACTGATAGGTCTATAATTACTAGGTAGTGATTTGTCACCCTTTTTAAAAACCGGAATTATTTCCGCGCCTTTCAATGAAGTGGGGATTGACGCACCCCTAGCCACAGAATTAGCTAACCACTCAAAATACTGACACCAAGATGAACGATCACTTAAAAACACATCGGCAGGGATGCCATCCATTCCAGGGGCTCTGCCCCCTGTCACACAGTCTAGCGCTAAACTGACATCTTTAGTTGTGAATAGCTGACACTGATAAAAGACTTTGGGGGGTAGTGAGCACTCTCCTTCGGCAAGTTTACAGGCGTATTGTGGTCTGAAGAATTCTACCCATTGGCAACATTATTTTGCGGGGTCTGTGCTGTCCCTCCTCTATCCCACTTAACTATAGCCCAGAATTGCTTTTGATCCTTTGCTATACAAGCAGTTTTCAGATCGCGCCACTGATCCTCATCCCACTGTTTTTTGGCTGCTTTCTGGGCTTTCCTATATGTCTCCCTAGCCTTTCTCACACCTAAGATATTCCTGGATCTAAGTTCAACACTTAGGTTCTGGCGGGCTAATTTACAAGATTGGTTGTACCACCCCACCTCAGGTAGATTTTTACCGACTTTAACTGATTTTGTGGTCTTCCTAAAGAACCCCTGGAGCTTAGTAAAGAAATGGGTATGAGCCTCTAGCATAATTTGGGGAAAATTTTGCTTACTACTATGGATATTTATGTTTCCCACTTCTACGATCACCACTTCTTTAAGGTCCTCCAGCTTCTCTGGGCTCTCAATTAATCTGCCCCATTTAATATGGCGCAGATTATTCGAGGCAACAATATCTAGGGTGACTTTGCCGCCCCCCATGTTGGGTTCCCTAGACCCCTTTTGTGCTTGGAATTCCATGCAGAGTGGGTTGTGGTCGCTTTCCAACCTGTTTTTTACTGTCATATCAATCAATCGATCCCATCCTCTGATGTCCACCAGGAAGTAATCTATTCGACTGGAAGACCTGCCGTTGTCGAATGTTTTTTCCCCCTGGCGATCTGATTGGGTACGCCCATTGGCTGCTCTGAGTCCTCTCGCCAGACATAAAGCCTTAAGTTGGATAGCTACAGCTGACCACCTTCTAATTACAGGTAGATCCAGCTGAGGGACACCCCATTTACTGTCCTCCTCAGCAGCAAGAATTTGATCCTCCTGTCCAAGTAGTTCAAAGGTTGTGTTGACATCACCTCCCACAATAATGGACAACTGGGTTGGGAGCGCCTCAAGTTGGAGGTCAAGAGCAGAGATTACTTCTGAAGTTTGACCTCCCACTACCCCCCTAGCATAAATGTTAAAGATTGCCACCCCCTGGCCATTAGCCCATGTAATATTGACTGGCAGTATATCGTTCGATGGGAAATTGATTTGCTGAATTTTACAACATAGTGATTGGCGGATCCAAATTATCAGGCCCCCAGATGGGCGCCCTTTGGGTTTTTTTGTAGCAAGTGCGTGAAAGTTAAGGAACCCCAGACGGTGTACTGGGATCAATGACCATGATTCCTGGAAAAGAATGATGTCAAACTGGTCAATAAAACTGCACCATTCTGGAGATGTTAGCTTATTACTAATTCCTGCAGGGTTCCAAGAGAGAAAGGTCACCCCTGCCTCGACTGCCGAAAAGCAGAGAGGATCCTGTGATGTTAATATGCTTTGAGTATCACCCTCCCTTCCAGGCTCAGGTTCTATGTTGATGGCTGGATAGCTTGTTATCTCTGGTGGTGATACCTCACGTCCCGGGCTGTCACATTTCTCTAATGGATTAGAGCAGATCAGTTGTTCAGGGTCAATGTTCTCTATCAACCTCCCTGGGAATTTGGAGCCTCCCATCCTTTTTATTCGGGCGTTGGAGGGACGTTAGTGAGAGTAATCCCCTGAACTATGGAAGCACACATTCTACCAGACTCGGCTAGTTCCTTATACACAATGCTATCGGCCCACTCAAGTCAATCACATTCATTCAGGTCTGACAAAACCCCAAACCTATTTTCCAAGCTAATTCCCCAATCACTAGTTTGGGCACTAGTTTGAACATCCCTACCCCATTTATTTAACACTGGGTTCCATTTTGGCCTTAGTATGCTAGAATTCGCTGCACTTCCTTTTGTGCAATAGAAAAATTTGAGCGTAAGTGGAACTATGGAGGTACTCCTACATTGCGGGGGGAATATATTTGCCAGAACATTAGGGAGTACATCTGAACTAGAGAAGTTCAAGACTATACAATCTCCCTTGAACTTTTTCGGACGGTTCCCTATCCAGGCTACCCTTCTTGCCATGTTAATTTCCTCAGCTAGCTGCTGTTTACCCCATGGGGACATCAACATATTATTCGACAACCAATGCAGAGCTTTGCTGGTCAAAGAGGTTGGAGATTCCACCTGGCCAGGTGCCAGAGGAGGTAGGTTGGCCAGGACCAAGACCAGGGGAGAAGCTTCTACAATAAACTGTAGTGAGCCTTTCTCTGGGCAAGATACAGTGGGTCTTGGTGGGGGATAGTCTTTGGCCACTACCTGGCCATCTTCACCTATTAGAGGCTGAGTGGGGGGAGGAATCAATGCCACTTTCGCCCCGCCCCCCCCCCCACACTCCCAGGATTCTCCTCAATTGTTTCTGCTCTACTTGAAACTAGGGTTGATATATTGTCTACCACCTCCACTGTCTTGTTTAGAAGTCCACCCAGTCTTTTTACCTCTGCCGTAATCTGGTCGATTTTAGTCACCAGCGGTTTAATAATACCCTTGATCTTAGAGTCAATCATGCTAACTATTTTATCAATTTGCTCCTCCTCCATGACCACTTTACCACCTTCCACCCCATCTACCTCATCATTATCCACGATTTTGGGTGGAGAGGCTATCCTCTTTCTACTGGAGCGTGACCCACCACGTTTGGTCTGTGCTTTTCTGCATGTTCTAACTGCTCTGGTTACAGGCACAGGTGACAAAGATTTGTCTGCTATAGTAACTACCTGACCCTCAGGATCTATTACTAAGTCGACAGTTGGGGGTATGCTATGTTCAGAGATGTCTATTAAAAGGGGATCGCTATCAGGGGCATCACTACTGGTGACTAGCAACGGGGGTTCTAACAGGGGGGGATCTAACAGAGGGCTCAACATAGGGCTTGGCACGGGGGACATTGGAGAGGGGCTCAATCCCAGTGACTGCCTTCTCTCGCTGTTGATTTTGCTCACAACCTGCACTAGGTAATTGTCTATAGTATTAGACACGGAGGGAACCTTTTGTTTGGGCATATCGCACCCAGTTGCTAGTATCACAATGGTAATCGATAACGCTCCTCTAGGCTTAAGCCAGATAGTGTATAACAATGTTCTGCTTGGGCAGATAAGTCACAAGGTCGCAAGTAACCACGATGATAACAAGGGAGAGCTGGTCTTACTGCATAAATGGCACGGAGGTCCCACAAAGCTACGAGCAGGGTCCCTGGCCCAGTCCAGTCACGGCCAGTCCCGGACTGTCTCAGACTGTCCGCCCTTTGTCCGGGTTTCGTCCGGGCGCTCCCGCGCACTCCCGCGACGCGGGGCTGGACTTTAATTTAAAGCGCCTCCTGGTGCGTAGTGGTGGGCGGCGGCTTTCTGCCGCAGGTGTAGCTGGTCCTGGTGGTCCCCTCCCGTACTGCGGCCGTGCAGGATGACACAAGGCAACGGCGGCAAGGGGAGACCACAGGGTCGACAGTTGCTGGAGCAGGAGGCGGGATTGCAGGGGCCCAAGAGTCTTCACCGCGTGTCCGGGAAAGGCAGCACCCGGTAAGGTTAGAAGAGAAACACCCGCTCCACCGGGCTGGACTTCAATTTAAAGCACCTCCTGGCGCGTAATGGTGGGCGGCGGCTTCCTGCCGCAGGTGTAGCTGGTCCTGGTGGTCCCCTCCCGTACTGCGGCCGTGCAGGATGACACAAGGCAACGGCGGCAAGGGGAGACCACAGGATCGACAGTTGCTGGAGCAGGAGGCGGGATTGCAGGGGCCCAAGAGCCTTCACCGCGTGTCAGGGAAAGGCAGCACCCGGTAAGGTTAGAAGAGAAACACCCGCTCCACCGGGCTGGACTGCAATTTAAAGCGCCTCCTGGCGCGTAGTGGTGGGCGGTGGCTTCCTGCCGCAGGTGTAGCTTGTCCTGGTGGTCCCCTCCCGTACTGCGGCCGTGCAGGATGACACAAGGCAACGGCGGCAAGGGGAGACCACAGGGTCGACAGTTGCTGGAGCAGGAGGCGGGATTGCAGGGGCCCAAGAGTCTTCACTGCGTGTCCGGGAAAGGCAGCACCCGGTAAGGTTAGAAGAGAAACACCCGCTCCACCAGGCTGGACTTCAATTTAAAGCGCCTCCTGGCGCGTAGTGGTGGGCGGCGGCTTCCTGCCGCAGGTGTAGCTGGTCCTGGTGGTCCCCTCCGGTACTGCTGCCGTGCAGGATGACACAAGGCAACGGCGGCAAGGGGAGACCACAGGGTCGACAGTTGCTGGATCAGGAGGCAGGATTGCAGAGGCCCAAAAGTCTTCACCGCGTGTCCGGGAAAGGCAGCACCCGGTAAGGTTAGAAGAGAATCACCGTTGTATACACTAGAGGGAACGTGCCTGCGGTTTCCATCATTGTAGCCACTGCTAGGAAAAGGGAAATAATGCCAACTGCCTGCAGATGAAGAAAGATAATTATGCATCAAAATTGATGTGAGTCCTGAATTTAAGGGAGCAGCAAAGACGAGGAAGTAGAACACCAGCTAGAAGACCATTGGGAGGAGAGGGGCTTTCATAGTGCTACTACACACTGGAGCTTTCAGATTGCAAGCCCGTTGCAGACACCAACACAACAGTGGCAGTTTCCAGCACCACAGAGGCAACACTTTCATGGCTGGCCGAGAGGCGTAGCACAGCTACAGAGAGTGGTGGCTACATCACCGATCAAGAGACTTAGAAAACCTAAAACCACCACCTACACACACCACCTGTGCGTGCGGTGGATAGGATCCTTCTTCCAGGACTGGAGGAGGGTCACTTCAGGCAAGTGGATACTCAACATTATCCAACACGGCCACTGCAAAGAATTGGTCAAACACCCACCAGGGCGAGTACCAAAGAATAGCATGCATGCAAGAGAAGAAATAACCTGTCTATGATGAGAGTTGAAAGAACTGTTTTAAAAAGAGTCAATAGAGAGAGTAACCAGGAAGGAGATTGTTAGAACTGGCTATTTCTGGTAGGCTAAGGCTGACGCCAAAGCCAGGCAGAAACCACCATTCTAGTCAGGGCAAGGGAGTCACACGCCAAGATAACCCCCGCTCACCCCCTTGGTAGCTTGGCACGAGCAGTAAGGCTAAACTCAGAGGCAATGTGTAAAGCATTTGCGCAAGCACAGAACAGCAACAACATCCTAGGCACACCACAAAAGGAACTCCACACAAGGTTATATGAAAATAACTTCTGTATTGTCAAAACACATCAGATAGAAATCACACATGTACATTGTGCCAACTGGCACGGGCAATATTCACAAGGGATCATGTACAAGACAGGGCCACCTGGACCACTGTCAGGAATCAGCACGTTTAGAAATAGCACTTCTAGAACTTAGAATAAATGTATCACAAAAGAACAATTATAGGTCACAACCAGTAACTACTGGTAAAGGTAGGTACACACTACGCAATACTAATAACCATAGGCCTAGATCACTCATGGACACATAACCTCTCTAGTATAACTATACTAGGCAAAACACAACCACCTAAGAATAAAATACATTTAGGGGTATAAGCAAGAACACATTACACATGATGCATCACAACATTTAGAGTTGTAAAGAACGAAAAACACATGATGCATAAAAATACATTCGGCGGTGTAAGAACAAGGAAAAACACATGATGCATAAAACATTCAGAGGTGTAAGGACAGAAAACACATGATGCATAAACATACATTCAGCGGTGTAAGAACAAGGGAAAACACATGATGCATAAAACATTCAGAGGTATCAGACCACAACTCAATAGCGCAAAAACACATGATGCCTAAAAACATTCAGAGGTGCAATAAAACCACACAATTGCGTAAAACTACATAAGCCACCACCTGTGGCAGTCCCTAGGCCAACTGGCCTTGTTGGGGCCTAGGACGCCCTGTGTCCCAATGTCAGGGGCCTAAAGGTGGCAGCTCCCCATAAATTGCTGGGCAGCTGAGGACAATCCCAAGCACCTAAACTGTGCAGCTGCCCACTAATTGCTGGGCAGCTGGCAATCAAAACTGCGACAGGGCCCTCACTGGCCCTAAAACAAATCTGCGCCATCTGTTGGAGCCCCACAGGCTCTGACACTCTGCGCACGTTGGAGCCACACAGGCTCTGACACAACACATGCCCCAAACGTTGGAGTCCCCCCTCTAGAGACTCGTGATCGAAAGAGATGCCCCCTGAGCCACTTGTGGCTCGACAACAAATATGCCACCTGGGTGGGGGGGAGCCTCGTGGGCTCTGACTAATGATGTGCCACCTGAGCCTTCTCAGGGCTCTACAGCAAATGCTGGCAGGGAGCCTCTCGGGTCTCTCAGGTACAACTATGCCCCTCTGGAGCCTTCTCAGGGCTCTATAACGTTGGGGCGACCCACTGCCAACCGGGGCCGCCCTGCTTGCACCAACAGCATCTGGGGACTCGCGCTGGCCTTAACACCCCCCCGGAGCTTCCCCCCGCAGCCCCTCACTCACCGGGCTGTTTGCTGGCTGGGGCTCCTCCGGGCGGCAACTCCCTCCATGGCTGCAGCAAGCGGGGCTCTCTCACTCATGAGAGCCCCGCCGACGTCGGCGGCCGCATCACCAGTCTCCTTTGGGCACCAGCAGGGCTCTCCCCAGAACCCGGGAGCCCTGCTCACACCGGCGCCGCCATGCTCCTTCTCACGCACGGCAGCTTCTTCTCCTTGCGCCGGAGCTCTTCCGGCAGGCCGCACAGGGATTTGCCAGCGAGCTGCTTCCTGGTGTCCCAAGGTGCCGCCCATGTCGCGCCACTGCTTGCCAGGCTTCCTGTGCTGAGGGCTGCCAATGGCAGCGCGGCCCTTGGCAGGGAGGCGGGCGCAGCGCCTCTGTATCGATCTCTGGGCCAGCGGCGGTGATTTAAAGGGGCACAACGAAGGGTGGGCACCCTCGGTTGCAAAATTAAAAGTAGAAACGGGGTGAGCACCCGTTAGACAAGTAAATAAATGGGGTGGCACCCATCAATAAAAATAATTAAATAAAGGCGCTGGGTGGGCACCGGCACTCGCACATAAAGCGCTCCCAAGCGCTAATGGACAATCCACAGCGCTCCTAGCTTTAGAACAGCAAACAAAGCGCTTCCAGGTGCTTTAGGCTATAATAAGCCCTGGCAAAAGCAAGAAAAAGTTCCCAGGAGTCTGCAAGTAGGGGACCACAGGCAAAGGTCCCTAGAGAAAGTCCATAAGTCTCCAAGTCCCTCAGGTGTCCAGGACCTCAGCAGTCCAGGACATAAGGTGGAGCACAGCAGCTCCCAGAAAAGGAGGGTCCATCAGGTATCCAGAGGTATCCAGGGGCCCAAGCAGCAGCACGCCCCTGGCAGGATTCAAGTTAGAAACAAGAACATTTTGTAAGGGAACACAGCCCCTTTTTATACTATAAAATCCTTTGTCTAAAGGGTGCAGGCAGTGTGAGAACCAGCTAGAACTGGTAATAGGGAACTCCTTTCAGTGTGAGGGGCAGAGGCGACAGCCCCCCAGCGGGAGGTGGAGCCAGCATTGTGGCAGGCAGGCACAGCCCTATTCACTCCCAGGTGCTACCTCCTCCCACTTCCCCAGTTGCAGATGCAGTCATTCAACCAAGGGCTGACTCAGACAACCTCCTGGGGGCTCCCCAGCCCCTGTCACCCTCAAACCAGACAGTCAATCCACAAGCAGGCCCAGGCACTCCTGGAGCCAGGCTCCAGCCAATCACGTGCCAGCAGACTCACTACACATGCACACCCATGTCTAGAAGTGGCAATTCTACACTAGACACATTCATGCCGCATACATCATCACGCAGCATTTAATCTCACGAGTTCGCACATACCAAACTCGACCCTGCACTCCCCACACATCAGGAACTACCATGGGCATACATATTCCCCATTCATTCCTATGGGAGGGCAGGTCACTCACCACACATACACAGAGAGCTCACGCACTTTACACTCTACCACAGTGAAAAAAGTGCGCAAAGGCCAAAAACCACCAACACCAGGTTCCAGCAACAGGCTAGGAAAAAGAAAAAAGTTTCGGGGTGAACCTGCCAAAAAGGGCCAGGTCCAACAGAGATCAACCAGGGTAACTACTCAACACACTTTCTGATACCAAAAGCAGACTTGTAGTTACACCCTATACCAGACCTCCGTTTCTTAAACAAGTTGTTAAAGAAACAGAAGTTCAAAATCACAACATGGCAAGAGGTCATTCCCTAGCTTCAGAAGGGAGAGTATATGATGACCATAGACCTAAAGAATGCATAAATGCAAGTCCCAATTTACCACCAGCACAGAAAATACTTGCACTTTGTAATAGACAGAACACCCGACCAATTCAGAGTGCTGCCATTCTGAATAAAATCAGCACCCAGAGTGTTCATGAAATGCTTATCAGTAGTTCTGCCACACCTCCGAAGGGAAGGAATACACAAGTACCCTTACCTAGACGACTGACATGTGTAGGAGCAGCATAAAAACAGTGATAACAACACTGCACAGACAGTGGTGTACCATAAACATGGAAAAATGTTTGCCCACAGCAGAACGAGAGAATGTCATGTCATGTCATGGTACTTATAGAGATCTCGAGATGGGCCATCCAGAGACATGCAAACATCACGAAGATACATCTACCAGGAAAATACATTTGGCATGGCATTTTTGAGGTATTATTTAAAAGCATCAATATAGGGCCTCGTTTCAAAGTCAGTTGTTAATTACTGCCAGCTCTAAAACCTGGAGGGACCTGCCCCACTTTAAGCCCTGATACATCCCACTATTCATCAGCGCATCTACTGTAAAAATACACCCACAATCTGGGATGGTGGCCAGTGTACCATCACAGGTTACCACCTGAGCCAATAGGATCGCGGCATACTTAATGTCCGTGATCTGACATACAAATTGGGCGCCATTTGCTTTGTAAATTGAAACAAAGATCAAAGGAACATATCCAAGAGATTAGTAACAGATAATAAGACCTTGCTTAAGTATATAATAATCACTCCCCTTGTTAACCTAGCTCGACTGGGATGGACATTGCAAAGAAAGATTATTAGTGGAAATCAGACAAACAAGATCTTGGTTTGTGGTTACTAAAGTCACCGTGCAAACTGTAACCTGCAGTTGATGGTCGACTTTATAACGACTAACCAGTGTCCTTTTTATATGATAAACATTTAGGTTTCTTAAACGATCTTTATAATTTTAGATTATAGCCAGTGGATAGGTTAAACTCTTTCCTTATACAGTACTGCCACCTAGTGGTCATTTATAGTAACACACGTGATGACTGAAGCATTCCCTACCTAATGTCTATACCATTAAAATGTATGTTTTTGCCCATTTGAATTATACGGTAATGGAGGCCTTCCTTGCGCGACAGGCTTGGCTGAAATATATGGCACGGAACAAATTCTTCGGGAAAGAAAAGTAAATTGTGTAGCCTATTTTGCTGTTTTTTCAACGACTCAACAGAAAATGATTCTTCGGGTACTTTATTTAATAAAAAGTGTCCCTCTTTCATTCTGTACGTTCCAAACATGTTTTAAAACGAGTCTTTCATTTTGGGAATCCTTTATTTTCATATCAGAGAGCAACTGGATTCATTTATATTCTAAGAAAAATATTTTCTTTAGTGCAGGATAGAAGACTACAAGTTCATTATCAGCATGTCTCGAATAAATTCAAGAGTTCATACCATAAATAAAGGCGTGGAATTCCACTAACCTCTGAATGTGCTTCTGAAGTAACTGTTTCTCCGATAACACCTTGACAATAACATATTTAATTTCCAGACATAGTTAAATAGAACATTTGATGGCGAATGGGAAACCATACTTTCCTCCATATTCGAATTACATTTAATTTTCCTGCTGCCAGTCCTTTTCCCATTCGATCAAATGCGGATATTGAGAACGTATGTGCAAAATGTTACCTCTTTACTCGTGAACACAGCAATGAATAGGGGAAAGGTGAACAATTAACATTTGCAATATGCCGGAAGCTGCTTTACATTTTATAATTAGAATTTTTAATACATTGCGATTTATTTTGGCTACAGTTATGGTTGAAATCCTTAAGTTACGAAGCAATTGTTGGATTGCGTGGCAAGTGCCGTAAATCTACAGTCATGCATGAACCTTGGCTGGTGTGGAATCACGCCATTCTTGTCGCATTTGAATGTGCATATTTAATACCCTAGTATTTCCGTTGTTTGTTTGTTTGCCTTTATCTTTCATAGATACACAAATAAAATTACCAATCCTGATAAAAGCTGGAGTGTACCAAAATTACTCCTCACATATTTTTCAAGGCACACTTTGTTTTTTACCAGTGCATTACTACCAGGATAAGAGGTCACACACATGCCAGTGTCCTCCCCTTAGCAATATAGTATTTGAAATTTAGAACAGTGCTTTGCAGCCTGTTATTGTTATTATCGTAAATGTCTATCTTCGTCCTAGCCACAGCATCTGAAGGCACCCAGATCAGAGTGCAAACATCCATATGTTTACTATAAACATTTTTGAACCAAAAGTAAATGTTAGTATTTTAAATCCAGGATCTAGAGTAGCTAAATACAAATGTATCAAGAATAGTCGAAGTTGAAAACACGATTCATGTAGCAATATCCTAAGAAGAGTACTGTTTTTTTTTTTTACATATTTGGGGCTAAAAATGAGTGCCCATCTCAAATGCCCAGACCTGTTAAATATTTTGAATTTAGAAATTCTAAATAAGCCGTGCAAAACATTGGTACTAGGAAAGTAAGTATCTGAAAGAGAGAGACCAATGTAAAAAAAATAGCTGCAGAGACATCTAGACGACAATCCTATAAAGTGAATTTGTTGAAGACATGATTACGTTCAAAATCTTGTAGTTCTTTCTCAGCTCTTTCCGCTAGTAAAAACCACAATAAAAGAAACCCACCAATTTTCTGTCTGGTCTTCGAATCTTACACATTGACCTTCTTGGCTACCATGAAAGTCTAGTGAACGCAAGTTCTCAATCCTTTTGATTTTGTCCACTGTAGTTAATGTAATTATAAAGGTTTATACATGTTTAACTTGCTCTATTGCCCAGCTATAAATTCCTTGCTAAGCTTGTCTCCAAACACCACAGTGTTGTTTTTCCTTCTGTTTATTTTGTTTCTCCTCTTTGCTTCTCTCCCTCTGTAGCTCTTCGCAATGGTCTCCGCCATGTGTCTTTTCCGGGGGACCCAGTAGCAGACGTCGAAGCAGAACACATGCCAGGATGGAGAGAGAAAGAAAAAAAAATTACTTTATTTTTATTTAACAAAAACAAAATGGAAAAAAATCCTGAAAAAGTAGGAAAAACTTGAAGAAAGGGATTGTAAGTTATCAACAGCCTATTGGATCATGCTTCAGGGGCTGGCACTTTGAGGCATTGGACGTTTAGGCTAGAAGATCAACACTCTCCAAAAAGAAGAACGAAAAAAAACTGTTCTAGAGGATGAAATGTTTTTGCTGGAGAACACACACAGAGAGGCCACTGAATGAGGAGGTGGCAAAAGCTGCAAAGGTATCTGGAAAGTTCCACGCTCTCTGCTGGTGAAAGAGGTGCTGCTGCTACAATGCAAAGGCCAGGAGTGCCATTCTGTGCTGCCCTCGTCTCACTGGCAGAGTCTTGAGGGGTATTTTAAGTCTTTTATCAAAGAGAACCAAAACGAGCAGACAGTCTATTTTATAGAAGAACTTGATAGAAGACCACTGGAGCATGGCTGGAGGTCTGCTGAGCGTTAGATGTTATGTTCCTGCATCAAAGAAAATGTTTTGGTTGCATCTCTAGCCATTTCCCATCACAGGACAGATCGGTTTGTCCTTTGTCATCACAGACAGATGCTCCCCTGGTCTGGAACTTATGAAACCAAGGTCCAGGGGAGCTGCATTGAAAAGCAGTTGGAACCTTTTCCTGACCATGGAGTCTCCCCATATGCGTTCAATACGCCCAGCTGAAAGACGCAGATTCCTGCCCCTTAATGTATAGCTGTGAGGCATCTAGGGTCCTACTGAAAGGTTCTCTGGCAGACTCCCATCTTCTCCCCATCAGTGTTTTTATTTAGTTTATAAGGTATAGATATCGAGGGGAGGGTATTTCAAGCCTGTAAACCTTCCCCCCACCGTATTTTGCTTGTACTAATGATTTTACCCAAAACCACCTTGTTATTGTCTGGGCTCTGTGGGAATCTTTGTACTAATTACTATTTTTGTCACAGAAGAAAGATATTTTTAGCAGTTCATGTTTGTCTCAGCTTCTTGTTAGCTTCTGCTGCCTTTATTCTGTACAACCCCACTGCAACCGCACACTCACAACCAACGCTGTGTTTCTGAGATGCCTTTTGTGTTGTGTTTGATTTTAATTCACAATTTCCACAGTGCTATAGAGTTACAGTTGTTCAATAAGTGTGTTCCATTTCCGGTTTTCTGTATTCCGAGACATAATGACTGTGTAAAGCTTGAAACTTGGAAGGGACTTGTCCCCTACCTGTGCCTGAAGTCCTTTCCTTCTTTCGTTGTCGGTATAGTATGTCACTCACGGGTGAGTAGTGCGCTTTATAAACCCCCTGATTGATTGAGTATACGCTGTGTCATTTCCCACGACATCACTCCACTCTTCATAAACAGTTACCACCAATCCAATCAATCAGCAAACTGTAGCAACACACCACAGCTAGCCGGAGTTAAAGGGATACCCCTCTCGCTTACAAGACACCAACCTCTCCATCGTCTCTGACGCACACGTCAGGCCGGACAATGCAAACCATTGAGTTGGGTAACAATGAACATCTGTTATTCAGCGCCAAGAGACCTCAGAGTGAACATGCGCTTTGCAAATACACATCTTATGTTATGTTATCGTCTCTAACGCACACGTCAGGCCGGACGATTCAAGAGTAGAGTGAGGGGGTGGCTGAACCCTTATGGAGCTACAAGCCTTTGTAACTACACATCTTTATACATAATTTAATGAAATAGGTGTATGGCCTCTTGTAAATGGCATACCTTAATTTGCAAACAAGTGGAACCCTCAGTGGCTGCCACTGAATAAAGATTTGGTAGGTTTTTGGCATTTTGGCCGGACGATGCATGCGTCAGCCTCCCAAGTGCCGCAAACCCAAACTGGTAAAGACCTACGGTGACACACCTCAGACACTAGGGACAATACAGGGGCGGCTCTATGCTCATGGTGGCCCTGGGCAGGAAGCGTAGGTCGGGGCCCTGGAAGAGGGGGTCTGGGTGAAGCGGAGCGAGCGGCCAGTGAAGGGGGGGGGGGGGGATCAGGGTGTTTGGAAGTGGAACAGAGCCGGAGGCTGCCAAATCCCTGCCAGGGGCCGCCACGCAAATATGTATCAATCCTCACAGGATTATTATATTAAGGATATATATTGGCGTGGAGGCCCCTGGGGTTTGGAAGCCCTGTGGAGGTGCACAGCTTGCACATGCCTAAGGCGGCCCCTGGACAATAACAACACATTAAAAATCAAGCACATGTGAAGACAGCAGGTTAACTGCACTCATATTACCTGTGATCTGACTCTCCAAATTAAAAACCGTCTGGTCCGAGACAGAATCCTCAGGAGTGAGAGGGTGCCTAAAACCTGATGATGCTACAAGCCTTTGTAACTACAAATCTTTATACATAATTTAATGAAATAGGTGTATGGCTTCTTGTAAATGGCATACTTTAATTTGCGTACAAGTGGGACCCTCAGTGGCTGCCACTGAATAAAGATTTGGTAGGTTTTTTGGCATTTTGTGGACAAGATACTCTCCTACAATCGAGTAGGGCGGATTTTCTGACATATTTCTTCCTGTTCAGGTACACCAGGAAAAGCCTCAAAGTGTCAGGGCCATTAGTTTTTTGTTTTTCAAAAACAGACTCCCGCTTTGTGATATGGTGGACGGTGCACAGTATTACAGAGGCTTCAGAGGAACGAAAGTGGCGGCTGCTTCTTTGAGAGCACAGAGGTCTCTTTCAGGCAGGTAGAGCTCTCTAAATGTGACGCGTGGTCATCTGGCAGGTGGGTGAAGGTTGTAACTATCACCACCCAGACAGGATGTCAAATAATAAATGACCTCCTTAATTTGGAAAAATCAGTTCCGAATCTCTTTTTACAGAGGCAGGCTGCTGCAAACCAGATCTAGCATGTGCTATTGTACCTTCGTGTGTGGAGGCGTTCAACAACTTGTCCGTGGATGCAAAACCAGGAGACATATATTTTAATCATGATTTACCTACATTGTCTGATCCTGGACGAATCTGTTGATCATTGTTTCTCCTTTTCCCTACCTGACAAAAGTGTGAGGACTGTGAAATGGTCTACTCTACCCTATTGTATGCCATTTACACACAACTGGTAGCATAGAGTTGTGGCAGAGAGGTTATTGAATATTAATGTACAAGTATATCTATTGAGTGCACCCAATTAAAAAATCAAACACTCTCTCTGTCAAGACTATGTTTTCCTGTACAACAATGGCAGCTTTAACTCAACGCAGACTGAAAGTAAGTCTGTTAATTACATTCTTGCACAAGAATTAATAAGGGTTATAACTGTGTGACCACCTGGTCTGCTTCCTCTGTCGTACCTTGCAAGTGCACAGCTTTACACACTTTCTACATGTTCCCCATGCAGGTAGTCAGAACATAGTACATGGGGTATGTTTGTCTAATGGATTTATTTTTGATATAACATACATGTCCGATTGCTGCTAAGCGAGACAGGATAATCAATGTTTCCTATTGGCTGGTACCTCCGGAAGTAGATAGGGTTAGTGGAATGTCACACACAGCATCTCGTGTGTGAGTGTCTCGGTCCAGCCCCGCCTGCTTTTGAGGATGCCATACACATGCACTTCTGGCCTGTACCTGCACAATGACCACTAGACTAGGTTTTTGCTTTTCATTATTTGAATAAGAGGGAATATGGTTGGTAGGAATTCTGGTGAGTAATGTTACATCAATGGAGAGTGGGGTTGGGGAAAGCCTCTTTGAATATGACTGTGGTATTCTTACTGTGAACAATGTGTTCAGCTCGCCTTTGAAAACTGTTCTATGGTGTGTGTTGCACCCCTTAGGTCTCTGTGATGCTGGCAGCTTGTGAAAAACCTTTTGAAAAATATTCTATTTTGTAAGTGTACATGGTGCTTTTTGTTAGATAGAGAGCTCTTTGCCCTAATGCTTTTTATAGTAATATTGAAATACTGTTCTTGTAATATATGGCAGCACAGAGCAGGGAAAGATGACTTCTGCACTCGAATTTCTTTATCGATTTTAAAAAAATAAAAACCACAATGTGAAATAGAAATGGCTTTATAGTTTATTTGGTTTGCACAGAAAGAAATGTGTCTCATTTTTAGATCTGTATACAAACAACATTTCCTAAAGGTTTAATTCACTCTAGGGAAGCTGTAAAGGATGAATGTTAATTTGTGATTTTTACCATCCAGAGCTTTATAGTGATAAGCGGTAGAACCGGATATATATAAAGGGGAGGAACTGCAACTGTCCCATTGTTCAAAGTCAAACATTATACATTCAGATAGAGAACACATAGAGGACCAATGGGTATCATTCCCCTGCTGTTACATCACTCTGACATAGGTAGCCCATAAAGACACTGTAAACCAAGTCACCGCACATCTCCCCCATTACTTCAATAGGGGATAATGATAGCAAGACAATAACAAATAACAGAGCCAGTGCAAGAACATATACAAATAAATGTTTAATAAACTGGCTGACAGCTAATCTTTGAACTCAGAGGGAATTTTCTTAATTCTGTTGCTTTTACTTATTGGTAACTCGACCATCTAACACATCACCGTCAAGATTTGTTTTCTCTGGTATGTTTTTGTTATACTTATTAAGCATGTCATTTAACAACACAATTTCATGAATTTTTGCCGAACAAGACATGTTTCACCATTGACCATTAGATATCTTTACTGCTTGGCCTTTTACCTCAATTTTGCAAATGGCTCTCTGAACTCCGGTGCTCCATTTTACAATAACACAGGATCCCTATTGCGCTCCAAATCACCCACACTAAATTTGATGTTGGCACCACTTGACCGCATTTCTCTGTCAAACCTCACAACATTTTGTTTTTAATTTGCATGTTTAGCCTCTTGTGAATACCTTTCCATATCACATCTGCGAACTAGAGCCTTGACTTTCCAAAACGGACTCATTGAAGACGTAACTCTGCTACCTCCCATTAGTTCAAATGGTACTTTGCCCGTCCCTGATGTGGAGTAGTTCTATATGCCCATAGCCATTCCCCTAATACCAGTTTCACAATCAACTTTGGATTTACTGGCATTTTAAATGCACTCCACCAACACCCTATTAAACCTTTCCACTTTACCATTTGCCGGGGGTGGTACAAGGGTGTGTGTACATCTCAGTCGCACTGGAAGAAGTAAACTGAACACAATTGTCTATAAGCATTTTTTTCTGGCTTTGTTCAATACTACTTGAAAGAAATGTATGACAGCGTTTGTGTTTGGTTCAGATACTCCTGATTTTAAATATTTCATGTTGTTAGGCAACATAAAAACGACCTAAAAAATCCATGATGGACGGAGCATCTGAATCAATCAAACACTCACACCCAGTCAAGAGATCTGGGTTTAGCCCACTCTGCCACCGCAGTTCAGACATGGCTATATGCAAATCAGTCGGACCCTGTGCCTCATGGGAACAGTGCAGCCTGAACTGCCAAGCCATGCCTTCCCTGGACCGGAAACAAGCTTCCAAGGACCGGTTTCTGGCATTTCAGCCATCTTCAGACAGTCTTGCTTGAATCCAGTGGCAAAGTGAGCAAGGGACTCACGTCTGAACATACCCTGCAGACCTATGGCAAACAAAGTGGTACAAAAAGGGGTGGTGATGGATGGAGCATCTGAACCAATCAAACACTCACACCCAGTCAAAAGATCTGGGTTTATTCCATCACCGTTCTTTAGCCCACTCTTCCACCCCAGTTCAGACATGGCCCAATGCAAATCAGTCTGACCCTGTGCCTCATGGGAACAGTCGAGCCCGAACTGCCAAGCCATGCCTTCCCTGGAAAGGAACAAGCTTCCTAGGGCTGGTTTCTGGCATTTCAGCCATCTTCAGCTAGGTTTGCTTGAATCTAGTGGCAAAGTGAGCAAGGGACTGGACTGCATCCCTTAACATTAATTGCATGCACAATATCTTTGATTTTGCCCACCATGTTATTAAAAACATCTGCAATCTTTTCTTTGCATGGAAGATTCGAAACAGACCAAACAAGAGAAACTGTATATTTCTAACCTGGCCTAATGTTCATGCCAACATCTACTTACTACCATCATCCCACTACATTAATACCCTTAATACCCTTATGCCACAAACACCTTTCCTTTTATAGTTTTGCTGTCAAAGGAAAGATTGTACTGGTGTGCCCCTGGCTTGACCAGGCCACTGCGCTGAAGCTGGAGTAAGGGATACCAGGCTGGTTACATGAAGACACATTTTTAATGCCTGTGCACACGTGTAGGGGCTGTGCAGGGGAGATTCCTAGCGTGTGCAGTCCGGGAGCAGCTACAAGAAGAAAGGTGTGGAAGGACTTGTGCAGAATTGGGTTGTGGCATGGAATAGGCTTTATACACTGGGAAGGAACATACCAGGGAAAGTCAGTGTGGTTTACTGTGTTTTTAACTTCATTATTCCCCTATGGGGATGTGGAGCCCATGTGCTAGATTACCGTTCATAAGGCCTACAGATTCCAGACACGCACTAAAGTCCACTGTAGCGGATGCGAAAAGAAGTATTCTGCAGAGTATAAAGTCATATTTGTACTGCTTTTGGGTCATACAGAGCTGTGATATTTCCCTGAGCCAGCCATAACCACACCCTAGCTGATGGCTGATTTCAGCAGTCATAAGTATCATCATGTATTTCATCATTGAAATCATTAGTATCATCAAGAATATCTACACTGAAGTCATTAAAATCGTTCTGAATCTCATTATTGACATAGTTAGTATCATCAAGAATTTCATCATTGAAGTTATTAGTATCATCAAGATATTCCTTAACTGAAGTCAGAATCATCATGAATTACATAAAAGAAGTCATTAGTATCATGAATTTCCTTAACTAAAGTCATCAGTATCATCATGCATCTCATCACTCAAGTCATTAGTATCATCATGAATTTCATCATTGAAGTCATTAGTATCATCATGAATTTCATCATTGAAGTCATTAGTATCATCATGAATTTCATCATTTAAGTCATTAGTATCATCATGAATTTCATCACTGAAGTCATTAGTATTGTCATGAATTTCCCCATTGAAGTCATTAGTATGATCGTGAATTTCCTTAACTGAAGTTATTAGTATCATGATGAATTTCCGTAACTGAAGGCATTAATATCATAATGCATCTCATCTCTGAAGTCATTAGTATTGTCATCAATTTTTTTAACTAAAGCCATTAGTATCAAGCATCTCATCACTGAAGTCATTAGTATCATCATGAATCTCATCACTGAAGTCATTAGTATCATCATGAATTTTATCATTGAAGTCATTAGTATCATCATGAATCTCATCACGGAAGTCATTAGTATCATCGTGAATTTCCTTACCTGAAATCATTAGTATCATCATGAATCTCATCACTGAAGTCATTAGTATCATCGTGAATTTCCTTTACTGAAATCATTAGTATCATCATGAATCTCATCACTGAAGTCATTAGTATCATCATGAATTTCACCATTGAAGTCCTTAGTATGATCGTGAATTTCCTTTACTGAAGTTATTAGTATCATGATGAATTTCCGTAACTGAAGGCATTAATATCATAATGCATCTCATCTCTGAAGTCATTAGTATCGTCATCAATTTTTTAAACTGCAGCCATTAGTATCATGCATCTCATCACTGAAGTCATTAGTATCACCATGAATCTCATCACTGAAGTCATTAGTATCATCATGAATTTTATCATTGAAGTCATTAGTATGATCATTAATCTCATCACGGAAGTCATTGGTATCATCGTGAATTTCCTGAACTGAAATCATTAGTATCATCATGAATCTCATCACTGAAGTCATTAGTATCATCATGCATCTCATCATTGAAGTCATTAGTATCATCATGAATTTCATAATTGAAGTCATTAGTATCATCATGCATCTCATCATTGAAGTCATTAGTATCATCATGAATCTCATCACTGAAGTCATTAGTATCATCATGAATCTCATCACGGAAGTCATTAGTATCATCGTGAATTTCCTTACCTGAAATCATTAGTATCATCATGAATCTCATCACTGAAGTCATTAGTATCATCGTGAATTTCCTTTACTGAAATCATTAGTATCATCATGAATCTCATCACTGAAGTCATTAGTATCATCATGAATTTCACCATTGTAGTTATTAGTATCATCATGAATTTCACCATTGAAGTCCTTAGTATGATCGTGAATTTCCTTTACTGAAGTTATTAGTATCATGATGAATTTCCGTAACTGAAGGCATTAATATCATAATGCATCTCATCTCTGAAGTCATTAGTATCGTCATCAATTTTTTAAACTGAAGCCATTAGTATCATGCATCTCATCACTGAAGTCATTAGTATCATCATGAATCTCATCACTGAAGTCATTAGTATCATCATGAATTTTATCATTGAAGTCATTAGTATGATCATTAATCTCATCACGGAAGTCATTGGTATCATCGTGAATTTCCTGAACTGAAATCATTAGTATCATCATGCATCTCATCATTGAAGTCATTAGTATCATCATGAATTTCATAATTGAAGTCATTAGTATCATCATGCATCTCATCATTGAAGTCATTAGTATCTTCATGCATCTCATCATTGAAGTCATTAGTATCATCATGAATCTCATCACTGCAGTCATTATTATCATCATGAATTTCATCATTGAAGTCAATAGTATCATCATGAATCTCATAACTGAAATCATTAGTATCATCATGAATTTCATCACTGAAGTCATTAGTATCATCATGAATCTCGTCATTGAAGTCATTAGTTCATGAATTTCCTTAACTGAAGTCATTAGTATCATCAAAATTTTCATCATTGAAGTCATTAGTATCATCATGAATTTCATCATTGAAGACATTAGTATCATCATGCATCTCATCACTGAAGTCATTAGTTCAATCATGATTCTCATATTTGGAGTCATTAGTATCATCATCATGAATCCTATCACTGAAGTCATTAGTATCGTCATGAATTACATATTTGAAGCCATTAGTGTCATCATAAATTTCACCATTGAAGTCATTAGTACCATCGTGAATTTCCTTTACTGAAGTTATTAGTATCATGATGAATTTCCGTAACTGAAGGCTTTAATATCATAATGCATCTCATCTCTGAAGTCATTAGTATCATCATCAATTTTTTTAACTGAAGCCATTAGTATCATGCATCTCATCACTGAAGTCATTAGTATCATCGTGAATTTCCTTAACTGAAATCATTAGTATCATCATGAATCTCATCACTGAAGTCATTAGTATCATCTTGCATCTCATCACTGAAGTCATTAGTATCATCGTGAATTTCATCATTGTCATTAGTATCATCAAGAATTTCATCATTGAAGTCATTAGTATCATCATGAATGTCCTTAACTAAAGTCATTAGTATCATCATGCATCTCATCACTGAAGTCATTAGTATCATCTTGAATCTCATCACCGAAGTCATTAGTATCATCGTGAATTTCCTTAACTGAAATCATTAGTATCATCATGAATCTCATCACTGAAGTCATTAGTATCATCTTGCATCTCATCACTGAAGTCATTAGTATCATCATGAATTTCATCATTGTCATTAATATCATCAAGAATTTCATCATTGTCATTAGTATCATCAAGAATTTCATCATTGAAGTCATTAGTATCATCATGATTCTCATCTCTGAAGTCATTAGATTCGTCATGAATTTCATCATTGAAGTCATTAGTATCATCATGAATCTCATCACCGAAGTCATTAGTATCATCGTGAATTTCATCATTGTCATTAGTATCATCATGAATTTCATCATTGAAGTCATTAGTATCATCATGAATCTTATCATTAAAACGATTAGTATCAACATGCATCTTGTCACTGAAGGCATTAGTATCATCATGAATCTCATCACTGAAGTCATTAGTATCATCATGAATCTCATCACCGAAGTCATTAGTATCATCGTGAATTTCATCATTGTCATTAGTATCATCATGAATTTCATCATTGAAGTCATTAGTATCATCATGAATCTTATCATTAAAACGATTAGTATCAACATGCATCTTGTCACTGAAGGCATTAGTATCATCATGAATCTCATCACTGAAGTCATTAGTATCATCATGAATCTCATCACCGAAGTCATTAGTATCATCGTGAATTTCATCATTGTCATTAGTATCATCATGAATTTCATCATTGAAGGCATTAGTATCATCATGAATCTCATTACTGAAGTCCTTAGAACCATCATGAATCTCATTATTGACGTTGTTTGTATCATCATGATTTTCATTATTGAAGCCATTAGTATCATCATGTATTTTCCTAACTGAAGTCATTAGTATCATCATGCATCTCATCACTGAATCATTAGTATTGTCATGAATTTCACCATTGAAGTCATTAGTATCATCGTGAATTTCCTTTACTGAAGTTATTAGTATCATCGTGAATTTCCTTTACTGAAGTTATTAGTATCATGATGAATTTCCGTAACTGAAGTCATTAGTATCATAATGCATCTCATCTCTGAAGTCATTAGTATCGTCATCAATTTTTTTAACTGAAGTCATTAGTATCATGCATCTCATGACTGAAGTCATTAGTATCATTGTGAATTTCCTTACCTGAAATCATTAGTATCATCATGAATCTCATCACTGAAGTCATTAGTATCATCATGAATCTCATCACTGAAGTCATTAGTATCATCGTGAATTTCCTTTACTGAAGTTATTAGTATCATGATGAATTTCCGTAACTGAAGTCATTAGTATCATAATGCATCTCATCTCTGAAGTCATTAGTATCGTCATCAATTTTTTTAACTGAAGTCATTAGTATCATGCATCTCATGACTGAAGTCATTAGTATAATCATGAATTTCCTTACCTGAAATCATTAGTATCATCATGAATCTCATCACTGAAATCATTATTATCATTATGAATCTCATCACTGAAGTCATTAGTTCATACATTTCATCACTGAAGTCATTAGTATCATCATGAATCTCGTCATTGAAGTCATTAGTATCATCATGAATTTCATCACTGAAGTCATTAGTATCATTGTGAATCTCATCACTGAAGTCATTAGTATCATCTTGAATTTCATCATTGAAGTCATTAGTATCATCATGAATCTCGTCATTGAAGTCATTAGTATCATCATGAATTTCATCACTGAAGTCATTAGTATCATCATGAATCTCGTCATTGAAGTCATTAGTATCATCATGAATTTCATCACTGAAGCCATTAGTTCATGAATTTCCTTTACTGAAGTCATTACTATCATCATGCATCTCATCACTGAAGTCATTAGTATCGTCACTTCTCCTGCCCTGTCACTTTCTCCTGCCCAGTCACTTCTCCTACCCCATCACCGCTCCTTCCCTGTCATTTCCCCTGTCCCGTCACTGCTCCTTCCCGTTCACTACTCCTGCTGGTTCACTACTCCTGCCCATTATCTGCTCCTACCCGTTATCTGCTCCTGCCAATTCACCGCTCCTGCCTAATCACTTCTCCTGGCCCGTCACGTCTCCTGCCCCGTCACTTCTCCTGCCCTGTCACTGCTCCTGCACTTTCACTGCTCCTGTCCAGTCAGTACTCATGCTCATTTACGATCAATGCTCCTGCCCCCTCAATTACCCTGCCCCCTCAATTTCCCTGCCACCTCCCTTTTCCTGCCCCCTCCCTTCTCCTGGCCCGTCACTTCGCCTGCCCTGTTCACTTCGCCTGCCCTGTTCACTTTGCCTGCCCGGTCATTGCTCCTGCTCATACCTAATCACTGCTTCTGCCCCGTCACCTCTCCTGCCTCGTAACATCTCCTGCCCCATCACCACTCCTGCCCTGTCGCTTTTCCTGCCCCCTCACTGCTCATTCTCTTTCACTGCTCCTGTCCAGTCAGTACTCCTGCTCATGCACGATCAACACTCCTGCCTCGTCAATTCCCCTGCCCCCTCAATTCCCCGGACCCCTCCCTTCTCCTGGCCCGTCACTTCGCATGCCCTGTTCACTTCGCCTGCCCTGCCCATTATCTGCTCCTGCCCATTATCTGCTCCTGCCTGTTATCTGCTCCTGCCAATTCACCGCTCTTGCTCATGCCTAATGCCGTCACTTCTCCTGCCCTGTCACTTCTCCTGCCCGTCACGTCTCCTGCCCCGTCACGTCTCTTGCCCCATCACGTCGCCTGCCCCATCACGTCTCCTGCCCCGTCACATCTCATGACCCGTCACTTCTCCTGCCCCGTCACTTTTCCTGCCCCGTCACTGCTCCTGCCCTTTTACTGCTCCTGTCCAGTTAGTACTCCTGCTCATGCACTATCAACGCTCCTGCCTCATCAATTCCCCTGCCCCCTCCCTTCTCCTGCCCCCTCCCTTCTCCTGCCCCCTCCCTTCTCCTGCCCCCTCCCTTCTCCTGCCCGCTCCCTTCTCCTGCCCGCTCCCTTCTCCTGCCCCTCCCTTCTCCTGCCCCGTCACTACGCCTGCCCCGTCACTATGCCTGCCCCGTCACTTTGCCTGCCCTGTTCACTTCGCCTGACCTGTTCACTTCGCCTGCCCTGTTCACTTCGCCTGCCCTGTTCACTTCGCCTGCCCTGTTCACTTCGCCTGCCCTGTACACTTCGCCTGCCCTGTTCACTTCGCCTGCCCTGCTCACTTCGCCTGCCCTGTTCACTTCGCCTGCCCTGTTCACCTCTTCTGCCCCGTTCACCGCTCCTACCCCGTTCACTACTCCTGCCCCTTCACTGCTCCTGTCCGTTCACCGCTCCTGCCCGGTTACTGCTCCTGCTTATGCTTAATCGCCGGTCCTGCCCCATCACTTCTCCTGCTTCGTCACTTCTCCTGCCCATTATCTGCTCCTGCCCATTATCTACTCCTGCCCGGTCACTGCTTCTGCTCTTGCCTAATCACTGCTTCTGCCCGGCGCCTCTTCTGCCCCGTCGCCTCTCCTGCCCTGTCACCTCTCCTGCCCTGTCGCCTCTCCTGCACTGTCACTGCTCCTGCCCCGTACACTGCTCTTTCCCCGTACACTGCCCCTGCCCCGTTCACTGCTCCTGCCTTGTTCACTGTTCCTGCCCCGTTCACCACTCCTGCACCATCACTACTCCTGCCCCGTCACTTCTCCTGCCCCGTCACTTCTCCTGCCTGTCACGTCACCTGTCCATCACGTCACCTGTCCATCACGTCACCTGCCCATCACTTCTCCTGCCCTGTTGCTTTTCCTGCTCCTGCCTAATCACCGCCTGCCCCATCACTTCTCCAGCCCTGTCACCTCTCCTGCCCGTCATGTCACCTGTCTATCACGTCTCCTGCCCTGTTGCTCTTCCTGCCCTGTCGCTTTTCCTACCCTGTTGCTTTTCCTGCCCTGTCGCCTCTCCTGCCCCGTTGCTTCTCCTGCACCACTCACTGCTCCTGCCCCGCTCACCGCTCCTGCCCCGTTTACCGCTCCTGCCCCGTTCACCGCTCCTGCCCCGCTCACCGCTCCTGCCCCGTTCACCGCTCCTGCCCCGTTCACCGCTCCTGCCCTGTTCACCGCTCCTGCCCCGTTCACCGCTCCTGCCCCATTCACCGCTCCCGACCCGTTCACCGCTCCCGGCCCGTTCACCGCTCCCGGCCCGTTCACCGCTCCCGGCCCGTTCACCGCTCCCGGTCCATTCACCTCTCCTGCCCCGTCACCTCTCCTGCCCCGTCACCTCTCCTGCCCCGTCACCTCTCCTATCCCGTCACCTCTCCTGCCCCGTCACCTCTCCTGCCTCGTCGCCTCTCCTGCCTCGTCGCCTCTCCTGCCTCATCACCTCTCCTGCCCCGTCACCTCTCCTATCCCGTCACCTCTCCTGCCCCGTCACCTCTCCTGCCTCGTCGCCTCTCCTGCCTCGTCGCCTCTCCTGCCTCATCACCTCTCCTGCCTCGTCACCTCTCCTATCCCGTCACCTCTCCTGCCCCGTCACCTCTCCTGCCTTGTCGCCTCTCGTGTCACGTCGCCTCTCCGGTCCCGTCACCTCTCCTGTCCCATCACATCTCCTGTCATGCAGGAGGAAATGGCATATCGGAACAAGACCAATATAGCAACAGGAAGACCCTTCATATTGCCAACTCCAACAGTGACCATAACTACAGACATATGGGATGGGGAGCTCATATGGGGGAACCTCAAGATTAGAGGATCTAGAGACCAGAAGATAAAAACAGTGTTCCCAGCGTTAAAAGCCATTCAGAGGCATCTGGGGGGAAATTCAATACAGATTCAAACCCAACAACGATGTTCTATCTCAGCAAACAAGGAGGAACTAAAACCTTTTGCCCTTTTGAGACTAACACGAGAGATCTCGAGATGGGCCATCCAGAGACAAGCAAATATTACAAAGATATTTCTACCAGGAAACGTCAGTGTAGAGGTGGACAGGCTGGCATTTGTGAGGTATCATTGTTAAGAGCATCAATATAGAACCTCATTTCAAAGTCAGTTGTTAAATACTGCCAGCTCTGAGACCTGGAGGGACCTGCCCCAATTTAAGCCCTGATACATCCCCCTATTCATCAGCGAATCCATTGCAAAAACACACCCATAAGCTGGGATGGTGGCCAATAGGATCGCAGCATCCTTAATGTCTGTTAACTGAGATGAATTCTGGGCGCCATTTGCTTTGTAACATGACACAAAGATGCAAAGGAACATATCTCGGCTCATTGTAACAGTTCAAAAGGCCTTGATTAATTTATAAATTACTCTCTGTTAGCCTCGCTCGACTGGTGTTTATTTGACATTGTAAAGAAAGATTATAGCGGAACTCAGACATACAGGCACTTGGTGTGTTGTTACTAAAGGGACCGTGCAATCTATTACCTGCCTGTAGTTGGTTGCAGACTTTATAACGACTAACCAGTGTCCTTTTATATGATAAACAAATAGGTTTCTTAAATGAGCTTTATATTTTTAGATTAAAGTCAATGGATCAGTTAATCGCTTTCCTTATGCAATAGCGCCACCTAGTGGTCATTTATAGTAACACGCATGGTGACTGAATCCATAATGTCTCGAATTAAAATTTATGTTTTTGGCCATTTGAATAATACGGCGATGGAGGCCTTCTTTGCGCAACAGGGTTGACACAAATATATGACAAGGAATAGATAGAGTCTTTAGCAAAGAAAAGTAAGTTATGCAGGCTATCATGTTTTTGTTCAACAGCTCAACAAATAAGCATTGGAAACGCAATCGGTCTCGATGTCTTTTACCAATGTGTTATGGGGTGTATGTATGTTGGGTGTAGTGCAATTATGTGGGTTGGATTGGATTAGTTATCTGTGGAATTTTGTGATGTGGAATCGTGTGGTGTGGAGTGGATTTGTGTAGTGTAATTATGTGGCACGGTGTGCAGTGGAATTATGTAGATAGTAATTATGTGGTGTTGAGCGTACTGGAATTATGTGTAGTGGTATTGTGTGTTGTAGAGTGGTATCTTTACAGCATCAAAGGATTTAATATGAAACATTCACATACATAACAAACACACATCCTACACATTAAATGCCACATCCAAAGAGACAGGTAAGGTGGGAGTTGGTTTCTGGTTAAATTCTGAGGTTCAGATGGGAGGTTGGTAGAGCAGTGAGGATGCCTTGCCTGGCCAGCATGATTTGGAGTCGGGCCTGCCATCCACTGTGAGGAGAGAGGGAGCAAAACCCTGTTTATTGCCCCCATCACTTCCTGTTCCAAGGGGAGTGAAAACTCTGGCCCACAGTATAATTTAGTCAACCCTGCCACATGACTGGTCCTCCCCTGCCGCATAATTCCAGTGACCCTGGCTTTAATATGTCTCTGAAGATACTGGACCCTATGCAACTGGTTAAGCAACACACATAAAAGCAGCCGAGGAGCTAATATATGCTTTATGTGATGCTGGAGTGCTTTTTACCACTGGCATGGAACGTGTAGCTCTATAAATACACTAGTTACTGTGAAAACCAGGATTCAAATTGGCGACTCTCTGGTCAGACACAGTAATCTGCAGTGATTGCTTTAGATAACGGAGGTTTATAACGTTAGAGAGTATATTTTCACAATATTTGTTTTGTTTTTTTCATTTACTGTGTGGCGTGTTTTTTATATATGCAATTATATGAAGATGAAAAAATTTCATAGTTATTAGCATATTGTGTTTACCCTTGAGCCCCATCTCCCTACTCACTGACAATGTCCCAGGAAACACTCAGAATTACAGATGCAAACTTTTTATGCTGTTTAACTTCTGCATATAAAAGAAGACAGCCTGTGAACTCACCAGATAAACGTCAACCCTTCCAGGCTATCTTCATTTACAATTCCTTCCTTGCAGACACAGTTGTGCCCCCTGGGCATGCAGTCACGGACCCCCAGGGAGGGGCGCACCACTGAAGACCTGTGCCCTAATGCCAGGGTCGGAGCTCCCACCCCATGCTGTGCCTGCTGGCTTTGGCCCATTGCCATTCTATATGCAACAATGGGCCGCGATAACCTGTGCTGGGCTGCGCAGAGGCTGCAGCAGCCTCTTGAATTCGGTTCAGGAGAGCCAGCCCGAACACTGGTGGGGGGGAAAAAACGGCTCACATCAAGCCTCGGGCCAAGGTTCATGTTTGGATGGGCCAGGCTCATGTTTGGGTGGGCCTGGCCCACCGGGCCCACCCTCTAGAACCAGGCCTGCATTAAGGCCTCTTCAAAGCGCTACTAAGATCGGGAAAGATCGATGCTCCACGTCTTTAATTATTTAAAGGCACAAGTCAACCCATAACTGTGGCAGAGACTGTGTCCTAAATTAAAAACTTGCAGCCCTCGGTTAATACAAAATGGCCCCACAACTTCCATAGGGTGTCTAAGATATAATTGTCCATTTGTGGCAAAGGGCATGGCTGTGATCTGGTCGTTAATGAATAAGGAAAGGAAAGCTTAAAATGCTTTTATTTTACTTCACCTTCACAGAATGTTAAATATTACTGTTGATATTACACATTATTGGTTGGGGGAAACTACAGTCTCACATAAGGTGGATTTGTGAAGCACATGCCCACCTTGATGGCTATCTTTAATTTTTTATTTTATTTTGTTTAAAGTTTTGTATAGCGTGAACATGACCCAAGCGGGTATCAGAGCGCTTTACATGAGGGTTGTGGAATAGACAGACCGATAGCTGTGGGAGAAAATTAAGGCAATATAAATCAAAACAACAATGACATAATGGCGGGCGTCACTGGCCCGTGACAGTGGCCTGGTAGCAGTTACGACAAGATACATTAAGAACAACAATGACATAATGGTGGGTGGTAACAAAGTCAGCTAAAAACAGGCAAGGCGACAGAAGGAGCAAAGCTTCTAGTTCAGCGTATTGTTCATGAGTAGAGCTTTCACTTCCCTTTTGAAGGCAAAAGTTGAGGGAATTAATCTTGTTTCAACAGGTAGGGCGTTCCAGATTCTCGGGGCAATGCCAGAGAAAATATTTGCACTGAAATAGAAGATGTTTATTGTTAGCCAACTCATTGGTACACACCCGGTGCCCCTCTTGCTGCCATATAATGTTTACACTGTCAGCAGGGCGAGCCTGTGCTAAAATCAGTCACTTGAGGCGCTATCATTTCTAACTGGTTATTCATTTATCTGTCTGTATTGAAATGTGGATTTTTTCTTTTAGAGTTTCATGAATGGGAAAAGCCAGCTCAATTTCTAATTAAAGAAACGTAAAGCATTGAAGTAGTGAAATATGACAGCAAGCGGCATATGAAAGCACGAGCATATGCACTTTAGCACTGAACAGCAGTGGTAAAGTGCCCAGAGTCCTATTGCCAACAATCACAGGTCAGGAAAGATAAGGGAGGAAGAAGCAAAACGTTTGGGGATAACCCTGCAAAAAGGGCGTTTTCCAACAGTTCTTAACTGTTGGTTCATATTATGAATTACTGCATTGGAAACCTCAAACGAATAAAGAGGCAGAAAGTTATTTCAGACTACACCCCTTCAATGAAAGAACGGGTTACTCCTTGGAATTTAAGAACATTGTCGCGTTAGGAAGAATAAATATAGGTGTACATGCATCAACAAGAAGGTATTGAAGCAGTAAATACAGTTTACAGCAAAATGTCTGTGTGGTGCCCTCAAGAGGAGGCATGAATAGGGGTGCAATGAACAAGCTTCGATGGATGTTATAGGCAGCATCGCGTAGCCGAAGCCAACACATGGCACTATTTTTATAGGCACTGCACAATCGCTCAGTTTGTGAAAGACAACAGCGAAATCACTATCTGTAAAGCACACTGGTTTGTTTTGGAAAGGCGCTATGTACGAAAAGGAGAGAGAAAGAGCTACCGGCATCTCTTATTCAGAATCCATCAGACCCAGAGTGGGGAATAGATGGTCAGGCTCTCCAAGTCTAATTGTACTACTTCTAACTAAAAGGCATTCATGGCACGTGGCAAAAGTGCAGCAAGAAATTCAAATGAAGGCATATGTTCTGGGCTTTGTAAAAGCAGTGTCAAGGTAGCTTTTCAAAACAGTCATATACCTTTACTGTACATTCAGTGACAGACGTCTAAAATCAAATGTTTAATTGTACTCTCTCCATGAAGGCATCTTTTGTGAGCTCTTTAACACGAAGGTGTGTCCCCAGATTACAGTTTCTCAAATAATTACTGTCAATGCACATCTCTTTGGAGCATAATGCCGGCTCATTCAGGTCGAAAGTCCTGTGGCACAGGACTCACAGTGGCGAGTTCTGCAACTAGCTCCTGTGAAAGCAATTCCTATGAGTGAGATTTGCCCGGGTACTAAACCTCCTTCATCTAAATCAGTGGGCGAAGCGTGCCCCTACTTCTTTAATTCTGTAGATTCCGTTCCCCTACTTTTTCTATTATGAACATGCATCCCTGGACGTCAGAAATATTCTGTTCGGGGACGGGCGGGTAGCAGAGAAGGAAAAGGTCTCTGTCTCTTACTTCCTGCCCAGACAAGACAAGGAAGGTGTCCGCTTCTGCTCTGCCGCTGGCAGCTGCCCCCTCTTTCTTAATCCTATTCCCTCTCGTTCTGTTTAACTCCTTCTCACTTTTCCGAAAATCACGAATCAAGAAATGGTTCTCACCGTCTCTTCCTGTCGTCCATTTGTACCCCTGTGAAATGGATGCAAAAAAGAAAACCACTTTTGCTGGAAATGCCGTTTTGACATTTTTCCATTCCAAAGTGTAGCCTCGGAAATAAAATGTTCAAACTCTGAAAAATAATTAAATAAAGCAGGATGGAGTGTTCTTAAAGTGGCCAGATATTTTTTTCAATCCCCAACACATTAGCGCCACTTTACAGAGTTTGCCAGTAAAGCGCTACTTTTGTTTTCTTGTCTTTCTTTGAACAGCATTGTTTTCCTCCAGTACGTCCTACCTAGAGGCAAAGCCGGCGCTAGGCATGGGCAGTGTGGGCAGCTGCCCAGGGCCTGGCACTCTGCCTGCCAGGATGGGGCCCCCCACAATGGCAATTAACACCCCACTAGTCCTCGTGTATGTCTGCCGATCAGAGTGAAAAAATGCTTCACAAACAGGCTCATGGGAGGGGGCCACCCCTCCTGGGGCCTCTAAGTGATGGTGTAAGAAGGCCTAGGGGAGGGTACACCTCTCAGGCAGCCAGTTCAGAGTCGGCAGGGCACCCATTGTCAGCACCTTAGCCCACACAGGTTTAACTCATCCCCCAAGCAATTCTCACACCTTCAGTTTGAAATGGGCTGTACAAGAGTTGCTTGGGGTGGCTGAGAAGAGGAGCTGCGGCCCAAGTGGAGTCTGCACAAAGCAGCTTCCCCGAGATCAGAAGGTGTCACTTATGTAGATTTCAGGGGCCTCCCACATTCCCTTTTGCCCAGGGCCCCGAAAATCCTAGTACCGGCCCTGCCTGGAGGTACTGCAATACCTGGTTGATGGGTGGATTGGAAAACGAAATGTGTACGGCGTCTTTGTGTTCACAAATGTTGTCTTTTGAAACCATACTGCTTACATCTTGTAAGCATATAAGCAGTGGACATTGAAATGGGTCCTTTCTGGGCCCTGTAGTTATGTCCTTAACTTTTCAGGCAAAAATACTTGTTGATTTCTGAATAATGACTGCAAAAGCGTTAAGTTCACCATGTTCCTGCTTACATTTTACATGCTCTATTAAATCTTTCATTCCTTATGAGTGTTTTCTGTTTTCAGGATGTTGTTACCTTTTCTTTTAGACAGCATATTGCTCTTGCCTAGAGTGTAATTTGAATTGAGTCGCATCCAGTTATTTATAGCAGGTCAAATTGGATTGTAGCTGAAGGCAGTATGAGTTTCTCTCAGTGGGGCAGTATGGTGTTCAGTGAGAGCGCAGATGTAGCACTGGGGGCAGAGCTGCTAAATTTAGAACTGGGGAACCAGGTTCAGCCTTCATGAACAGTCCCCCACACCACTCTCCTGAGGGAGCACATTCCCATGCCAGACCTTAGAAGCCACCAGAAAAGCCCTGGTGTGTTAGCACCAGCAGGTGGACCCTAGCAGTGGCAAGTGTGGGTTCACCTTGAAGGCTTGCCCTCCACAATCCATACTGAAGTTCGCCTCCAGTCTTGCGGGCAGGCCTACGAAGTAGCAGACCCTAGACCAGCAGTGACTCTGTCACTGAGGTCACAGGACCCCTCAGAACAGCTAGCTCTAGGGCGGTGCGACTGGTGTGACAGCAACGGTCGCTGATTTTGAGTGGGGGCGTCGTATATTATGGTTTTAAAAGCACTTGCTGCCTCCTTCTTGGCCGCCAGCTATTTTCGGCAATAATAAAAATGTCATGATAACTCTGATGAATAAACTTCTTCCTAGAGCGAGATCGGAGATTTGTCTAGTGGAAGTTTAGACTCATAGAAAAATAGCGCAGAGGGTTAATGTGCCTGCTGCAAAGAGAATGTACCAGGCCCATCACAAAGTGCACATATTGTAAATAGGTCAGTGGGTTACTGCTTTTGTCAGTGAGATCCTTTTGCTACTTGCAGTTTATTAAGTTTAAATCCTAACAAAGAACAGTGAGCTATTAACTTTCATCCAATAGCTGCATACAAACTGCAAGGTATAAACTAGAGCGTTATGGTTTTTTCCATAAGCCTTTGATTATCCTAATGTTGCAAAAAGTGTTATTTTTTATACAAATCAATAATGATTTTTAAAGAGTTAGTTAGAATTAGTTCATGAATTTCCTCATTGAAGTAATTAGTATCATTGTGAATTTACTCATTGAAGTAATTAGTATCATTGTGAATTTCCTTTACTGAAGTCATTAGTATCATCATTACGAATCCTATCACTGAAGTAATTAGTATCATCATGAATTTCATCATTGGAGTCATTAGTATCATCATGAATTTCCTTAACTGAAGTCATTAGTATCATCTTGAATTTCCTTAACTGAAGTCATTAGTATCATCATGAATTTCCGTAACTGAAGTCATTAGTATCATCATGAATTTCCTTAACTGAACTCATTAGTATCATCTTGAATTTCCTTAACTGAAGTCATTAGTATCATCATGAATTTCCGTAACTGAAGTCATTAGTATCATCATGAATTTCCTTAACTGAAGTCATTAGTATCATCATGAATTATATAATTGAAGTCATTAGTATCCTCATGAATCTCATCACTGAAGTAATGTATAGCTTAACATTTTAGAGCGATAAAAAATATGGATGGACGTTATCCATTAGCAATTCATGCAGGTGAATGCCCTAGTCAGGGGAACAGCAAATCGTTTTCCTTTCACGGTATAGAAAGTATACCGAGTGATGTCAGAGGAGGCAATAGAGAATTGCGCTTACGACAATGTGAAGCACGTTGGATACTCAAGCTACGTGCAGTTGAACAGGGAATTAACATTGATTCCGAATTACAATATTTTTTGGGTGGTTGAATAGACCTACTGTATTTCTCTTCAGCTCTAACTGTTAGTACAAGCTTGTATGAAGAGTTATTACATATCAATGTTGGTTTTACCGTTACAAATTGATAAGTGTGTCTCTATGTTTATCTCTATGCTTATGACAACTGTTAAATATGTATATTTATTATTTGATCTAGGTCACAACAAGTCTAAACATAGAAAGACTATAAATGGATATTGTATGTGGGTCTTTATATCTTGCTTCCTTGCCTTGCCCATATTTCTGATACCCTTTCCCTCACTCTTTCGGAAAAATGTTATCTTCTTCTATTTTTATCTTCTTCTACTTGTTTGCCTCACGCAATGACTGCCTAATTTATTCTTTCTTTATGATTTCGGATTGAGCATCTCTAATTTTTGATTTAACCGAGCAATTTATTGTATATTAATCGTGGTTGGTCGATAGTAATTTAATAACTTCCTTGTAGTAATAATCATGGTCTTTTTCATTTTAAAGACAATTGAATTACCAGTTACCGGTTTGTGTTGGTTACGATTGAGTATTTGTAAACATTACCACATTGGTAAACAATTGAAACCTGACTGTGGCAAAATGGTGTCCGCATTATCGGATTGATTGTTTACCAAGTCCGTTGTTGATGGTAATAGGTTGCGAGATAAAATACCTTTCCAAGATGGCGCTGGTGCTACACGCCGCATTGGAATAAGACCGTACCCACAAGGTTGCTTCTAGGACCTGAGGTGGGTGCCACTAAAGGATTTCTTTGTATTATGTGATTGATAAAGGTTTTAATAAAATGGTTGTGCAAACTGGAGGTATTGCCTGAAATACTCGTTATGCGGCAACAATACCTGTAATTAGTTTTGTGCTAATCGGGGTATGTCGTGGTGAAATATTCATCACAAGTTTTACTCATATATCTGACTTGGCATATTATTAATGGTTTTGGTGAACACTAGATAGGCACACGGTGGCAATCAATATTTATTTTTTGCTCCGTTTTTAATTTCAGATATAAATGTTGTTTGTGTTCGTTTCGTGGAGGTTGATATAGCCTGAAGATATATACAAAAAATCGAATTTAAATGGAAAGCAGATATTACTGGTGCGATTGAATTTTTTTTTTATGGTAAGAGAGTTTTGATTATATATACATATATATAATTAGGTTGGTTTAATATTGTTTCCAAAAGATTATATACAGGTCTAAATTACGTATTGTTTTAATCTTTTCTATATAGAATGCAAATAATCATGGTCCTTGATTTGACTTCAACTGTATGATACTAAGAGAAAGGACAGCTTAGGGTGAGTCCTGGTTATTTATGATAGGTGTTGGAAATTTACCACTGTCTTTGCACGTAGTTAAACTTTTAATTTTTTCACAGGATTATGAGTTCGAGTTACTTTGAAGCATGAATAGACTTGTTGAGTTTGGGATTGGTGCGTGTTAGGTGCGTGTTTTTCTTCTGTTTTCTTCTTTTTATCTTCCTTTTGGTAGCACTTCTTGGTTATATATATCGTGGTAATTTTGGTCATTCTTTTCCCGCTCATTTATTAATTTTTCTTTACTCGCCATATTCGTTGATATGATTTTTCTTTATTAGTTTTATCGCTCTTAATGATCTTTTGGTGATGGTATCTAATAACGAGACTTGGCTTCCCTACATATGGGGATTATAATTGGGTACATATTTATTGTTACAGCCCTGAAGAAGTCATCGGGTTATGTCCCTTGACGAAACACGTGTTGGCATTTGGCTGTTGTGTATTGTGTCACAACTGTACTGCTGTATCCACAAGTCTTCATGAACATCTATGGACTAAGAAAATAAAAAATAAGGACTTTCACACTACGAATGTGTTGATATGGACAATTAATTGTGAACAGAAATCATTTGCAATACTTGCAGATACGTGTCAATGTGCTCGGGGAACCCTCTGTTTTTCTACTGAAGTAATTACTATCATCAAGAATTTCCTTAACTGAAGTCAATAATATCATACATCTCATCACTGAAGTCATTAGTATTGTCATGAATTTCATCATTTAATTCATTAGTATCACCATGATTCTCGTCACTCAAGTCATTAGAATCATCATGAATCTCATTGCTGACGTTTTTTGTATCATCATGAATTTTATCCCAAAAGTCATTAGTATCATCATAAATTTCACCACTGAAGTCATTAGTATCATCATGTATATCATCACTAAATTAATTAGTTTAATCTTGAATCACATCACTGAAGTCATTAGCATCATCATGAATTACCCTAACTGAAGTCATTTGTATCATAAGGCATCTCTTCACTGACGTCATTAGTGTCATCATGATTCTCATCTCTGAAGTCATTAGTATCATCATGAATCTCATCATTGAAATCATTAGTATCATCATGAATCTCATCACTGAAGTTATTAGTATCATCATGAACTTTCTTTACTGTAGTCATTTGTTTCGTATTGCATCTCATTACTGAAGTCATTAGTATCATCATGAATCTCCTCATTGAAGTCATTAGTTCATGAATTTCATCACTGAAGTCATTAGTATCATCTTGAATTTCATCATTGAAGTAATTAGTATCATCATGAATTTCCTTAACTGAAGTCATTAGTATCATCATGCATCTCATCACTGAAGTCATTAGTATCGTCACTTCTCCTGCCCTGTCACTTTCTCCTGCCCAGTCACTTCTCCTACCCCATCACCGCTCCTTCCCTGTCATTTCCCCAGCCCTGTCACTGCTCCTTCCCATTCACTGCTCCTGCCCCGTCACTGTTCCTGCCCGTTCACTACTCCTGCCGGTTCACTACTCCTGCTGGTTCACTACTCCTGCCCATTATTTACTCCTGCCCATTATCTGCTCCTGCCAATTTACCGCTTCTGCTCATGCCTAATCACTTCTCCTGGCCCGTCACTTCTCCTGGCCCGTCACTTCTCCTGGCCCATCATGTATCCTGCCCGTCACGTATCCTGCCCCGTCATGTCTCCTGCCCCGTCACTTCTCCTGCCCCATCACTTTTCCTGCCCTTTCACTGCTCCTGTCCAGTCAGTACTCATGCTCATCCACGATCAACGCTCCTGCCTGGTCAATTCCCCTGCCCCCTCAATTCCCCCGCCTCCTCCCTTCTCCTGCCCCCTCCCTTCTCCTTCGCCCTTCCTTCTCCTGCCCCCTCCCTTCTCCTGCCCTGTTCACTTCACCTGCCCTGTTCAATTCGCCTGCCCTGTTCACTTCACCTGCCCTGTTCACTTCACCTGCCCTGTTCACTTCACCTGCCCTGTTCACTTCGCCTGCCCTGTTCACTTTGCCTGCCCTGTTCACTTCGCATGCTTTGTTCACTTCGCCTGCCCTGTTCACTAATCACTGCTTCTGCCCCGTCATCTCTCCTGCCCCGTAACATCTCCTGCACCATCACCACTCCTACCCTGTCGCTTGTCCTGCCCCGTCACTGCTCCTGCCCTTTCACTGCTCCTGTCCAGTCAGTACTCCTGCTTATGCACGTTCAATGCTCCTGCCTCGTCAATTCTCCTGCCCCTCAATTCCCCCTGCGCCCTCCCTTGTCCTGGCCCGTCACTTCGCCTGTCCTGTTCACTTCACCTGCCCTGCCCATTATCTGCTCCTGCCCATTATCTGCTCCTGCCCGTTATCTGCTCCTGCCAATTCACCGCTCCTGCTAATGCATAATGCCATCACTTCTCCTGTCCCGTCACGTCTCCTGCCCCGTCATGTCTCCTGCCCCGTCACGTCTCCTGCCCCGTCACATCTCCTGCTCCTTCACATCTCCTGGCCCGTCGCTTCTCCTGCCCGTCACTTTTCCTGCCCCGTCACTGCTCCTGCCCTTTCACTGCTCCTGTCCAGTAGGTACTCCTGCTCATGCACTATCAACGCTCCTGCCTCGTCAATTCCCCTGCCCCCTCAAATCCCCTGCCCCGTACACTGCTCCTGCCCCGTTCACTGCTCCAGCCCCGTTCACCGCTCCTGCCCCGTTCACCGCTCCTGCCCCATCACTTCTCCTGCTTCATCACTTCTCGTGCCCCGTCACCTCTCCTGCCTGTCACGTCACCTGTCCATCACGTCACCTGTCCATCATGTCACCTGCCCATCACTTCTCCTGCCCTGTCGCTTTTCCTGCTCCTGCCTAATCACCGCTCCTGCCCCATCACTTCTCCTCTCCTGCCTGTCACGTCACCTGTCCATCACGTCTCCTGCCCTGTCGCTTTTCCTGCCCTGTCGCTTTTCCTGCCATGTCGCTTTTCCTGCCCTGTCGCCTCTCCTGCCCCGTCACCTCTCCTGCCCCGTCACCTCTCCTGCCCCGTCGCTTCTCCTGCCCCGCTCACCGCTCCTGCCCCGTTCACCGCTCCTGCCCCGTTCACCGCTCCTGCCCCATTCACCACTCCTGCCCCGTCACCTCTCCTGCCCAGTCACCTCTCCTGCCCAGTCACCTCTCCTGCCCCGTCACCTCTCCTGCCCCGTCACCTCTCCTGCCCCGTCACCTCTCCTGCCCCGTCACCTCTCCTGCCTCGTCACCTCTCCTATCCCGTCGCCTCTCCTGTCCCGTCACCTCTCCTGTCCCGTCACCTCTCCTGTCCCGTCGCCTCTCCTGTCCCGTCGCCTCTCCTGCCCCATCACCTCTCCTGCCCCGTCACCTCTCCTGCCCCGTCACCTCTCCTACGCTGTCACCTCTCCTACACTTCTCCTATGCTGTCACTCCTCCTGCCCTGTCACTTCTCCTGCCCGTTACTTCTTCTGCACGTCACCTCTCCTGCCCCATTACCTCTCCTTTCCTGTCGCCTCTTCTGTCCGGTCACTTCTCCTGCCTAGTTCACTCTGTGTACAACATTACAACATTGACAAATTACACAAGGGGCAAATTACCCACAGTACTTTGTTTGGGGAAAGCTATTCTGTAATCACTAACTCTGATCTCACTGGCACATGATATGCTAAAGGCAGAAGGTGGGCACATTGTCATTCCAAAGGGGATAATCGGCCTCAATCGGAATGACAATGGCCTGCACACAGTCTGTGAGAGCTCAGGGAGGGGCTGCTGCAGCCTCTGGAGTTCAACAGAGAAGTGCAAGCAGCCCCTGGAAGCTGCATGAAAAACTTTTCGTTTTCCGTCCCGGGACGATTTTTTGAAAGTAGGAAGTAGGGGAAAGGACTGAAATAATTTTTAAAAGTAGGGGCACGCCGTGCCCTTCCGATCCCGCCCACTTCTACCACTGCCCACAGCAGAACAAGAGAAGCTCCTCCTGGGAACAAGATTCAACACAGCTGAGGCAAAAGTATACCCTTACGAGAAGAGAATACGATCGATAAGACAAGAAACTCACCAATACCAAAATGGTCGGTCTCTGACAGTAAGGACTGTAGGGAATATGCTGAGAATGATGGCTTCCTGCATACCTCTAATACCATATGCAAGGTGACACAAGAGAGCAATTCAGGAATGGTTCCAGAGCCAGTGGTCCCACGGGGAGTTGGGAAGATCCAGTGGTTGTGATGCAAAGTATGCAGGAGGAAATGGCATGGCGGAACTAGACCAATATAGCAACAGGAAGACCCGTCATATTGCCAACTGCAACATTGACCATCACTACAGACATATGGGATGGGGAGCTCATGTGGGGGATCTCAAGATTAGAGGATCTAGAGACCAGAAGTTAAAAACAGTGTTCCCAGCCTTAAAAGCCATTCAGAGGCATCTGGAGGGAAATTCAATACAGATTTAAACCCAACAACGATGTTCTATCTCAGCAAACAAGGAGGAACTAAAACCTTTTCCCTTTCGAGACTAACACAAGAGATCTGGAGCTGGGCCATCCAGAGACAAGCAAACATCACAAAGACATTTCTACCAGGAAACGTCAATGTAGAAGTGGACAAGCTGGCATTTGTGAGGTATCATTGTTAAGAGCATCAATATAGAACCTCGTTTCAAAGTCAGTTGTTAATTACTGCCAGCTCTGAGACCTGGAGGGACCTGCCCCACTTTAAGCCCTGATACATCCCCCTATTCATCAGCGAATCCATTGCAAAAACACACCCAAAAGCGGGGATGGTGGCCAATAGGATCGCAGCATCCTTAATGTCTGTTAACTGAGATACATTCTGGGCGCTATTTGCTTTGTAATATGACACAAAGATGCAAAGGAACATATCTCGGCTCATTGTAACAGTTCAAAAGGCCGTGATTAATTTTATAAATTACTCTCTTTGTTAGCCTCGCTCGACTGGGGTTTATTTGACATTGTAAAGAAAGATTATAGCGGAACTCAGACATACAGGCAATTGGTTTGTGGTTATTAAAGGTACCGTGCAAACTGTTACCTGCAGTTGGTTGCAGACTTTATAATGACTAACCAGTGTCCTTTTTATATATGATAAACAATTAGGTTTCTTAAACGAGCTTTATATTTTTAGATTAAAGCCAATGGATCAGTTAAACACTTTCCTTGTGCAATAGCGCCACCTAGTGGTCGTTTATAGTAACACGCTTGGTGACTGAATCCATAATGTCTCGAATTAAAATGTATGTTTTTGGCCATTCGAATAATACTGCAATGGAGGCCTTCTTTGCGCGACAAGGTTGACTGAAATATATGGCAAGGAATAGATAAAGTCTTTGGCAAAGAAAAGTAAGTTATGTAGGCTATTATGTTTTTGTTCAACAGCTCAACAAATAAGCATGGGAAATGTAATCTCGCGTCAGAGCTATTGGCATTGAAAATGTTAATGTATTTTACCTATGTGTTATGGGGTGTATGTATGTTGTGTGGAGTGCAATTATGTGGGTTGGATTGGATTAGTTGGCTGTGGAATTGTGTGGTGTGGAGTGGATTTGTGTAGTGTAATTATGTGGCATGGGGTGCTGTGGAATTATGTAGATAGTAATTATGTGGTGTGGAGCATACTGGAATTATGTGCAGTGGTATTGTGTGTTATGGAGTGTAATTATGTGGAATGGTATTTTGTGTTGTAAAGTGGTATCTTTACAGCAACAAAGGATTTAATTACAAATGAAACATTCACATACATAACAAACACACATCCGCACAATCCAGCCTGTCCCTAAAATATGACACAACCTATAAAAAAGGGTTACTAAAATAAAATAAATCTCACCCAGCACAGTATAAAATGGTGCAAAACATGACCTATTACAAAAGATGGCTCACTAAATGAACACCTCATAAGGAATTATACATGGACGAAACTTCAAAAAACAAGACGACTTAAAACAAAAAAATGTAGGGAACCTTTTATTGCTGTTTGTTCAGTTAAAGGGAAGATTGCTCTAACATCCCTGCACTATGGAAGCTTCCACTGCTGTTGTTACCAGTGGGGGACCACTCTGAGGGGCGGTTGTCGGGGGCGGTGGTGAAATTCAACCGACAGCTAAACACAACAGAGGCAGGAAACATAAAAGAAGCTGCTATGGGCGGGAGGTGTTTCTGTGGGCACAGCCAGGGGTGTAACACAGGCCCCCGCAGCCCCTGCGTTGCGGGCCCCCCCCCACTCCAGGGGCCCCGGGCCGGCCCCCTCATACATCAATGATCATGTGGATTTTAATGGTGCTCTGTGCGCACCGCTGAGCTTGTAACTGATTGTTGGCGGGGCCCCTGAGGCACTTGCAAATGGTGCGGGTGGGGGGCCCCGGCGGGGCCCTGGCCTGAGGCTAGTTATATTGATGTGCGATTGTGCGGGCTCGGCCGGGACCCCATGAGGCTCTTATGAAATTGTGCAGGGCCCCGTGAGACTCTTATGAAATTGTGCAGGGCCCCTGCTGGGGCCCCGTGAGGCTCTTGCAAATGGACCATGGTGCGGGGGGGCGGCGGCACCTGCCTAAGGCTCTTTATTCGTGGCGTGCGAGGCTCAGTGAAGTCTTTTATTGAATAAATTAAAGGGTGGGTGCGCGCGGGCGCTGCATGCACTGGTTTCACTTTCTACCTTAGCTTCCGGCCCGGGACCCGTATGCGCGCCTTAGGGTGGGGGGCGGGCCGCAGGGGGCCGGGCTGGTGACCAATGCCTGGGCCCTTATTATATTTGTCATGACTCCTGCATGACATGCGCAATGCACGTTAGTGACGAGGGGCCTCATTTATGAGGCCTTGCATCAGTTTTGCGCTGCTGATGCGTCACTTTTTGTGATGCATCGGCGGCGTAAAACAGGCGACTTGTTGCGCCATATTTAAAAAGTGACGCATCTAGGTAGATGCGTCACTTTTTAAACCCCTGCGCCACATAATACCTGCGTCAGGTATAATGTATGCAGAGGGGGCGTTCCCCCGCAAAAAGCCTCGTAATAGTGACGCAGTGAAATCTATGAGATTTCACTGCGTCACTTTTAGGACGCTGTTGCGTCAAAATCTTGCGCCTGCCTCACAGCAGGCGTAAGACTGACGCAAGCCCTTTCACATGGGGCTTTCCCCATGTGAAAGAAAGCATTTTTTTGTGACACACTCCAGCAATGCGTCACTTTTGCGCCTACAGATACGTCAGAAATACTGACATATCTGTAACTCCTTGCGACATGATGCGTCATATTATAAATATGACGCATCAATCATGTCGCAGGAAGAGCGCAGTGAAAAGTGACGCATCGCTGTTTTCACGCATCGATGCGTCACTTTTCATAAATGAGGCCCGAGATGTGCCATCCAACAAGTGAAGAAGACCCAGCAGCAACGCTACTACGCAGGCCAGGACTGTCCGAAGTCCACTGCGTCACCGACCGGGCCTGCCCTGTAGCCATAATTTAAATTATTTAAATTGCACCCCGCCCCCTACCTGTCTAGCTTGCCTTGCGCTGGCCGCAGCCTCTCTGCCGTTCCGCTTGCGGCCTTGCGCCTGCTAACAGAACTGTGAGCTGCAGCTTGGAGGCCAGGCCCCGCCGCCAGACCTCAGGTCAGGTGTCAGGTGAGTCTGTGTACTCGGTCCGAGCCAGCCCTGGGCTAATTAGAGGTCTGAGGGAACACAGCGGCCGTGGCATGACTGCGGCCCTAATGCTGGGATAATAAGCAGGTTGTGTGACCGGCTACCGATAACTGTGTAAACTGGGGGTCTCGGATTTAAATCGTGGTGGGAAGGCACAGCATCTCATCCTTCAGAGGATCAACAAATACCACTGGGCATTATAAACACATTACAAACACCTGCTGTCAGCACCTAGAAATTACGCATATATACAAGGCGCTATATGAATGCAGCATTAATCTCTATGATTAACTCTATATCAGCTTCTCAGCATGAGCCCCGCCGTTTATTAGTGCAGTAATAACCTTTTACAGTTATTGTTGTGGAATTGCGAGCGGGGGCGGGAGTCGGGGGTGTTAAAGCCACTTTAATTACGTATCATAAAACTCACTGAAGAAGCACAGGGGATTAATTAGAGCACCCTTTGTGTAGGCCTAGATTCATGGGCAATAAAGTGTGTCATTATTAGACCAACCCGGGTACCATAACCGGCCTTGCTGAGCTCATGAACGGTTCCGGGCACACAAGGCTACTGGGGTGTAGAGGTGGGCGAGCCAACGGGCAGGAATGTTTCTAAGAGTCTGCGTTCGAGCCGAGACGAGTACTGAACATTTTTTTTTAGGCAGGTAAATCTTGTAAACGTAATATAAAAAAAGGTAACGTCTCCCAAAATGTAATTTAAAAAAGTATATTTGTTTAACAAACTGAAGCGTTTTACCATAGTTCATCAGATTATATCACCAGGGCTTGAAGTGGGCCTGGTCCTGCCGGTGCTGAGCCCGCAGTTCTAACAAGCAGGAGCTGAGACGGGTCCCTATCGGGTTGTCCATTTTTGCCCTCACCCTCAGAGTAAAAATATGTAAATCTTAGCTCTCCAACAGTGCCACCCTTCACTGCCATTGATGTAACTGCAAAGAGACTCGTTATATTTCTTTCACAGTCTCATTTCAGAACCGAAGCATTTTCAATATACGATACTACAAAGCCAGACTTGTTGCTTATTTATGTATCTTATGCGACAAACAGCCATTGACAAAGCCAATAGTACTGGCTTGTTGTGTAGTGTGATTTTACTTGTATTATATATCTATTTGTTAAGATTTAAAGTGGTCACACGTTATCCCCAGCATTGAGATCGGAGGGCGGCGGGATGCTGGCAGAGTGAGACTTGAAAGCAAATCCCTTCTTTCTAATGCCACGCACGCACAGTAATACCCTACCCTGTTTGAAGTACGAAGTGTAAACACCCGGTGTGCTGTTGTAAATATCCGATAAAATGCTCAAACTTCTGCCAACAGTGACGCTGACTGACGTTATGGAAAAGATGCGTCAAATCTACTTTTAAAACAGGCTCCGCAGGGCTACTCTGGTCCGTCCCATGGAAAGGACTACCATCGCGCCATGTAAATGCGCCAACAGAGAGAACCAGAACGCGCTCCTTTTGATTAAGGATGTTCCCACAGAATGGCCATGCCAACAAAATCACTCTGCGTGCATACCAAATATGGAAAGCCGAATGCTACTCTAAGTTTCCATAGCCTCCACAGGCTTCAGACACAAGGCTCACCACCAAACCTTGCTTCTGCGGACTATTATAAGGTACCAAGAGTGTAAGTTCTTCAGAGACCAGAGAACAATGTTGATGGCAGTGTCTAGCGTGGAGGGCTAAACACTGTCACACATCCTTCCACAGAGGTCTCCATGAAGCGCCATTGTTGGAAGTGGAGACTACTTCTAGGGGCCTGCAGATATAAAGGTGCTCTTTCACCGCCACAATACTTTCCACCTGTAGAGTGGTGACCAAACACTTCATATGCCATTCAATACTGGGGACGTGTTGGTCAGTAGCATACTAAGTGATGCCTGGGGTATCACTTCTAGAATATGTCTCTCTATGCAGCCAGGGAAACATCCCCAGGCCTGCAGTCCATTGGGGAAATGCCCTTTAAGTAGTATGGTCAATCTGTGCCTGGTGTCAGTTATCAGTAAATTTCCTTCAAAGTTGTGAAACACATAATTTTTAGCCATTATATTATACCCGCTGTACATTGGCTAGAAAAAAAGAGAGCATGTGATTGGTATAAATCCACCATAAACACCGTGAGGTGTCCACTTAGTGAATGGTTCCCTTCGGGCTGGGGAGGGGTGGGGGCGAACATATTTCTTCTTCTGTGCCAATTCTACTGAAGAGCCATTCTCACAGAAATGCCGCTTTTAAACCAATAACCTCCTCAAAGGAGTCCAGTAAAATAACTCAACTGCAGTCTTTCACCACAGTGAAGCCGAGACTATCTTTCCTCAGAAGACACTGTCCAGAGAGGGACTGTCTATTAATAGGGGAAGAGCCATCCATGAACAGGGTGGTGACGTAGTTATTCGTCTCAATGGGGGCACCACAGCCAGAAGAGAAATTAGGAAAAATCGTTGTTCAGAAGTTATAGAACCTGATAATTGGACTGAAATTTACTTTTTTTTAAAGCTTGCACCTTCTTTGTCTTCTTTTACGGTGAAATAACATTTAACAAGAGACAAACACACAGCTACCCAATATAATGTGCCTGCTGTTAATGCTGCATGCTATTAAGCTACGTGGTGCTAACGGGACGGACGTTCACTTCCACACATTATTCTACTGGTGCTATAATGCCCCGACTCTGAGACTGTAACCAATCCACACCCTTCAATCAAAACATCACTTGTATGTCTCTCCCCTTTCTGTTTTTTTCATCAATAGTGTAATCATTAGTCTGACATTCTTACACTCTCGAAGATCGCTACATTGGGGAGAAAGTGTTCACTACAGCAACAACCAACAACCCTCAACTCTCAAAGTTCCTGACACTCCTGTTCTCCTGCCACTGGGAGCTCTCCTTCTTGTTGCTAGACACATGACACGTCTTTCCCTTATGCTTTTTCTCCATCCGGCATAGTAGCCCCTCCCCTCATCTGCTCTCCTACCCTAATGGTGTAATATCTCCACAATTCCCTCCTCCTCTCCTGTAGAAGTGAATTTTTTTTTTTTTTTTACAGAGGATTCATTTTTTTAAACTTTATTGTGTATGTGCTATTTCCGACACCCCAAGAATATGAAGCTGAGTTTGAAAATGTGAGCAAACAGAATAATTATCCATCTTTGCATGATAGTGTCATATCCATAGCACTTTGCAAGTTCGTCCTTGTATTCTTAGGGATGAAGAAAAAAATATATGAACTCTACATGGACAGTAAGCTAATTTCACTTATCTGTTGAAAGTAGAAATGCAAAGACAGTAGGTCTCCTTGTAATGATCTATTGCATGGAAGGATTTTTTATACATGCTTATATTTTCATCAAACTCAAAAGGTAATGGGACGAATGCTTACAATTTGTTTTACCACTGGCAATTGGTCAGAGGAGCATTTCACACCATCATTCTTCTGAACTCCATTTCACCTTAGTTTGGACTCAGCCATATGCAAATCAGTCTTGACTCTGCTCCAATAGGAACAATCCAGCGGGTCCTCCCTCAACCAGAACATAAGCAACCCAAGACTGATTTCAAGCGGATTCTGGCTCCTCAGTCGGGTGTAGTATGGTTCCAGTGGCACAGTGAGGGACCGAGCCATGATGAGATCTGATTGGCTGCCACCACTTCAACCAGGAGGTAGTGGCAGCCATCTTGGGACTCAAGACTCACCCGAATACAATGATAATTTGTTTCACTAGCAGCTTAAAATGTTTCCACAACAAGACAGTGCTATCAGTACACTTGAGGGTTTGATTTTAAAGTTAAAAGAAAACAAATCTATCAGGTGGAAGTCTCAGATATACGTTGTTTAAACTCAAGCCAACTGTAGCAAGGGTCCTGGGTCTTTTTGCCCACATCCATCCCAGAAACATAGTGACAGTGAATGCATACGCTAATCTTGGGTTTCATCTGAGGATTCTAAGAGCAGTACAACTGATTCGAGTCGAGTCGTCATTTGCCTGCAGAATGAGTGATCCATTTCTGCTGGGGACTAACATATCCCGGGCAGTGAAACAGGACATGACCAATAATTTTTCCACAGCTATTACTGGTGGAGCACTGAGCACAGTACATCATCGTTTAGAGCCCATTTATTGGTAAATGTTTTCAAGGGCAATGTACCAACCTGGAATTGGAAATATAGTTTCTCATCCAGTGGCACAGTAACAGCATCACAATATGGTTCCAGAAAGCACCAGTCCAAAAGTCTAAGAATCTCCCCATCAATGAGGAGTTAGCAATAGCTTCAACCTCATTTTGTCCAACCAATACCCAATAGTGTTTTTTAAATGCCGCTTCCAACCACACACCCTATGCATATTGTAGGCAAGCGCTTCAGAGCTCCACATAGGGGTAGTAGGCCCTCTATACATATAACAATACAATACATTCAAGACCGCTCCATCCCCTGTCTTCTTTGCTCTGTCCTTTAGCTCCAGCCGCCCGCCTACTGCCTCCTGCCGCCTTGCAGCCGTCCAGGTTTCAAATTACAATGCTAGATTTTTTGATGGTAGGGCAAAGTGGTACATGGTGGGCCGTGCCACCGGGGGGGCCCCCTCCATGGGCTTTGCAGGGGGGCCTCCTCAAGTTTCGTTATGCCACTGGGCACAGCAGGGGAGATCCTCTGTATTGCATAAGAGATGCTGGCACTGCTGTTTTCCTGGGCACGGGAAGTCACAGCTGCTGAGGGCTCATGCTGGGAAAATACAAAACTGGAAGGAGGGAGACCGCAAGGTTGCAGTCAGGCAGTGTTTGCACCATCCTCGCCTGCAGGGCACAGCAACGTGCAGAAATGCGGCAGTTCCATACTCCACTCAGAGCACTTATGAGCACATTTCACACCCTTATCGGCTACTCCTACGAGCACCAGTGCGGGCTACTTTGTCATGGACCGCCAAGGCCGCTTCAGAGCGCTACTAAGGTCGGGAAAGATCGATGATCCACGTCTCTAACCCCTTCCGTGCTCATGACGAGCTGAGCTCGTCATGAGGTATACCTCTAGGGTGCTCATGACGAGCTGAGCGCGTCATGACCACACCCATTTACATTAAGGTCCAGCACAGGAGAAGAATCTGCCAAGCAGCCAAGGTGTTAATAATAAAGGCACAAGTCGACCTATAACTGTGGCAGAGACGGTGTCCTAAACTAAAACTTGCAGCCCTCAGTTAATGCAAAACGGCCCCACAACTTCCATAGGGTGTCTAAGATATAATTGTCAATTTGTGGCAAAGGGCATGGCTGTGATCGGGTCGTTAATGAGTAAGGAAAGGAAAGCTTTAAAATGCTTTTATTTTACTTCACCTTCACAGAATGTTAAATATTACTGTTGATATTACACATTAGTGGTTGGGGCAAACTACAGTCTCACATAAGGTGGATTTGTAAAGCACATGTCCACCTTGATGGCTATATTTTAATTTTAATTTTATTTATTTAAAGTTTTGTATAGCGTGTACATGACCCAAGCGGGTATCAGAGCGCTTTACATGAGGGTTGTGGAAGAGACAGACCGATAGCTGCGGGAGAAAATTAAGGCAATATAAATCAGAACAACAATGACATAATGGCAGGCGTCACTGGGCCGTGACAGTGGCCAGGTAGCAGTTACGACAAGATACATTAAGAACAACAATGACATAATGGCGGGCGTCACTGGGCCGTGACAGTGGCCAGGAAGCAGTTACGACAAGATACATTAAGAACAACAATGACATAATGGCGGGCGTCACTGGGCCGTGACAGTGGCCAGGTAGCAGTTACGACAAGATACATTTAGAACAACAATGAGATAATGGCGGGCGACACTGGGCCGTGACAGTGGCCAGGTAGCAGTTACGACAAGATACATTAAGAACAACAGTGACATAATGGCGGGCGTCACTGGGCCGTGACAGTGGCCAGGTAGCAGTTACGACAAGATACATTAAGAACAACAATGACATAATGGCGGGCGTCACTGGGCCGTGACAGTGGCCAGGTAGCAGTTACGACAAGATACATTAAGAACAACAATGACATAATGGCGGGCGTCACTGGGCCGTGACAGTGGCCAGGTAGCAGTTACCACAAGATACACTAAGAACAACAATGACATAATGGTGGGTGGTAACAATGTCAGCTAAAGACAGGCAAGGCGACAAAAGGAGCAAAGCTTCTAGTTCAGTGTATTGTTCATCAGTAGAGCTTTCACTTCCCTTTTGAAGGCAAAAGTTGAGGGAATTAGTCTTGTTTCAACAGGTAGGGCGTTCCAGATTCTCGAGGCAATGCCAGAGAAAATATTTGCACTGAAATAGAAGATGTTTATTGTTAGCCAACTCATTGGTACACACCCGGTGCCCCTCTTGCTGCCATATAATGTTTACACTGTCAGCAGGGCGAGCCTGTGCTAAAATCAGGCACTTGAGGCGCTATCATGTCTAACTGGTTATTCATTTATCTGTCTGTATTGAAATGTGGATTTTTTCTTTTAGAGTTTCATGACTGGGAAAGGCCAGCTCAATTTCTAATTAAAGAAACGTAAAGCAGTGAAGTAGTGAAATATGACAGCGAGCGGCATATGAAAGCATGAGCCTATGCACTTTAGCACTGAACAGCAGTGGTAAAGTGCCCAGAGTCCTATTGCCAACAACCCCAGGTCAGGAAAAATAAGGGAGGAAGAAGCAAAAAGTTTGGGGATAACCCTGCAAAAAGGTCCATTTCTAACAGTACTTATCTGTTGGTTCATATTATGAATTACTGCATTCGAAACCTCAAACGAATAAAAAGGCAGAAAGTTATTTCAGACTACACCCCTTCAAAGAAAGAACAGTTCACTCCTTGGAATTTAAGAACATTGTCGCGTTTGGAAGAATAAATATACGTGTACGTGCATCAACAAGAATGTATTGAAGCAGTAAATACAGTTTACAGCAACATGTCTGTGTGGTGCCTTCAAGAGGAGGCATGAAGGGTGCAATGAACAAGCTTCGATGGATGTTATAGGCAGCATCGCGTAGCCGAAGCCAACACATGGCACTATTTTTATAGGCACTGCACAATCGCTCAATTTGTGAAAGACAACAGTGAAATCACTATCAGTAAAGCACCCAGGTTTGTTTTGGAAAGGCGCTATGTACGAAAAGGAGAGAGAACGAGCTACGGGCATCTCTTATTCAGAATCCCCAGAGTGGGGAATAGATGGCCAGGGTATCCAAGTCTAATTGTACTACTTTTAACTAAAAGGCATTCATGGCATGTGGCAAAAGTGCAGCAAGAAATTCAAATGAAGGCACATGTTCTGGGCTTTGTAAAAACAGTTTTAAGGTAGCTTTTCAAAACAGTGATATACCTTTACTGTACATTCGGTTACAGACGTCTAAAATCAAATGTTTAATTGTACTCTCTCCATGAAGGCATCTTTTGTGAGCTCTTTAACACAAAGGTGTGTCCCCAGATTACAGTTTCTCAAATAATTACCGTAAATGCGCATCTCTTTGTAGTATAATGCCGGCTCATTCAGGTCGAGAGTCCTGTGGCTCAGGACTCCCAATGGCGAGTTCTGCGACTAGCTCCTGTGAAAGCAATTCCTATGAGTGAGATCTGCCCGGGTACTAAACCTCCTTCATCTAAATTAAGTGACGGCCTCTGGACACACAAAGGGCTGCTGTGTTTCTGTTGAACCTGAAAGAGGTTTCTTTCAATGCACACCACAGTAACCTAGGGCCAGATGTAGGTATCCAAATACCGGTCGGTAATGGCCGAAAATACAGATTTTCGGCCGTTACCGACCGGTATTTGGATACTGAAAAGTAGGGCATCTCAAAATACAGATTCGGTAATTTTACAGAATCTGTAATTTTACCGAATCAGTAATTTTACCAAATCGGTAAATTTACCGATTCGGTAAATTTACCGAATCTGTATTTTGCGATGTAGGTGGCACTGTAAACAGTGCCACAGGGCTTTAAGGATTCGTTATTTACCACCAACTATTAGTTATTTACCACCAACTATTAATTGGTGGTAAATAACGAATACCTGTGTATATGCAAATCTGTGCATGTACACCTGTGCCATGTGGCAGACATACATGCCCTTAGGGCATGCATGTGTGCCACATGGCACACAAGCACTAATCAGGGGTGCGACAGGGTGTCAAAGTGACACCCTGCCACCCTTGACCATTTCACAATTTTACCGAATCGGTATTTACCGATTCGGTTATTGACATTCATTCCTATGGGCCTGGAGGCCCATAGAAATGAATGGAAATTACCAAATCGGTAAATACCGATTCGGTAATTACCGAATCTTACCGATTCGGTAAAAAATACAGAATTATTACCTACATCTAATTTAGCGAGTCTAAAATACCGAATCGGTAAAATTCGGTATTTTAGAATCGGTAAAAAGATTTGCCTACATCTAGCCCTTTATCCTTCTGAGGTGGGAGCAGGAAGTCAGGAGGGGCAGGAGCTGCGCAGAACTTCAAAGAGCGCAGGCGGGCGGCAGCCGGAGGTCGGACAGTGACTCAACATACTATATTGCGCAGTTTGGCTTCAGAGGGAGGGACCTGGAGGCATGTTGCATCATGATGTAGCGCAGTGCCCCCGGTAACGGCAGGGTACACAGAGACTTGTAGTGAAATATAAATGTTAAAAGAGAATGAGAGATGGGCTAGAAATGAGGAGGGACACGGAAGACGCAAGCCTGATGGGATGAGGGAAGAGAAGCCGTCACACGCTGTACTGTGTGATGCCTAACCAAACAATCTCTGAGTGAAATCGCCGGAAAGAGAGCTAAACACACAAAGGAGGGACTTTAACAGAAATGCACCAATAAGAAACCAGCATTTCTGAATGCTGCAGATAGCAGCCAATAACAATGGGTGAGTTTGCCAAAGCCACACAGAGAGTGATACAACTGGTCATCGCTGATGCTTGACCCAAATACGATTCTTCGTGTACTTTATTTAATAAAAGGTAAAGCTCTTTCATTCTGTATGTTCCAAACATGTTTTAAAACGTGTCTTTAGTTTTGGAAATCTTTTATTTTCACATGAGAGAGCAACTGGAAGTATTATTATTTCAAGAGAAAACTTTCCGTTAATGCATAAGTGAACACTCTGGGGCAGATTTATGTTGGACTTGCGCCACGTTTACGCCACCATTGCGTCACGCAACGGCTGCGTAAATGTGGCGCATCCCTGTGACCCATTTACAACGTGACGCATCTAGGCAGATGCGTCATGTTGTAAAGCCCTGCGCCACATGTGGGCGTTCCAGCGCAGGGTGGGCGTTCCGGGGCAGGTGCGCCTCGCAAAAGTGCCTGCGTGAAATCTACAAGATTTCACGCAGGCACTTTTAGGCCAATTCTGCTTCAAAACCCTGCGCCTGCTTGAAGCAGGCATAAGGCTTGATGCAGCATTGGACAGATAGGGCCCCCCAGAGCATTGCTGGAGCTGCGTCGCACTTGCGACGCAACTCCAGCAATGCACCGCCTTTACGGCACAGATGCGTCATGCATCTGTGCCATTTTTGCCCCATGGTGCGCCGCATTGTAAATGCGGCGCACCATGGGTGGCGGAGCTGCGGAGCTCAATAACTGGCGCATCCCTGGGGATGCGCCAGTTATTGTAAATCTGTCCCTATGAGTTCATTATCAGCGTCTCAAGTGGATTCAAGTGTCCATACCATAAATAAATGTGTGGGATTCTACTAACCCCTGAATGTGCTGCTGAAGTAACTACTTCTCCGATAACACCTTGAAATAAACGTATTTAATTTCCACACCGTGAAATAGAACATTTGATGGCAAAAAGGAAACCATACTCTCCTCCATATTCGAAACACATTTAAATGTGTGCTGTTTTTTCCTTCTGCCAGTCCTTTTCCCAGTCAATCAACTGTGGATATTGGGATCATATGGGTATAATGTTACATTTATAATCGTAATTGCAGCCATGAATAGGTGAAAGGTGAACAAATAACATTTGCAATATGCTTGAAGCTGCTCTACATTGTATAATTCATATTTTTAATACATTTCGATTTTTTTTGGCTACCGTTTGTGGTTGAAATCCGTAAATTACTAGACTGTTGTTAGATTGCGTGGCAAGTGCAGCAAATCAATCAAAAAAGGGGGGAGATAAAGGTACTGGTTAGGTTCACCCTCCAATGTACATGTAGTTCACAAAAAATCTGTAAATGTCAGATCTAAAAAACCTAACCATGGGAATGGGGATTGCGCTGAATACGCAAAAAAACAAGACCCCTGGGCAAACAAAAGAAAATTATTTTCTTGAGTCTCCTCACTCACCCAGGGTTGCCCATAGGTGACATGCTTCATCATTGGGGCCATCCCAAACAGCTGCTGCTTGGGGCGTGCTGCGACTTGTGGAACTACGTAATTCCTGAGTGGAAAAGGTACATCGATGATGACCTCCTAATTAGGAACGGCAATGAATCAGAAGCCAATGACTTCATTAAGTGGCTAAATCAACAGGACCATTAACTGAAATTAACTCACACCATGTCAAAGGTGAAAACACGTTTCATGTAGTAATAACCTTAAAGGAGTCCTGTTTTTCTTTACATATTTGGAGTTAAAAATGAATGATCATCTCAAATGGCCAAAGATGCTCCAAAGTTCTTCGACCATTCCCCGTCTTCATCAAGAGAGTAAGACTTGGAATGGGTCACTAGATTTTTTTAGGATGGGACTTTATTTGCATGTAAAATAAGATAATAATAATAATAATAACAATAATAATCCACATTTGTAAAGCGCACAATCCCCCCTTAAGGGTGTCTAGGCGCTGGGGGCCGTTGGGAAGATTAAGCAAGCCATTGCCCAGAGTCACATGGTGCTGAGCTAATCTGCCGCCGGTTCCGGGGTCAAACCGTGATCCCCAGAATCCAGAGTCAGTCGCCCTAGCCGCGGCGCCAAGATAATAGTTCATCTTCTCCAAAAGAAGTCTTAATGGTGTGTGCCAAAGTGACTTCCTGTTGCGGCAATGATGAACAGGCTGTGTGCCTAGGTAACTTTGTCAAACTTTCAGATCAAAATAATATATATCCCCTAACCCTTTTACACTATGCCTAAACTTACCTGTTACATATTTTGAATTTTTAAATTCGAAATAAGCCGTGCTAAACATTGGTACTCGGAAAGTAAGTATCTGAAAGAAAGAGACTCATGTAAAAAAATTGCTGCAAAGAAATCTAGACAACAATCATATAAAGTAAATTTATTGAAGACATGATTACTTTTAAAATCCAGAAGTTCTTTCTCAGCTCTTTCCACTAGTAAAAACAAAAACAGAAAACCCACACATGTTCTGTCTGGTGTACGTGTCTTACACAATGGCCTTCTTGGCTTCCATGAAAGTCTAATGCATCCAAGTTCTCAATCCTTTTGATTTTGTTCCCTGTAGTTAATGTAATTATATAGGTTTATGCATGTTTAACTTGCTCTATTGCCGAGCTATAAATGCCTAGCTAAGCTTGTCTCCAAACACCACAGTGTTGTTTTTCCTTCTGTTTATTTTGTCGCTCCTCTTTGCCTCTCTCCCTCCGTAGCTCTTCGCAATGGTCTCCGCCATGTGTCTTTTCCGAGGGATCCAGTAGCAGACGTCGAAGCAGAACACATGCCAGGATGGAGAGAGAAAGAAAAGAAAATAACTTTATTTTTATTTAACAAAAACAAAATGCAAATCCTGAAAAAGTAGGAAAAACTTGAAGAACGGGATTGTAATTTATCAACAGCCTATTGGATAATGCTTCCGGGGCTGGCACTTTGAGGCATTGGACGTTTAGGCTAGAAGGTCAACACTCTCCAAAAAGGAGAACGAAAAAAAACTGTTCTAGAGGATGAAATGTTTTTGTTGGAGAACACACACAGAGTGCCCACTGAATGAGGGGGTGGCAAAAGCTGCAAAGGTGTTTGGAAAGTTCCACACTCTCTGCTGATGAAAGAGGTGCTGCTGCTACAATGCAAAGACCAGGAGTGCCATTCTGTGCTGCCCTCGCCTCACTGGCAGAGTCTTGAGGGGCATTTTGAGTCTTTTATCAAAGGGAACCAAAACGAGCAGACAGTCTATTTTATAGAAGAACTTGATAGAAGACCACTGGAGCATGGCTGGAGGTCTGCTGAGCATTAGATGTTATGTTTATGGATTAAAGAAAATGTTTTGGTTGCATCTCTAGCCATTTCCCATCACAGGACAGACCAGTTGGTCCTTTGTCATCACAGAGAGATGCTCCCCTGGGTTTGGTCTGGAACATATGAAACCAAGGTCCAGGGGAGCCAAATAGAAAAGCAGATGGAACTTTTCCTGACCATGGGGTCTCCCCATATGCGTTCAATACGCCCAGCTGAAAGACGCAGATTCCTGCCCCCTAATGTATAGCTGTGAGGCATCTAGGGTCCTACTGAAAGGTTCTCTGGCAGACTCCCATCTTCTCCCCATCAGTGTTTTTATTTAGTTTATAAGGTATAGAATGTCGAGGGGAGGGTATTTCATGCCTGTATACCTTCCCCCACCGTATTTTGCTTGTATTAATGATTTCACCCTAAACCACCTTGTTATTGTCTGGGCTCTGTGTAAATCTTTGTACTAAATACTATTTTTGTCACAGAAGAAAGATATTTTTAGCAGTTCATGTTTGTCTCAGCTTGATGTAAGCTTCTGCTGCCTTTATTCTGTACAACCCCACTGCAACCGCACACTCACAACCAACGCCGTGTTTCTGAGATGCCTTTTGTGTTGTGTTTGATTTTAATTCACAATTTCCACAGTGCTATAGAGTTACAGTTGTTCAATAAGTGTGTTCCATTTCCGGTTTTCCGTATTCCGAGACATAATGACTGTGTAAAGCTTAAAACTTGGAAGCGATTTGTCCCCTACCTGTGCCTGCAGTCCTTTCCTTCTTTCGTTGTCGGTATAGTATGTCACTCACGGGTGAGTAGTGAGCTTTATAAACCCCATGATTGATTGAGTACTTGATTGATTGAGATTGATTGTGTAATTTCCCACACTAACACTCTACTCTTCATAAACAGTTACCACCAATCCAATCAATCAGCAAACTGTAGCAACACACCACAGCTAGCCTGAGTTAAAGGGATACCCCTCTCGCTTACAAGGCACCAACATCGCCATCGTCTCTGTCGCACACGTCAGGCCAGACGATGCATGCGTCAGCCTCCCAAGTGTCGCACACCCAAACTGGTAAAGACCTACGGTGACACACCTCAGACACTAGGGACAATGACAACACATTTAAAATCAAGCACATGTGACAACAGCAGGTTAACTGCACTCATATTACCTGTGATCTGACTCTCCAAATTAAAAACAGACTGGTCCGAGACAGAATCCTCAAGAGTAGAGTGAGAGGGTGCCTGAAACCTGATGGTGCTACAAGCCTTTGTAACTACAAATCTTTATACATAATTTTATGAAATAGGTGAATGGCCTCTTGTAAATGGCAAACTTTCATTTGCAAACAAGTGGAACCCTCAGTGGCTGCCACTGAATAAAGATTTGGTAGGTTTTTTGTCATTTTGTGGATAGGATACTCTTCTACAATCGAGTGGGGCGGATTTTCTGACATATTTCTTCCTGTTCAGGTACACCAGGAAAAGCCTCAAAGTGTCAGGGCCATTAGTTTTTTGTTTTTCAAAAACAGACTCCCGCTTTGTGATATGGTGGACACTGCACAGTATGACAGAGGCTTCAGAGGAACTAAAGTGGCGGCAGCTTCTTTGGGAGCACAGAGGTCTCTTTCAGGAAGGCAGAGCTCCCTAAATGTGACGCGTGGTCATCCGGCAGGTGGGTGAAGGTTGTGACTACCATCACCCAGACAGGATGTCACATATCAAATGACTTCCTTAATTTGGAAAACTTCAGTTCCGAATCTCTTTCTACAGAGGCAGTCTGCTGTAAACCAGATCTAGCATGCGCTATTGTACCTTCGTGTGAAGAGGCGTTCAACAACTTGGCGGTGGATGCAAAACCAGGAGACATATATTCTGATCATGATTTGCCCACATTGTGTGATCCTGGACAAATCTGTTGATGATTGTTCCTCCTTTTCCCAACCTGACAAAAGTGTGAGGATTGTGAAATGGTCTAATCTACCCTATTGTGTGCCATTTACACACAACTGGTAGCATAGAGTTGTGACAGAGAGGGTATTGAATATTAATGGACAAGTATACCTATTGAGTGCACCCAATTAAAAAATGACACTCTCTCTGTCAAGACCACGTTTTCCTGTACATCAGTGGCTGCTTTAAATAATCAACGCAGACTGAAAGTAAGCCTGTTAATCGCATTCTTGCACAACAATTCACAAGGGTCATAACTGTGTGACCACCTGGCCTTCTTCCTCTGTCGTACCATGCAAGTGCATAGCTTTGCACACTTTGTGCATGTTCCCCATGCAGGTAGTCAGAACATAGTACATGGGACATGTTTGTCTAATGGATTCGTTTTTGATATCACATACATGTCCGATTGCTGCTAAGCGAGACAGGATAATCAATGTTTCCTATTGGCTGGTACCTCCGGAAGTAGGTGGGGTTAGTGGAGAGTCGCACACAGCACCTTGTGTGTGTGTGTCTTGGTCAAGCCCCTCTGCTTTTGAGGGTGCCAGTACACAGAGGCCTACCCGGGGTGGTGTGTGGGTCTCTGCACCTCTGGCCTGTACCTGCACAATGACCACTAGACTGGATTTTTGCTTTTCATTATTTGAACAAGAGGGAATATGGTTGGTAGGAATTCTGGTGAGTAAATTTACAACAATGGAGAGTGGTGTTGGGGAAAGCCTCTTTGAATATGACTGTGGTATTCATACTGTGAACAATGTGTTCAGCGCGCCTTCGCAAACTGTTCTATGGTGTGTATTGCACCCCTTAGGTTTCTGTAATGCTGGCAGCTTGTGACACACTTTTTGAAAAATATTCTATTTTGTAAGTGTACATGGTGCTTTTTGTTAGATAGAGAGCTCCTTGCCCTAATGCTTTTTATAGTAATATTGAAATACTGTTCTTGTAATATATGGCAGCACAGAGCAGGGAAAGATGACTTCTGCACTCGATTTTCTTTATCGATTTGTAAAAAAATAAAAACCACAATGTGAATAGAAATGGCTTTATAGTTTATTTGGTTTGCACAGAAAGAAATGTGTCTCATTTTTAGATCTGTATACAAACAACATTCCATAATGCTTTAATTCACTCTAGGGGAACTGTAAAGAATGAATGTTAATTTGTGATTTTTACCATCCAGAGCTTTATTGTGATAAGCGGTAGAGCCGGATATATATAAAGAGGAGGAACTGCAACTGTCCCATTGTTCAGAGTCAAACATTATATATTCTGATAGAGAACACATATAGGACCAATGGATATAATTCCGCTGCTGTTACATCACTCTGACACAGGTAGCCCATAAAGACACTGTAAACCAAGTTACCGCACATCTCCCCCATTACTTCAAAAGGGTATAATGATAGCAAGACAATCACAAATAACAAAGCCAGTGCAAGAACATATACAAATAAATGTTTAATAAACTGGCTGACAGCTAATCTTTGAACCCAGAGGGAATTCTCTTAATTCTGTTACTTTTACTTATTGTTAACTCTTGACCATCTAACACATCACCGTCAAGATTTTTTTTTCTCTGGTTTGTTTTGTTTATACATTAGGCATGTCATATAACAACACAATTTCATACATTTTTGCCGAACAAGACATGTTCCACCATTGACCATTAGATATCTTTACTGCTTGGCATTCAACCTCAATTTTAAAAATGGGATCTCTCAACTTTGGTGCTCCTTTTTACAATAACACAGGATCCCTATTGCGCACCAAATCACCCACACTAAATTTGATATTTGCACCACTTCTGTCACCTCTTGACCACATTTCTCTCTCAAACCTCCCAACATTTTATTTTTAATTTGCATGTTTAGCCTCTTGTGAATACTTTTCCATATCACATCTGCGAATTAGAGCCTTGACTCTCCAAAATGGACTCAATGAAGACGTAACTCTGCTACTTCTTATTAGTTCAAATGGTACTTTGCCCGTCCCTGATGTGGAGTAGTTCTATATGCCCACAACCATTCCCCTAATACCAGTTTCACAATCAACTTTGGATTTGATAGCATTTTAAATGCACTCCACCAACACCCTATTAAACCTTTCCACTTTACCATTTATCTGGGGGTGGTATAAGGGGTGGTATAAGGGTGTGTGTACATCCCCAGTCTACAAAGAAACTCCTCATACTCGAAGAAGTACACTGAACACAAATATCTGGAAGCATTTTTTTCTGGCCGTGTTCAGTACTTCTTGAAAGAAATTAATGACAGCATTTGTGTTTGGTTCAGATATTCCTGATTTACCAAATCAATTAAACTTTTTGATGTTGTAAGGCAACACATAAAAACGACCTAAAAAAATCCACAGTAAGTCTTTGCTGAATGTTTCGTAGGTACTTCACAGGGGTGGACTGTGGTGTAGTCGTGATCAAATGTTTATCACTGTAACAGCACTGCACACACACTTTCACAAGTGGCTCCACTTCATGATCCAAAGCAGGACACAAAAAATCATGTCTTATCCTGTGTGTAGTGGCTGGTGCTTCCAAATGAGCCGAGTGGGCAGTTTCCTAAATTCTTAGTCTGAAGTAGTCAGGAGATAGAAACTTATATCCTCTTATCAATAAATTACCCTCTTTGGATAATTCATCTGCCATAATAAGGTTGCAATAAACAATCAATGGAATTTTCTTTCGGCCAAACAGTTGTCATCAATTTCATAACTTGACTCAAAATAACATCTCCTTTGAGTGCATCACGCCATGCATCCATGTAATGCCAAACAGCACAATCTTCCACACTAGCTATAATATGCTTCTCAACCTCGTTCTGCAATTCCTTTCCACTTGATTCTTCAATGAGCAATATCCTTGACAAAAAAAATCAGTTCTAGCGTTTTTTTCTCTTCCAATATGAATGGCTGTGAAATGGAATTCCAACAATTTTGTTTCTAGTCTGGCCAGCCTTGCAGTTTTTAGGTCTCAACTATTCTATCCAGCAGGGATAAATAGGCGAGTATATAGTAGGCAAAACAAAATCACTACCAACTGTGGATTACGTCCAGTTCATGTGATGCAGTCGTGTGAGATGCACACGTGCACGTCAAACCCATCAGCCTAGCATCAGTCTTCAATGGAATGCGCTCCCAAGCTGCTCCCCTGCTCCCCGCATCAGACTGCAAAGCAATGCGCTCCCACCCCGCCCAGCCACGTCACACCCAGTTACGCTTCAAAGGCTGCCGCTCTCCCGCATGCACATCGCACACCAACTCTCCTACTTCCCCCTCCCACAGCCGCTCTCCCCATTCACGCGCTCTGCAGGTCACATTTCCCAGCATGAGGCCGCTAGCACTTTCAACCCTATCACTCCCCCCTCTCCAACTTCCCCTCCCACTTCCCAAACAGCATCGAGCCGCGACGACTTGTTGTCCTTATGTTCAGTTTAATAGTTGTTCATATAAAAGTAGCACAGAAATTAACTCAATGGTCCATTGCAAACTGAAAACGATCTTGCTGTCTGCTTCAGAATGGTTCAAATTTGCGTTTCCAAACGCTTGATGGTCCTGTTTCAAAGATAGAAGGCCCTGTTGACACCCCTTCGATAGGCCTGAGTCACGTGCAGTAGCACACTTAATGGAAGGTGTGCATATATAACAAATGTAAACTCCCGCTCATCTGTCAGAAAACACGAATTTATACTCATAATTGGATTTATTCACACGTAAATTTGTAAAAATTGACACAAACCATTACCGTGTCATTGTCAGTGCGACCAAACCTGCTCCAAGGGCAGGTTGTGAGAGTTCCGGGGTGCGGATTGCTTCCAAAGTAAACACTGCCAAGTTTTGGAGCTGGAACACTGTGACTCTGGATACGCCTCAGGAGATTAACTTCCGTTAAGGGCTGGAGGAAGTTTCAAAATACAGGGAATGAGGAGGGAATGGACCTAAAAGTGAAGTTTCACCAGGGGGATAGATTTTCACACAGAAATGCTTACGGTTGTGAACTCTGCAAAGCTGTGGTAGATTCCTAGGTATAATAATGGACTTTATCGAGAAACGCTAATCATTTATTTACTTTCTTGTAATCTTGAACGTACAGAAGTAAACTCCCTACTTATTTTGACAATCCGGCCTTATATTTGGTTTTATAAATATGGCTACCATAACGTTTAATGAAATCGCTTTGCCAATAGGTCTTACCATACTCTGATAAACACATATCAGACAGCTTTCAATTCTCTTCAACGTTGAATCAGAGAGGAATTCCATTCGAGACAAAACTTTTATCACTGGTAGGACAAAAAAATATAAGCGAAATCGGTTTGTGTAAATGCTTTGAATTGGATATAAAAGCCATGCTATGCTAAAGAAACACGCTGCAGTTAATTTTACTGACTGTACAGTAGGCCTATTTAGTCCAATAGCTCTATATAATGTAAAAATGTATCACCAGATTTAATTTCTAAATTTGAGACAACTGCCCCACTAAATGAGGGCTAAGAGATGTACAGGGCCCACCACCTCATGTTGCTGGCGCGGCTTTGCAGACTTCGTCAGATCACAGATAACATGCATTACTGGATTATAAAGATATGATCCGTTTCTATCTGATCTAAAGTATCTCAAATTATTTCCACTAATTCCACTTTTTTACCATTATTCCTTTTGAACTTTTTCTTCTTAACATCTAACAGTTTGAGGTTTAAGGAAAAATTAAAAAGAAAGAGAGAGATTGGCAGCTTTTTTAAGTCATCTGTTCGTTAGGTCTGAGTTTGGACAACCCGGCTGTCGAACAGACCTGTGGCTAACAAAATAAAACAAGCATTTACAATGCAATGGTCTCGGCATTATTAAAGGTAGAGCTACAGGCATGGCTTATTATTATTATTATTATGTTTTTAATCATAAATAAATGGCATTGTCATTTACATTGTCAATAGCTTAATCCATTGCATATGCAAGACCTATTGCATTAGCACCCACACACAGAGTCACACACACAAAGCCACCCACACACACAGGCAGAGCGGCGCACACACACACACACACACACAGCCACGCACACACAGACAGAGCCACGCACACACAGACAGACAGACAGAGCCATGCACACACACACAGACAGACAGAGTCATGCACACACACACACAGACAGAGCCACACACAGACAGACAGAGCCACGCACACACACACACACACAGACAGACAGAGCCACGCACACACAGACAGAGCCACGCACACACACACAGTCAGCCATGCACACACACACAGAGCCACGCACACACACAGAGCCACGCACACACACACAGAGCCACGCACACACACACACACAAAGAGCCACACACACACAGAGCCACGCACACGCACACAGACAGAGCCACACACACACAGACAGAGCCACGCACACACACAGACAGAGCCACACACACACACAGAGCCACACACACACACACAAAGCCACACACGCACACACACAGGCAGGCGAACATGCATTTTATTTTCCAAGAATGACACTTTCACTAGCACTCTTTAATGCCTACCCAAACAACTGCTATTTAATTGAAAATATATCAGTGACATTAAGGTGACAGTTTGCATCCTACCACGTAGACTTAAAGGGAATTGTAAAAAAAGAAAATTACAAAAAGGGGTGGGGTCGCACACTACTCTCACACCGGCGGTATCGCCCCTAAGGACTCTGGTTAATGTAGTTACGTGTTCTGCGATGCATCATCTTTCGATCTTCTGCTGTGAGATGAGGGGTAAATACCCCAAAACACGTGTCCAGGGATGGCGAAGACAGCAGAAGATAGCAGAGAATCGAAAGAAGATGCATCGCGGAACACGAACTACACTTACCACAGTCCTTAGGGGTGATCCCGCTGGTGTGTGAGTAGTGTGCGACCCCACCCCCAATTGTAAAAAAAATAAAATTACATCCTACAGCTCATTAAAAAGAATATATTACGCGAAGATCCAAAGCAGGGAGAGCTGGGACACGTGGGCACACTTACAGGTAGTAAACAATACATGCATTCTTAAGTGCTAGATGGCCTAAGAGAAACTCACACAAACAAACAGTACCAAGTGTGAGTAAAGATACTCCAGCAATGCTCTGTTTCAGGCACTTTTTGATAATAGTATACTAGAAGTATGCAGTAACACAAAAGCGCTGTTTTAAAATGCAGAATGAAAAAAAGAGTCACACAGTGCCAGAGTGATGGGAGCCAAAATCGTGTCACAGTCTCCCGGTGAGGAGCCGATATCACACGGTGGGGAGAACGAGCTGAGAACCACTGAGCCACTGTGAATAGTGGCTTTCCCTAGCTTTGAACTGCGGACGCCCATTAAGGGGTGTGAAACCCCAAGACATCGGCACCAGTAAGCGTTTTCCTTTTTGATGGGGGGGGGGAGATTAAATTATTATGGAACTCCGAAAAATTGAGCAAATTAACTTTTTGTGGATACACGAAAGGCAATCACCAACAAACAGCAGTGAAATGTGCACAACAGATGTATTACACCAAAGGGAAACACAATTTTGCCATTTATTTTCTTCACCAAAAGTGACTATCCGTTTCCTAAACAAAGGCAGCTGGGCGGTATGGATAACACCTGCAAAAAGAAAAAACTCTTCTTTTGTTGCTCGCTCACCTGTTCGCATCTAGTGTCTGAGGGCTCCCTGCAGTGCGGTCCTGGCTGCCGGCGAGGAGCTGTTGTCTGAGCCTCCCTCAGTGTTAATTGCTTTTCCACATGATGCTGTAGTATAGGTCATGTCCCCAGGGAAGAAAGGAAGGCACCGGGAACCTGTTGCTGTCACTGCACAATTGAGCCATCTGCCGGCCCCTGTGTGCACTGCCACCTTCAGCAACAATCAAAACCTCAGACATGTTAATAATTGTGCCTGTTTTCGTAGGTGAGTTTGCATTGAAACATTGCAAATTAGAGACGTCCGGTGTTCAGACTACTCTTCTAAACACTAAGAATTTTAGGACACACTGGAATGTTTCTCAGCCTCAGCTACTCGACCACCCTTCAACTGCAATTACATGCAAGGAGACATTATATGCCGTGAAGACAGAAAAGACTGTAACAAAATGAACTGGTGTTATAAACCGCGGCGCCTCGTACGAAAATAGAGTGAGTTGTGAAGTGTTGCAGCTGGTGCAATGAGCCTGTGCAAGCAGCTGTTAATTATGCTGTTTTCTCTCTTGCACAAAGCTTTTCATTTATTATTAAACCTGCGGTTCCACTATACCAACAGCAGTCACGGGAGTCGTCCAGGGACTCTCTGGGACTATTAACAGTTTGTTATAAAAGAGCAATGTCTCATCAGGGGGGAGGGGGGGCAGTAATTTGAAAATTAGTCGCAAGGGATCCGTGTAACAACCCACTATAAATATCCCATTTTACTTATCGGGAATCTCCGTTAGCTCACACCCAGCACCACAGGGAGGGCAACCCTCTTCCTGGTCCTTGAAAATGCAAAAGGCACAACAGGGATAAGAGGGAGCATCCCCTGCCCCCTCCCGTCGGGCGGGGCTCAGCCAGTGGAAGGGCAGGGACTGCAGGGAGGACGGCGCAGGCAGAGGCAAAACATTCTCCGAGCCGAAACTTTCTCCACGGTCCGCTCCAACGCAGGCCTGGGCTGCCAACTGCGCCTGCGACGACTTTTTAGTAGCCACAACTAACTTTTCAGTTGCACGCACGGTCAGAACTGAGTTCCTTCAACGGTGGATAGAAGATTTTAAAGTATAGCTGCAACCTCGAACGTATTACATATGAAAAACTTGAGGGATTCTTATTTTGTCACCTTCGCAGACCGGACGAGCCATCTACATTAATATATTACGTTTTGCCGAACTCCATGATGGCGCTAGCAGAGACGCAAATATAAGGTGTTCTGCGCAGCCCATGACGTGGTGCTCTTGGATGCCTGCTTCCGACCCACTCCAGTCGCTACCAATAACCTTAGCCGGTCCCCACAAACCTTACCTACTTGTACTACTTTACCTTTACATTTTACGCAGTATACCTATACCGTGATGGTATCTCTACAAGTCGTGCGGTTTACTTTTTGAACAGTTTGTCTTTTCTGCTGACAATGCCCCTGCTAAGGTCGCCTGTTAGTTGTTTATCATGGATGCGCATGTGTGATTGTAATTGCCGGTTTGCAAACCTGTTGCAATGCATGTTTGTGTTTATTCTTGCATGTAAGCCTGCGTGTGGTCTATGTGTTTGTATGTGTAAATGTGGGCCTGCCAGAGAGTGTATGTGCCTGTTGGTGGTTGTATGTTCCTGTGTGTAAGCCTCTGTTTATATATGTATCGTGATTGTGCATGTGTGGGCGTTTGTCGGTGCGTGCATTGAGTGAACGCCGGTGTTTGTGTGAGACTGTGTGTGTGTATCTATGTGTTTGTGGGAGTGTGCCTGTGTTTGTGTATGTGTCGGGTATGTGCTTAATCGCGATTGAATTTGTGGGGGCATGAGTTTTTCTGCGTGTCTCTGCGTTCGCAAGTGTGTGTGTTTATATCTCTGGTCGTGTCTGGCTGCGACCTGGGAACTTACTCCGCGGAGCTGGGACGTCTCCGAGGCTGCAGCCCACGTATTCCCGTCAGTTTCCTCGCCTGAGAGCCGAGAGCCCCACCTCCCGTCCTTTCTCACAACTCTTTCCCCCGTATACATGATCCGATCCCCCCCCCACACACACACACACACACACACACACACACACACACAGACGCAGAGCCCTCTACCCGCATTTCACAATAAACACACAAACATGGAGGGTGTCATGCTGTGGTATACTACCCCATTCCGCCCCAACAAAGGCGAAAAGCCTGCCCCGCATTTTCGTTGCAGCCTGCCCTTTCCAGACTCCGACGCCCCACCCACTTCCACCCAGAAACACACCACGTAATATTTAACAGCACTGAAACACGAGATACAGTATGGCGGACCACTCACCTTTAAAGACCGCCACCGTGAGCTGAAAAAAACCTACGTTGAAGTCTTTGAACTCATTTTCATAACCCGCTCGACCTCCCCGTGCCCCCTTGAAACAAGCCCCCAGAAAGCGCCTTAGTGCCCGGACAGAGGCGCTGAGGTGTGAGGTGTGACGCTCGCCTGCACATCCCTCCGCTCGCACCTTCACCTTCTGAGCATGCCGACTGCCTGGCCGGGAAGGGAGCAGGTCTGATGCTCAAGCCAGATAAAAGGCAACTTTCGTCTCTTTCATCACGAGGCCCTCCCTGCGCCGAGCCTGCCAGGCGCCTAGCATTCTGCAGGCATATTCCTGGGCAAGGAGTAACTCCGTCCAAACTTTATCCTCTGCCTGACCGTGTTTCTTCCCAAGGGCTGCATTCAGAGGATGCCACTGGCCACCTGCCTCAGAAGGCAATACTGGCCAAGTTCACCTGGCAACGTGGTCGTGCACAGCGCACTGCCTGTCCCACTGTGTGATTGTTTCACACGAATCCGAACAGGTTTATACGTTGTGGGGGCCGGGACAGTAGGGTGATATCAGAGGGGGATTTGGGATCATTAATATCTCCGCTTCTGAAGTTTAATTGCGACCCGAGGGGAGGGCAGGAACAAACACGGACAGCGGGAGGGGGGGCAGGGAAATAATACAACGGCCGACCTAATCAGCGGGAGGAGGGAGGGAACAAACACGGACAGCGGGGGGGGGGGACAGGGAAAGAATACAACGGCCGACCTAATCAGCGGGAGGAGGGCGGGATCAAACACGGACAGCGGGAGGAAGGGACATTGAAAGCACTATGACACAAAGTGAGCAAGAAACAAATGAAAACTTACCTGGAGTGGCAGCTGCACTGATCCTCACCACAACAACCCCAAAAAAATGGCTGCCGCGAAGCTCCGATTTTTTCGGAATCGGGGGCATGGTTTTGCTGTCCTGAGTGACGGACAACGTCACTGTCTGAAGAACAGCAAAACTTACGCCCCCAAATCCGAAAAAGACAGAGCTTCTTTGGAGGGACGGCTCTCTCCTCCAATGGCTGGCCTCTGTTTAGGAAGCCAGCCAATGGAGGAGAGACAGTGCAGGGAGGTGGGATCCAAAGCGCTACTAAGAAGCATTAATTCTCCTCCCGGAGACTGCGCAAGTGCAGCCTTCTCGGTCCTCGACCTAAAAAGGGGGCTTTGGGTATGCCAAATTTAACCACTGGCTGTCTTCAACCAACCTCGTTTAGCCATTGGCTTGAGACTTTGCCAATTACATACGGGGTCAGCCGAGTGGAGCATTCATCTTTCACCTAATGCTTGTGGTTATTTGGGTGCATCCTTCTATATCCACTTAAGTGTTTGCAATGAATTGCATAAAGGTCTACTTTACAGCTCTAGCCCTCCCTGCAGCCTCTACTCGCTCCTTCTGTGTGTCATGCTACTATGTGCTTACGCCACGTGTCACCACATTCTACACAGACTCATTGGCTTTGCAAAGCTTGTTGTTTGATAACTTTGTCACTTTAATCTTTTTCAAAAATTCCTCCTTTAGCCCTCTCGCGTTGTTTGCACATCATTAGTCACTTTCTTTTCTGGTGCCTCCCATCTTCGTCTGTCTGCTTCATCTCACTCTGGCTCGACTTCCCCCCTCTTGCTCTACTTGTCACGCCCTGTACAGCTGCTGCGTCGTCCTCATACTCATTTGTCCACAATTCTCTGCATTCCTTCAGCAGCATCTTTCATCTGAGCTAGTGTCCATCCATGTCTTTGTGGCATGGTGTTCTCAGTGTGGTGAGTCCTGATACTGTAGCGTTCAAGCCCTCATCGTATATTTTTCTTGGGTCCCGTCCACCACCAACCTCACCGTGCACTGCAGGGAATCGGATATGTGTGCATTGCATCTCGGTTCCACTTGTTTTCCGTTTGCATCCAAGTTTTTGTTTTCCTTTCAGCAAATCGTATTCCTAGTGTGAAAACTGGAATGCGCTGTCTTAGAACAGAAAAGTATCACATATGTAGATATCAAAATATTACATATTTTATCTTAAATGCAGCTTTGGGTGCCTTTCTAGTCAGAAAATAAATATCCCAGCCCACTTGAAACACTCGTCTAATATTACCGAGTGCGGAATGCGAGCAAGGCTGTCACTCCTTTCATCCATCAATGCTTTCACCCTTTGATCTATTAATCTATTTGCCATTGCTTCACATTTCTAACAGCCCAACCGCTGCCCCATCCAACCTTTTTCATTCCTCCCTCCATTCATCCTTTCATATATATATCCTCTAATTCACTGTTTCCCATCTGCCATTCTTCTGTCGTTCCATCTATTCACCTTTTCACCTGGCAAACTTTTCACCCTTCCATCCAGCTTCCTTTCAAATACTACCCCCTCACACACTGCGCACTCACACGCTGCGCACTCACACACTGCCCCCTCACACACTGCCCCTCACACCCCCCCACACACACACAACCCCCCACACACACAACCCCACACAGACGCACAACCCCCCACACACACAACCCCACACACACACATAACCCCCCACACACACATAACCCCTCACACACACACAACCCCACACACACACACAACCCCCCACACACACACAACCCCACACACCCACACAAAACCACTCACCCACACAAAACCACTCACCCACACGAAACCACTCATACACTGCCCACTCGCACACTGCCCACTCACACTCTGCCCACTCACACACTGCCCACTCACACACAGACCACTCACACACTGCCCCCTCACACCCTCCCACACACAACCCCCCCCACACACAGACACAACCACACACACACAACCCCACACACGCAAACACACAACCACACAATCACACAAAGCGCAAAAACGCACACACAGGCAAAACCACACATACACAACCCCCCACACACACACAACGCCCCCCACACATACACAACCCCCACACACACAACCCCACACATAACCCCACACACACAACCCCACACACACACAACCCCACACACACAACCTCACACACACACACAACCACACACACAACACCAGTAGAGCAAAACATGGCATAGCACAACAAAACATAGCATAGCATAACAAAACATAGCATAGCATAATAAAACATAGCATAGCAAAACAAAGCATAGCAAAATAAAACACAACAAAACATAGCATAACACAACATAGCATAGCATAACAAAGCATAGCATAGCAAAACACAGCATAACAAAGCATAGCATAGCATAACAAAACATAGAATAGGATAGCATAACAAAACAAAGCATAGGATAGCAAAACATAGCATAGCATAACAAAACAAAGCATAGGATAGCAAAACAAAACATAGCATAACAAAACAAAGCATAGAATAGCAATACAACAAAACATAGCATAGCAAAACAAAACACAACAAAACATAGCATAGCATAACAAAACATAGCATAACAAAACACAGCATAGCATAACAAAGCATAACAAAACATAGCATAGCATAACAAAACATAGCATAGCATAACAAAACACAACAAAACATAGCACACTAACACACTGCCCACTGACATACTGACCACTCACACACTGCCCACTCACATACTGCCCACTCACACACAGACCACTCACACACTGCCCCTTACACACCCCCACACACACAACCCTCCCACACACAGACACAACCACACACACACAACACCATAGCATTACATAGCATAGCGTAGCATAGCATAACAAAAAATAGCATAGCATAACAAAACACAGCATAGCATAACAAATCAAAGCATAGGATAGCAAAACATAGCATAGCATAACAAAACAAAACATAGGATAAAAAAACATAGCATATGGCATCACTCAGCACCACCACAGCATCACTCAGGGGTACCACAACATCACTATGCGCTACCACAGCATCACTGAACACCACAGCATCACTCATACACCACCACAACATCACTACGCACCACCACAGAATTCAATCTGTGCAACCATTCAACAACAACTGGTACAAATATGTTCTCTTAACCGCTTCAGCACAGTGTGAATTTTCGCGCTGTGCTGAGCGTTCTATTGAGCCTATGGGTTCATGACGGAACGGTTCCGTCATGAGCACAGCTCAACCGACGCTCATGATGGAACCGTTCCGTCATGAGCATCGAAGGGGTTAATGTTTGAAGCTTTATTACAAATGTCCCAAAAAGATGTTAATATTTCACTTCTGTTCTTGGATTTTCATCACAATAAAATACACCGAACATAATCTTCACAAAAGTTATTTACAAAAGTTTAAGCTATTGACATTATAAATTACAATAACTTGTATTTGTTTTAATTATTTAAAAAAATAAAAACCATTGTTATTTGTAATATCAATACATGCAAGTCACTTAAAAACAACACCTATTGCATTACAAATGCTATAGGTGTCACATTTGCAAAAGTTATAACTATTGGCATTGTAAATGGCAAAGCTATTAATTTCGCTATTTTCAATACCAACACATAAATAGAAAATGTGTCATTTACAATACCAATAGCTCAAACTTTCCTAATGCTAGACCTATTGCATTGCAAATGCTTGTTTCTTTATCCTATATCCAGAAAGAATATCTACCAGTGGTCGGTTTTCAGATTTCATAACTTTTTTACTTAGTTTTAGCATGAATCAAATAAAGCATGAATAAAAGAATACAATTAGGATCAAAGAAGACTTAAGGGGCTACATAAAACATATACTCATATTATATGCAGAGAACAAAGGTCCCTACAAAGTTAAATAATGTAGGTAAAAGCAATAAGGGAGGGGGAGTTGACTATACAGTTACATTTCAGTTTAGTGGACTAACTGGCTCGTAGCAGCATTACAGCTGCAGTCGAGTAACCATCATGAATCTCATTATTGACGTAGTAAGTATCATCAAGAATTTCATCATTGAAGTCATTAGTATTATCATGAATTACATAATAGAAGTCATTAGTATCATGAATTTCTTAACTGAAATCATTAGTATCAACATGCATCGCGTCACTGAAGTCATTAGTTCATGAATTTCATCACTGAAGTCATTAGTATCATCTTGAATTTCATCATGGAAGTAATTAGTATCATCATGAATTTCACTGAAGCCATTAGTTCATGAATTTCATCATAGTAGTCATTAGTATCATGAATTTCCTTTACTGAAGTCATTAATATCATCATGAATCTCATCACTGAAGTCATTAGTATTGTCACTTTCTCCTGCCCGCCCCCTGTTCCCCATTATTAAATCCTATGGAATTGACCTAGTCAACTATGCAGATGACACTCAACTGGTGTTCTCCCTGGAAGGGAAACAAGCTGTGTCCATGGACACCTTTCAGGAGTGCATGCACCAGACAGCTGGTTGGCTTAGGAAAAACAGTCTTCAATTCAATGGGGGTAAAACAGAGGTGGTGTACTGCCCGGCCACAAGAGTGTCACGTCCGCTACCAACAGAATTCAGGCTTGCCCCTGAGGAGGAACCACTGCTTCCTGCAAAAACGGTGCGCAACATGGGTGTTTGGGTGGAGGAAAACCTCCAAATGGAATCACAGGCCAACAAAACGATCAGAGTCTGCCTCTCCCTGCTACGTATGCTAAGGAAGATCCTCCCGCTTCTCCCAAATGAAAGCCGCTCCTTGGTAGTTAGGAGTATAATTCTAAGCAGACTGGACTATTGTAACTCCCTATATCTAGGTGCACAGCAATATATTATGCAGGGGCTGCAAAGAGTCCAGTCCATGGCAGGAAAGTTGGTGCTTAATAGAAAGCGCAGGTCCTCTACAGCCATGGCTCTGAGCGAACTTCATTGGCTGCCCATTAAGGAGAGAATTTGCTTTAATTCTCTTTGTATTGTTTACAAAGCGGTTCACTGTTTGGGACCCGTCCCTCTAAAAGAGATGTTTACCTGGTACAATCCCAGGAGGAAACTCCGATCCTCTAGTGCTAATTTGATCACGGCTACTAGATTCAAGAAACTAGGATGGGGGGCAGAGCCTTCAGTGTGGTAGCTAAACGATTATGGAATGAGCTGCCGCAGAATCTCAGACAAAGTGAATCACTGACCTGCTTTAGGAAGAATTTGAAATCATGGCTATTCCCTAGGAGCGAAAACTAGATTGTATCTTTGACAGCTTCCACTGCTACAACAGTTTCTGCAATCTAAGCGCCAGGGTACCCGTAGGGTGACAGACATGCGCTATATAAGTTCCTTCTTTCATTTAATTTCATTTCTCCTACCCATCACCGCTCCTTCCCTGTAATTTCCCCTGCCTCGTCACTGCTCCTTCCCGTTCACTGCTCCTGCAACCGTCACTGCTCCTGCCCGTTCACTACTCCTGCCGGTTCACTACTCCTGCTGGTTCACTACTCCTGCTGGTTCACTACTCCTGCCCATTATCTACTCTTGCCCGTTACCTGCTCCTGCCAATTCACCGCTCCTGCTCATGCCTAATCACTTCTCCTGGCCCGTCACGTCTCCTGCCCAGTCATGTTTCCTGCCCCATCACTTCTCTTGCCCCATCACTTTTCCTGCCCCGTCACAGCTCCTGCCCTTTCACTGCTCATGTCCAGTCAGTACTCGTGCTCATGCACAATCAATGCTCCTGCCTCGTCAATTCCCCTGCCCCCTCAATTCCCCTGCCCCCTCCCTTCTCCTGCCCCCTCCCTTCTCCTGCCCCCTCCCTTCTCCTGGCCCGTCACTTCGCCTGCCCTGTTCACTTTGCCTGCCCTGTTCACTTTGCCTGCCCTGTCCACTTCGCCTGCCCTGTTCACTTCGCCTGCCCTGTTCACTTCGCCTGCCCTGTTCACTTCGCCTGCCCTGTCACTACGCCTCCCCTGTTAACTTTTTCTGCCCTGTTCACTTTGCCTGCCCTGTTCACCTCTCCTGCCCTGTTCACCGTTCCTGCCGTTTTCACCGCTCCTGCCCGGTCACTGCTCCTGCTCATGCCTAATCACTGCTTCTGCCCTGTCACCTCTCCTGCCCCGTAACATCTCCTACCCCATCACCACTCCTGCCCTGTCGCTTTTCCTGCCCCGTCACTGCTCCTGCCCTTTCACTGCTCCTGTCCAGTCAGTACTCCTGCTCATGCACGATCAACGCTCCTGCCTCATCAATTCCTCTGCTCCCTCAAATCCCCTGCCCCCTCCCTTCTCCTGGCCAGTCACTTCGCCTGCCCTGTTCACTTCGCCTGCCATACCCATTATCTGCTCCTGCCAATTCACCGCTCCCGCTCATGCCTAATGCCGTCACTTCTCCTGCCCCATCACTTCTCCTGCCCCGTCACATCTCCTATCCCGTCACTTCACCTGCCCAGTCACGTCTCCTGCCCCATCACGCCTCCTGCCCCGTCATGTCTCCTGCCCCGTCACTTCTCCTGACCCCTCCCTTCTCCTGACCCCTCCCTTCTCCTGTCCCGTTACTTCGCCTGGCCCGTCACGTCTCCTGCCCCGTCACGTCTCCTGCCCCGTCACGTCTCCTGCCCCGTCACGTCTCCTGCCCCGTCACGTCTCCTGCCCCGTCACGTCTCCTGCCCGGTCACGTCTCCTGCCCCCTCCCTTCTCCTGCCCCTTCCCTTCTACTGCCCCCTCCCTTCGCCTGGCCCGTCACTTTGCCTGGCCGTCACTTCACCTGCCCTGTTCACTTCGCCTACCCTGTTCACTTCGCCTGCCCTGTTCACTTCGCCTGCCCTGTTCACTTCGCCTGCCCTGTTCATTTCACCTGCCCTGTTCACTTCGCCTGCCCTGTTCACTTTGCCTGCCCTGTTCACTTTGCCTGCCCTGTTCACTTTGCCTGCCCTGTTCACTTTGCCTGCCCTGTTCACTTTGACTGCCCTGTTCACTTTGCCTGCCCTGTTGACTTCGCCTGCCCGGTTCACTTTGCCTGCCCTGTCCACTTCGCCTGCCCTATCCACTTCGCCTGCCCTCTCCATTTGCCTGCCCTGTTCACTTCGCCTGCCCTGTTCACTTCGCCTGTCCTGTTCACCGCTCCTGCCCCGTTCACTACTCCTGCCCCTTCACTGCTCCTGTGCGTTCACCGCTCTTGCCCGGTTACCGCTCCTGCTCTTGCCTAATCACTGCTTCTGCTCCGTCATCTCTCCTGTCCTGTCGCCTCTCCTGCCCTGTCACTGCTCCTGCCCCGCTCACCGCTCCTGCCCCATTCACCGCTCCTGCCCCGTTCACCGCGCCTGCCCCGTTCACCGCGCCGGCCCCGTTCACCGCGCCTGCCCCGTTCACCGCTCCTGCCCCGTTCACCGCTCCTGCCCCGTTCACCGCTCCTGCCCCGTTCACCGCTCCTGCCCCGTTCACCGCTCCTGCCCCGTCACCTCTTCTGCCTCGTCACCTCTCCTGCCCCGTCGCCTCTCCTGCCTCGTCGCCTCTCCTGTCCCTTCGCCTCTCCTGTCCCGTCGCCCCTCCTGTCCCGTCGCCTCTCTGGTCCCGTCACTGCTCCTGTCCCGTCACCTCTCCTGTCCCGTCTCCTCTCCTGTCCCGTCACCTCTCCTGCCCTGTCACCTCTCCTGCCCCGTCACCTCTCCTGCCCCGTCACCTCTCCTGCCCCGTCACCTCTCCTGCCCGTTACTTCTTCTGCACGGTCACCTCTCCTGCCCCATTACCTCTCCTTTCCTGTCACTGCTCCTGCCCAGTTCACTCTGTGTACAACATTGACAAATTACACAAGGGGGCAAATTCCCCACAGTGCTCTGTTTGGGGAAAGCTCCTCTGTAATCACTAACTCTGATCTCACTGGCAAATGACATGCTAAAGGCAGAGAGGGTGGACGCATTGTGATTTCAAAGGGGATAATCGACCTCAATTGGAATGACAATGGCCTGCCCACAGTCTGTGAGAGCTCAGGGAGGGGCTGCTGCAGCCTCTGGAGTTCAACAGAGAAGTGCAAACAGCCCCTGGAAGCTGCATGAAAAAGTTATCTTTTGCCGTCCCGGGATGATTTTTTGAAAGAAAGAAGTAGGGGAAAGGACTGAAATAATTTTTAAAAGTAGGGGCATGCCGTGCCCTTCCGATCTCGCCCACTTCTACCACTGCCCACAGCAGAACGAGAGAAGCTCCTCCTGGGGACAAGATTAAACACAGCTGAGGCAAAAGTATACCCTTTCGAGAAGAGAATACGATCGATAAGACAAGAAACTCACCAATAACAAAATGGTCGGTCTCTGACAGTAAGGACTGTAGGGAATATGCTGAGAATGATGGCTTCCTGCTTACCTCTAATATCATATGCAAGGTGACACAAGAGAGCAATCCAGGGATGGTTCCAGAGCCAGTGATCCCAAGCCACGGGGAGTCGGGAAGATCCAGTGGTTGTCACGCAAAGTATGGAGGAGGAAATGGCGGAACAAGACCAATATAGCAACAGGAAGACCCTTCATATTGCCAACTCCAACATTGACCATCACTGCAGACATATGGGATCGGGAGCTCATATAAGTGACCTCCAGGTTAGAGGATCTAGAGACCAGAAGATAAAAACAGAGTTCCCAGCCTTAAAAGCCTATCGGAGGCATCTGGGGGGAAATTCAATACAGATTCAAACCCAACAACGATGTTCTATCTCAGCAAACAAGGAGGAACTAAAACCTTTTCGCTTTCGAGACTAACACGAGAGATCTCGAGATGGGCCATCCAGAGACAAGCAAACATCACAAAGACATTTCTACTAGGAAAAGTCAGTGTAGAGGTGGACAAGCTGGCATTTTTGAGGTATCATTGTTATGAGCATCAATATAGCACCTAGTTTCAAAGTCAGTTGTTAATTACTGCCAGCTCTGAGACCTGGAGGGACCTGCCCCACTTTAAGCCCTGATACATCTCCCTATTGATCAGCGAATCCACTGCAAAAACACATCTAAAAGCTGGGATGGTGGCCAATAGGATCGCAGCATCCTTAATATCTGTTAACGGAGATAAATTCTGGGCGCTATTTGCTTTTTAACATGACACAAAGATGCAAAGGCACATATCTTGGCTGATTGTAACAGATCAAAAGGCCTTGGTTCATTTTATAAATCACTCTCTTTGTTAGCCTCGTTCGACTGGGGTTTATTTGAAATTGTAAAGAAAGTTTATAGCGGAACTCAGACATACAGGCTTTTGGTTTGTGGTTACTAAAGGCACCGTGCAAACTGTTACCTGCAGTTGGTTGCAGACTTTATAACTACTAACCAGTGTCATTTTTATATGATAAACAATTAGGGTGCATATTATCAAGGGTGGCGATAAGGGATTATCGCCGCTTTAGCGACCGTTTTCGGCCGCTAAGCGGCGATAATTCTATTGCCCTATTAGCAAGCTGTCGCTAATAGCAGTTAGCGACAGCTTGTAGAAGATAGCGAGCGGTTTGGGGCCCGCTTTGCATGTTAGCGATATTTATCGCTAATGACATACAAAGTGGGCGTTCCCAACCTGTTAGCGACTGAAACTCTCTAACCTCACTATCGCCTATTAGCGAGATAGGCGAAGCGATGAAAAAGTGTGCGCTAAGCGCGAATATCGCTAGAAACTAACGCCTGCCCAGACCAGTTCTTAGCCATAGTATCCAATGGGAGGTGGATAACATGGCTAAGAGCATTTCATCTCTAATGCGTGAATATCGCTGTATTCTCAGTGATATTCACGCATTTTGCCACTATCACAGGATATTTTAGCACAATGGAGAAAAACGAAGCTAATAGCATGTTTTCTACGCTAACATATCCAGCGATAGGCAGCAATAAAAAAATCGTCGCTAAGCCTATTTAGCGATAATTATCGCTACTTGTTGGTAATATGCCCCTAGGTTTCATAAACAAGCTTTATATTTTTAGATTATAGCCAATGGATCAGTTAAACACTTTCCTTATGCAATACCGCCACCTAGTGGTCATTTATAATAACACGCATGGTGACTAAATCCAGAATGTCTCGAATTAAAAAATGTATGTTTTTGGCCATTTGAATAATACGGCAATGGAGGCCTCTTTGTGCGGCAAGGTTGACTGAAATATATGGCAAGGAAAAGATAGACAGAGTCTTTGGCAAAGAAAAGTAAGTTATGTAGGCTATTATGTTTTTATTCAACAGCTCAACAAATGAGCATGGGAAATATAATCAGTCTCGCGTCAGAGCTATTGGCATTGAAAATGTTAATGTATTTTACCTATGTGTTATGGGGTGTATGTATGTTGTGTGTAGTGCAATTATGTGGGTTGGATTGGATTAGTTAGTTGTGGAATTGCGTGGCGTGGAGTGGATTTGTGTAGTGTAATTATGTGGCATGGTGTGCAATGGAATTATATAGATAGTAATTATGTGGTGTGGAGCATACTGGAATTATGTGCAGTGGTATTGTGTGTTATGGAGTGTAATTATGTGGAATGGTATTTCGTGTTGTAAAGTGGTATATTTACAGCAACAAAGGATTTAATATGAAACATTCACATTCATAACAAACACACATCAGCACAATCCAGCCTGTCCCTAAAAAATTACACAACCTATAAAAAAGAGATACTAAAATAGAAAAAATCTCACCCAGCACAGTATAAAATGGAGCAAAACATGACCTATTACAAAAGATGGCTCACTAAATGAATACTTCATAAGTAATTATACATGGTCGAAACTTCATAAAACAAGACGAATAAAACTTAACAAAATATAGGAAACCTTTTATTGCTGTTTGTTCAGTTAAAGGGAAGATTGCTCTAACATCTATCCTGCACTATGGAAGCTTCCACTGCTGTTGTTACCAGTGGGGGGCCACTCTGAGGGGCGGTTGTCGGGGGCGGTGGTGAGATTCAACCGACAGCTAAACACATCAGAGGCAGGAAACATAAAAGAAGCTGCGATGAGCGGGAGGTGTTTCTGTGGGCACAGCAGGGGAGATCCTCTGTACTGCATAAGAGATGCTGGCACTGCTTTTTTCTGGGCTCAGGAAGTCACAGCTGCTGAGGGCTCATGCTGGGAAAATACAAAACTGGAAGGAGGGAGACCGCAAAGTTGCAGTCAGGCAGTGTTTGCACCATCCTCGCCTGCAGGGCACAGCAAAGTGCAGAAATGCGGCAGGTCCATACTCCACTGAGAGCACTTATGAGCACATTTCACACCCTTATCGGTTACTCCTATGAGCACCAGTGCGGGCTACTTTGTCATGCATCACCTAGGCCAGTTCAGAGCGCTACTAAGGTTGGGAAAGATCGATAATCCACGTCTTTAACCCCTTCCGTGCTCATGACGAGCTCAGCTCGTCATGAGGTATACCTCTAGGGTGCACATGACGAGCTTAGCTTGTCATGACCACACCCATTTACATTAAGGTCCAGGACAGGAGAAGAATCTACCAAGCAGCCAAGGTGTTAATAATAAAGGCACAAGTCAACCTATAACTGTGGCAGAGACTGTGTCCTAAATTAAAACTTGCAGCCCTCAGTTAATGCAAAACGGCCCCACAACTTCCAAAGGGTGTCTAAGATATAATTGTCCATTTGTGGCAAAGGGCATGGCTGTAATCGGGTCGTTAATGAGTAAGGAAAGGAAGGCTTTAAAATTCTTTTATTTTACTTCACCTTCACAGAATGTTAAATATTACTGTTGATATTACACATTAGTGGTTGGGGGAAAATACAGTCTCACATAAGATGGATTTGTAAAGCACATGTCCACCTCGATGGATAACTTTTATTTTTTATTTTATTTATTTAAAGTTTTGTATAGCGTGAACATGACCCAAGCGGGTATCAGAGCGCTTTACATGAGGGTTGTGGAAGAGACAGACCGATAGCTGCGGGAGAAAATTAAGGCAATATAAATCAGAACAACAATGACATAATGGCGGGCGTCACTGGGCCGTGACAGTGGCCAGGTAGCAGTTACGACAAGATACATTAAGAACAACAATGACATAATGGTGGGTGGTAACAAAGTCAGCTAAAAACAAGCAAGGCGACAGAAGGAGCAAAGCTTCTAGTTCAGCGCGTTGTTCATCAGTAGAGCTTTCACTTCCCTTTTGAAGGCAAAAGTTGAGGGAATTAGTCTTGTTTCAACAGGTAGGGCGTTCCAGATTCTCGGGGCAATGCCAGAGAAAGTATTTGCACTGGAATAAAAGATGTTATTGTAACCCAATTCATTGGTACACAGGTGGTGCCCCTCTTGCTGCCATACAATGTTTACACTGTCAGCAGAGCGAGCCTGTGCTAAAATCAGTCACTTGAGGCGCTATCATTTCTAACTGGGTATTCATTTATCTGTCTGTATTGAAATGTGGATTTTTTCTTTTAGAGTTTCATGAATGGGAAAGGCCAGCTCAATTTCTAATTAAAGAAACGTAAAGCAGTGAGGTAGTGAAATATGACAGCAAGCGGCATATGAAAGCACGAGCATATGCACTTTAGCACTGAACAGCAGTGGTAAAGTGCCCAGAGTCCTATTGCCAACAATCCCAGGTCAGGAAAAATAAGGGAGGAAGAAGCAAAACGTTTGGGGATAACCCTGCAAAAAGTGCCATTTCCAACAGTTCTTTTCTGTTGGTTCATATTATGAATTACTGCATTCGACACCTCAAACGAATAAAAAGGCAGAAAGTTATTTCAGACTACACCCCTTCAATGAAAGAACGGTTCACTCCTTGGAATTTAAGAACATTGTCGCGTTTGGAAGAATAAATATACGTGTACATGCATCAACAAGAATGTATTGAAGCAGTAAATACAGTTTACAGCAACATGTCTGTGTGGTGCCTTCAAGAGGAGGCATGAAGGGTGCAATGAACAAGCTTCGATGGATGTTATAGGCAGCATCGCGTAGCCGAAGCCAACACATGGCACTATTTTTATAGGCACTGCACAATCGCTCAATTTGTGAAAGACAACAGTGAAATCACTATCAGTAAAGCACCCAGGTTTGTTTTGGAAAGGCGCTATGTACGAAAAGGAGAGAGAACGAGCTACGGGCATCTCTTATTCAGAATCCCCAGAGTGGGGAATAGATGGTTAGGCTCTCCAAGTCTAATTGTACTACTTTTAACTAAAAGGCATTCATGGCATGTGGCAAAAGTGCAGCAAGAAATTCAAATGAAGGCATATGTTCTGGGCTTTGTAAAAACAGTTTTAAGGTAGCTTTTCAAAACAGTGATATACCTTTACTGTACATTCGGTTACAGACGTCTAAAATCAAATGTTTAATTGTACTCTCTCCATGAAGGCATCTTTTGTGAGCTCTTTAACACAAAGGTGTGTCCCCAGATTACAGTTTCTCAAATAATTACAGTAAATGCGCATCTCTTTGTAGTATAATGCCGGCTCATTCAGGTCGAGAGTCCTGTGGCTCAGGACTCCCAATGGCGAGTTCTGCGACTAGCTCCTGTGAAAGCAATTCCTATGAGTGAGATCTGCCCGGGTACTAAACCTCCTTCATCTAAATTAAGTGACAGCCTCTGGACACACAAAGGGCTGCTGTGTTTCTGTTGAACCTGAAAGAGGTTTCTTTCAATGCACACCACAGTAACCTAGGGCCAGATGTAGGTATCCAAATACCGGTCGGTAATGGCCGAAAATACAGATTTTCGGCCGTTACCGACCGGTATTTGGATACTGAAAAGTAGGGCATCTCAAAATACAGATTCGGTAATTTTACAGAATCGGTAATTTTACCGAATCAGTAATTTTACCAAATCGGTAAATTTACCGATTCGGTAAATTTACCGAATCTGTATTTTGCGATGTAGGTGGCACTGTAAACAGTGCCACAGGGCTTTAAGGATTCGTTATTTACCACCAACTATTAGTTATTTACCACCAACTATTAATTGGTGGTAAATAACGAATACCTGTGTATATGCAAATCTGTGCATGTACACCTGTGCCATGTGACAGACATACATGCCCTTAGGGCATGCATGTGTGCCACATGGCACACAAGCACTAATCAGGGGTGCGACAGGGTGTCAAAGTGACACCCTGCCACCCTTGACCATTTCACAATTTTACCGAATCGGTATTTACCGATTCGGTTATTGACATTCATTCCTATGGGCCTGGAGGCCCATAGAAATTAATGGAAATTACCAAATCGGTAAATACCGATTCGGTAATTACCGAATCTTACCGATTCGGTAAAAAATACAGAATTATTACCTACATCTAATTTAGCGAGTCTAAAATACCGAATCGGTAAAATTCGGTATTTTAGAATCGGTAAAAAGATTTGCCTACATCTAGCCCTTTATCCTTCTGAGGTGGGAGCAAGAAGTCAGGAGGGGCAGGAGCTGCGCAGAACTTCAAAGAGCGCAGGCGGGCGGCAGCCGGAGGTCGGACAGTGACTCAACATACTATATTGCGCAGTTTGGCTTCAGAGGGAGGGACCTGGAGGCATGTTGCATCATGATGTAGCGCAGTGCCCCCGGTAACGGCAGTGTACACAGAGACTTGTAGTGAAATATAAATGTTAAAAGAGAATGAGAGATGGGCTAGAAATGAGGAGGGACACGGAAGACGCAAGCCTGATGGGATGAGGGAAGAGAAGCCGTCACACGCTGTACTGTGTGATGCCTAACCAAACAATCTCTGAGTGAAATCGCCGGAAAGAGAGCTAAACACACAAAGGAGGGACTTTAACAGAAATGCACCAATAAGAAACCAGCATTTCTGAATGCTGCAGATAGCAGCCAATAACAATGGGTGAGTTTGCCAAAGCCACACAGAGAGTGATACAACTGGTCATCGCTGATGCTTGACCTAAATACGATTCTTCGTGTACTTTATTTAATAAAAGGTAAAGCTCTTTCATTCTGTATGTTCCAAACATGTTTCAAAACGTGTCTTTAGTTTTGGAAATCTTTTATTTTCACATGAGAGAGCAACTGGAAGTATTATTATTTCAAGAGAAAACTTTCCGTTAATGCATAAGTGAACACTCTGGGGCAGATTTATGTTGGACTTGCGCCACGTTTACGCCACCATTGCGTCACGCAACGGCTGCGTAAATGTGGCACATCCCTGTGACCCATTTACAACGTGACGCATCTAGGCAGATGCGTCATGTTGTAAGGCCCTGCGCCACATGTGGGCGTTCCAGCGCAGGGTGGGCGTTCCGGGGCAGGTGCGCCTCGCAAAAGTGCCTGCGTGAAATCTACAAGATTTCACGCAGGCACTTTTAGGCCAATTCTGCATCAAAACCCTGCGCCTGCTTGAAGCAGGCATAAGGCTTGATGCAGCATTGGACAGATAGGGCCGCCCAGAGCATTGCTGGAGCTGCGTCGCACTTGCGACGCAACTCCAGCAATGCGCCGCCTTTACGGCACAGATGCGTCATGCATCTGTGCCATTTTTGCCCCATGGTGCGCCGCATTGTAAATGCGGCGCACCATGGGTGGCGGAGCTGCGGAGCTCAATAACTGGCGCATCCCTGGGGATGCGTCAGTTATTGTAAATCTGTCCCTATGAGTTCATTATCAGCGTCTCAAGTGGATTCAAGAGTCCATACCATAAATAAATGTGTGGGATTCTACTAACCCCTGAATGTGCTGCTGAAGTAACTACTTCTCCGATAACACCTTGAAATAAACGTATTTAATTTCCACACCGTGAAATAGAACATTTGATGGCAAAAAGGAAACCATACTCTCCTCCATATTCGAAACACATTTAAATGTGTGCTGTTTTTTCCTTCTGCCAGTCCTTTTCCCAGTCAATCAACTGTGGATATTGGGATCATATGGGTATAATGTTACATTTATAATCGTAATTGCAGCCATGAATAGGTGAAAGGTGAACAAATAACATTTGCAATATGCTTGAAGCTGCTCTACATTGTATAATTCATATTTTTAATACATTTCGATTTTTTTTGGCTACCGTTTGTGGTTGAAATCCGTAAATTACTAGACTGTTGTTAGATTGCGTGGCAAGTGCAGCAAATCAATCAAAAAAGGGGGGAGATAAAGGTACTGGTTAGGTTCACCCTCCAATGTACATGTAGTTCACAAAAAATCTGTAAATGTCAGATCTAAAAAACCTCACCATGGGAATGGGGATTGCGCTGAATACGCAAAAAAACAAGACCCCTGGGCAAACAAAAGAAAATTCTTTTCTTGAGTCTCCTCACTCACCCAGGGTTGCCACTTGGTGACATGCTTCATCATTGGGGCCATCCCTAACAGCTGCTGCTTGGGGTGTGCTGCGACTTGTGGAACTACGTAATTCCTGAGTGGAAAAGGTACATCGATGATGACCTCCTAATTTGGAACGGCAATGAATCAGAAGCCAATGACTTCATTAAGTGGCTAAATCAACAGGACCCTTACCTGAAATTAACTCACACCATGTCAAAGGGGAAAACACTTTTCATGTAGTAATAACCTTAAAAGAAAGAGTCCTGTTTTTCTTTACATATTTCGAGTTAAAAATGAATGCTCATCTCAAATGACCAAAGATGCTCCAAAGTTCTTCGACCATTCCCCGTCTTCATCAAGAGAGTAAGACTTGGAATGGGTCACTAGATTTTTTTAGGATGGGACTTTATTTGCATGTAAAATAAGATAATAATAATAATAATAACAATAATAATCCACATTTGTAAAGCGCACAATCCCCCCTTAAGGGTGTCTAGGCGCTGGGGGCCGTTGGGAAGATTAAGCAAGCCATTGCCCAGAGTCACATGGTGCTGGGCTAATCTGCCGCCGGTTCCGGGGTCAAACCGTGATCCCCAGAATCCAGAGTCAGTCGCCCTAGCCGCGGCGCCAAGATAATAGTTCATCTTCTCCAAAAGAAGTCTTAATGGTGTGTGCCAAAGTGACTTCCTGTTGCGGCAATGATGAACAGGCTGTGTGCCTAGGTAACTTTGTCAAACTTTCAGATCAAAATAATATATATCCCCTAACCCTTTTACACTATGCCTAAACTTACCTGTTACATATTTTGAATTTTTAAATTCGAAATAAGCCGTGCTAAACATTGGTACTCGGAAAGTAAGTATCTGAAAGAAAGAGACTCATGTAAAAAAATAGCTGCAAAGAAATCTAGACAACAATCATATAAAGTAAATTTATTGAAGACATGATTACTTTTAAAATCCAGAAGTTCTTTCTCAGCTCTTTCCACTAGTAAAAACAAAAACAGAAAACCCACAAATGTTCTGTCTGGTGTACGTGTCTTACACAATGGCCTTCTTGGCTTCCATGAAAGTCTAATGCATCCAAGTTCTCAATCCTTTTGATTTTGTTCCCTGTAGTTAATGTAATTATATAGGTTTATGCATGTTTAACTTGCTCTATTGCCGAGCTATAAATGCCTAGCTAAGCTTGTCTCCAAACACCACAGTGTTGTTTTTCCTTCTGTTTATTTTGTCGCTCCTCTTTGCCTCTCTCCCTCCGTAGCTCTTCGCAATGGTCTCCGCCATGTGTCTTTTCCGAGGGATCCAGTAGCAGACGTCGAAGCAGAACACATGCCAGGATGGAGAGAGAAAGAAAAGAAAATAACTTTATTTTTATTTAACAAAAACAAAATGCAAATCCTGAAAAAGTAGGAAAAACTTGAAGAACGGGATTGTAAGTTATCAACAGCCTATTGGATAATGCTTCAGGGGCTGGCACTTTGAGGCATTGGACGTTTAGGCTAGAAGGTCAACACTCTCCAAAAAGGAGAACGAAAAAAAACTGTTCAAGAGGATGAAATGTTTTTGTTGGAGAACACACACAGAGTGCCCACTGAATGAGCGGGTGGCAAAAGCTGCAAAGGTGTTTGGAAAGTTCCACGCTCTCTGCTGGTGAAAGAGGTGCTGCTGCTACAATGCAAAGACCAGGAGTGCCATTCTGTGCTGCCCTCGCCTCACTGGCAGAGTCTTGAGGGGCATTTTGAGTCTTTTATCAAAGGGAACCAAAACGAGCAGACAGTCTATTTTATAGAAGAACTTGATAGAAGACCACTGGAGCATGGCTGGAGGTCTGCTGAGCATTAGATGTTATGTTTATGGATTAAAGAAAATGTTTTGGTTGCATCTCTAGCCATTTCCCATCACAGGACAGACCGGTCTGTCCTTTGTCATCACAGAGAGATGCTCCCCTGGGTTGGTCTGGAACATATGAAACCAAGGTCCAGGGGAGCTGCATAGAAAAGCAGATGGAACTTTGTCCTGACCATGGGGTCTTCCCATATGTGTTCAATACGCCCAGTTCAAAGACGCAGATTCCTGCCCCCTAATGTATAGCTGTGAGGCATCTAGGGTCCTACTGAAAGGTTCTCTGGCAGACTCCCATCTTCTGTCTATCAGTTTTTTTATTTAGTTTATAAGGTATAGAATGTCGAGGGGAGGGTATTTCATGCCTGTATACCTTCCCCCCACCGTATTTTGCTTGTACTAATGATTTCACCCAAAACCACCTTGTTATTGTCTGGGCTCTGTGTAAATCTTTGTACTAAATACTATTTTTGTCACAGAAGAAAGATATTTTTAGCAGTTCATGTTTGTCTCAGCTTGATGTAAGCTTCTGCTGCCTTTCTTCTGTACAACCCCACTGCAACCGCACACTCACAACCAACGCCGTGTTTCTGAGATGCCTTTTGTGTTGTGTTTGATTTTAATTCACAATTTCCACAGTGCTATAGAGTTACAGTTGTTCAATAAGTGTGTTCCATTTCCGTTTTTCCGTATTCCGAGACATAATGACTGTGTAAAGCTTAAAACTTGGAAGGGATTTGTCCCCTATCTGTGCCTGAAGTCCTTTCCTTCTTTCGTTGTCGGTATAGTATGTCACTCACGGGTGAGTAGTGCGCTTTATAAACCCCCTGATTGATTGAGTATACGCTGTGTAATTTCCCATACCATCACTCCACTCTTCATAAACCGTTACCAACAAGCCAATCAATCAGCACACTGTAGCAACACACCACAGCTAGCCAGAGTTAAAGGGATACCACTCTCGCTTACAAGACACCAACCCTCCATCGTGTCTGAGGCACACGTCAGGCCGTACCATGCATACGTCAGCCTCCCAAGTGTCGCACACCCAAACTGGTAAAGACCTACGGTTACACACCTCAGACACTAGGGACAATGACAACACATTTAAAATCAAGCACATGTGACAACAGCAGGTTAACTGCACTCATATTACCTGTGATCTGACTCTCCAAATTATAAAACAGACTGGTCCGTGACAGAATCCTCAAGAGTAGAGTGAGAGGGTGCCTGAAACCTGATGGTGCTACAAGCCTTTGTAACTACAAATCTTTATACATAATTTAATGAAATAGGCGTATGGCCTCTTGTAAATGGCAAACTTTCATTTGCAAACAAGTAGGACCCTCAGTGGCTGCCACTGAATAAAGATTTAGGTGGTTTATTGGCATTTTGTGGACAGGATACTCTCCTACAATCGAGTGGGGCTGATTTTCTGACATATTTTTTCCTGTTCAGGTACACCAGGAAAAGCCTCAAAGTGTCAGGGGCATTAGTTTTTTGTTTTTCAAAAACAGACTCCCACTTTGTGATATGGTGGACGCTGCACAGTATGGCAGAGGCTTCAGAGGAACAAAAGTGGCGGCAGCTTCTTTGAGAGCACAGAGGTCTCTTTCAGGCAGGCAGAGCTCCCTAAATGTGACGTGTGGTCATCCGGCAGGTGGGTGAAGGTTGTAACTATCGCCACCCAGACAGGATGTCAAATATTAAATGACCTTCTTAATTTGGAAAACATAATGTTCAAGGCATATGAGCTGCAGATTGCACACTATGCATAGATTGCCACCTAGTGTTGGGCCTGGATGTTTGCAGTTTGTTTTGTAGAAAAGTCTTTGGAAGTCACGGGGTAGGTGACTCCTCCTTTGGATGATACTGCGCATGGTGATTGGGAATTTGGAAAACATAATTTCGAGTCCCTTTTTACAGAGGCAGTCTGCTGCAAACCAGATCTAGCATGCGCTATTGTACCTTCGTGTGTAGAGGCGTTAAACAACTTTTCGGTGGATGCAAAACCAGCAGACGTATATTTTAATCATGATTTGCCTACATTGTGTGATCCTGGACAAATCTGTTGATCATTGTTTCTCCTTTTCCCTACCTGACAAAAGTGTGAGGATTGCGAAATGGTCTAATCTACCCTATTGTATGCCATTTACACACAACTGGTAGCATAGAGTTGTGGCAGAGAGGTTATTAAATATTAATGTACAAGTATATCTATTGAGTGCACCCAATTAAAAAATCAAACACTCTCTCTGTCACGACCACGTTTTCCTGTACATCAATGGCAGCATTAAATCAACGCGCACTGAAAGTTGGCCTGTTAATTGCATTCTTGCACAAGAATTCACAAGGGTCATAACTGTGTGACCACCTGGCCTGCTTCCTCTGTCATACCATGCAAGTGCACAGCTTTACACACTTTGTGCATGTTCCCCATGCAGGTAGTCAGAACATAATACATGGGACATGTTTGTCTAATTGATTTGTTTTTGATATAACATACATGTCTGATTGCTGCTAAGCGAGACAGGATAATCAATGTTTCCTATTGGCTGGTGCCTCCGGAAGTAGGTGGGGTTAGTGGAAAGTCACACACAGCATCTCTTGTGTGTGTGTCCTGGTGCAGCCCCCCTGCTTTTGAGGATGCCATACACATGCCCTTCTGGCCTGTACCTGCACAATGACCACTAGACTAAGTTTTTGCTTTTCAATATTTGAATACGAGGGAATATGGTTGGTAGGAATTCTGGTGAGTAATTTTACATCAATGGAGAGTGGGGTTGGGGAAAGCCTCTTTGAATAGAACTGTGGTATTCTTACTGTGAACAATGTGTTCAGCTCGCCTTCGCAAACTGTTCTATGGTGTGTGTTTCACCCCTTAGGTCTCTGTGATGCTGGCAGCTTGTGAAAAACTTTTTGAAAAATATTCTAATTTGTAAGTGGACATGATGCTTTTTGTTAGATAGAGAGCTCCTTGCCCTAATGCTTTTTATAGTAATATTGAAATACTGTTCTTGTAATATATGGCAGCACAGAGCAGGGAAAAATGACTTCTGCACTCGATTTTCTTTATCGATTTAAAAAAAATAAAAACCACAATGTGAAATAGAAATGGCTTTATAGTGTATTTGGTTTGCACAGAAAGAAATGTCTAATTTTTAGATCTGTATACAAACAACATTTCGTAAAGCTGTAATTCACTCTAGGGGAACTGTAAAGGATGTAAATGATGAATGTTAATTTGTGATTTTTACCATCCAGAGCTTTATTGTGATAAGCAGTAGAGCCGGATATATATAAAGAGGACGAACTGCAACTGTCCCATTGTTCAAAGTCAAACATTATATATTCAGATAGAGAACACATAGAGGACCAATGGGTATCATTCCCCTGCTGTTACATCACTCTGACATAGGTGGCCCATAAAGACACTGTAAACCAAGTCACTGCACATCTCCCCATTACTTCAAAAGGGGACAATGATAGAAAGACAAAAACAAATAACAAAGCCAGTGCAAGCACATATACAAATAAATGTTTAATAAACTGGCTGACAGCTAATCTTTGAACCCAGAGGGAATTTTCTTAATTCTGTTGCTTTTACTTATTGTTAACTCTTGACCATCTAGCACATCACCGTCAAGATTTGTTTTCTCTGGTATGTTTTTGTTATACTTATTAAGCATGTATTTAACAACACAATTTCATACATTTTTGCCGAACAAGACATGTTTCACCATTGACCATTAGATATCTATACTGCTTGGCCTTTTACCTCAATTATGCAAATGGGCTCTCTGAACTTTGTTGCTCCTTTTTACAATAACACAGGATCCCTATTGCGCTCCAAATCACCCACACTAAGGCCCTCATTAGGATAGCGGTTTTTCCGCATCCTCCAGGCCGGCGGAAGAGTCCGCCGGCCCGGAGGATGCGGAAAAACCACTGCGGAGCCTTCACAGACCCCCCGCCAGATTAGGATGGCTGGGGGGTCAGGAAGACCGTCCGCAGCTTTTCCGCCGCGGTCGCTTTCCGACCGTGGCGGAAAAGCTCTAACATGTCTGGCGGTGTCTATCAGACACCGCCAGGCATATTAGGATGTAAGCATTTATATGCCTTTCCACGTTGGCATTTCCGCCGTGAAAAGGCATACAGACTTTTGTTTGGGGGCCCGTTGCGGGCCCCCAGGGGTGAAGAGGGGGTGGGGGGTGCACATGGGGGGTACCTATGTTACCCCCCTGCATTTGCGTGCACGAAGCGGCAGGCACCTCGAGGTGCCTGCCGCTTTGTGCATGCAAATGCACTGCTTTCATTTTTAACCTTGCAGCGGGTGCTGCTTGAAGCAGCACCCGCCGCAATGTTAAAAATACGGGATGTGACCGCCAGGGTGGCGGTCACATCCTAATTGCACAGGAGGGACCGCCGCTGCCCCTGCGGACGGTCCCTCCTACTCTGGGGTGGCGGACGGACGCAGGTCCGTCCGCCATCCTAATCGACCCCTAAATTTGATGTTGGCACCACTTGACCGCATTTCTATCTCAAACCTCACAACATTTTGTTTTTAATTTGCATATTTAGCCTCTTGTGAATACTTTCCATATCACATCTGCGAACTAGAGCCTTGACTTTCCAAAACGGACTCAATGAAGATGTAACTCTGCTACCTCCCATTAGTTCAAATGGTACTTTGCCCGTCCCTGATGTGGAGTAGTTCTATATGCCCATAGCCATTCCCCTAATACCAGTTTCACAATCAACTTTGGATTTACTGGCATTTTAAATGCACTCCACCAACACCCTATTAAACCTTTCCACTTTACTATTTGCCTGGGGGTGGTATAAGGGTGTGTACATGTTTTATCCCCAGTCTACAAAGAAACTCAGTCGCACTGGAAGAAGTAAACTGAACACAATTGTCTATAAGCATTTTTTTCTGGCTTTGTTCAATACTACTTGAAAGAAATGAATGACAGCGTTTGTGTTTGGTTCAGATACTCCTGATTTTAAATATTTCATGTTGTAAGGCAACACATAAAAACGACCTAAAAAATCCACAGCAACTCTTTGCTGAACTTTTTCGAGGCACTTCACAGGGGTGGACAGTGGTGTAGTCGTGATCAAATGTTTATCTCTGTAACAGCATTGCACACATACGTTCACAAGTTGCCCGACTTCACGATCCACACCAGGACACAAAAAATCATGTCTTATCCTGTGTTTAGTGGCTGTTACTACGAAATGCGGTACAAAAGGGGGTGGTGATGGACGGAGCATCTGAATCAATCAAACACTCACACCCAGTCAAGAGATCTGGGTTTAATCTATCACCGTTCTTTAGCACACTCTGCCACCGCAGTTCAGACATGGCTATATGCAAATCAGTCAGACCCTGTGCCTCATGGGAACAGTGCAGCCCGAACTGCCAAGCCATGCCTTCCCTGGACCGGAAACAAGCTTCCAAGGACCGGTTTCTGGCATTTCAGCCGTATTCAGCCAGTCTTGCTTGAATCCAGTGGCAAAGTGAGCAAGGTACTCACGTCTGAACATACCCTGCCACACTTATGGCGAACAAAGTGGTACAAAAAGGGGTGGTGATGGATGGAGCATCTGAACCAATCAAACACTCACACCCAGACAAAAGATCTGGGTTTAATCCAACACCGTTCTTTAGCCCACTCTGCCACCCCAGTTCAGACATGGCCCAATGCAAATCAGTCTGACCCTGTGCCTCATGGGAACAGTCCAGCCCGAACTGCCAAGCCATGCCTTCCCTGGAAAGGAACAATCTTCCTAGGACCGGTTTCTGGCATTTCAGCCGTCTTCAGCTAGGCTTGCTTGAATCCAGTGGCAAAGTGAGCAAGGGACTGGACTGCATCCCTTAACATTAATGGCATGCACAATATCTTTGATTTTTCCCACCATGTTATTAAAAACATCTGCAATCTTTTCTTTGCACGGAAGATTGGAAACAGACCAAACAAGAGAAACTGCATATATCTAACCTGGCCTAATGATCATGCCAAAATCTACTTAATACCACCATCCCACTACATTAATACCCTTAATACCCTTATGCCACAAACACTTTTCCTTTTATAGTTTTGCTGTCAAAGGAAAGATTTTACTGGTGTCCCCCTGGCTTGACCAGGCCACTGCGCTGAAGCTGGAGTAAGGGACACCAGGCTGGTTACATGCAGACACATTTGTACATGCGTGTGCACACGTGTAGGGGCTGTGCAGAGGAGATTCGTAGCGTGTGCAGTCCGGGAGCAGCTACAAGAAGAAAGGTGTGGATGGACTTGTGCAGAATTGGGTGGTGACATGGAATAGGCTTTATACAATGGGAAGGAACATACCAGGGAAAGTCAGTGTGGTTTACTGTGTTTTTAACTTCATTATTCCCCTATGGGGATGTGGAGCCCATGTGCTAGATTACCGTTCATAAGACCCACAGATTCCAGACACGCACTAAAGTCCACTGTGGCGGATGCGAAAAGAAGTATTCTGCAGAGTCTAAAGTCATATTTGTACTGCTTTTGGGTCATACAGAGCTGTCATATTTCCCTGAGCGAGCCATAACCAGACCCTGGCTGATGGCTGAACTCAGCAGTCATAAGTATCATCATGTATTTCATCATTGAAATCATTAGTATCATCAAGAATATCTTCACTGAATTCATTAAAATAGCTCTGGATCTCATTATTGACGTAGTTAGTATCATCTAGAATTTCATCATTGAGTTATTAGTATCATCAAGAGATTCCCTAACTGAAGCCAGAATCATCATGAATTACATAATAGAAGTCATTAGTATCAGGAATTTCCTTAACTAAAGTCATTAGTATCATCATGAATCTTATCATTGAAGCCATTAGTATCAACATGAATCTCATTACTGAAGTCCTTATTGACGTTGTTTGTATCATCATGATTTTCATTATTGTAGTCATTAGTATCATCATGAATTTCACCATTGAAATCATTAGTATCATCGTGAATTTCACCATTGAAATCATTAGTATCATCGTGAATTTCACCATTGAAATCATTAGTATCATCGTGAATTTCACCATTGAAATCATTAGTATCATCATTAATTTCACCATTGAAATCATTAGTATCATCATGAATTTCACCATTGAAGTCATTAGTATCATCATGAATTTCCTTAACTTAAGTTATTAGTATCATCATGTATCTCATCACTGAAGCCATTAGTATTATCATGTATTTCACCATTGAAGTCATTAGTATCATCGTGAATTTACTTTACAGAAGTTATTAGTATCATGATGAATTTCATCATTTGAAGTCATTAGTATTATCATGAATTTCCGTAACTGAAGGCATTAATATCATAATGCATCTCATCACTGAAGTCATCAGTATCATCATGAATCTCATCACTGAAGTCATTAGTATCATCATGAATTTCACTGAAGCCATTAGTATCATCGTGAATTTCACCATTGAAGGCATTAGTAGATCAATTGTGTGGTCGGCGTATGTTTTGGGATCTTGAAAAGACTGAGGAAAGTCCTTGACTTACTGCCATTGGAAGCTCGCCAAACCCTGGTACATGCTTTGGTGACCGCAAGGTTGGACTATGCGAACCTGCTGTATCTAGGGGCGCCGAGTAAAAGTGTTGGACGCCTTCAAGTGCTGCAGAATGCTGCAGCACGTTTGATCCTTAGGTTGCCCAAAAGGGCGCCCTCGAAGCAGGCCCTGCAAAAACTACACTGGTTGCCTGTGAGGAGCAGAGTCGAGTATAAATCTCTCTGCACCTGCCATCGGATTCTGAATGGCAGGGCACCCCGACCTCTGCAGAGTTTGATTGAAGCTTATGAACCTGCCAGAGCGCTTAGATCTGCGGGCGGGGGACTGTTGAGGATCCCCAAGGTGAAGAAGGCTTGCATGGGAGGCAGATCTTTCAGGCACCAAACCACTGGAACAAACTTCCAGTAGATCTTCGCTTGGAACCAGCAGAAGCGAGGTTCCGAGCTAAATTAAAAACCCACCTGTATGTTAGATAAGTAGGTCCGCTTAGCAGCCTCATTTCTCTGTTTTATGCCTTCTCATCGTCAGCGCGGGGACACGCCGGTGCGCGTAACTCAGCGCTCTACAAATGCCCCTACTACTACTACTAGTATCATCATGAATTTCACCATTGAAGGTATTAGTATCATCATGAATTTCCTTTACTGAAGTCATTAGTATCATCATGAATTTCATTACTGAAGTCATTAGTATTGGCATGAATTTCATCATTGAAGCCATTAGTATCATCATGAATTTCCTTTACTGAAGTCATTAATATCATCTTGCATCTCATTACTGAAGCCATTAGTATAGTCACTTCTCCTGCCCTGTCACTTTCTCCTGCCCAGTCACTTCTCCTACCCCATCACCGCTCCTTCCCTGACATTTCCCGTGCCCTGTCACTGCTCCTTCCCGTTCACTGCTCCTGCCCCGTCACTGCTCCTTCCAGTTCATTGCTCCTGCCCCGTCACTGCTCCTGCCAATTCACTACTCCTGCTGGTTCACTACTCCTGCTGGTTCAACACTCCTGCCCATTATCTGCTCCTGCCCGTTATCTGGTCCTGCCAATTCACCGCTCCTGCTCATGCCCAATCACTTCTCCTGGCCCGTCACTTCTCCTGGCCCGTCACTTCTCCTGGCTCGTCACGTCTCCTGCCCCATCACGTCTCCTACCCCGTCACGTCTCCTGCCCCGTCACTTTTCCTGCCCCGTCACTGCTCCTGCCCTTTCACTGCTCCTGTACAGTAAGTACTCGTGCTCATGCATGATCAACGCTCCTGCCTCGTCAATTCCCCTGCCCTCTCAATTCCCCTGCCCCCTCCCTTCTCCTGTCCCCTCCCTTCTTCTGCCCCCTCCCTTCTCCTGGCCCGTCACTTTGCCTGCCCTGGTCACTTTGCCTGCCCTGTTCACTTTGCCTGCCCAGGTCACTTGACCTGCCCTGTTCACTTTGCCTGCCCCATTCCCTTTGCCTGCCCCGTTCACTTTGCCTGCCCTATTCACCGCTCCTGCCCTGTTCACCGCTCCTGCCCTGTTCACCGCTCCTGCCCGGTCACTGCTCCTGCTCATGCCTACTCACTGCTTCTGCCCCGTCACCTCTCCTGCCTCGTAACATCTCCTGCCCCATCACCACTCCTGCCCTGTCGCTTTTCCTGCCCGTCACTGCTCCTGCCCTTTCACTGCTCCTGTCCAGTCAGTACTCCTGCTCATGCACAATTGCACAATCAACGCTCCTGCCTCGTCAATTCCCCTGCCCCCTCAATTCCCCTGCCCCCTCAATTCCCCTGCCCCCTCCCTTCTCCTGGCCAGTCACTTTGCCTGCCCTGTTCACTTCGCCTACCCTGCCCATTATCTGCTCCTGCCCATTATCTGCTTCTGCCTGTTATTTGCTCCTGCCCGTTATCTGCTCCTATCAATTCACTGCTCCTGCTCATGCCTTATGCCGTCACTTCTCCTGCCCCGTCACTTCTCCTGCCCCCTCCCTTCTTCTGCCTCCTCCCTTTTCCTGGCCCGTCACTTTGCCTGCCCTATTCACTTTGCCTGCCCTGTTCACTTTGCCTGCCCCGTTCACTGCTCCTGCCCCATTCACTACTCCTGCCGTCACTTTTCCTGCCCCATCACTGCTCCTGCCTTTTCACTGCTCCTGTCCAGTCAGTTCTCCTGCTCATGCACTATCAATGCTCCTGCCTCATCAATTCCCCTGCCCCCTCAAATCCCCTGTCCTCTCCCTTCTCCTGCCCCCTCCCTTCTCTTGCCCCCTCCCTTCTCCTGCCTCGTCACTTCGCCTGGCCCGTCACTTCGCCTGGCCTGTTCACTTCACCTGGCCTGTTCACTTCGCGTGTCCTGTTCACTTCGCCTGCCCTGTTCACTGCGCCTGCCCCGTCGCCTCTCCTGCCCTGTCACTGCTCCTGCCCCGTACACTGCCCCTTCCCCGTACACTGCTCCTGCCCCGTATACTGCCCCTGCCCCGTACACTGCTCCTGTCTGTTCACCGCTCCTGCCTGGTTACCGCTCATGCTCATGCCTAATCGCCGCTCCTGCCCCATCACTTCTCCTGCTTCGTCACTTCTCCTGCCCATTATCTGCTCCTGCCCATTATCTACTCCTGCCCGGTAACTGCTCATGGTCTTGCCTAATCACAGCTTCTGCCCCGTCACCTCTCCTGCTCCGTCGCCTCTCCTGCCCTGTCACTGCTCCTGCCCTGTACACTGCTCCTGCCCTGTACACTGCTCCTGCCCCGTACACTGCTCCTGCCCCGTACACTGCTCCTGCCCCGTTCACTGCTCCTGCCCCGTTCACTGCTCCTGCCCCATCACTTCTCCTGCTTCGTCACCTCTCCTGCCCCGTAACCTCTCCTGCCTGTCACGTCACCTGTCCATCACGTCACTTGCCCATCACTTCTCCTGCCCTGTCGCTCTTTCTGCTCCTGCCTAATCACCGCTCCTGCCCCATCACTCCTGCCCGGTCACTGCTCCTGATCTTGCCTAATCACTGCTTCTGCCCCGTCACCTCTCCTGCTCCATCGCCTCTCCTGCCCCGTCGCCTCTCCTGCCCTGTCACTGCTCCTGCCCCGTACACTGCCCCTGCCCTTTACACTGCTCCTGCCCCGTACACTGCTCCTGCCCTGTACAATGCTCCTGCCCCATTCACTGCTCCTGCCCCGTTCACCGCTCCTTCCCCATCACTTCTCCTGCTTCGTCACCTCTCCTGCCCCATCACCTCTCTTGACCGTCACGTCACCTGTCCATCACGTCTCCTGCCCTGTCGCTTTTCCTGCCCTGTCGCTTTTCCTGCCCTGTTGCTTTTCGTTCCCTGTCGCCTCTCCTGCCCCGTCGCGTCTCCTGCCCTATCGCTTCTCCTGCCCCGCTCACCGCTCCTGCCCCGTTCACCGCTCCAGCCCCGTTCACCGCGCCTGCCCTGTTCACCGCTCCTGCCCCGTTCACTGCTCCTGCCCCGTTCACTGCTCCTGCCCCGTTCACCTCTCCTGCCCCATCACCTCTCCTGCCCCGTCGCCTCTCCTGACCCGTCACCTCTCCTGACCCGTCACCTCTTCTGACCCATCGCCTCTCCTGCCTCGTCGCCTCTCCTGCCCTGTCACTGCTCCTGCCCTCTACACTGCCCCTGCCCTTTACACTGCTCCTGCCCCGTACACTTCTCCTGCCCCATACACTGCTCCTGCCCCGTTCACTGCTCCTGCCCCATCGCCTCTCCTGCCTCCTCACCTCTCATGCCTTGTCGGCTCTCCTGCATTGTCGCCTCTCCTGTCCCGTCGCTTCTCCTGTCCCGTCGCCTCCCCTGTCCCGTCGCCTCCCCTGAACCGTCGCCTCTCCTGTCCCATCACCTCTCTGGTCCAGTCACTGCTCCTGTCCCGTCACCTCTCCTGCTCCGTCACCTCTCCTGCCCCGTCACCTCTCCTACGCTGTTACTTCTCCTACAATGTCACTCCTCCTGCCCGTTACTTCTTCTGCACGGTCACCTCTCCTGCCCCATTACCTCTCCTTTCCTGTCACCTCTTCTGTCCGGTCACTGCTCCTGCCCAGTTCACTCTGTGCACAACATTGACAAATTACACAAGGGGGCAAGTTCCCCATAGTACTCTGTTTGGGGAAAGCTCCTCTCTAATCACTAACTCTGATCTTACTGGCACATGATATGCTAAAGGCAGAGGGCGGGCGCATTGTCATTCCAAAGGGGATAATCGGCCTCAATCGGAATGACAATGGCCTGCCCACAGTCTGAGAGCGCTCAGGGAGGAGCAGCTGCAGCCTCTGGAGTTCAACAGAGAAGTGCAAGCAGCCCCTGGAAGCTGCATGAAAAAGTTTTCGTTCGCCGTCCCGGGACGATTTTTTGAAAGAAAGAAGTAGGGGAAAGGACTGAAATAATTTTTAAAACTAGGGGCACGCCATGCCCTTCCAATCCCGCCCACTTCTACCACTGTCCACAGCAGAACGAGAGAAGCTCCTCCTGGGAACAAGATTCAACACAGTTGAGACAAAAGTATACCCTCACGAGAAGAGAATATGATCGATAAGACAAGAAACTCACCAATACCAAAATGGTCTGTCTCTGACAGTAAGGACTGTAGGGAATATGCTGAGAATGATGGCTTCCTGCATACCTCTAATACCATATGAAAGGTGACACAAGAGAGCAAGTAAGGAATGACTCCAGAGCCAGTGGTCCCAAGCCACGGGGAGTTGGGAAGATCCAGTGGTTGTCATGCAAAGTATGCAGGAGGAAATGGCATGGCGGAACAAGACCAATATAGCAACAGGAACACCCTTCATATTGCCAACTCCAACGTTGACCATCACTACAGACATATGGGATGGGGAGCTCATGTGGGGGACCTCAGGATTAGAGGATCTAGAGACCAGAAGATAAAAACAGTGGGGCATATTATCAAGTAAGGGCGTTACATTATCGCCGCTTTTATCGGCAGGAAACTGCCGATAAAGCGGAGATAATGGGCTTGATAATATGCTCTATGAATTCCAATCGAATGTCTTCACATCTAACATGGGCTTCGATTGGAATTCATAGAGCATATTATCAAGCCCATTATCGCCGCTTTATCGGCAGTTTCCTGCCGATAAAAGCGGCGATAATGTAACGCCCTTACTTGATAATATGCCCCAGTGTTCCCAGCCTTAAAAGCCATTCAGAGGCATCTGGGGGGAAATTCAATACAGATTCAAACCCAATAACGATGTTCTATCTCAGCAAACAAGGAGGAACTAAAACCTTTTTCCTTTCGAGACTAACACAAGAGATCTCGAGATGGGCCATCCAGAGACCAGCAAACATCACAAAGATATTTCTACCAGGAAAAGTCAATGTAGAGGTGGACAAGCTGGCATTTTTAAGGTATCATTGTTATGAGCATCAATATAGAACCTAGTTTCAAAGTCAGTTGTTAATTTCTGCCAGCTCTGAGACCTGGAGGGACCTGCCCCACTTTAAGCCCTGATACAACCCCCTATTCATCAGCGAATCCATTGCAAAAACACATCCAAAAGCTGGAATGGTGGCCAATAGGATCGCAGCATCCTTAATGCCTGTTAACTGAGATAAATTCTGGGCGCCATTTGCTTTGTAACATGACACAAAGATGCAAAGGAACATAGGTCGGCTCATCAAAAGGCCTTGATTAATTTATAAATCACTCTCTTTGTTAGCCGCGCTCGACTGGTGTTTATTTGACATTGTAAAGAATGATTACTGCGGAATTCAGACATACAGGCAATTGGTGTGTGGTTACTAAATGCACCGTGCAACCTGTTACCTGCCTGTAGTTGGTTGCAGACTTTATAACGACTAACCAGCGTCCTTTTTATATGACAAACAAATAGGTTTCTTAAATGAGCTTTATATTTTTAGATTAAAGCCAATGGATCAGTTAATCGCTTTCCTTATGCAATACCGCCACTTAGTGGTCATTTATGGTAACACGCATGGTGACTGAATCCATAATGTCTCGAATTAAAATGTATGTTTTGGCCATTTCAATAATACGGCAATGGAGGCCTTCTTTGTGCGACACGGTTGACACAAATATATGACAAGGAATAGATAGAGTCTTTGGCAAAGAAAAGTCAGTTATGTAGGCTATCATGCTTTTGTTCAACAGCTCAACAAATAAGCATTGGAAATGCAATCGTTTTCGATGTCTTTTACCGATGTGTTATGGGGTGTATGTATGTTGGGTGTAGTGCAATTATGTGGGTTGGATTGGATTAGTTATCTGTGGAATTGTGTGATGTGGAATCGTGTGGTGTGGAGTGGATTTGTGTTGTGTAATTATGTGGCACGGTGTGCAGTGGAATTATGTAGATAGTAATTATGTGGTGTTGAGCGTACTGGAATTATGTGTAGTGGTATTGGGTGTTGTAAAGTGGTATCTTTACAGCAACAAAGGATTTAATTACATATGAAACATTCACGTACATAACAGACACACTATCAGCACAATCCAGCCTGTCCCTAAAATATGACACAACCTCTAAAAAAGGGTTACTAAAATAAAATAAATCTCACCCAGCACAGTATAAAATGGAGCAAAACATGACCGATTACAAAAGATGACTCACTAAATAAACACCTCATAATAAAATGTACATGGACGAAACTTCATAAAACAAAACGACTTAAAACTTAAAAAAATGTAGGCAACCTTTTATTGCTGTTTGTTCAGTTAAAGGGAAGATTGCTCTAACATTTATCCTGCACTATGGAAGCTTCCACTGCTGTCGTTACCAGTGGGGGGCCACTTTGAGGGGCGGTTGTCGGGGGCGGTGGTGAGATTCAACCGACAGCTAAACACAACAGAGGCAGGAAACATAAAAAAAGCTACGGTGGGCGGGAGGTGTTTCTGTGGGGACAACAGGGAGACCCTCTGTACTGCATAAGAGAAGCTGGCACTGCTGTTTTCCTGGGCACAGGAAGTCAAAGCTGCTGAGGGCTCATGCTGAGAAAATACAAAACTGGAAGGTGGAAGACCGCAAGTTTACAGTCAGGCAGTGTTTGCACCGTCCTCCCCTGCAGGGCACAGCAAAGTACAGAAATGCGGCAGGTCCATACTCCACTCAGAGCGCTAATGAGCACATTGCACACCCTTATCAGCTACTCCTACGAGCACCAGTGTGGGCTACTTTGTCATGAGCCACCTAGGCAGGCCCGGCTCCAGGAATTTTTATTTGGGTGGGCCAATGGTGCATTCGGGTGGGCCACTGAGTCAGTCGCGGCTGGCATGACTCGTGGGGGGAGGGAGAGGGGGCAGGAGGGTCACGCGGGGGATTTAATTTAATAATATATATATATATATATATTTTAAATGTAGCTTACCAGGTCCCACGTCTTGTCGCCTGCCCAGGATGCAAGCAGCCAGGCTCCCTCCCCGATGGGGTATAATTCCAGTGGCCCTGGTTATATCAATACACCTCAGCAGGCAGCAGTTAATGACTGTGCTGTCTGAACAAATAAACTATGGCGTAAACATTTTCAGTTTTGCTGGTTTGATTGAAAGGGTTTTTTTTTCCCCAAGGAAGGAATACATGATCAAACATTTGGTCTCTCAGAAAAACCATAACAGTTTCTGTGGTGGCCCTCCTTTGACTGAGGTAACTTAAAAGTTGCACTGCGGTGGCACTAGGGCCCAGGAAACTCGCTGCCAAGGGCATCTGCTGACAAAGCCTACACATTAAATGCCACACCCAAAGAGACAGGTAAGGTGGGGGTTGGTTTCTGGTTAAATTCTGAGGTTGAGATGGGAGGTTGGTAGAGCAGTCAGGATGCCTTGCCTGGCCAGCATGGTTTGGAGTCGGGCCAGCCATCCACTGCGAGGAGGGAGGGAGCAAAACCCTGTTTATTGCCCCCATTACATCCTGTTCCAAGGGGAGTGAAAACTCTGGCCCACAGTAGCAGCATCTCCCATGTTGAGGCCTCACTGTCATACCCTAAGGCAGTGGTCTACAAACTTTTTTGCATGGAGATCCCCAAAGCAAAATGTTTTGAAGTCGGGGACCCCTGCAAAACTTTATTCCAAGGATCGGGAAACAGGAGAGGCAGGGCTGAGCGCAAAGGCTGAGCTTTTGAGATCATATCATGGATACTTTTTTTGTAGCTCATAATCCACAGTAAATGTGAAACATATGATAGGGAAAATCATCAAACAGTAACAGAAATTGACAAAAAAACTGTTCTCTCCATAATTTGGTTCTTGTGAGCCCCTCGCACTCCTAGGCCCCAATGGAATTGCACTTTCTGCACTAATGATAGCTGAGGCCCTAAGTAGCCCTCTACCTCCTCTGCCTCTTTCGCAACTTACCAACCATGGCTATCACTCCAATCTTAAAATAGGTTATCCATCCCTTTTTTGGTTTTACATAAGGAGGACCCGGCCCAAGGGCATCGGGAAACTTTAAATAAGCACCATTTACATTACACAAACACAAGTTCATATTAATTTATTATATATATTTTTTTATTTTAGGCACTGGACTATTAAGTAATTTGAGTTGAGCTGACAGGAGGACCTGAACTAGGTTCCACAGTAGGAAGCTCTTGCCATTGGGACACAATTCCTCCTTTTTAGAAATAATGAGCTCCAACGTGCTGTCCCCACCTTTTCACAGTAAAGGTGCTCTCATCTCTCTGTGAAACGCCCTTCGCAAAGCTTGACTGGTCACCTTTCTTTTGCTTTTTGCTATATTTGGGTATTAAACCAGCATTAATGAGGTAAAATCAATGCCCAGATAGTTTTTACCAAATGTAAAAATGACAAAGTAACAAAGTAGATGCGTGACAAAATGTTCTGTATAACCCCACATATTATTAGCATATTGTGTTTACCCTTGAGCCCCATCTCCCTACTCACTGACAGTGCCCCAGGAAACACTCAGAATTACAGATGCAAACTTTTTATGCTGTTTAACTTCTGCATATAAAAGAAGACAGCCTGTGAACTCACCAGATATGCGTCGACCCTTCCAGGCTATCTTCATTTACAATTCCTTCCTTGCAGACACAGTTGTGCCCCCTGGGCATGCAGTCACAGACCCCCAGGGAGGGGCGCACCACTGAAGACCTGTGCCCTAATGCCAGGGCCGGAGCTCCCACCCCATGCTGTGCCTGCTGGCTTTGGCCCATTGCCATTCTATATGCAACAATGGGCCGCGATAACCTGTGCTGGGCTGCGCAGAGGCTGCAGCAGCCTCTTGAATTCGGTTCAGGAGAGCCAGCCCGAACACTGGTGGGGGGAAAAAACGGCTTGCATCAAGCCTCGGGCCTAGGTTCATGTTTGGATGGGCAAGGCTCATGTTTGGGTGGGCCTGGCCTACCCGGCCCACCCTCTAGAACCGGGCCCGCACCAAGGCCTCTTCAAAGCGCTACTAAGATCGGGAAAGATCGATGCTCCACGTCTTTAATTATTTAAAGGCACAAGTCAACCTATAACTGTGGCAGAGACTGTGTCCTAAATTAAAACTTGCAGCCCTCAGTTAATACAAAACGGCCCCACAACTTCCATAGGGTGTCTAAGATATAATTGTCCATTTGTGGCAAAGGGCAAGGCTGTGATCTGGTCGTTAATGAGTAAGGAAAGGAAAGCTTTAAAATTCTTTTATTTTACTTCACCTTCACAGAATGTTAAATATTACTGTTGATATTACACATTATTGGTTGGGGGAAACTACAGTCTCACATAAGGTGGATTTGTGAAGCACATGTCCACCTTGATGGCTATCTTTTATTTTTTATTTTATTTATTTAAAGTTTTGTATAGCGTGAACATGACCCAAGCGGGTATCAGAGCGCTTTACATGAGGGTTGTGGAAGAGACAGACCGATAGCTGCGGGAGAAAATTAAGGCAATATAAATCAGAACAATAATGACATAATGGCGGGGGGGGTAACAAAGTCAGCTAAAAACAGGCAAGGCAACAAAAGGAGCAAAGCTTCTAGTTCAGCGTATTGTTCATCAGTAGAGCTTTCACTTCCCTTTTGAAGGCAAAAGTTGAGGGAATTTGTCTTGTTTCAACAGTAGGGCATTCCAGATTCTCGGGGCAATGCCAGAGAAAATATTTGCACTGAAATAGAAGGGGCCTCATTTATGAGGCCCTGCTTCACTTTTACGCCGCCAGTGCATCACTTTTTGTGACGCACCAGCAGCGTAAATAATGTGCCTTGTTGCACCATATTTACAAAGTGACGCATCTAGGTAGATGCGTCACTTTGTAAACCCCTGCGCCACATTATACCTGCGCCAGGTATAATGTATGCAGGGGGGACGTTCTCCCGCAAAAAGCCTTGTAGAAGTGACGCAGTGAAATCTATGAGATTTCACTGCGTCACTTCTAGGACGCTGTTGCGTCAAAATCTTGCGCCTGCCTCACAGCAGGCGTAAGACTGACGTAAGCCCTTGCACATGGGGCTTTCCCATGTGAAAGGACGCATTGCTGCAGTTGCGTCACTTTTGTGACACACTGCAGCAATATGTCACTTTTGCACTTAGATACGTCAGAAATACTGACGTATCTGTAACTCCTTGCGACATGATGCGTCATACTGTAAATATGACGCATCAGGTATGTCGCAAGGAGTGCGCACTGAGAAGTGACGCATCGCTGTTTTCACGCAGCGATGCGTCACTTTTCATAAATGAGGCCCAAAATGTTTATTGTTAGCCAACCCATTGGTACACACGTGGTGCCCCTCTTGCTGCCATACAATGTTTACACTGTCAGCAGGGCGAGCTTGTGCTAAAATCAGTCACTTGAGGCGCTATCATTTCTAACTGGTTATTCATTTATCTGTCTGTATTGAAATGTGGATTTTTTCTTTTAGAGTTTCATAAATGGGAAAAGCCAGCTCAATTTCTAATTGAAGAAACATAAAGCAGTGAAGTAGTGAAATATGACAGCAAGCGGCATATGAAAGCATATGCACTTTAGCACTGAACAGCAGTGGTAAAGTGCCCAGAGTCCTATTGCCAACAATCAAAGGTCAGGAAAAATAAGGGAGGAAGAAGCAAAAAGTTTGGGGATAACCCTGCAAAAAGGGCGTTTTCCAACAATTCTTTTCTGTTGGTTCATATTATGAATTACTGCATTCGAAACCTCAAACGAATAAAGAGGCAGACAGTTATTTCAGACTATACCCCTTCAATGAAAGAACGGTTCACTCCTTGGAATTTAAGAACATTGTCGCGTTTGGAAGAATAAATATAGGTGTACATGCATCAACAAGAATGTATTGAAGCAGTAAATACAGTTTACAGCAAAATGTCTGTGTAGTGCCCTCAAGAGGAGGCATGAATAGGGGTGCAATGAACAAGCTTTGATGGATGTTATAGGCAGCATCGCATAGCCGAAGCCAACACATGGCACTATTTTTATAGGCACTGCACAATCGCTCAGTTTGTGAAAGACAACAGTGAAATCACTGTCAGTAAAGCACACCGGTTTGTTTTGGAAAGGCGCTATGTACGAAAAGGCGAGAGAAAGGGCTACGGGCATCTCTTATTCAGAATCCATCAGACCCAGAGTGGGGAATAGATGGTTAGGGGATCCAAGTCTAATTGTACTACTTTTAACTAAAAGGCATTCATGGCACGTGACAAAAGTGCAGCAAGAAATTCAAATGAAGGCCTATGTTCTGAGCTTTGTAAAAGCTGTTTAAAGGTAGCTTTTCAAAACAGGCATACACCTTTACTGTACATTCAGTTACAGACGTCTAAAATCAAATGTTTAATTGTATTCTCTCCATCAAGGCATCTTTTGTGAGCTCTTTAACACGAAGGTGTGTCCCCAGATTACAGCCGCATATTACCAACAGTTAGCGATATTTATCGCTAACTGAGCTTAGTTTTTTTAACGCCGCGCTTCACCCAATATTATCGCTGAGATAACGTCCTATTACCAACGTTTATCTCAAAAGCGATAATATTGCAGGCGTTAGCGTGAATATCGCTGAAAAACCAGCGGTGTTCACGCATTAGCGCGCAAATGCTGTTAGCCATGTTATCCACCTTCCATTGGATAACATTGCTAAGAACTGGTATTTACAGGCGTTAGCGTTTGGCGATATTTGCGCTTAGCGCGAATATTTCCATCGCTTCGCCTTTCTTGGTAATAGGCGATAGCGAGGTTAGCGACTGCTTTCAGTCGCTAACCGGTTGGGTACGCCCTCTTTGCATGTCATTAGCGATAAATATCGCTGACTTGCAAAGCAGGCCCCAAACCACTCGCTATCGCCTACAAGCTATCGCTAACTGGTGTTAGCGACAGCTTGGTAATAGGGCGATGGAATTATCGTCGCTTAGCGGCCGAAAACGGCCGCTAAAGCGGCGATAATTCAATATCGCCACCCTTGGTAATATGCCCCACAGTTTCTCAAATAATTACCGTAAATGCGCCTCTCTTTGGAGCATAATGCCGGCTCATTCAGGTCGAAAGTCCTGTGGCTCAGGACTCACAATGGCGAGTTCTGCGACTAGCTCCCGTGAAAGCAATTCCTAGGAGTGAGATCTGCCCGGGTACTAAACCTCCTTCATCTAAATTAAGTGACAGCCTCTGGACACACAGAGGGCTGCTATGTTTCTGTTGAACCTGAAAGTGGTTTCTTTCAATGCACACCACAGTAACATAATCCTTCTGAGGTGGGTGCGGGAGGTCAGGAGGGACAGGAGCTGCGCAGAACTTCAAAGAGCGTAGGCGGGCGGCTGCCGGAGGTCGGACAGTGACTCAACATACTATATTGCACAGTTTGGCTTCAGAGGGCGGGGCCTGGAGGCATGTTGCGTCACGACGGAGCGCAGTGCCCCGGTAACGGCAGGGTGCACAGAGAATTGTAGTGAAATATAAATGTTAAAAGAGAATGAGAGATGGGGTAGCGAAGAGAAGGGACACGGAAGACGCAAGCCAGATGGGAGGAGGGAAGAGAAGCCATCACACGCTGTACTGTGTGATTCCTAACCAAAACGATCTCTGAGTGAAATCGCCGGAAAGAGAGCTAAACACACATAGGAGGTACTGTAACAGAAATGCACCAATAAGAAACCAGCATTTCTAAATGCTGCAGCTAACAGCCAATAGCAATGGGTGGGTTTGCCACAGCCACACAGATAGAGATACAACTGCTCATCGCTGATGTTGACCTAAATACGATTCTTGGTGTACTTTATTTAATGAAAGATGAAACTCTTTCATTCTGTATGTTCCAAACATGTTTCAAAACTTTTATTTAGTTTTGGGTATCCTTTATTTTCATATGAAAGAGCAACTGGAAGTATTATTATTTCAAGAAAAACCTTTCCGTTAATGCACAAGTGAACACTACGAGTTCATTATCAGCGTCTCCAGTGTCCATACCATAAATAAAGGTGTGTGATTCCACTAACCCCTGAATGTGCTGCTGAAGTAACTTCTTCTCCGATAACACCTGGACATAAACGTATTTAATTTCCACACCGTGAAATAGAACATTTGATGGCAAAAAGGAAACCATACTTTCCTCCTTATTCGAAACACATTTAAATGTGTGCTGTTATTTCCTTCTGCCAGTCCTTTTCCCAGTCAATCAACTGTGGATATTGGGATCATATGGGTATAATGTTACATTTATAATCGTAATTGCAGCCATGAATAGGTGAAAGGTGAACTAATAACATTTGCAATATGCTTGAAGCTGCTCTACATTGTACAATTCATATTTTTAATACATTTCGATTTGTTTTGGCTATCGTTTGTGGTTGAAACCCGTAAATTACTAAACTGTTGTTAGATTGCGTGGCAAGTGCAGCAAATCAATCAAAAAAGGGGGAGATGAAGGTACTGGTTAGGTTCACCCTCCAATGTACATGTAGTTCACAAAAAATCTGTAAATGTCAGATCTAAAAAACCTAACCATGGGAATGGGATTGCGCCGAATACGCAAAAAAACAAGACCCCTGTGCAAGCAAAAGAAAATTCTTTTCTTGAGTCCCCTCACTCACCCAGGGTTGCCACTAGGTGACATACTTCATCATTGGGGCCATCCCAACAGCTGCTGCTTGGGGCGTGCTGCGACTTGTGGAACTACGTAATTCTTGAGTGGAAAAGGTACATCGATGATGACCTCCTAATTTGGAACGGCAATGAATCAGAAGCCAATGACTTCATTAAGTGGCTTAATCAACAGGACCCTTACCTGAAATTAACTCGCACCATGTCAAAGGTGAAAACACGTTTCATGTAGTACTAACCTTAAAAGAAAGAGTCCTGTTTTTCTTTACATATTTGGAGCTAAAAATGAATGATCATCTCAAATGGCCAAAGATGCTCCAAAGTTCTTCGACCATTCCCCATCTTCAGCAAGAGAGTAAGAGTTGGAATGGGTCACTAGATTTTTTTAGGATGGGACTTTATTTGCATGTAATAGTTCATCTTCTCTTAAAGAAGTCTGAATGGTGTGTGCCAAAGTGACTTCCTGTTGCGGCAATGATGAACAGGCTGTGTGCCTAGGTAACTTTGTCAAACTTTCAGATCAAAATAATATATATCCCCTAACCCTTTTACACTATGCCTAAACTTACCTGTTACATATTTTGAATTTTTAAATTCGAAATAAGCCGTGCTAAACATTGGTACTCGGAAAGTAAGTATCTGAAAGAAAGAGACTCATGTAAAAAAATAGCTGCAAAGAAATCTAGACAACAATCATATAAAGTAAATTTATTGAAGACATGATTACTTTTAAAATCCAGAAGTTCTTTCTCAGCTCTTTCCACTAGTAAAAACAACAACAGGAAACCCACAAATGTTCTGTCTGGTGTACGTGTCTTACACAATGGCCTTCTTGGCTTCCATGAAAGTCTAATGCATCCAAGTTCTCAATCCTTTTGATTTTGTTCCCTGTAGTTAATGTAATTATATAGGTTTATACATGTTTAACATGCTCTATTGCCCAGCTATAAATGCCTAGCTAAGCTTGTCTCCAAACACCACAGTGTTGTTTTTCCTTCTGTTTATTTTGTCTCTCCTCTTTGCCTCTCTCCCTCTGTAGCTCTTCGCAATGGTCTCCGCCATGTGTCTTTTCCGGGGGATCCAGTAGCAGACGTCGAAGCAGAACACATGTTAGGATGGAGAGAGAGAAAGAAAAAGAAAATAACTTTATTTTTATTTAACAAAAACAAAATGTAAAAAAATCCAGAAAAAGTAGGAAAAACTTGAAGAAAGGGATTGTAAGTTATCAACAGCCTATTGGATAATGCTTCAGGGGCTGGCACTCTGAGGCATTGGACGTTTAGGCCAGAAGGTCAACACTCTCCAAAAAGGAGAACGAAAAAAACTGTTCTAGAGGATGAAATGTTTTTGCTGGAGAACACAAATAGAGTGCCCCCTGAATGAGGGGGTGTCAAAAGCTGCAAAGGTATCTGGAAAGTTCCACGCTCTCTGCTGGTGAACGAGGTGCTGCTGCTACAATACAAAGACCAGGAGTGCCATTCTGTGCTGCCCTTGCCCCACAGGCAGAGTCTTGAGGGCCTTTTAAGTCTTTTATCAAAGAGTAGCAAAACGAGCAGACAGTCTATTTTTTAGAAGAACTTGATAGAAGACCACTGGAGCATGGCTGGAGGTCTGCTGAGCATTAGATGTTATGTTTATGGATTAAAGAAAATGTTTTGGTTGCATCTCTAGCCATTTCCCATCACAGGACAGATCAGTTGGTCCTTTGTCATCACAGAGAGATGCTCCCCTGGGTTGGTCTAGAACATATGAAACCAAGGTCCAGGGGAGCTGCAAAGAAAAGCAGATGGAACCTTGTCCTGACCATGGGGTCTCCCCATATGCGTTCAATACGCCCAGTTGAAAGACGCAGATTCCTGCCCCCTAATGTATAGCTGTGAGGCATCTTGGGTCCTACTGAAAGGTTCTCTGGCAGACTCCCATCTTCTCTCCATCAGTGTTTTTATTTAGTTCATAAGGTATAGAATGTTAGGGGATGGTATTTCAGGCCTGTATACCTTCCCCCCACCGTATTTTGCTTGTATTAATGATTTCACCCTAAACCACCTTGTTATTGTCTGGGCTCTGTCTAAATCTTTGTACTAAATACAATTTTTGTCACAGAAGAAAGATATTTTTAGCAGTTCATGTTTGTCTCAGCTTCTTGTTAGCTTCTGCTGCCTTTAGTCTGTACTACCCCACTGCAACCGCACACTCACAACCAACGCCGTGTTTCTGAGATGCCTTTTGTGTTGTGTTTGATTTTAATTCACAATTTCCACAGTGCTATGGAGTTACAGTTGTTCAATAAGTGTGTTCCATTTCCGGTTTTCTGTATTCCGAGACACAATGACTGTGTAAAGCTTAAAACTTGGAAGGGACTTGTCCCCTACCTGTGCCTGCAGTCCTTTCCTTCTCTCATTGTCAGTATAGTATGTCACTCACGGGTGAGTAGTGCGCTTTATAAACCCCCTGATTGATTGAGTATATGCTGTATAATTTCCCGCACCATCACTCCACTCTTCATAAACAGTTACCACCAATCCAATCAATCAGCACACTGTAGCAACACACCACAGCTAGCCGGAGTTAAAGGGATACCCCTCTCACTTACAAGGCACCAACCTCTCCATCGTCTTTGACGCACACATCAGGCCAGACGATGCATACGTGTCGCACACCCAAACTGGTATAGACCTACGGTTACACACCTCAGACACTAGGGACAATGACAACACATTTAAAATCAAGCACATGTGACAACAACAGGTTAACTGCACTCATATTACCTGTGATCTGACTCTCCAAATTAAAAAACAGTCTGGTGCGAGACAGAATCCTCAAGAGTAGAGTGAGAGGGTGCCCGAACCCTGATGGTGCTACAAGCCTTTGTAATTACAAATCTTTGTACATAATTTAATGAAATAGGTGTATGGCCTCTTGTAAATGGGATACTCTCATTTGCAAACAAGTGGGACCCTCAGTGGCTGCCACTGAATAAAGATTTGGTAGTTTTTTTGGGCATTTTGGGGACAGGATACTCTCCTACAATCGAGTGGGGCGGATTTTCTGACATATCTTTTCTTGTTTAGGTGCACCAGGAAAGGTGTCAGGGCCATTAGTGGTTTGTTTTTGAAAAACAGACTCCCACTTTGTGTTATGGTGGACGCTGCACAGTATGACAGAGGCTTCAGAGGAACGAAAGTGGCGGCAGCTTCTTTGGAAGCACAGAGGTCTCTTTCAGGCAGGCAGAGCTCTCTAAATGTGACGCGTGGTCGTCCGGCAGGTGGGTGGAGGTTGTAACTATCAACACCCAGACAGGATGTCAAAACCAGCAGCCATATATTTTAATCATGATTTGCCTACATTGTGTGATCCTGGACAAATCTGTTGATCATTGTTCCTCCTTTTCCCTACCTGACAAAAGTGTGAGGATTGTGAAATGGTCTAATCTACCCTATTGTATGCCATTTACACTCAACAGGTAGCATAGAGTTGTGGCAGAGAGGTTATTGAATATTAATGTACAAGTATATCTATTGAGTGCACCCAATTAAAAAATGACACACACTCTCTGTCAAGACCACGTTTTACTGTACAACAATGGCAGCATTAAATCAACACAGACTGAAAGTAGGCCTGTTAATTGCATTCTTGCACAAGAATTCACATGGGTCATAACTGTTTGACCACCTGGCCTGCTTCCTCTGTCGTACCATGCAGGTGTATAGCTTTGCACACTTTGTGCATGTTCCCCATGCAGGTAGTTAGAACATAGTACATGGAACATGTTTGTTTGTCTAATGGATTCGTTTTTGATAGCACATCCATGTCCGAATGCTACTAAGCGAGACAGGATAATCAGTGTTTCCTACTGGCTGGCACCTCCGGAAGTAGATGGGGTTAGTGGAGAGTCACACACAGCACCTCGTGTGTGAGGGTTTTGGCCAAACCCCGCCTGCTTTTGAGGATGCCAACACACATAGGCCTACCCAGGGTGGTGTGTGGGTGACTGCACTTTTGGCCTGTACCTGCACAATGACCACTAGACTAAATTTTTGCTTTTCATTATTTGAATAAGAGGGAATATGGTTGGTAGGAATTCTGGTGAGTAATGTTGCTTCAATGGAGTGTGGTGTTGGGGAAAGCCTCTTTGAATATGACTGTGGTATTCTTACTGTGAACAATGTGTTCAGCTCGCCTTCGCAAGCTGGTCTATCGTGTGTGTTGCACCCCTTAGGTCTCTGTGATGCTGGCAGCTTGTGAAAAACTTTTTGAAAAATATTCTATTTTGTAAGTGTACATGGTGCTTTTTGTTAGACAGAGAGCTCCTTGCCCTAATGCTTTTTATAGTAATATTGAAATACTGTTCTTGTAATATATGGCAGCACAGAGCAGGGAAAGATGACTTCTGCACTCGATTTTCTTTATCGATTTTTTAAAAATTAAAACCACAATGTGAAATAGAAATGGCTTTAGAGTTTATTTGGTGAGCACAGAAAGAAATGTGTCTCATTTTTAGAACTGTATACAAACAACATTTCCTAAAGCTTTAATTCACTCTAGGGGAACTGTAAAGGATGAATGTTAATTTGTGATTTTTACCATCCAGAGCTTTATTGGGATAAGCAGTAGAGCCGTATATACATAAAGAGGACGAACTGCAACTGTCCCATTGTTCAAAGTCAAACATTATATATTCTGATCGAGAACACATAGAGGACCAATGGGTATCATTCCCCTGCTGTTACATCACTCTGACATAGGTGGCCCATTAAGTCATTGTAAACCAAGTCACCGCACATCTCCCCCATTACTTCCATAGTGGACAATGATAGAAAGACAAAAACAAATAACAAAGCCAGTGCAAGCACATATTCAAATAAATGTTTAATAAACTGGCTGACAGCTAATCTTTGAACCCAGAGGCAATTGTCTCAATTCTGTTACTTTTACTTATTGTTAACTCTTGACCATCTAACACATCACCGTCAAGATTTTTTTTTCTCTGGTTTGTTTTGATTATACATTAGGCATGTCATTTAACAACACTATTTCATTCATTTTTGCCGAACAAAATATGTTCCACCATTGACCATTAGATATCTTTACTGCTTGGCCTTGAACCTCAATTTTGCAAATGGGATCTCTCAACTTTGGTGCTCCTCTTTACAATAACCCAGGATCCCTATTGCGCACCACATCCGCACACAGAATTTGATATTTGCACCACTTATGTCACCTCTTGACCACATTTCTCTCTCAAACCTCACAACAGTTTATTTTTAATTTGCATGTTTAGCCTCTTGTGAATACTTATCCATATCACATCTGCGAACTAGAGCCTTGACTTTTCAAAATGGACTCAATGAAGACGTAACTCTGCTACTTCTTATTAGTTCAAATGGTACTTTGCCCGTCCCTGATGTGGAGTAGTTCTATATGCCCACAACCATTCCCCTAATACCAGTTTCACAATCAACTTTGGATTTAATAGCATTTTACATGCACTCCACCAACACCCGATTAAACCTTTCCACTTTACCATTTGCCTGGTGGTGGTATAAGGGTGTGTGTACATGTTTTATCCCCAGTCTACAAAGAAACTCATCATACTGGTAGAAGTAAACTGAACACAATTGTCTGTAAGCATTTTTTTCTGGCCTTGTACAGTACTTCTTGAAAGAAATTAATGACAGAATTTGTGTTTGGTTCAGATACTCCTGATTTACCAAAACAATTAAACTTTTTGATTTTGTAAGGCAACACATAAAAACGACCTAAAAAAAATCCACAGCAAGTCTTTGCTGAACTTTTCGTCGGCACTACACAGGGGACTGTGGTGTAGTCATGATCAAATGTTTATCACTGTAACAGCATTGCACACATACTTTCACAAGTGGCTCCACTTCATGATCCAAACCAGGACACAAAAAATCATATCTTATCCTGTGTTTAGTGGCTTTTACTTCCAAATGAGCCGAGTGGGCAGTTTCCCAAATTCTTAGTCTAAAGTAGTCAGGAGATAGAAACTTATATCCTCTTATCAACAAATTACCCTCTATGGATAATTCATCTGCCATAATAAGGTTGCAATAAACAATCAATAGAATTATTTTTCTGCCAAAGAGTTAACATCAATTTCATAACTTGACTGAAAATAACATCTCCTTTGAGGGCATCACGCCATGCATCCATGTCATGACAAACAGCACAATCTTCCACGCGAGCTATAATACGCTCCTCAACCTCATTCTGCACTTCCTTTTCACTTGATTCTTCAATGAACAACATCCTTGACAAAAAAAATCTGTTCTAACGTTTTTTTTCTCTTGCATTTGAATAGCTGTGAAATGAAACTCCCCAAAATTTTGCTTCTAGTCAGGCCAGCCTTGCAGTTTTCTCTTTATCTTATATCCAGAAAGACTACCTACCAGTGGTCGGTTTTCAGATTTCAAAACTCTTTATTGAGTTTTAGCATGAGTTAAATGAAGCAAGAATGAAACAATATAATAAGGATCAAAGCATACTTAAGGGTCTATATAAAACATATACTCATTTTATATACAGAGAAGGCTTTATTCCAGTTCTGCCCTAATTGCCAACACAAATTCTCGCAAAAGGTTCAACACTGGGTATACAACTACTGCCTGCCCTAAGAACATTGAAGCGGAGATTGCAACACCTAAGCCGTGTTTACATCAAAGATGCTGAGGGTGAGAGAGAGGCAGAGACAAGTGCATCATACCATGCAGGGACAAGGAATAACTTCGTCCCTGAGAGACCTTGGTCTGTCGAGCAATGAGGAAGACCGTCCTTCCGTCCTTGTCAAAGCTCAGGCAACCAAGAAGATACAGGAGGTAAGAGAGACACCGAAAAAAGGGCCCAAGTCCTAAAAACCAGACTCAAGGGCATTGAAGAGTGCCACTTCATTAAAACACTCGCTGACCGAATGCAGGGACCAAATCAGAGTACTCCATGGATCCCTTGAAAGGGACACCGCAGGAGTATGATCTCCAGAAAAACCACAGTCATCGATAGATGGTCAAGGGAAAGACGCTTCAATGTCGAAAAAGCAGAGGTCTCTAGAAGAACACTGAAGCTCGACGACCGATACGTCATCAAAGAATTCTTCGATGTTGAAAATAAAATCGATGTCAAGCATCAACGCCAAAGAAAAGTAGGCGAAATTTAGAGAAAGAAAAGGTATCTTGAGGCCAAAATGGCTGCCTTGCTTTGAAAATAAAAGAAGTTGCCAAATCCTTAAAGGGATTTTGGATAGCACCATAGACTTTGGCACCAATAAGATGGTCAAAAAGATCGACCCTCCTTTGATTTCAGAGCCTCAGTAGGATGAAGCATAACTCTTCTACGAAGAAGAAGAGGAACAACTACATGGCATATATCAGGGCTCAGGGGAATCGGAATACACTGACTCTCAGTAGCAAGACCTGTAGATAGACTCCTTGGTGGAAAGGGTAGACTCCTATCCATAGAGGCCTTCGCCTCCAGATGGCATTGGCATGTTTAACCAAGTTATCAAAAAGGCTGTAGATAAGTAGAGAGTACCGCTGGAGGAAAACCACAGTCTGGTTTCCTAGTGGAGACCCTCTTGCCATCACAAGCGATTAACCAATTCCTGCTAGCGCTACCAAGCATACTAGATCAAGGAATAGAGGCTTTCAAAGAACCTGCCACTGGTAGAGCTGTGACTCTAAGGGCAGAAAAGAAATGGAAATATTAATCTATAGACCCAACATACATCAAGGTACAGTACCGGCTGATTCGGTCATCACCTTAACAACACGGAAGAGGGCCAACAGTTCCTCAACATGAGGATCGCCTCCTGACGAGGATGGACCTCATGGGTCAAAAGTTTGAGCGCAGTGCAGCAAACCAGTGGTGCATCGCAAATTCGAATGCCCTCCTGAACAGACACGCCTTCCAGCACTATGAGAGAATACCTGAATCTGTGAAGCACCTGCCAGATCAATACAAAAGGACAGCTGCACACCTGGCAAAACTATCACCCACATGTCTGATATCAGCATTTGATGTGGTAGACACCTCAAGCTGTCAGATGATGATGGGGATCAACCTACGCCATTGTTCATGGCTTCAAATATTGGGTTTAAAGCCAGAGGTTCAGACTAGCATTCTGGATACACTATTCAATGGGGAACAGTTGTTTGGGAGCACAGTTGATGACACATTGAACCAGCTCAAGGAGGACAGCAAAACAGCAAAGTCCATGGAGGTTTTACAGTTTAGGAGAGGTATGCAAAGAGGGTCAGTGGCATCACTCAGACATGCAGGAAGTAGCAGCTTCCAAGAAGGAGCATGGCACCAGGCTTTACAGGGAAGCAGTCAAACACCAGCACACCAACACCACAGGCAATACCAGAAACAAGGACGACTATCCTTTCCAGGAAGAACATGGGGAAGGAGACAGTCTCACTGGGGAGGCACAATCCCCACCAATGAATAACTTCTCAAAAATCACAACCTTTAACAAACAACATCAGTGAGAGGAAAAATAAGAGATCACAGCCTCTCGCACAGAACATCTGTGGGAGGCAGAATAATAACCTTCCACTAGGAGTGGAGGAAGATAACATCACACAACTGGATCCTAATCATAATTCAGGTTGAATTTTGCATAGCCTAGGACTACATGTCTCTAGAAGGGGATCAAAAATTAAAGTCTTATCAAGGGAAAACATCTCACCTACTCAAGAAATTGCTGGAAAAGAGAGCAATAGAAAGATTACTAAGAGAATAGATTAACAAAGGAAATCACTCAACATCATTTCCGATACCAAAGGTAGACAGTCCTCTACGACCAATTTCAGACCTCAGATTCTGCAACATATTTATAAAGACAAACTGGCAACCTTCCAAGAAGTCATTCAACAATTGCAAAAATGGGATTAAATGGCAACTATAGACCTAAAGGACGCCTACTTGCACATCCTAATAAATACAAAACACAAAAAATACCTCAGGTTTGCGGTAGACAAAACTCACTACCTGTTCAGAGTACTGTCTTTTGGGATAAAATCAGCACCAAGAGTCTTTACCAAGTGTCTAGCAGCAGTGGCAGCTCACTTAAGAAGACAAGGCATGCATGTCTATCCCTACCTGGACCACTGATCAATAAGAGCAAACTCACACAACAAGTGCACAGAGCATAGACAGCTGCTAATGAGAATTCTGTCCAAGTTGGGATTCTCAGTAAGCAGAGTAGTCATCCCAGCATCAGAACAATATAAATATTTCTACGAGCGAGGATCAACTCTATAAAGGGAAAAGTATATCCTAGAGAAAAAGAATACAGTCATTAGTACATTTAGCAGAAGGGACAAGCGCTGACAGTGAGTACAGTGGGCAAACTGTTAGGGAAAATGGCTTCATGCATCCTGTTGCTTCCATAAACATATGTGACCAATTCAAGAATGGCTGCAAATCCAATGGTCACAAGCAGTGGTCGAAGTGGGCAGGATCGGCATGGCACGGCATGCCCCTACTTCTTTAATTTCAAAGATTCCGTTGCCCTAATTGTTTTTTATAGATGCGTCCCAGGTCGGCAGAAATAGCCAGGGCCCATTGATCAGCCTCGGCGTTCATAGCTGTTCGGGAAGGGGCAGGTGGGCAGAGAAGGAAAAGGACTGTCTTTTCCTTCTAGTCCAGAGAAAACAAGGACAGTGTCCACTTCTCTGATGCTGACAGCTGCCCCCTCCTCTGTTTCTACCTCTTATTCCCTCTTGTTCTGTCTTGCTCCTCCTCATTTACTGAAAGCCAGTTCTGACACTCTTTCCTCCTTTAGTTTATTTGTTCCACTATGAAATGGATCCAAAAAAGAAAAACCCTTTTGCTGGAAATGTCTTTTTCTGACATTTTTAATTTTCAAAGTGTAGCCTCGGGAATAAAAAGTTAAAAATATGAAAAATAAATAAACAGTTAAATAAAGCAAGACAGAATGGTCGTAAAGTGGCCAGATTGATTTTATTCACACAAAAACACATTATCAATCAATCAATCAAGTCATTTATAGAGCGCACTACTCACCCGTAGGGTCTCAAGGCGCTAGGTGGGGGGGGGTGCCGTTACTGCTCGAACAGCCAGGTCTTGAGCTTCTTCCTGAAGGAGAGGTGGTCCTGGGTCAGGCGCAGGTCGGTCGGGAGAGAGTTCCAGGTCTTGGCGGCCAGGTAGGAGAAGGACCTTCCTCCTGTTGTCGCTCTTCGGATGCGGGGGACGGCGGCGAGGGCGTGGCTGGTTGATCTGAGGTGGCGCTTGGGAGTGTAGAAGTTGATTCGGTTGTTGAGGTAGCTCGGGCCTTGGTCGTGTAGGGCTTTGTGCGCGTGGGTGAGGAGACGGAAGGTGATTCTTTTGTTGACGGGGAGCCAGTGCAGGTCTCTCAGATGTCCGGAGATGTGGCTGTTTCGTGGGATGTCGAGGATGAGTCTGGCTGAGGCATTCTGGATCCGCTGGAGTCTCTTCTGGAGCTTGGCGGTGGTTCCGGTGTAGAGGGCGTTGCCGTAGTCCAGTCGGCTGGTGACGAGGGCCTGGGTGACCGTCTTCCTGGTCTCGGTGGGGATCCACCAGAAGATCTTCCGTAGCATGCGTAGGATGTTGAAGCACGACGAGGAGACGGCGTTGACTTGTCTGGTCATGGAGAGGGAGGAGTCCAGGATGAATCCCAGGTTGCGTGCGTGGTCCGTCGGTTTGGGTGCGGTGCCCAGGGCGGGGGGCCACCAGGAGTCGTCCCAGGCGGAGGGTGAGGAGCCCAGGATGAGGACCTCCGTCTTGTCTGAGTTCAGCTTCAGGCGGCTGGTCGTCATCCATTCGGCTACATCTCTCATCCCTTCGTGCAGGTTGGCTCTGGCGGTGGCGGGGTCGTTGGTCAGGGAGAGGATCAGCTGGGTGTCGTCGGCGTAGGAGATTATGTTGAGGTTGTGTTGGCGTGCGATGGCCGCGAGGGGGCTCATGTAGACGTTGAAGAGGGTGGGGCTCAGCGAGGATCCTTGAGGGACGCCGCAGATGACTTCGGTGGCCTCTGATTTGTACGGTGGTAGGCGGACTCTCTGTGTTCTTCCGTTGAGGAAGGAGGTGATCCATTCCAGTGCCTTCTCCTGGATTCCGATGTTGCCGAGGCACTGTACTAGGGTGCGGTGGCAGACAGTGTCGAAGGCCGCGGAGAGGTCCAAGAGGATGAGGGCCGCTGTTTCTCCGTTGTCCATCAGGGTTCGGATGTCATCGGTGGCAGCGATGAGGGCGGTCTCGGTGCTGTGGTTGGCTCGGAAGCCAGACTGTGAGGGGTCGAGGGATCCATTCGTCTCGAGGAAGGCGGCCAGCTGTTTGTTGACGGTCTTCTCGATGATTTTGGCCGGGAACGGGAGGAGCGAGATGGGACGGTAGTTCTTGAGTTCGGTGGGGTCTGCTGTAGGTTTCTTGAGAAGAGCGCTGAGTTCTGCGTGCTTCCAGCTCTCCGGGAAGGTGGCGGTGTCGAAGGAGGTGTTGATAATGTCCCGCAGGTGGGGTGCGATGACAGCGTCACTTTACAGAGTTTGCCAGTGAAGCGCTATTTTCATTTTCTTTTCTTTGAACAGGATTATTTCCCCAGGTGGGGAGTGCACCAATCCTGGCGGTACTGCAATGCATGATTGATGGGTGGGTTGGAAAACAAAATAGATGTCGTCTTTCCAAACCATACTGCTTAAGGTTTTGTAAGGGATTTAAGAACTGGACCTTGAAATGGGTCCTTTCCAGGCCCTGTAGCCATGTACTTAACTTTTCAGGCAAAAACACTTACTGATTGCGTGTAAGTGTGAGTGATTCAAGTTATCTGACTGCAACGTGCTGTTTTTTGACCTGGCTACTCAGGCAATGACGTACCCCGATCGTGTGTGTCACTATTTCTTCAGTAGTGTGATTGCCAGTGTATGACTATAGGTGTGTGCCTGCGATGCACAGCCAAGTGACTTTCTGTTCAACTACACTGTGTAGGTGTGAACCTATGCAATGCACAATAGCCCTTTCTGCAGGGCTTCAATTGAAACACACCGGACTGTACCAATCATGAGGCGTGTTGTAGACACTGCACAGGTGTGGGGGACACAATGTAGTGTGAGCCTCTTGAGCAGGCTTGCACCTGTCTTGTTTAGAATGCCCCTGTGGGTGTCTGAAGATACGGATGGCCTGGTTGCCTGAATATTGAGGCAAGTGGTGGGAATCACAATATGCTCTGCAGGGATGTGAGGGTGCTTGTCTTGTGAGTCAGGGGTGCTCGGCATTTATAGAAAAGGGTTGAAAGCTCTGCAGAATCCAGGCCTCACTATCAAGTCCAGTAAGTGCCAGATAGGGCAAGGATCTGTTGTGCACTTAGGGCACCAGGTAGGAAGTGGCCATGTGGCGTCCCGACAGCCTAAGATCAATTCCATTTTGGCTTGGGAACCGTCCCTAAGACCCATACGAGGTGAGAGCCTTTTTAGGACTCGCCGGGTACTGCAGACAGTTTGTAAAGGGGTATTGCACTATTGTTGCCCCCTGACAGAGCTGATTTCAAGGAAACAGCCAAGGAAAATGATCTGGACCAATGCCTGTCAGACCGCTTTCGATGCCCTGAAATCTGCCATGTGTACAGCATACGTGCTCAGGGCACCCAACGTCTCCCAAGAAATTATTGGGCAGACAGATGCTTCAGAGCATGGTGTGGGAGCAGTACTCTACATTAGTATGACGAGGGAATGGAGTAACCCGTAGCCTTCATTAGTAGAAGGCTACTTCCCAGGGAACAGAGGAGGAGAGCAATTGAAAGAGAAGCTTTTGCTGTGGTCTGGGGGCTAAATAAGCTTTGACCCTACTTGTTTGGGACTCACACCCAGGTGCAGACAGACCACAGGCCCCTTGGATGTTTAATGGAAATGAGGGGTGAGAATTCAAAACTGTTAAGGTAGCCCATCTCCCTCCAGGGATTGGAATTAGCGGTAGAACACTGCCCTGGCACAGAACACGCCAGTGCTGATGGTCAGTCCAGATTCTTCCACCTTAGTGATGAGAACTCCCAAGAGCATGGGTAGTTCTCCCCACTTTTCAGCTGGAGGGCTCAGGTGTTTGGTATCCTTGGCGTGGTTTCAACCTGACTTTTTGCCTCTACCTCCTGTATTTCTGATGCTGTGCTGGATTTCGTTTTTGCTGGCTTAGATGCTTTGGACACTTTGTCACTGCTGATCAGTGTCGAAGTGCAAGTGCTCCATGTGTAAATTGCTATTGCAATTGGTTCTCCCTGATTGGCACATTTGATTTACTGGTAAGTCCCTAGTAAAGTGCACCGAGTGTGCCAGGGCCGGTAAATCAAATGCTACTAGTGGGCTTCCAGTACTGATTGTGCCAACCACATGAGTAGCCCTGAAAAGGTATCTCAGACCTTCCACTGAAGTGTCTGTGTGCTGTTTTAAACTGTTATTTTGACCTGGTAAGTACACCCACTTGCAAAGCTCTAACCTTCCCTTTTCTTACATGTAAGACGCCCCTCAGGTAGGCCCAAGGTACCCCCACGGAAAGGGTGCAGTATATGTAAAAGGTAGGACACGCACTGGTGTGTGTGACATGTCCTGATAGTAAATTACTGCCAATTTAGTTTTTAGGTCTCGCCTATGCAGTGCGCAAGCGCTGTATAGGAGGGAACCTTTAGCCATCGCTCAGGACTTTTGCCTAAAAGCGTGCATGTTTTCCATTGTTTTCTATTGCGACTCATGCACGTTTGGCGTTTCCCTAGCCGGAGCGAGCAGCGGCGCCATCTGTTTTTAATTATCTTCAAAACAGATGGTGCTGCTGCTTCCTCCCGTAAGGGAAACGCTGTGTGTGTCTGGTCCCTGTTAGAAAACATTATCTGTGTGCTTTGTCCAAATTAGTGACTAGCCGCTAAAACATCTCCTTTTGAAAATGGAAGAAAATGCACACATATTCTGTGAGAAGTTGGCCTGATATATGATGTTTCCAATTCTGGAACCACCTTGTATCAGTCCAAGCTAACCCTTATGGTGTCTGGTTGTAAGTCAACCTTGTAGACAAGCTATCTTAATGGTAGCATAGACTAAGCAGCCTTGAAGGCTTAACTCAAGAGGTCGTGTTAAGCGAGCTGTTTTACCACATACAATCCTGTAATATCAAATGAAAGGACACCACACAAGTATATATTATAAAAATATATGTATTTATTTCTAAAAGTAATCCCCAGTATTCTTTATGAACAAAGGGGAACAAGCGTTACATCAAAAGCACAGTATAACATAAAAAGTTACACAATTTTGGATGAGGGCGAGGGGCCACTCAAACCATATACTAAAAAAGTGGTATAAGAGATACCAATCGATCAGTGGTTAGGCCTAGGGCCTAGGGAATCGCTGGGAGCAGTCGGGACAAGCAATGCTGAAGTCGGGAAAAGCCCGCGGGATTCGGGTGCAGTGCTGAAAGCACAAGCATGTACCAATGTTAAGTCAATGGTGCGTAAAAGTTACACAAATAGAGTTTAAGGACACTTCCGCTGAACCTAGAAAGACAAAACTTTAGACACAGACCCTAGAGGTGTGTACCAGTGTGGGAACACCGGCGTTGCAATGTTACCTCACCCACAGGAAGCGGGTGCACAGGGTCGAAGTAGTGTCGGGTTTCGTCACGCAGGCTCTTGGTGCTTGAAGCTGAAGATGCTGCAGGCGAATGGAAGGAGAAGTGTCCGGTGGGATCCAAGGGTGGACCCAAGTTGAAAAGTACCTGAAAACAGAGGGGACAGAGTATGGGTCACTCAGCAGTGACCAGGGTGGAACCAGGACGGAACCAGGCAATGTTGGGCGCAATCAGGTGGTTGTTGAGGAGCTTCTCTCCGCTGTCACGTGGGCTCTGGGGCATCTGCGACGTCCAAGAGCGGGTCACGATCTGTACCACGTAGGCTCTCGCCGTCGGCACTGTCGGCTTCAAGATTGGAGCAAACAACACTTGGCAAAAGCAATCCATGCGGAACTGGAAGATTGCTTCTCACTCAGTCCAGGAGAGTCAGAGTGGGTGCTCCTTTTCAGGGGAGTGGGTGCAAATCTGGTGCAACCAGATTCGCAAGTCGTATTTTGGTTTTCGCCGGCACAGGGGCCACAAGCCAGCTGGCAAGTGACTGGGCCAATGCGTTGAGCCAAAAGAAGCAGAAGGGCCCCACGCAGAACTCGTCGAGTGTAGAGAGGTGAACTTCGGTGCAAGAGTGGCACAGGGTTGGGGCTTCTCAAACCCCGTTGTACAGCTTTGAGGGTCGCTCGTGGGCTGCACGGTCAGCGTCTCGTGGTCTTTTCAAGATGGCGTGCCCCACGCTTCCGGTCGCCTCCACGGGTCTCAGCTCTGCAGGGACTGTGGATCGGGCTGTTAGAAGGCAGGCAAGCTTGATCTCATTGATCTCTGTTGCTCGAGTTCCAGCGGGAACTGCAACAAAGCAGACGTCGATGGCTGGATGGTGCCTGTTTGCACAGGGTGGTCACTCCTTGACCACAAGGGAGATTCTTCAGTCTTCTACGTTGAGTAGGATGTCGAAGGGTCCAGGGTTTTGTTTCTTAAGTTTCATCAGGATAATCTGAAGTGCATTGGCACTGCTCCCATTCTTATACCAATCTAGGGGGCTGGATTACCTGCTAGGTCCCCTCCTATGGGTGGGACCCAGGATGGGGGTGGGTACACCCCTTTCCTTTGATCCAGGCCACGCTGGGACTCGGGCTGGTGTGCCCCCGAACCGGTTTGACCGGATTATGCAAGGGGCAGCCTTGTGCTCCCCATGCAGTGTCTGGTTTTTTCAAACCTCCCTGCTACAATCCACTATCTCCTGTCTGGGGTGGTGTGACACCTCCCTGTGACAGGAAACCCTTTGTCCAGGCCCCCTTGGCTGAGTTTCGGTCAGCTGCAGGGGGTCAGACTTGTGTCTGTGGCAGAAGCATCCATTTTGTGGATCTGAGGCCCTTTTAGAAATTAACCGCATTTCAGCTAAGTAACATGTCTTCTCCCTCTAGAGGGGTGGAATGCTATCCCCGTCACCAGAACTGGCGAGGGGATAGTATTCCAAATCGTATGACACCTTACACGACATGTTTTGATAAAGCCAAACCAAAGTTGCTATATAACCGCGAGCATTATAAGGCACTTAATAGTATATGGTATGGCATTATCCCGGAACAGCTTAGGGAGTTGTTCCCGACAGCTGCAGACAGGCTCAGCTCATGCTAGAGCTCCATCTCACATTAAACCACGCACTCTGCCTCCAGGATTGATGAGGCCTTCCATAGGAGTGGCTCACAGGTTTATATGTGTCCAGATATAGGTTTAGATAGAGGTATACTATACCAAAGCAAGAGGTGATTACACCAACTTGCCCCAGCTGAGTGATCAGCCAGTTGTGTCAATTTATGAACCAGCCAGGGGTGGCAAAAGATATGCTGCAGCCCCTGGTAGGCCTTGGTGGCACCTATGCCCTGAGCACCTATAGTGCATGGTACAGGGGCTGACAAGGAGTCCATTTCCAATTGTGCTATGTACCTAGGGTACATGGAATCCATTTTACAGAGAGGGCAGATAGCCTGGGGCCCTGATTAGCAGGGAACCAGGCCAACTAAGTCGAAAACCAGCTAAACACAAGGCAAATAAATCTGGGGTAACCATAGTCAGGTAGCCACCTTCCTACATAACCGCCCCCAAATGAAAGGAGATAAGGCTATCCTTGGCCAGGTAAGCATATATATTGCCTGAGTGGCCATATAAGGAAGGACCTGCACTAGCATGGGTACCCCCTGTCTCATGGTCCAATAAGCAGTCCCTCACCCATGGGGTATTAGAGGGTCTCCACCATAGGGAATCACTACCTTGGGTGTGTTTATGCAAAGTCAAAGGCTGGTTTGAATACGGAGTATTGAAGTGAGGCTCCACTAATTTAGGGCTCAGCTTCCTCCAAGTATCTTCCACCATGTGTGCCTTTCTTTCTTCAACTGAGTTGCACTGTGCTCTCAGGGTCAACCTCTGGCTACCTAAAGCTGGAGGCTGGGTCCCTCTGTTTGGTTTGCTGGAGGGACAGTTCAGGTTTGGGCCCTTTGGGTCCCAGGTTTGGCTGTGCCCAACAGAATCCATCTGTGGGAGGTCCCTAACTACTTTTAAGGGGGCTCAATCAGGAGTTTTTAAAGTTTTCACCTCACTAGGGCTACTAGTTTTGGTGCCCCTAATCTGTTGATGGGGGTGCTTTATTTGACAGGGGGCCCTCTGGGTCTCACTGTCCTTCAATCAATCAATCATAGCATTTATATAGCGCACTACTCACCCAGAGGGTCTCAAGGCGCTAGGGGCGGGGGGTTCGCTACTGTTCGAACAGCCAGGTCTTGAGTTGCTTCCTGAAGGCGAGGTGGTCCTGGGTCAGGCGGAGGTGGGTCGGGAGGGAGTTCCAAGTCTTGGCGGCGAGGTAGGAGAAGGACTGTCCCCCTGTGGTGGCTCTTCGGAAGCGGGGGACGGCGGCGAGGGCGTGGCTGGTCGATCGAAGCTGGCGTTTGGGAGCGTAGCAGTTGAGGCGGCTGTTGAGGTATCCTGCGCCTTGGTTGTGTAGGGCTTTGTGTGCGTGGGTGAGGAGACGGAAGGTGATTCTCTTGTTGACTGGGAGCCAGTGCAGGTCTCTCAGGTGTCCGGAGATGTGGCTGCGACGGGGGATGTCCAGGATGAGTCGTGCTGAGGCGTTCTGGATCCGCTGGAGTCTTTTCTGGAGTTTGGCGGTGGTTCCGGCGTAGAGGGAGTTGCCGTAGTCCAGACGGCTGGTGACGAGGGCCTGGGTGACCGTCTTCCTGGTCTCGGTGGGGATCCACCGGAAGATCTAACGTAGCATGCGCAGGATGTTGAAGCACGACGAGGAGACAGCGTTGACTTGTCTGGTCATGGAGAGGGAGGAGTCCAGGATGAAGCCCAGGTTGCGTGCGTGGTCTGTTGGTTTGGGTGCGATGCCTAGGGCGGGGGGCCACCAGGAGTCGTCCGAGGCGGAGGGTGAGGATCCCAGGATGAGGACTTCCGTCTTGTCAGAGTTCAGCTTCAGGCGGCTGTTCTTCATCCATTCGGCTACCTCTTTCATCCCTTCGTGAAGGTTGGCTCTGGCGGTGGTGGGGTCGTTGGTGAGGGAGAGGATCAGCTGGGTGTCGTCGGCGTAGGAGATGATGTTGAGTTTGTGCTGGCGTGCGACGTTAGCGAGGGGGCTCATGTAGACGTTGAAGAGGGTTGGACTGAGCGAGGAGCCTTGAGGGACGCCGCAGATGACTTCGGTGGCTTCTGAACTGAACGGGGGGAGGCGGACTCTCTGTGTCCTTCCGGCGAGGAAGGAGGTGATCCACTCTAGTGCCTTCTTCTGGATTCCGACGTTGCTGAGGAACTGCACTAGTGTACGGTGGCAGACAGTGTCGAAGGCCGCGGAGAGGTCCAGGAGGATGAGGGCCGCCGTTTCTCCGTTGTCGAGCAGGGCTCGGATGTCATCGGTGGCTGCGATCAGGTTGGTCTCGGTGCTGTGGTTGGCCCGGAAGCCAGACTGTGAGAGGTCGAGGGATCCGTTCGTCTCGAGGAAGGCGGCCAGCTGCTTGTTGACGGTCTTCTCGATGACTTTTGCAGGGAACGGGAGCAGCGAGATGGGCGGTAGTTCTTGAGGTCGGTGGGGTCGGCTGAAGGCTACTTTAGTAGAGCGCTGAGTTTGGCGTGCTACCAGCTCTCCGGGAAGGTGGCGGTGGTGAAGGAGGTGTTGATGATGTCCCGCAGGTGGGGTGCGATGACAGCGTCGGCCTTGTTGAAGACGTGGTGAGGGCAGGGGTCGGTCGGAGATCCGGAGTGGATGGAGTTCATCGTGCGGACGGTGTCTTCGGTGCTGATCGGGGTCCAGGAGCGGAGGGTGGTGGTGGGGGGCGGTGGTGGTTCGGTCGTGGCATGCGTCGGTTGAGTGCTGAAGCTGTTGTGTATGTCCGCGATCTTGTTGTGGAAGTGGGCGGCGAGGGAGTTGCAGAGGTCTTGCGAAGGGGTGATGTTGTTCTTTCCGGCGTTGGGGTTAGAGAGCTCTTTAACGATGTTGAAGAGTTCCTTGCTGTTGTGTGCGTTGTTGTCCAGTCATTCCTTGAATGCAGTTTTCTTGGTGGCGTGGATCAGTTGGTGGTGTTTTCGGGTGGCGAGCTTGAGGGCAGTCATGTAGTCTGGTGTTGGGTCTCTGCGCCAGGCTCTCTCGAAGGCTCGGCAGTTCTTCTTGGAGCTCTTGAGTTAGTCGGTGAACCATGGGGCTCTCTTGCTGCAGGGTTTGCTGGGCGGGGTCCTCAGGGGGGCGAGGTCGTCTGCGCAGTCGCTGATCCACTTTGTGAGGTTGGTGGCTGCTTGGCTGGGGTTCATTGCGCTGGTGGGTGGGTTCTTGCTCAGGGAGGTCGCGAGCTGGTCGGTTGTGATCTTGTTCCAGCTTCTGCGTGCAACCTGTTGTTGGTGGTGGTGAGTCGTGGTCCTTCTGAAGCTGAAGTGGACGCAGCTGTGGTCCGTCCAGTGGAGTCCGGTGGCGTGGCTGAAGGCGATGTCCTTGCTGGATGAGAAGACGGGGTCGAGAGTGTGTCCGGCGTAGTGGGTGGGGGTGGTCACCAGCTGCTTGAGTCCGATGTTTGCAAGGTTGTCCAGCAGGGTGGTGGTGTTGTGGTCGTTGTTGTTCTCCAGGTGGGAGTTGAGGTCCCCGAGGAGGATGTAGTCAGCGGAGGGGAGGGTGTGCGGGCTGATGAAGTCGGCGATGTCTTCGCTGAATTGTGTGCGTGGTCCCGGGGGTCTATAGATGATGGTGCCTCTGAGGGTGGTCTTGGGGTTGATGTGGACCTGAAAGTGCAGGTGCTCAGCGGGTGCGAGGGTGTCGTCGGTGTTGGTCGTGATGCGGATGGTGTTCTTGTGGATGATGGCGATGCCTCCTCCCGTCTGGTTGATGCGGTCCCTCCGGATGATCTTGTAGCCGTCTGGGATGGCGATGGCGATGTCGGGCGCTGAGGAGGCGTTCATCCAGGTTTCCGTGAGGAAGGCGACGTCTGGGGCTGTGGTGTCGAGCAGGTTCCAGAGCGCGACGGCGTGTCTGTGGACGGAGCGGGTGTTGAGCAGGATGCACTTCAGGTGGTTGCTGCTGTTGCCCGTCTTGGTCTTAGTCGGTGCTGGAGTAGTGCAGGTTCGGATGCAGGTGTACTTGCAGGAGTGGCAGTAGAAGGGTCCGTGAGTGCGTCTCGGGGTGGCTCGATAGCATCCCGGGATTCGGCCGGCGTTGAGTGCGTAGAGTTCGGTGGCGTCGTTGGTCCGGCGGGTGGGCTGGTGTCTGCGGGAGCCAGGGGTCCTGGCACTGGGCGCGGTCCAGGCGCGGACGGGTGCAGACGGGCTTACTTTGGCGCGCCTTCGGCGCTCATTTGGTGCTCCCGCTGCGCGCGTCTGCTGCGCGGTCGCTCTGGGGGTGTCATAAGTAAGGAGCCTGGGAGGGCGGGTCAGCTGGGCGGCGAATGGGCTGGTGGTGGGCGGGTCCGCAGGGGGCAGCGGCGGGAACCCCGGGCGGCGGACACTCCGAGCGTGGCATTAGGGGGGTGATCCGGGCGGCCCAGCGGCGGCTGGGTTGCGCTTTCAACAGGCAGGAGGCAGGCAGGAGACAGCGGCAGGCGTGGGAGGCAGGAGGGGTGATCAGGCCTCGTCGAAGGCGCAGTGGTCACTCCTGTGTCTCCCCCGTGTGCCCCTTAAGTAAGGAGCCTGGGAGGGCGGGTCAGCTGGGTGGCGAATGGGCTGGTGGTGGGCGGGTCCGCAGGGGGCAGCGGCGGGAACCCTGGGCGGCGGGCACTCTGAGCGTGGCAGCAGGGGGGTGATCCGGGCGGCCCAGCGGCGGCTGGGTTGCGCTTTCAACAGGCAGGAGGCAGGCAGGAGACAGCGGCAGGCGTGGGAGGCAGGAGGGGTGACCAGGCCTCGTCGAAGGCTCAGTGGTCACTTCTGTGTCCCCCCCGTGTGCCCCTTAAGTAAGGAGCCTGGGAGGGCGGGTCAGCTGGGCGGCGAATGGGCTGGTGGTGGGCGGGTCCGCAGGGGGCAGCGGCGGGAACCCTGGGCGGCGGGCACTCCGAGCGTGGCAGCAGGGGGGTGATCCGGGCGGCCCAGCGGCGGCTGGGTCGCGCTTTCAGCAGGCAGGAGGCAGGCAGGAGACAGCGGCAGGCGTGGGAGGCAGGAGGGGTGACCAGGCATCGTCGAAGGTGCAGTGGTCACTCCTGTGTCTCCCCCGTGTGCCCCTTAAGTAAGGAGCCTGGGAGGGCGGGTCAGCTGGGCCAGCAAATGGGCTGGTGGTGGGCGGGTCCGCAGGGGGCCGCGGCGGGAACCCTGGGCGGTGGGCACTCCGAGCGTGGCAGCAGGGGGGTGATCCGGGCGGCCCAGCGGCGGCTGGGTCGTGCTTTCAACAGGCAGGAGGCAGGCAGGAGACAGCGGCAGGCGTGAGAGGCAGGAGGGATGACCAGCCTCGTCGAAGGCGCAGTGTTCACTCCTGTGTCTCCCCCGTGTGAACCTTAAGTAAGGAGCCGGGAGGGCGGGTCAGCTGGGTGGCGAATGGGCTGGTGGTGGGTGGGTCCTCAGGGGGCAGCCGCGGGAACCCTGGGCGGCGGGCACTCCGAGCGTGGCAGCAAGGGGGTGATCCGGGCGGCCCAGCGGCGGCTGGGTCGCGCTTTCAGCAGGCAGGAGGCAGGCAGGAGGCAGGCAGGAGACAGCGGCAGGCGTGGGAGGCAGGAGGGGTGACCAGGCCTCGTCGTCCTTCTTGTCCTCTGCAGCCCTGGGCTGACTAAGGCAAGGTAGAGAGGGGCAGGTTACCTGCTCTAGACTGGGTCCCACCTGAGAAGGGTCCACTGACATCAGAGGCTCTATCAGGCTAGGCCCAACCACCTCTGGGGCAGTTCCTTCATCAGGGGTAAGATCAGTTCCCTAAGGAGGCTGATTCATTCCTAAAGTCTGGTGAGGGGGAGATTTCTCGTCCTCCTCTGTGCTCTCAGTTTGTGTGGAGTTATCCATCATTTCAGGCTTCACAACACACATATCAGTTTGAGTTTGGGCTGTGGCCATCACAGCCCCACCAACCTTTTCAGGAGGGGACTCAGTTTGAGTTTCTGCTGTTATCATAACAGCTTTGCTATTCTGTTCAGGAAGAGCTTCTGCTAAAGATGGGGCAGAGAGTTGCTCAGCCCTACCAACCTTTTGGTAGGGCATTTTGGACATTTTGAATTGGGACTGTAGCCATTACAGCCCCACTAACCTTTCCATTGGAATTTACCATTCTAGAATGGGTTTCCTGTTCAACCTCAGCCCAGGCTGAGATTTCTAAATCATTACCAAGTAGGCAGTCTACAGGCAAGTTTGGTGACACTGCCACTCTCTTTGGGCCAGTGACACCTCCCCAGCTGAGACTTACTACTGCCATGGGATGATTTGTTTCGATGCCATCAATGTTTGTTACCTGGTATGTGGCACCTGGTAAAAGTTGCTTAGAGGGGACTATACAGTCAGCCACCATGGTGATGCTAGCCCCTGTGTCTCTAAAGGCTTCAACTTTCAAACCATTGATGATGGGTTCTTGTCTATATTTGCTCAAGGTATTTGGGCAATCAGAGAAGTTGGCAAACCCCATGCCAGTCTCATAAACAAGATTATTTGGTGATGGGGACCTGGATAGGCCAGGGTCCACCTGTGCTCTAAAAGTAAACCCACCCAGATTCCTGGGTGTGCTCCCACTTCCTGGGGGATTACTGCTGACAGTAACAGGAGGTGTTGGAACTGGCTTTGGAGGTATATTCTCTTTATTGCCATTATTGGGACAACAGTTGTCTGTTTTGTAATGCCCAACCTGTTTACAGACATGACAATAAGGCTTTTCCTGAGTTGAAGAAGTGTCTTGGGACCCACCCCCATTCTTGGAGTTTTGGGGCCCTGGGGAAGTCTTTTCCTTACTTTTATCCTCACCCTTTTCTTGAGGCTTGGTAGACTCCTTCTTCTGGTTACTGTCCTGATTCTTAGGCCTAATCCTGGTTCTGACCCATTTATCTGCCCTCTTTCCCAATTCTTGGGGAGAGGTCAAATCTGAGTCTACCAGGTGCTGGTGTAAGAGCTGGTTCTGACAATTACTTAGGATCTGCTCCCTCATAATCAAATTATACAATCCTGTGAAGTCATGAACTTTGCTGCCATGTAGCCAACCCTCCACAGCCTTAGTAGCACAATCTACAAAATCAGTCCAGTCCTGTGTCTGTGTCTTCTGGGTGTCTCTGAACTTCAACCTGTACTGTTCAGTGGTTAAGCCAAACCCATCTATTAGAACACTCTTCAGGACTTTGTAATTGTTTGCCTCCTCATGTCTGACAGTGAGGAGCTTATCTCTCCCTTTCTCAGAAAAGGAGTACCATAAGATTGCAGCCCACTGTTCTTCAGGAACCTGCTGTACCATGCAGGCTCCTTCCAGAGCAGTTATCCATTTGTGGCTGTCATCCCCTTCCTTGTAGGGGGGCACAATCTTTGTCAGGTTTCTACTATCATAGGACCTGGGTTTCTCTCTAGGAATATTGCTGCCACCAGTGGCATCTAAGCCACACATTTTCTGTTCTCTTGCCAAGGTAAGTCTAGCTTGAGCCAGGGCTACCTCCTCCCTCTCTATCTGGAGTTTGACAGCCCTCATTCTTGTCTCATGCTCCTTTTTCTGAGAGGGAGTCATTCCTCTCTGAGATTCTCTTGAGGATCTAGAAATATGAGGGTCCCCTGCTGGAGATCTCACTCTTCTGTTGCCTGGGAGAATGATGTTTTGGGATCTGGGGAGGTGCTGGCCCTCTCCATTCCCAAGTAGGTCTAAGTTGGCCTGGTTAAGCCTGGAAACTATAACCTGGTTATCCCTCTGATCCTGATCTTCAGGTTCTTCTAAGTCTGAACCATCCTCCTCCTCTTCCTCCTCTTCTTCTTCCTCCTCTGGAGTGGTATCAGTTACAGGGGGGTTCACTCCATCTCCTGACTCTAGGGGAGCTGCACTCGCCTTAGCTAAGTCATCCTGTTCTAGAATGGCTATCAGGGTAGGAATGGTGGGACCTCTGCCCCTTTTTAGCCCTCTTGATATGCACAAGGCACACAAGTCTTTGTGGCTAAGTTTGTCATAGCTGGTAGTTGCCTTGGTAAGGTCAACTGTCACAGGCAGAGAGCTTGGAGCTTCACCTGTGCCAGATATGACTGCTAGTGAGGTGTAAGTGGTGCACTTACCTACACTAAGTGTTTTCCTACTGTACCTTGCTAGTGAGTTGTAGTCAGGGTGTGCTAATCCCTTTAATCTACAACTACTAAGTTCAGTAGAACTTAATATGCTAAGCTTTTGATTTATATGTACCTAAGGTACTTGATGTGATCTTTCAATTTGATAAAAAGATTGCAATGGTAAAACAACAGCAAGCTCAAATCCGCACCGCTGCACACCAATGTGAGAAGTTGGCCTGATATATGATGTTTCCAATTCTGGAACCACCTTGTATCAGTCCAAGCTAACCCTTATGGTGTCTGGTTGTAAGTCAACCTTGTAGACAAGCTATCTTAATGGTAGCATAGACTAAGCAGCCTTGAAGGCTTAACTCAAGAGGTCGTGTTAAGCGAGCTGTTTTACCAATCACAGTCCTGTAATATCAAATGAAAGGACACCACACAAGTATATATTATAAAAATATATGTATTTATTCCTAAAAGTAATACCCAGTATTCTTTATGAACAAAGGGGAACAAGCGTTAAATCAAAAGCACAGTATAAGATACAAAGTTGCACAATTTTGGATGAGGGCGAGGGGCCACTCAAACCATAAACTAAAAAAGTGGTATAAGAGATACCAATCAATCAGTGGTTAGGCCTAGGGCCTAGGGAATCGCTGGGAGCAGTCGGGACAAGCAATGCTGAAGTCGGGAAAAGCCCGCGGGATTCAGGTGCAGTGCTGAAAGCACAAGCATGTACCAATGTTAAGTCAATGGTGTGTAAAAGTTACACAAATAGAGTTTAAGGACACTTCCGCGGAACCTAGAAAGACAAAACTTTAGACACAGACCCTAGAGGTGTGTACCAGTGTGGGAACACCGGCGTTGCAATGTTACCTCACCCACAGGAAGCGGGTGCACAGGGTCGAAGTAGTGTCGGGTTTCGTCACGCAGGCTCTTGGTGCTTGAAGCTGAAGATGCTGCAGGCGAAGGACAGAAGAAGTGCCCGGTGGGATCCAAGGGTGGACTCAAGTCAAAAAGTACCTGAAAGCAGAGGGGACAGAGTCTGGGTCACTCAACAGTGACCAGGGTGGAACCAGGACGGAACCAGGCAATGTCGGGCGCAATCAGGTGGTTGTCGAGGAGCTTCTCTCCGCTGTCACGTTGGCTCTGGGGCATCTGCGACGTCCAGGAGCGGGTCACAGTCTGTCCCACGTAGGCTCTCGCCGTCGGCGCTGTCGGCTTCAAGATTGGAGCAAACAACACTTGGCAAAAGCAATCCACGCGGAACTGGAAGATTGCTTCTCACTCCGTCCAGGAGGGTCAGAGTGGGTGCAAATCTGGAGCAACCAGATTCGCAAGTCGTATTTCGGTTTTCGCCGGCACAGGGGCCACAAGCCAGCTGGCAAGTGACCGGGCCAACGTGTTGAGCCAAAAGAAGCAGAAGGGCCCCACGCAGCACTCGTCGAGTGTAGAGGGGTGAACTTCGGTGCAAGAGTAGCTCAGGGTTGGGGCTTCTCAAACCCCGTTGTACAGCTTCGATGGTCACTCGTGGGCTGCACGGTCAGCGTCTCGTGGTCTTTTCAGGATGGCGTGCCCCACGCTTCCGGTCGCCTCCATGGGTCTCAGCTCTGCAGGGACTGTGGATCGGGCTGTTAGAAGGCAGGCAAGCTTGATCTCGTCGATCTCTGTCGCTCGAGTTCCGGCGGGAACTGAAACAAAGCAGACGTCGATGGCTGGATGGTGCCTGTTTGCACAGGGTGGTCACTCCTTGACCACAAGGGAGATTCTTCAGTCTTCTACGTCGAGTAGGATGTCGAAGGGTCCAGAGTTTCATTTCTTAAGTTTCATCAGGATAATCTGAAGTGCATTGGCACTGCTCCCATTCTTATACCAATCTAGGGGGCTGGATTACCTGCTAGGTCCCCTGCTATGGGTGAGACCCAGGAAGGAGGTGGGTACACCCCTTTCCTTTGATCCAGGCCGCGCTGGGACTGGGGCTTGTGTGCCCCAGAACCGGTTTGACCGGAATATGCAAGGCGCTGCCTTGTGCTCCCCATGCAGTGTCTGGTTTCTTTCAAACCTCCCTGCTACAATCCACTATCTCCTGTCTGGGGTGGTGTGACACCTCCCTGTGATAGGAAACCCTTTGTCCCGGCCCCCTTGGCTGAGTTTTGGTCAGCTGCAGGGGGTCAGACTTGTGTCTGTGGCAGAAGCATCCATTTTGTGGATCTGAGGCCCCTTTAGAAATTAACCGCATTTCAGCAAAGTAACATGTCTTCTCCCTCTAGAGTGTTGGAATGCTATCCCCGTCGCCAGAACTGGCGAGGGGATAGTATTCCAAATCGTATGACACCTTACACGATATGTTTTGATAAGCCAAACCAAAGTTGCTATATAACCGCGAGCATTATAAGGCACTTAATAGTATATGGTATGGCATTATCCCGGAACAGCTTAGGGAGTTGTTCCCAACAGCTGCAGACAGGCTCAGCTCATGCTAGAGCTCCATCTCACATTAAACCACGCACTCTGCCTCCAGGATTGATGAGGCCTTCCATAGGAGTGGCTCACAGGTTTATATGTGTCCAGATATAGGTTTAGATATAGGTATACTATACCTAAGCAAGAGGTGATTACACCAACTTGCCCCAGCTGAGTGATCAGCCAGTTGTGTCAATTTAAGAACCAGCCAGGGGTGGCAAAAGATATGCTGCAGCCCCTGGTAGGCCTTGGTGGCACCTATGCCCTGAGCACCTATAGTGCATGGTACAGGGGCTGACAAGGAGTTCATTTCCAATTGTGGTATGTACCTAGGGTACAAGGAATCCATTTTACAGAGAGGGCAGATAGCCTGGGGCCCTGATTAGCAGGGAACCAGGCCAACTAAGTCGAAAACCAGCTAAACACAATGCAAAAAAATCTAGGGTAACCATAGTCAGGTAGCCACCTTTCTACAGATTCCGTCTCCCAACTCTTGTGTGCATGCAGATCTGACACATGTCAGGTCAATCGAATGAGCCAAGGCTGCTGAAGTAGTCATAGACAACAAAAATTCTGGGAAAGCATCTACCCAGATTCATGCGTTCAGGTTGTTAAATCCAGTACCTTTAAATTGGATCTAATAGTAACAAATGTTGTTTAGCGCTTAGAAAAGGCTACAATCAGTGTTTTGGAGCTATGTAAATAACTCAGCAATGTTATGTGAAGGTTATTTGTCTGCAAATATTAACATATAGTGGTCTTTATGATGCAGCTGCAGCTAAGAAGCACTGTTTAACACGACGCTGATTCATCCGGCCACGCCGCCTTTAACCCCTTCGATGCTGGTGACGGAACCGTTCCGTCATCAGTCATGGCTGAGCTGCGCTGATGACGGAACGGTTCCGTCACGACCGCGCCCTGTTCTGGAATGTCCAGCACAGGGGCGGAATCGGCGCCGCGGTCAAGGTGTTAAAGAAAGGATTCCAAACAAAAATGTGAGCAGTTGCATATTTTTGTTGTCTCTTCCTGGCATTCCCGCTGCCTGTGAGAAAGGCAGACCCGACCCCCTGCCTGGCTTGATCTAAACAGCCCGGTGTGTTTTCTCCCCTTCATGTCTGATATTAGGGAAGCAACGTTGCTACCATAAACTCTCTAAGCTCAGGAACAAACAAATAGATCCATGAGTTACAAACCAGGTGGTCACTTAGGGCCTCATTTATGGGGTTTCCGAGTAGGGCAGCACAGCAGGTCACCTTGCTGCACTGCCCTACGCAAAAGTGAAAAGGCCGGAATTCACCACATCTATCCAATAAGGTGCATTCTGGTCCTTTTCCTCTGGCTGACACCGTTTTGGCAGCCTAGTGCAAGCGCAGGCACTTTTGTATCATGGCGCAAGGGAGCCACTGTTGCAGCACAAATTGAAAGAGGAAAAGACGAGGAGAAATAGTTATTTCTCTTTGTTGCACCTCCAAAGTAGGAAGCATGAGGTTTTAGCGCATCCCCAGGTTTACATGATTTTATAAATCCAGGGAAGTGTCAAAAACCATGGGAGTTGGGTGGAAACACCCACTGCAATGCTCATGGAACGCATCCCTAGTGCAGAGTAAGGAAACAGATTGATTTTCAGTGCCTTGCCTTACTCCATATCTATTAGTCCATTTAAAGCCATGCTTTGTGTGATCATAAAAATGATTTTGTAGTTTGTGCCACCGGAGCATCACAAGAAGTGATGCACTGGCAGTGCAAGGGGCTCGTAAATCTACGCCTCCGTGCACTCACTCCTCTGCCTTTCACTACCTATAATATGGTTTCCACTAGATACCTATGATATTGAGATCACCGTAGGAACTGGGACTAGGATATTAGAAGTAAGGGACACTAAGCTAGAACGCGTGAATGGTACCAGCGACCCATTCACTAAACTCTGATTAGTGTGTGTAGTATTACATTTTGCTGTGACATTAAAGCACTCTTTGTATTAAGAGAAACACTGTCTAGATGGGGAACTATTGAATCTGTTGATTGACTGACTGTTGAGTTCTGCTTCTTTGCCCTTCACACCACCTCCCTGAGAACCCTGAAACTGCTTACCCTCGCTACTCTGACAATCAAGTTCAGAAAGGATTCTACTTGGTCATATTTCCAGAGCTCTATAAGGGCAGCAGGACCCCGGTAGAAAACTATCTCAACTACCACAGTTGGTGCCCAGCATCCCCTGTTTGCCCTGTGACCTCCTCCCAACCCTCTCGAATGCAGTATGACAAAAGGAGACAGAATCACTTCTGAGGGAAAGCAGAAGCAGATTCTTCTCTAGGATGGCACAAACCATATTAATAAACAGAGGGGTGGGTGATTGTGGTGGTCTATGCCCTATACTACCTCGCTTAATAGATAGCTCCGGGATATGGTCAGCTCTGTCTTCTCCTTCTCTATTACATTATAATTCCTGAGAAACAAAAAGACTGAGGCACTAATTATATTTTCAGAAACGTTTGATTATGCCTTTGTTTCAGGGGCATAGCACGGGTCCTGCTCCTCTTGCAGTGTGGGGAATGGCAGGATTCCTCACACTGCAGGGTGATCTTAGGCCCGTCTGAAGGGGGTGCCACTGGAAGAATGTCAGTAGTGGTAGAGGGCCCCTTCTGTCCGGGGTGAAGTTCCACTTTGAGAATGTTAAGGCAGGTCCAAATGTTATTTTATGTGTATTTTTAAAGCGCACTATCACCCATGAGGGTATCCTGGCACTGAGCGGGTTTGTGTGCCTAACCACCTATGATAGCACTCTTAACTGAAAAGCCCTATCTTCAGCTTCTTGCGGGATTTAATAAGTGAGGAGGAGGCTCTCTTGTAGAGTGGGAGACCGGTCCATGCTTTAGCAGTGATGTAATTGAACACCCGTCCTCATGAATGTGTGGGATGTATGTAAGTAGGAGTCCTGCAGAGTGGAGGTGTCTGGGTGAGTGGTAGAAGGAGATTCGACTGTTCAGGTAGGTGGGGCTTAAGTTGTGCAGTTTGTTGAATGTGTGTGGGAGGAGTTTAAAAAGTGTGCATTTGAGTATTGGGAGACAGTGGAGTTCCTTTAGGTGTAGTGTGATGTGAGTTCTTTGTGGGAGACTGAGGATGAGCCTGCCAGTTAAGTTCTGGGTGAGTTGTAGACTTCTGGTGAGTTGCTTGGTGAAACCAGTGTAGAGGGGGTTCCAATAGTCCGACTAGCTGGTGACTAGCACGTGTGTGACAGCTTTTCTAATGTTGCTTGGGAGCCATTTGAAGATCTTGGGCGGTCATGTCCAGTTTGCTTTCAATGAGTATTCCGTGGTTCTTGGCATGGGCTCTGGATGGGGTTGTGGATCCAAGCTCGGTCATCCACCAGTTGGGGTCCAATGGTGAGGTGTTCTTGCCAACGAACACTACTTATGTCTAGTTGGTATTGAGCTCGAGACAGTTGACTTTTATCTAGTAAGAGACTACGGTCATGCAGGTAGTGAAATTGTGTCTTGTGTTGGGGGGGGGTAATACTGCACAGCGGTTACTGTCTAGCTACAGCCTGTTGATTGAGGAGTGCGAGAAGTGTATTGAAGTTTGCCATCAGAAAGAAGACAAAGTTGCCAATTGTATGTTGTTGTTTTTGGTGTTGAGAGGACTCACAGGAAAGTAGTCCACTGTCTCTCAGTGAAAGAGAGCTCATAAGTGGAGAAAGAAGTTGAGAGGGGACCAGAAAGGGTCCGAGGGAGCAGCTGAAATGGCAGGAGAACTGGCCCCCTTCAGAGAGAGAGATTATAAAGCAAAGGTGGATAGAGCTGCGTGTGCGCTTGTGTGTGAGAACTACAGCAGAGATGAGAGAGACAGGTTGTAAAGAGGCACGAGAGAAACAGACCACTGTGTGTGAGAAGAGAGAACCAGAGTGAAGAGAGATGACAAAAGGGCCACATCAATAGGGACACAGACACAATAGGAGAGCAATGCCCTTTGTTTTAGGCGTGTCAGCCAATTGCTCCTTAAACTCGAACTAATTCAGGACTGTGCTGCTCGCTCACTTATTTGATTACCGCTGCTTATACAGATCTGTGGCCACTTGAGGTCTTTACACTCTTCAAACCTATGCTTTCTTGGTCCAGTTCCTCGAGAACTCTTCACTGTTAATTGGACTATTTGCTGCCAATCCCCAAAATTAGGAAAGTCCACCAAGGAGGGAGAGCCTTTGCTTATCAAGCAACCAATTCTTGGACCTCTCATCTGTTAAATGTACAGCAACAGGCTAATCTATCTAGATTAAGAAAACTCAACATGAATATTTACTGCTTAATCATAACCATTTTTAAGTATCTCTCTTTCAGAGCAGAACACCCATGGGTAACTCTAGAAATACTTCAAATAAATAAAAATTAAAAAATGCAGCTTATGCTAGTGGATGTAGGAACATCCAGCATTATTCATTCTTTCACTGTCTCGGTACAGGGCTAATAACATGGAAGAATGGAAAAGGAAGGGATAAGAAATAAAACTTGCATTAAGGCTCAGTGTGAATCTAGGACTTCTATTGAACATGAAGATTTGCCCTGCAGTCTAAATCCAGAGCCTGCGGGACTGTGCAATCTATGGGACCTCTCGAATTCATGAAGGCGGTAATTGGGGCACCCTATTCCAGGGAGATGTGGTCATCATATGTTTCAGGGGGGCTGCTAACGTTTTTTCCCACTTCTGGAATACTAATGTCCAACATAGACTTGAGTCGTTATTATCATCATGAATCTCATCACTGAAGTGATTAGTATCATCATGAAATCCTTCAGTGAAGTCATTAGTATCATCATAAAATTCATCACTAAAGTCATTAGTATCATGAATTTCATTAATGAAGTCATTAGTATCATTATGAATCTCATCACTAAAGTCATTAGTATCATGAATTTCATCACTGAAGTCATTAGTATCATGAATTTCATCAATGAAGTCATTAGTATCCTCATGAGTTTTCTTAACTGAAGTCATTAGTATCATCATGAATTACATAATTGAAGTCATTAGTATCATCATGACTTTCCTTACCTAAAGTCATTAGTATCATCATGTATCTTATCACTGAAGTCATTTGTATCATCATGAATTCCATCATTGGAGTCATTAGTATCATGAATCCCATCATTAATAAAGTCATCAGTATCAGCATGAATTTTCTTAGCTGAAGTGATTAGTATCATCATGAATATTCTTAACTGAAGTTATTAGTATCATCATTAATTACAATATTGAAGTCATAAGTATAATGAATATCATTATACTAATGACTTATAATTATAATGAATATCATCACTGCTGTCATTAGTATCATCATGCATTTAATCACTGAAGTTATTAGTATTGTCATGAATTTCCCCATTGAAGTCATTAGTATCATCATGAATTTCATCACTGTAGTCATTAGTATAAACATGAATATCATTTCTGAAGTCATTAGTATCATCATGAAATTCAATATTGAAGTCATTAGTATAATCATGAATCTCATCACTGAAGTCATTAGTATCATCATGAATTTCCTTAACTGAAGTCATTAGTATCATCATGCATGTCATCACTGAAGCTATTAGTAATGTCATGAATTTCATCATTGAAGTAATTAGTATCATCACGAATTTCGTTACTGAAGTCATTAGTATCATCATGAATCTTATCACTAAAGTCATTAGAACCATCATGATTCTCATTACTGACGTTGTTTGTATCATCATGATTTTCATCATTGAAGTAATTAGTATCATCATGAATTTGCTTTACTGAAGTCATTAATATTGTCATGAATTTCATCATTGATGTCATTAGTATCATCATGAATTCTATCATTGAAGTCATTAGTATCATCATGAATTTCCTTAACTGAAGTCATTAGTGTCATCATGCATCTCATCACTGAAGTCAGTAGTATCATCGTGAATTTCCTTTACTGAAGTCATTAGTATTGTCATGAATTTCATCATTGAAGTAATTAGTATCATCAGGAATCTCATAACTGAAGTCATTAGTAACATCATTAATTTCATCATTGAAGTCATTAGTATCGTCATGAATTTCATCACTGAAGTAATTAGAATCATGATCAATCTTATCACTGAATTCACTTAAGTCATTAGTATTGAAGAAAAGTGTTTTTCTGATCGGCATCATTTGTACCAGGACTCCATTGTTTTTTCATTGCCATCTCGTGTCAAACACTTCCACACGACCCACCTGGTCGTTTCTGCTGATGCCTGAGGAAAATCTGAATGGACACGACAGAGACCATTTTGCAGCCTGCATTTCTGCCCAGGAACTGTCGCACACCCAACCCCCTGTTCTTTGCAGTTCAACAGAAAGCAATGAGACACCCATGCCCTGTGTAAACAAACTTGTTTTCCATCTCCTTGACACCGTGATCAGGTTATCTGGACAATGGTCTGACTGTTGGGCCCTGATCAGGCTGATTAAACAATGACTTGAAAGAACGGCTTTGATCAAGTCGGGTGCACAATGATCTGTGTACCAAGCCTTGATCAGGTCACCAACTATAAACATCGTCTGGATCTGGTTATCAACTGCAAACACTGCCCTGTTTGAACAATGGACTAACAACCAAAAGACTGGGATGAAAAATGTATAAAAGGCTTGTAAGCTACAGAGTGTAGTAGCAGCCTCCTCTGTCTTGTCTCTGACTAGCTTGGGACGCTGTTCCATAGCCCGGGCTATTGAAATACATCTGGGTTCCTCCTGCAGACGAAGGCTCCTGTGTCTCCTTTTACTAAGTATGGAAGACTTGGGCGGTTCCCCCACTGCCGAGACCCAGTAAGTGGGTTAATGCGGTTCTTCAAATGGCACCTGAACAGGGACTTCACGATTACGAAGGTCAGGCCCGGTGGATTTGAGGAGGTGCATGGAGAGACTCAGACGGTGGCGCCCTACCCGAGGGATTCTTGTATTCCGGTAGACCGAACGACTCACCCGCTATTCCTCCCCATCCGGTCTGGGCCACATGACCCCATCCTCGCTGGAGTCCCCTAGAAAATAATTTCTGGAACAGGACACAGCCCTACATCTGCAGAAGAGAAATACCCCTGTAAAGTAAGGGTGGACTGATCATCAACCAAGTCTGTATGATTCTGTTATTGAGGTTTGCAAAAGCCAAGTTGTTATTGACTTTTGCCAAAGCCAAGCAAGCGAGGTGAAGTTTTAGAAACCCGCTGGTGTCTGTTATCTGTTTTTAAGCATGCAAGTCAGTAGTAAGTACAAGAGTTCATGTTGTTGTATGTGTACGCAGGACTCCCAGCTGGAGGCGGCCTGTCCGCTTCCTCCAGAAGGGATCCCTGGCTATACGATGTATGTTAAACATGGCCCTTCTGCCATAATGTATTCCTCATTCTGGGTAAAATATACAAAAAAAGTAAGGCAGAATTAGAGTGGCCACTTTATGGCTCCTTTAATTCCCAAGTTCTCGCCAACTTAGAGGAACAATTAATGAACAGAATAACGGGCCTGTCTATGTTTGAATCTGTCCAATTTAGGAGGAAAGAGATAGAGCAGAGAGCTAGAAAAAAGAAGGCTCATGAAAGAAAACAGGACGTATGTCAATGGTCGATCGCGCCAGAGAAAATTGACAAAATAAAATGACAAAATCAGTAGAAATAGCCGATAGGGAGCATGGGGCACGGGTACAAAAATGCTATCCATCCGTGAGAAGAAAGGAAAGGGCCATATGGAAGGAAGAGAAGAAAGTGAGTCCTTGCTTGATGCCATGCTAGAAAGCCCTCCTGCATATGCCCCAATGTACCCTACCCTGACGCCTCACACCCCGCATGTCCCCCCGCCACCGCCCACTCCTGCCTCCACTGCCCCTCCTACTGTTCTCCCTGTCACACCGACCATCCCGACTTTTCCTATGACACCTACCATGCCCATTAACCGTGTCCTCGCTGCGGGAATGACAACAAGTCTCCATCCGCCCAACTCCTGTGGCCTTACCCCTACCCGCCCTTTTCCTACTGCCCCGTGGTCTACAGTTAAGCAGGATTTATATAAATTATTGAATTCCCCCAGACTGGCCTCCCTGCGCTCTGCAGTCAGCTTTTCGTCCCTTTGGATAAATAACAGGAATATTTATACCTTTAAAGAAATATGGTCCACCTTTTCTCAGTGGACGATTATGGAACAGACCACATATGTGTACTTTGGTCATGCAAACATTTGAGAATGCGCTTATGCAGATACCCGCCGGATTAATGGACTTTAGGTCAAATCAAAAGAGACGATGTTCAGGGAGAGGGGATGTTTGGCGCTATATCTGCTTTAATGGCTTACCGTGATATGACAGCTTTTCTCACTACCCCTCTGGAAACAGCTATGCCAATGAGAGGCGGCTCCTGTCTTTGTGAACGCACTTACCGATGCCCAAAATAATGGCCGAGGGGCTGTTGAAGCACACTGGCACAGGCTTTGGGTTCATGTTCCTTGGAATAGGTCATAAGTAATGCAGTTAAAAGGATAATTACCAGATCCCCAGAAGAATCCGGCTGCCTTTTACAGGGAATTAGGTCAGATTATATCTGCAGGTACTCTCATTCTTGAGGATATAGATTTACTTTTTGGTATTGTATTGTATTGTAAGGGGAGCTTATAATGCGCACTGACACCATGGGTTTCCTGGCGCTGGTTGAATGCTAAAGGACCAGAGGGATTTCGCCAGATTGAGGGAAGAGCCATGTTTTTATGGATTTACGGAAAAGAATGAGAGAATTAGAGGTTTTGAGTCCCCACTGAAATTTGGGTCAAAATTCGACATAATGACCATGAAGTAGCCGTCGGAGAGGGACATAGGTCTTTCTCCATGTTATGAGCCTCAGCCCCTTACAATTGTCTTTCCCAAAGGGTAGTCACTGGTTTTTTTTGGACTCACCCTTTTCATGTCTCGAGCCTCTGGTGCAGCACTTCAGTCGCTCGACGTTCTGCTCGCGATCACGATCGCGTTTTTAGCGTTTTTTCGCGCTGACGCTGCAATTAGGCTATTCTTCAGCTGCACGCTCGCAGCGAGGGGGCAGAGGTGGTGGGTGAACACAATCCTACCTTCGTCGCCAGTGTAATGTGCCCCGGGCACCCAAGGAAGACTATTGACAAGGAGCCCGGGTTGCAGGTTTCTTTATTCTCTCCCTGCCAACCTCCCACTAACTTTTGCCCTTCCTTCTGGGGACGCCTCCGCCTGCCCTGTCCTAACGTCAGGGTCAGGCAAGGCGACACGACACCCGCTTAGACCCACATGACTGTATATTGAGGACAGAGGAGGAGACGAAGGAACGGGTTGACTTACAGGATACCCCGATAGCAGAACCAGAAGGTACACTGTATGTGGACGGATCATGTCTCAGAGGGCCACATGGTAACACCTCAGCCGCCTACGCCCTCACGACATTGGGGCAAGTAGTAGAAACAGCTCAGATTCCGCAGTGCTCTGCTCAGGCAGAAGAATTAGTGACCCTCACTAGAGCCTTTGAGTTAAGCAAGGGAATATCAGTAAATATCTATACTGACAGTCAGTATGCCTTTGGGGTGGCCCACAACTACTGGAGGTTGTGGAAAGAAAGGAATTTCCTTACTACCCATTGAACCAAGATTCAACATGGCCCCCTAATTCACCGACTGTTAGACTCCCTGACACTCCCCAGAAAAGTGGCCATTATAAAATGTAAGGCCCATAAGAAAGTGACAGATGATGTTGGGAAAGGCAATGCTCTGACTGACCAGACTGCAAGACAAACAGCTCTTAGGAAAAGAGAAAGAATGTATGTAGGAGGTCCCGCTAGGTGGGTGGCAGACGAGGGCATGGTTGAAAATACAGTACAGAGTGTGTTTGGTATTCAGTCCCATACTATTCCTGAGGAACTTAGGGTATGGAAGGAGCAATTAGCAAAGGAGAGAATTGATTGTTGCTGGGTCCGTACGACTATGGAAAGACAATGGATGTTACCTGAAAGTCATGTGCTAGCAGTAGTTACGATGGCCCATGGTCCTGCCCACATTAGTGCAAAAGGGATTTGTAAACTATTGGAACCTACATGGTACAACTCGTAAATACCAGCATATGCTGAAAAGCTGGTTAAAACATGCATTATTTGCCTAATGTATAACCCAGGAAAAGGCACTGTTACTCCTAAGGGTGGATTCTCTCCTCCTTACTTCCCTTTTGAAGTCCTCCAAATGGATTACATCCAGATGGAGAGGTGTAACAACTTGAAATATGTCCTGGTGGTGGTCTGTACATTCAGCCAATAGGTGGAAGCCTACCCCGTCAAAGACTGCACCATTATCACTACCGCCAAAGTGCTACTAAAAGCGTACCTCCCAAGATTCGGTTTGCCCCGCTTAGTCTGGAGTGACAACAGGACACACTTTACAGCCCAAATTATGGAATATGTCTCTACAGCATTGGGTATAAAACAAAAATTACATGCAGCTAACCACCCCCAGTCAGCAGATCTAGTAGAGGTGTACAATGGCATCCTAAAAACTAAAATGGCCAAAATAGTAGCCGAGACAGGTGTCACTTGGGTTGATGCTCTGTACTTAGCCCTACTGTCACCAAGAACAACGGCTCACACCTGGATAGGGCTATCCCCCACGAGATCAATATATGGGGTGTCCCATGACCTAAGAAAGTGTCTGACGCTGTATTAACTGATTATCTGTACAGTCTAACTAATACCTTTTGTACTCTTTATCACCAGGTGCACGAGGCCATAGCTGAGAAAAGCAAGGGCCCAGGACACGTTATCCTACCTGGCGATTGGGTACTAGTGAGGAACTTCAACGGACTAAGAGCCTCGAGCCCTGCTGGACACAGCCCCGTCAGGTGTTACTGCCCACCCGCACAGCTGTGAAAGTAGAAGGTCGGAAGAATTGGGTTAATTCGTCTAACTGCCGGCGTGTGCCTCTGCCCCTCCCCTATGATCAGTGGGTGAAGGAAGGACTAGGAGACTCAGAAACAGAAACAGTTCCAACGTTTGTCCCATTCAGCGATGCCAGATTGCATTCTACATCTACGGAAGCAGAGAGTGACATCATACTGAAAGGAAGGGTGGAACCCTCCTTTAACTCTGCTCAACACCAAGAACAATTGTTTCCCGACCATACTGTCCCTACTTCCGACCGATATAACTTGTGCCCCCGAGGGAAGGCTTGCCCTTGACTACGCCAAGTACCGATAGGCTGTAGAGCTGTGATCTTCCCAGATGAGAGTAGTGCTGGTGTGTCAGACTAAGGTATGCCATAGGGCTCCTTGGCACCTGCGCCCAGTGAAGCAACCACCAATCACAGACATCCACTAGAGGTCCCTAGCTTAGCACAATGGCCGCCGTCCAAAACACCCAAATTCAGAAACAAGATGTCAGCCTCCGACATATTAGATGCTTCATGGTCACCGTGGTGATGCTGTTTGTCTCCCTCATCTTCCTTGCCTTGGGAGTAGCTGTCCTGGTCTCCTGCTGTTTGTGCTTTCAGTGCCTGCCAGTGCTCTGTACAATGTGTGTCCTGACCATCAAGCCTCCACCCTCTAACATTCACAACACCAATATGATGAGGATGCTCCAACAAGAAACAGATGGTCTTATGAACATTGACATTTCTTAAAGTATTTGCCTCTCAATGGCAAAAGGAGGGTCTAAGGAAAAGTGTTTTTCTGATCGACAACATTTGTACCAGGACTCCATTGTTTTATCATTGCCATTTCGTGTCAAACACTTCCACACGACCCACCTGGTCGTTTCTGCTGATGCCTGAGGAAAATCTGAACTGACACGACAGAGACCATCTTGCAGCCTGCATTTATGCCCAAGAACTGTCGCACACCCAACCCCCTGTTCTTTGCAGTTCAACAGAAAGCCATGAGACACCAACGCTCTGTGTAAACAAACTTGTTTTCCAGCTCCTGCTCCCAGCCTGGTAAACATCCTTGACACCGTTATCATGTTATCTGGAAAATGTTCTGACTGTTGGGCCCTGATCAGGCTGATTAAACAATGACTTGAAAGAACGGCTTTGATCAAGCTGGGTGAACAATGATCTGTGTGCCAAGCCGTGACCAGATCACCAACTACAAACATCATCTGGATCTGGTTATCAACTGCAAACACTGCCCTGATTGAACAATGGACTAACAACCAAAAGACTGTGATGAAAAATTTATAAAAGGCTTATAAGCTACAGAGTGAAGTAGAAGCCTCCTCTGTCTTGTCTCTGACTAGCTTGGGACTCTGTTCCATAGCCCGGGCTATTGAAATAAATCTGGGTTTCTCCTGCGATGAAGGCTCCTGTGTCTCCTTTTACTAAGTATGGAAGGTATGGAATACGTGGGCGGTTCCTCCGCCGCTGAGACCCAGTAAGTAGGTTATCGCGGTTCTTCAGTATCATCATAAATCTTATCATTAATGTAATTTGTATCATCATGAATTTCATCATTGAAGTCATTAGTATCATGAATCTCATCACTAAAGTCATTTCTATCATGAATTTCATCAATGAAGTCATTAGTATCATCATTAATTACATAATTGAAGTCATTAGTATCATTATGAATTTCCTTAACTGATTTCATTAGTATCGGGAATCTCATCACTGAAGTCATTAGTATCCTCATGAATTTCTTCACTGAAGTCATTAGAATCGTCCTTAATCTCATTATTGACGTTGTTTGTATCATCATGAATTTCATCATTGAAGTCATTATCATCATGAATTTCCTTAACTGAAGTCATTAGTATAATCATTACTTACATAATTGAAGTTTTAGTATCATCATGAATCTCATCACTGAAGTCATTAATACCATCATGAATCTTATCTAAGTATGGGCGAAATTTGCGAATTCACGTTCCGCGGATTCACGCGAAATCAAATTTGCAATCCGCAAAATTCACAAATTCATGCGATTTTGCGGATTTTTGGTTTTTTGCGTGTTCATGCGTTTTTTTGCTCGTTCGCGGGGTTTTTTGCGTATTCGCGGGGCTTTTTGCGTGTTCGCGGGCCGCTTGCATGGCGAAGTTACCCATGCGGTCGTGTATGGGCACAGCACCCTCTAATTCACCACTGCCACCCTCTGGTTCATCACTGCCACATCTGGTTCACCACTGTCACCCTCTGGTTCACTCCTGCCACCCTCTGGTTCACCCCTGCCACCCTCTGGTTCACCACTGCCACCCTATGGTGCACCACTGCCACCCTCTGATTCAGCACTGCCACTCTCTGGTTCACCCTTGCCACCCTCTGGTTCAGCACTGTCACCCTCTGGTTCACCACTGCCACCCTCTGGTTCATCACAGCACCTCTGGTTCACCACTGCCACCCTCTGGTTAAGCACTGTCACCCTCTGGTTCAGCACTGCCACCCTCTGGTTCACCACTGCCAGCCTCTGGTTCACCCCTGCCAACCTCTGGTACAGCTCTGTCACACTCTGGTTCACCACTACCACCCTCTGGTTAACCACTGTCACCCTCTGGTTCAGCACTGCCACCCTCTGGTTCACCACTGCCACTCTCTGGTTCACCACTGCCACCCTCTAGTTCACCACTGCCACCCTCTGGTTCACCACTGCCACCCTCTGGTTCACCCCTGCCACCATCTGGTTCATCACTGTCACCCTCTGGTTCCCCCCTGCCACCCTCTGGTTCACCCCTGCTACCCTCTGGTTCATCACTGTCACCCTCTGGTTCATCACTGCCACCCTCTGGTTCACCACTGCCACCCTCTACCGAGACCTTTTGTGACGCAGCGGCAGCACAAAAGATGCGCCATGGTGCTGGGTATTAACAACGTGACGCATCTGAGAGATGCGTCACGTTGTAAAGCCCTGCGCCATCAGGAGGCGTTCCGGCGCAGGGGAGGGCGTTCCTGCGCAGGAACGCCTCCTAAAAGTGGCTGAGTGAAATCTACAAGATTTCACTCAGTCACTTTTAGGCCAATGCTGCGTCAAAACCCTGCACCTGCTTGAATCAGGAGCAAGGCTTGATGCAGCATTGGGGAGAGAGGGCCCCTAGAGCATTGCTGGAGCTGCATCGCAAGCGCGACACAGCTCCAGCAACGCGCTGCTTTTACGGCACAGATGCGTGAAGCATCTGTGCCGTTTTTGCCACATGGTGCGCCGCATTGTAAATGCGGCGCACCATGGGTGGCAGAGCTGCGGCGCACAATAACTGGCGCATCCCTGGGGATGCGCCAGTTATTGTAAATCTGCCCCAATACATTTAGCCAACGAGGGAGCACTTACTGATTAGACAGTAGAAAGTACTCCAGTTGAGTAGAAGTATTGCACAAAAAGTTGGCATCTTCGTGGACAAACACGCAGGGCGGGATTCATTCTGCCCCGTTAGACTTGTTTTTTGTGCCCTTCTGCCGCCTTTTAGACTCGTTTTCCCTTGTTTTTCTGCCCTTGTGCCCTCTGTTAGACTCGTTTTTCCCTTGTTTTTCTGCCCTTCTGCCCTCTGTTAGACTCGTTTTTTTGTGCCCTTCTGCCCTCTGTTATTCCCTTGTTTCTGTGCCCTTCTGCCCTCTGTTAGACTAGTTTTTTGTGCCTTTCTGCCCTCTGCATCACCACATCACTCAGTGCTACCCCAGCATCACTCAGCACCACCACATTATCACTCAGCACCACCACATTATCACTCCGCACCACCCCAGCACCACTCAGCACCACCACCTCATCACTCAGCACCACAACAGCATCACTCAGCACCACCACAGCACCGCTCAGCACCACCACAGCACCACTCAGTGCCACCACAGCATCACTCAGCACCACCACAGCATCACTCAGCACCACCACATTATCACTCAGCACCACCACATTATCACTCAGCACCACCACATTATCACTCAGCACCACCACAGTACCACTCAGCACCACCACAGCATCACTCATCACCACCACAGCACCACTCAGAACCACCACAGCATCACTCAGCACCATCACAGCACCACTCAGCACCATCACAGCACTACTCAGTGCCACCACAGCATCACTCAGCGCCACCACAGCATCACTCAGCGCCACCACATTATCACTCAGCACCACCACAGCACCACTCAGCACTACCACAGCGTCACTCAGCACCACCACAGCATCACTCAGCACCACCTCAGCACCAATCAGCACCACCACAGCACCACTCAGCGCCACCACAGCATCACTCAGCACCACCACAGCATCACTCAGCACCACCACAGCATCACTCAGCACCACCACAGCATCACTCAGCACCACCACAGCATCACTCAGCACCACCACAGCATCACTCAGCACCACCACAGCATCACTCAGCACCCCCACAGCACCACTCAGCACCATCACAGCATCACTCAGCACCACCACCTCATCACTCAGCACCACAACAGCATCACTCAGCACCACCACAGCACCGCTCAGCACCACCACAGCACCACTCAGCACCACCACAGCACCACTCAGTGCCACCACAGCATCACTCAGCACCACCACAGCATCACTCAGCACCACCACATTATCACTCAGCACCACCACATTATCACTCAGCACCACCACAGTACCACTCAGCACCACCACAGCATCACTCAGCACCACCACAGCATCACTCATCACCACCACAGCACCACTCAGAACCACCACAGCATCACTCCGCACCACCACAGCACCACTCAGCACCATCACAGCACTACTCAGTGCCACCACGGCATCACTCAGCGCCACCACAGCATCACTCAGCGCCACCACATTATCACTCAGCACCACCACAGCACCACTCAGCACTACCACAGCGTCACTCAGCACCACCACAGCATCACTCAGCACCACCTCAGCACCAATCAGCACCACCACAGCACCACTCAGCGCCACCACAGCATCACTCAGCACCACCACAGCATCACTCAGCACCACCACAGCATCACTCAGCACCACCACAGCATCACTCTGCACCCCCACAGCACCACTCAGCACCATCACAGCATCACTCAGCACCATCACAGCATCACTCAGCACCACCACAGCATCACTCAGCACCACCACAGCATCACTCAGCACCACCACAGCACCACTCAGCACCACCCCAGCATCACTCAGCACTATCCCAGTATCACTCAGCACCACCACAGCACCACTCAGCATCACCACAGCACCACTCAGCACCACCACAGCACCACTCAGCGCCACTCCAGCATCAATCTGCGCAACCATTCAACAACAACTGGTTCAAATATGTTCTCTCAATGTTTCAAACTTTATTACAAATGTCACAAAAAGATGTTAATATTTCACTTCTGTTATTGGATTTTCGTCACAATAAAATATACTGAACATAATCTTCACAAAAGTTATTTACAAAAGTTTAAGCTATTGCCATTATAAATTAAAATCACTTTTATTTAAGTATTAATTATTTTACAAAATTAAAAGCCATTGTATTTTTTGTAATATCAATACAGCTGAGTCGCGTAAATACAAAACACGTTGCATTACAAATGCTATAGGTGTCACATTTGCGAAAAGTTATAACTATTGGCATTGTAAATGACAAAGCTATTAATTTAGCTATTTTCAAAACCAACACATAAATAAAAAAAATTGTCATTTAGAAGACCAATAGCTCAAACCTTCCTAATGCGAGACCTATTGCATTGCAAATGCTTGTTTTTATATCTGTCAGTGCTTCCTGTTGAGGTTTAATTTTCGTGACAGGCGGCTCATTGCCTACTTGTAACTATTCTCTGACCCTGCTTCAAGGGTCAGAGCAGGGTCAGAGAATAGTTGCACGTAGGCAACGAGGCGCCAGGAAGCACTTACATGCTTACAGCAGCAGGTGTCCAAATTGAAGTTAATTTCTTTGTAACCCTTTTGTAAAAGGTTACAAAAAATTAGCTTCAACTTTTGCACCTGCTACTGTAACCCTGTAAGTGCTTGGCTGAAAATTCGTCCCCGCTGATTCGCGGATTTTACCGCGATTTCGCGAGATTCGCGGATCGCGAAATTGCGGAAAATCCGCAAGCAGAACGATCACTTACGTCATTAATATTGTCATAAATCTCATCACTGAAGTCATTAGTATCATCATGAATTTCCTTAATTGAAGTCATTAGTATCATCATGAATATCAACACTGAAGTAATTAGTATCATCATGAATTTCATCATTGAAGTCATTAGTATCATCATGAATTTCCTTAAGTAAAGTCATTCGTTTAATCATGAATTTCCTTAACTGAAGTGTTTAATGTCATCATGCATCTCATCACTGAAGTCATTAGTATCATCGTGAATTTCCTTTACTGAAGTCATTAGTACTGTCGTGAATATCATCATTGAAGTAATTAGTATCATCAGGAATCTCGTAACAGAAGTCATTATTATCATCATGAATTTCATCAATGAAGTCATTAGTATCATCATGAATTACATAATTGAAGTCATTAGTATCATTTTGAATTTCCTTAACTGAAGTTATTAATATAATCATGAATTTCCCTTAACTCAAGTCATTAGTGTAATCATGCATCTCATCACTGAAGTCAGTAGTATCATCGTGAATTTCCTTTACTGAAGTCATTAGTAGTGTCATGAATTTCATCATTGATGTCATTAGTATCGTCATGAATTTCAACACTGAATTCATTAGTATCATCTTGAATTTCATCATTGAAGTCATTAGTATCATGAATCTCATCACTAAAGTCATTTGTATCATGAATTTCATCAATTAAGTCATTTGTGTCATCGTGAACTACATAATTGAAGTCATTATTTTCATTATGAATTTCCTTAATTGATGGCATTAGTATCATGGTGAATTTCATCACTGTAGTCATAAGTAACATCATGAATGTCTTCACTAAAGTAATTAGAATCATCCTTAATCTCATTATTGACGTTGTTTGTATAATGTATTTCATCATTGAAGTCATTAGTATCATCATGCATTTCCTTAACTGAATTCATTAGTATAATCATTACTTACATATTTGAAGTTTTTAGTATCGTCATGAATCTCATCACTGAAGTCATTAGTATCGTCATGAATTTCCTTAACTGAAGTCATTAGTATCAACATGCATCTCATCACTGAAGTCATTAGTATTGTCATGAATTTCATCATTGAAGTCATTAGTATCATCATGAATCTTATCATTGAAGCCATTAGTTTCATCATGAATCTCATCACTGAAGTCATTAGTATTGTCATGAATTTCATCATTGAAGTCATTAGTATCATCATGAATCTCTCACTGAAGTCATTAGTATCATCATGAATATCATCACTGCAGTCATTTGTATCATCATGAAATTCAACGTTGAAGTCATTAGTATCATCATGAATATCATCACTGTAGTCATTAGTATCATCATGAATTTCCTTAACTGAAGTCATTAGTATCATGAATTTCCTTCACTGAATCATTAGTATCATCGTGAATTTCCTTTACTGAAGTCATTAGAATCGTCGTGAATTTCCTTAACTGAAGTCATTCATATCATCATGCATCTCATCACTTACATCATTAACATTGTCATGAAATACATCATTGAAGTCATTAGTATAATCATGAATTTCCTTAACTGAAGTTATTAGAATCATCAGGAGTTTCATCAATGAAGTCATTAGTATCATCATGAATTTCCTTAACTGAAGTTATTAGAATCATCAGGAGTTTCATCAATGAAGTCATTAGTATCATGAATTTCATCAACGAAGTCATTAGTATCATCATGAATTTCCTTAACTAAAGTCATTAGCATAATCATGAATTTCATCATTGGTCATAGTACCATCATACGTTTCTTCACTAAAGTCATTAGTATCATCATTAGTATCATCATGAATCTTATCACTGAAGAAATTATTATAGTCATGAATCTCATCTCTGAAGTCATTAGTATCATCTTGAATCTTATCACTAAATGTAAATTGATACTTGTATAGCGCACTACTCAACCGCAAGGGTCTCAAGGCACCTGTACGAATACCGCTGTGGAACCCATCCTGGTTTTCCCTGTGAGGTGTCCACTCCTGGGCACCCCGAAGGTGGAGGCCAGGCATCCTTAGCGTTGTGGGGGCCGTTGTGGAGATTAAGCAAGCTATTGCCCAGAGTTGCAGAGTGGGACCCATGATTAGAATAGGCACCGAGGCGAGAATTATCAGGTCCGTGGAATTTTGAGCCCAAGACCCGCCGAGGCGGGGAATTGAACCCTGGTCCCAGGCTAGACCTCTGCATCAGGGTCTGCCGCTCGAACCAATGAGCCACACTTCTGCACTTCTATCACTGAAGTCGTTTGTATCATCATGAATCTCCTCACTGTAGTCATTAGTATATTCATGTGAATTTCATCACTGATCACCAGCATCTTCATGATTTTCTTCACTGAAGTCATTAGTATCATTGTGAATGTAATTAATCATTAACTGCCTTCAGATATGTTACCTTTTGTATTTTGTAACTTTTGTGAGCGTGTATGAAGACCACATTTTACAATAACTTTTTTTTCCCAATATATGCCTTTAGTTTTGTATTGTGATTTCATTGCGCTGTAGACGAAGACCTGCAGTGGAGCACAGCATGCGACAGAAATACCCTCCTCGGAGTCTGGAAAAGCAGGAACTAGTAGTATGTTGTGGGATCTGCAGCATCCCCAGTCCATGTCTGGAAAACCCCAGTCCTTGTCCACTCCCACAGAAGCTGAAAGACCATCCCTACATGTAAACCCTCACTATAGGGGAAGCATCCAGCTGCTGCACCACCCCTTCCCATTGCACCTCCTATTGACCAACTACATCTGTCAATCCATTAGCTGCCCCAGCCATACCTGTACATCCCACTCTTCCGCCCCTGCACGCTTCACTGCAAAGCCATAATGGTGCATTTCTACCCCACCCGTTTGTCCTCACTTCCAACTGTAAACCCACCCCCATATACAGCACTCCATACCTTTATGGCTAGCTGTGCATTGTGCAAGTCACATTTATGCATACGTACGTACGTACTGTAGGAGTTATATCTCGACTCCAAGCTTAAGGTTTAATTCCTGGCATTTTCTTCCCTGTGTAGTACCACATGGCAAAGCTTTTCAAGGAAGGAAAAAAGACAGTGTAGCAAAGTAAGCGCAATTCACACCACCTTTAAACTAACTCACTGTTGTGCGCAATTACGCACAATGAAAGTCAGTGGAGAAAAATACAAAAATGCATATAAAATCAAACAGTCAGTCTAGGGTTTCACCCACGGCGTTTAGAGTAGCAGCAGGCCAAGGTCCACTGTTTCACCAACAGATCGTCAGAAGCGTTCCCGATTCGGCAGGGAGCAGGGTGCTGAGGTCGTCATTCGTAGCTGGTGTGCTATGGAGAAGGGGGTCACCTCAAAATAGGCTGCACAATGGGACTTACAGGTACGCCCAGGAGAACCAAACAAGAGATTGGGTTGCAAGGGCTTCGGGACCACAGGAGCACAGGAGCACAGCTGGTTCATCGGTATCCAGGCCAGGCGGGCTGGGTCTACAGCTGATGTGTCAGCAGGGCTCTGTGTGTCAAGATTGTCTTCGCGTTCAGGGGCAGGCAGGTTGCAGGGAGATTTCCGCATACCTGGGTAACTCTCAAAGTGGGTCTCAGGGGTGTCAACATCCCTCGATGGGTGCTAGCTTCTGGGCATCTGAAGCCCAGCATGGCTACAAAAGGTCCTGGTGCCCTATCACTTGATGGGGGAACAGATCTGACCCTCCAGAGCTGGTGTACGTCTTATTGCGTGGGTGCTGCGTCGGAGTAGCTGGGGAGCAGCAAGTTGGTAAACCGAACTCTATGGGTTCGGTGCATGCAGACTTCACAGGAGTAGTTTCTCCACTCCTAGGGATTTCTCTGGCGATTGGCGATGGCTTGAAGGGACTCCCGGGTTCTTGGAGTCCTCACATCAGCAGGGTGAGATAGCACATCATGATGAGCAAGTCCTTGAGGCAGCAGGTAGGGTTTTGCGTGAAAAAGTCTGAAGCAGGTACTCCGTTCTCGGGACAGCAGCTCTTCTTTGCCCATTGTCTTCTTAGGTCCATTGAATCTAAAGTTTGGGGTCCAGGGTTGCCACCTAAATACTAAATTTAAAGGTGTTACAGGGGAGACAGGTAGTAGCCAATGGGCTACCTACCTCTAGGGTGTCAACACCCTCTTTGTGACAACTTCCTTTGGGAAGTAGACGCAACCCTGAGCCTAATTGGCTAATTCCCTCTCTAAAAAATATGGAGGAAACTGAAAAGTGGGGTACACATCACCTGCCCCACTTTAGGCATGGTGCTCACCGAATGGGCCCCACCTCCTATTCTATCTAAGTTTCCCACCTGTCCTCCCACCAAAAGTGGAGCAGGACAGGGGGATTGGCATCCTCCACTTTCTGGAGATGCCTTGGTTGCATTTCAAAGGTGGCATTGCCTTTGAAGCTTCCTGCCTTGGAATGCCATTCCGGCCTAAAGAAGGCATTAATCTCCTCCGCCCAATGTAGGATTTGTTCCCGGCCCCTGAGAGCACAGGCTCTCACCCCATGAGGTCAGAAACATGTCTGGCATCATTGTGCTGGGAAACCCGGATTGACAGGTGTCCAATGCATGCACTCTCTATGGCTTCCCTATGCACTTACAATATCCAAGAATGGACTTGGATATTGTAGGGTCATATTTCCTCATGCAGTTAGGTCCACATATGTGATATAGTAGACCCTGCCTTAGGCCTGAAGGCCTGCTGTACAGATGACTTACTTTTAACTCATGCAGTGTCTATGAGCATTGCACAGAGGGATGAGTGCCATGTCAACTCTACAGTCTTCTCTGCACCAAGGCACGCAGCCTGCAGTGGCCATTTGCATGGTCTTGGTGAGGGGTACCTAGGGTGGCACACTTTGTGCTGCAGCCCTAGTGGACCCTCTTCAGGCTGAAAGTCCTGGGTACCAGGGGTACCATTTACTAGGGACTTGTAGGCTTTCTGAAGTAGTTTCAATTGTAATACAGTTATGGCAAAGAGCTATGACACAGAGGTCCTGGTTAGCAGGGACACAGTGCACTTTCAGTAACACTCACATCATGTTCCAGGTAAAAAGGGAGGGCTGTGTTAAAAGATGCACTTTCCTACAATAAGGATATATAATAATGTTCTGTCCCACTCATGAGGCCGAATGTAACCACTTGCGTAGTGGAAGCATTCAAGGACAGCTTCCACTGCACAAATCACAACTGTTGGACTTTGGGTAGAGCAGACCTTGTTCTCAAGGTATATGCATGATCTCCCAAATGTTTCTTTACATTGTGACATATTGTAGCCTTGTGGCCCTTGTCTCTTTAAAGGGCAGGAGTTATAATACATGGATTTGGAGAAAGAATCCTCCCTGAAGAACATTGACGATTCTGGGAACCCTCTTTGTGCTGTGCTCGATCGATGCATCTAGCAGCCACGTTGCATTGCAGAGGCTGGTCAAACACACCATGCAATGCGGCCTGGCTAAAGATACATGTGACCCATGTTTTTAAGGAAAATGCTACTTACCATGCTACTTAATGTATTTATATGACTAACCAATTTGGTTTATCGATAATGAACTTATGTATATCACTTAAATGCAAATGAGATAAAAATGAATTTTTCAATAAAAATGTTTTTTATAAATTTGTGATTATTCTTGTCTGAGAGGTTCCTATGTGGTTCAGAGTTTAATGTAAAGTCTGTTCGGTCCTCTCTGAGGCCTATTTGAAGATCCTACAGGGCATTTTCCTCTTCTGCGCATACTTGTGCATAGACTATACAGCAGTTCCCCTGTTAGAGGTGGCTACCTGTATGCGTTGCAGTAGTTTGAAAAAGTGTTCTTAGTAGAGTCTGGCCCACACTAGCTTGCTGTTTTGCCTGCACATCTACACAGTAGTGTTTTGTTAAAGTGTGTGCTGTAGGCCATGTTGCAGCTTTGCAAATGTCATCCATGGGGTTGTTTCCTAAAAAAGCCTTGGATGCCCCTAGTTTACGTCTGGAATGTGCTCTAGGGGGAATGGATAATGTACGCTTTACTTTTTGGTAGCATATTTGAATACATTTAACAATCCACCTGGCAATGCCAGATTTTGATATTGGAGTGCCCTTATGTGGTGGTGAGAAAGCTACAAATAGTTGTTTAGTTTTCCTGAAATTTTTTGTCCTTTCAATGTAATAAAGGATAGCTCTTTTGACGTCAAGAGCTTGTTCTGCTACTGAGTCTGGTTGAGGAAAAAAAGACTGGGAGCTCAACAGATTGGTGAATGTCAAAGGCCAACATTACTTTAGGTAAGAATTTAGGGTTTGTCCTAAAACCTCTTTGTTGTGACGTATTTGCAAAAATGTTGTTTGTATGGTTAATGCATGAAGTTCACCCACTCTTCTCAGAGATATGAGGGCCACAAGGAAAGCTACTTTCCATGTAAGGAACTGTAACTCACATTTATGTAAAGGTTCAAATGGGGGACCCATAAGCCTAGTAATGACAATGTTTAGATTCCATACTGGAGAGGGTGACATTCTGGGAGGGATTATCCTTTTAAGGCCTTCCATGAAAGCATTGATGGGAGGTAACCTAAACAACGACAAGTGTTGTCTGTTCTGCACGTAAGCTGCTATAGCAGCAATATGTAATCGTATGGATGTGTATGCCAGATTACATCTTTGTAGATGCAGGAGATAACAGATAATATTCTGAGTTGAAACATCTAGTGGATGGATTGTGTTGTTATTGCAGTAAACAACAAATCTTTTCCATTGAGCTGCATAGCCTGCTTTAGTGGTAGGACATCTAGCTTCTCTAATAATGTTTATGCAGTCTGGTTGGAGATTGAGGTAACCAAATTCTAAGATTTCAGGAGCCAGATCACTAGGTACAGTTGTGCTGGTTCTGGATGTCTTATGTTTCCATGGTTCTGCGTGAGAATCTTTTGGGGAAATTTGCAACTTTTGGTGTGGGACTACATAGAGTTCCAGTAGTGTTATGAACCATGGTTGTCGGGCCCATGTTGACTCAACTAAGATCATTTAGAGAGACCATTGTTTAAGTTTGAGCACCAGTAATGGAATGAGTGGGAGAGGCGGAAAAGCGTATGCAAATCTGCCTGACCAATTCATCCATATTGCATTGCCTTTGGACAATGGGTGTGGATATCTGGAGGCGAAGTTTGGGCATTTTGTGTTTACATGTGTGGCAAAGAGATCTATGTCTGGGTGGCCCCACATTTGAAAAAATAGATGAAGTACTTGCGGATGAAGTTCCCATTCGTGAATCTGTTGTTGTTGACGACTGAGCAGTACCACAATTTGATTGTAAATCCCAGGTGGAGACTCTGCTAAGAGGTATATCTTTTGGGGAACGGCCCATCTCTAAATGCTTTATGCTAGGCGTGATAGCTGCAGAGAGTGTGTTTCGGCCTGTTTTTGTATATCGAACATTGCAGTCATGTTGTCTGTTCAAAAGAGGACGGCTTTGCCTATCATATGTTTCTGGAATGAATTTAGGGTGAAAAATATGGCCCATAACTCCAGGTGATTGATGTGGAGGAGTTTTTGTTGAGGGGTCAACATACCCTGGATGGTGTGTTTTAAGAGATGAGCACCCCAGCCAGTGAACAATACGTCCGCTGTCAGCACTATTTGTGGAACCGGGTCTAAAAACGGCCGTCCTTTGGAAAGATTTTGAGGGTTCCACCATTGCAGAGAGCGATATGTGCGGCTGTCTACCAACACCAGATCTGAAAATTGACCCTGAGCCTGATTCCATTGTTGTGCTAGGCATTCCTATAATGGACGCATCTGGAGTCTTGGGTAATCAATGATTAAGATGCAAGAGGCCGTCATCCCTATCAGCTGCATGAACACTCGAGCTGGTAGTGAGTGTTGTGGCTGAAATTTTGTTATGAGGGCTTGCATACTGGCTACCCTGTGGTATGCCAGGGCTTTGGAAGTATCTATTGTCGCGCCTAGATACTGGTGGGTGTGGGACGGGTGTAGATGCGGTTTGATGAGATTTATGGGGAATTCCAAGTTGTGTAGCAGCTGTATTGTGTTGTGTGTGTCTTGTACACACTGGTTGCATGACTTGGCTTTTATTAGCCAGTCGTCTAGGTAAGGAAACACATGAATATGTTGTCCTCTTTAGTGAGCTGCTACCACCGCGAGGCATTTTTAAAAGACCCTGGGTGCTGTTGTAACTCCGAATAGTAGGACCTTGTAATGTTGTCCGTCTACAACAAACCGTAGGTATTTCCTGTGAGCAGGGTGAATAGGAATGTGGAAGTAGGCGTCCTTGAGATCTAGAGTGGCAAGGAAATCGGCTTGTTGAAGCAGGGTGAGGACTTGTTGTAGAGTAACCATGTGGAAGTGGTCGGATTGTATGCACAGGTTTAGCGGTCGGAGGTCTAATATTGGCCTGAGAGTGCCGTCCTTTTTTGGAATGAGGAAATAAAGGGAGAAAATACCTGTGTTTTGTTGATGTATGGGAACTGGTTCTATTGCATATTTTTGCAAGAGAGAGTACCTCCTGCTTTAGAAGCGTGAGATGTTCCGTAGACAACATTGGACGTTGTCTGGGAGGAATATGGGGTGGAGTAGAATTGAGTTCCAAGCAGTAACCATACTGGATAATAGGTGTTATCCACCTGTCTGTGGTGATGGAATTCCGTACAGGTAGGAACTGTGATAGTCTTCCCCCGACCGGAGTCTGGGGAGAGTGGAGGGGAGTCACTGTTTTGTGGTGGGGGAGGTGCAGGTATTAGAACCACACCCTCTACTACCTCTGTTGTTGTTGCCTCTGTAATTCCCTCTAAAGTAACCCCTGTTAGGGGAAGTTTGAGTGGGGCTTTATAAGTGGAGGAGGTGTTTGTATTAGTGGTCTTGGAGGCGCCTCTATAAGAGGAGCGACAAAAAGAACCTCTACTCGGTGTTGCTTGTAGCGCCCCCATGGATATGGCTGTCTCTGTGTCCTTTTTCGTTTTTTCTAAAGATGTGTCCACAGTGGGTCCAAAAAAGTGTTCTTGGTCAAAGGGTTGATTGAGGATGGGAGACTGTACCTCTTGCTTAAAACCTGATATGCACAGCCACACATATCTACGCAGTACGACACTTGTGTTAATTGCACGGGATGCTGTATCTGCAGCATCCAGGGCACACTTTATTGAGGTGTTTGTGATTAACTTTCCCTCTTGTATGAGATAATTTGCTTTGGTCTTGTACTCATATGGAAGATGTTGCACGAGTTTCTCAAGCTCATCAAAGTGGGCCCTGTCATACCTCTCAAGTAAAGCCTGTGAGTTAGCAATGCACCAAAAATGTGCTGCCTGAGATGCAACCCTTTTACCTGATGCATCTAGTAGCTTTGATTCTTTGTCTGGTGGAGGGGCATCACCTGTGGTTTGGGAATTTGCCCATTTGCAGGCGTTTGCCATTACCAATGAGTCCAGAGGGAGTTGACCTTTAATATAAGCTGGATCGCTCAGAGCTGGCTTGTATTTTTTCTGAATCCTAGGATTAAGCACCCTAGCCCTGACAAGGTCTTTAAAAACCTCAGGGGAATATTTAATCATCCCCATGAGCATAGGGAAAGTATTTGTTGTTTTTGTGGCTGGGAGAATGTCTCTAATACAAAATGTTCCTCTAGAGGGTCTGAGTGCAGTTGAACCCCATGGTATTGCGCAGCTCTATTTATTAGTTGCCCAAACCCTACATTATCATCTGGGGGATGGATTGGAGGGATACAAATCAGGCTCAAGCACATCTGGGACATTGTAATCGTCTCAAGAGTCATGAGGTGAGGTACTGTGTGTGTCATCATCAGTATCTGTGTGATGTGGGTCTATTCCCTCATCTTCACCCCCTACATCTTCATCATCCTCTTGTGGTGCAGGTGAAAGAGGAGGCACAGGATAGTGTGCTGGAGAGAGTATAATGTTCATGGATTGTGGAGGTGGAGAGAAAGGTCTCATAGGTGAGTTGATGAGTCTTTTTTCTTGGCAGGTATCTCAAGTGTTTCTGAGGTGTCTAATTTTCTCTTCTTAGGTGGTATGGAGGTGACTTGGCCGGTAATGGGATCAATATGGAGTGTATTTTGCTTAGGATCTGGTGAATCTGGATGGAAAAGTTATTTGGATCCGCTGTCTTTTTTCGGCGTCGAGGATTTCGGCTCTGAGTGGTGTTTTGGCCTGTCTTCCTTACCTTTAGGAGGGGGTTTTGTCTCCTTTTGCTTGGGTGGAGTTTTTGACTCTGAAGATGTAGTTGGGCTTTAAATGGAGTCCTTTCCATATGCTGGCTGATGGCACCGATCGGCCCAACTGCCCATGTCAACGACCAGACTCGAAAAGTTCTCTGGTGCTGGATACGCGTAAAGAGATCGCGATCGAAACAATACTGTTGATCGGTGAGAGTTTTGTGCGTCGAGGGGAAATCAAAACAAAGTCGACCCAGAGTGCAGCAAATTACATCCGAACCTGATGGCGGAAAACAATCTAAGGATGGAGTTGATGCCCATGCGCACTTCTAACCAAAGGAGGAGTCAACTATCTTGCGACTACAAAGACGTATACAATAACAAAGTGCAAATATCCAAGCCCAACAACAGATGGCGATCTATGCAAAAGTATGTGATCAACAGCTCAAATGCCTCGAACATGATATTTCTAATTCAATCACACACTACCCTAACACTCTTTCATATTTCTGAGCAGTACACAATGATATTAACAACAGTTTTAGGGTTTTCCCAGAAAGACTGCAGTACAGACACTCGAAGTACAGACACTCGAAGTACAGACACTCGAAGTACAGACACTCGAAGTACACACACTCGAAGTACACACATTCGAAGTACACACACTCGAAGTACACACACAGTACAGACACTCGAAGTACGGACGCTTAAAATGCGGACACTCGACATGCGGACACTCAACATGCTGACACTCGACAAACAGACACTCGACATGCAGACACTCGACATGCAGACACTCGACATGCAGACACTCGACATGCAGACATTCGACATGCAGACACTCGACATGCAGACACTCGACATGCAGACACTCGACATGCAGACGCTCGACATGCAGACACTCGACATGCAGACACTCGACATGCAGACACTCGACATGCAAAGTAAAGTAAAGTAAAGTCCACATTTGTAAAGCGCACAATCACCCGTAAGGGTCTCTAGGCGCTGGGGGCCGTCGGGAAGATTAAGCGAGCTATTGCCCAGAGTCACATGGTGCTGGGCTAACCTGCCGCCGGAGCCGGGGATCGAACCGTGGTCCCCAGATTCCAGCGTCAGTCGCCCTGGCCGCGGCGCCACACCTCTCCCCATGCAGACACTCGAAGTACAGACACTCGAAGTACAGACACTCGAAGTACAGACACTCGAAGTACAGACACTTGTACGCACAGGCAGTGACTCAAGAAAAATAACTGGACACAAGATCCATTAAGTAAAGTTTTACTATTCTAAACTGTACAAGGTCATGGATCAGAAATGAAGCAAATCTCAGCAGAATATTTCTGTAACAAAGTGACCATAAAAATAAATTCCAAGCTACATTTGTTGCAGTGTTTGTGATTGATCAAACCATGATGGGGCGAGTCCCAGAACTTGATGCTTTCAACTGCTATGTCAGTGATGCGTCTGATCCGTTGAAGGACACCTGTCTGTCATGCACAGGGGACCCAGCAATCACGTTCATTGTGGGGTTCATTTTCCATTTTTTATTTGCAGTTCAGTCAACTAGCTTTTGTACACAAAAAAACATTAACAGAGATAAACCAAGGATTGGGGCAAGGAGGTGGGACTAGGTATTCTATTGGTTTGTGCTAAAGTTTGGGATGGGTTACAAGGGTAAGTGGGTTAAAGTAGAGCCATGGTCCCTGAGATTCAACCAGCTTATACTAAGGGAGTACATGTCAACTATTTGACCATCTGAGATTCCAGCACATTAGTCAAAGTGACCACTTGTCAATGAATTAACCTTCCCATGTTAGTCGAAGGGATCAGATATCAATGATTTGATCCTTTGAGATTCCCGGTTAGTTCAAGAGATCAGAGGTCAATAACTTGAACCTTTGAGATTCCCGGTTAGTCGAAGGGATCAGATGTCAACGACTTGACCATCTGAAATTCCAAAAAGTTAGTCATAGGGAGCAGATGTCAAAGACTTGACCCTTTGAGATTCCCAGGTTAGTCGAAGGGAATACATGTCAATTGTTTGACCCAGTGAAAGTCCAGCTGGTTAGTTGAAGGCAGTATGTCAATTACTTGACCCCTTGAGATTCCCACGTAATTCCTGGGGAGTATTTGTTGGTCATTTGTCCAGCTGAGAATGCACTAAGATAACTTAAGGAAGTATCCTGTTGACTGGAGGACATGTTTACAATTTCACCCACTGACAGCCTGCAAGGTTAATCAAGGGACGACACGTTAATGGCTTCACCCGCAGACAGTCGGCAAGGTTATTCTAGAGGAGAAAATGTTGATAATTTCACCTGCCCGGCAGTATGTAGTCACTGGGTCTTCTTGGTGCCTGAGACTGCCCAGTCAGCTGTGACTGGGTCTTCTAGGTGTCTGAGACTGCCCCGTTTGCTGTCAATGGGTTGTCTTGGTGCCTGACACTTCCCCGTCTGCTCTCACAGGGTCTTTTAGGTGCCTGACTCATCCCCCATCTGCTCTCACTGGGTCTTCTAGGTGCCTGATACTGCCCTGTATGCTGTCACTGGGTCTTCTAGGTGCCTGAGACTGCCCTGTTTGCTGTCACTGGGTCTAGGTGTCTGAGGCTGCCTGGTCTGCTGTCACTGAGTCTTCTAGGTGCCTGAGACTGCCCTGTCTGCTGTCACTGAGTCTTCTAGGTGCCAGAGACTTCCCCGTATGCTTTCATTGGGTCTACTAGGGGCATGAGACTGCCCTGTATGCTGTCACTGTGTATACTAGGTGCATGCGACTGCCCTGTCTGCTGTCACTGTGTCGTCTAGGTGCCTGAGACCGCCCTGTCTGCTGTCACTGGGTCTAGGTATCTGAGACTGCCTGGTCTGCTGTCACTGAGTCTTCTAGGTGCCAGAGACTTCCCCGTATGCTTTCATTGGGTCTACTAGGGGCATGAGACTGCCCTGTCTGCTGTCACTGGGTATACTAGATGCATGTGACTGCCCTGTCTGCTGTCACTGGGTCGTCTAGGTGTCGGAGACTGCCCTGTCTGCTTGCTATCAATGCATCTTGTGGGTACATGAATCATCCTCCTATGAGTCCTCAGGGGGGGCGGGCTCCCCTCTGACAGCAACCTCATTGCATGCAAATGTCTCAGATTTGAGAGCGCCTCCCAATGCTTGAGAGATTTCCTGCATGAAAGAATCCCTGCTGCTGAAAAGAGACCCCCTGCTTTAAAGTGGCCTGACAATAGAGAGGCCCGTCTGCTGCAAGAGAGTATGTGCGGTGGCAGAGAGAGGCCTCTTGCTGTTACAGGAGCTGGGGGGTGTAAGGGAGACCCCCTTCTCCAACAGAGTTTGTGCAGTGTCAGAGAGAACGCCTGATGTCACAGGGATGGGTTAGTCTGATAGAGGTATCCTGCTGTCTCTCTGCCTATCCTGAGTCAGAGGTACCAATACCAACCTTGCAATCATGAGAAAAATAATGTATCACAGAGGAGCACTGCTGTCACTTGAAGAGAGAGGAGACATCACCCTGCTGTCAATGTCTGCAGATGTGAGAGGAGCCTTTTGCTGTCACACGGTCTGCCAGGAGATACCCCTCTGCTCATACACTGCCTGGCGAGAGCACGCTGTGTCAGGTCCTTCAGGTGAGAGCCTTCTTCTGGCACATAGTTGTAAGAGAGGCACCTGTGTTAGCACATGGACTATCACATGTAAGAGAGGCCCCTGCCTTCAGTTCATCTGTCAGGGAGAAGCCCCTGAAATCACAGGGTCTGTCAAATGTAGGAGGGGCCCCTGGCATCATGAGAGCCAACTACTGACACCCTGACCATCATATGTAGGAGAGATCCCTGCTGTCACATGGTCTGTCATGTATGAGGGTCCCCCTGCTATAGCAAGGCCTGTTAAACGCAAGGGGAATCCCTGCTTCACACTATGTAGGGAGAGATAACCCTACTGTCACAGGGTCGGGCATGCGAGAGGCCCCTGCTGTCACACTGTCAGATGTAAGTGGAGTACCTGCTGTCTCACTGTCTGTCAGATGTATGAGTATTCCCCTGCTATAAGAAGGCTTGTTAAATGCAAGTGGAATGCCTGCTTCACACTATGTAGGGAGAGATAACCCTACTTTCACAGGGTCGGGCATGCAAGAGGCCCCTGCTGTCACACTGTCAGATGTAAGTGGAGTCTCTGCTGTCACACGGTCTGTCGTGGGAGAGGCCCCTGCTGTCACAATGTCAGTCGTGCGAGGGGCAACCTGCTGTCACACGGTCAGTCATGCGAGAGGCCCCTGCTGTCACACGGTCTGTCAGATGTATGAGGCACTCCCCTGCTGTACCAAGGACTGTTAAATGTATGTGGAGTCCTGTGCCGTCACACTGTCAGATGTAAGTGGAGTCCCTGCTTCACACTATGTACGGAGAGATACACCTTTTGTCACACGGTCTGTCGTGTGAGTGGCCCCTGTTTTCACATAATGTATCAAGAGACCAAGGCACAAGTCCTAAAAAAAGAAGTGGGGGGATGATGTCACCGGAAGTGACGTCACAACAGGAAGTGACGCCACGAAAGGTGGCTTGCAACATCAGGCTCATTGCCTCCCCTCGCTCACCCCTTATATGCGATTGTATCTGAGAAGTCAGCGTGAGAGCAGCGTGCTGTGCACTCCGATCTTGTCCCACAGAGGCCAAACAGTGAAGTCCAGCTGTCTGGCAGGGGGGACGCCGTCCACCTGGTAAAATAAGTGGGGGGACGCCGTCCGCCCGAGTGGTACCCCGACTCGAGCCCTGCAAGACTGCTCTCCTGCTTTCACTAAGTCAGTTAGGTGAGACCGTGAGATGCTTCTTTCTGACAAGGGTCTGTGAGGTGGGAAGAATGTAAGGAGAGTCCCGCGTCTGTCACACAATTGATCACTAGAGACTCCCCTGCTGTCACATGATGTGTCACAAGAGCGCTCCTACTATCACTGGGTCAGCTGGGAGAGGTGCTACCTACGTACAAGGGTCTGTGAGGCAAGAGAGACCCCTGTTGCGACAGAGTATGTACTACTGTATGTGAAGGGTGACGTGTAACAGACATCCGTGAATCACATGGTACATTAGGAGGGAGACAGGGCCGACCTTCAGTGGACCAGATGGGTTTCAACCTATCGACATCGTTCACACAAGAGTCCGGGAAACAACACAGACAACCAAAAACGGGAACATAAAATATCAAAAGAGAGGCGCATTAGAGCTTCTTGGGTCTGCGGCCCACTTGGTAGTAATAATAGAAGCTGATGAGGAGGAAGAGCGCGTGGCTCAGCAGCAGGACAGCCGCCCCGTTGGAAATGATGCCGTTCTCGATGAGCGTGATGGCGGTCACTGCAGAGAGAGAGACAAAATGGTGGCAGAGGGTGAGAAACAGCGCTACAGACAGAACCAATGGAGAACAGAACAGCACATTATGCATTAGGTAGATGAGGAGAAGAGAAATAGAATAAGGATCTATTATGTTTTTTAGCCCTTCAATTCATTCAGTATATACAAGGAATAGCAGCTCGTATTGCATCATGCTTATTACTTAAAGAGGAAAAGTGCAAGTGCAATAAATAGGATAACCAAATGTAAAATCCACTGATACCCATAATCAACAGACAAACACCACAGGTTAAAAGACAGAGCTACGTAGTCCCTACTGGCCTCCTTGCCTGATCGTTCAAAAATGCTGACCCCAAAATGATTGGAGAGTAAGAAACTTTGTTTCAGCTATTATTAGTCTACCAGTCTTGCAATTAGAGCCCAAATTCTTTGCCCTATCTCCTTCTTAGATCTCGTCTAGCGCAGCGTGCGTGCACTGCTCTTGGAGAGGGCTCTTGGAATCACTTAAGACTTCCAAGAGCCTTCTCCGTGTGGGTCTTCACGCAAATGGCCAAAGACGGGGGCATGTCCCACCATTCCTCAAAACTTTCACTCCTCTGGTGTAGGGGCCTCAGGAGTGAGCAGTGGTGTGCAGGGTGCCATCTGTTCTGGATCACGTTTCCTGCATTCCTTACAGCGCGCGCACCACTCGCGGGCACCCATCGCAGGCTTGTCTGCCAGTCTCTTGCTTTCTGTCTCCTCCTTGTTAGTTGAGCTCTACTGTACCATTGTCATCTCTGCCAAGGGTCTTTCATCAGGGGCTATACGAACACATTCTGGGATTTTCATCATATAATCGCAGAACGCTCACGCACATCAGCTGACTGAATTGACAGCCTGTTTTACAGACTCTGTATCCTGCAGGATAACAGCTTAAACCTTCCCCACCCCTTACTGGTTAATGCCGCCAATAGGGCGCGAAGGTAACGTCGTTCCTTGGTTGGTTGTGCACACAAAAAAAAACAGTACTGAGATTGGGTACTGTGCAATATTTTCTAAATCATACTGAAACAGCCCAATGAGGTGGAATCATGTGATGTATCTTCCTGCTGGGTATTATTAAATATGCAACGTCACACACACATTTTTTTCCAAATAAGAACAAATAAACACAAAAATCATACTTGATTATTATGCCCCTTAGCAACGAAAGAATGTCTGTGAATGCAAAAAAAGGCAGATTCCAAATTTTGAATTTCTGGCTGTCACTCGGGTTTCCACCTGTCCGGTTTTATACGGCATGACCGGTGTTTTAATGTTATACCAAATTAACTGCTATACGAGAGAGAATATTGTGTAAGTATAATTTGGTTCACTAATTCACGGACGCTGCCATCAGAACCGGGGACTACGGGTCCATACATGCCAACATTTAAAACAAGCATTTGCAATGCAATAAGTCTCGTATTTATGCGAGTTTAAGCTAATGGCATTGTAAGTTACAATGCCTTTTATGTATGTTTTAAAAACCAAAACATAAATAAAAGGAATTGTCATTTACAATGCTAATAGCTCAAACTCACGAAATGCGAGACCTATTGAATTGCAAATGCTAGTTTCTTCTTCCTGTTAACTAATATACTAAAGATTCTATATTGTAGATAGCCAGCATTCTAGACCGCCAGTGGGAGGGTCAGTGCTTTTCTCTTGAGAGGTAATACATAAACAGGCAATGGCCATTGCAATGAACAAAAACCCTATTTCTAACCTCACACTTTTGTTGGTCTCCGTGCTATCTAATAACCCCAAGATTAAAAGAGCAGGTGTAATTAACACAGGGAACCCTAAAAGCATAGTTAAAAAAGCCTCAAGGTCTTGCCAATAAACATCCACTGTGGGATAGGAGTAGAACACCTGTAGGGTGTCAGCAGCTTGTAAACCACATCTGTTACATTTCCCTCCCCTCCTTCCACCACATTTAGCTATCTTTGCTGTGGTGTAATAGAGATAGAAAACAAACATAAAATGTTGGCTCCTAAGACTCACAGTTAACAACTCCTGGTTTGACAATTCCAGTGAGTTCTCAATATAAATTGCTTCCCTTCCAAGCCTAGTCTCCCATTTTGCATTCTGAGCATCCATGTCATCTGGGGAAGCTTGAATAAAAATGTGGTAAATTTTCCCAATCCAGGATTTACTCCTCACTGTCTCCACCAAGGGTTTCTTTTCTGATATCAAAGCTATCCTATTCCTATATTCCCCAGGAAAACTATGGGGCATATTATCAAGGGGCTTTATCTCCGCTTTTTTGGCTTTAAAAGCCAAGAAAGCGGAGATAAAATTATCTCCCTATTACCAAGCTGTCGCTAACACCAGTTAGCGACAGCTAATAGGAGATAGTGACCATCTTGGGCCCCGCTTTGCATGTCAGTGATATTTATCACTAATGATATGCAAAGTGGGCGTGCCAAGATGTTAGCGACTGAAAACAGTCGCTAACATCGCTATCTCCTATTACCAACTTTTGGAGATATTCGTGCTAAGCGCGAATATCTCCAAAAGGTAACACTTGCCCAGGAGCAGTTCTTAGCCATGTTATCCAATAGGAGGTGGATAACATGGCTAAGAGCATTTGCTCGATAATGCATGAATATCGGTGACTTTTCAGCGATATTCATGCATTGCGGCCGTTTTTTATCGCATTTGCGATAAACCTTGTTAATAGCAAGGTTTATCTGCGATAAAAATCGCCGATTTGCGGCGATAATTTTTGTCTCTAAACAAGTTAGAGACAAAAATTATCTCTATTGGTTGGTAATATGCCCCTATGTTTCTGCAGATATATAAAAAAGAAATCTCTTTTATCCACCCCAAACTCTTCCTGGAGGTTCATAAATGACAAGAGCTGGTCTTCCCTCCACAGGTCACCCAAAGATCTTATCCCATTTCTCCCCCATCTAAAGGTGATTTGGTCCTGAAAAATTGATAGGAGGATACACGGAGCGGAGAGTGGAGTATATATATTAAAATTTGCAATCTTCAGTTTCCGCCATATCTGTCTCCATACTCTGTAAGCAGCTTTAAGTATTTCAAATTTAGTTTTGTAAAAGCTGGGTTCAAGTATCCTGACCAAACAACCCTTGGCTGCGCTCCCCAACCCTAGTTTATATATAGTCGGTCTAACCTTCACTGACATTTCTGAAATACCCAGGTGTTATAAAATAGATGCCCAATGGTAAAAAAGAAATCTGGGGATGTTAATGTTAATGTTAAGCTGAACTTATATAGCGCACTGACACCATACGTTTCCTGGCGCTAAAATGATGATTGTTAGGTGGCGACCGAAAGACTAGTTGGACCTAGAAAAGAGCCAGGTTTTCAGACTCTTTCTAAAACTCATCAAGAGATCTTAATTGCTTGGAAGGGTCATCCATTTGGCCACCCTCCTTGGTCTACGATACCCCCTTAGGAATCTATGACAAATCGTCTCTATCCTTGCAATGGAAGATGAGGAAAATTCTAAAGGAACAGTTCTTAAAACATACAAAAGTTTTGGGAGGACGGATATTTTAATAATATTGCTTTGACCAAAGAAAGAAAGATGCAGATGGTCTAGCCTTTCCAATTTTTTACTGACATTATCATTGGGGAGATAATCAAATCAGGAATTTTGTCTACAACAGCTGTGATTTTGACCCCCAGATAGGTTGCCTCTTGAACAACCAAAAGGCCTGTAGAACGAATATTCCCTGAACAAAGAATCTGGGTTTCTCCATGTTTAATTTATATCTTGAAAGTATACCACATTGTTCGGCTAGAATCTTCACCTCTAGAAGTGCCACGACGACATCAGCGGTAAGCACTGCGATGTCGTCCACATACGTCAGTGCTCTATAGAAAATATCATTGACCCTCAGAGCCTTGACATTAATTTCCAGCTCTAGATTTTTTTTAAAGGGGTCAATTTAAAGAGCAAAGATCAGAGGAGAGGACATACACCCCTGCCTAGTGCCTCTGCGTATATCGAACTTATTCGAATCCTGCCCTGAGATGCGAATTACAGCTTTCAGTGACTGGTATAATGCCTTAATCATCTGGTTAAATTCTCCACATATTCCCTTCCACTCCAGGACATACCACTGCAGGAGACCCTGTCGAACGCTTTTTCAGTGTACAACAGGACTACTACCAGCGGTGAGTCTGTGGCCTGAGCCCAGTCAAGAAGGGATGTAACCCGGCGTACATGATCTGCCGTATCCCTCCCGGGGATAAACCAGTGTTTCCTGATTGAAACCAGAGGAGTGATGACCTTACCCAACCTGGATACAAGTATTTTAGAATATATCTTGCTATTTGTTTATTTATTTATTTATTTGAAAGGTATTATATAGCCCCGGAGGTATCAGAGCGCTTTACAGAATATCAGACAATAGTTGCAGGTTACATCGTTACAAAGGTTACACAGTTATTAGAGCATGGCAACTTAGTTACATGTTAGGTCGAGACAAACAATAAGGGCATATGCTTAAGGGGAAAAAGCAGGCAAGGGGAGAGATTCAGGGGTGTGGGAGCAGGGAAAGTAGACAGAGAATGAAGGAGGGAAAGAGGAGGGGAGGGTGAGAGACACAGCATGAAAACAGGAGGGGGAGGGTGATGGGGATACACACCGGTAGACGAGTCAAAACTGCGTCCAAAGTGCAGATAGCTGTGATCCCAGGGGAAGTGGTATCATTACCCCATCTCTTTTGCAAGAGGCTCCCTTTACACAGTGGACTCTCTCAGAGGGGTCTCTGAGACTCCAAGGCCTACCTACTGGATCCTGCAACAAAAAGGGGAGAGGGAGTGCTTTGGCAAGGGGCGACATACCATACCTCAACTGTGAGTGGCGCCCTTGGCACAGTGGACTCTCTCAGAGGGTTCACTGAGACTCGAGAGTATAAATATTGTATCTTTCCCCAACAAGAGGAGAAGGAGTGCTTAGTCAAAGGGCACAAGGGACAGGGGGCTAGGCGGCGCAGCAGGCAAGGGGAGAGATTCAGGGGAGAGGGGATAGGAGCATAGGAAGTAAACAAAGAATGAAAGAGCACTAAATGAGAACAACCAGCATCAGTTTGGGGAACAGACTGTTTTCTCTCTGTGGCCATGAGTTTGCCCCATCTCTAAGGTAAACGCCTAGCACAGGCCATTCCAGAAGCTTTGCCACCCAGGACATGAAGCACACAGTTTGTAATTTGATTATTTTTCTTAACTTACAGAAGTTTATTGTACGCTGCACATCAGCAATCCAGATGTTTTCACATTAAGTTCTTGGATGCAGTGGATGATGCTCAGAACTAACTGTGTTTTTCCTAGTCATCTTCCAGAGGAGACAGGTCAGAATCATGTGGCTGAGAGAGTAGATCATGAACAAAATGAAGGCCAACTCGTGGACCGTAGGGTTCTCTATAGAGGACACATATATCAGAAGGAGCAGGCATAGGTTCTCCAGGAAGTTCAGGATGAAGTTAATGTGGCACAAGACATGGTAACTGCGGATGGAACATGACGTGGCACAAAAATGATTCCAGATGGCCACAGCCACCAGGAAGCAGGGTGCAGAAGCGCCAAACATACCTTTGTGGGCTTTCCCCCACAATCGAAGCGATAATGGAGGGGAGATAATTCGGAACCCCAACCTCATAATATACCAACTATGCTCCTCCGGTCCTGTACTCGCTCCGATTTGGTGACTGCGGACGGCTTACAAGGTAGAGACACAATGAATCGCCCCAGGAAACAAAGAAATCCTCCTTCAGGTGCGCTATGCCGCCATCTTAGAACCAGGTGAGATATCTCGCAGTGCGGCGATGCTCACTCCGGCGCAAATCTGAATATAAAATTGCCTCACCGGACCTCAGATGATGATGTGGACACGAGGATTCGGCCATAAGCAGAATGCAGAGTGACCACATCTGTCCGCCGTAGCCTCCAGGAGAAAATACACTCCGTCTGCCATTTTGGGTCGCTGTGCAAAATCGAGACATCAACACGGTGAAAATCCCTTAATTGCAGATATCCCAATAAGTTAAGGATATCATTAGACACCGCTACCATTCCGATGTAAAATACCATCCTTTTTAAGCCTATATGGTGCCGACTTCAAGGGGGATCAATCGCTGATGTTCCGCACTCGACAAAGCGACGGGATCAGGCACCCATTGTCCAAGCCACACCCCTTTCTTTCTTGCTATCACAGTTTATAAGTGATATAGGTCTATATGATGCTGGAGTCAAATCTGGCGTCCCCTTTTTTTTTTAAACAACTATAGTTGCCTACTGCCATGAATTGGGGACATGACCTCTTTGGGCCAGCTGGAAAATTGGCAGCATATCATGCTGCAGAGACTCTGAGAATGCTCTATAAAACTCATTGGGAATGTCGTCGGGGCCCGTGGCTTTGCCCAGGGCTAAAGAAGTTAACACAACCTCCAGTTCTACCCAGGTGATCGAGGCTGCAAGGATTTAATTTTGTGAATAAGTGACCTTCATCGTTTCTAGATCTTTAACCCCTTCGGTACTCATGACGGCCCCTGGCCATCATGAGTCACAGTGAGTTTGAGCGCACGATTGTTGGGGGCCGTCCGAACCACGCCCAAGAATGGAATGTCCAGTACCGCAGCAGAATTTGCGCCACAGCCAAGGTGTTAAAGAAATCTTCCGGAGATTCCCCCCCGGCAAAGATACTTCCTCAGTATACAGCAGTCAATACTTCTATCGGAGAATCTTAAATTTGGTCTAGATGATTTCTAATCTTACAGGTTTGATTAGTCACCTCTTGCAGGCATTTTGCTGAACCCGCCCGGTACTTTCTCCCAGTCCATATAGTTCAGACGTGTAATGTAAATATTTGGCTGCCACTTTCAATCCAAAATGTTGATGGATTTTAGATTTAGTAATCGCAATTTCTTGTTGACAGTCCTCGATATTTTTTTCCTCAATTACTCTCCCCTTGAGTTCAAGCTCAGCCGTTCTTAATTGCTCTAACCATGTTCGAATTTCCTGCTAGAGTGCTTTCTGTCGGGAAATGGAGAAACTCTGGTTTCCGAGCTGTGCGTCTATTAATATCAAAGAATATCAAAGAATTCCACAATCCACTTAGCCATATGATCATGATATGATTGATCATACAAAAATGTCCTTTCAAAGGTCCTAGGCCTCCGAATGCTAGTAACACCAGTCAGTGAAAAATCAGCTACTAAAGAATTATGATCTGAAATGACCCTCGGAAAGGTCTCGATTTTACCTATTTTCGCCAGTTGTTACAAACAAAAAAATTGTCCAACTGGACTAATTAATTATGAGGGGCCGAATAAAAGGTGAATCCTGGATCCACTGATCTATGCTTGTAGCCTGGTCAGAGAACATGGTTTAGTTCATAGTTGGTGCAAGCATAGATCAGAAAATTTCTTCATTGGATACAGTAAGTTGTAGTAGAAATAGTTTAATTCCTCCTTAAATAAATAAGACCGTCATGACATATTTTAGAAGAAAAAAAATCAACAACTGCTTACCTGCCTCCCCCTTCCCCAACCCCTTGACCTGCCTCCCCCCACCCCACTCCCCATCTGCTCACAGCCCCCCTCACAAAAGCTAGACCTTCCAGATCCGGTGATGGAGTGGGAGCACTCCCGTACTGCTGCCTCGACCTCAATTCTATCAATAATGCCCAGAACAGGTAAAGAAGAAGAAAAAGAAAACACAGAAATATGGCTAGAGAAAGAACAGCAACATAGCTAACCCACCCAGCATACACAACATTGAATCAAGGGATTGTAAAAACTCTTTAGCCTAAGACCCGTACCCAGAAGGTCATGTAGCGCTCGGGGTGCGTGCAATGTAGTCAGTAGCATGTTGTAGAGTGAGGAGATGGCGCCTCTCATGGTGCCTGCCTTGTGGATCCTCAGCCGCTCCACAGCCGTTAGCTCTCTAGTGGCTGCCTCTCTGATGTGTGGGAGTGTAACCCAGTTTAAGCTGGAAATAATAATAGTGTTCACTGTGGGGGAATCATAAATTCTCTTTTATGACTATCAAATGTTAGTACATCGTGTTTATGGAACAAATCTGAAAGTTTTAAGCGTCCTCCATCTCTTCAGCAATCGAAAGGACCCTCGCGTAGGGCTGGTGGAAAAGTCGGTCTAGTAGCGCTACACGTGGCTACACCGAGTGCACTTCGCACTACGCGAGCTATGCGAACTGTGTAGTGCACTGTGCAAGATGCTGTTCGCACTGATTGCACAGTGCCGGATGCTTGTCCGCACTGTGCAATCAGTGCAAATGCATCTTGCACAGTGCAAGCGGTCGTTTTCTGCAGCTCGAGTAGATTTCTACTCGAGCGGCAGCTTTCTCAACGCGAGCTTGTAATTTCTTATCGCGAGCGGTCGCAAGCATACACTACCACTCACAATGAGAAACCTGACCTCCCCGCATTGAAAATCTCGCCAGGAAGTTTATTTTCCATGCTTGCGATCGGCAACTTGATGTTGCTGCTTGCGAACGAGGAAAAAGTCTCGCCGGGATGTAATTTTTCTCGCTCGCGGTCGCCAACTTGATGTTGAGGACCGCAAGCTAGCAAAAAATTACCGCTACGCTACGTGTCTTTGCACTGTGCTATGTGCAATTCGCATACTGCAAAGCAGCGCAAACTTCGCAAACTACGCGAGCGTAGCGCAGTACTTCACCCAGGGTTAGTTAAAATGGATTGGAGTGTGAGGGGAGGGGAATGAGATCCAACCCACCCTCTCAGTGACCTGGTTCCAGACTGTCAGGGTGGTGCGTGTGGGGGTGCTAATGTAAGCGTTTGCGGGTCGGTCCCCCTTAGGTTTCCATAGGACATCCCAAATAGATCTTCCCATAACCAAGCGGTCCATGTGTAGCCAATGCTTATCGGACTCCCGCACAGACAACTTCGTCACCACTCTTTACTGTGTCGCATGATAATATAATGCGAAGTCTGGTAGAGTCAATCTGCCCCTGTTCCTTGGTCGCCTCAGCACATGAAAAGGAAGGTGAGCCCTCCCTCCCTGCTATATGAATTTAGTGATCAATGAGCGCAGGTACGGCAATAGGTCTTGGTCAAGTTCAATGGGCATGGCTTGAAATAGATATAAAAATTTGGGTAAGACTGACATTTTAACTGCATTAATCCGTCCTAGCCAGGATATGTAAAGGGGAGTCCATCTCTTAAAATCTTGTTTTAGTTGTGCCACCAGAGGTGGTTAGTTGGCCTTGTAGAGGTCCCCAATACTAGCCATAAGATGGACCCCTAATTAAAGTATTAAAGTAAAGAGTGTTTGACCTATTGTAGCATCGTCTGGCTCCTCAATCTATTTGCCTCGGCAGCAGAGAGGGTTAGATGAAGTATAGATGATTTAGAGAAATTTACCCTACAGCCCGGCACTTGTTCGAATTGTTTCAATTCTCCTTGAATTGCCTGGAGTGAGGAGGCAGGATCCGTAAGTCTGAGCAAGATGTAATTGGCAAAGAGTGATGCTTTATGTTCTATGCCTCTGAAGCGGATGCCATGAACCTCATCGTTTGACTGGAATTTTGCAGCCATTGGTTCGATACTGAGGGCAAATAAAAGGGGGGGAAAGCGGACACCCCTGCCGGGTGCCCCTGCTTCGAGGAAGGGGGAGTGAAGGACAGCCGTTGACTGTAACTCGTGAGTTTGGGAGGTGGTAGTTGGTGGTAGGTGGTAGTTGGCCTTGATCATATTAAGGAATACGTCTCCAAAACTGAATTTCCGCATGGCTATTAAGAGAAATTACCAGTCTACCCTGTCAAAGGCATTTTCCGCGTCTAATCTTAAATTTGGACACCTTCTCAACCAAATCAATGGTGCGTCTGATATTGTCATGTGTTTGTCTTCCGTTTATAAAACCTGATTGGTCAGGGTGGACCAAATCGGGCATCAGATTTTCCAATCTAGCTGCTAAGATTCCGGAGTAAAGCTTCGAATCAAGATTGAGAAGGGCTATAGTTCTATACGAGCCACAAAGTTGGGGGTCCTTTCCGGGTTTGGGAATTCCCAATATTATTACCTCAGCCATAGAAACAGATACCCGGGCATCTTTCGCTATTGCCTGGAATAGTGCGGTGAGCTGAGGGACGAGCTTAGAGGCATAGCATTTCAAAAACTGTGCCGTGAGGCGGTCAGACCCAGGGGCTTTGTGCAACTTAGGTCTTGAGATAGCTTTTCTCAACTCCTCCGAAGTGACAGGGTGTCCAGGAATTCGGCTGTCGTAGGGGAAACATGAGGGAGCATCACAGAATCAAGGTATTGTTGCTGTAGGATCGTATTGGGGTGGTGCCTTGGTAAAGCTGCCCATAAAAGTCACCAAAAATGTTGACTTTATTGCTGTCGGTGTGGGTGAGTTGGCCCAGTTGGTCCAGGATGCCCCCAATGAATTCACGTTCCCTTTTTACCCTGAGCTTCCGCGCCAAATGTGGACCCACTTTATCGCCCCGGGCAAAAGATGTTTGGCGCAGTTTTAGAAGAGTGTACTACGCTCAGTTAGTGTAGATGGAGCATAGTTTGCCCCGGAGAGCGGAGAGTGGTCACTGCAGCGCACACGTGGGTGTGGCTTTGTGTGCCTGTTCTACTACCTCTAGCTCCTGTTCAAGAGCAGCGCATTCTTTCGCCCTTTGTTTGTTTAGCGTTGCGTTGAGTTAGATGCATTTACACCGCAGCACCACCTTGAAGGCGTCCCAATTATTCTGCGGGAGGTGTCTTGTGGATTATTTAGTGTAAAGAATTCAGTGATGGAAGCCCTTAGTGCCTCCCGCAGTACCATGTCCCGTATGAGCGCAGACGGAAAGTACCACTTGGGTGTTCCAGATTTAGGTCCGCTCCAGGCCAGGCTGTGACCGGAGACTGAGTTCGGCAATATCTGTGCCACCTGAAGCGGCCCTATCAAGGACTGGCTGATGAATATATAGTCAATCCTGGAGTACGTCTGATGGACGTGAGAATAGTATGTGTAGTCTTTGGTGGTAGTGTGGAGTGATCGCCAGGCGTCGCATAAGCCAAGTGTAAGCATTTTCTGTTTAACCCTTTTGGAGAAGGTGGTGGCAGATGCCCGATTCGAGTGTGAGCTATCCAACGTCTCGTGCCTAGTCAAATTAAAATCACCCAGCAGTATCACGGGGCCCCCCGCAAATCCGACCAACAAATCGAGAGCATTAGTAAGGAATGCGTACTGGCCCGAGTTGGTAGCATAGAGGGAAATGAATGTGCAGAGTGTGCCTTTCAGCCTCCCCTTGACCATTATTAATCTCTTTTCCCGATCTGATTTATCTATATCCTACTAAACTCCGTCGAATCTTCCCTGACACCTCTGATCTCTGCTAGAGGGGATGTGGCCTTCAGGGCGATTTTCGCGACATTTGGTGGGATTGCCCGGGAATTCGCCCTTTTTGGGAAGAAATCCTCTCCCACCTCAAAGACATGCTAGGTTATCCCATTCCAACTACCACAGTGAGTACCCTTCTGGGTATAAGGGACCCAGCATTAGAGCACCAAACGAAAGCCAACAAGGCGATCATGTGGACGTGCTTGGGGCGGCGAAACTCACCATAGCAGCTGCATGGAAAAAAATATATACACCAGCAACATGGATGTGGAATGCCAGCTTGTGGAGGATCCTCTCCATGGAGCGTCTGGCAGACATCTTTAGGGATAATTACAAGGATTTCAAACACAAGTGGGGTCCACTAGTTACTTATCCCGAGGTTTACCCACCGCAGTCTGTCCGCCTTACGTAAGGGCTATGCACCTCTTTTAAGTCTAAACTACCTAAGACCAGCCTGTAGTAGGGTGAACCCCTGATACTTGATTAGAGGGAGCACCACTTCACTTACTCTGCCCTATGGCAGCGCTTCTGCTTACCATTATTTCACTACACATCACCATCACCACGGTGACAGGGAGGGGGGGGGGGAGTTGATTGGAGGTTAGGTTCTTGCCTGAAGACCTTCCGCAGGGGTTTGTTGTTTCAAACTTGGCATCCTTTACTTTGACTAGGGGTACTGGTATGACCGTAGGCTGTATGAAACTGAGATCTAAAATATCTTAATGTTTTTGCAACCCCGGGGCATGCTGGCCCTACTGTACTCATGCGGTCACTGTAACTTTTTCTCGATGCTCAATAAAAAGAATTTTGAAACAAAAACTCTTTAGCTTGAATCTCTGATGAGAAAAAAATGAGGGACTTCCCTACAGCTTACTTTAAGTTTGGCAGGATTCAATAAAAAGATCTGAGCTCCCTTATTTTGAAAAGGTAGAATCAGCTGGCGAAGTCACCAGCAGTGTTCTACTGTGGAATGGCAGTAATCAGGCCTAACAAAAAAAGGTATGCCCATTAAAAGAACGCTGCCGGTCTGGCCGGGCTAGATCATAAATTGCCTGATGAAGTAGAAAGTTCCCTATGTAAATCAAAATAACACAAGCTTTATTCCCTGCTGACTGTGAAGGTTTCTTCTGCTTAAATGGGACACTATGTGCACGCTGTATTTCTTGAGCCAAGTTCCAATTTCCCAACACAGGTAGAGCCCCTTTGAGAAGATCAACCGTGAATTTTAAGGCATCGCCCCCTGAGATCCCTCTGGAATTCCCAAGACCCTCAGGTTATTGTGCCTCATTCTATTTTCAAAGTCCTTCAGCTTTCATTGGGTGTCTGACATTTGATTTCCGGTGTCACTGTCAGTTCTCTCTGGGTTGAGGCTTGATTTTCAAGTGTGTTTACTCTGTTCCCCACCTCATCCATTCTTCCCACAAACTCAGAGCAAGTCTTAGAGATCTTATGAATGTCTCCCTGCATCTTCCTACAAGCTGTCTGGACTATCTGACTTTCCATGTGTGTTTCTACCCTGTGGGCCATGATACTTTGGTATATAGACTCTAAAGAGACGGGCTCAGCTGCTCCTGCAGTGTTACCAGCTGCAGCAATGTTTCCTCCTAATACCGGAGAGATGGAGTAGTCCCAGAGAAGACCTCAGTTTTTTTTCTTCCTTTTTACTACCTCTATCACAAGTGTTCCTCCCCTTCTTCACTGTGGCAGCATCGACCGGAGTTTCATCTTGCCCTCCATTCGAATTGCTAGAGTCGGATGCATGGCCCTGATTGTCTGAGTCAGACCAGTCTGAAATATCTGTTTCAGGCTCCTGGTTGACAGCAGGTTCCCCACTTAGATTATCCACCTAAGCAGTAAGTTCGGGCATCTGGCATGGGAAACATCCTTAACAACGAAGATTTTATAACGACTTACCTGAACAACGAAGCCGGAACCACGACTTTAAAAAAATACGAATTTCCTTAAGCATGACTTCTCTAAACCACGAGTATCTCCACTACCCTCCGCTCCTGTATAACGTCACTCCTCAGAATTAAGGGAAAATAAGGGGGGTCTCCCCCCACAAAAAAGAATATCAAATAAAAAAAGAGCTAATGGTATGCGTTGTCAAAGCATACTAACATAGTACATTTAGATTCGTTTTTTTTTTACGAGTGCTTCATGCAAGAAGTATTGTAATTACAATAGTGCCATCTATTGGCCAAACACGAGATGTTTCATTTCGTGGTTTAGGAAGACCTGCTCAAAAAGGTAGTGGTTAAGAATGACTCGTGGTTAGGCTTTCGTGGTTAAGGAAGTCATGGTTTAGGCAGTAGTTGTTTAGACATACAACCATCTGGCATATCTTGTAACCCCTTGCTGTGGGTAGCTCATCTTCATTCGGTTGGAGACATAGCCCCCCCCTTAGCACCAGATCCTACTGGAGCCTGTGCTGCCTCTTGCCCTTCTGTATTTTCAAAATGAAAACTCTGGATCACCTTAGAGTCCTTGGAAGTCAGCTGGGGGTGTGTCCTAGAGAGCAAACCTTCTGACTGGTGTGGATTGCTGGAGCTAGTACTCTGGTGGGGCAAAGGGTCGTGGGGAGGGCTCATTTGGCACCAAAGATACTTTCCTATCAGAGATCTTCTCTGACTCCCTCATAGTGGTGCGGGGCGTCTTAAAAAGATGAGACCAGGTACCTTCCAATTCTGGTGCAGCAGCTCCTTTTGAAGAGCCCAGGCATGAGGGCTTCTTAACTCCTTCCGTGCTCATGACGGCTCCCGGCCGTCATGAGTCATGGTAGGTGTGTGCCCTTGATGGCCGGGGGTCATCAGAACGTTGCCACTCCGCCAACACGCGATTAATACCCCGCCTGTGTAGGCAAATTAATCAGTGGGCGGAGTTCTGATCACACACCCACCGTGATTTATGACGGCCGGGAGCTGTCATGAGCACCGCGGCACCACGCAAACCCCCCCCTCGCACCGAGGCGAAGGGGTTAACAGCTGAGCCAGACTCCGAGCGGCTCTTCACAAACTTAGCTACAGGCATTGCCAAGATGTAAGCCGGGAGAGCTCTGACAACAGCAACACCGCTCACAAAGGAGACCAACCGTCAGGCAAGGAAGCTCCAATCGTGGCAAACCTGCACCACCCAGAGTGAAAATGGGCGTAAAATCCTCACGCAACCTTCTGCCAGTCCGGTGGTTACGTTTGCTTTCTTTCACAGCATACAGCACAGACGAAGAAATGAAAAACACGGTTACGTGGCTGGCTGGACCGGAGGGCTCCTAGCGGCCGCAATCAGACAACCGCCATTTGCCGATTAATTGGCGGATATTTTGAAGTAGCTTGTAGATCTGTGCCAGATCCCCAGATGACGGAAGCACAAGTCATTATTTCTCCCTAAAGCTAGGTGTGCATTTGCTTTAAAATATTATGGGGCAAATAAATACAAATACTCTGGGAATCCACAGGTAGGGGTGTGTTGTGGTTGGCAGTAGAAATCAAGTAGAGCAGAGCAGAGCTGCGAGAGGGGGAAATCAGTAGCAGCTTATTGCATAAATATAAATATATATATTTGTTTTTTTTTGCAGAGTTTTATATAGCGCGAACTAGACCCAAACCGAATCAGGTATCAGAGCGCTTTACATATCACCAGTTACGTTACATGAGGACACGCATTCATTTTAGGCACGGGGAGATTAAGTGATTTGCCCAGAATCACAGGAGGTTTTGGCGTCGTTACCGAGACTCAAACCCAGATTCCGAGGTCGAGCACCCTAGCCGTTAGGCCAACCCCTCTCATATATATATATATATATATATATATATAGATATATATATATATATATATATATATATATATCTATATATATATATCTATATATATATATATCTATATATATATATATATATATATATATATATATATTCACTGAAAAAAAAAACAGGTTTCCGGCACGTTATAGTTAGAAATTAGCATTTAAAAAACATTAGAAATTCACTGAAAAAAAACACAGGTTTTAGGTAAAGTTATTGTTAGTTGGACATTGCCCTCGTACAAAACCCGTGAAATTTCACTGTTATAGTTAGTTGAGCTAACTATAACTCTTGCCCCCGCAATGCACTGCTGATGACGTCACATATTACATCATTCATGACACGGCCACCTATGTTCTAGTGCCTTTCCTTCGGCTTTTCATTTGAACCTTGCTGAAGGATGGTCCCTGGGGTAGCAGTGCGGTCTACATTTTCATTCATTCATATAATAAAGCCAAATAAAAAGACACCGTGCTAAAACGTCTTTAATACACAAAGCCGTTAAAAGAGCATATAACATGGTCCATGGGCGCCACCTTGTGGGCATTCTTGAGTAGTGCCGAGTAAATAAAAATGTATATCTGGATTTGAGTACCTCTGACTTCCTGCTGCTGCCTCGGTTGTACTCTGTCCTCTGTTGGGGGTCACCACAGCCGCACTGGTCAAGTAACAGAGGGGACAAAAGGTTCATGCAGAGTCCCGATTCAAGAGACACGAGCCAGGCCTGAGGTAGAACATGGATGGACGGTGGCTCTATCGATAATTGATTGTGGTTGAATTGACGCTCAGATAACGAACGATGAATGATAGGGAGTGGGTGGATTTTGGGTGGACTGGATTTCAGTTTCCAAAATGCAACTTCTATCGGCCACGCCACAGTCATTGCCCGTCGCCCTGTCGGCTTCTAACTAGCTCCACGCTTTACAGCGCCTAGATGTCTGAGGCAGAGTCCTCGGACAGCATTGCTGTCATTTACAGTACCCGGCATTTGGCTGCGAGGCATCACGCACCCGTGTCACCACTTGCAGCGCCTAGATGCCAGTGGAAGAGGCCTCAGACAGAAGTACCATCATTGGCATTATACAGATGTTGGCAGCGGAGACACCATGGACATTTTGCACCCTTATTTATTTATTTATTTATTCAAAGTTTTATATAGCGCGAACAAGATCTTTGCAGATATCAGAGCGCTTTACAGAGACCGGGGTAGGGGCAACAGGAGAGTGATTAAAACACTATTGGGTACAATATAGTAGCATGATTTTCAGGTCACAGCTGTTGACGGCGGAGGGATACTTCTCTAGTGCCACCCACGAGTACCCGGCTGCTGCCAGAAGAGTTCCCAGGCAAAGGTTTTTATTTATTTAATTTTGTGCATTTTTTATAAAGCACGAACATTACCCAAAGGTGTCAGAGCGCTGTACAATAGAGCCAGTTACGTTACAAGAGAACAGTGGAATACAATAAAACATTACAGAGAAAAACAGGAGACTAAAAATGAAGGTTAAATAGACACAAAATCCAACAAGGCTCGCAGGAGTGAGGAATGTACAAGAAAAAAAATACAAATTTACAATGAGGATCGAACTTCCAAGAATGGCCTGAGCATGAAAGTATTAGTTCTTAAATTGTCTTTAAAAAAGGAGAGATTTGAGATCAGCTATGAAGATCTGGGTTGAGGAGGTGGCACGGCGCGATGGGGGAAGTGACTTCCAGATTCTCACCGCATTGCATGAGAAGGGTTGTGCCATCGATCTTTCTCTTTTTAATTTACCCTTTACAGGTGCCAGCTTTGGAAGAGGAGGCAGCAGACAGCAGTGCCACCTCATACAGTGCCCAGCTCCTGCAAATGGAGGCACCAGAAAAGTTTCACCTCTTTACAGAGCCAAAGTGTCCAATCTGAGGCCTCATCTGATGCCCGGATATCAGTGCTGACCCTGAGGATATGTGGCTGTGAGACCCCATACAGCAGAGGCCATATGACAGAAACTTTGCACCAGTCTAGGTAAAATAAGAGTGTATATAACAGGTGAAACAGGTTTCACACTAGTTGCTCGGTTTCTAAAAGAAATGGTAGGAAACTATTTTCCATTTTTAATTTATTAAAATGAGATTAGGTTTCATAAAAATTTGTTTTTTTCAGTTTCAGTGATAAGTAGCTCAAATAAAGTGTACTCACTTAACTTTATATCTTTGAAAGGATTTTTGCTAGTTAACAATCTGTATTACTCGTGCAAAAGTATTTAAAACCAAAGAAATATGTTTCACATGTTTAACAGTGGTTACATAATCCATTTACACCATTTTGCCCTAGTGCAAACACCCTTGTTAAAACCGACTAAAGCAAACTTTGCTCCACTCCAAATGACGCATGCAGCAAAACAGAACAGAATGCATTTCCTTGGTCGAATGGCAGCCCTGGTAGAAGGAGTGTGAGCCCTAGGCATAACAGAAGCGTCCCATTGGAGGGTTAATTTTTCCCAACAACAAAGACTTTTGGATTTCTTTTTTGCAATCTGGTGACCTCTTGTGGCCATTTATCGTCGCAACATAACAAAACACAGCTGCCAGCACTAGCTTAAACACCTACTGTGATTTGGGAGAGCAGAGGGCTTCCAGGAGCTCATTCATGCTGCACAAAAATACGTTTTTATGTAGTAGTGGTTACAGGCGAAGATGCGTTTCTTTCATTGTTTTATTGTCGTGGCCACAAACTCTTTGTGCTACTGCCATAAAGTAAATTTATATTTTTTATCATATTTTTCTTTGTTTGTTGTGTTGTTTTTGTGGGAACTGACAATCCAACGAATTACCTTGTAAGTAAGAAATTTCTAGAGGGTGCGAATACGGCAGTGTCCTAGCGCTAACTAACCTCTGAAATGGCTTGAGAAATGAACTAACTAACTTGACAGTGAGAGGGAAGGGCCAAGAGCCATTTTATCAAGAAAGGGCGATACATTATCGCCGCTTTTATCAGCAGGAAACTGCCTTTTAAAGCAGCGATAATGGGCTTGATAATATGCCCTTGTGAATTCCCATAGAAGCCCAGGTTCTGGTGTGAACATGGGCTTCTATGGGCATTCACAAGGGCATATTATCAAGCACATTATCATCGCTTTATCGGAAGTTTCCTGCCTATAAAAGCGGCGATAATGTATTGCCCTTTCTTGATAATATGGCCCCAAGTTTTTAAAGATTTCCTAAAAATGTTGCGGCTCTGTTGGGATCTTAAATAGAAAATGCAGTGCTTTCCACAATTTGCTGCAGAGATAGAAACTCCTATCCCCTACCCCAAACTAGACTTTTTTTTATCTTGGGAGGCGTCACCTAATAAGAAAGAAAGGATCTTAATACTCACCGTGGAGAGTACCATTTACACATTTTCTGAAGATAAAGGTGGCCAGCGCCATGCAAGGCTTTGTGTATGATGCAAAGCACCTTGAACTTGATCTTTTTGGTCACTGGCAGCCAATGCACTTCATGAAATTCCTTAGAAACAGGGCAGCATTTTGGAAACTTTAGAAGAAGACAAGCAACTGCATTTTGCAAAGATTGCAGCTTGGATTGAGAACGTTTATTTATCACGATATAAAGGGCATTATAGTAGTTGTTCCTCGAAAGAATAAGAGAAACCCAGGCCAGAACTCACCTAAAATTGCCTGCATGATATACAAAACCCTCCACTTCAAGACCCCCATCTATCTGGCTCAAAGACTAGAACTATCAGGGGGCTGCAGAGCGTCACAAAGTGCAAGTGCAATACTCCTGAAACCCCAGCTTTTCCACAAAAAGAGATTGAGTAACAGAGCCTTCTCTGGCATGGCCCCAAAGATTTGGAACTCTCTTCCTCCAGAAATCCGTACAATCTCCTCGACCGCTTCCTTCAAAACAGAAGTGAAAAAAATCCTAATGCTCAAGTTCCTGCTTGAATGGGCTTGGCTATTAGACTACACGACTGCCCTGTATTCGCTCGTCTTGATTGACTTTGGACATGATTATACACTCAGGAAAACCATTCTTTAGCATGCATGGTACATACATATGTTTGAATGTTCCTCACCCATTGCTGTATCAGCCCTAACCTTATGTGAAGAGTTCCGACACTTACAGGAGTCTTGCACGCGTCTTGTATAATTATGTAACGAACAAATGTTTTTGCTTCCCAATACTGTATCCCTCTCACCCAAAATTGTGAAGCGCTCTGATACCCGCAAGGTTCATGTTCGCACTATAGAAAACTTTATAAATAAATTAAAATAAATAAAAGCCAGAAGTGGCTATGTGGTTTATCTACTATGTAACAACAAACCAAGAAAGGTCAGCGAGTGTGAAGTCACTTTTTCACACCATTCATCGATTCATTAAAAAAGAAACCTGGCACAGGTGTAAGTTTCTAATGATAAAATAACACAAGGGTATGGGTGATAACCGGCCTAGTTCCCGTGCTTAATTTGAGCAGGTGGGTTCTGGGGCTCTTAATTGTCAACACCGGCGCTTGTGATAGTCTGCCACGAGGTGTCGCTGTCTGGCTAATTTAGAGATAACCACCACTACAAGTGATAACCATCCTAGTACTGAGCATTTTGATACAATTTTATGCTGTAAATATCTCTGAAAGAGACAGGCTGTGCAAAGAATCTGTCACTTCTTGTTTTTAGCTGTGATTACAGCAAAAACAACAAAGCATTCATTAATTTATTGTTTGTAATTTAGATAGAAAAACTACTACTTATTCTGTGCTCCTTCTAGTCAAATAACACTACTTCGGAACGCGTGGCGGTAATTATAGCGTGGGCAGGTAAATAGTGCATGAATTTACTGGCTCACCAGATTACGTGCTCACAACATGCATTTAATGAATGCGATATTTAATGTATGTCCATGGTTGTGTGAGTTACTTAAGGCATCCGTTATTTGTCACATGCAATATTTACTGTATTCTGTAAATAAAACCCAAGTGCAAGTTTGAGGGGTCATTGAAAACTAGTAGTAAATTATCCCCCAAAATACCCCCAGCCCAAAGCAGCTAGTAACAGTTCCAGAAAGAGTCGGCAATAGAGGAACAGACAGAAAACAACACCAAAGCTCAACTAAAAATAGCACAACATTTCACAAAAACTCAATACATGCACTTCTTGAGCTGGAAAAAATCATACACATCTGTACACAGGGCCAGGCCTACAAGCAGACATGCATTGAGGAATCATTCATGGGTTGACTGCAGCAGAACACACTTCCACTCCACTCTACACCCCGGGCCGGACTGGCCGTAGCGGACAACGGGCATTTTTCCCTGGAGGGTGGAAGGGTTGTGGCTGGTTTTGCAGTGGTGGGGGACCAGTTTTGTTACTAGAGTCCGGATAATCAGTGGTGTTGAAATCTCGGCACCCAGTTTCAAAAGCAGCAGCACTTCACACTTGCACTCAAAGGACAGTATCCATGTCCAAAAGTCCTACTGCCTATTAAAAGTTAAGCAGGTTTGCTCAGTAGTGCAGATACACTTTGCTGTGGAATTTCCAAAAACACTCATTCCTATGTCACCAGTGTGGAGGCCCAAGGGCACTGGGGAGCTGGTGTTCCAATGACCAGCAGAGACCAGGGCTGACTGGGTGGCTAGTGAGTGTTCCCAGAGGTGCTCTACCTGAAATGGTGGAGAAACTTGGCCTGACCCAGGAGAAGGGTTAGGTGAGTAAGGTTCCTAAAAATGCCCCAACATGCAGATCCTCCAGTGTTCACTGCTGGTCTTCTGGAAGTGTGGAACCAACATGAACGCTGCAAAAAATGATTTGATCCGCACACACTACACACTAGAAATCAGCTCCACCAGGTGAAATAGTTCACACAATTCTTTATTCTTTGAGTCTTTTTTTTCTTCTTCACAGTAGCCAACACGTTTTGTCCGATTAAAGGACTTCTTCAGGGCTACAAGACTTAGACAATATACAAAAATGTAAAAACATATTTATAAAATACATATACATATGCATAGCTTCTCTATTTACATGTTTACACTTTTGTTCTATGAGCAAAACATTAAATTAATTGTGAGGCCATGATCTGTTTTGCTCATAGAACAAAAATGTAAATAAGTAAACGCATTGGCTACGGTGAAGAAGAAAAAAAGACACAAAGAATAAAGAATTGTGTGTACTTTTTCACCTGGTGGAACTGATTTCTTGTGTGTTGTGTGTGCGGATCAAATCTTTTTTTGCAATTGTCTGTTGTGAAAGTTTTTCACAACATAGGAAACTAAAAGAGTCCTATTTCCTTTGGTCAACACACCACATGGTTATAAAAATGTTCACAATATAAATAAGTGCGGTTCTATATCCTGGACCCTTTTTGTAAATCATTCAACGCGAACGCTGCATCTGAATGTGGTATTCATTCATCAGTTAGCACTATCTCAAGTCTCTTTTTTGCTGAACATGCTATAGAGAGGAGGGTGACAAGACCACTGATGCTTTCAACAAGTAGTGTTTATGGGAAAAGTTAAGGGAAAAGATCATTGGAACTCCCCGCTCTCCACACATACAAGCTTAGCCTCAACTCAACTTGTTTTTGAACCAACACAGTGTTGGGTTTCTGAGTTTTCTTGATGTTGTGACTGAAATGGCCCAGAAGGAAGATGCATAAGTGGGAGGAGTCACTCACCTACAAACTGCACCCCGAAGTAGCACGCTTCCGTCAGCAAGGACCAGCGGATGATCACCTTCTCCGATGTGTACATTGAGTTCCACATGATGAGGGAGATACCTGCCCAATGGAGAGACGAAGCCACATGTCACTGCACCGCCCATCACAATGAAGGCAATATTGGTGTTTCGGTCATCAGTGTTATAAAATAGAACAACCTGCTGTGCACGGCCAGAGGTCATGATCAGTGGGCACAATGGTGTGGTAAATACCAGTGCCTAGCCACTGGTTAAGTGTGGCCCATTAACGAGGACCTGTGCCCAGCGCCCGCTAAGCAGCCCCATAGGCGACCCCCTCTGCCCATCACTCGCTAAGCATGCCCCATAGCCTAGCCCAACGCTCACTAAGTGTGCTCCGTAGGGGAGCCCATGTGCCCATTGCTCGGTAAGCATGCCCCATAGGCGAGCCCCTGTGACCATTGCTGGCTAGGCATGGCCATAGGCGAACCCATGTGCCCATTGCTCGCAAAACATGCCCCATAGGCGAGCCCCTGTGCCCATTGCTCGCGAAGCATGCCCCAAAGGCGAACCCCTGTGCCCATTGCTCGCAAAGCATGCCCCATAGGCGAGCCCATGTGCTCATTGCTCGGTAAGCATGCTCCATAGGCGAGCCCCTGTGACCATTGCTCGCAAAGCATGCCCCATAGGCGAGCCCATGTGCCCATTGCTCGGTAAGCATGCTCCATAGGCGAGCCCCTGTGACCATTGCTAGCTAGGCATGGCCCATAGGTGAGCCCCTGTGACCATTGCTAGCTAGGCATGGCCCATACGCGAACCCCTGTGCCCATTGCTCGTGAAGCATGCCCCATAGGGGAGCCCATGTGCCCATTGCTCGCTAAGCATGCCACATAGGGGAACCCATGTGCCCATTGCTTGCTAAGCATGCCCCATAGGGGGCCCATTAAGCATGCCCCATATGGGAGCCCATGTGCCCATTGCTCGCTAAGCATGCCACATAGGGGAACCCATGTGCCCATTGCTTGCTAAGCATGCCCCATAGGGGGGCCCATTAAGCATGCCCCATGAGCATGAGCCCATGTGCCCATTGCTCGCTAAGCATGCCCCATAGGTGAGCCCATGTGCCCATTGCTTGCTAAGCATGGCCCGTATGAGAGTCTCTATGCCCAGTGCTCACTAACCCTTTGCCCATAGGTGAGCTCCTATGCCTAATGCTCACTAACCATAGCCCATAGGCGAGCCCCTGTGCCCAACGCTCACTAAGCATGGCCCATAGGTGAGTCCGTATACCCAGTGCTGGCTAACCCTTTGCCCATAGGCGAGCTCCTATGCCTAGCACTCGCTAACCATGGCCCATAGGCGAGCTCCTATGCCCAGTGCTCGCTAACCATAGCCCATAGGCGAGACCACTATGCCCAGCGCTCGCTAACCATAGCCCATAGGCAAGTCCCCTATGACCAGCGCTCTCAAAGCACGGCTGAACGTTTTGTATAGAATATTACATCAATCTATGTGGGGAAAAAGCCTTTACATCATTGCTTGAATCACGCTGTGCCTTAACAATGCGGTCCGAAACACAAATACGTCTTTACAACACATTTCTTTATCACACAAGCCGCTACAAGGTCTTGCCTTAAGGAAAGCAGCAACGGACTGATGTTGTACTTTAAGTTCAACACTTTCCCTACTGTTGCGCAGACTTGAGTACGAATAGTAGTTTATACTATTCCAAAGTCCAGCGCTTTCCCCTAAGGCAAGTCAGTCGTTGCTAGAACTTGCGTGGTAAAGGAATATGTTGTAAAGACGCATTCATGTTTGGGACCGTGTTGTGAAAGCAGGCGTGGTAAATGCCTTTGTGGTACCGACATACAAACATCATTGTTATAAATTAGGACATCCTGCTGTGCGGTGAGGTTGATGGTCACAAGAAAGGTTGATACACATTTATCACAAACAGTTTTTGGCTCAATGTAATCCCAAGACTCACACCACAGTAAGGGTAGTCCATCAGCAGTTACACAAAGGCACAACAATCCTTCCAAATGTTGTCGTGGTGGTGGTAGGTATCACAGCAGTGATGGTGGTGTGTGTGATGCACACTCTAAATGTCTCTCCTCTATTATATCCCAGTCCCCGTAGCAGGTGAGGCACACACACACACACACACACCACACACACAAACCACACACCACACACCACACACACACACACACCACATGCGCACACACCACACGCGCACACACCACACGCGCACACACACACACACACACACCACACACCACACACCAATCACACACACACACACACAGCCACACACACACACACACACACACACACACACACACACACACACACAAATCACACACACACACACACACACACACACACATGCATGTCCACACAAATGGTTCCGTGACAGTACACTAGCATTTTTAATTTCTAACATTACTCTTATGTTGCTCTAAATTAACTTGAATCCTGTATACAAACTTCAGTGGAACTAAAAGAAAGACTTACTGTAGTGGCATTATAACCAAATAAGGACTGGGGATAGAGCAGATAGGTAATGGTGGGACAGCATCATAGCTTTTTATATCTGCTAAAATTGAATTAAAATATTTATTTTTCATTTACTGTAGAATGTAGCTAGAGCATTTTCACAATGGGTATATTTCGTTTCAATTTCTTTGCGCAGATATTATATTACAGAGCCTTAGCTCACTATGTCCAAAAAAACATTGGCATTTCAGTGGTTGGTGAAACATCCACAGGTAACTGGATTGTGAGTTGTTTCAAGGATCATTCAATGTGTTTGAAATGTATGGAGAAATATACAAGAAATAGAATCTTCGATTGAGAATTAATTGACGTGAATGAAGAATACATGCAAGTGACATGCTAGAATTTTTTGAAGTTTAACTTTTTCTTTAAATAATTTTTGGGAAATCAATTTAAAAATCATGTTTCACTCGAAACTATGCATGGGATAAAGTGATGAAAATTCACACAGCGCGTGATCACGCTGTGCGGTGCAGGCAGGTAACAGAGGCTCTGACCTCACTGCTTGCAGAGACAGCAGGGGACCATATCACAACTTTTGCAGCAAAATGACTTCCTAACGGAGTGCAATCCGTGAAGGTACCAGGAGAACACACCTTAGGGATTAACACTCAATTCGTGGATTTTAAACTGATCTAAAACATCTGTGTGAGGAACACATGAGCATGTCTTGGTAGAAATGCAGCCCTCCTGAGGTCAGAACCATGCTCTGGCATAAGACTTAGAGCCGCTAGCTCTAGCAGGTGAACTAGGCTTCGGACCAAGCACGTAGGATGCCAGAGTGAGAAGGTACATAGTACTAGGATAAAAATGATAATCTCCTGCATCCCACATTATCCTATGTCTGGTAGCTCTGGGCTTATGGGACAGGAGTTCAGAAAAGAATCCACCAATTTCCATAGACACCAAGCAAAAAATGCCAAATATATTTTTATTGCATAATCAATTATATCCTTTGTAATACAATTTGCACCAATTTCAAATACAAATTTTAAAAGATATCAACAATATAAAATAGATAAAGTGTTCTTTTCAGTAAAACTGCTATCTGTCAAAAAAAGTGCCAGAGTGCCAAAGTGCCAATAGAAAAACCACGTTAAGCTCCTGCTTTTTTCTTGGCGTGTGTCTTAACCGGCAGTTATGGGCGATGGAATATTTAGCTTCCAAAGTACTCTCAACGTGGCGCAAGGCCCATTCCATAAAGACGTATAGTGTTAGCTTCAACTTTCTGCACCAGCTCTAAATGAAGTCAACTAGATAATACCAATTGTAATGATGGACCACCCGCTCAAGCAATGGGACGGAAGGATTGATTTAGGATTAAAAGTTGGACCTGTTGTGGATTTTTCATTTACAGAAGAAGCTAAGAGAATTGATTATTATTTTAGGGTCGAAATGTGGCCCTATTAAGAGTTGTCGTTGACCCTATCAAGACCCAAATCAATGATGAGGACTATGTTGACATTCACCATAACCTGGATGGAAGCGGTTCGATCACTGTTATTGGAGCAGGTAGTTTACAGCGCTAACAGGGACACTGTAGGGAGGTGTGGTCAGTTGTCTTTGTAAATAATTTTGCTTAGAGCTGATACTGGAGCCTTCATTTTCTAGTTTCTTAAGGATTGGTTTCTTTTCCTTCTTTAGGACCAGTGTAGCAAAGGTTGTGATGAAAATGTGTTGCCCTCTGATGATTCCCCTCACTACACAAGACAGGATCCTCTATCACTTAGAAAGAAGTTGTAATTGATGACCTCTGTATTTACTTTTGTCAATTTTAGCAATAACAGGTGTTCGATAAGGGTTCACTCGCAGGGGGGTTCACAACTGGAGTGGTGAAACAAGTGCGAGCAAGTTGGTCCAGAAAGTGTCCTGCACGCCATGTGCGGCATCGAACAACATGTCCAAGATAGACTTAAACGAAGATAACCACACACTTAAAATGGTGCATCAGTGCTCTCCTCAGGTTTGCCTAGTTTGCCCAGAGCCAGATTTTCATTCTTGGTATTTCAAGGGCTGTATTTTATCTCCACACCTGCACCTTCTTCTGTTATCAGTCACAACCTGTGCATAAACACCACCAGCCAACAGCTACAAAATGACATGAGATCAGTGCAATATTGACTATCCTTCTACAGAATTCAATGTGACATTGGCAATCGGTCACACAAGCCAAGCTCCTTGAGGCTGTTGGCCTACAGATCCAATACTCACTGAGAAGAGCGCCTCCGTAGAGCCGAATGGAAGTCTTGTTGCTCACTGAACCCTCATCAAAGACAGCATCGTACAGCTGATCTGGGAAGGTGAGGGCCTGTAGGTAATAAAACAAGAGGACAGGTGTTAATACTCTAGATCCTAGTTCACTCTAGACCTTTGTGCTCTCTGAAGCGTTTCTTGACCTCTCAACTTCAACGAGGAATTTACCTCACCCTGGCATTATTGTCATCAACCGTGTTTGTGTAGCACTTGCAAAGTTAAATTAGATGTCTTCCCTGAAACAGCCAAACAGCATGGCATCTGGAAGCCTGGGGAGCTTATGATCACATCCCAAACAGGGATGCAAAAGCAGCACACACTGACAGATGCGGTGTCGCTGGACAATCCCATTCCCCTAGTAGAGCTCAACACAGAATTGGCAAACTACAACACGTAGGTAGGTATAGTAACTAGGAAGGATGCAGACAGCATGCCCTAAAAAGTGAAGATGGGTCAATGCTGCAAGACCCATCCTCATGACTTCAGTCCCCACACAATCTCTAGCTTCAATTCTTTTTGTGTTCTCTAGAGAATCACTTACCTTACCCAAGCTTATCCAAATTCCATTATAAAGTATTGGCCAAATCATAAACTCCAGTTGGCAGCCCCCTGTCTTACTGTGTCAGGAGACCCTAAAATTTAACAGGACCGTGTATCTGAGTCGTACCGGATGAGTGCACATTCAGGTAAAATTTGTAGCAAGTGGTGCATATTAAAACAAAGTGTGCCAGTAATATTGTGCAAATCTGGACAGGATGCTCAGACACCTTTATAGGAGGGTGTGCGTGTGTGTGATGGTGCTCTTTACACCTGGGCATTGCCTACCTCTTATACGTATTACGTGTCTCTCCAGCCTTTGGAGTAAACACTGGTTTCCCTGGCACAGTGGAACCACGAGCTGCTTTGCTTCAGCTCAAACATACATTATTCTATAATATTAAGGAACCAGTCCGTCTTGGCCACAAAATCTGCCAATATGGCCTTCTTGACTGCTCTATTGACAAATAGGCCATAGTAAGCCTTAAAGTCCTCGAGTAGCCATCCGTAGACACTCACACAACAATCATCGCATTGCCGTTCAGTTGCATGGATAAACCAGGGTGACCAAAACTACCCATGGTCCTAGACGAACCTCAGTGTTTGTGAGCACATCTGGAGAAAATGGAAGAGTGGGGACTAGCACTGAACAAGGCACCAGCCGTGGACATCTGGGGTCTATAGTGATGCATTACAGATTCTCGAAGCTCCAGTGGCTTGCTCTTAACTTTGGTTGTTTAATAAAAAATGTAGCTTTACTCACCCTAATTTCAACAAGGGGTTGAGCTCTCTACTTCTACTATATACGAGGGCTTTTGGTGGAGAGGGGTCTCAAATAGTAGAATTTAGCTTTTAAATATAAAGATCAGGCAACGTTTAAGAATGCATGTATTTATTATTGATTTATTGAATGTTTTTGTAGAGCATTGACTTGTGACAGACAGCCACGTCATAGAATTGCTGGATACGTTAAAGTCAGCTCTTAGATGGATCTATAACCCTCTTCCTGGGTGCTGGGAGATCCTCGACAGCAGTGGATTGTAGCGATAATGTAGATTAGTCGAACTATTGTTTATATACAGGACCATGCCCAATAGCTACAATGTTTGGAGAGAGGCTTTCAGAATTATTGATGAGAAACAAGTTACTGACACTCTACAAAACACTAGTGTTGGGGGAGGCAAACAGGTAAAGTTCAGCTACTAGATCAGCATTTGTTCGATTTGGTTAGTACTGGTGTTGGATAGGCAACTGCTTTGTACATATGATTACTATATTGAAGGTAGTACTTGGGCTCACCAATCATCATCTTCAATGCTGGATCATGTGTCTCTGCAGTGGATCAGAGATCTTGAGTGGATTATTTGATCCAACTATTGGTCAACTATTGGAGCAGGACCAACTGCTGGAATGTTTGCTGAGACCCATCCATGAACAAGTTACTTACACCCTACAAAATACTAGTTAAGGACAGAAGGGAGAAGAATAGGCGTATAAGTAATTCTCAGACACAAATTTTCACGAACCGCCTTTACTGTCACTCAAAGAACTAGGTGATGGCATGTGACCTCGTGAGGCATTCGATAGCATGGCGGATCAGCATCCCCACGGCTCATGTTAATCTGCCAGCTCGCTACAGCAAAGCAGCAAAAACTACATGAACTAAAGCATGATATGCATGGATAATCCATGGATTAGTAGAGGCAACAGCAGCCTTTGTAAAGATCCAGAACATCAATTTAATGAGGTCAAAGCATTAGAAACGGATGATCTGAATCCCTAAATCTGATATCCTATTAAAAGCCTACTCATTTGCTAAAAGGAGTAAAGAGGATAATATTTGGTATTAAAAAACACATAATTACAAGATCACTACACAAGCGATATAATTCTGTGATGCAACTGAAGGTCAGCAGTTTAAACTTCAGGAAAATGCACCGGGGATTATATGCAAATAGGTCGTTACACAAGGTTAACATCTGACACTATCAGGGTTGAAAGAGTAATAGGAAGGTGATAGTTTCAGGAAAGAGCAGCTCTTACAAACTAGTTGATATTATGTTAGTAGATGGGAAGGGAACATACCTTTACAATAGGTTAAATCAGGTTATAATCCTATAAGAGTATCAGGACATATTTATATCCGACCGCTGACTTGAAACATGTCATTATCCTACATCTGGATGGGGATAAATGGATATCCTGCATGTAATTATTCATCATGGCGGCTGGGAATGTGCTTCTATCCTACAGCTGCATAAATCCATGTTGCTATCTGATTGTTGTATTATTAAAATCCTAGTTCTCGGTCAAAACCGGTCAGCCCTGTACGACTTAACAGTAAAACATTCTGACTGTTAGTAGGATTCCAATATCTTCCCATCTGGGAATGGGGTAACATTATGTTTCAGACTAATGGATGGAAACATATTGTTGCTATTGCTTTATGGAAAGACCTTGGTATTAGAATATTGAATTGAAATATGGTGCTTCCTGCTGCTGGGTGGGACCAGGAAAATTGATACCAGCAAATTTCCTGCTACTGGACGGATGGCAACCACGTCTGTATCCCAGAGTTGAATGGGAACTTGTTTACGTCCTACAGCTGGATCGGAAACCTTTGGTTACTTATTTTGTTGGACGATAACATATTGATACCACACTGCTGGATACAAGCATGATGTTCCCTGGTGGGAAAATGATGATTCTTGCTTTTACATTGGATGATGATGCTTGTATTGCTTGATGGAAACAGTGATATCCTACCATTAAAACATGTTCTTTAACTAGAGCTTCACAGGAACATATAGGCAACTCGGAGATGGATTGAAACGTGTTGCTATCCATTTTACTAGACGACGATATGTTATCCAATTGCTGGACTGGAACTTATGAAAATCATGCTTTTGGGTCGAATCTTGTCGCCATACTATTGTACGGATGGATATATAAAGTATTTCTATTGCATACACTGAGCCAAAAGACAGCGGAGTGCTGTACATGGTCAAACGCAAGCATGTAGTCGGCAAGTAATAGGAGTTGTGAGTTGTCGACAGTTTGCATCATGATGTAGTGTTCTTTAATGAGGTGAGTCTTCAACTCGTTTCTAAACTAGTACAGTGTTGGTGCGATCCTGATAAATATGAAGATTTTGTTTCACATCCTGGGTGTCTAAATGGGAAAGGCATGCTGCCTTGATTTTTTCTTTTTTACACCTCTTAGGGTACAGTCCAATGAGGTCCTGGCAGCGGGTGTGCTGGGAACCACCAGTTCTGGTGAGCTTGTCTGTAAGGTAAACGGGGCACTGGTTGTGATGGATCTATCAACTAATCACAGCTTTTTTGGGAAGATACTGAAATCCTACTGTTGAGTGGAAGCAGCCTCCTGGTACTGGATTGGGATATCCTACTGTTGTACCGAAACGTGTTGGTATCCATTGACACAGTCACAAAGATATCACTTCTGTTGTTAAATTGACCTACAATGACAGCAGGTTAGAGCATGATATTAAAAAGATCTAAAAATACTGGCAATGCTGCGCTGTATACATTGCCATCAATACTCGTTGGTGGGGTATTTGTAAATGGAAATAAGTTAACTTCATAAGTTGTATAATTTAAATGTTTTTGTTTTACTTGTTCCAGATGATCAGAGAACATTTGATTTTGAATGTTCATGGCACAAAATTCATTCAAATAATACCTTCTCTAAAGGTTTGGGCTGGCATAAAGTGGATAGAGGTGGGAAAAGGGCTGGTGGCATGGACATGGTATACGTTGAGTAATTATCAAGACAGTGAAGAAGACATATATGAAAAAAGGGAAGTGACTACAAAGAGAGGAATTAACATGATAAAAGGGGAAATCGCAAGAAAAGGATTTAGAGTTAGAATCAGTTAGGGAAAGAGTAAGCCCAGTGATAATAAGACTGAACTAGCAACAAAGAAATACAATAGTTCTGAGGGTGAACTCAGTGGTGCCAGATCAAGAGAGTAAAAGGTAAGAACGCGATAGAAGAGCATAAGAGTCATGTAGGTGGGCACGAACAGTGTGAAGTTGTGAGCAGAAATATTTTGAAAGATGGCAGGAGAAAATGGGTGCGAAGAGAAGGAAATGTAGGGGTTGGGAGAACTGAGGGCAAGTGATTTACTGGGGAGGGGATGATCTTGAAAAGGGAGTAAATGTGATAGAGCGAGCGGAAGAAATAGATGAGAATAAACAGTAACTTTCATTAGCGCGGCAGGTGCAGTAGCACCGGGGCACAGAAGTGCGAGGGTTTGCTGTGTCTGCCACACCAAGTGCTGGTGGGTATTTGCATTGAGAAGCTGGAAGTGTTCAGCTTTAGGGCAAGGGCAACCTTTCTAAGCTACTGGCAGTTTTCAGCGTGTCAAATGTCCTAAAGTTCAGTGATTAAAAGAATTCTGGTCCAACTTAAATATTCCATTAAAATAACTGGATTGGCTGCACTAACATTTAGGAAGGAGATGCTCACTGTTCAAAGTAAACATGTAGTAAAATTGAGACTGGAGCCCAAATAGGAGTCATTGGAAAGCACTGAATGACTGAATGGTGTGTCACTCCTGTAGAGCTCCCTCCTAACAGTCTATGACAGGAAGTCACCTTAGAAAAGTAAGTGGCTGTGCAGTGGCCTGTGATGGCTCCCACCCAACCCCTTGCCCTGTAGGCTGCTGTGACTGGCCCATGATGATGTACAAGAGATGGTGTTCAGAGGAAATTGTGAGCGACCGCGGTCCACACTTCACATCGCGCCAAATGAAGGAGTTCTTTGTTCCCAATGGCCACCATGGAACTGCTTTGTATCACCTGCATGAAAACGGGCAGGTAGAATGATTCAGTCTGATGTTGGGTGAGAGAGATAAATTAATTCTGAGGAGTGGGTTGAACTGGAAGGAGGAACTATATAAATTGTTATGGAACTACAATACGTTTACCCACAGTATCACAGGCGCGCGGCCGCTCATCCTAGTGCAGGGGTCAGTGCTTTCTTCTAAGGTTAGTGCTGGATGGATTATCAAGGATGGTAAGAATGAGCAGAAGTGTCCCAAGGTGGGTGGAAGGGTGAGATTCCATTAAGAGGGATATCTCTCCTGGCACTGGGAGAAGGCCGCGTGTTGGCCATGCAACGTCGAGGGGAAAAATGAGCACATGTAAGGTTAGGAAACTATTTAGGAAGGGGAGGGAGGGGCCTAATTGGTCACAACCTAAGAATATCATTCAAATGAGAGGCAACACGATTGGTTCGGCAGGCGGGGGATTTGTGCAAATCCAGAAATGAGGCTGAGGGTCATCCCAAAGAAGTCACTGTGTAAGAGACTGCTACAGTCTGTTCCAATATTATATATGTTTATTTGTATGCCCGATGGTGGCACCTACTGATACATATAGAAATGTGGGAATTTTCATTCATTCCATTGTTTCTATTTATTTATTTATTTTGAAAGTTTTATATAGCGCAAACTTGACCACCGAGGGTATCAGAGCGCTTTACAGATAAAGCATCACCAAGTTAAAAGCATTCAAAACAGAATAACCTAAACGACAAATACAAAGTGAAAATTGTCCAACAATCTAGTGGAGGCAAAGGAAAACATATCGTAAATAACAGAGGGTGAAAAAAAGATCACAATCTAGAATTCATTAAACAGGTGGCTGGGGAACAGAACAACGGGTATGAGCCCCGAATCAGAGGAAGGTGCCAGGCTAAGGCAGAAATGTCTTTATCAGTAGTCCTTTGGCTTCTTTTTTCGCCCCGACTGTTCGGAAAGGGGGGTGTCTTGTGTTTAGTATGACATGCTCCAAAAGTTTGATGTTAGAAATGGAAACTGGAATGATGAGAAGGTGAGATGCGTGTAGCAGCAGCAGTTTATGTTGAATGGGGATGGGACAGACGAGTGTTTCTTTTGTTCTTCAATAAACCCAGGTATCCACTACATCCTGGTGCAGGAAGAGGACACTTAAGACAACAAGTACAAACAGAATCTGGGGGTCCTTCTGGGTAGCCAGAGGGCTTCTGTGGAACATGTTTGGAGGCCACTATTGACTACTTGGAGAGATTTGGGGACTTCAGAGCAGCGGTGAAAGCCCCAAAGGAGCCACATTAGAGGAGCGGGTGGGGACGTGAGGTCACTGCTCTCTTCCCCCAACACTTCCAACATGCATGGTGTAGAAACAAAAGTCAAAGGCAAACTGAAGATATCAAAGGGTGGGCAATGATTGCTTACCATGAGTGCAACACCTGTAAACATGACCGCAGAGACGAACTGCCATAACCTATGGATGAGACCAGGATAAGAGTGAGAGACATCAGAATAGAAGAATAAAACAGTATCATTAGACAAGCAGTAGACCCCCCACAGTGGCAAAACACAAGATCAGGTTGAATAACATGCACTAAGCCACAATAGAGAGACGAAAGAAGGGGAAAGTGAAACATTTTGGACACATTGAAACAGAGAGAACAAGAGGTCTTGTGAGAATCATGACAGACATCAATACAGAGGCAATCTTAGATATCAATGTAAGGCACATCTGCAGCCTGTCCTAGCAGTAGAGCTGAGCACTAGTGATAGCTCCAGCCTGTCCTACCAGTAGAGCTGAACACTAGTGATAGCTCCAGCCTGTCCTAGCAGTAGAGCTGAACACTAGTGATAGCTCCAGCCTGTCCTAGCAGTAGAGCTGAACACTAGTGATAGCTCCAGCCTGTCCTAGCAGTAGAGCTGAACACTAGTGATAGCTCCAGCCTGTCCTAGCAATAGAGCTGAACACTAGTGATAGCTCCAGCCTGTCCTATCAGTAGAGCTTAACACTAGTGATAGCTCCAGCCTGTCCTAGCAGTAGAGCTGAAAACTAGTGATAGCTCCAGCCTGTCCTTGCAGTAGAGCTGAACACTAGTGATAGCTCCAGTCTGTCCTGGCAGTAGAGCTGAACACTAGTGATAGCTCCAGCCTGTCCTAGCGTAGAGCTGAACACTAGTGATAGCTCCAGCCTGTCCTACCAGTAGAGCTGAACACTAGTGATAGCTCCAGCCTGTCCTAGCAGTACACCTGAACACTAGTGATAGCTCCAGCCTGTCCTAGCAGTAGAGCTGAACACTAGTGATAGCTCCAGCCTGTCCTAGCAGTAGAGCTGAAAACTAGTGATAGCTCCAGCCTGTCCCAGCAGTAGATGTGAACACTAGTGATAGCTCCAGCCTTTCCTAGCAGTAGATCTGAATACTAGTGATAGCTCCAGCCTGTCCTAGCAGTAGAGCTGAACACTAGTGATAGCTCCAGCCTGTCCTAGCAGTAGGTAGACCGGAACACTAGTGATTTTCTCTGGCCTGTCCTAGCAGTACACCTGAACACTAGTGATAGTTCCAGCCTGTCCCAGCAGTAGATTTTAACACTAATGATAGCTCCAGTCTGTCCAAGCAGTAGCGCTGAACACTAGTGATAGCTCCGGCCTGTCCTACCAGTGGAGCTGAACACTAGTGATAGCTTCAGCCTGTCGTAGCAGTACATCTCAACACTAGTGATAGCTCCGGCTTGCCAGTATGGCTGTACGCTAGTGATAGCTCCAGACTGTTGGTGCAGTACATCTCAACACTAGTGATAGCTCCAGCCTGCCAGTAGAGCTGTACGCTAGCGATAGCTCCAGACTGTTTGTGCAGTACATCTCAACACTAGTGATAGCTCTAGCCTGCCAGCAGAGCTGAACACTAGCGATAGCTCTAGACTGTTTGTGCAGTACATTTCAACACTAGTTATCACTAGTGTTGAAATGTACTGCACAAACAGTCTGCTAGCCCCAGCCTGTCCTAGCAGTACACCTGAACACTAGTGATAGCTCCAGCCTGTCCTCGCAGTAGATCTGAATACAAGTGATAGCTCCAGCCTGTCCTAGCAGTAGAGCTGAACACTAGTGATAGCTCTGGCCTGTCCTAGCAGTAGAGCTGACCACTAGTGATAGCTCCAGACTGTTTGTGCAGTACATCTCAACACTAGTGATAGCTCAAGCCTGTCCTAGCAGTAGAGCTGAACACTAGTGATAGCTCTGGCCTGTCCTAGCAGTAGAGCTGACCACTAGTGATAGCTCCAGACTGTTTGTGCAGTACAACTCAACACTAGTGATAGCTCCTGCCTGTCCTAGCAGTAGAGCTGAACACTAGTGATAGCTCCAGACTGTTTGTGCAGTACAACTCAACACTAGTGATAGCTCCTGCCTGTCCTAGCAGTAGAGCTGAACACTAGTGATAGCTCCAGACTGTTTGTGCAGTAAAACTCAACACTAGTGATAGCAACAGCCTGTCCTAGAAGTAGAGCTGAACACTATTGATAGCTCCAGCCTGCCCTAGCAGTAGATCTTAACCCTAATACTACCTGTAGCCTGTCCAAGCAGGATATATGAACACTAGTGCTAGATGTAGCCTGTCCAAGCAGTACATCTGAATACTAGTGATAGCTCCAGCCTGTCCTAGCAGTAGAGCTGAGCACTAGTGATAGCTCCAGCCTGTCCTAGCCGTAGAGCTGAACACTAGTGATAACCCCAGCCTGTCCTAGCAGTAGAGCTGAACACTAGTGATAGCTCCAGACTGTCCTAGCAGTATATCTTAACATAAGTGATAGCTCCAGCCTGTCCTAGCAGTAGAGCTGAACACTAGTGATAACCCCAGCCTGTTTGAGCAGTAGATCTGAACACTAGTGATAGTGCCGGCCTGTTCGAGCAGTAGATCTGAACACTAGTGACAGCTCCGGTCTGATTAAGCAGTAGAGCTGTACACTAGTGATATCTCCAACCTGTCCTAGCAGTAGATCCGAACACTAGTTATAGCTCCCACCTGTTCGAGCAGTACACTAGTGATAGCTCCAGCCTGTCCTAGCAGTAGATCTGAACACTAGTGATAGCTCCAGTCTGTCCTAGCAGTAGTTCTTAACCCTAATACTACCTGTAGCCTGTCCAAGCAGGATATATGAACACTAATGCTAGCTGTAGCCTGTCCAAGCAGGAGCTCTGAACACTAGTGCTAGCTATAGTCTGTCCAAGCAGTAGATCTGAATACTAGTGATAGCTCCAACCTGTCCTAGCAGTAGAGCTGAACACTAGAGATAGCTCTAGCCTGTCCGAGCAGTAAATCTGAACACTAGTGATAGCTCAAGCATGTCCTAGAGGTAGAGCTGAACACTAGGGATTGCTCCAGCCTGTCCTAGCAGTAGAGCTGAACCCGAGGGATAGCTCCAGCCTTTCCTAGCAGTAGATCTGAACACTAGCGATAGCTCTAGCCTGTCCTAGCAGTAGATCTAAACACTAGTGATAGCTCCAGCATTTCTTAGCAGTAGATCTGAACACTAGTGATAGCTCCTACCTGCCCTAGCAGTAGATCTGAACACTAGTGATAGCTCCAACCTGTCCTAGCAGTAGAGCTGAACACTAGTGATAGCTCCAGCCTGTTCGAGCAGTAAATCTAAACACTAGTGATAGCTCAAGCATGTCCTAGAGGTAGAGCTGAACACTAGTGATAGCTCCAGCCTGTTCGAGCAGTAAATCTAAACACTAGTGATAGCTCCAGCCTGTCCTATCAGTAGAGCTGAACACGAGTGATAGCTCCAGCCTGTCCTAGCAGTAGATCTGAACACTAGTGATAGCTCTAGCCTGTCCTATCAGTAGATCTGAACACTAGTGATAGCTCCTGCCTGCCCTAGCAGTAGATCTGAACACTAGTGATAGCTCCGCCCTGTACGAGCAGTAGATGTGAATGCTAGTAATAGTCCCACTAGTTCGAGCAGTAGATCTTAACACTAGTGATTGCTCCAGCCTGTTCGAGCAGTGCGCCTGAACACTAGCGATACTCTAAATGTGCCACTCAGTCCTTTTGCCCCACGGTGAGCATTTGTAGAAGAGGCTGAGACAGCAATGGCCCTATGAGAGCGCCTGCGTTCACTACTCCAAGAGCATATACTCTACACTGCACGTTTTTTAAAAGTCTATATGTTTTTTACGGGGGCTTTTTATGAGTTTTTACTTCAATAAATACCTAGAGTGAAATAATGACGAATCATCCATAATGTGTTCTGGTCATGCATTGGTTCTCGTGGCTGACAATGTTGTCTTGTTTTGTGGGAAATGTTCACCCACGGTTGAAGCTTTTACTAAATTTGCCAACTGTGCATAACTTTGCTGTGACACAATAAAATACACACAACCTTATAAAGAGATGCAGAGTATTACATCTGTAGAGAGGCAAAGACTACCAATGTACAGCATATGCCTCCCTCTGCCTCTCTCCCCTCCCCCCAAACCCCTACCACCTCGTCTTCCCCAACATCCCCTGGCCCAGCCCAGCAGCCCCTGCTGCAGGGGCCTGGGCAGTGAAACACATGTCCTCATCACGTTGATCTACAGAAAGGCCGGTAATACACCTGGGCTCAGATTTATCAAAGAATTGTGTTGCCCATGAGTCACGCAAGGTGACGCAAGGGCAACGCAATCCATAAGTCAAATTTCACAAGTCACAAAAAGCCACCTTGCCTATTCCTGTGTGGCTAGGCAGTTCTAGAGTAACAAGGCAGCACAAGCTGATGGCTTGCTCTACTCCGCTCCAAGAAGGCGTTACATGGGCGGAGAGCGAGTGTGCCCACACATCCACTCATGCTTTTTGGCCCATGTCAAAATGGTATGTCTTGTTAACAAAGGCGCAACAAGCAGAAAAATCTTTATTTCTAATCATTGAGGAAGCCTCTATGGGTTATTTTGTTTAGGAAGGTATTATCCCTTCTTGCACAAAAACAATCCTGCCTGTAATGCAAGAACCATGTCACCATGGTGCAATGGTGCCTATACGGGTGCCACTAGTGGGCCCAGACACAGAGAGAGCGAGAAAGCGCCATATCTTGGTTAATATGGCACAGATTGTCTTGCCGCGTTGCGCTGCGTTGAGGTGCACCCGTCCATATCTTGATAAATCTGGCAGCTGATCTTCCGCAGGAGATGGTGCTATGTTGGTAGCACAACTTGTGCAGAGCAGAACATACTCAGGCAGACAGAAGTAATCACACCCTGAGCAAACTCAGGTAGACAGAAGCAATCACACCCTGAGCAACCGCTCCAGAGGCCGTACCTGAGTCCCAGGGGTTCCCGCATAGCAAATTTGATCTCGTTGCCCAGCACCTGGCTGATCTAAAATGGAAGAATGAGAAGAGAAGGAGCAGGGGTTAGAGGTCATCGATGAAAGGGTCAAGGGGGGTTTTGTGTCAGATACAATAGATACACAGTGCAAACAGAAACGCACCAGTCAAAGCCAACAGCACGAGAGAATACACACTGAAAGGCAAACACCCGCACAGAGACTCCCCTCCCTCGACCTCTCAGGGACATGTAGCTTTATCACTCAGCACAAATGCATCAAAGGAGTGTGAAAGAAAGCCCTCACAGGAGGGGATCAGACAGACACGTCTAGATTAGTGACAGCACTGGGACCCTGGCAGTAATGCGAAAACGGTACACGCTGCAGCGGGGTTTGCACAGCCCTGTAACGATAATCATTACATGCAGACTGTTGGATTGTGTCATATTCTCACCCCTATAAATTCGACTGTGTGAATGAGATTAGAGACATCGACACAGAAAACCGCAGGGAGGACAGATTTCAAAGACAGTCTGTAAAAACATCCTTTTGCAGGAAGGGAGTCATTCAGTAGAAGTTCACCATAACTAAAGAGTCCTCCAGTGGCTCAAAATAGAACTATTGTGATTCAAACTTTCATCAGGCTGATTACTGAAACATACCTCTCTTTCACTTCAACGAGAACGACAAATCCTGAGCGTCTGGGGTAAATGGTTAATTGTGAAAACTAGAAGCGTGTGCAAAACAAAGCAAAAAAGAAAAGTTTTTATTGATCAGCAGACTCGCTATTTAGTGTGTCCAGAGACACAATTCACCACCCCCGCACACAGAGCAGGACACACCCTCGACCACATCTTTGCAGGAGGAACTAACATACACTGCACCCACACCACGCAGCCCCTGTGGACGGACCACCACTGCATACACTTCACCTTCAATACCACCACCGCACTCAAACCCCCCGCGCCCGCCACGACGGAACTGGAGCAAGATCACAGAGGAACACCTCAACACCACCCTTCGTCTAGACCCCCCCAATGCCACGACTGATGCCAACTCTGCAGCCAAAGAACTCCACCGCTGGATCTCCAGCTGCACCGACAAGCTCATCCCCCTCCACCACCCCACTAAACAACTCTCACCGAAGGCCGCCTGGTTCACCACTGAACTCCAAGAAGCCAGACGCACCTGCAGACATCCTCGAGAATACCTGGAATAACCGTAAGACCACGGAAGACCTGAACAACCACAAGAATGCCCAGAACGAATACCACCAACAAATAAGGGACACCAAGCGGACCTTCATTAAGAACAAGATCCAACCCAACCCCAAATAACTTTTCAACGTCACACAACAATTCACCAAACCCCCCAGCGAAGCCATGGACATCACACCATCCCAGAAACTCTGCAACAAGCTCATCTCCTACTTCCATCTCAAATCAAGGCCCTGTACGACAACTTCAACGAACAAACACCGGACACGACCCGCCTCTACAACATCGACAACCGTCCGACCATCATGACCTGGAATCCCGCCACTGTGGAACATGTCACCGCGACCATGACTAACACCCACTCTGGAGCCCCCACAGAACCCTGCCCTCCTCACATCTACTACAGGGCCGCCACTGGCAACGCATCCGAACTAGGATGGACCATCAAGGCCTCTTTCAAGTCTGGCATCTTCCCAGATGACTGGAAACGGGCGGAAGTCAAGCCCCTCCTCAAGAAGCTCTGGGCCGACTCGACAGACCTGAAAAACTACCGAAGCATCTCCCTGCTTCCCTTCGCTGCCAAAGTCACAGAGAGACTCGTAAACGCGCAGCTGACCACCTTCATCGAAGAGAACTCCATCCTAGACTCCTCACAGTCTGGATTCCGCAGCAACCACAGCACTGAGACCGCCCTCCTCGCCGCCAAGAATAACATCTGCATGCCACTCGACCAGGGACACACCGTGGCCCTCATCCTACTAGACCTCTCCACAGCCGTCGACCCCATCTCACACTGCACGCTCACAGCCAGACTTCAAGAAGCAGGAATACGAGGAACCGCCCTCAACTGGATCCGATCCTTCCTCTCCAACAGAACCCAGAGTATCAGACTCCCTCCCTTCCTCTCCGAACCAACAGAGATCAACTGCGGTATCTCCAAGGATCGTCGCTCAGCCCCACGCTCTTCAACATCTACATGGCCCTCCTCACCGCCATTGTCGGACAGCACGGGCTCAGCATAGTCTCATACGCCGCCAACACCCAGGTCATCCTCTGCCTCTCGAAGAACCCTGAAGACACCAGAGTCGTCTTCCAGGCAGGAATGAAGGACATCGCACGCTGGATGAAGGACAGCTGCCTGAAGCTCAACTCGGAGAAGACCGAAGTCCTCATCCTAGGACCCTCCAACTTGGCCTGGCACAACACCTGGTGGCCCCCTGCGCTCGGGAGTCCACCCATCCGTACAGACCATGCCTTGAACCTTGGCATCATCCTGGACTTCTCCCTCACCATGACCCACCAGAACAACTGCGTCGCCTCCACCAGCTGCAACTGCCTTCGCATCCTCCGAAAGACCTGCAGATGGATATCCCTCAAATGCAAAAAGACCGTCACCCAGGCACTCATAACCAGCAGACTGGACTACGGCAACGTCCTCTACGCCGGAATCAAAGAACCCTGCTGCACAAGCTCCAAACCATCCAGAACGCCGCTGCAAGACTCGTCCTTTGGACACCATGACACGAACACATGACCCAACACTTACAAGACCTCCACTGGCTCCCCGTCAAGAAGAGAGTGACCTTCAAACTTCTCACCCATGCCTACAGAGCCCTCCACAACATCTGACCCAAATACCTCAACGAGAGAGTCTCCTTCCACGTACCCAAAAGGAACCTCCGCTCCGACTACCTCACACTGGCAGAGACCCCCACATCCGCAGAAACAGAGCTGGTGGACAAGCCTTCTCCTTCGTTGCAGCCAAGACCTGGAGCGGTCTCCCAGCAAACATCAGACGCTCCCTGAACCTGCAAACCTTGAGGTAGAACCTCAAGTCCTGCCTCTTCAACTGAAGCGGAGCAGCCCCCCCTCCCAACCTCAGCGCCTTGGGACCCTAACGAGTGAGTAGTGCGCTTTATAAACGCCTGATTGGTTAAATGATTGAATCCACAGATAATTTATCACATAGATCTCACAATACAGTGAAAAGTGGCAATCAACCCAACACCTGTGAAATATTACTACTGACACTACTACCTCTAGCGCCTGCCTGCAGAGGAGCTAAATACGTACACCTGTACAACACAGTAATAAACTCAGTTGTGCAGAGACATGAAAGAATACATGTTTGAAAGTATTTTATAGCTATGTTAGTAGCGTACAGGATTATTCACAAAGGTGACTTGCACATGAGTTATTTACGCGTAAGTTTACTCTTGCAATTTTAAGTAACTGTATTGCATTGGCGAATCACGAAATATCAATGTAAAGGTAATCAAAAGTTCAGATTGACATGACTCCTCCCCTAAAAACAAACAGTGGGTAAAGCCAACTTAAGAAGTGTAAGTTACTACTGCCAAAAAGAAACCGTTCTAAGGCCAGAACCGCACTTGGCCAATCACTAATACTGCAGCACTCTCTCATTGAGAGTAATAGAAGTTAACACTTAAAATAAAATCCCGAAGGAATGATGCTAATATAAATTTTTAAAAAATTAAGTATCTACACATTTGAATATATTATATAATTTAATATTAAAAAACGAGGAGCTGTGGGATCCATCGTAGTGGGAGTAGATCATGTCCTGGAGGTCGAGCAGATCATACATCAGGAGGGATCCATCGTGGTAGGAGTAGATCATGTCCTGGAGGTCGAGCAGATCATACATCAGGAGGGATCCATCGTGGTGGGAGTAGATCATGTCCTGGAGGTCGAGCAGATCATACATCAGGAGGGATCCATCGTGGCCGTTCACAGTGTACCGCTGACTGAGATGCTAGACTGGTAGCTCAGGTTGGATATATCCTTAGTAGGACTTGTTGGTTTAATGATTTGATTAACATTGTGCACACTTTGTGTCCTTGTGTGTCCTTGGTTCATATTCTAAGTATTAGTGGTTTAATGCTCAGGACATGTGTGCCCACAAAGCGCACCCAAGGCGCTATAGTATTACAGAAGGGGCTGCAGTTTGTGCAGACCCTTCGTTAATACTGATAGCACTGGTGCACATGTAGCGCAAGAACTATCTCTAGAGGGCTTTCACTCATTTGCATTGGGTTGTGGCTCCATGCAAATGTGGGAATCATTTTGTCTCTGCGCCAGCACTGTGAAACACGGAGTGGCTTGTAAACAGCTGCTTTATAATTCACTGAATGTGTTGCCCCCAGGGCACGTGCGGGGTCGAGGTTGTACTGCACCTTTAATTGAAACAGGCTGCAATGCAACAGATCACAATGTCCCTGTTTGCGCCCGACACACCTCTTTAAAGTTGTTCCATGGTGCAAACAAGGACAGTGCGCTCTATCTGTAATACGGGTAGTCGTGTTTGTTGTCCTTGTTCAATTTCGGACTTCCAGTCTGACAATGCCGGGGAACAAGAGTTCTCTTGTAGACCAGTCAGTTGGTTTCTAATGTGGGTGGGTGTGATCACGCTACGCGTGCAAAGATGGATGATGCTGCAGGCTGCCGCCTGGAGGATGCTCTTCCAGACTCAGGTGGATCTCAAAGATAGCGACCACGTGGCAATTTGTCTCCTCCAGGGGCATAACACAGGCACCTGCAGGGGACCCTACCCTTCAGGAGGCGCACAAATCAGTCTACCGCCAATGGATATCTGTTTCAGGGGCCTCTCGGCACATGCTCAAGATCTGGGTGAGTGTGGGATTCCATCATTATGCGTTAAAGTTGGGAAACAACCAGAACCTAAGTCCTGGTTGTCTTTTAGTTGGGAAGAGTCTTCCGGTCTCTGGGTGTGAATGAATGAATTGCATTCTCTTATTCTGTACACTTCCTATGGCACTTTTTTGTGGGTGTTTGCCTAGCTAAACAGTGTTGTCAGAGTGAGTTTTGTACATTAAAGTGCAATCGACTACTGTAACGCAGTAAGATTTGGGGGCTTATTTATGAGAGCCCTGTGTCACTTGTGCACCACGTTAAGTAGTACATGGATCAAGCACAGCTCTCAAAGATTTATATAGCCACACAGAGCCACCTGGGGTGGTTTTGAGAGGCCTCATTAATAAGGAGTAAGGTGACAGAGCACAAATTCCTACCGCACTTTACTCTGTGCCTGAGAGGCGTTCTATGGGCATAGCAGAGGGTTTTCCCATGCAACATCCATGGATTTAGACGCTGCCCAGATTTACAACGTGATGTAAACCTGGGGTAGCACCCAATCTGTACGCCTCCTGACGTAAGGCGTAATGAGGAGAAATATGTGAGTTTCTCTTCGTTTTTTCCTCTTTCCATGTGTGCTGCTTTCTGCACCACAAATACGAAGAGGAAAGCGCCCCGTAGGATTGTTTTTGTGCAGGAAGGTGTATCTTTACATGCAACGGAGGCAGCCTTGCACTATGGTGCAAGGGTGTCTACATTGGCGCAAGGGTACAGAAATGGCGCCAGCGTAGGAAGAAAGGACAGGAAGGCACCGTGGGGCATATTACCAAGGGCCTTATCGCCGCTTTAGCGGGAAATTTTCCCGCTAAAGCGGCGATAATTTTATCGCCCTATTACCTAGCTGTCGCTAACACCAGTTAGCGACAGCTAGTAGGAGATAGCGATCATCTTGGGCCCCACTTTGCATGTTAGCGATATTTATCACTAATGATATGCAAAGAGGGCGTGCCAAGATGTTAGCGACTGTAAACAGTAGCTAACATCACTATCTCCTATTACCTACAAAGGCGTACTTTTGAAAATATTCGTGCTAAGCGCGATTATCTCCAAAAGCTAACACCTGCCCTGAGCAGTTCTTAGCCATGTTATCCAATGGGAGGTGGATAACATGGCTAAGAGCATTAGCCCGGTAATGCATGAATATCGCTGACTTTTCAGCAATATTCATGCATTACGGCCGATTTTTATCGCTTTTGAGATAAACCTTGATAGTAGCGATACAAATTGGCGGAGCTCGGCGATAATAATATTGCTGCTAACCGTGTTAAGCGATAAATATTGCTTAATCTTGGTAATATGGCCCTGTGTTGTTTAAATTTGGTGCATTCCTGTCTTTTCACTTTGCGTAGGGCAGCTTAGCAAGCCCTACACCAAAATGCCATAAATGCGGCCCTTGGTGTTATCCACGCACATGGAGAGCCTGGCGACCCTCCTGAATGTAGGATGTGTCTCGGATCCGAGTGAGGGGGTATCCTCTGGGGCGTGATGGCATCAGTCCTCCTTATCTGCTCTAATTCTCTTTTCATGGATATGTATCGGCCCAGTGGGAGCCTTGTTGTGAATGGCAACCAAGTTGTCTGCAAACCAGGCGTCTGTGAGCTCCAGTACGTGGGCTTCATGTTCAGTGATCAGATTAATAATGCACAGATGCAAAGACCTCTGGCTGGTGTCCACCACCTTCTGTACCTTCAGTAATATCATGAAAGTGCATGTGAATATTAAAGCCTAATTTATCTCTGCCTCAATATGTCAGGGCCAGCAGGGATTAACATAGAGCAGGCAGGATTTCACTGCAATAATCCTAATGCCACACGCCTCATGTCACTTTATGCCACAACTGCCAGTCCTGCAGGCAGAGCATCAAACAGCAGGTTCATATCCAGGAAACAAACCCCTAAGTCCACACAAGAAGGATGAAATGACAAACCTTACCCTGCATTGCATGCACACTCCCAAATTTGAAAGGAACAAAAAGCAAATGAATATTGCATATATAAAAATAAGGTACAGCGTGCCTCGGAGGCCAAGATTTCTGTGTGTGAGCACTTGTTCAGCAGTCCCGAGGCAGTAATGGGTGACTCAGGTCGTGATATTCAGGGCCAAATAGCCCTGGTGCCCCAATGTTTAACTGCACTATTACCCAACACTGAACGCCAAGGACACCCCTTTAGCACTTGACTCTAGGGGGTGTGTGGTAAGAAGCCTAAAGGCCTGGCTTAGTTCTATAAATTCAATTATATCCAATGGGATTTATATTTCAGCGGACGAGATATCCAATATAACTCAGGCTCTAAGACTTATTCAGGGAGGTGGCGTAGGGTAAGAGACTCAGAACTCAACAAACAGTAAATAACACTCCATAAATAGTTGTGCAGGCGGGACTCTGGTTCAACAAAAGACAAATACTTTATTGCAATATCCAATTACATCTAGAATTACTGCAGGTAAATGCCAAAGTCCTGGGTGCTAATGGAAAAGGTTTCCACTGGGATTAGGGACAGTGTCCGAAAGAAGCATTTCCTGGCCGGTAGCCTTGTGAGGATGGGATCTCAGTGCTATCAGGTTCTGGGACTGATCCTTCTTGTAGCTCACAGGTGGTTCCCTTCCAAGCACTATCCACTTGTTCAGGGATGAAGGACACAGTGCTTGCTGTCTGGGTAGGTTTGCGCAGTCTCCTTGGCAGGCCGTGCTTGCTGCATCACTGTTGGCAGCAGATATCGGGATGCAGGACATTGAGGACCACAGCCGAGTGAAGCTCCAAACCTGGCCCAGCCGCTGAAGCATGCGACAAGTCCCAGCACCTCCAACCCACTCATAGGTAACAGCAGTGCAGCTCCACCCTGTCCAAAGCGTGCCAGAGGTGGAGCAGCGCGAGGACATGGGGTTGCTTCTTGAGTCTGACTCTGGACCACCTACAAACGACTCGACTCAACCAAACATTTGCCCACCTCTGGTTGCCGCAGTGGCCTTCTTCAGGATGGTCCTAACTTTTCCTTGCCACTTTTTGGTTCTGGAGAGTCCAACAGGGTTGGCTTGTAATAGCGCTGCAGCATTTCTTTGTGCTACTCTTCCCAAGGGAACCCACTTCCAGTTGAGTTTCTGGTTAAACTTGATCTCAGCTTGTCACTGTGAACACTGCTGTGGAGACATGTCCAAGCCTCATACCAGACACTCTCTGCCTTGCTTGAGTACAGTGAGAAACATCAAAAACTTCTCCCTAATTTTGCTTTCTAAACAAGGTAATTGTTGGGACGGGAAGTCTCCTGCATGTCTCTGGAGAGAGTGCTTCCCCTGCCTTATGCTAATCTCTAGGCAAGTCACTCAAAAGCTACTGTATAGTTTCTAGATCCCTACCTCAGTGAGCATGACAATCGTACATGTCCACTGAGGGTCTCCCTGTTTACCTGGATTGAGACCCTAGAGCTTGGCTCTGAGGTCGAGGGGGCATGCCTAGTGCACCCCTATTTTTCAGAGAGTGGCTACTGCCCTCTCTATTATGGCTGTGGTAGACTGACAGTGGTGGCAGCAATAAATCTATAGTCAGGAGGGGTGAGTCCCTAGGCACCCTCCTGACCAAGTCTGTGCAGTTTGCCACGCCTGTGGGCCTGTTGCCGTTGTCTGGCTGATGTGTGTTTGAGAGCCCGTGGGTGTACTGGGGAAGAATGGTGATTTGAGCCAGTGTGAGGAATGCGAGCTGTCCTGCTGGACATCCCAGCTCCCCCGTCCCCCTCCCTATTTCCTTGGAAAGGCCTGGTGGGCTGTGGGAGACCCTCAGCTCTTATCTGGGTTTAGCTGCACTAACTGTGTGGATAGGACCCTCCCTCACTTGTCAGGGCCTCCTGGGCTGGAGTTAATTAAAATTCCTCTCTAGAGGGTGGCGCAGCCTGATACCAGAACACGACCTGCTACATGCTTTACCCATGCATTGAACACGCGGTGAATAGTCTGTGATTGGAGGTGTAAAAAGTAGCAGACTCTCTGATTGGATGAGCCTATCAATCAGAGGTGATAAAAGTCTGGCCTGAGTGGTCAGCTGTTGTTCAAGACTGGTCTATGACTGTGGAGTGGCCACACCAGAGCCCTCGGACAGTTACCAGCCGCAACCCCGCGGTGTGAAGACAGAGATAAGACTCTGTTCACTGCGGTCTGGAAGGAAGGCAACATTACAGACCAGCTGTTTGTGAGGCTTGGAAGAGCGTTCGCTTTGGACCAAGGAAATTACAGACAGCTGCCCAGTGTGGGAAGGAAGCTTGCGGCACATCACCAAAGGTGTGGGAAGGAAGCTTACAGCACAGAGGCTGGGGGAAAGAAGCTTGCAGCACATGACGAGAGCCAGAGAGAGAGGAGGATGCTTGATTCTAGTCTTTGTAGGTGAGATCAAATCCCCTCTAGGCTCCTCCCTTGCGCTGTGGGAGCCTGTACAAGCAGTAACTGGGAAGAGAGGCCAGTGAAGCAGAGCCCACCTTTCTTTTTGTGAAATCTGAGGGTATCAGGGTGAACTGGCACTCTGTCCAGCCACTACCTTCCTTCAGCTAGCCAGTGGCTACTGGACTAGTGGGACTCCAGTAAACTGTGCCAAGACATCTGGCACCTTTGATCAGATTCCTGACACCACTAGAGCGGTGTCCTCACTCACAATGGGAGGGCACTTCTGTTGCTTTGGGTGGGGGGTTATGGGGCCGATCACGACCATTTGACTTCGCATTATATGATGAAACTATATCCTTTCAATACAAAGTTTGGTGTCAAGGCTCTAGTGAATTAGAGCAGCCCTGTGTAACATGATCTGTAATATGCAATGCTTACTGTGTGTTTTCATGTTAACTGTGTTTTTATAGTGCTTGGCGTCTAGGCGCTATAATACTGTTTGGGGTCAGAACTCTGCCCCAGAGTGTTGTAGAGACTTCTGGTTTTCACTGTTTATCCTAGTTTTATGTGTAGAATATTTATCTTATGTGTATTAAAGTACTTTTCTTTTATAAAAAGTAAAGCACTGACTGGACATTAAGTTTATCAGCTGGTGGTACGGTTTACACTGTATTCTGGATGTCTAACCCCACCTCACCTCCTTGAGTAAGCATTGGACTGCTCTGTCTCTCTACCCTGAGAGAGTCAAGTGCTGGAGAGGAGTACTTGGTTATCCAGTTTTGGGTCCTTTAGTACTGAGGCCCCAGGACATCAGTGAGGGAACACTCCAGTTGATGCGATTGGAGCGCAGTTACCCCTGAGTGCCCTGGTGCCCAGGAAGCCGGGTCTAACAGTAATACATCCAAACATACACATCCCATAGACCAATCAATTGTCGAAATGTATTATCAAAGATTTCATATAAATCACTTCATGTTCAGATATCACAAGGGTTTATAAAAATATGATAAATATTTCAACATGAAAAGAGCCCCACAAAAGTGTAGATGATGAACAATGAATTACATTATACACAACGACAGAGGAGAAAAAAGCTTAGCAAAACAAACTAAAAATGTATGAAGACTGCACATAACATCATGTGAACACAATATGACCTACATAGACATATATAATACACAATAATCAATACAAACTACAAAGAAGACAGAAATGCTTGGGTACAGTGCCATGTTGTAGCGGTGCCGAAGGTGCGCAACACCTGAACGCCTTGCAGTCATTGTTTCCTCTGAGCAGCATCTTCATTCAGCAGTGCCTCCTCCACTGCCCCTTCTGAGCAGTCAGTCTGCTCTCTCCCTTTAAGGTGGGTGCAGACCCCCTCCGGGCAGGCTGGGGCTACTCAGATTGTCCCCAGCGTCTGCTACTGAACCAGTCAAGGGGACTTGGTGGACAGTATCCCAGCCCTGGATTCTAACTCTTGCTCCTGGTGTGAGACCCCAGGCCTCTAGTAAGGAAACCTTGACACACACTGATTGGAAGTTTCTGTCTCACCCAAGTTCCAGATATGCTCTGTGCATTCCTGTTGTGTAGTTCTGTGACCAGTTCAGGAAGGTTATGTAATGTCATTTCCACGCAAACTGACCAAGTCACAGTCGGTCAAAAGATGGAGCAGGGACTTGGGGTGGAGCTGAGAGGTTCCACTCAGAGGAAACCCCAAGCTGGGCTATTAGGATATGTGGCTGCATGTTAACAGTAGAAGTCACTCTACCACGAGGCAAAGAAAGGGCAAAGGGACTGCTTTTAGAGGGGCCCAACCTCTCTTCTCCTAAAACTCTTCAGTCTGGCCAACTAAAAAAAAAACTGAAATGTCTGAAAGCACCTCCAGTTTATATAACCCATTTGGCTCTCTTCATCTTCCTCCACCTTAGGTACAATAGGATTTGTACACATCCAAAATGGAAGCCTGTCTGTACCACACATACTTCATGTGCACCTGTGTAGGTTACGCATATGCACTACTTATCTTGCACACGGATGGGCGGAGGACCTGGTTGTAGGGCTTGGCAGAGAATTGAAAAATCTGGGAGATGCGGGTAGATCCTCCCCCTAGCAAGTGATGGGTAAAAGGGCTGCACGACTAACTAAAATCAGTATCACTGCTACCACTATCCATCCTCTACAGCCCAGAAAAAGGACAGTGCGCAATGTTGTGCAAGGTGAGTGCACGTGGTGCACCCTCCAACCTCAGAGTCCGCTCTGGGGGACATTCCTTTCAAAATAGACCATAGACCACATGCATGATTGTCATGTGTACTGGGGTGGGGGGGCAACACATTACATCCTGGACAGGGTAGCATTCTTTCCAGAATCATGTAGAGGGCCCTTTTGCCATCCAATCACAATATCTTCACCTCTAAGAGCCTAATTCACATAGATGACACAACCACTACCGGCTTTGTTGTAGGCTAAGCCATAACAAACTCCCATGATTCTCTCCTCTCCCACTGCAATCCCTCACAACTCAGCAATACCGAGGGCCATGTCCTATTTATCCCCAGCACCCTCATTCCTCACTCTTCCAAAATGACGGAAGCCATCACCAGGCAGCACCCCTCGCCATCCTGCACTTTAAATTACCCAAATTCAATCACAAATCATCCTGCAGCTTCTTTAGAATCTATGAACAAGTCCTGCCCTCGACTCTTTGCAGAGATCCTGTCCACTCTACACCTCAGTCCATCAGAAGAGGCAAAACCCCATTGACAATCTACATTCTAATAGTAGTAATAAAGTGTGGGGAGCAATCTTAAGTGATGTCTGATCAACAATTAAATCCAACATTTCTGATATATATTTATTGATCTCTATTCATTAAACATATACCTTTAGTGTGCAAAGTAGGCGTAAGTGGGCATTAAGTGGGCATTAAGATGATGCTCATTGAGTGATTAATCTCAAAGACAGTATACCAAGTTACAAATACATACAAAACTTTTTAGAAAATATAATTCATGTAGTTTACACTGCTTCTTTAGGGCTCAATCATAAATTACAATGAGGGGGAGATGAACTCACTGAGGGCGGTGAACAACAAATTATAAACCGCAGAGGATGTTAGGGAAACTCAGTCAGGTGAAATACTTTGACATGTCTAACAGAACAACATTATGGAGACAACATGCTGTGACCTGCCGTGCTAGTCCGTCGTCTCTTACATTGCATTGGCTGATATCTCTCGTCTGGGCAGACCGTACTCATGTCGTTGACTCATTTCATCAAATGTCCTCCTGAGCTGCCCTCTGTGTGGCCCAGACCAGCACTCTCAGGCGCTCACTCTCACCGCACATGTTAGACGGGGACCTGGAGGGTCGGCCGAGCAGAGTGATCGCACAGACCGGTAACTTCCCCCCCACAGATGGACACCACACAAAGCTTATGGTAACACCTTTTATAGGCACTTCGGGTAGTAGAGTGGTACGATACAGGGCGATCAGGACACGATGATCCTCTCAATTCTAGTCTCTAGTACGGGAAGGGGGTAGCGGGACAGTCTTGGTACCCACGGGTACGGGTGTGTAACGGTGATAGCTCACAATCCTCGAGCTCGGTGTTCGGATGGGTCAGACCGCGGCAGCGCCAGCAGGTCCCGAAGAGGTCGTAGGTGGCACGGGCCGCGGCAGCGCCAGCAGGTCCCAACGAGGATGGAGGTTACAACGGGCCGCGGCAGCGCCAGCAGGTCCCACGAGAATGCAGGTTGCAACGGGCCGCGGCAGCGCCAGCAGGTCCCACGAGGATGAAGGTTACAACGGGCCGCGGCAGCGCCAGCAGGTCCCACGAGAATGCAGGTTGCAAAGGGCCGCGGCAGCGCCAGCAGGTCCCACGAGGATGAAGGTTGCAGAGGGCCGCGGCAGCGCCAGCAGGCAGGACAATAGTTCACAAGGCAGGGCTGTGGCAGCGCCAACAGTCCGTCAAGGATGAGTTCGTCGCGGTGTCTCTCGACTCCAGGATACAACTGCCTTCCTGTCCTGGGGCTGCCTCAGTTATAGGTCTGGCGCCCTTTGATGTCCGGACCCTCGCTCTTGGAGGTCGGGAGGTCTGGGATGAGGGAGTCCAGACACCCAGCAGGGGGGTGGAGCCAGCGCCCGAGGAGGCTGGGGGTGCTCGGCACCTGGCGGGGGAGAGCCGTCGACACTTCGTACTCCCATTGACCTGCCAAGTGGGCCGTTCACCTCCTGGGTGGAGGGTGGTGCCGGGATGTCGGGGCCTGGCCAGGCCCAGGGTTGGGGTCGGGCTGAGGCCGCGCGGCCGCGTGGTGCCGTGTCCAAGATGGCGGCTGGGCCGGGCAATGGTGCTGACGGTGGCCCGGGCCCTGTCCTGCGGGGAGGGAGCGAGCCCTTCATGTGGCCTGTCCAACATGCGTCCCCCCCAGCTGAAGGCGGGGAGAGTCACCCATCTTCTTGGGGACTCTCCTCGTCGAGGCGGAAAAAGCGGGACAGGCCATCCGCGTTGGCGTGGTCCTGGCCGGGTCGATGTTCCACAGTGAAGTCCATCCCCTGCAGGGAGATGGACCAACGTAGTAGTTTCGGGTTTTCCCCCCGCATCTGCATGAGCCATTGCAGGGGTCGATGATCGGTCTGGACCCGGAAGTGGGTGCCGAAGAGATAAGGCCGGAGCTTTTTGAGGGCCCACACCACGGCGAAGGCCTCCCTCTCGATGGTGCTCCAGCGTCGTTCTCGGGCCAGGAGCCGTCTGCTGATGAAAGCCACTGGCTGGTCAAGTCCTTCGGGGTTCAGCTGGGAAAGGACTGCCCCAACGCCATGGTCGGAGGCATCTGTTTGGACGATAAATTCCCGACTGTAGTCGGGGGCCTGGAGCACCGGGGCGGAGCACATGGCGGCCTTCAGCTTCTCGAAGGCCGCTTGACAGTCTGGGGTCCAGTTGACCTTCTTTGGGTGGTTTTTGGAGGTGAGTTCCGTGAGGGGCCCTACGATGCTGCCATAGTCCCTCACGAACCGTCGGTAGTAGCCCGTGAGTCCCAAGAAGGCGCGGACCTCGGTCTGGGTGATGGGGGACTGCCACGACTGGATGGCCGCGATCTTGAGTTGCAGAGGGGCCACCAGACCGCTTCCCACCTGGTGCCCGAGATAGGTCACGGACCCCTGGCCAATTTGGCATTTGCTGGCCTTGATCGTGAGGCCAGCTCGTTGGAGGACCTGTAGCACCTCTCGGAGGTGGTGGAGGTGGTCGGACCAGTGGTGGCTGTACACAGCGATATCGTCCAGGTAGGCGGCGCTGAATCCTTCGAGTCCTGCCAGGACCTGGTTTACTAGCCGCTGAAAGGTTGCTGGGGCATTCTTCATGCCGAATGGCATGACCTTGAAGTGATAGTGGCCATCCGGGGTAGAGAATGCAGATCGTTCTTGGGCCCGGGGTGTGAGACCGATCTGCCAGTAGCCCGCTGTCAGGTCGAAGATGCTGAGGTAGCGGGCAGCTCCCATGCGGTCGATTAGTTCATCTGCTCGGGGGATGGGGTGTGCGTCTGTTCTGGTGACCGCATTCAAGCCCCGGTAGTCGACGCAGAACCGGAGCTCCGGCGTGGTGCCGGGGGCGGCCGCTTTGGGGACCAGTACCACTGGGCTGGCCCAGGGGCTGTCTGAGGGCTCGATGATCCCGAGGGTGAGCATCTTGGCCACCTCCTCTTGGATGCAGGCCCGTACCCGATCTGGTACGCGGTAGGCCCGATGGCGGATAGGGGGACTGTCTCCCGTGTCCACGTCGTGTAAGCACCAGGGGGTGACCCCTGGGGTGAGGGAGAACAGGGTGGAGAACTGTAGCAGGAGGACTCGGCAGCCTTGGCGCTGTTCCAGGGTGAGGGCCTCCGAGAGTCGGACCCCGTCCACGGAGCCGTCCTTCTCCCGTGACCGTAGGAGGTCAGGGAGGGGTTCGGAGTCCTCCTCGGTTCCATTGTCGGTTGCCATCAGGAGGCTGAGTTCGGAGCGTACAAAGTGGGGTTTCAGTCTATTAGCGTGGAGGACCCGGAGAGGGTTTCGGGAAGATTCCATATCGATGAGATAGGTGACAGGGCTCTTGCGCTCGATTACTTTGAAGGGCCCCGTCCATTTGTCTTGCAGGGCGCATGGTTCGGTGGGAGACATTACCCACACTTGTTGACCGGGTTCAAATTCGATGGAGGATGCATTTCTATCGTACCACCTTTTCATGTCCTCCTGACTGGCCTCCAGGTTTGCTTTTGCCATCTCTCTGAACCTTCTGGTCTGGTTGCGGAGGGTTAGGAGGTACTTGAAAACATCTGGAGGGTTCTTTAGAGGGGGCATTTCCCAGCCTTCTTTGACTAGGCTGAGCGGGCCTCGCACCGGGTGTCCATACAAGAGTTCGAAAGGGCTGAAGCCGAGGGACTTCTGGGGGACTTCTCGGTAGGCAAAGAGAAGGCACGGTAGTAGCACATCCCACTGGCGACGGAGGGGCTCTTCCAACCCCCCAATCATCCCTTTGAGCGTGCGGTTGAACCGCTCAACCAGTCCGTTCCCTTGAGGGTGATAGGGGGTCGTGAATCGGTAGGTGACCCCACACTGTTGCCAGAGGGACTTCATGTATTTTGAGATAAAGTTCGTACCCCTGTCGCTGACGACTTCTCGGGGGAAGCCCACTCGAGAGAAGATCCCCATCAAGGCTCGACCCACTACTGGGGCTGTTATCGTACGAAGGGGGACCGCCTCAGGATAGCGGGTAGCGTGATCCACCAGGACCAGGATGAAGCGATGTCCCTGTGCTGTTCGGGGGTCCAGGGGCCCCACAATGTCTATTCCCACCCTTTCGAACGGGGTGGTCACCACGGGGAATGGTTGTAGGGGTGCCTTGAGTTTGCGGCCGCTCTTCCCACTGGCCTGGCAGGTCAGGCAGGACCGGCAATGGTTGGATACATCGTTCCTCATTTTGGGCCAAAAAAAGTGAGTCACCAGGCGGTGGTAGGTCTTGTCTTGGCCCAGGTGCCCGGCCAGGGGGACATCGTGGGCTAGGTTCAACAGGAAGTCTCTGAAGTGGAGGGGCACCACCAGCACTCGCCCGGCCCCCAGTTCTGCGATTTTCTGTTCGCTGTACAAGAGATCATTGTCCCAATAAACCCAGTGGGCCCCGGTGGTGTCTCCTTGGCTCTGGGCGAGCGCTTGCTGTCGCAATCCCTCGAGGGAGGGGCAGGTCTTTTGCTCCTGCCGGAATTGTTCCTGGGTGGGCCCCCCTTCTTGACGCCACTGAGCCAGGTCGGGAAGCTCGGGGGGCTGTGTGGACCCCTCTGGGGTGGGGTCCGGGTGGTCGGTCTGGGGGAAGTCTTCTTCTGGAGTGATCGAGGGCGGAGGCGCTGCCCATTCTGGTTCTTCTGGTCTAGGGATGGTGCGGGTGGCCATGGACCGGGTGGTTACTGTTGGACTTTGGCCCTTAGGGCAGGTTCACCCCTAGACTTTTTGCTAGAAATGGTGACCTGGCAATGGTGATTTTAGGGATTCTGCGCACTTTCACTGTGTCCCAGTGGAAAGTGCGTGCGCACTCTGAGTGCATGTGCTGAGCTAGGCCTGCCCGCCCATAGGAATGCATGGGGAATGTATGTGTCCCTGGTAGTTCCTGATGCATGGGGTGTACAGGCTTGAGTCTGGTATGTGTGAACTCGTGAGAGTGAATGCTGCGAGATGGTGTATGCAGCATGTATGTGTCTAGTAGCGAAGCGCCATTTCTAGACATGGCTGTACGTGTGCTGTGAGGGTGCTGGCGTGTGATTGGCTGGAGCTGGCTGGCATGCCAGGCTCCAGGAAGTCTGGATGGGTCTGCCCGGTGGTGAGTGGGAGATCTGCATGAGTAATGTGTGGGAGGAGTGTACCTGTGTCCTGGATGGGCTGGGTTTTCCCCACACAATGCTGGCTCCGCCCCCCTGTGGTGTGTCTAATGACCCAAGCCCTGCCAGTGAATAGAGAGGGTGGTTGAGGTAAACAGAGTACTCAAGAACCAGCTGCGACTGGTTCCGCCCCCACTCTGCACCCTTGAACAAAGGAATGCACTGTATAAAAATGGGGCTGTGTCCCCACAGAAGTTGTTCTGCTTTTGGATCCTGCCAGAGGGGGCTGTTGCTGCTGCTGGGGCCAGGAGGACCGCCACTTGGACTGTCTCCCTGCCTGGAGACCCAGTGTGCTGGCTCTGGCCCAGCCTTGCCCCCCCTGCCTGCCTCCAGCCCCTGCTGGAGCCCTGTCCTGTCCTCCAGTGCTGGGGAGCACTGAGGACTTCGTTGCCTGCAGCCTGAGAGCGCTGCTCTCTGCCCTTCAGCGCTAGGAGCGCTGAGATTGCCTGCCTAGCGCTTGGAAACGCTGGATTTTACCCCTAGCGCCTGGGAGCGCTTTTTGCTGCTGTTTAGCGCTTACGAGCGCTTATTTGTGCCTGCAGCGCTTGGGAGCGCTGTGGTCTGCAGAGGCCGGTGCCCACCCGGCATCCGATCGCCCCGTGTGGCGAGTTGACAGCGCGGGTGCCACCCCGCTTATTGCTGTGGTGTTGTGCCGATTTATTGATCTACGAGGGAGCCCACTCCTCGGATCATCTGGGAGCCCGCCTGCCTGCCTAAAACGGGCCGCCGCGCTGCCCGCGACGACCCGGAAGTGTTCCGGCCGGCCGGCCAATCAGAGCGCGGCCCCGGGAGAAGCAACCGGAAGTTCCGCCTCGCCGCCGGGAGAGGAGAGCCCAGCAGCGAGGAGAGCCCCGCCGCCCAGGAGAGCCCCGGGACCAGCGGGAGAGACCCGCCTCCGCTGGAGAGCCCAGCGCGAACCCGGTAGGTGCCTGCAGAAGAGGGGGGAGCGTCGGGACACATTGCCGGTGTCCGCCCCGCCCCCTCTCTGTAGCGCGACCTCGCGCCTTTGTGTTTTGAGCCTGAGGGCTCAGGGGGCACTTGTGAGCGACCCGAGTCCCCAAGAGGGGGACTCCAACCCGAGCCAGAGAGGCTCCACCGAGAGAAAGCCCCTCCACGTTTGTGGAGCCACGAGGTGCCCCGGGGGCACCAGTAGCGTTAGAGCCCAGCGAGGCTCTTGGCCAGCATTATTGCTTTGGGTCCCCAGAGCGAGGGACCCCCCAGCCCAGCGAGGCTGTACCTTTCTGTTGCTGGAGCCCTGAGAGGCTCAGCAGCCCCCCTTGCTGGTGAGAGAGCCTAAGAGAGGCTCACCAGTGCCACAGTGGTGGTTCTTTGAGCCCAGAGAGGCTCCAACTTTGCGCTAACTTTCCCTGCTCCAGTTGCCCAGCACTTTGTGGGCAACTGCCACGTTTAGGCCCTGACATTGGGACACCGGGACAGTCACAGGTGGTGACTGGTGAGTTTGGGGAAGTTGGTATTTGTTCTGCACCTCTGAATGTATTGATTATGCGTCATGTGCCTTTACACCTCTGAATGCATTGCATCATGTGTTTTCCTCTTACACCCCTACAGGTATTGTAATACATAGGTGGTTGTTTTCTCCCTAGTACAGGTGGTGCTGGTGAGGTCCTGGTTACCAGTAATTACTGGTTGTGTGCTATTTTGTACTACATTCTATGTACTAAGTGCTATTTCTGAAGGTGCTACTTCTGATTCCTGACAGTGGTCCAGGTGGCCCTGTCTTGTACATATCCCTTGTAAATTCTGCCCGTGCCTCTGGCACATTGTAAAGTGTGTGTTTTATCTAATGTGTTTTGGTGTAATACAAAGGCTATTTTCATATAACCTTGTGTGGAGTTTCCTTTGTGGTGGGCCTTTGGTTGTTGTTGCTGGGGTGCGTGCGCAAATACTTAGCCTACATCGCCTCCAAGTTTAGCCTTGCTGCTCGCGCCACGTTACCTAGAGGGTGAGTAGGGGTTATCTTGGCGTGTAACTCCCTTGCCCTGACTTGGGTGTGGTGGTCTCTGACTGACCTTGGCGAAAGCCCTGGCCAGCCGGGGATCCCACTTCCAACAGTTACGCATGCCCAGTCCGGGAGACCCAACATCCCCAGATGCTCTCTTCTTTCCACAGCGGCCCACGGGGAGCTCTCGAGATCGTTCCCCAGGAGGCAGTCTACGGGGCATCGTCACGGACAGTTACTTTCAGCATGCCGGACACTCCTCCCCATTCGAAGGGGACGCAGGCCATCCGACACAGGCTCTCCGAGTTGTCTGCCGATCGGACGGGGCAAAGTACGTTTGGTAGGATTTGTTCTGGGGTCACCAGGTGACAGCGGACGGCCGTCACACTGGCCCCGGTGTCACGCAGGGCCTCGGCCTTGCGCCCATTGATGCTCACCCATTGGCTGTACTTCCGAGTGTTGGCGGGCAGGGGAGTCCGCGGGACCATGTCTCTTCCTCCCAGGCATGCCAGGGTCATGGCGGCGGGTTCCCACTCGAACTGCTCCGACTCATAGGTCTCCGTGTCTTCGGAGATTTGTTCTTCTCCCAGGGCGGCGGCCGCCATCTGGCGGGGCCCGGGGACCTGGTTCTTCGGGCAGGTCGGGTCACTGGCATAGTGGCCGACTCGCTGGCATCGATGACACGTCACGTTAGCTCGGAACCCCGGGCGCATCGGGGGGTTTCCCCGGCCTGCTGGAGCCGGGGTGGCGTTCGTGGGTGCGGCCGGGGCGGCGTCTCTGCCCCGGCCCGGGCCTCCTCCTCCTCCTCGGGGACGATGGTGACCTTGGTTGGTTCTGTTCTGCTCATTCGGCCCACTCCGGCCCACTCGGGTGCTCTCCCACCGGTCAGCCTCGGTGGCGAGCTGCCGGGGTTCAGTCAATTTACTGTCGAGGAGGTGCTGCCTGAGCTCGACAAAGCAGTTGTTGGAGAGGTGCTCCCACACAATGAGATTGAAGAGTTGTTCGTAGGTGGTTACGTTGTTACCCTTGATCCACCCCTCGAAGGCTCGGCTGAAATAGTTCACGTATTCCAACCACGTCGTACCTGGGATCCGGGTGCAGTTGCGGAACCTCTGGCGGTACATTTCGGGTGTAAGTCCATATCGACTGAGGAGGGCGGCCTTCATATGGTCATAGGATGTCATTTGGTGGTCCGGAAGCTGCAGCAGGGCATCACGACCCTCGTTGACGAATCTCCCCCATAGACCGGCTCCCCAGTCACTTCGAGCGACCCGGTGGGCGGTCATGGCAATCTCATAGGCTTTGAACCACTGCTGTATGTCGTCGTTCCGGTGATATTCTCGGACCACATCCTTGGGGATGTGGACCTTCTGCTCGGTAGGACCCGGGGAGTGCGGTTGCTCGGGCACCCCTAGGTTTTTGTTCAGTTTGCGTATTTCTATCTCCGCTAGTTTGCACTCGTGCTCGTATGCCAGTCTTTTTTCTTCGAGGTCTCTCTGTCTCTGTTTTTCCTCTCGCTCTTCTCTGAGCCGTAAGTGTTCTAAGTTTATTTTTTGTTCCGCCAGTTTCAACTCTCCGTCTAATCTGAGTCGTGCCAAGTCTAACTCGTGTAATCTATTTTTTTCCCGCTCCTGGATCTCTTCATGGGAGGGGCCTGGTCTCCGTTCCTCCGTCCGGGTGGTGTTGACTTCCGGGGCTGCGGGGTCCCGGGGGGGTTGCGGTATTTGTCTCTGTCCAGGCCTCTAGGGCGTTTTTGAAGTCTTCTTTTGTGCTTAGCCCGGTGGTAGCAATGCCTAAGTCCATGCAAAATTGTTTGAGCTCTCGGTGGTTGTATTCTTCCAGCTTTTCCATCTGGAACTTCTCCGCCGATCCGCTCTCTTTGGTCGTCATTGTGGTTTTAGTCGTAGGGTGAGTTACTGTCTGTACGGTACGCGTTGGTTCGGATCGCGCCGCTAGCCACCAATGTTAGACGGGGACCTGGAGGGTCGGCCGAGCAGAGTGATCGCACAGACAGGTAACTTCCCCCCCACAGATGGACACCACACAAAGCTTATGGTAACACCTTTTATAGGCACTTCGGGTAGTAGAGTGGTACGATACAGGGCGATCAGGACACGATGATCCTCTCAATTCTAGTCTCTAGTACGGGAAGGGGGTAGCGGGACAGTCTTGGTACCCACGGGTACGGGTGTGTAACGGTGATAGCTCACAATCCTCGAGCTCGGTGTTCGGATGGGTCAGACCGCGGCAGCGCCAGCAGGTCCCGAAGAGGTCGTAGGTGGCACGGGCCGCGGCAGCGCCAGCAGGTCCCAACGAGGATGGAGGTTACAACGGGCCGCGGCAGCGCCAGCAGGTCCCACGAGAATGCAGGTTGCAACGGGCCGCGGCAGCGCCAGCAGGTCCCACGAGGATGAAGGTTACAACGGGCCGCGGCAGCGCCAGCAGGTCCCACGAGAATGCAGGTTGCAAAGGGCCGCGGCAGCGCCAGCAGGTCCCACGAGGATGAAGGTTGCAGAGGGCCGCGGCAGCGCCAGCAGGCAGGACAATAGTTCACAAGGCAGGGCTGTGGCAGCGCCAACAGTCCGTCAAGGATGAGTTCGTCGCGGTGTCTCTCGACTCCAGGATACAACTGCCTTCCTGTCCTGGGGCTGCCTCAGTTATAGGTCTGGCGCCCTTTGATGTCCGGACCCTCGCTCTTGGAGGTCGGGAGGTCTGGGATGAGGGAGTCCAGACACCCAGCAGGGGGGTGGAGCCAGCACCCGAGGAGGCTGGGGGTGCTCGGCACCTGGCGGGGGAGAGCCGTCGACACTTCGTACTCCCATTGACCTGCCAAGTGGGCCGTTCACCTCCTGGGTGGAGGGTGGTGCCGGGATGTCGGGGCCTGGCCAGGCCCAGGGTTGGGGTCGGGCTGAGGCCGCGCGGCCGCGTGGTGCCGTGTCCAAGATGGCGGCTGGGCCGGGCAATGGTGCTGACGGTGGCCCGGGCCCTGTCCTGCGGGGAGGGAGCGAGCCCTTCATGTGGCCTGTCCAACAGCACAACACTCTCATGTTCCCCAGGTCCACACATGAGTAGCTCATCAGTAGTCATATTTTGCTGGACTCTAAGAACCCTCGCTTGCTCCCTCTCCCCCTTTCGCACCAAAAAGGCTCCAACCAAAACCCACCCTCCCCGAGTATTTACAAGACTCCAGTGAGTGACAAAATCAGAAAACTTGAATAGATTCTGACCTCCCAAAAATTCTCAAAAAACCTTCAATCTTCAGTGTCACTTGTTGTGCCTGTAAACATCCAGTCCACAAATTGCAATCCGCCGATTAAGCCAAAATGTTGTCTGAAAACAATAATATTAACTAAGCCTCATGTAAGATAGTCAAGCATTGCAAACATCCACTCCCACCCACCAGTTATGTCCTAACCCATTGGAAAACTGACCAGCATTTACCCTGTCTCCATCAAAGAAATCAAGGCCATGAGCCATAACAGTGGCATTGCAAAGCTGCGCACTATCGTTCCTCGACGCAACATTCTGATGGCATTCTCCCAACCCACCTCTGCATTGGCACTCTTGCCAACATCTTGTAACTCTAAATGATACAGTGATCCTATACACCACACAGTGACTACACAGGATAACAACACACTGTTTATTTTTTCCATAAACACAGCTCCCTAAATGTTCTGGTTCCCTATCTGGATATCGTCAGAGTCTCCCTTTGGTCCAACATCTTCCACTCATCTCTGAAAACTGGAGATACCCTACCACTCTTCAAAACATACTATTTAGGGGAAGATGACCTGATCAACTTTTTCCCCATTACACTGCTAATTCTCCCCAACAAAGTCCTTGAGAGTGCTGTAGATCTATATTTTCAAGCATATACATCATCTGTCTACCTTCAAAACAGCCCCCCACCCCCTGCAGTACCAAGGCAGCGACATAGCAAGTAATTGCTGATTATCTACACATCACATGGAAATCTCTCCCCTGCTCCCCGACCATCCTTTAACTCCCACCATCCCTTTGAATCACTACTCACTAGGTACTTTTTGGCACCCCCACTGTCCACATGGGCATCTCTAAGGTTGTCCTCAGTTTTTCTTCCTGACCAACAGAATGTGATAGGTCCATAGGAATGCACGGATAGTCTCCTGTTCCCTGTCAAGAGCAGGTTCCCGCATGGACCTCATCTTACCACCACACAACATCTGTACATGGAGCCTTTAAGGGACATCAGTAGTAGAACAGCATAGCACTATACCTCAAGCGTTAAGAGCGCATGATTGTCTGCACCTAAGATCTCATATACCTGTCAATATACCAGTGATTCCTGGATGTTCATGGCCTACCTTAGTTAACCCGACCAAGACTCACATACAAAGATCACGCAAAAAAGAAATCTCAGACAGCCTTCAACCACTCCAGCTTTATATGACTTTTCAAACCCAACCTCTAAAGCCATTTGCTAGCCTTCTTCGTAAGAGCTCTCATTCTCTCGCACATTGTCAGGGGATGGAACATGCTGACCAGACCCGAGGCTTCCCACTTGCACCATTCATGGCCGGCTTCCATGCAGCCACTCGAATGACATTGCAAGTGAAGCACACCTCTTCCAATGTCTTAGAACCCGCCTGGTGCCTCTCTTCTTGGACCAAAGTCCATCTTGGAAAGTTGACCATTGCGCACGGCTTCTGTTCTCTGCATTCTAACCTCCTCTCCGTCGAGACCACAACAATGGCGATTTGTGCTCCTGGGAGAGAAATGTCAACTGAGGGTGCGGTTGACATTTGTACAATCTCCCATAACTGGGACTCTACCCTTCCTCATGTGTGTTGTGCGATTGTGCTCATTACTTGTTGTGTACATGAAGTATCATTGAGTATTTGTGGTGTCCCATGAAAGGACACATTGGATGAGATGCACAATGGAGGTTCTGTGCACACTGTGAAGACCAGTTGTGGCTTCAGTCCTATTTCTGCTGTCCCCGTAACGCTCTTTAGAAGGAGCTTGACTTGTCTGAAGCAACGTGACCTGCTATCCTGGCAACCCTTTCCCTTGCCCACCCAAGGCTTTGATGCTGTTTGATATACCACCCTCCATCCCACTGTTGGTCCAATGATGGCATTCTAGTTTATTCATGAGATTCATGGTGCAACACACCGTCCTGAAGATGGTCTAGTGGACCCTTGTGGCCGTTTAGAGACCGAAACGTCGACGCAATAACATCCTGTTTGTTATATATAGAGTGATTCTATGATCAAAATTACCTTTGCAAATGTTCAATTATTGTTAATGTATGGTTCCAGTGACTTTTTATGAAAGCAAGAACACACCGTGACCCTATAGCTATCACTAGCAGGGTGGTGGCAGCTCTCTGTGTGGTCTTTTACCTAGCGCTTGTGCAGATTGCGAGGGGCTCCTCCTCTGCACGCTACTGATGCCCTCGAGATTCGTTTTCTATTGAAGAACTACTTTTCCAAGATCGTACCTCTCATTGCTGCAATTGAAATAATAACTGTAGACTTTTAAAAATGTTTGTTTTAAACTCACCATTACTGTTGTAAAATATCACCCTCAGCCCCGTTCCATCGCGGCTCTGTGCCGTTTGCGTGGAGGGCAGGGTCAGCTCCACTGTGCTGCAGCGTGAGGTCACCTATTGGACGGAGGGAGTGTCTCGGCTGGGGGCGGGGCTCAGGACATAAAATGGCGACCCGGAAGCGCAGCGGTAGAGCGCAGCGGGAGCGCCATCTCCGCGCCGAAGCCGCGCCTAAGGGGTGCCAGTCTGCGCCAGTCCGCGCTGGGACCGTGCTGCGTGCCAGTCTCAGAGGCCTCCTCCGTCCCCAACACATAGCAAAGGTACTGTCTTACTCACGAACACAGCTCCTGAGTATAGGAAATATATCACGTGACAAGAACTGCTCTCACTTTGACTTTGGATCATTGTATAATTATGCTCACATTGCTTGCCCAAATTGTGCGCTCTCGACCGCATCACCCCTTTTTAAACACTCCTGCACCCCTTCCTCCAGAGACAAAAGCGTTAAACATTTAAGCTGTGTACTCATAAATACACGCTCTCTCATAAAACACAGATACGATGTCGCAGAATTAATCACCAGTCAAAATATTGACGTCATGTTTGTTACTGAGACCTGGGCAGATCTTGCATCTGGCCCAGACTTTAACATCGCCACTCCAGATGGCTATCAGGTAACAAGACTAGATAGATCATCAGGGAAAAGAGGGGGGGGACTAGCTATTATATGCCGAGACAAGTTTGCCATAAAAACTGAACCCCTTGATTACAACTTTGCGGAAGCCCTTGCTTTTACGATTTTTGTCTCCCCTATACAAACTTTCAAAGGAACCCTCCTCTATCGACCACCCACTTCACGCACTCTCTTTCTGAATTCTCTTATTCAGTTATTAGAGCCAGTACCTGCTAACCAGGACTACACTATACTGGGCGATTTTAATTTTCATTTGGAGAACGATAATGATAAGGACTCGCACACTCTTATCTCTGACTTCCTGGCAGCTGGCTTAGAACAACAGGTTAATATGGCTACTCATCAAGCAGGACACACGCTAGATGGCGTATTTACTAATAATGCCCATATAACATTCTCTACAGTGCTCCCACTCACGTGGACGGATCACTTAGCTGTCAAATTTACTATTTCAGCCAACTACTCCAAGAACTCGTCCACCGGCCCTTGCTCTCCGATCCTAAGTCGAGATTGGAAAAATATTGATGTCACGGCTCTACAAAATATCCTGGAATCTACGTCACCGGCAGAATTACTCGCTCCTGAGAAGGATGCCTTGAATTACCAACGATGGCTACATATGGCTCTTGACCAGGTAGCCCCATACAAAAAATTGCAGCCAAACCGCACCAAACCCTCCGCGGCTTGGTTCTCGGAGTCACTTAGGCTCGAGAGACAACGCTGCAGAAATTTGGAGCGGCGGTGGCGTAAATACTACAACAACAATGACAGAGACACTTATAAGAGTGCCTTGCTCAGCTACAGAAAGCTGCTTACTGCTGAAAAACGCACCTTCTACAGCACACAAATAGAACGTGCTCTTAATTCGAATAAACAATTGTACCAGGTGGTAAAAGATTTAGCCAATCCTCCAGCCCCCCCCCAAATCGAACCATCCCAAATATTTTGTAACAAGGTGGCAGATTTTTTTCAGGCCAAGGTTCTGGATATTTTTAATAATTTTACTAATATAACGATCATTGACCCTACCATTCCGGAATCCCCTCTTCTGCCGTCAAATCCTAAACTTGAGGTCTTCTCTCCACCCCTGTCCATGATGGATCTCATAAGTAATGTTAAATCAGGCTCGCCACTGGACCCATGTCCCCCACGTATCCTTAAATTAGTACCCAACCTAATAGCCCCAGTACTCAGCAACATCTGTTCTTCCGTATTCCAGACAGGTGTTTTTCCCCTTGTCTGGAAAAAAGCTATTGTGACACCTCTTTTAAAAAAACCCGCTCTAAATCCTTCAGAGCCAAAAAACTACCGCCCTATCGCCTCTCTCCCTTACCCTTCCAAAATAATTGAAAAGGTCATGAACCAACAGCTGTCGACCTTTATTGACCAGAACGGTCTACTTGACAACACGCAGTTCGGTTTCAGGAAGGGCCACGGGACGGAGACTGCCTTGATAAAAGCTGCCGAGGAGGTCAGGATAATCATGGATAAGGGTGGTGCAGCCATCCTGATACTCCTAGATTTATCCGCGGCCTTCGACACGGTCGATCATACCATCTTGATCGACCGTGTCGCCGCCCTAGGCATTCAGGGCAGGGCAAGAACAACACTAGCATCTTTCCTGGCCAACCGAGTACAGTCTGTTAAGATGGGATGCTTCTGCTCTCCTGATTTCACACTCCCGTGTGGTGTTCCCCAGGGCTCCTCGCTAAGTCCGACACTTTTTAATATCTACGTGTCGGACTTGGCGAGGGTAATCAAGTCGTTCGGCATTGGCTTAACATCTTATGCCGACGACACACAGCTGGTCCTGGAGATACACAAAAACGGTGAAGCAGTGGCAGCAAACTTTCAGGAGGGCATGAAGGCCATCAGCTCATGGATGAACCGGAATTGCTTAAAGCTAAATTCCGACAAGACGGAGGTGATGGTTTTTGGCGAACTGACTCCGTCTTGGTCTCCGGTCTGGTGGCCCTCGGAGTTGGGAGCTCCCCCATCACCTGTAACCAAGGTGAAAAACTTGGGCGTGCTTTTTGATAATAAGCTTACGTTTTTAAGCCATGCCAACGCGGTGGTGTCAGCCTCCTTCTTTACCCTGAGAATGGTGAAGAAACTGCTCCCTTTTCTTCCCCCAACCGCAGGTAAAACCTTAATGTCCTCCCTGGTGTTATCTAGGGTGGATTATTGCAATGGTCTACTGCTTAACGCACAAGAGCAAGTTCTGAGCAAATTACAGCTTGTCCAGAACGCTGCTGCAAGAATTCTCACGGGTATACCTAAGCACGCTTCTATCTCTCCCACAATTCGTGATCTCCACTGGTTACCAATAAGAAGCCGGATAAAGTTTAAGGCCATGTGTATCATTCACAAGGCCTTAAACAATAATGGACCTGATTTCTTCAAAAAAGCATTCAAACTGTACAAACCCAGTCGAACACTACGCTCTTCTTCGGCCCAACAGCTCCAAATCCCATGCACAAAAAAAGTATCTTGGGGAGACAGACGTTTTGTAGTGGCAGCATCAAAACTATGGAATCAGATCCCCTCCTCTGTTAAAAATCAATCATCATTACTCTCATTTCGCAAACACCTCAAGACCTGGCTCTTTAACCAGTAAGACGTCAGTGGAACCCCTGCAATCTGCAAACTCCAGCGCCGAGACACCGAAAGGTATTTGCGCGCTTTAGAAATTTAAAAAATAAATAAATAAATAAATAAATATAGATTAGTGTTAAGGAAGACATCCAGGGCAGTAGTATAAATGGCTATTTAACTCTGCTAGTGGTTCAATGAGAATTGGTGTGAAGTAGGGAAGGCCCTTGTTGTTGAATATCAGCAAAGCTTGCCCAACTATCTCCAGATCTCCTTACAGACGAGTCTAATTCTCCATCAAGACCATGCCCTCGCACCTAGGCACAGTTTACCCTTGGATTCTTTCTGTGCCTTAGAGGGGTTTCTTTCCTTGCAAGAGTAAGAGTTGAACACTGCTCTCCTCACAGGACCCGCCCATGCCAGGCTACAAAGGTCAGCCTGAGGCATCCGAGAGGTCCATCAGCTCATTAAAGATCACCCTGGTGTGAGCTTGACATTTATCATCACATAAAACCAATCAGATGCTCCTGTGCTAATGGAAAGCCAGAGGAAATAATTACATTTAAAGGTCCACTTATCTACTGAAGAGGTGCTGGCATTTGTTGGACAAGGTCTGAGAGGACATGGATGCAAAAACAGAGCACGTCGCAGTGACCCCAAGAAACCCTGGTCTGAGACTCCGCTGGGCTCCCACCCTCTGGTGTAATAAAACCAGGACCACCTGTCTCACAACTACTGCAGACTCCCTCTATTAAAGAAAATTTACAACTTTTCGAGCGAATGTATTGCTGGTGTTCCTGTTCTCAACCTCACTCAATATTGAAAGATTACTTTAATTACTTTTTATTTGTGTGTGGTCTTTGCTCCATACATGCCACCTTGCAGTTATACCACACAAACCCCCTTCCCGCTGTATTTGTCGTGGTTTATACCATGCAAAGCCCCTTCCCGCTGTATATGTCATGGTTTATACCATGCAAAGCCACTCCCCGCTGTATTTGTCGTGGTGTTATATAACGCAAAGCCCTTTCCTGCTGTATTTGTTGTGGTTTATATTACGCAAAGCCCCTCCCCGCTGTATTTGTCGTGGTGTTATATAACGCAAAGCCCCTCCCCGCAGTATTTGTCGTGGTGTTATATAACGCAAAGCCCTTTCCCGCTGTATTTGTCGTGGTGTTATACTACGCAAAGCCCTTTCCCGCTGTATTTGTCGTGGTGTTATACTACGCAAAGCCCTTTCCAGCTGTATTTGTCGTGGTGTTATACTACGCAAAGCCCTTTCCCGCTGTATTTGTTGTGGTTTATACTACGCAAAGCCACTCCCCGCTGTATTTGTCGTGGTGTTATATAACGCAAAGCCCTTTCCTGCTGTATTTGTTGTGGTTTATATTACGCAAAGCCCCTCCCCGCTGTATTTTTCGTGGTGTTATATAACGCAAAGCCCCTCCCCGCTGTATTTGTCGTGGTGTTATATAACGCAAAGCCCTTTCCCGCTGTATTTGTCGTGGTGTTATACTACGCAAAGCCCTTTCCCGCTGTATTTGTCGTGGTGTTATACTACGCAAAGCCCTTTCCCGCTGTATTTGTCGTGGTGTTATATAACGCAAAGCCCCTCCCCGCTGTATTTGTCGTGGTGTTATATAACGCAAAGCCCTTTCCCGCTGTATTTGTCGTGGTGTTATACTACGCAAAGCCCTTTCCCGCTGTATTTGTCATGGTTTAAACCATGCAAAGCCCTTTCCTGCTGTATTTGTTGGGGTTTATATTACGCAAAGCCCCTCCCCGCTGTATTTGTCATGGTGTTATACTACGCAAAGCCCTTTCCTGCTGTATTTGTTGTGGTTTATATTACGCAAAGCCCCTCCCCGTTGTATTTGTCGTGGTGTTATATCACGCAAAGCCCTTTCCCCGCTGTATTTGTCGTGGTGTTTTATAACGCAAAGCCCTTTCCCGCTGTATTTGTCGTGGTGTTATACTACGCAAAGCCCTTTCCCGCTGTATTTGTCATGGTTTAAACCATGCAAAGCCCTTTCCTGCTGTATTTGTTGAGGTTTATATTACGCAAAGCCCCTCCCCGCTGTATTTGTCGTGGTGTTATATAACGCAAAGCCCCTCCCCGCTGTATTTGTCGTGGTGTTATATAACGCAAAGCCCTTTCCCGCTGTATTTGTCGTGGTGTTATACTACGCAAAGCCCTTTCCCGCTGTATTTGTCATGGTTTAAACCATGCAAAGCCCTTTCCTGCTGTATTTGTTGAGGTTTATATTACGCAAAGCCCCTCCCCGCTGTATTTGTCATGGTGTTATACTACGCAAAGCCCTTTCCTGCTGTATTTGTTGTGGTTTATATTACGCAAAGCCCCTCCCCGCTGTATTTGTCATGGTTTATACTACGCAAAGCCCCAACCAGCTGTATTTGTCGTGGTGTTATATAACGCAAAGCCCTTTCCTGCTGTATTTGTCATGGTGTTATACTACGCAAAGCCCTTTCCTGCTGTATTTGTTGTGGTTTATATTACGCAAAGCCCCTCTCCGCTGTATTTGTCATGGTTTATACTACGCAAAGCCCCAACCAGCTGTATTTGTCGTGGTGTTATATAACGCAAAGCCCTTTCCTGCTGTATTTGTCGTGGTTTATATTACGCAAAACCCCTCCCCGCTGTATTTGTCATGGTTTATACTACGCAAAGCCCCAACCAGCTGTATTTGTCGTGGTGTTATATAACGCAGAGCCCTTTCCTGCTGTATTTGTTGTGGTTTATATTACGCAAAGCCCCTTCCCGCTGTATTTGTCGTGGTGTTATACTACGCAAAGCCCTTTCCCGCTGTATTTGTCATGGTTTAAACCATGCAAAGCCCTTTCCTGCTGTATTTGTTGAGGTTTATATTACGCAAAGCCCCTCCCCGCTGTATTTGTCGTGGTGTTATATAACGCAAAGCCCTTTCCTGCTGTATTTGTCGTGGTTTATATTACGCAAAGCCCCTTCCCGCTGTATTTGTCGTGGTGTTATACTACGCAAAGCCCTTTCCCGCTGTATTTGTCATGGTTTATACCATGCAAAGCCCTTTCCTGCTGTATTTGTTGAGGTTTATATTACGCAAAGCCCCTCCCCGCTGTATTTGTCGTGGTGTTATATAACGCAAACCCCTTTCCTGCTGTATTTGTTGTGGTTTATACTACGCAAAGCCACTCCCCGCTGTATTTGTCGTGGTGTTATATAACACAAAGCCCTTTCCTGCTGTATTTGTTGTGGTTTATACTACGCAAAGCCCCAACCAGCTGCATTTGTCGTGGTGTTATATAACGCAAAGCCCTTTCCTGCTGTATTTGTTGTGGTTTATATTACGCAAAGCCCCTCCCCGCTGTATTTGTCGTGGTGTTATATAACGCAAAGCCCCTCCCCGCTGTATTTGTCGTGGTGTTATATAACGCAAAGCCCTTTCCCGCTGTATTTGTCGTGGTGTTATACTACGCAAAGCCCTTTCTCGCTGTATTTGTCATGGTTTAAACCATGCAAAGCCCTTTCCTGCTGTATTTGTTGTGGTTTATATTACGCAAAGCCCCTCCCCGCTGTATTTGTCATGGTTTATACTACGCAAAGCCCCAACCAGCTGTATTTGTCGTGGTGTTATATAACGCAAAGCCCTTTCCTGCTGTATTTGTCGTGGTTTATATTACGCAAAACCCCTCCCCGCTGTATTTGTCATGGTTTATACTACGCAAAGCCCCAACCAGCTGTATTTGTCGTGGTGTTATATAACGCAAAGCCCTTTCCTGCTGTATTTGTTGTGGTTTATATTACGCAAAGCCCCAACCAGCTGTATTTGTCATGGTTTATACCACCCAAAGCCCTTTCCTACTGTATTTGTCGTGGTTTATACTACGCTAAGCCTGTACCGCTGTATTTGTCATGGTTTATACCACGCAAGCCTCTTCCCGCTGTATTTGTCATGGTTTATACCACGCAAAACCTCTTCCCGCTGTATTTGTCGTGGTTTATTACTCGCAAAGCCCCTTCCCGTTGTATTTGTCATGGTTTATACCACGCAAAGCCCCTTGCCACTGTATTTGTCATGGTTTATACCACGCAAAGCCTCTTCCCGCTATGTTTGTCATGGTTTATGCCACGCAAAGCCCCTTCCCGCTGTATTTGTCGTGGTTTATACCACGCAAAGCCTATTCCCGTATTTCTTATGGTTTATACCATGCACAGCTCCTTCTCTCTGTATTTGTAATGGTTTATACCACGCAAAGACTCTTCCCGCTGTATTTGTCATGGTGTATACTATGCAAAGCCACTTTCTACTTTATTTGTCGTGGTTTATACCACGCAAAGCCTCTTCCCGTATTTATCATTGTTTATACCACACAAAACCTCTTCCCGCTGTATTTGTCATGGTTTATTACTCGCAAAGCCCCTTCCTGTTGTATTTGTCATGGTTTATACCAAGCAAAGCCCCTTCCCACTGTATTTGTCATGGTTTATACCACGCAAAGCCTCTTCCCGCTGTATTTGTCATGGTTTATTACTCGCAAAGCCCCTTCCCGTTGTATTTGTCATGGTTTATGCCACGCAAAGCCCCTTCCCGCTGTATTTGTCGTGGTTTATACCACGCAAAGCCTATTCCCGTATTTCTTATGGTTTATACCATGCAAAGCTCCTTCTCTCTTTATTTGTAATGGTTTATAGCACGCAAAGACTCTTCCCGCAGTATTTGTCATGGTGTATACCACGCAAAGCCCCTTTCCACTTTATTTGTCGTGGTTTATACCACGCAAAGCCTCTTCCCGTATTTGTTATGGTTTATACCACACAAAGCCCCTTCCCGCTGTATTTGTCGTGGTTTATACCACGCAAAGCCTATTCCCGTATTTCTTATGGTTTATACCATGCAAAGCTCCTTCTCTCTGTATTTGTAATGGTTTATAGCACGCAAAGACTCTTCCCGCTGTATTTGTCATGGTGTATACCACGCAAAGCCCCTTTCCACTTTATTTGTCGTGGTTTATACTACGCAAAGCCCCTTCCCGCTGTATTTGTCATGGGTTATACCACGCAAAGCCTCTTCCCGTATTTATCATTGTTTATACCACACAAAGCCCCTTCCCGCTGTATTTGTCATGGTTTATACCACGCAAAGCCTCTTCCCGCTGTATTTGTAATGGTTTATACCATGCTAAGCCTCTTCCCGCTGTATTTGCCATGGTTTACACCACACAAAGCACCTTTCTGCTGTATTTGTCGTGGTTTATATCACGCAAAGCCTCTTACCGCTGTATTTGTCATGACTTATGCCATGCAAAGCCCCTTCCGGCGGTATTTGGTGTGGTTTTATACCACACAAAGCCCCTTCACGCTGTATTTGTCATGGTTTATACTACGCAAAGCCCCAACCAGCTGTATTTGTCGTGGTGTTATACTACACAAAGCCCTTTCCAGCTGTATTTGTCGTGGTGTTATACTACGCAAAGCCCTTTCCCGCTGTATTTGTTGTGGTTTATACTACGCAAAGCCACTCCCCGCTGTATTTGTCGTGGTGTTATATAACGCAAAGCCCTTTCCTGCTGTATTTGTTGTGGTTTATATTACGCAAAGCCCCTCCCCGCTGTATTTGTCGTGGTGTTATATAACGCAAAGCCCCTCCCCGCTGTATTTGTCGTGGTGTTATATAACGCAAAGCCCTTTCCCGCTGTATTTGTCGTGGTGTTATACTACGCAAAGCCCTTTCCCGCTGTATTTGTCGTGGTGTTATACTACGCAAAGCCCTTTCCCGCTGTATTTGTCGTGGTGTTATATAACGCAAAGCCCCTCCCCGCTGTATTTGTCGTGGTGTTATATAACGCAAAGCCCTTTCCCGCTGTATTTGTCGTGGTGTTATACTACGCAAAGCCCTTTCCCGCTGTATTTGTCATGGTTTAAACCATGCAAAGCCCTTTCCTGCTGTATTTGTTGAGGTTTATATTACGCAAAGCCCCTCCCCGCTGTATTTGTCATGGTGTTATACTACGCAAAGCCCTTTCCTGCTGTATTTGTTGTGGTTTATATTACGCAAAGCCCCTCCCCGCTGTATTTGTCGTGGTGTTATATCACGCAAAGCCCTTTCCCGCTGTATTTGTCGTGGTGTTATATAACGCAAAGCCCTTTCCCGCTGTATTTGTCGTGGTGTTATACTACGCAAAGCCCTTTCCCGCTGTATTTGTTGTGGTTTATATTACGCAAAGCCCCTCCCCGCTGTATTTGTCGTGGTGTTATATAACGCAAAGCCCCTCCCCGCTGTATTTGTCGTGGTGTTATATAACGCAAAGCCCTTTCCCGCTGTATTTGTCGTGGTGTTATACTACGCAAAGCCCTTTCCCGCTGTATTTGTCATGGTTTAAACCATGCAAAGCCCTTTCCTGCTGTATTTGTTGAGGTTTATATTACGCAAAGCCCCTCCCCGCTGTATTTGTCATGGTGTTATACTACGCAAAGCCCTTTCCTGCTGTATTTGTTGTGGTTTATATTACGCAAAGCCCCTCCCCGCTGTATTTGTCATGGTTTATACTACGCAAAGCCCCAACCAGCTGTATTTGTCGTGGTGTTATATAACGCAAAGCCCTTTCCTGCTGTATTTGTCATGGTGTTATACTACGCAAAGCCCTTTCCTGCTGTATTTGTTGTGGATTTTATATTACGCAAAGCCCCTCCCCGCTGTATTTGTCATGGTTTATACTACGCAAAGCCCCAACCAGCTGTATTTGTCGTGGTGTTATATAACGCAAAGCCCTTTCCTGCTGTATTTGTCGTGGTTTATATTACGCAAAACCCCTCCCCGCTGTATTTGTCATGGTTTATACTACGCAAAGCCCCAACCAGCTGTATTTGTCGTGGTGTTATATAACACAAAGCCCTTTCCTGCTGTATTTGTTGTGGTTTATATTACGCAAAGCCCCTTCCCGCTGTATTTGTCGTGGTGTTATACTACGCAAAGCCCTTTCCCGCTGTATTTGTCATGGTTTAAACCATGCAAAGCCCTTTCCTGCTGTATTTGTTGAGGTTTCTATTACGCAAAGCCCCTCCCCGCTGTATTTGTCGTGGTGTTATATAACGCAAAGCCCTTTCCTGCTGTATTTGTTGTGGTTTATATTACGCAAAGCCCCTTCCCGCTGTATTTGTCGTGGTGTTATACTACGCAAAGCCCTTTCCCGCTGTATTTGTCATGGTTTATACCATGCAAAGCCCTTTCCTGCTGTATTTGTTGAGGTTTATATTACGCAAAGCCCCTCCCCGCTGTATTTGTCGTGGTGTTATATAACGCAAAGCCCTTTCCTGCTGTATTTGTTGTGGTTTATACTACGCAAAGCCACTCCCCGCTGTATTTGTCGTAGTGTTATATAACGCAAAGCCCTTTCCTGCTGTATTTGTTGTGGTTTATACTACGCAAAGCCCCAACCAGCTGTATTTGTCGTGGTGTTATATAACGCAAAGCCCTTTCCTGCTGTATTTGTTGTGGTTTATATTACGCAAAGCCCCTCCCCGCTGTATTTGTCGTGGTGTTATATAACGCAAAGCCCCTCCCCGCTGTATTTGTCGTGGTGTTATATAACGCAAAGCCCTTTCCCGCTGTATTTGTCGTGGTGTTATACTACGCAAAGCCCTTTCCCGCTGTATTTGTCATGGTTTAAACCATGCAAAGCCCTTTCCTGCTGTATTTGTTGAGGTTTATATTACGCAAAGCCCCTCCCCGCTGTATTTGTCATGGTGTTATACTACGCAAAGCCCTTTCCTGCTGTATTTGTTGTGGTTTATATTACGCAAAGCCCCTCCCCGCTGTATTTGTCATGGTTTATACTACGCAAAGCCCCAACCAGCTGTATTTGTCGTGGTGTTATATAACGCAAAGCCCTTTCCTGCTGTATTTGTCATGGTGTTATACTACGCAAAGCCCTTTCCTGCTGTATTTGTTGTGGTTTATATTACGCAAAGCCCCTCCCCGCTGTATTTGTCATGGTTTATACTACGCAAAGCCCCAACCAGCTGTATTTGTCGTGGTGTTATATAACGCAAAGCCCTTTCCTGCTGTATTTGTCGTGGTTTATATTACGCAAAACCCCTCCCCGCTGTATTTGTCATGGTTTATACTACGGAAAGCCCCAACCAGCTGTATTTGTCGTGGTGTTATATAACGCAAAGCCCTTTCCTGCTGTATTTGTTGTGGTTTATATTACGCAAAGCCCCAACCAGCTGTATTTGTCATGGTTTATACCACCCAAAGCCCTTTCCTACTGTATTTGTCGTGGTTTATACTACGCTAAGCCTGTACCGCTGTATTTGTCATGGTTTATACCACGCAAGCCTCTTCCCGCTGTATTTGTCATGGTTTATACCACGCAAAACCTCTTCCCGCTGTATTTGTCATGGTTTATTACTCGCAAAGCCCCTTCCCGTTGTATTTGTCATGGTTTATACCACGCAAAGCCCCTTGCCACTGTATTTGTCATGGTTTATACCACGCAAAGCCTCTTCCCGCTAGGTTTGTCATGGTTTATGCCACGCAAAGCTCCTTCCCGCTGTATTTGTCGTGGTTTATACCACGCAAAGCCTATTCCCGTATTTCTTATGGTTTATACCATGCACAGCTCCTTCTCTCTGTATTTGTAATGGTTTATACCACGCAAAGACTCTTCCCGCTGTATTTGTCATGGTGTATACTATGCAAAGCCACTTTCTACTTTATTTGTCGTGGTTTATACCACGCAAAGCCTCTTCCCGTATTTGTTCTGGTTTATACTACGCAAAGCCCCTTCCCGCTGTATTTGTCATGGGTTATACCACGCAAAGCCTCTTCCCGTATTTATCATTGTTTATACCACACAAAACCTCTTCCCGCTGTATTTGTCATGGTTTATTACTCGCAAAGCCCCTTCCCGTTGTATTTGTCATGGTTTATACCAAGCAAAGCCCCTTCCCACTGTATTTGTCATGGTTTATACCACGCAAAGCCTCTTCCCGCTGTATTTGTCATGGTTTATTACTCGCAAAGCCCCTTCCCGTTGTATTGGTCATGGTTTATGCCACGCAAAGCCCCTTCCCGCTGTATTTGTCGTGGTTTATACCACGCAAAGCCTATTCCCGTATTTCTTATGGTTTATACCATGCAAAGCTCCTTCTCTCTGTATTTGTAATGGTTTATAGCACGCAAAGCCCCTTCCCGTTGTATTTGTCATGGTTTATACCAAGCAAAGCCCCTTTCCACTTTATTTGTCGTGGTTTATACTACGCAAAGCCCCTTCCCGCTGTATTTGTCATGGGTTATACCACGCAAAGCCTCTTCCCGTATTTATCATTGTTTATACCACACAAAGCCCCTTCCCGCTGTATTTGTCATGGTTTATACCACGCAAAGCCTCTTCCCGCTGTATTTGTAATGGTTTATACCATGCTAAGCCTCTTCCCGCTGTATTTGCCATGGTTTACACCACACAAAGCACCTTTCTGCTGTATTTGTCGTTGTTTATATCACGCAAAGCCTCTTACCGCTGTATTTGTCATGACTTATGCCATGCAAAGCCCCTTCCGGCGGTATTTGTTGTGGTTTTATACCACACAAAGCCCCTTCACGCTGTATTTTTCATAGTGTTATACCACACAAAAAGACTTCAGCACTATTTGTCATGGTTAATACCATGAAAAAGCCCCTTCCAGCTGTATTTGTTGTGGTGTTATACCACACAAAGCCCCTTCCCGCAGTATTTGTCACAGGTTATACCACGCAAAGTCCCTTCCCGCTGTATTTGTTGTGGTGTTATACCATGCAAAGACTCTCTCCGCTGGATTTGTCATGGGTTATACCACGCAAAGTCCCTTCTCACTATATTTGTTGTGGTGTTATACCACACACAGCCCCTCCCTGTTGTATCTGTTGTGGTGTTATACCATGCAAAACCCCTTTTCTCAGTATTTGTCATGGTTTATACAACGCAAAGCCCCTTCCAGATGTATTTGTCATGGTTTATGCAACGCAAAGCCCCTTCTCGCTGTATTTGTCGTGGTGTTATACCACGCAAAGCCCTTACCCGCTGTATTTGTCGTGGTGTTATATAACGCAAAGCCCCTCCCCGCTGTATTTGTCGTGGTGTTATATAACGCAAAGCCCCTCCCCGCTGTATTTGTCGTGGTGTTATATAACGCAACGCCCCTTCCCGCTGTATTTGTAGTGGTGTTATACCAAGTAAAGCCTCTTCACGCTGTATTTTTCATGGTTTATACAACGCAAAGCCCCTTCCAGATGTATTTGTCATGGTTTATGCAACACAAAGCCCCTTCCCGCTGTTTTTGTCGTGGTGTTATACCAAGCAAAGCCCTTCCCGCTGAATTTGTCGTGGTTATACCATGTAAAGCACCTTCCTGCTGTATTTGTCATGGTTTATACCACACAAAGCCCCTTCCTGCTGTATTTGTTGTGGTGTTATACCACGCAAAGCCCCTTTCCCCTGTATTTGTTGTGGTTTATACCACGCAAAGCCCTTCCCGCTGTATTTGTCGTGGTGTTATATAACGCAAAGCCCCTCCCTGCTGTATTTGTAGTGGTGTTATATAACGCAAAGCCCCTTCTCGCTGTATTTGTCGTGGTGTTACCGTGTAAAGCCTCTTCACGCTGTATTTGTCATGGTTTATACCAAGCAAAGCCCCTACCCGCTGTATTTGTCATGTTTATAAAACGCAAAGCCCCAACCAGCTGTATTTGTCGTGGTGTTATATAACGCAAAGCCCCAACCAGCTGTATTTGTCTTGGTGTTATATAACGCAAAGCCCCTCCCCGCTGTATTTGTCGTGGTGTTATATACCGCAAAGCCCCTTCCCGCTGGACTTGTCATGGTTTATACCACGCAAAGCCCCTTCCCGCTGTATTTGTCATGGTTTATACCAACTAAAAAACAAATGTGTGGAGGGTCAAAAGGGGATATAATTTAATGACCTGTCAACTTATGCCCCATTAATAGATACAAAACACGAAAAGGAGACCAGGTCAAGTAATGGTGTGCTGTTATAAATGGTGAGCAGGAATCACAAGGGCACCCGTGTGAATAGATATGTTGGATTACACTGGGCTGAACGAGTCCCATCAGACCACCCTCTTGGCGGTATATCATCATCTGGGAAGGGCAGTTATTCCATTACCCGCCTATGTGACAGTGCGGGAGAGGAAATCAACGTAGTCTGCCACAGTAGTGCCCCAAATGAAATGTGAAAAAGAAGGATGCAGTGCTGTGAAAAAAGTGATGCATAAAAATGACTACCTAGACTAAGGAAAAAACTTGTCAACAAAAGTGTAGGTGTCATGATTAAAAACACGCCTAGTAGCGAATGAATAGAGCTACATTATGGCGCTGCGTAGAGTGGTCGACTAGTTTCAGCTAGCTAGAGTAGTACTCCAGCTTTCATCAGGACCTTGGAAAAGATACGCTACTGCAAAATGAACTCAAGGGTGTACAAGTATAAGGAAGCAAACGTTGCATCATAATACTATATAAAGGAAAAAGTATCACCCAAAACTTGGAACTTCTGTGTCCTCTGCAGACAGGAAGGCCTTCACTTCCGCTCGATTTCGAGCAGAGGCACCGACGGACAGAGCGGGGCCTCAATTTCCCGAGCGGTTGCCGGGCAAGGTGAGGTTTTCACCCACACAAAGCTGGGTAGAACATGTCTTTCCTGGAGTACTACTCTACCTAGCTGAAACTAGTCGACCACTCTACGCAGCGCCATAATGTAGCTCTATTCATTCGCTACTAGGCGTGTTTTTAATCATGACACCTACACTTTTGTTGACAAGTTTTTTCAACAACGCAAAGCCCCTTCCCGCTGTATTTGTCATGGTTTATACCATGCAAAGCCTCTTGCCCCCGTATTTATCGTGGTGTTATGCCACGCAAAGCCTCTTCCCGCTGCATTTGTCATGGTTTATACCACGCAAAGCCTCTTCCCGTATTTGTCATGGTTTATACCACGCAAAGCCCCTTCCTGCTGTATTTGTCATGGTTTATACCACGCAAATCCACTTCCCGCTGCATTTGCCATGGTTTATACCATGCAAAGTCCATTTCCACTTTATTTGTCACGGTTTATACCTTGCACAGCCCCTTTCTGCTGTATTTGGCATGGTTTATATCATGCAAAGCCTCTTCCCACTCTATTTGTCATGATTTATACCATGCAAAGCCCCTTCCAGCTGTGTTTGTCGTGGTGTTATACCACACAAAGGTCCTACCCGCAGTATTTGTCACGTGTTATACCATGCAAAGGCCCTTCCCGCTGTATTTGTTGTCGTGTTATACCATTCAAAGCCTCTCTCCGCTGTATTTGTCATGGGTTATACCACGCAAAGCCTCTTCTCGCTATATTTGTTGTGGTGTTATACCAAACAAAGGCCCTTCCCCGTTGTATCTGTGGTGGTGTTATACCACGCAAAGCCCCTCTCCGCTGTATTTGTCGTGGTGTTATACCACGCAAAGCCCCTTCCCGCTGTATTTGTTGTGGTGTTATACCACGGAAAGCCCCTTCCAGCTGTATTTGTTGTGGCGTTATACCACGCAAAGGCCCTTTCCGTTGTATTTGTCGAGTTTTATACCACGCAAAGCCCCTTCCAGCTGTATTTGTTGTGTTGTTATACCATGAAAAAGCCCCTTCCAGCTGTATTTGTTGTGGTGTTATACCATGGAAAGCCCCTTCCAGCTGTATTTGTTGTGGTGTTATACCACGCAAAGCCCCTCTCCGCTGTATTTGTCGTGGTGTTATACCACGCAAAGCCCCTTCCCGCTGTATTTGTTGTGGTGTTATACCACGGAAAGCCCCTTCCAGCTGTATTTGTTGTGGCGTTATACCACGCAAAGGCCCTTTCCGTTGTATTTGTCGAGTTTTATACCACGCAAAGCCCCTTCCAGCTGTATTTGTTGTGTTGTTATACCATGAAAAAGCCCCTTCCAGCTGTATTTGTTGTGTTGTTATACCATGTAAAGCACCTCCCTGCTGTATTTGTCATGGTTTATACCACACAAAGCCCCTTCCCGCTGTATTTGTTGTGGTGTTATACCACGCATAGCCCCTCCCTGCTGCATTTGTCATGGTTTATACCACGCAAAGCCCCTTTCCTCTGTATTTGTTGTGGTTTATACCATGCAAAGCCACTCCCCGCTGTATTTGTCGTGGTGTTATACCAGCAAAGCCCCTTTCCTCTGTTTTTGTCATGGTTTATACCACACAAAGCCCCTTCACGCTGTATTTGTCATGTGTTATACCACACAAAGCCCTTTCCCGCTGTATTTGTCATGTGTTATACCACACAAAGCCCCCTTCCGCTGTATTTGTCATGGCTTATACCACGCAAAGCCCCCTTCCGCTGTATTTGTCATGGCTTATACCACGCATAGCCCATTCCCACTGTATTTGTTGTGGTGTTATACCACACAAAGGGGCTCATTAGGATGGCGGACGGAAGAGCCACCGCGGCCCTGGAGTAGGCGGAAAAAGCCTTTTCCGTGTCCGCCTGCCGCGGATACTCCGTCCGCCATATCAGGATAGGAAAACGTGTCAAATTCCCGTCCGCGACGGAAAAGCACGCTCCGCCGCCGAACTACACACGAGAGCGTGGCGGACGGAACACATCCGGAGGCCACGCCGTACGGACTGACGTCGAAGACCGTCCTCCAAATCAAGATGGCGGAAAATACACATAAAACCGCAGCGGAAAAACAACCTGTCTGAACACGGCGGAATCCCCACTGCGAAGACAGGTGACATAGCAGAGATACCCACCGCAAGCTGACCAACACCATGGACCCAGCGCTACACGCTTTCCCGATGCTCTTCGCGATCCACCACGTCCTAGTCATGGCCCACCACGGACGACGACGCAGGTAAGGCACAAACCATTGGCTGTCTGCAGGGGAATACCAGTAAGGGACGTGACGTAGGGAGGGGGAGTGTCATGTTACCGAAACCACTGATGAGAAGCAAATACAAATACACATTAGTAGTACGCAAGCAGGAATGACAACGACAGACCACGAGACCTGATAGACTACCTTTATTGTACAAAATAGGGGTTAAATCACAGTGTATGCGTGAGCATGGGCAAAGTGGGCACCACAGCAGCTACATCATTGGCAGTCAACGAGAGGGCAGAATGCAGTATCAGAGCATCAACAGGGCATTGTGCAGTACAGAGCAGGTACATCAGAGGCAGTAAACGAGAGGGCAGAATGCAGTATCAGAGCATCAACAGGGCATTGTGCAGTACAGAGCAGGTACATCAGAGGCAGTAAACGAGAGGGCAGAATGCAGTATCAGAGCATCAACAGGGCATTGTGCAGTACAGAGCAGGTCCATCAGAGGCAGTAAACGAGAGGGCAGAATGCAGTATCAGAGCATCAACAGGGCATTGTGCAGTACAGAGCAGGTCCATCAGAGGCAGCACGTGAGAGGGGCTAAGTGCATCAACAGTCCATTGCACAGAACAGGTCCATCAGAGGCAGCACGTGAGAGGGGCTAAGTGCATCAACAGTCCATTGCACAGAACAGGTCCATCACAGGCAGCACGTGAGAGGGGCTAAGTGCATCAACAGTCCATTGCACAGAACAGGTCCATCAGAGGCAGCACGTGAGAGGGGCTAAGTGCATCAACAGTCCATTGCACAGAACAGGTCCATCAGAGGCAGCACGTGAGAGGGGCTAAGTGCATCAACAGTCCATTGCACAGAACAGGTCCATCAGAGGCAGCACGTGAGAGGGGCTAAGTGCATCAACAGTCCATTGCACAGAACAGGTCCATCAGAGGCAGCACGTGAGAGGGGCTAAGTGCATCAACAGTCCATTGCACAGAACAGGTCCATCAGAGGCAGCACATGAGAGGGGCTAAGTGCATCAACAGTCCATTGCACAGAACAGGTACATCATTGGCAGCACATGAGAGGGGCAGAATGCAGTATCAGAGCATCAACAGGGCATTGTACAGTACAGAGCAGGTCCATCAGAGGCAGCACGTGAGAGGGGCTAAGTGCATCAACAGTCCATTGCACAGAACAGGTCCATCAGAGGCAGCACGTGAGAGGGGCTAAGTGCATCAACAGTCCATTGCACAGAACAGGTACATCATTGGCAGCACATGAGAGGGGCTGAGTGCAGTATCAGAGCATCAACAGGGCATTGTGCAGTACAGAGCAGGTACATCAGAGGCAGCACAACTACGTGTCCCTACCAAACCGTCACAGGGACCACAAGAGTGCCACGCAGTTCTCAATGGACACACCATGTGAACTAACATTTGAGTGAAGTGTACAGCACCTCACATCACAGAATCAGGGGGACTGCGTGAACTACCTGCCTCGGACACACTGGCAGCACCAGAAACAGGAGTGTGAGACACAGCCACAGCCCGAGTGACACACACATGGGCCACGGACCCAGACACACTGGCAGCACCAGCAACAGGAGTGTGAGACACAGCCACAGCCCGAGTGACACACACATGGGCCACGGACCCAGACACACTGGCAGCACCAGCAACAGGAGTGTGAGACACAGCCACAGCCCGAGTGACACACACATGGGCCACGGACCCAGACACACTGGCAGCACCAGCAACAGGAGTGTGAGACACAGCCACAGCCCGAGTGACACACACATGGGCCACGGACCCAGACACACTGGCAGCACCAGCAACAGGAGTGTGAGACACAGCCACAGATGTAGTCACTGACACGTGAGCCACTGACCCAGACAGACTGCCAGCACCAGAAACAGGAGTGTGCAACACAGCCACAGATCTCCTAACTGACACGTGAGCCATAGACCCACATACCCTGCCAGGATCTGCAACAGGAGAGGGCACAACTGACACTGTGCCAGCATCTGATACATGAGAGTCAACTGCACCAGCGCCACTGGGACAACTGAAATGATGAGCCACAGGGCTGTATGGGCCAGGAGGCAGGGTGGGCCTGGGAGCTGGGGATAGCTCACCTAGAGCCAAATCGGGGTTGGCAGGTGTCAATGGTGTGTGTCTGCGTTTCTTAGGGTGGTGTGAGTGCACCCTGGACAGGACAGGACTGCCAAGTGGTGGGGACTCCAAAGAATCACCACCCAGCATAGGTGGAGCAACTGCAGCCCGGGATCTGGTTTCGGGGGACGTGCTGGAGCCTGCTTGTCGTTTGCTCTGTGCCTGCCGCCTGGACTCGGAATGATGTGTAATGGGGGATGCAACAACAGGGGACACCCTCCTCTGCTTCTGACTGGCCTGGATGGGAGTGGAGGTATGGGGGGACTCCGCCGCGGAGACATCAGTGTTGCGTTTAGTAGAAAACATCAGCCTCAGTGCAGCCAGGGGTGAAGTATGCCTGTCCTTGATAGCGCCATTGTCCATGCCAGATGCCTTGTCCGTAGGATGTGCCTTATCCTTAGGTGGAGTGTTGTCTCTGGATGTAGCCTGTGCCCTGCTCGCCGCCCTGTTCCTGCCAGCAGACTTGTCGTCTGTGGTGCACCTGTCTCCAGCAGACACCTGCTCTCTGTGTGTGTCCCTGTCCTTGGGAGAGTCCCTTACCTCTGCTGTGGGCCTGCTCTTGGGAGTCTCCCTGCTCTTAGTAGGTGCCTTAGTCTTCACACTGTCCTTGGGAGTCTCCCTTACCTCTGCTGTGGGCCTGCTCTTGGGAGTCTCCCTGCTCTTAGTAGGTGCCTTAGTCTTCTCACTGTCCTTGGGAGTCTCCCTTACCTCTGCTGTGGGCCTGCTCTTGGGAGTCTCCCTGCTCTTAGTAGGTGCCTTTGTCTTCTGACTGGCCTTGTCCAAGGAACAGTCCATGGAAATGTGAGTATCCCTTGCCTTGGGAGTACCTTTCGTGTTGAATGCCTGTGTAGCTCCGGAAGGCATGTCCCCCAACAACACTTGTGGATCCTGTGTGTGTACTCCAGTGCATCTGACGTCGTCTACGTGAACAGATTTAGCTGATCTAGGGGATGGGGTCTGTGCCCTGCGTGCCCTGACGTGCTGTCTGACGCTGCTTCTAGTGCAATAAGCTGTATTTGAGTCCTGCTCAGAATATTCACTACCCCCTGAGACATCCAGCGGTGTAGATGGTGAAACAGAAGTAGCACCCTGTTCGTTTGACTGTACTATTGCAGACGACACACTGCTTGCCAATGACTGCACTGTCCTGTGTAGACCTGCAAGATCGCCATGCATCCCTTCCATGAATGCCACCACCTGCCCCAACTTCCTATCATGGTCCTGGAAAGCATTTGTCATATTGGTCTGCCCCACACACAGCTGTCGCAGCAGATCAACGGCCTCAGCACACAGTGCATTTTGGCTCACCGTGGCAGGGGCAGCGGTGCCTGCACCGAACGCCACTCTGCTCCCCCTACTCCTCCGGCCACGAACAGTACATGGTGCAGTTGGCGGAAGTGTGGGCCCTGTGTGCTGTCTTACGACAGAAGGTGGTGAGTGCCCACTCCCAGTCTGTGACAACAGTGCAGGCTCACCCAGAGTGTCCGACGAGGAGGACGATGGTGTCTCCACATGCGAGTCCTCAGGGACGGTCCTGTCCCCCTCTCCGGCGCTGGCCTCCTCCGTGTCAGTCTGCGTGTGTGCGAAGTCTGAGCCGGACTCATTTCCTCGGCTACTCTGTGGCTGAGTGTCCTCTGTCAAAGCTGAAATGCACAGAAAAGATGTGTGAGTCATGGGCACACTCACGTACAGAAGGAACAGGATATCCAAATCACATAGCAGACAAAGGTTTAGGAGCCCTCATCCTGCACATGGCCCACCCCTACCAGTCATCCTCACATTTTCTGCCATGGGGCCATGGACCACTAGGGGATGTGCTTTTACACTCAACTACTAAGCAAGTGGCGTGTCAACATGGCGGACCTGGATGTCAAATGAGTACCACCCAATGGGACCAAAAAGGCATCACAGGCATACATACGCAACACGGAACTCAATAGTGTGTCTGTGCACCAATACATGCATAGCACTCACAAGTTTCCTACACAGACAGTATGCTCACCGCTAGTTTGCTGTCGATCGGCACTCAGACGTTCGGCCAGTTCAGGATGCGTCACTGCAATGATACGGTGCATGAGAGGGGTCATGGAGCGTCGGGCCAGACGGGGCGTCCTTGGAATCAGGCCCAGTGTTACTTCCGCTACATTCTTGCTCAGCCTGGAAATGTCGTCCCAGCGTTTGTGGCAGTGTGTATGTCGTCTGTTGCACACCCCCAATGCCCGTACTTCACGTGCTATGCTCCTCCACAGGTCCTTGCGAAGGTGCAGCTTGACCTACCATGATGGGAGACAAAAGGGTGTAAGTCAGTGGACAGGTGGCCTGTCACACACATAGGGGCAAGACGTTACTGTCAGCAGCCATGCACAATCAGGAACATATGTCTAGCCCACACTACACAGCTAAGATAGAAATAGGCCTGATCATTTGGCCCCCTCATGCACACCAACATGTCCCACACTGCACTTACCACCCGTCCCGGTGCGCCGTAGAGGCGTCCATAGTTGCGGAGTACACCGTCCACGAGGACATCAAGCTCCGCGGCGGTGAAGGGTCGAGACCGGATCTCTTTGCCTGACGACATGGCAAGATCACGGAGTATGGCACTAGAGCAGCAGTCGGTGGTCAGCTCAGCAGCAGCAGCAGGTCGAGGTGATGGTCACAGGCAGCAGTCGGTGGTCAGCTCAGCAGCAGCAGCAGGTCGAGGTGATGGTCACAGGCAGCAGTCGGTGGTCAGCTCAGCAGCAGCAGCAGGTCGAGGTGATGGTCACAGGCAGCAGTCGGTGGTCAGCTCAGCAGCAGCAGCAGGTCGAGGTGATGGTCACAGGCAGCAATGGTCCCCAGGGTAGGAAGTTTCATTTTGGCCAACACACATATATAGGGCCCTCAGCACGTGTCAGTGGCATACGTCGCCAGCAATTGGTCAGCCCTGGAAGCGTGATCGTGAAATGGGCCAATGACTGGCCCTGTTGTTGCGGTGCACAGCTTCCGCTACTTGCGATTGGCCGTATGCGGCCAGCGTCCCTCTTCCCATTGGCTGCATGTGCAGGGACCGTCACGGGCACACATCGGCAACCGCACGTGCAAGCCTCAGGCACGGATGCTTAAGTTGCAACAATGTACTATCACTGGCGCCTCCATGGCGGTGCACGTACACAGCGGGGGAGGTGCAGGCCTATACACCCTGTAGATGTACTCAATGGACATGCCAGTTCATGACCCCCCTTACAGTCACCTTGCATCATCCACCGTACACCGGCCGGAGCGGCCGGCCCATGAACAACCGCCGTGCCAGGCCCTGCCCAGGACCGCCGTGCCGGCCATGGCAACAACCGCCATTGCACGGACCGCCAGGGAACGCCGGTAGTGGAAGTGCCGTGCAATGGCGGTTGTTGCCATGGCCGGCACGGCGGTCCTGGGCAGGGCCTGGCACGGCGGTAGTGGAAGGGCCGTGCAATGGCGGTTGTTGCCATGGCCGGCACGGCGGTCCTGGGCAGGGCCTGGCACGGCGGTAGTGGAAGGGCCGTGCAATGGCGGTTGTTGCCATGGCCGGCACGGCGGTCCTGGGCAGGGCCTGGCACGGCGGTAGTGGAAGGGCCGTGCAATGGCGGTTGTTGCCATGGCCGGCACGGCGGTCCTGGGCAGGGCCTGGCACGGCGGTAGTGGAAGGGCCGTGCAATGGCGGTTGTTGCCATGGCCGGCACGGCGGTCCTGGGCAGGGCCTGGCACGGCGGTTGTTCATGGGCCGGCCGCTCCGGCCGGTGTACGGTGGATGATGCAAGGTGACTGTAAGGGGGGTCATGAACTGGCATGTCCATTGAGTACATCTACAGGGTGTATAGGCCTGCACCTCCCCCGCTGTGTACGTGCACCGCCATGGAGGCGCCAGTGATACAACATTGTTGCAAATCGACCATCCGTCCCGGAACCTTACACATGCACTTGCCGGTGTGTGGGCGTGACGGTCTGTGCACGTGCAGACAGTGTGAATGTCGAAGGCGGCCCGCGTATGCCCAGACGTAAACAGCGGATGCAGTGCACCGCCATGGCGTGATCAATGTTTGCATCTTAGCCGATGATGCACCTTGTACCATTGTCTGCAGCTGCCTGCTCACGGTTGTGTGCGTGATTGCGTGGCTACACATGTCATGCTCCATCCCATGTGTGTCCATACCATGGCCATCGGTGAGCCACAAGTGTCCATCACGTGTGCATGTCCACATCGGGTAGTACCCTACACAATTTTGTCGTACCTCACATGTACACAGTAGATCCCGTATGTATGGGCACCTGTGAATCAGTTGTCAGTGAGTGGTATGTGTCAGATGATGACTATGGTGGGGGTTCTGTTGTGTACTGTACATGTGTGTTGCCTATTGTGTCCCCATGCATGTGATGTCCGTATGCCCACCATTCCTGGTGTTGCCATTGGTGCATCATGATATGGGGGGGTGGGGGGGTGTTTAATTTTGTATGTGTGCATGTACTTGCATGTGTGCATGTGATGTTGGGCCTACACATGTGGGTCATGTCACATGTCTGGTTGGCAGTGATGTTGAGGTGAGACACTGTGCATTGCACATGTTGCTAAACATCATGTTGCTAGTGGATGCACATTGTAGCTACGTCGGTCCATGTTGTCCTGACAATCAGAGGAGTCACACATATGACAAGCATACACTGGATACTACATGTTGGTAGAGGGCGTTGACATGTGATTGAGGTGCACACACGTGCGTTGTATGTTAATTGACTTCCATTCCATCTACTCCCACACAGGAGGGCTCCAAATGTCCTTCGCCCATACACTGTGCTGGAGGATATGGTGGACGAGGAGGTGATCCGGAAATTCAGGCTGGATCGCCGTCGATTGTTGGAACTTGTGACCCTATTGTCTCCTCACCTGCAGCCGCGAAGAACCTATCCAGGTTCCATGACACCCACGCAAAAGGTGATGGCGGCACTCCATTTCTTCGCAACAGGCACATTCCAGTACACAGTTGGAGATGCCGGGGGAATGTCACAGGCCATGTTCAGCACGGTACTCCGGGATGTACTGACAGCCATGATGCTGTACAAGCATGACTATATACATTTCCCTCAGGCGGCGGACTTGCCAGCGGTCAAAGCTGGCTTCTATGCCCTGGGTCGTATACCACACGTTGTGGGTTCCATTGATGGCACGCATATCGCGATCATTGCACCACGGGCACGTGAGCAGGTGTATAGGAATCGGAAACACTTCCATTCCCTGAACGTGCAGGTGGTGTGCCAGGCCGACAACATCATCTCACATGTGTGTGCAAGATTCCCTGGCTCTGCACATGACGCCCACATCATGCGGAGCAGCATGGTCCCCCAACTGATGGCTAATCTTCGTCCAGCACAAGCGTGGCTTGTTGGTGAGTATGCTGTGGTGACAGGAGTGATATCTGTGTGGCATGGTGTGCCCCACAATGCAGGTTGTGATGTTTCTCTCTCTCTCTCTCTCTTCCACCAACACAGGCGACTCGGCTTACCCAAACAGGCCTTGGCTGCTCAGTCCCTTACGCAATCCCACTACACCAGGAGAAATGAGATACAATGATGCCCATGGTAGGACACGTCGAGTGGTAGAACGGACATTTGGCCTGCTCAAGTCAAGGTTTCGGTGCCTGGATAAGACTGGAGGGGCCCTGCCTTACTCACCAGGCAAAGTATGCAAGATCGTGATAGCGTGCTGCATGCTTCACAACCTGGCTGTGCGCTATAACATTGAACTGCTCTTGGACCCTGATGAACTGCAAGTTCCTCGCCCTCCCGACCCAGCCATGTCAACTGATGAGGATAGTGATGAGGAGGAAGGTGTGGACCAGAGGCGCCAGATCATTGATCGCTACTTCCCTTGATTGTGAGTGTGCTCCTCTTGTGCTGCTTGGGTATGCCCTGTGAATGTGTGCTGGTGTTGTGGCATAGTGGTGTGCTTCATCTCTGTGTTCTGCTATGTGATGCATGCATGTGTGTGTGTGTGCTAAATTGTGGCCAATGCACGTCTCCATGATGTGTGTCGTCTCATCCATTACTGTTGTGATGCGTGTGGGTTGTTAAATGTTGCACTGCAGTGTGTTCTGATGAGTGTGATCTTGTTTCCTGACGTGTCTTTGCGGTTTCTATTTTCCCTAGGTCACTCCCGCAGCGCCATGATTCTGTACCAGTTGGATACCTGTACCTAGTAACATCTGTTTCTGATGCATTCATGTGAATAAACATGGAGACAACACATGATTGAGTGAGTAAGTGGCTTTTATTTACAAAATGTGCATGGGTGTAGGTGCATATTTACAAATGAGTGAAGGGGTGGGGGAGTGAGAGTAGAAGGTTATGGCAGATGAAATGTCCGTGCGGACACCACATAGGGTGGTGTCTGCCTAGTACAGCAGGCCTGTGGCAGGTGGGACCGGATAGTTGGCAGGGTGAATGGCATGCGCAGGTACTGGTACAGTCATTTTCTGTTCCTCTTGGAGCGTGTGGCAGCTGCTTCCACACTGCTGTCGCCCACTTCCAGCCTCGGTCGGCCCCTCCGTCTTAGTGCCGGTACGGTGTCAGCTGGTTGCGCTGGGGCATCGGGTACCACATCCGCCGCAGGTGGCGGTGGCGGTGGCGGTGGCGTTGTTTGTGGCCTGATTGTCCTGGTGAAGATGTCCACTAGTTGGCCAAGCCGCCTCTCAATGGCCCCCAACATTGCAGTGTTATCTACAAAGTCCTGGTGGGCCCGGTCTGCCTGTGCCTGACCACGTTGGTAGCTCACCTCCACCCTGCCCAGTGCCTCCAATGACTGTTGCACTGGATTGGGTGTGTTGGTATCCTCCCGTGTTCTTTGGCGTATGCTCCTGCCTGCCGGATCTGGCCTTGCATCTCTGCCTTGCCTCACACTCTCCCTGCGTGGCTGGGATGGCGCTGGCACGGCGTTGGCCGTTGGGTTGGGCAGGGTGGCAGGGGCAGGAGTGGTGGTAGTAGTGGTGGTGGTGGTGGAGGTGGTGCTGGTGGTGGCTGTGCAGGTCACAGTGGCCGGTGTTGTCACAATGGCAGAGGCCGTAGTTGTTGGTGCAGGGGTGACCTGGGAGCCAGATGGCCCTGGCTGGCTGCTTGTGCCGGGATCATCCTCTGCCCCGGAGGTGGCTGGCCAATCGTCCCCTGAGACGTCTGTGATTGGCGAGTCTGGAGGGCGGGTGTTGCTTCCAGCTGTCAGATGAGGATGACCTGCAAAACCAAAATGTGAGGATGAGTAATGTGGACTTGACAGGTTGTTTTCACTTTTTTGGCCGATTCTGTCTGCACTGGTACTCACCCCACCCACCACCACCACCACCGCCATCCCTATGGACATGGGGGCCTGTTGGGAGTTGTGGTTCCATCCCCTCACACCCACCACCGCCACCGCCATCCCTATGGACATGGGGGCCTGTTGGGAGTTGTAGTTCCATCCCCTCACACCCACCACCACCCACCACCACCGCCACCGCCATCCCTATGGACATGGGGGCCTGTTGGGAGTTGTGGTTCCATCCCCTCACACCCACCACCGCCACCGCCATCCCTATGGACATGGGGGCCTGTTGGGAGTTGTGGTTCCATCCCCTCACACCCACCACCACCACCGCCATCCCTATGGACATGGGGGCCTGTTGGGAGTTGTGGTTCCATCCCCTCACACCCACCACCACCCACCACCACCGCCACCGCCATCCCTATGGACATGGGGGCCTGTTGGGAGTTGTGGTTCCATCCCCTCACACCCACCACCGCCACCGCCATCCCTATGGACATGGGGGCCTGTTGGGAGTTGTGGTTCCATCCCCTCACACCCACCACCACCACCGCCATCCCTATGGACATGGGGGCCTGTTGGGAGTTGTGGTTCCATCCCCTCACACCCACCACCACCACCGCCATCCCTATGGACATGGGGGCCTGTTGGGAGTTGTGGTTCCATCCCCTCACACCCACCACCACCCACCACCACCGCCACCGCCATCCCTATGGACATGGGGGCCTGTTGGGAGTTGTGGTTCCATCCCCTCACACCCACCACCACCACCGCCATCCCTATGGACATGGGGGCCTGTTGGGAGTTGTGGTTCCATCCCCTCACACCCACCACCACCCACCACCACCGCCACCGCCATCCCTATGGACATGGGGGCCTGTTGGGAGTTGTGGTTCCATCCCCTCACACCCACCCCCACCACCGCCATCCCTATGGACATGGGGGCCTGTTGGAGTGATTTCGACGTTGGTGAGTATGTGGACTGCATGCATGGGTTGGGGTCTGGGAGATGTGTCTTCACAGTTGTGTGAGGCACACCATGTAGTAGTGCTCGTGGTGCTTGGTTTGTACTTACCAGCCTCTTCTCCCTCAGGAAGTCCATCAAGGCTCTCAGGGTGGATGATGGTCATCACCTTGTCCTCCCACTCGGTGTAGGGTAAGGGCTCCGGAGGGGTTCCACCGCCTGTATGATTAGCCCGGAGATAGTTCTTGGCTCGTATGGCTTTGACTCGGGTCTTTAGATCGTGCCACCGCCTCTGGATGTCCTGCTTCGTCCTCGGGACGCTCCCGGAGGCATTCACCCTGGTGACTATCCGGTCCCACATGCTGTTTCTCCTGGCTATGCTGGTCTGCTGCACTAGGGCCCCGAATAAGTGGGGTTCCACACGGATGATCTCATCGACCATAACCTTCAACTCGGTGTCAGTGAATTTTGGGGTTTTTTTTGGTGCCATGGTGTGTGGTGCTCGGGGTGTGGGTTTGCGTGGATGGGGTGGTGCAGGTGTGTGGTGTGTAAGAATGGTGTGGTGGGTGTTTGTGTGGTGGGTGTGTTTGGGTGTGGGTTGTGTGAATGCTATTTCTCTTTGGGCTCAGTTCAGTGGTGTGTCCTGCTAGCAGCTATGCTGTGATGCAGAGGAGTTGTGGAGTGGGTGGGAGTTCTTTTATGGTGTGTGTCTAGACCGTGTCTGAATGGTTATTGGCAGTCAGGTGCTAGGTGGGAGTGTTGGCAGGTGTGGATTGTGTGGTGCTTGGCGGTGGATCATTGTGTGTTGTGATTGGTTTGGATGTTTTCGGTGGGTGGGCGTTTTTTTTCGTGTGTTTGGTGATAAACTTCCGTGCCAATGTATGGCATTGGTTTGACAGTAGGGATGTTGTTTGTGTTGTCGTTCCGCTGTGGTGCACGGATTCTCGGTGCATTGGTACCGCTGCGGACGTGGATGGCGGTGACTACCGGGGTACTTGCGGAGTTATCCTAATTGCGGACACGGACATTGCGCAGGTATAGCGGGGGTGGTGGATGTATTCGCGGTCATGTGCGTACGCGGCGGTCGGTGTTTTTACTGTTCCGTCCGCCTGCCGCGGAGTCAGGTGTACTCCGACCGCCGCGGACGGGGATTGGAGTGCTCCGTACGCCGCGGTCGGCGTTTTTTGCATGTTTTATCCTAATTGCTGTTGCGGATTTTCCGCGGGCAGGTCCGGAGTATCTTGCCACCTTCCGCGGCGGACGGTACACGTTTCCGTCCGCCATCCTAATCGACCCCAAAGTCCCTTCCCGCTGTATATGTCATCATGAAAGGGGGTGGTGATGGACAGAGCATCTGAATTAAGCAGAACACTCCTACCCAGTCAAAAGATCAGGGCTTGATCCATCACAGTTTTTTAGCTCACTGCACCATCCCAGTTCAGAACCTGGCTACATGCAAATTAGTCTGTCCCTGGCCCAGTGCATCATGGGAACAGGGCAGACCAAACTACCAAGCCAATTCTTTACTGGAAAGGAAACAAGCTTCCGGGGACCGGTTTCTGGCATTACAGCCGTCTTCGGCCCGGCTTGCTTGAATCCTGATGGTGCAGTGAGCAAGGGACTCATGTCTGAGCATACCCTTCCACTCCTATAGTGGCTAAAACGATTCAGAAAAGGGGGTGGTGATGGACAGAGCATCTGAATTAAGCAGAACACTCCTACCCAGTCAAAAGATCAGAGCTTGATCCATCACCATTTTTTAGCTCACTGCACCATCCCAGTTCAGTACCTGGCTACATGCAAATTAGTCTGTCCCTGGCCCAGTGCATCATGGGAACAGGGCAGACCAAACTACCAAGCCAATTCTTTACTGGAAAGGAAACAAGCTTCCGGGGACCGGTTTCTGGCATTACAGCCGTCTTCGGCCCGGCTTGCTTAAATCCTGATGGTGCAGTGAGCAAGGGACTCATGTCTGAGCATACCCTTCCACTCCTATAGTGGCCAAAACGATTCAGAAAAGGGGTGGTGATGGACAGAGCATCTGAATTAAGCAGAACACTCCTACCCAGTCAAAAGATCAGGGCTTGATCCATCACCGTTTTTTAGCTCACTGCACCATCCCAGTTCAGAACCTGGCTACATGCAAATTAGTCTGTCCCTGGCCCAGTGCATCATGGGAACAGGGCAGACCAAACTACCAAGCCAATTCTTTACTGGAAAGGAAACAAGCTTCCGGGGACCGGTTTCTGGCATTACAGCCGTCTTCGGCCCGGCTTGCTTGAATCCTGATGGTGCAGTGAGCAAGGGACTCATGTCTGAGCATACCCTTCCACTCCTATAGTGGCCAAAACGATTCAGAAAAGGGGGTGGTGATGGACAGAGCATCTGAATTAAGCAGAACACTCCTACCCAGTCAAAAGATCAGGGCTTGATCCATCACCGTTTTTTAGCTCACTGCACCATCCCAGTTCAGAACCTGGCTACATGCAAATTAGTCTGTCCCTGGCCCAGTGCATCATGGGAACAGGGCAGACCAAACTACCAAGTCAATTCTTTACTGGAAAGGAAACATGCTTCCGGGGACCGGTTTCTGGCATTACAGCCGTCTTCGGCCCGGCTTGCTTGAATCCTGATGGTGCAGTGAGCAAGGGACTCATGTCTGAGCATACCCTTCCACTCCTATAGTGGCCAAAACGATTCAGAAAAGGGGGTGGTGATGGACAGAGCATCTGAATTAAGTAGAACACTCCTACCCAGTCAAAAGATCAGGGCTTGATCCATCACCGTTTTTTAGCTCACTGCACCGTCCCAGTTCAGAACCTGGCTACATGCAAATTAGTCTGTCCCTGGCCCAGTGCATCATGGGAACAGGGCAGACCAAACTACCAAGCCAATTCTTTACTGGAAAGGAAACATGCTTCCGGGGACCGGTTTCTGGCATTACAGCCGTCTTCGGCGCGGCTTGCTTGAATCCTGATGGTGCAGTGAGCAAGGGACTCATGTCTGAGCATACCCTTACACTCCTATAGTGGCCAAAATGATTCAGAAAAGGGGGTGGTGATGGACAGAGCATCTGAATTAAGCAGAACACTCCTACCCAGTCAAGTATTTGTCATCATGGCTTATATAATGTAAAGCCGTTTCCTACAGTTTCAGACACGGAGTCTGCGTTAACAATGTCTCTATCAATTAGGAGAAATAGAACTACTTCATGAGCTCACACACACAGTGACCAATCAAATGGTCCTGAAATAGACGAACATATGTGTGGAGCCAAACCCCCTCTCTCAGTACCGCTTCCGAGCAGTCTTTTAGTGATCACATGAGCTCTGCCAAGGGCTAGGGCAGTCCAAGCAAGAACAAAAGGTTGTAGGACAGACCGTGCCCCCTAAAACACAAAGCCCAGAAGACTAACACACACATACTGGGCAGGTGGTTCATCCTCTTCAGCAGCTAAAACAGATGCATGCTGGCACGGCAGGGTGGAAGTAGAAGGTAATGTTTATTTTCATATAATCAGGGCTCGAGTCGCGGTACCACGCGGGTGGACGGCGTCACCTCACTTATTTTAACTTATTTTACCGGGTGGATGCCTTCCCACCTGTAAAGATGCACCTGCTGAGGAATAAAGTGTATTCTTTCCATTAACTGCATGCAAGACTTTTAAGAAGCGTGCGTCGCAGCTGCCTCGGACAGGATTTACCAGCCCTAATGCATCTCCATTAATAGAAGTCTATGGGCCAGATGTAGGTAGCCCAATACCGGTCAGAAACGGCCGAAAATACCGATTTTTGGCCGTTTCCGACCGGTATTGGGCTATGGAGATGTAGGGGCTCAAAAAACATACAGAATTGGTAATTTTACCGAATCTGTAAATTTACCAATCGGTAAAATTACAGATTCTGTATTTTCAGATATAGGTAGCACTTTGAACAGTGCTTCAGTCCTTTCAGGATTCGGTATTTACCATGTAATACAATTGCATGGTAAATACCGAATCCCTGTGTACATGCACATCTGTGCATGTACACCTGTGCCATGTGGCACACAGACATGCCCCTAGGGCATGTCTGTGTGCCACATGGCACACAAGCCAGAAACAGGGGTGCAACAGGGTGTCAAAGTGACACCGTGTCCCCCTTTGCAATTCGGTATTTTTACCGATTCTGTAAATACCGATTCGGTATTTGCTATTGAATCCTATGGGCTTCAAGGCCCGTAGGATTCAATAGCAAATACCGATTCGGTATTTACAGAATCGGTAAATACCGAATCTTACCGATTCGGTAATAAATACCGATTTTTTACCTACATCTTATTTACCGATTCATAAATACCGAATCTGTAAAATTCGGTATTTATGAACCGGTAAATGAGATTTACCTATATCTGGCCCTATGTTTTTTACCTTTCGTTACGTCACTTCCGGCTGTGACATCCCTCCATGTCTATGAGCGTCCCCCACTTCTATGTTCTACCTTTCGTGACGTCACTTCGTGTCGTGACGTCACTTCCAGTCTTTGAGCGTCCACCCACTTCTTTATTTAGGACTTGTGCCCTGCTTATAATGAAGCCCAAGACACAACACGGCGTGCCAGGGATTTTAACATCATACAGTCGCTGTAACGGGATACCTAGTGCTCACAGCCCTAACCGTTCTCGTGAAAAAACAATAACAAAAACATTATTACACATATTGCAGCTGAGCGAGGGCACTCCGCTCGAGCCAAACACAAACATTTCCAAGAATGCAATATACTACAACAGCGAAAGTACTGTGGGGAGATAATTTTGTGAAATTGGTAATTTCCACACTTGCATCATGACCCAGGCTTTAGCTTCCTGGCCTCTTCACTTTACCAAACTGGACAGGGGTAAGCGCTATATAAATGTAATTACAATACAATACAATACATTAACTTTGTTCCCTTAGCCTCCTTTTCTTCATTTTATTGAGATACATTTTGCTTTACTGTGTTTTCTCCCCAAGGCCATTCAGTAAAGGGACCCTGTAGTGAATGACGTCACAATAGGGATTAACACCCGGGCAGACGTCATCAAAGGAAGAAGCTGATGGAATGTTGCTGGTGGCGCCTGCTAGCGGCGCAGGAGAGGCCTGCGTTCCTTGACGAGGCCCCTTTAAGAGGGAACAATCTCCCAGCCAGGCATTAGGAGGCATTAGTTAATGTCCTTGCGTTTATCTGGCTGCACAGATGGTCTTGTTTTGACAGTTGCATCGAGTTTATTTGAATGATTATCAAGTTATATGAGCGCATCAGCGAAGCTGAGAGAAGCCTGGAGAATGTGCTCTGAATACTTGTGATATATTGAACTTGTTTTAAATCAAGTCATGTCCCACTTAGGGGTCAGAGGGATTCTTCTTGGGGGAAAAATTCCCTACTTTATGTAAAAAATAAATGCCTTCGGCATACTACTATTACAATTCCTAAAAATAGGTTTTTACCCCATGAATAATATTTCTCATTTAATTCTGGATTTGCAAAGGCGGCGCCCCCATTTACAGTGGTGCTGGAGCAATGTTGAACATGTATGTGCAGTGATGTTTTTTAAAGTTTTTTGTGCTATGGGATTGCGCGCCAATTCAAAGGTGTTTGTTAAAACAATTTGGATGCAACAAGCATCTGTGGTTGCAGACGGTTGGCAACGGCGCGGATTATTGGTGTCTGGGACTGAGTTTTCATCATCAGATTGAAACAATAATGTTAGAAAATGTAGAAGGAAGCAAGAAGAGAAAAGCATGAAAACAATGACAGAGAAAGAAGTGCCGTAAATTAACAAATAATAGATAAAGAGACATGAACTGTAAGGTGATATAAAAAGAGGTATGAGTTGGGATCAGGACTAAATCCTCTTACTTTTCAAGCTGTCACAGCGCCGGAGACAGTCTACAGAAAAACTACGGGTTCCTGCAATTATGTGTTTTTTTTTTTTTTTTTTACAAATTAGGTACTGCTTCCTGTGCTCTGTTTCTCTGGCTTAGGGTTTTGTTATAGGAGCTCTGTCCTTAAAGGCATTATACGGTAGTGTTAGCAGTGTGAAAACCCCCACACATCACAATCCTTCTCCCCAGCCAGCTCTTCGTGCTTCCGTATGGACTGTGACACACCCCCAACCGCTTCCTCTGCACTGGGGTTGAATAAGTTACTTTTTCACAGTGGGAGGAAGGCGGTTCCATCCTCACTTCATTTATCACTCGTAGTTAGTGCTTTAAATAGGAAAAAATAAGTGCAGGTACCCACCAAAAGGAGTAGTCGGTGGAGTTTAGGGGGGTGCTAAGGTGGAACAAGGGGCGGGGTCAGCTTTTTGATCTTGCCAAAGTTGTATGCACAAAATCTTCATGCATTGTTAGAATGTCGGATGTATCTGTCCATTAGGTATGTCACTAATAACTATATATATGGCACTTACTATAAATGTTTATTACTACCCAAAGTAGCCTTTTTTAAGCAACCTAAAAATAAGAAAAGATTGACCAAAAAAATGCGTGGTGCTAAATATATGCCTTTTTGTTTGCAGGCAGGTCCTTGCAGCAGGGTCATAACTCACTGAGCTACATTACAAGGATGTTCACTTTTGACCTGCAGATAACTCAAGGCTCAATGCAACAAAAACAGTAATCAACTAAGCTATCTACATTAAAAAAAACTAATCTGTGACTTGCATGTTGCATGCTATGCTTTCCAGCAGACACATTGATTCTCTGCAAGTTGAACCTTTAGTTAGAATGTACGCAGATCTTTTGAGCAAGTGCATTAACCTCCAGAGTTATCCACTTTATTGTTACTTATGATGCCCCGAGCTCACTTACTTATGGGAAGGACCTCATCTTTCTGGTTCTATTGTATTGTAATTGGATTTATATAGCGCTTACTACCCCTGACGGGGTGTCAAAGTGCTTTTCCAGCAAGGGGCACGCTACTCCGGAACCCATAAAGGATCAGTGTTAAATTAGTATATTGAAATATGAAAATAATTTGAGTGGTGGAAAGGTTAGTCAGTTATTTGGGTCGAGAAGGATAGTGGGGGGGATAGAAGAGGGAAAATGATTAGCATTTTTATAGCGCTTGTTACCCCTGAATGGGGTGTTAAAGCGCTATTTTTGACGAGTTGCACGCTACTCTGGAACCCATAAAGGATTAGTGGTGAATTAGTATAGTGAAATACGAAAGTAATTTGAGTGGTGGATATTAGTCAATTATTGGGATTGAGAAGAACAGCGGAGGGACAGAAGGAGGAAAAACAGTTCGCATTTATGCAGCGCTTGAAATGTAAATAAATGTAAATGTCAAGGTATTTGTAGAGCGCACTTTCACCAAGCGGTTTCTTGGCGCTATTACTCATACCGCTGTGGAACCCTTCCTGGCTTTCCCTGTGAAGTTTCCACTCCTGGGCATCCCCAGGGTGAAGCCAGGCATCCCAGCGCTGTTGGGGCCGGTATGGAGGTTAAGCAAGCTATTGCCCAGAGTTGCAGCGTGGGGCCCATGATTAGAATAGGCACCGAGGCGAGAATTGTGAGGTCCGAGGAAATTGAGCCCAAGACCCGCCGAGGCGAGAATTGAACCCTGGTCCCGGGCCAGAGCTCTGCATCAGGGTCTGCCGCTCTAACCATTGAGCCACACTCCTCCACATTGCTCCGCTTGCAACCCCTGATGAGGCGTTGAAGAGCTTTTTCGGTGTGTAGCACTAGCCTATAAAAGATTATTATAGGGAAATATGAGTGGACACCCCTGCTCTGATGACTTCCAAAGAAGCTCACACTGTGCCCTGGTGACAAGAGCACCTGTGATTATTTCCTTGCAGTGCTTGGTGAAGGTGCTTCCGTGGTATTAGTTGAGTGATGAAGGGAGCACTGCCTGGGTTGAAGTCCGGTCCCATGAGTACCGGTACTCTCTTTATTCTAGGAAAAGTTGCCGATACTCAGGGGGAGAAAATGAAAAAGTGCCGGTACTCAGTACCTGTGAGTACCAGGCCATTTAAAGCACTGTTGGTAGTTTTTGCATAGCTGGCACCATAGATTGAAACTGGAATAAAACACTTTTATTATTCTCTTCCCATCTTCTCTCCTTAATAAGTTTTAAATTTGGTCTTTTTAGGGTCACACATCCGCTTTCTCTTGCCTTTCCTTTTATTACCTGTTTCCTTTCACCACCTCCTCTCCTCTTTCTCCCTCTTTCCTCTAGCTTTTTTCTCCTCTTTCCATACCTTTCTTTCTGCCCTCTCTCTTTCCATACCTTTCTGCCCTCTCGCTTTACTACTCCAGCGCATCTCTCCTTTAATCTCTCTGCAACTCATGCAGAACAAATTAAAACTTCAGCTGACACAAAACTTCAATGTCTGACTCGCTTTTTTTGCCTAATGTTTTTCTACAATTGAATAAATGTTTCTTCCACGAACCTCCAAGGGATTCTATTAGCCCGGAGCATTCCAGTGACAAGGACACCCCCGCCCCGCGTTTCAATGACAGGGGATGCTTGTCGCAAGCCTGACCCCTACAGAACTTCCGCCCGGGAAGCACCAACATCTCCCTCGAACATCCGGCCTTTGTTTCCCATTTTACGTCCAAGAGGAGCAGTGTAACAAAGGTCCCTGAGCGGGCATGCAAACAGGGATGTTTCTCTACAACTGAACCTTCTGCTCATAAGCCTTGGGGTCTATTAAATCCCAATGCAGGCTAGAAACCAGCTGTGAGACTTTTTTGAGGTTTGGAAAAAAATTATCAATTCTGAAATTAGGAGCACAAGACAGAACCCTGCATCCCCTTTGACTCAGGGTGGCCCCCAAACCAGTGCTTGAAATGGAAAAATAGAAATGCATCTACCCTGTAACAGAGTACCTGCTTGTTTCTGAGATGGGCCTGTACTCTCCAATTAAAAATATTACATCGCTCTTGAGAGGTGCCGGTACTCTCCCTCTCAAAATAAACAAGCATTTACAATGCAATAGGTCTCGCAGCATTAAAGTTTGAGTTATTTGCATTGTGTATAACAATGTGTTGCATAACATTTTTTAGCAAACTTTGAATTAGTGAGCAGTGAGAGTGTGTGCAACAGTATGCTGTTTTTGAAAGCAATGTGGTAGAGAGTGCAGCAATTTGGGTGACCTGAGCAATGTGGATTATGCACCTCACACAGCTCTGATGGTGCACCTCACGCACAGGCTCACAGCTGTTATTATTCACACAGCTCTGATGATGCACCTTACGCACGGGCTCACAGTTGTTATTCACACAGCTCTGATGAGGCACCTCACGCACGGAGCTGACGCAGTTATTATTTACACAGCTTTGCTGATGCACCTCAGGCACGGGCTCACAGCTGTTATTCTTCACACAGCTCTGATGATGCACCTTAGGCACGTGCTCACAGCTGTTATTATTCACACAGCTCTGATGATGCACCTCAGGCACGGGCTCACAGCTGTTATTCACACAGCTCTGATGATGCACCACACGCACGGTCTCACAGTTGTTATTCACACAGCTCTGATCATGCACCTCAGGCACGGGCTCACAGCTGTTATTCTTCACACAGCTCTGATGATTCACCTTAGGCACGTGCTCACAGCTGTTATTATTCACACAGCTCGATGATGCACCTTAGGCACGGGCTTCCTTCTTTTTACTGGGGGCAACCTGGCTGGATAAATGCAGTGAAGTTTCTCAAAGTAAAGACTTTGCTGCCTCAGCTGCATGTTTAAGTCTAAGCTCGGGAGAGGATCCATGCAGTACAGGCCGGACGCCGCTTCACTCTTACGGGCTCTCTTCCACCTGTTGCCCTGCAGCAGGAGCCCTCGGGAAGCATCACACGGGTCGTGAGGAGAGTTCAGCCCACAACGTACAAAGTGTTCAGCAGTCGGAAATAGATGTCCCCCTATCAGGCTGTTCTGGGGCCAAACCAGTAATAACGAGCAACACCTTCGGGAAAAGTACGCGCTATACAAATTCGCATTACATAAATAACAATAACAAAAAAACGATCGCTATTGTAAAAAAAGGTAAAACCCATACCAGATATGCGACCCCAGGGCGAGAGAGCGGAATGAGCAGAAGCAGGAATAGACGTGCGTGTGCACTGCCGAAACCTGCCGTGGGGCGGGACTTCCGTTTCTGCTGGAAGCCAGTGGAGTGCCCGGCCAGAGAAGCAGTGGTAACGCGGGGCTCCCATGCCCGAGGGAGAGCCCTGCAGTGGCGGCTGAAGTCCAAAGTGAGGTGAGTGGGGCTTAGTTGAAGTGGGGGGTGGCGGCGGGGGTGAGGGGGTGTCTCTGTGCGCTGGTGTGTGTGTGTGCACTGGTGTGTGGGCGCGCTCTTGTGTGTGTGCGGCGGGGGTGTGTGTGTCTCTGTGCGCTCGTTTGTATGCATGCGTGTATGTGCGCTAGTGTGTGTGCGTATGTGTATGTCTCTGCATGTGTGCAAAGAAAATGAAAGCTGGTAACACTGTCGCTCGAACCACGCACTCCCAGAGCCATCTGGACAGCAGTAAAAACGAAACTTAAACAAAGTGAAAGCACTGTCTCTCTAAGCACGCATTGGAAGGGTACCATAAGCTGCAAATGGAACGCGCGTTCACGTGCGCGTGGCCCGCTTAATTCCGACTCTTTCAAATGCGCGTGGCCAGTCTTTGTCCTGGAAAGCAGACTCGCTAACAAAAGGTCTCTGGCGAGACTGCGCTTAGCGTGGTTAACGCCACGAGACCTTAAAAGTGCCGGTACTCTCTCTCTCTCAACATAAAAAAGTGCCGGTACTCAGTATCGGACAGTACCGGCCCATTCAAAACACTGCCCCAAACACTTCAGAAGCGTCTTCATCCGCCCAAGGACAATGAATGCCTGTGAGATAAAGGAGACTCTGGGCCCCTACGCCACCGTCTGAAATCTAGTGATTCTGAGTTGTGGGCAGTGATGGAAAGTAGGGGGATCCCACCAAATCTCAGTAACAGCAACTATTTTGGGACTGGATCTTGGATCCGCCGGTCCAGGGAAACATGCTGGATTTTCAAAGTGTCATTTTCCGACGACATAGTTCAACAGCGCCTGCCCATTGTTTACATTCCATTCTGAGCAAAATGTGCAGGTATAAGGGGAGTTTATTTATCGTTCAGCAGGGCCCAAAATAAAGGTCTGCTTTAGAGGGCCATCTGCCCTTTTGTTGAAGTATCAACAAGGCTGGGAGCTATAGGGGGCCAGATATACGACCACTCCGTTTTGTGGCTCGCAAATTGCGATTTTTGCCACTCGCAATTTGCAACTCGCAAAACGGAATGTACTAATGTGTCAGACACACTTTGCGATTTCCAATGGGTTTGCAAATGACCTGCCAGACCAACATTCATGAGACAGGTCACAATCTGCCACCCTTTGGGAATGGGCTACGACCACAGGGATGGGGGCTGCTGGGGACGGCAGAACACCATGCCTGTGTCTGCTTTTTAAATAAAGCAACTTATTTTTCTTCTAATGAAGCCTGTTTTCATTAAAGGAAAACGTGATGCATGAAAAAAAAGAATGAAAAGATTTCTTTCCATTTTTAAAAGACAGGCTGTGGTCTGTGGGACCACTGCCTGCTCTTAAAAAAATATTTTCTCTGCCAAGCACAAAGGGAAAGGGGTCCCCTGGGAACCCCTTCCCGTTTGCAACTGGCTTACCACCAATTTGAAATTGTGGTAAATTAGATTATTTTTTGGTCAGCAAAACAATCCTACATACCCCTGCGACTCGCTATTAGGAAGGGCTGCCTTTGGCACACTCCTTCTTAATAGTGACTAGCAAACTCTATTTTGCAAGTTGGTAATTGGTTACCAACTTACAAAATAGGGTTTCTACGTGCTACAACCCTTTTCAGCGAAAGGTTGGAGGCATTCCGACAGTCATCGCAATAAACCCCTATATATTAAGTGTAAATGGTCGGAAAAAAACACAAAGTCAGGATCTAACATTTAATGGAGTGATTGTGGTTGTCTGTACCAACAGGACTTTATTACTTCCCAAAGGAATCCTTCTATTTAATCTTAGAATAACAACAAATTAAGAAAAAGACCAATAAGCATTAAGCAATAAGGGAGAGGGGTTGGTCTAATGGCTAGGGCGGTTGACTTCAAAATCTGGGGAACCGGATTCAAGTCTCGGCAAGGATGCGCAACATCCTGGGATTCTGGACAAATCACTTGGGGCCATTTGTATCAAGGCCAAATGGGTTCGCAAACGCCGAAATTCGCTGAATTTCGGCGTTTGCGAACCCATTTTCGCAAAATGGTATGTATGAAACAATTTGGGTGCAAAATAAGGAATCGCAAAATTTGCCATTCCTTATTTTGAGATTGCATTTAAGGAATCGCATATTTTGCGATTCCTTAAAAGCAATGTATCAAGGGGAAAAAAATTCCAAAATGCCCTTAAGGAATCGCAAATTACCACCAACTTCTAGTTGGTACTAAGTTGCGAATTCTCTTAAAAAAGCATTTATTTAAAAATCCAAAGGTGCCATGTGACGCTCATACATGCCCTTAGGGCATGTATGTGCGCCATATGCGCACACATGTCATTTTCAGGGGTGCAGCAGGGTGTTCTTGAGACACCCCTGCACCCTTGAAATTATTCTCAATTTGAGATTAGCAAATTGCGAATCGCAAATTGCGAATCATTTCACATTCATTCCTATGGGCCTCCTGGCCCATAGAAATGAATGGTAAATTATTCCTGAATTGCGATTAGCAATTTGCTAATCGCAATTAAGGAATCTTAAGAAATCGCTAATAAAAAGCGATTTTCTACATACATACCATTTTGCGATTTCTAAATAGCGATTCCTTAAAATTTGCTATTAAGAAATCGCAAAAGGGTATGTTGATACATATGGCCCTTAATCTCCCTGTGCCTAACAAAAATAAATGTGCCCTTATATAACATCAGGTCAAGTTTGGCTATATAAAACTCCGTAAAAAATAAATTAAGAAAAACAGGTAATCCTATGACTTACAGTTTCATGCAGCTCCTTCATGCCAATAAATAGATCATTGTGATATATTAGAAGGCCTGCAATTTATGAACTGAAAGTAACACAATGATTTGTGTCAAAAGCTTAAACCCACCTACCTCTTTAAATAAAATAAAAAATCTGTGATCTGTATATTACAAGCACATTAACCCGCTATGCTACTTTATGAGTCAAAACAGCGACTGGACAAAACACAAAACTCTCCCAGAACTATGTTAATCTCTAGATTTATCCTGTCGCTAGTATAATCCCTTCTGAATTGCTGCGCACACAGATCTCTGCAACAGGTGTCTTAACCCTGTAAAATATTTTAAAATGTAGACTCCTTGTGACCGATTAAGTAATCTAGAACAGATTTACTGTCACAAATGACCTTGTTGCCAATTTCTTTGCAGTAATTTATTTATAAAATATAGGTATCATTTGACTGACAGACACTGCCTTTCAAGGCCCAACTTTCATGATTCCACCCCTTTTCTTATGCCACCAATTTATAAGTTCACAGAGTAAATGTTTTGCAGTTCCAGCACTGGATGTGGGGCTCTGCTGAGGTCAGTGGGGTATTCAGACTGTGCACCACAGTTGGAGACAGTGGTACTCACTGTATGAGTGAGTCTCAAGCCACACTTGCCAACCCTACTGATTCATGGAGGTCAACAATGCTATACGTGCAGCCTATAGATTTAGTTGACCCACATGTTGCTTCTGTTGAAGCGGCAGATGTGTCCTGTAAAGGGGTGATACCTAAATCCATAAGCAGGAAAAGTTACCAAAAAACCTCTGGAAATCCGGTAGCGCCTTGAAATGTGTGTCTTGCAGCATCTATTGAAGTTACAGCCTGACAGCTCTGTATTAGCTGCATGCTTACTGGTTAAAGTGTGCTAGCGAGATAAAGGCGCGGCACAGTGTTAAAAGCACATATTTACATTATGCTATTTATTTCTTAAGGTGCCATATGTGTAAAAACCCACAGGAAAATGTCCTTTGGTTTGGCCCCAAAGTCGTGCAATGTGATTTCCTAACTTATCATCAAGTCTAATATTATGTGATGTCCTCAATATGCCAATTGGTGATTTTCAGTGGCGGTTCATCCACAAGGGTGTTTGGGTGCTGGCCCACTCTTCTCCCCACCTCCCCCCGTTGCTCAGAGTGTTGGAAGATGTGTCATGCATTGCTCCAGACCGCCAGGGAAGCACAACAGCTGTGCATGTCTGTTTGGTCAGCGAACCTCACTAAGGGATATATGTATCAAGCAAATTCGCATTCGCAAAGGATGAAATTCTGCGAATTTCGGCCTTTGCGAATGCAAATTTGCTAAATGGTATGTATAAAGCAAAATGTGGTGCAAAACAAGGAATCGCAAAATGTGCGTTTCCTTATTATGCAATTGCATTTAAGGAATCGCAAATTTTGCGATTTCTTAAATGCAATGTATGAAGCAAAAAAAATTGCAAAATGTCCTTAAGGAATCGTAAATTAAATCGTAATAGTTGCGAATTCCTTGAAAAATGCACATTTCAGCATTTTTCAAACTGCCATGTGACGCACTTACATGCCCTTATGGCATGTATGTGCGCCACGTGCACCCGTGCATATTTCAGGGGTGCAACAGGGTGTCCTTTGTCTGTGCAGGAACACTGTAGTTTTCCTGTTAACAGAGGACATACAACAACTATTGGATGCTGCTTTCAGGACAGGAAGTGGAAGGCTGCATCTACGGAAACAGGAAGTTGGGAAACTTCCAATGCAGTGTGACGGTGCACGTGTCAGCACGTAGGGCACGTTTGAGCGGAGGTCATGATCCTACTGCAGCAGAAGGACGAGAACGTCAAATAGTTCACTTATGTGAAAAAAGGGCTAATAGCCGGTGAGGATGCAGCTGAGGGACGTTTCATGGGTTTTGCTGATTCAACACATTGGGCATTGCTATAGCTATGCCAAAACACTACACACTTTCCCAATTACAGTCTACTTGTTACATCAATGCTCACAGGTTATAAGAGAATGAACAACTTGTTACAGTCGAGAAGAGGCGTGACAGCATCATAATGACAACTGCCAAAGCCAATAGAAAGAAAGAAATAGAGCTGCATGCAACTGCCAAGGAAACACTGCAAGGGAAGAACAGATTCTGGTTTAGGAGACTGGTGGTCCCTGTTTCTGGTTTCTTTGGAACCCATCACCCAGGAAGGGAAAGGTTGGAGCTTGGTTGATGGAGGGCAGGTCATCATGGGCAAGTGTCCAAGTCATTCTACCAATGTCATCAAGGAATCTTGGAGGAGCCTGGCACAGTGTTCCATCTTCTTGGTGCTGCCAATGCAACTCTGTGATGGACAGGTTTGCTGAAGGCTGGCAAGGCTAAAGTCCCAGACTGGTTCAGGAGGAGTCCTGCTGAAGTGCAGATGACAAAATGTAGGGTGCATCGACTAGATCGAGAATCGTTACTTTCTAGAAGGAGTAAGCGTCTTAAAAGGGGCAGAGGCATAGAGTACACATAAGCCCAAATTCTCTGAATGACCTCCATTTTTGGACAAATAGGCAGAGACCTGGAAAAGTGCGTCAATCCTCAGTTTGTTTGCATCCATTTTAGGTGTGATTTTGCCAGAAAGATTTGATGCAGAAAGTCCTGTTTGTTAGCCCATGTGGCAAACAGTGGCATAACGCTACATGACGGGATTATTCAAAACTGTCAGAATGATAAAGAGATGTGTCAATATAAATACAGGGTAATATGAATGCTTAGAAACTTCAGTGTCTCATGTTAAAATCAAATTCAAAAAGTGTTTTGAAAGAGAGGTGGGGTGCATAAAATTGTGGCCTGGGCCACGTGTGCCAGTTTCTACCAGGATAACTTGACTGTGTGGATGGATATTTTATAGCAGGCTTGGGGTTTAGAGGAAGTGGTGCCCAGCCTGGGTTCGCATAGTGAGAAAAAGAACAATGGATTAAACCCAGATCAGTGACTAGGAGAAAATGGTTAAAAAGTTTCAGCACTCCGTCCATCATCTCCTTGTGTTTGCTTTTCTCGCCCAAAGTGGCCAAGGGTGTGCCCAGGTGTGTGTCTCGTGCTCACCATGGCACTGGATTCAAGCTTACCTGGCTGATGAGGGGTGTTACCCTGAAACCGGTCCCAGGATGCTTGTTTATGGTCCAGTGAAGACCTGGCTTGGCAGTTCGGGCTGAACGGTTCCCATGAGGAACAGGGTCATGATGGATTTGGATGAGGCTGGGTCCAAACTGAGGTGGCAAAGTGAGCAACAGAACGACGGATTAGAGCTAGATCTGTGACTGGGAGTGAGTGGTTTAAAAGTTTCAGTGCTCCTTACAGCAACTTCTTGTGTTTGCTTGGTACCCAGCCATACTTCATGCGCAGCCAAGAAGTTGTAGGTTCTAAGATGGAAATAGCACATGGCGCTTAAGTGATTCAGGACCGCTGTGCTGGTCTGCAGGTTATGGTAAAGGAGCAAAATGGCCTGCAGAAGGCCATGGCCAAGAGCATCAATGCACTCCGGGATGGCTTGGTTAACTATATAAGATATCAAAATGGCATAATTTTGAAACCTGGGGTTGCCCTGTTAAGCACAAAGCCTATAATGTTTTTATGTGAGAAAATGTAATTATTTGTGGTACATGATGTCCAAGGAAGGGGCAAGTCGAAACCAACCCTAGTATAAGACATAAGGGACACACCTCAGCCAAAGCAGGGGTATTGTGTGTGAGTGTGTGGAAAATGACTAAAATCGGTATACATAAGCGGCGTTCATTTATGTTCACCACAGCCACTGTTGAAAGTAGAGCAACAACCATGAAAACAGTAGCCACGCCATCTTGTCCCTTTTAGGCCCCATCGCGAAAGTAGGTGGCAGCCATTTTTGTGTCACGACCTCTCTGCCCACTGCCAATAGCCTGCGCGCCTCTCCCCCTCACACCCCAGCCTCGCAAGCATTCCCCCGCGCCCCGACAGCCCCCGGTTTCTCCTGCTTGGACCATAAGCGCACCTCTAGCGCGACCCTGTCTCCGAGCCACATCCCGTGCTGAACCCCCTCGCTCTTTCATCTCATTCAAAGAACAGGCCCCTTTTTGATAACCTCTTCCTCCCTGCCCGATTGTCCAGCCCGATCCCAGGCCATCACCTAGCCCGACAGATGCAGTTTATTGCCCCCTACAGTAGGACCTCGCCTCACATCAAAGGAGCGGTGGTTAATCAATACCCTCACACCTCCAGATCCGACCGATCGCCCACTTTCCCGTTCCCAGCAGAATGTCCAGCTGCGCGGCAACCACCACATGCTGAGGTTGAGGTGGGAACTCTACTGTAAATATGTGTGGGAAAGGGGGTGAAGCGGGGATTCCGAGGATGTCTTTCCGTACATCAAGTATTGACAAGAATGTGTTTCATGTAATAAAGCAATAAACCTGTGTATAAGAGGCCAGGCCTCAAGGATGCGTTTAGAGCACCTCGAGAAGATACCCTGTTGTCTGATTTGACGTGTTCTGCTCCGTCGGAATAAACTCCTGTTTCCTGCCTTCTGTCTCCAGCGCCTGCCTCTTTGTTTGGTAATCTCGAATGGTATGAGAGGCGACTAACGCCGGGCAAATACTGAAGGGTTCTTGGTCGAATTCGGCCCTACCTTTCGACAATTGGCGTCCCAAACGTGGGGCCAATCAGCGACGCGTGGATCCAGTGAGAGAGGTCCCAACGACAGAGTGAATGACTGCAACGATCGGGAAGTGCACCTGCCCGATAGACCCTCGTCTGGCAGCCGATCATCCGAACTTCACCGGTTCCGAGCAGACCTCTCTCGAGTGATCTACGGTCCTGACTGGGAACCATCAGGAGTGCCACAGCAATTACGGAGAATAGAGGACGATCAGGCGCTGGAAGCGGAAGACGAGAAACTGTCCATGCGGTCCGGGTATGGTCGTGTAAACACGACGAATTGCGAATTGATTGTTTGATTGTTTGAAAATACTAGTATTACTCATTTGATTGTTTCTGAGAGATTCTCTATTTGCAAACAAGCACAGAGTCGCCATACTCTGTTTAGTCTTTGCAGATAGTGAAGGGTAGGTAACGCAGGCCTTTGCCCCCGTTGTAATCCGTCGTGCCTACTTCCCTCTCCATTTGATTGATTGTTATCCAAGCATTTACTGTTTTGGAATTGGTTCTCTTTGGATCATTCTCTATTTACAAAAAAGCACAGAGTCGCAATACTCTGTTTAGTCCTTGTGAATAGTGAAGGATAGGTAACGCAGGCTTTTGCCCCCGTTGTAATCCGTCGTGCCGATTTTTATCCCTCATTTGATTGATTGTTTATCCGAACATTGATCGTTCGGAATTGGTTCTCTTTGGGTTATTCTCTATTCATAAATAAGCACAGGGTCGCAATACTCTGTTTAGTCTTTGTGAATAGTGAAGGATAGGTAGTGCAGACTTTTGTCCCCTTTGTAACCTGTCATGCCTATCTTTGCCCCGTTTGTTGGTAGTTGGTTCAGCCCGGACCGTTTATTAGAGGTAGATCATCCGGCTCCACCGGAAGACGCCCCTAATAAAAAGGACATAAATATATATAAAAAAATTGCGGGTTAGCCGCTGTATCGTGCTAGCAAACAAAAACATAAAAATTGTTAGGAAAAACAAAAGGAATCGAGCAAAATCAGTAGGCCACTGATGGGATCTCTTTTCTGACCTCACTAAAATAGAAACATTAGGAACAACCCCTCATGAGAAATATGAAACTAGTGAGAAGAATCAAGCTCAACGCCATGATGGCTGCAAGACAGCTCGGCTCCACCACCCATCCCGCCCAAATAACGACAAACAATATGCAAATATTATAAATATATACAACACCCCAGCAAAGTAACTATTTAAAACTTTTTATTAAAACGACTATTTAAAACTTTTTATTAAACAACTATTTACATGGCAGCGGCTGCAACAACAAGCCCAAATGCATTCGCCGTCTCCTTAACGCTGTTCCTGTCCCGCCTTCAATGTTGGGCTACTTTGAGCTACTTTTTAGTAGGCTTTGGGCTATAAAAAGTCTACAAAAGCCATCAGCCGGCGAGGTAGCGTCGGTAGCGGCCCGTTGAGCGAATAGGCCGGAGGCTACCCAACGCGCCAAGGCCTTGCTGGCAGCCATCGGCCGAAGAGGTCGTTGGGTGGATGGCCCGGAAGCACCACGGCCACGATGTTGTTGTACTGGCCTTCCCATTCGTCCGCCCTGAGGTGGCATCCAGCGAGCCACGGGTGGGGGGGTGAATGCCTTGCTGATGACCCCCCCCTCTTATTGCCTGGTCCGACCATCACATATACCTGCGCCAGGAGACGGCGTGGGGTGCACTGGGAGGGAGAGGCGGCGCGAACGAGCCTCCCCCACCTCCCCAGGTGGAGGTTCCTCAGCTGCAGCAGGGCGACCCTTAGCGTTTCACTCGCCGACCAGCTGCAGTGGGGCGACCTTTAGCGTTTCACTCGCCGGCTAGCTGCAGTGGGGCGACCCTTAACGTCTCACCTGCCGGACAGCTGCACCAGGACTGCCATTGGCGTTCCACTCGGTTGGATGACCGGGGGACCCGCTCCGGTGGACGGGGTGAAGAGCGGCTGCTGCTGCGAAACGCTCAAAATGGCGGCCGACACCCCGGATTTGGGCCTGGTCCATTAGAATGGCTCTGGGCTACCTTGGAACTCGGATGCTTGCCTGCTCGGGCATGAGCCCACTCTTGACGACGTCCTCTCAGTTTTAAAAATTCTACGAAAGTCACTGGCCCTCGACTCCCGCAGGCTTCCGGTGGGGGCCACCGCCACTGTTGCTCGACTATCCCCCATGGATATGCCACTGCCCCGGGCGACCGCCACCTTATCCACATCTGGTATCGAAGGAAAGACTGATTTAACGTATCTGTGGAGGGATACACCTGCTGTCCCACTCTCCGGAGTGGCCACAACGTTGTCACAAGATGGTGGTGCTCTCATGCTGACACCGGCCTTTGTCCGAATTACTAAGAGACACTGTAGACTGCCAACTCGATCAGCTCCGGAGGGAACTCAGCGTGACCCGGTAGGGAAGATTTTGCCTTCCTCGCCTTTAAGCCGCAGTCCACAGTGCTTGTCCTCTCTGTTGGCGCTAACGAACTTTTTGAACTACCGAAAGGGATTCTGGTCCGGCCGCTAGTTGTCGGAGGCATTTGGACTATACTCTGGACCCACCCGGCCACGCCCCAAAATGGCGCCAGTATAGGCGAGACTTGCAACTCCTTATGACGTTTTAGTTACATAGCCTTGATATTATGGGATATGTATACGGTCCTTGAGCACGTGGCGGGCAGGGAAGGGTACTGACTGGGCATGCGGACAACCCTACTGATATTGGTTCTTATTCACTATTGATTATTGTATTTTCGAAGTAATGCTACTCATGATGCTCGCCCATGGTATGCGTATAAACGATTTTATTGTAACTGATCTTGTTTTACTTTCAATTATAAAATCAACCTTCATTGATCCTGCAACCATTTGTCTCGTTTAAGTTTTTTCCAATTACAATGGCTCGCTCATTACGTACTCCTATACTACAAGTGTAATCTCTCCTTACCTCATACATTTCCCGTCTGCCCCGTGGCCGGCCTGTATGGTTGGAGGCCCGTATTTTTATGCTGACATCTTTTTCAATCAAGGTTTTAAAAGAAAATATGTAGAACTAGCCTCATATCAGTCACTTAGATTGGTAGGTTCTCGGATAAAGGCTACTATCTTCAAAATAAATAAAGGACAAGTAAAATGAAGCAATTATGGTTATGAAAAATTATAAAGGCATGGTACATACGAACAATGCGAAAAGAATAGTCAAGATCTGTCGTATTTTTTCATTCCTGCAGCATAAGCAATTGGTAAAAGATACGGATATTTAGATATATCTATGAATAGGACAATAGACCAGTTCCTCTGGGCTGCAATGCCGAGATGCAAGGGACTGCTTCCCAAAGAAGATAAGTTAGGCACGTGGTAGGTAAAAACATTTTCGTGTTTTTGCGCGCTGATGTGCTTTGTACGCTGTCACCCCCCCTTCTCTTTCTCTGCAGGTTAATATCAGAATTTCAGCTGGAGTATGGAGAAGACCCAGAATGCACTGTGTTACACGCAGAAAGAAGAAGAATTGTATGGTATGAATGTGCGCGTGGGCCCCGATTTATGTTGTATGAATGCTCATGTGTGGCGCACGTCTGGGTTGACGGACGAATGCTTTTTTTTTGTATGACTGAGGTATGGATCGAGCGGTTAATGGAATAAGAAAAACAAGCCCGAACAGGATACCTGCATGTGAAGGACGAGAAAGAATATAGCACTTACCCTACCTAGGAACGACTCTCTCCCTCTCTGGAGCTAGTGAATGGGAGAGTGGCCTATGCCAGAAACTTGAAGGGTTATTTTAGTACCTCGGACCCCAACCGATATCCCAAATGAACGCCCTAAATGACGCGCACCAGTGAGTCAACTTAATGTGCAGACTAGATGAGAAAAGTTAAGGATACCCCGGGTTGGGGTTCATCCAAAATCCCCCCACAGCCCAGAAATTAGGGATATTGTCATGTTTTAGATTCACCCCCTCTTCTTCCATCCTCATAGAAAAGTCAGAATTGCACCATCGCACATCCGACAGACACCCCTCCTTTACCTCAACTTGGATCGTCATTTGTTAGATGTTGGAAGACCCCACCGTGAGTATAAGCACGACTGGACCAGTGTCCGACCAATTAAAAGGAGTAAGTATTTATTGAAGCGAGGTTACCAACAGAAATTGTCTTCTATTAGGAAGGAAGGAGAACGAAGGGCTCGACCCCCAAATGAATTAAATGGAGTACTGAAAATATGCAACACGCATGAAAAGGCTCTTTTGCCAAAAATAGCCCTCTGTTTTATCTTAAGTTTTCATACTTGATGCATGTACTGTCGCACCCTATCTGGTATTTGTGTATACGTAAACTATGAATTTATGTTTTCCCTCAGCTTGTGTTTTTTACGTGAAACTGACCCGTACTGATCTATATGTGTGTGCACTGAATAGCCTATTATTGTACACGTCTCTCTCTCTCTCTCTCTCTCTCTCTCCCTCTTTTTATGTTGTACGTGTACTAATAGCCTATTTGGTACGCACGACGCTCTCTCCCTCTGAGGGCTCCCTCGCTCCCTTTTGAATAAATGACGACACTGTACCTCGCCGGTACGGGAATAATTGCCTTTTAGACACGACAGTGTTTGAACAAATTGACAGAAACAAAACGATCGTATTTTGCCATATTACTGCCTCTCCTTTCTGTAAAATGATGAAACTTAATTGGCTGAGAAAGAAAGGACAGGTGAGACGACTGATGTCCCCTAATCTGACCCTTAAAAAGGGAACTATATGTCAGTGGCTTTTGTCTTAAGTACTTTGGTAACACCACCCTCATCGTTCGGATTACCACCGCCCTTTGTACAAAAATAGAATGTCCGATACGTCCCCGTTCCTCCAGAATGGTCCCAGTTCTGTACCAGCCATCCCAGAAAATCTTAAAGACTGTAGCTATAGTCCCATGATAACAGCAGTTCACATTTTTTTATAAATTAACAGACCTTGAAGAAACATATAGCTCAACAGGATTTGTTTTAGACAAACGCGAGTCTCTACTGAAGGAGCCGGTTTGAATTCGATAAACTATGTAATTTTTAGATATCCGACTTCTTGCCACGTTCGCAAATATAACAAGAGTAAAACGCCAGACAGACATGTTGTTTGAAAATAAAAAAAATGCTTGCCGACCTGCACTACAGCAATGATGCATGAGTTAACAACATACACCGATGTAAGGATTACTAAGCATCCACCCTATCGTGACCAATGAACGTTTCCCCAACTACTTGGGGTTGGGAGAGAAATTAAAGTGTGTAAACGTCTTCCCCTGCCAATTCTCTAAAAAAAAACAGTTTTTGGTACTCATTTAAGGATAACGTGCAGTCGTTGGAGGAGAGGGGCCGGATGTGACGCACAGCCTGGCTGCAGTTCGGGGAATATCTATGACCTCGACCAAGGTGGAGCCACAGAGCAAAGAGTTGCAGGACAAGGCACCGTTCTCAGTGTGGAAAGTGAAGGAAAGAAGGGCCGCCCAGAAGCCCCTGCACGTTGATGAGCTCGTGCCGAAAGTCCCAGCCCATTGTGCCCGATTGATTGACCCACTTGCTTGAAATTTCTGCCCTCCTTGGTCCGTTTTAGATCTGATCCCACTCCACCCTCTCATCCCTCGGCCTCCCAAAGCACGCCCCCATCACCCCCCCTTTTTTTCATATGGAATTTTTGAACTTGACTCTGAGACGAAAGACAGCACAAAAGATAGAATAGGGTTTGTCATGAAGGAAGAACGGAATGCGGATACCCCGCCTAAGGTACCTATGATAGGTTAGTTAAGGAACAGGACAAACACAGGACTGTGGTCCAAGAGCAAAGAATGGCCACACCCTGCAACGCGAGCTCTGAAGTAGAGCTGGACGCATAGCTCCACCGCTGGTGCTCAACAGTGCCAACGAAAGAAGAAAAACAATGAGAGCCTACCAGTGATGTCTCGCTGTAAAAAGACACTGGACAGACGAACCCTTTTTGAACATTGCCACCCCTTGACTGTCCCTTGTACTAAGTTGAATTCCTCTCCCAACCACTTGTATTGATTATCACCCAATTGAGCTTTCGAAACCTTACATCGGTAACTTTCAACTGTACATGGATAACTAAGAAAGCGTTAACTCTGTATCATGATGATTGTAGAACACCAGTTATGTACATGAGCATACCGTCTAGTTTTGACCCCCATGAAGTCCAGACCTCAAGAAATATACTTAATAGCCCTTATTTGGCCAGAACATTTTTGTATGACATCATGTTTGTATTCGAACGAATTTCCTACATCGTCTAAATAATATCCCCGTCTCCAAGGTCTAACATATGACACAGCTAATGTAGTTTTGTATGCACTGCCTCCTCGCCTATCGCATCGACTACATGTGGTTATGTACGATTCTGTTAACATTGATAGCAGGATTATTTCCATCTGCCCGTAATGCATATGGGCTACCAAAGACCTCGATAGACAGCCCAGCCACATGCTTCCCTTATTAGTATAACTAGATGTCAGCTTGTACGTCCTTACCTCAGACATAAACATAAATGAACTAACTCATGATAAAAACTGGGGACTGTGGAAAATGACTAAAATCGGTATACATAAGCGGCGTTCATTTATGTTCACCGCAGCCACTGTTGAAAGTAGAGCAACAACCATGAAAACAGTAGCCACGCCATCTTGTCCCTTTTAGGCCCCATCGCGAAAGTAGGTGGCAGCCATTTTTGTGTCACGACCTCTCTGCCCACTGCCAATAGCCTGTGCGCCTCTCCCCCTCACACCCCAGCCTCGCAAGCATTCCCCCGCGCCCCGACAGCCCCCGGTTTCTTCTACTTGGACCATAAGCACACCTCTAGCGCGACCCTGTCTCCGAGCCACATCCCGTGCTGAACCCCCTCGCTCTTTCATCTCATTCAAAGAACAGGCCCCTTTTTGATAACATCTTCTTCCCTGCCCGATTGTCCAGACCGATCCCAGGCCATCACCTAGCCCGACAGATGCAGTTTATTGCCCCCTACAGTAGGACCTCGCCTCACATCAAAGGAGCGGTGGTTAATCAATACCCTCACACCTCCAGATCCGACCGATCGCCCACTTTCCGTTCCCAGCAGAATGTCCAGCTGCGCGACAACCACCACATGCTGAGGTTGAGGTGGGAACTTTACTGTAAATATGTGTGGGAACGGGGGTGAAGCGGGGATTCCGAGGATGTCTTTCCGTACATCAAGTATTGACAAGAATGTGTTTCATGTAATAAAGCAATAAACCTGTGTATAAGAGGCCAGGCCTCAAGGATGCGTTTAGAGCCTCTCGAGAAGATACCCTGTTGTCTGATTTGACGTGTTCTGCTCCGTCGGAATAAACTCCTGTTTCCTGCCTTCTGTCTCCAGCGCCTGCCTCTTTGTTTGGTAATCTCGAATGGTATGAGAGGCGATTAATGCCGGGCAAATACTGAAGGGTTCTTGGTCGAATTCGGCCCTACCTTTCGACAAGTGTTACTCCGGATGTTTACCACATTTACAAGTGGTGGTGTGTAGGTGGAAGGATTGTAAACAAGAGTTTAGACATGGACACCCTGTCTGCTGCACCTGTCCGCTACACACACCCAACGCCTGTTTATAATTTTGCTCTATGATAAGAGTGTATGGCAGTGTCTAGGCTTCATACTGCTACCTGGTACAATATACTTGTGAAACACACTTCACCCCATATAGCTCACGTCAAGGCTGGCACAGACATATTGCAGCCATCTCGGCTGTTTCTGGCAGTGCCTCAAAGATATAACAAGGAGGTGTGGGGGATTCCCACACTGGATCCTGTGGTGCTCCTATGGAGGTAGTTGCCTCGATTGCTTCGAAAATTACTTAGTTTCAATCATCCAATTGTTTCATCGTAATTTTAATCCATGGAGTCATATATTCATATTCATATAGACAATACAATGTAATTCAGTTTGTTCAACACACACGTTTCGAAATGCCAATGTCCCTATGCATTTCGGGACGAAGGTCCCTTCATCAGGGGAATGAGGTTGATCTGCGGAGGAAATAAACATTGCTTTAGCAGGAGGGCTCTTCCCTCAACAAACTAATTGAGGTAAAGGGAAAGAGTGAACTGGACCATAAGAATCACGGATGATAATTAGCGGTGAAAAAAGGTCCAAACAGTGGTGGAAAAGTGTTGCGGTTCATTGGGGTGCAGAAAGAAAAAACGTGACTATCTCTGCTTATAAATGACGACTAAAAATAGGTCATGCAAAAGTAAAAGGTGGCGCTGTGTATTAAAGGAAGATACCCGCTTGGAATCGAAAAACGAGTTGGTGAAATCGAAGCCTTTGGCTAAAAGAAAGGTCGGAGTCCCCAAAGTTGACACCCGATGAATGTGCATCCAATGTATGACAAGTCGTGATCGAAACCACCAGTCGAGTGAATAGATTCTTACCCGAAACGTTCTCAGTGCAGCATGGTGACGTTCTGTGTCGGTTACCCGTTCAGTGGTCTGAAATGCCGTAGTACGCGCGGAATAGGTGCAAAAGCGTGGATGACGGACTAAGTGGGGCCAATGACACAAAGGAAGGACTGTAAACAGGTTAGTCGCTAGTGATATCGGAATAAAGTGTGCAATGGTGAAAATGGCCCGAGAGTTCCTGATAATAATAAAATATAATGTGTCCCGAAAACGTGACTGTTAGGAAACGAATTAACACGACAAACGAAAAATGTTCAATGGTACAGTGCAAGAATGCATGCGAAAATGTCCGGTCGGTGTCGGCCATATTGGGTAGGGGAAGTTGCAGAAAATACATATTCTTAAAAAACAATACATCAGGGTGTGAATAAATATGAAATTCAAAGGACACGTAATACTAGGTCCATAACAATCACTTCTGGAAATTTGAAGGCAAGGGTATAAACAATGAATTATAAATTATAAATTAAAAAGAGGAGTAGAAATACAATCCTAGTACACTAAAGAGAGAATATAAGAAAATGAATATAAGAAAATCATACTGCGAGCGGTAGAGTGGGGGATGTGTAGAAAAAGACAAGGTACGTACATACAGGAAGGAAAAATGAGAGGAAAAAAGATTATAGGTAGAAAACATAGAAGGTGCGCAGAAAAAGGTATAGTAAACAGGAAGCAAGCGCATGTTTCTAAAGGAAGCAACTATATTCGCTGCGTTCATTAAGTCCATTTGGTTGACTTGATTCCAGCGATTTAATCCAGAACAGTTCGCGTTGCAATAATCTCTTGCGATTATCAACGCTCGATCTCATTGGAACAACCTCCAGTACGAGGAACCTCAGTTGGCTGATGTTATGTTGGGCAGATATGAAATGGGCTGCTAAGGGAGACTTCAAATTCTTGTTCCTTATGGTGCTTTTATGTTCAGTTAAACGAATTTTCAGTTTCCTTTCAGTCTTTCCCACATGGGGTAGGCCACAAGGGCACTTTAGTAGATACACCAAGTTCATGGAGTCACAAGTGGCGTTAGTTTTAAGTTGGATTTGTTTACCGGATCGAGGATGGTTCATGAAGTTGCCTCTGATTATATTGTTGCAGTGACTGCAGTTATGGCATGGTTTGGTACCGGAAAAAACAGTGACTGTTGATTTCGGTTTAGATTCCAACATGTTTTTCAGATTATTGGCTCTTTGATAGGCGAACGATGGAATACAGTTGAAAATCCCTTGAAAGTCTGGTACAAATTGTATCATTTGCCAGTTGTGTAAGATGATGTTTTTGATCATAAAACTTCTTGAGGAATATTTGGACACAAATAGAGGTCTTTCAGTTTTGTGCTGGCTCAAGTTGGGAGTTAAAAGATCTTTTCTGTCTTTGAGCGTAACACGTTCACAGGCAGCCAATAGAGTGGCTTCAGGATATTTCCTTTCCCTATATTTCTGCAAGATGTTTGTTTCAGTACGTAGATATTCATCGGGTTCAGAGCAAATCCTTTTTGCCCTGAGTAACTGCGAAAAGGGTAAATGTTTTTTCAAGGGAGACGGATGGCAGCTGGTGTACAAAAGGGCATTGTTCCTATCCGTTTTTTTTACGAACAGTGAAGTTTTTGGACTGGCATTCTCCAAGGTGACTAGAATATCCAAAAAAGGTAAGCATTTTGTATCTGTGTTGTAAGTGAATCGGATGTGATCATCAACTTGGTTGATGTAGGAAATGAATTCCATAATCTCATCTGGAGAACCAGCCCAAATTAAGAAAATGTCATCGATGTATCTCCAGTAGGTTTGGATTTTGTTGCGCCACTGGACATTTTCCAAAAATGTTGTCAATTTCCAATCGATGCATGAACAAGTTAGCGTAGCTGGGAGCTGCACAATTGCCCATAGTAGTGCCAACTAATTGCAAAAAAAACTCATTGTTCCAGCTGAAATAGCTGTGGTATAGCATGAATTGCATGAGCTCGAGTAGTAACACTTTTAGGTCATCATTCATGGGGTTTAAGAGTAGGAAGGATTCCAAGGCTTCAATGCCCCTGTTGTGCGGTATTGAAGTGTATAGTGCACATACATCAATCGTGATCAGAGTGTAAGGAGTGTTTGGATTTAATGTCACTTTTCTACATATATACGGGATTCAACTGATTTCTTGAACCAACTGAGTAAAGTGACATTAAATCCAAACACTTTTGGATATTCTAGTCACCTTGGAGAATGCCAGTCCAAAAACTTCACTGTTCGTAAAAAAACGGATAGGAACATTGCCCTTTTGTACACCAGCTGCCATCCGTCTCCCTTGAAAAAACATTTACCCTTTTCGCAGTTACTCAGGGCAAAAAGGATTTGCTCTGAACCCGATGAATATCTACGTACTGAAACAAACATCTTGCAGAAATATAGGGAAAGGAAATATCCTGAAGCCACTCTATTGGCTGCCTGTGAACGTGTTACGCTCAAAGACAGAAAAGATCTTTTAACTCCCAACTTGAGCCAGCACAAAACTGAAAGACCTCTATTTGTGTCCATATATTCCTCAAGAAGTTTTATGATCAAAAACATCATCCTAAGCAACTGGCAAATGATACAATTTGAACCAGACTTTCAAGGGATTTTCAACTGTATTCCATTGTTCGCTTATCAAAGAGCCAATAATCTGAAAAACATGTTGGAATCTAAACCGAAATCAACAGTCACTGTTTTTTCCGGTACCAAACCATGCCATAACTGCAGTCACTGCAACAATATAATCAGAGGCAACTTCATGAACCATCCTCGATCCGGTAAACAAATCCAACTTAAAACTAACGCCACTTGTGACTCCATGAACTTGGTGTATCTACTAAAGTGCCCTTGCGGCCTACCCTATGTGGGAAAGACTGAAAGGAAACTGAAAATTTGTTTAACGGAACATAAAAGCACCATAAGGAACAAGAATTTGAAGTCTCCCTTAGCAGCCCATTTCATATCTGCCCAACATAACATCAGCCAACTGAGGTTCCTCGTACTGGAGGTTGTTCCAATGAGATCGGGCGTTGATAATCGCAAGAGATTATTGCAACGCGAACTGTTCTGGATTAAATCGCTGGAATCAAGTCAACCAAATGGACTTAATGAACGCAGCGAATATAGTTCCTTCCTTTAGAAACATGCGCTTGCTTCCTGTTTACTATACCTTTTTCTGCGCACCTTCTATGTTTTCTACCTATAATCTTTTTTCCTCTCATTTTTTCCTTCCTGTATGTACCTTGTCTTTTTCTACACTTCCCCCACTCTACCGCTCACAGTATGATTTTCTTATATTCATTTTCTTATATTCTCTCTTTAGTGTACTAGGATTGTATTTCTACTCCTCTTTTTAATTTATAATTTATAATTTATTGTTTATACCCTTGCCTTCAAATTTCCAGAAGTGATTGTTATGGACCTAGTATTACGTGTCCTTTGAATTTCATATTTATTTACTCCCTGATGTATTGTTTTTTAAGAATATGTATTTTCTGCAACTTCCCCTACCCAATATGGCCGACACCGACCGGACATTTTCACATGCATTCTTGCACTGTACCATTGAACATTTTTCGTTTGTCGTGTTAATTCGTTTCCTAACAGTCACGTTTTCGGGACACATTATATTTTATTATTATCAGGAACCCTCGGGCCATTTTCACCATTGCACACTTTATTCCGATATCACTAGCGACTAACCTGTTTACAGTCCTTCCTTTGTGTCATTGGCCCCACTTAGTCCGTCATCCATGCTTTTGCACCTAATCCACGCGTACATCGGCATTTCAGGCCACTGAACGGGTAACCGACACAGAATGTCACCATGCTGCACTGAGAACGTTTCGGGTAAGAATCTATTCACTCGACTGGTGGTTTCGATCACGACTTGTCATACACTGGATGCACATTCACCGGTTGTCAACTTTAGGGACTCCGACCTTTCTTTTAGCCAAAGGCTTCGATTTCACCAACTTGTTTTTCGATTCCAAGCAGGTATCTTCCTTTAATACACAGCGCCACCTTTTACTTTTGCATGACCTATTTCTAGTAGTCATTTATAAGCAGCGATAGTCACGTTTTTTCTTTCTGCACCCCAATGAACCGCAACACCTTTCCACCACTGTTTGGTCCTTTTTTCACCGCTAATTATCATCCGTGATCCTTATGGTCCAGTTCTCTCTTTCCCTTTACCTCAATTAGTTTGTGGAGGGAAGAGCCCTCCTCCTAAAGCAATGTTTATTTCCTCCGCAGATCAACCTTATTCCCCTGGTGAAGGGACCTTTGTCCCGAAATGCATAGGGACATTGGCATTTCGAAACGTGTGTGTTGAACAAACTGAATTACATTGTACTGTCTATATGAATATGAATATATGACTCCATGGATTAAAATTACGATGAAACAATTGGATGATTGAAACTAAGTAATTTTCGAAGCAATCGAGGCAACTACCTCCATAGGAGCACCACAGGATCCAGTGTGGGAATCCCCCACACCTCCTTGTTATTGCTTTTCAATACCAGATTCTTTTATCAGCCGGAAGAGACCACTCCTGAGGCGCCCAAAAACAATTCACAAAGTTTTTTAGGATTACCTCTGTTTGAACTTGTATCTAAAACTTCAGGTGTGCCACACCACCTCCCGATTAGTTCCTCAAAGATGCCATAAATGTATTCTTTCCCTACGTCGCGAGAGCACAACCTTGTCAGTTCTGGGCTTCGATCTCTTCTCATTTCAGCCCTCCTCACCCAGTCTCCAGAGATGACAGTGGTGCCTCTGTGGTCTGGATGAGATGAATGTATTAGCAGAGCTGGGCATTCATCAGCTTACAGAGCCCATCGCCTGGAGTCTGCCAGGCGCCCAACAGCAGCCAGCCTGGACCTCGGTTCAAAGTGAAAAGAATGATCTGGAAACGCATGGTTCTGGGATAAAGCATGCAGTTTCCCTTCCTCAATACCCGCTCAAACAATCAGGAATTCGGTGCCTTCCAAAAGGTGCACAGGTTGGAATGCTGAACCCATCACAAACAACCCCTGTATTAGCCCAACATTTATCACAGAATGGGCCATGCTCATTTTAGTAATAATAAAGGACCAATGGATGAAACAGAGAAAGGCCTCCGCGGGTTTCGGGTTCTCAAATCTGTAACACTACATTCTTACGCCACATTTAAGTATCGGTGGGCAGAATATGCAGAGTTTCACATTGCGGAATTCGTTGAGTTACATGAAAAGTCTGTGAGATTCCGTGGAGTTCCGCGAATGGGAGGAAATCAGCACATTGTGCTGTTCGCACTGATTTTTAGCATAAGGAGTTTGTTCTGCACTGAAAAATCAGTACAAATGGCACCATGTTTCTCGTCAGAGGGTGTGGCACCTTGAGTTGGTTTTACTGCTGCTCGAGTAGATTTCCTACTCAACTGCAGCTTTTTCAATGCAAATGGTAGTGATCACCTGCATTGGGAAAATATCACTGGGTGGTTTTCTAGCTCTTGAAAATCTCACTACGGAGTGCCAATTCTCGCTCACACTCGCCAACTTACTGTTGGTGAGCCGCGTGCAAGAAAAAACTCCAACGTGCGGCAGTTAGCGGTATTTGGCCAGAACTCCTTGTTAGTGGCAAAAAATGTAACCCACTCCACCGGCGGAGCAGAATTTATTGCCTACCCAACACCTAAGATCTGACCCAATCAAACTACTTGGACCAGTTGCGTACCTTAGCTCATTGCATAAGCATGGTTGTGTGCAATGAGTAATGGACATGGCTCTCTCAACCTGCCTGATTGGTCACTCTCGGTAGTTGACACAGGGCTTTAGTGATTCCAAAACAACACATACTTGAGGAAAAAATAGGGAAGAGGATTAATGCTTGATCAAATCTTAGAACCCAGTTATTTCTTGGGGTCATTCAAACTTTCCTTCCATCACTTTGTTGTTTGTTGCAGTAGATGGCCTAAATGCAAAGTGCATGGCCAGATGTAGGTTCCGTCATGTGTACGGGACTCAAGCCACTCATCACTGGTGTGGCCTGAAGAGGCACACATGCTTGTCTTCATGTCTGGAGGGGTCCTGGCTTACAGGTGTCGAAGCACACCCTGGTGACGCTAGGCCAGCAGGGTGGACCCCGATGATGAAGCATATCACCACTAGGCTGGTGAGTGAGGGGTTTCTAACAAAAGGATACTTCCATCCCTTTCATCGTTGAGAACCCCCTTTTAGGAAACCTTCAGCTCCACTCCGGGTGATACTCCTCCGTTTTTTTTTCGTCTGGGTCCTGTCTTAGCCACTGGATCTTGACTGTTCTTACTGAGGCATGACCAACGCTGATTTACATATGGTTGGTATCTATCAAGAGTGACAGCGTGGGTGAAACAGATGGCCTGGAATGCAGCTTGAGCGATGGCCAACAGGCCAGATTTAGTCAAGCATTCCTTCGATCACTTTACTCTTTACTTCATCAGACATCCATTGGGTGAGGTATGCCTTGACGTAGGACCATGCTTAGTGTTCTCAAGCTGTTGCTTGCTGATGAGGTCTATTAGGCAAAACCTGGTCAGGGATTTGTCAGTTTTCCTGTCTGGAGGAGATATGACCTGCCATGTTAGGGTGGGCAATAACTATTGGAGCAAGACCGAGGCTGGTTTGCACATGGGTGGTCCATGTTTAAAGTAGCCCAGTGGATGAATGTGGCCAAAGCCATGACGAGTGGGTGTGAATCTGGGCAAATCACTTAATCTCCCCGTGCCTAACAAAAAGAAATGTGTCCTTATGTACCGCAAGTGGTTCTCGTTGGAATCGCTCTGCTACCCGATACCTTCGGATGAAGTTCATGCTATATAAACCTCCGTAAAAAAAGGCCCTAGTATGGATGTTATAGATCTTATACCACTTTCACACATTACACTACCTTCAACATTGACGGTCCATTCCACATAACTCCATTTTCTTCTCAGTTTTGAACACATCTTAAGCCTGTGATGCCTCCCACATTAATCTCATCATTCCTACCATGCTCTCCTTGCACTCTACTACAGAGTTTACATGCCCTCAAACACCGCTCTCCTTCAATACACATAACTGTGCTCAAATCAGTCCTACTCCTTCCCCTTAGTCCACTATCTCTAACACTCCAGACCACAAAGCACCTACTACTCCCTCATTATATACTTTGAAACTTGACTCCACTGCATCCAGCAAAATCCAAATCATGCCTTTCTATTTTCACATTGCACATTTGTTAATAATGAACTCAACAATTCCTTCCACTACAACCCTTCTCAAATTAATGCAACAGCACACCAGACCCTTTCCAACCTTATCCTCTACACTTCCTGCTACCTCCCATTCTCACACTGCTACTACCTACACTGTACCGTCTCCAACCCTGTCATCCACACTTCCTGCCACCGCCCCTTCTCATGCGCAACTACTTATGCTGTACCATATCCAACCCTGTCATCCACACTCCCTGCCACCGCCTCTTCTCATGTGCTACTTTCTACACTGAACCGTCTCCAACCCTGTCCTCCACACTTCCTGGCACTGCCCGTCTCTTCCTGCTACTTCCTATACTGAACCGTCTCCAACCCTGTCCTCCACACTTCCTGCCACTGCCCGTCTCTTCCTGCTACTTCCTATACTGAACCGTCTCCAACCCTGTCCTCCACACTTCCTGCCACCACCCGTCTCTCCCTGCTACTTCCTACATTAAAACATCACCAACCCTGTCCTCCACAATTCCTGCAATTGCCCCTTCTCACACTCTTACTTCTTACACTGAACCGTCTCCAACCCTGTCCTCCACACTTCCTGCCACCGCCCGTCTCTCCCTGCTACTTTCTACATTGAAACATCTTCAACCCTGTCCTCCACAATTCCTGCCACTTCCTTTTCTCACACTGCTACTACCTACACCGTACCGTCTCCAACCTTGTCCTCCACACTGCCTATCACAGCCCCTTCTCAAACTGCCATATCTCACCCTACACACTCATTGTCACTGAATTCCATTAGTTGCTATCCATCACTATAGGTATTAACCTATCATTATAGGTAGCAACTCGTGGAGTTCATTAGCATATCAATACTCCCTACACGGACTTGTCTCTAACAGTCCTCCACATTTCCTGCAACCGCCCCTTCTCACACTGCTACTTCCTGCATTTAACTGTCTTGTACCCAGTCCTCCACACTTCCTGCCACCACCTTTCCTCCCAATTCTACTAACTACACTGTGTACCGTCTCCAACCCTTTCCTCCACAGTTCCTACCACAACCTTTTCTCACACTTCTCCTTCTTACACTGAACCATCTCCAACCCTTCCCTCAACACTTCCTGCCACCCATAGCTGCCAAGGTTTCAGATTGCAATGTGTGACATATTAATGATTTCAGTGTAATTATGGGTGGCATTTCAATGACTATGACTGACACATTCTTGCAAGCAAAATCAAGCAATGAAGAACAGTAAAACATATAGATATCAGCAATTACACCCATTTGAGCAACAAGGCACTCTTAGAAGATGTTAAAACTGCTGGAAAGCACCAGAAACTGGAGCACCAAGTGCCCTTGTAACTTGATTGTTAAATGTTGAGTTCCAAACAAACACCAGGCAGCAGTACTTGTGAACTTCTTTATTATCAATGTAAACTCCTTCAGACAAGACTGCACAAGAGTGCGGACGCAGCCGGCAGGTACGGTTTCTTTCTCCTCTCTCATCGACTCCCCCAACACTCTAGAACCACTCCATCCCACTATCAAATCACGCATGTACTCGAGCCTTCTACATAACACCACGAGACGGCTCAAGCACATGAGTGGTACCAACACTATACTCCCCCCCTAAAATAAAATACATTTTTTTTAAAGAATTATCATAGCTAAAATGCATTTCTATTAACGTATAACGTACATGCGAGGCACCACAACTGCATGATCAGACGCACACATACCATGTCCGCCTGAGGTGGCAGACGTGGTGGGCCTTGAATGTTGTTCATCATCATTAATCACCACCAGTTTAATGTAGGAGGGATTTTCAGTAATAACAGTGTCATTGACATAATCAATCCAATCATATTTAATAGACTGTTTAACATTACCTTGTTCTACCTCCTTACGTCCTTTATACAAAGCTATTCTATTAGCATCCCAGACTTTTCCATTGCTCAAAAGTGCCGTATTACACAAAATGTTGACAACTTTGAGGGGAGCTGAAAATGAGCTCTCACCCTTACATATAATTCTTCCCTTTTTAACCTTCACTACATATCCCAACTGTAAACTAACTTTCTTCTTTTCACTAATCTCCAATAGCTTTTCAACCATACGGCCCTGGTTGGTTTGTAAAGATTGCTTCACTTTTTCAAAAGAACACAGAACAATTTTAATGCACATAAGCCAACCCATATTGTCTTTGGTGCGGGGAGAACGTCCTCTCATAAGTTCAAAAGGTGAATGACCAGTAGATTGACATTTTGTAATTCTGTAGGCACCCACCGTTTTCCTCAATTCAACTTCCCAATCCATTTCATTACTAAAAGAGAGTTCAATAATGCCTTTAATAACTCTATTAAAGCGCTTGACGCTTCCATTCCATTCTGGATGATAATTAGATTTGGTTCCAGTCTCCTTTATACAATTCTTGAAACTCTCACCTTCAAATTGTCCACCATTATCAGAAATCAAAACCTTGGGTAGGCCCTCCCTGGCAAACTCATCACCCAGAAAATACAACTCGCTCTCAAAATCAGCTCTCTCCACAATCCTGTACTCAGCCCATTTAGAAAAATGGTCAATTACTACAAAAATGTATTTCTGTAAACCTTCCTTGGATTTAACTGGACCAAAAATGTCAACACCTATCCTTTCCCAAGGCATGTCGGCACTACAATAGGATGTAAATAAGGTTTGAACATGGTTAAACTTTTATCCGAATTAGTGCATTCACAACAGTCTCTGACAATTCTTTCAATGTCTATATCGACCCCAGGCCACCAATACAACTGCTTAGCTCTGCATTTGGTTTTCACGATTACAAAATGACCCTCATTACACAAATTAATAATTCTATCACGAAAAACCTTAGGTGGCACCTGTTTACCTGAGTAATAAGTCATTTTCAAAAGACAATTTGTTCCTAATTACCCAAAATGGGATGACAGTTTTAAGTAAGGAAGATTTATCAGACCAGCCTTTGAGGATAAAATCACGAACAGCATGAAGTTCTTCATTTAGAGAATTTTTTTTCACCCAATCATCGTGAGAAATACTTGCTAATTCATTATTAAACACACTAGCAACAATCCACTGGTCCCAATCATCACTAGGGTTGTCTTCAACGGGTAAAGGACATCTACTCAAAAAGTTCGCAATTCTATTACGAATGCCTGGGACGTAAACAACATCATAAATAAACTCCAACAGTTGTGCAGAGAAACAAGAAATTCTAGGGGAAACATTGCTGAGACCATGTGATGTAAGAACTTCAGTAAGGGGTTTGTGATCTGTAAGTAAAGTGACACAGGTACCACAAACAAAGTGCCTGAAATGCTTAAGTCCCCATAAGCACCCTAGAGCTTCTCTCTCTATTACTGAATATTTTTCCTCTGTCGGAGTAAGGGCTCTTGACGCAAAAGCAACTCCACACTCAGATCCATCGCTTTGTAACTGGGAAAGTACTGCCCCAAAGTCTCACCCACTGGCATCAGTAGTGTTATAACTTTTCCGTTTATGATCAAAACCTTGAAGTGCTGGAGCAGAGCAGATATCTTTCTTCATACCATCCATACACTCTTGACATTAATCCGACCAAGAAAAGGTGCAACCCTTCTTCAACAATACAATTTGCCAGCAAAATTATACATGAATTTTGAATAAAATTCATCCAACCCAAGGAAGGATCTGACTTCCTCCTTATTTTGGGGAGATGGTGCATTCTTGATAGCATCAATAAGTACTGATTTGGGCCGAATGCCAAAAGCACTAATTTTGTGGCCTAGATATGTCACACTTTTCATGGCGATTTTACACTTGGATTTTTCAACTGTCAACCCTTTAAGTTCCAGAATTTGTAAGACTTTGCTTAAAACTTTGTTGTGTTCTACTAGATCTTTCCACATGACGAGAATATCATCTTGAAAAAACAATAAATGTTTCATATCTTTAAACAATTGGTACATGATGCGTTGGAACAACGTGGCAGCTGATGCCAATCCAAAAGGAACACGTTTAATTTGAAAAATACCTGTGGGAGTGACAAAAGCTGTAAGGTGTATACTCTCTTCATGCAAGGGGACTTGGTGGTAGGCAGACGTTAAGTCTATAGTAGAGAACCATACCATGTCTTTAGTCGCTGAAAGTAGTTCGCATATTTTAGGGAGGGGAAATATATAAATAAAGATATTTTAATTTAGTTCCCTCAAGTCCACACATAAGCAGATTTTGCTGTTGGCTTTGCGCGCAACGACAAGGGAGGCGACCCAATCAGATGACTCTATGCTTTCAATTATATTTGTATCAACTAGTTTTTTAAATTCTATCACTACTTTATCTTTGACACCTAGGGGAATGTTCCTAACCTTATGAATTCATGCTTTAGCACAGTCTTTGAGCACAATTTTGTGGGAAGAACCTTTGAGTTCTCCGATGTCTCCAGAAAAGACCTTGGGAAATGTACTGTTCATATCTTCACATTGATGTTCTTGTGGGGGATCAATACTTAAGACGGGATCAGGACAATTTGGATCAAGACTTATTTCGAGTTCACCTTGATCCCACCAACCTAGAATGCATGGTCCTACCACAGACAAGTATAGTTTACAAACAGCCCCTCTACCTTTTAAATTCAAAGGTAAGTTTTCTAAAACCTAGAAGGTCTAAAGGTTCACCAGTGTAGCTTACAGGACGTATGTCAGGGCTTTCAAGTTGGTTGCCAATTTTCTTACAAAATAACTCTTCCCACATGTTTTTATTTAAAATAGTGTAAGGAGACTCAGAATCTGCCATTATAGTTACTAGTACACCTCCCACCTTTATTTCTCAAATGAGTTTTTTCCTTTTGCATTCATTGTCATTTATACAACACACCTCATTAGAGTCATCATCTGAATTCGTACTACTGATGTCATGCTCATATTCATTCACAATACACTTAACAGATTTGGACTTGCGGCAAGCACGTGCAAAGTGTACAGACATCTTGCAATAAGCACACCTTTGGCCTAGTGCCGGACACCTTCTGTCATTAGCTAGATAAGACGTGCTACCGCAACTGTAACACATACCTTTTGTGTAAGAAACAATGCGTTCTTTGTTTTTGAGTTTTTCTATTGGCAGTTGAAAATAATTTTTCTTTTTAACTTTATCTAAATAGATATTATTGGTGCTCCTGATAATTATTTTAACTGTATCATCATTACTATCCATTATTGCTTTTGCAATGACTGTTTTAGCACTGCAGGTGGTTAATTCTGCCTTGCTAATGATGGCGGAAATTTCACATAAATTTGCGTCACCATTGATCCACAGTTTGTCCTGCAAGTTCTTGTTATTGCAATGCATGACTTGTTGGTCTCACGTATCACTCTTCTTCTATAATACCAAATTTTCATGACAAAGCTAACCTTCTGAGGGAAGCAACGTAATCCTCTACTTTTTCCCCTTGTTCTTGTTTGCTGTGGGAAAAATTAAACATATGAACAGCTTTACACACCGTAGGTGCAAAATATGCATTAAGATTCGAAATAGCCTGTGAAAAAACATTACTATCACCATCAGTTTTCTTTTGAATTCTTATATACACTCTCTAACCCCCTGGACCTAAACAATGTAGTACATTATTTTTCTTTCTTTCCGGAGGTAATTCTTTGCTTTCAAAAGTGTCAAGGTAATTAATGAGGTAGTCCCTCCATTCCTCCCATCTATAGCTTGAAACCTCAAAATCCTTCACCATGAACTGTTGTGCAGCAGGTAAGTTCATAGTTGCCATAGCCATGTTGTACGTAAATGCGCTAAATAAACACAATTTAATAAAATTAATTAAAGAGAAATAATGAGTACCTTCGATGTGTGTGTGTGTGTGTGTGTGTCACATTAGTAATAGTGGACACACTTCCCAAGAGGAAACACCTGTGTGTGTGTCACAGTAGTTGTAGTGGACACACTTTCTAAAAATGGCACACTTGTGTGTGTGTCACAGTAATTGAACACGAACGACAGTAGATGATAGGATATCTCCAGAATAAATAAGAAAATGCAGAACTGCTTGTAGATCCTTTTTCCAAAGATGTAGGTGGTAAAATACTCCAGAATGTGTGAAACTAAACACGAAGGCGCTGCTCAGAATTCTTTTGTGACAGTTGAAGACCGGCAAATGCTATACCGAAGGATCGGTAAATAATTACTCCAAGGAACCAAGATGGCCGCTGTGACGTAACCGTTGCATGATCTGGCGTATCAAGTAATACGTTTGTTATGCGTCATAAATCAGCGTCAGGCTTACGAGCAAGACGAGGTATCCAAAGATGTGCAAGCGTGGAATACCGTCGCCGCTCGTAAAATGCGGCCGAAGGCGATTTCGCCAACTGTCACCGTACATCCATGGACTTCTCACAAACAGTATGAAAGTATTCTTCACAAAAAGTAAGCGGATTATAATTCAAGGATATTCAGCATTTGGGGGAGGGTTGAGTCTCGCAATGCTAGATCGCTTAGAAATGAAGATTGCTTCATTCTCTCTTTAGCCAAAAATTCTCATTAGTTCTCAAACACGCAGGGAGGATAATAAAGGTTAAAGTAATACCTTTCGTGTTTGTATCCTTTATCTTTTTCTATATCTTTGTTATTTGCTGTCGATTCGCCGCAAAGTAGCTGGATCTTGAAATAATTCTATCTTATCCAGTGTGCGTGGGTTCACGGGGCTTAAACATCAATCGTCGCCATTTTTTAGTTCCAAACATACGCCAGGCAGCAGTACTTGTGAACTTCTTCATTATCAATTTAAACCCCTTCAGACAGCACGAGAGTGCGGACACAGCCGCCAAGTACGGTTTCTTTCTCCTCTCTCATCGACTCCCCCAACACTCTAGAACCACTCCATTCCACCATCAAATCAAGCATGTACTACTACTCGAGTCTTCTACAGAACACCACGAGACAACTCGAGCACATGAGTGAAACCAACACTACATTAAAGACAGCGAGGACTCAGATCTACACCACTCTCATTGACAGTGCGCATCACACCACTGCAAACAGAAGAACGTTTCTGTACCTTTCAGCAAAGTCAGTTATTGTAGTAGGGTCAGATTCTGTGTTGCAAAACCAGTGCAGTGTCCAGAGAATAACACAATAACTGCTATAATGGGTGGAAAAAGAGAGAAAGGGGCGATGCGGATGGTTTTCCAGATTAGGTCTCATCACTAGAAAGCACACATCATTGTTTGCTGCGGTGCGGAGTGTAGCCAAGGCGTAGACTCCACTACTGTAGTGTTGAGCAGGTGTTTCTCTCTTAATTTCTTCTGCTCTGACAAACGTAAAATAAAAACCTTTACCTAATCATTTTCTTGACTACTCAGCAGATATAAATCTGGCCAATCAAATAGGCAAAGGGACATCCCTTTTATTAGGAGCATCGATAGTTTTATGAGTTCAGAGGTCAAGTGATGTTTAATCTTGCACTTACTTCGATTTGAGGTAGGCGACGAGCATAGACTCGCCCCTCCCCCCACCAGGGCTGCTATATGCTCTTACAGCTGCAGGCAGCAGCTCAGCCTGCACTAGTCCACAGCATCATGATTATACTACTTCGCAGAGAGCACATAGTGGGCCGAAAGTGGCGAGCAGTAGCTATCTCTGCTACAGTGCGGTTGCAGGCTCACAATGGTGAATCAGAGGCCGCTAACGCTGGTGGGAACTGGTGAGCTTCAGAAAGGCTGAGTCGGCAATGCAGCGAACACAAGGTAAGTGGTTATGTTTATTTATTGATTCGCTTCTTACTATCCAATCATATGTCGGTATCCACTACCTATCCACCGCGCCCGCCACACCGCCTTTACCTGTGTGAGCCGCCACTAATTTAGCACTGCCACCTCCACACCTCACACTTGCACTCAGCTCACACTGTCAAGTGTCTCAATGGGGCTTTGATCGGCCCTCTTGGGCCGGCCAACCGGTCATGCGTACATTGTATGTTCTTCATCCAGGCTGCATTACATCCTTGGTGCAGAACATGGCCCAGGCTCCCATTCCCTGCCTGAGCGCCGATCGACGGCGCTCAGACCAATCACAGCGCTGCATTGCAGCTCTGTGGTTGTCTAGGGGAGTCAGGAGCCTGGGGACTTCCCGTTACTGCTTCCAGGAGTGAGAGGCGGTGGCGAGCAGACCGAGAGGCTGCGACCGGCCGGGTGACCGGTCTGAAGGTAAGTGTTTTTTTCTTTCGTTTACAACCCTCACCACCCCCCTCCCCTCTACTCCCGGTAAATAGCGGCCGCCACTGGATCTTCTAATCGTGTGGTATTTGCCAGCACCACCACCCCAGTGACCCTTCTCTGAGCCATTCAACACCCCCACCCCTTTTTCTTGGCCCTTTCACCCTTTGCTAAAGGTAGATGACCCTCATCCCCTTGAATGCTGGAGTGAGTATAAGGAAAGAATTTTGTACTGTATGCAATGTCTGTCTTTTTAAATTGTCAGTGTGTTTTGTGGACCTCCGTCGGAGTTCCAAAACTAAATAAATAAATTGATTAATTGATTGGAGTGAGTTGTGTTTTCTGAGTCCACAGTGTGCTTTTATTTAGTGATTACCACATGGACATCATTTCACGAATGTTGTTAAGGTGCTCTTCATACACCCTGAGCACTCACCCCTCTGAGCCCGCCTGCACTGGAGATTCTGTGCAGTCTTTAGTCCAGGATGGGCCAAACCTTGGCCGGACTGGAACGGTGCCAGGCAATCTGAGAACTGAAAACAGGCACATCCTGGAAATCAGATGTGGCAGCAGGCAGCACATAGCAATTGCCCAATTAGGAGCTCTGCGTGGGCTTATTAGTGCTTCACAGAAACCTCTGAATAGATAATGCGGCACGAAGCAGCAACACGCGGCGTGGAAACTGTGTGCAGACCAGGACTGTACCATGTGTGGAAACTGTGTGCAGACCAGGGCTGTACCAAGTGTGGAAACTGTGTGCAGACCAGGACTGAACCATGTGTGGAAACTGTGTGCAGACCAGGACTGTACCATGTGTGGAAACTGCGCAGACCAGGACTGTACCATGTGTGGAAACTGTGTGCAGACCAGGGCTGTACCAAGTGTGGAAACTGTGTGCAGACCAGGACTGAACCATGTGTGGAAACTGTGTGCAGACCAGGACTCTACCATGTGTGGAAACTGTGTGCAGACCAGGACTGTACCATGTGTGTAAACTGTGTGCAGACCAGGACTGTACCGTGTGTGGAAACTGTGGACTGTACCGTGTGTGTAAACTGTGTGCAGACCAGGACTGTACCGTGTGTGGAAACTGTGCAGACCAGGACTGTAGCGTGTGTGGAAACTGTGTGCAGACCAGGACTGTACCATGTGTGGAAACTGTGCAGACCAGGACTGTAGCGTGTGTGGAAACTGTGTGCAGACCAGGACTGTACCATGTGTGGAAACTGTGTGCAGGCCAGGACTGTACCATGTGTGGAAACTGTGTGCAGACCAGAACTGTACCTTGTGTGTAAACTGTGTGCAGACCAGGACTGTACCGTGTGTGGAAACTGTGTGCAGACCAGGACTGAACCATGTGTGGAAACTGTGTGCAGACCAGGACTGTACCATGTGTGGAAACTGCGCAGACCAGGACTGTACCATGTGTGGAAACTGTGCAGACCAGGACTGTACCGTGTGTGGAAACTGTGTGCAGACCAGGACTGCACCATGTGTGGAAACTGTGTGCAGGCCAGGACTGTACCATGTGTGGAAACTGTGTGCAGGCCAGGACTGTACCATGTGTGGAAACTGTGTGCAGACCAGGACTGTACCTTGTGTGTAAACTGTGTGCAGATCAGGACTGTACCGTGTGTGGAAACTGTGTGCAGACCAGGACTGTACCATGTGTGGAAACTGTGTGCAGACCAGGACTGTACCATATGTGTAAACTGTGTGCAGACCAGGACTGTACCGCGTGTGTAAACTGTGTGCAGACCAGGACTGTACCATGTGTGGAAACTGTGTGCAGACCAGGACTGTACCATGTGTGTAACCTGTGTGCAGACCAGGACTGTACCATGTGTGGAAACTGTGTGCAGACCAGAACTGTACCATGTGTGGAAACTGTGTGCAGACCAGGACTGTACCGTGTGTGGAAACTGTGTGCAGACCAGGACTGTACCGTGTGTGGAAACTGTGTGCAGACCAGGACTGTACCATATGTGTAAACTGTGTGCAGACCAGGACTGTACCGAGTGTGGAAACTGTGTGCAGACCAGGACTGTACCATGTGTGGAAACTGTGTGCAGACCAGGACTGTACCATATGTGGAAACTGTGTGCAGACCAGGACTGTACCGTGTGTGGAAACTGTGTGCAGACCAGGACTGTACCATGTGTGGAAACTGTGTGAAGGCCAGGACTGTACCATGTGTGGAAACTTTGTGAAGGCCAGGACTGTACCATCTGTGGAAACTGTGCAGTCCAGGACTGTCCCATGTGTGGAATCTGTGTGCAGACCAGGAGTGTACCATCTGTGGAAACTGTGCGAAGACCAGGACTGTACCTTGTGTGGAAACTGTGCGCAGACCAGGACTGAACTATGTGTGGAAACTGTGTGCAGACCAGGACTGTACCATGTGTGGAAACTGTGCGCAGACCAGGACTGTACCATGTGTGGAAACTGTGCGAAGACCAGGAATATACCATGTGTGGAAACTGTGCGCAGACCAGGACTGTACCATGTGTGGAAACTGTGTGCAGACCAGGACTGTACCATGTGTGGAAACTGTGCGCAGACCAGGACTGTACCATGTGTGGAAACTGTGTGCAGGCCAGGACTGTACCATCTGTGGAAACTGTGCAGACCAGGACTGTACCATGTGTGGAATCTGTGTGCAGACCATGAGTGTACCATCTGTGGAAACTGTGTGCAGACCAGGACTGTACCATGTGTGGAAACTGTGTGCAGACCAGGGCTGTACCATGTGTGGAAACTGTGTGTAAACCAGGACTGTACCATGTGTGGAAACTGTGTGCAGGCCAGGACTGTACCATGTGTGGAAACTGTGTGCAGACCAGGACTGTATGTGTGGAAACTGTGTGCAGACCAGGACTGTCCCATGTGTGGAATCTGTGTGCAGACCAGGAGTGTACCATCTGTGGAAACTGTGCGAAGACCAGGACTGTACCATGTGTGGAAACTGTGCGCAGACCAGGACTGAACTATGTGTGGAAACTGTGTGCAGACCAGGACTGTACCATGTGTGGAAACTGTGCGCAGACCAGGACTGTACCATGTGTGGAAACTGTGTGCAGACCAGGACTGTACCATGTGTGGAAACTGTGTGCAGGCCAGGGCTGTACCATCTGTGGAAACTGTGCAGACCAGGACTGTATGTGTGGAAACTGTGTGCAGACCAGGACTGTATGTGTGGAAACTGTGCGCAGACCAGGACTGTACCATGTGTGGAAACTGTGTGTAAACCAGGACTGTACCATGTGTGGAAACTGTGTGCAGGCCAGGACTGTACCATGTGTGGAAATTGTGTGCAGACCAGGACTGTATGTGTGGAAACTGTGTGCAGACCAGGACTGTCCCATGTGTGGAATCTGTGTGCAGACCAGGAGTGTACCATCTGTGGAAACTGTGCGAAGACCAGGACTGTACCATGTGTGGAAACTGTGCGCAGACCAGGACTGAACTATGTGTGGAAACTGTGTGCAGACCAGGACTGTACCATGTGTGGAAACTGTGCGCAGACCAGGACTGTACCATGTGTGGAAACTGTGTGCAGACCAGGACTGTACCATGTGTGGAAACTGTGCGCAGACCAGGACTGTACCATGTGTGGAAACTGTGTGCAGACCAGGACTGTACCATGTGTGGAAACTGTGCGCAGACCAGGACTGTACCATGTGTGGAAACTGTGTGCAGGCCAGGCCTGTACCATCTGTGGAAACTGTGCAGACCAGGACTGTATGTGTGGAAACTGTGTGCAGACCAGGACTGTATGTGTTGAAACTGTGTGCAGACCAGCACTGTACCATGTGTGGAAACTGTGTGCAGACCAGGACTGTACCATGTGTGGAAACTGTGTGCAGGCCAGGGCTGTACCATCTGTGGAAACTGTGCAGACAAGGACTGTATGCGTGGAAACTGTGTGCAGACCAGGACTGTATGTGTGGAAACTGTGCGCAGACCAGGACTGTACCACGTGTGGAAACTGTGTGCAGACCAGGACTGTACCATGTGTGGAAACTGTGCGCAGACCAGGACTGTACCATGTGTGGAAACTGTGTGCAGGCCAGGCCTGTACCATCTGTGGAAACTGTGCAGACCAGGACTGTATGTGTGGAAACTGTGTGCAGACCAGGACTGTATGTGTGGAAACTGTGTGCAGACCAGGACTGTACCATGTGTGGAAACTGTGTGCAGACCAGGACTGAACCATGTGTGGAAACTGTGCGAAGACCAGGAATATACCATGTGTGGAAACTGTGTGCAGACCAGGATTGTACCATGTGTGGAAACTGTGTGCAGACCAGGACTGTATGTGTGGAAACTGTGTGCAGACCAGGACTGTCCCATGTGTGGAATCTGTGTGCAGACCAGGAGTGTACCATCTGTGGAAACTGTGCGAAGACCAGGACTGTACCATGTGTGGAAACTGTGCGCAGACCAGGACTGAACTATGTGTGGAAACTGTGTGCAGACCAGGACTGTACCATGTGTGGAAACTGTGCGCAGACCAGGACTGTACCATGTGTGGAAACTGTGTGCAGACCAGGACTGTACCATGTGTGGAAACTGTGTGCAGGCCAGGGCTGTACCATCTGTGGAAACTGTGCAGACCAGGACTGTATGTGTGGAAACTGTGTGCAGACCAGGACTGTATGTGTGGAAACTGTGAGCAGACCAGGACTGTACCATGTGTGGAAACTGTGTGTAAACCAGGACTGTACCATGTGTGGAAACTGTGTGCAGGCCAGGACTGTACCATGTGTGGAAACTGTGTGCAGACCAGGACTGTATGTGTGGAAACTGTGTGCAGACCAGGACTGTCCCATGTGTGGAATCTGTGTGCAGACCAGGAGTGTACCAATCTGTGGAAACTGTGCGAAGACCAGGACTGTACCATGTGTGGAAACTGTGCGCAGACCAGGACTGAACTATGTGTGGAAACTGTGTGCAGACCAGGACTGTACCATGTGTGGAAACTGTGCGCAGACCAGGACTGTACCATGTGTGGAAACTGTGCGCAGACCAGGACTGAACTATGTGTGGAAACTGTGTGCAGGCCAGGCCTGTACCATCTGTGGAAACTGTGCAGACCAGGACTGTATGTGTGGAAACTGTGCGCAGACCAGGACTGTACCATGTGTGGAAACTGTGTGCAGACCAGGACTGTACCATGTGTGGAAACTGTGCGCAGACCAGGACTGTACCATGTGTGGAAACTGTGTGCAGGCCAGGCCTGTACCATCTGTGGAAACTGTGCAGACCAGGACTGTATGTGTGGAAACTGTGTGCAGACCAGGACTGTATGTGTGGAAACTGTGTGCAGACCAGGACTGTACTATGTGTGGAAACTGTGTGCAGACCAGGACTGAACCATGTGTGGAAACTGTGCGAAGACCAGGAATATACCATGTGTGGAAACTGTGTGCAGACCAGGATTGTACCATGTGTGGAAACTGTGTGCAGACCAGGATTGTACCATGTGTGGAAACTGTGTGCAGACCAGAACTGTACTATGTGTGGAAACTGTGTGCAGACCAGGACTGAACCATGTGAGGAAACTGTGTGCAGACCAGGATTGTACCATGTGTGGAATTTGGAAACTGTTTTCAGACCAGGATTGTACCATGTGTGGAAACTGTGTGCAGACCAGGGCTGTACCATGTGTGGAAACTGTGTGCAGACCAGGACTGTACCATGTTTGGAAACTCTGTGCAGACCAGGACTGTACCATGTGTGGAAGCTGGGTACAGACGAGGACTGCACCATTCTCCTTTAGAGCCAAACTGCTTGGAACAGGGGGCTGCTCTCCTCCCTCTAATATGGAACTAAATGTGTCCGGCCTATGGGTTCAAGCGGGATGTGTGTGTGGCAGGACAGGGAGTGTGCAGAGAGGGTCTTTGTAGAGGGCGGGAGAGGGGGTGTAGAGGGGTTTGGGAAAGTGGGTGTGCATAGGTGCGGAGAGGGCTCGAGAGGGTGTGCAGAGAGGGTGTGTGGTGAGAGCGGGAGTGAGTTTGTGGACAGCAAACCTGCCATTCTTCAATAAAATCTCAATGTGTGAGATAAAGGGATGGGGGGCAGAGCCTGGGCTGAGGACGCATCTTGAGCTCATTGCCTCCACAGCCATGAAAGTGCTTCAAAGGGCGCTTGGCCCTTGAGAGGGGGCCTGGGCTTTGTACAGGCCACTGTCTGTGAGCCACTGTAACGGCCCCTCCAACAAGCACTGGCAAACCAATACGTCTGGTGTCGTCTGCCAGTCTTGACAGACAAATGGAAAAAGTGTGGCTGAAACTCTCTATAAGTAACTATGTTAAGCATATAATTTTAGTAAAATCAAAAGATCTCTGCTAACACACGCCTAAAAAAAGCCAATAGTTCTGCCATTGGATGACAGTCTCTTGCCTTGGAGAAAGAAGGAGAGAGGGCGAAAAGGAAAAAGAATAAAAAGAATAAAAAGAAAGAAATAAAGAAAGAAAAAGTCGAGTAGGAATCAAAGAAAAAGCAAAGAAGGAATGAAAGTAAAAAGTAAAGAAGGAATGAATGAAGGAATGAAAGGAAAGAAAGAATGAAAGAAAACAAGCAAACAGAAGGAATGAAAAAACATAGTAAGAAAGAAGTAAAGAAAAGAAGAAAGAATGAAATAAAGATGGAAAGAAAAAACAAAGAGGGGAATAAAACGTTTTACAAGTGTTGTAAATTAGACACAACAAAAGGCTGGTTCTCTTCCTGGACAAAGTTTATTAAAGAACCGTTAGTTAAATTGAGTTCAGAATAAATGTGTGTTGAAGAAGTGTGTGTTGAAGGACTGTCCACTCACAAATTTACTAGCATAATATTGAAACTTTCGATAACTTAATGCAGAACTGTTTCAAATGGATGCAATCTTTTATGCTGTGGAATACCTGAAGTCAAAAAGTAAACAAAAGACAGTCCAGTAAACTAAAGGCACTCCAATAGGAATTTACAAAAGCATTAGCAGGAAACAGAAACTTATAAAACACGGAGGACCAGATGTAGGAAGTGTAATTCCGGTCGGTAACGGCCGAAATTACCGAATTTCCTCCGTTACTGACCGGAGTTAGGCTTTTCATATGTAGGTGGCTTCATTTCAGATTCGGTAATTTACCGAATCGGTATTTAAGAATTCGGTAAATTACTGATTCTTGAAAATACCGAATCGGTAAATTACCGAATCTGAAATGTAGGGAGCACTCAAATGAGTGCTTTTCCCATTTTAGGATTCGTTATTTACCACCAACTAGAAGTTGGTGGTAAATAATGAAAACCTTAGAAAAAGCATTTTTTTTGCTTTTCCAACAGAGCCATGTTGCAGACATACATGCCCTTAGGGCATGTATGTCTGCAACATGTGCACCCATACACATTTGAGGGGTGCAACAGGGTGTCAAAGTGACACCCTGCCACCCTTCAATGTTTCCCCTATTTACCGAATTGGTATTTACCGAATCGGTAATTGACATTCATTCCTATGGGCCTCCAGGCCCATAGAAATTAATGGCAATTACCGAATCAGTAAATACCGATTTGGTAATTACCGGAACTTACAGATTCGGTAATTTTTTAAAGAAAAATTACCTACATCCCATTTGCCTGTTCTTAAATACCGAATCGGTATGATTCGGTATTTAAGAATCGGTAATCTGGGATTACCTACATCGGGCTCGGAATGAGGTCTGTACTCACATCTGGTATATCGTCCTGCTGTCACATAAAACTCTAAACACAAAGGAAGCATCAAAGTAATGCCTGTCTCATTCCTCAGCACTCAAACTCCTCTTTTCCGCAGTCAGACTCCATCCGTACTCACAGATATGCTTCAACGCGGATAGGTTTGTTCCTCATTCAGATCTGATTGGAGCTCACAAAAGGGAAGGTTGGGCATTGAACACTGTCGCGTTGCTCTAATTCTCAGGCCAATGGCAGTGATTGGCTGAATAAATATTTTAGGACAAGAGATGTATATAGTGGGGAGTTCAATGCTCTGTAATTGTAAATAACCAAGGGGCATATTGTCAAGCAGGGTGTTAAAAACGATCGCAGTTTTAGAGGCAGAAAACTGCCACTAAAGCAGTGATAATGGGCTTGATAATATGGCCTTGTGAATTCCAATAGGAACCCATGTTCTGGTGTGAACCTGGGCTTCTATTGGAACTCTCCAGGGCTTATTATCAAGCTCATTATCGCTGCTTTAGCTGCAGTTTTCTGCCGGTAAAACTGCGAAAATTTGAACGCCCTGCTCGATAATATGCCCCCAAGTGTCAAACTTCTGGGTTCTTTGTCTTGAGGTACCAAGTAAAGACTAGGTTAGCAAATGCACCATCACTGTCTGATCTGGACTTATTCCTTTATATGTCGTCCTAGGGGAGGAGCCAATAAAAGAATTAATATAAATACGGTTAGATATGGGGCAGCAAGCAGAGCTGCTCTTTGAGATGCCGCGGAGATACCAATGAAACATCAGTTTAGAGCCCATAGCTAATTTGGCTGTGCAGTGTCATGCTGGCTGAAGTTTACTAGACATTGTTTGGCATTGCCTGTGGGATTTTGTGTTTCTGTGACAGCCAGAGGGGGGACTGCTAAGCACTGGATGTTGTCAAGCAGGTGGGCCTCTGTTTATTTGAACGCGGCACCGGCCACGTGCCAGTGATGCAATTGGCACTCTGCCTCTGTGTTCTGTGCAGCTTGCTCTGTTCTAGTGCACGTTGTGTCTTGCAAGACATAAGGTGCACAGCTCAATGTGCTTCCATTGTACGCGGTCACAATGGATTGCACAGGTGATGTTGCCAAGCGTCTAGCCTTGTTTCAGCATCATATGTTTCAGGCTTCTTTTTGACGTGGACGAGCAAGAATGAAAGTTGAATTGCTTAACCCTGTATCACGAACACGTTCTGCAGAGGCACCCATGCTCAGAATGAATCCAGGCGCTTTTTGTCACACTGGGCTGTCTGCAGCACGTGCTAGCACATACTGATTAATGGCCACCTTTACATGGGTTAGAGCTGTATTATCTTTAGCAAAACCAAAGGGGATGATGGACGGAGTGTTGGTTATTGCAAGCATTCACCCCCAGGCAACCGATCTGGGTTTAATCCATTATCATTCTTTAGCTCACTCCGCCACCCCAGTTCAAACATGGCTATATGAAAATCAGTCTGACCCTGTGCCTCATGGGGACAGTCCAGCTCATACACTATCCTATAGATTGTCTGAGCTAATGTATGCACTGAAGCAGCAACATACCGGGAAGAGTGAGCAAAAGGCCTATGAGGTGTGCCGGGTTCTCAAATTGGCTGCGGAAGTAGCTTTGGGGGGACCAGGAACCTTGTGGATGACCACAAGGGCACATTAAGTGGCATGTCATGGCCCAAGAGTGTCATAGCGGGAGAAACCATCACAAACAAGTGCTTTGAGGTACACACTGCGCTTCTATGTCTTTTGCATAGCAGGGTCTCAAAGCAGACAAAGTAACAAAATCAGGTTTTTTCAGGTTTCTACTGAAATGCCAACATTCCCTGAGGTGTTATATCAGTTATGGTTGGTTTGAAGTGGAAACAGGAAACCATAAATACAAAACATCTTGAGACAGATTAAAACTCCGGACCATTATTCCAATTCAAGATCTGCAGAAGACGTTATGTTTGTACGAACAAGGCCATGACCGATGAATGGATTGGGTTTAAAGAACATACAACAGACCATTCCAGAAAACACCTATGATCTCAACACTGATCATCACCCCAAAGACCGAGTTGCCTCATCGTCAAAACACCCACGCTGACACACCACCCCCGCAGATGTACAAGTGTGTTGGGTCGCATCGGTATTCGCACCCCTTTGCCTGTATGTAGATTTCTACATAAGACCTTTGAGAGAATTAATTTCCTCATTTGTCCATGACAGAATTGACTTCATTGATGGCATAGAGGGTTTGACCTTTGACATGGAACTTAGCATTGGACTTAGAACCATTATATACCAGGACCTCCCAACAATCAGCAACAAATGCACTACAAAGAGTCCTGGGACTGCACGCAGGAATGTCCCAGCGAGTTCATTGTTAACTAAACAACTGCTGTTTGTTAAGGTGAGAGTGGCAGCTGCAGAGGAAAGGTCTGGCAATGGGAACCTCCAGTGTAGCTAACCTTTAAGAAGCTGATTTTGAGAATACTCATATTCTTACATTGGAAATAGTATTTCGACAAGAGAGACCCAAAGGTCACCGGAAACCTGCTGTAATAACTATAACAAAAAACACACTGGTCCTTAGTAACAATACTTCTGAGTCAAAGAACAAAATGGTGAATAACATTTATTCAAAGGAGTTTATGAAAAAAATATTTAAGACTCATAGTGGCGCAGTGAATATTGGTTCAAACTTTTTTTTCTTAGTGCTCGGTTTGAGGTGATACGCTTTCAGAGGAGACACAACAATGGTGGCTCCTCTGAAGGCATTGAAAGTATGGTGAGCTGCCGCCACTTTTCAGCCAGCTACTGAGGAAAGAGTTTTGTTTTTTTCTGAAACAAACTACCAATGTTTGTTTTTGAATAACAAAAATAAATAAACATGACACTCTGCAAGATTTGTCAATGGTGTGGTGGGTAATTGTCTTACTTTCGACTTTGTGACCTCTAGGGTTTTTCCTGGCAGTCCAGAATTGAAAAAAATGAAAGTACATCAGACTGTCACTCTAAATAGGACTGATGGTCTGATGCACCTACACCAACGTTCACAACTCTGTGGTACTTTTGGTGTAGGATTTCTGAAGGCAGAAACATGACGGTCTGCCTGACTCAACGGAGTGAGTGGACCGTCCGTTTTGTGAACTTGGTACGTTAATGGCAGTGGACCCTGAACGCCAAATTTAAAATCAGGCCCTTAGATACAACAGTAAAATCAGATGAGACTTTTGCAAAGATACCAATATTATTTCAACTAAGTTAAATGCAGAGGTTATCTCAGGGTCAAACGTGCAATGTGTAGAGGTTGATGCAGTCTACACGATTTTTACTTGCAACCAAAAATACACAATATTTACTTGAAGTGTTTGATGTGTGTTAGTATGTTTTAGGCGGCTTGCAACGGTTTCAAGAAAATGGTCATTTTTTGGAAGACTTCACTGCTGAACATCCATTGTTCTCTTTCAAATGTAATAATAGTGTCAGCGAACACATAGCTTGGCCCTACTATGAACCTAAAATCACACACAGAATTACTGCCAGTGGAGTCTGATACCTATTGTAGGACATTTCAAATGTGGCTGTTGATTTACATGTATATTTACTAAAGGTTCTAAGACCCTTGAATTCAAAGAATTTCATACTCTCAATCCATTCTCTAACTCCAATATTCAATAACGTGATTTACTCAATACAGTGCCCATGCCCCCACCTTTATGTTGGTGAACCACCACAGATGGTTAAAAAAAGGGTACAGGTAGGACATGCTGTAAAGTAGTCACTGTGTAACACACTATCACACGGGGGATGTCCTACTATGGCCAGTGACTGAGGTCCTCAAACCAGATCGTTGACACAATTGGCATCCTTCGAGAATGCTGCTGGAGTGATCGTCTAGAAACCACCAAGGATGGACGCAAAAGGCTGACTGAATTACGCAGTATTGTCTACTGGTACTGTCACTATGCATTACATATGACACCAAATGCGGCATGCAGGGTACACTGTATAGAAAGTAACTACCACCTCAAGTTGTACAATTTATCATTGCTTCAAGTTGTATTTGTTCTCGTCAAGTATGAATCATGCAGGTAATGCATTTGTGGACTGGTTTTTGACTATTAGATCATTTAGAATTTTCATTTTTGTCATATGTGGCACACCGACCACTATTTACTGGTCACATGAACCTTAAAATACATTACATTTCTCCCCCAATATGGCGGCTTGGTCATCAAAGTCAGCGTTCTAGCATTGTCTCGTCTTAGGATGCAGCACGTCCTTGTATCCATGAGCTACGCCCGCCTCTGCCCCTCCTGGGCGATCTCATACAAAGACTCTGCCCTACTTATGTTCCCAAACTGCTTTTTTCAACTCATTATTAGGTTAGCTAGACCGGGATAAGTGGTCTCTTCCTCGCCTTTGTATTACACTGTTTCTTTTTTTCACAGGTGTTACAATTAATATACTTGTTGTACGTGTAGTTTCTCTGCGATGAATAATTCGCTGCTTGGCAGCCTCTCACACGGGCACATTTTTGGCCAGGGAGGTCACATGACATAACATAGAAACTATAGCGCGTTTTGGAGTCACGAAATTAAGTTATCACTTTGATTTTAACTACTGAGTGCTGTATCTCGCACCCAACCTGGCTTTTTTTGCAAACAATATCGGAGATCATTATTGGATCAAAAAGAGATGCTTTTATAAATAAAACAATTTCAGGTCTTATTTAAAAAGAACAAAATGTTTCTGCCTGTCTTCTGTGGAAGGTGGAATGGAAGAGAATAAATTGTTTCTGTCTGTCTTCTGAAGAAAGTGGTAATTATTCCCTCATCCCACCGAAACACGTCGATGAGCAATTGTGTTACAATCTGCCTACACTGGACATTTATTTACGATCGATGAATTTTGCTAATGCTCAGTGATATATATGATAGAGGCACAAGGGCCTAAAGAGAGATGGATTTGTTTTAGGATTAAGTTTATCTTTCTTTAAATATTTCTGTGAATTAATTTAGATTATGTAACATGTGGTTTTCATGTAAATAAAATTAATATTTTTCCAGCCTTTAGGTATTTTTATTAGTTTCCCTTTGCTAATATCAAAGTGGCTTTTGTGTGATTTGTTGAATGTGTGAGACGGCTTGGGATTGTTTTCAAAAGGCTACTATGGGGAAATGTCTGTAGTGATTGGTATCCTTTATGGGTTATTATTATTTACTCATGTGAAATTTTGAACACTCTTCGACAAAAGTCAGTTTTCCTCACATTCTCTTTTAATGTTGTCCATTGATGCAGGTACAATACCACTGGGCTCCTGACAGATGTCAGTAGTGCTCTTGATGATGCATACGTATTTTAGACTAAGATCCAAAATTATTTTTCCTCTCATTATTGAACAATTTTGAATAATTTAGGATAATGACCAACAGATTTTCTGTGCATACAAACTGACAGATGGTTTCACTTGTGCCCTGGTGAATCCTTGGTCTAATGCCACTACAGGCCGAAACGTCGACATCTAACAGAGGAATTAGATACAATGATATTTATACATGGTACTGAACTCATAGTGAATGTTCCCTGACCTATAAATACATTTTTCCCCCTATAATTTTCCTGTTGCACTTTATATAAAGCACTCACACACTAATCACCTTGCTGTCAGCACCATTACAGCTGTAGTCAACCAATATTAATCCATATGTTGAATCTGAGAATATATTTGGACAGTTCCAATTGATTTGGGAGTTTTGGTCTGTTTGGCAATATACCAATCACATGATGTTACCAAACAAATCTGATATTTTTGTTATTGATAGTACGGGTACTATGGATTCACTAGGTATTTTTTTTTAAATAGTGACATCTGTACCTAAACGAGTCCCTACGAACTGTCGTTCTTTTTTTCCCTCAGACACCGCCGCAGCTCGGCTCTCAATAAGATCCAGCCACAACACTGCTGCTTCTGATAATACTGGCACTTACTCAAGACATTGAGCTATGATCTTGGCCTATGACGTCACAGCTCTGCTCTTGATTAGACCCGGTCACGTAGAGCTCGGCTCCTGGAAACATTCAGTCTCAGTGACCGCTCTGCTCCTGGCATACAGACACTCACGCAGACACTCACACAGACACTCGCACAGAGACTCACTCAATGCACTGAGCTTTGGTCCTGTCCTATGACGTCACAGCTCTGCTCTTGATCAGACCCGGTCACGTAGAGCTCGGCTCCTGGAAACCTTCAGTCTCAGTGACCGCTCTGCTCCTGGCATACAGACACTCACGCAGACACTCATACAGACACTCACTCAATGCACTGAGCTTTGGTCCTGTCCTATGACGTCACAGCTCTGCTCTTGGTTAGACCCGGTCACGTAGAGCTCGGCTCCTGGAAACCTTCAGTCTCAGTGACCGCTCTGCTTCTGGCATGCAGACACTCAGGCAGACACTCATACAGACACTCGCACAGACACTCACTCAATGCACTGAGCTTTGGTCCTGGCCTATGACGTCACAGCTCTGCTCTTGATTAGACCCGGTCACGTAGAGCTCGGCTCCTGGAAATACCCAGTCTCAGTGACCGCTCTGCTCCTGGCATGCAGACACTCACACAGACACTCACTCAATGCACAGAGCTTTGGTCCTGGCCTATGACGTCACAGCTCTGCTCTTGATTAGACCCGGTCACGTAGAGCTCGGCTCCTGGAAACTTTCAGTCTCAGTGACTGCTCTGCTCCTGGCATGCAGACACTCAGGCAGACACTCATACAGACACTCGCACAGAAACTCACTCAATGCACTGAGCTTTGGTCCTGGCCTATGACGTCACAGCTCTGCTCTTGATCAGACCCTGTCACGAAGAGCTTGGCTCCTGGAAACATTCAGTCTCAGTGACCGCTCTGCTCCTGGCATGCAGACACTCAGGCAGACACTCATACAGACACTCGCACAGACACTCACTCAATGCACTGAGCTTTGGTCCTGGCCTATGACGTCACAGCTCTGCTCTTGATCAGACCCGGTCACGAAAAGCTCGGCTCCTGGAAACATTCAGTCTCAGTGACCGCTCTGCTCCTGGCATGCAGACACTCAGGCAGACACTCATACAGACACTCGCACAGACACTCGCACAGACACTCGCACAGACACTCGCACAGACACTCACTCAATGCACTGAGCTTTGGTCCTGGCCTATGACGTCACAGCTCTGCTCTGGATTAGACCCGGTCACGTAGAGCTCGGCTCCTGGAAACCTTCAGTCTCAGTGACCGCTCTGCTCCTGGCATACAGACACTCACACAGACACTCATACAGACACTCGCACAGACACTCACTCAATGCACTGAGCTTTGGTCCTGGCCTATGACGTCACAGCTCTGCTCTTGATTAGACCCGGTCACGTAGAGCTCGGCTCCTGGAAATACCCAGTCTCAGTGACCTGTCTGCTCCTGGCATGCAGACACTCAAGCAGACACTCATACAGACACTCGCACAGACACTCACTCAATGCACTGAGCTTTGGTCCTGGCCTATGACATCACAGCTCTGCTCTTGATCAGACCCGGTCACGTAAAGCTCGGCTCCTGGAAACCTTCAGTCTCAGGGACCGCTCTGCTCCTGGCATACAGACACTCACGCAGACACTCATACAGACACTCACTCAATGCACTGAGCTTTGGTCCTGCCCTATGACGTCACAGCTCTGCTCTTGATCAGACCCGGTCACGTAGAGCTCGGCTCCTGGAAACCTTCAGTCTCAGGGACCGCTCTGCTCCTGGCATACGGATACTCACGCAGACACTCATACAGACACTCGCACAGACACTAACTCAATGCACTTTGCTTTGGTCCTGTCCTATGATGTCACAGCTCTGCTCTTGATTAGACCCGGTCACGTAGAGCTCGGCTCCTGGAAACCTTCAGTCTCACTGACCGCTCTGGTCCTGGCATGCAGACACTCACACAGACACTCACTTAATGCACTGAGCTTTGGTCCTGGCCTATGACGTCACAGTTCTGCTCTTAATACGGCCCAGTCACGCAGAGCTCGGCTCCTAGAAATGCCCATTCTCAGTGACCGCTCTGCTCTTGGCATGCAGACACTCATACAGATACTCACTAAATGCACTGAGATTTGGTCCTGGCCTATGATGTCACTCAATATTAGCAGTATTAGGCGAGGAAAACATGGTGGATTCAAATAATGGAAACTGTTCCCAATGTCTCACCACTGGACTGGAGGGTCCGGGACAATAATGTGCATTGTTAAGATGAGCACAGCCATGCCCTGCTTAGAACCAGAGGAGATTGAGGGCTTGCAGCAAACCTGCCCACGACAAATCTTCAAGAACCAGCAACTGCACTACATGCCATTGTAAGGTTTAGGATTGTTCCCAGTAGTGAGCATGGCAAGAAACTTAACATGTAGGAGGAACTGCACAAGAAGGCAAGGGTGATGGTAGAAGGAAAATCTTGCTGATAATGACTCCCTAAAATGAGAAGAGTCCAACAGAGTGCTGGAAGGATGACACTGCCCACATCCCAGACAGAAGACTACAACATCTGCACTCTGTGTGTTGAGTTCAAACTCCTGAGGCATTTCCAGGGTTGGGGGCTGACTCTTAGGGCAATCAGGGTGTGCCAACAGGGCTGGTCTGACATGTCAGTATGTGGTCCGGTGTTTTCGTTGTTTGTGGTCCTGTTTTATAGCCCTTGGGCAGGTTTTTACTGTTGATTTCCATGATGTTGCCATAAACATAGCTTGCAGAAATGCATGCAGTCTCCTAAACATAGCAAAACGCCTATGCAGTGTGTCTTTACAACTTCAAAAGTGCCCCATTTGCATTCTATAATGGAGGTCACTTTTGTTTTGGTGCGCGGGCCCATTTTCTTTCCCAGTCCGACCCTGTGCATTTCTTGTCTCTGCATTTTAGGCCCATCAATAATACTCATTATCTGCTTTCTTCTCGTGCATTATCTAGATAATTACCCGCAATCAGGCTGATACACTTAATTGATGGTCTTCTCAGTCTGGTGTTTGGCTACTGCAATATATAATTATAAAACTGTCTCTGGGGACATTTCTGCACCTGTTGAGCAGCAAAGCTTGCATACAATTTCCAGGATGTGTTCTTTGACACTTGCTAGCACTAGCAGTGGGAAGGTAAGCGGTTGCTGCTCAAACCTACCAAGAGGAGGCTGGCTCTCTGTTCCAGCTATTGGGGAACATCCATTACAACGCAACCATTACAACGCAAGTCATTACAACGACTTGCGCTGGAGGGTGCTGTAGGATAGGGAATAGCTTAATTTTCTATCCAACACCTTCCCTACTATCCGCGGGGACTGGAGTTTGAATAGAAAATTAAACTATTCCACTATCCAGCGCCCCCCAAGGCAAGCCATTGTAACGACTTGCGTTGTAAAAACTGCATTGTAATAGCATGCGTGGTAAAAGCATGCGTTGTGATGTCATACAACCCCAGCTATTACCTGCTGTAATCCACTCTGGCCCCACAGGCTTTCAGATGCACTTACCTTGCAGGAAACCTCCTGAGACCCCCATGCACTTTCTATATACACAGGGTAGCCACACCTCTGTGCCAATGGGAAGTCACCAACTGCGGCACCTAATGAAGACCTGAAAATGCCCACTGACGGTGCGTCTCATTTGCAAAAGCTTCATCTTTTGAGCCGTAAGCTTCCGACTCAATGTCCTTCTAACAATGCTGGAGGCCACCCATGAAAGATCTGTATCCTGAGGCTGTGGCCAGATGTGGACATCCATTCCAAACCGGTCTTTGCAACCTTTTTTGAAGGTTCAATACATTATCTGGATGCCACCTGTGGCCTGAGGGCACGTATGGAAGATTCATCATATGAGCCCGAGGTCATCTACTGAAGGGTCCTGAGATAATCTCAAAGCTACCAATGTAATGGTCTTCATGTGGGCCTGAGACCACCTACAGAAGGTCAACCTGAAGCCTCCTATGGGTAGTTCATTACATGAGCCTGAGACCAGCTACTAAAGGTCCTCACATGAGTCTAAGGCTACAGAAGAGTGGTATCACAGGCCTGAATTCACCCATGGAATGATAAGCACATGGAGCTGTGGCCGCCCAAGGGTAGGTCATCACATGAGATTCAGACCACCTACTGAAGGCTGAGCACATGAGTCTAAAGTTACAGAAGGGTGGCCACACAGGCCTGAATTCACCCATGGAATAATATGCACACAGAGAAGTCCATCACTTCAGCCTAAGGCAGCTTATGGCAGGGTCATCATATGACCTGGTGCCCAGCTCTGAAGGGTTGGTCACCTGAGCCTAAGCTGCCTATGAAAGGTCCTTCTAATGGAGCTGGAGGTGAACCACTGAGGGTTCTTCATACAGAGCTGAATGCCTCCAACGAATGCTCATTCCAGCGCAGGTTGTGGACAGACACTAAACACCAGACTAACTTTGCTCAAGATTATCTTTACAGCAGTAAATATCTTCAGTTGAAGCTCCTTCTTATGGTGATGGTCATGAAATGCTGAAGGGAACTTTTAAAAGCTCAGAGGAAACAACTGAAGCTTGTCTTGGAATATAAGTGCTAAAGATACTTTGATGGCGCTGGGAAAAGATATAGAGGCTATATCCAATACCTTCTTCCTACAGAGCGTGAGGGTTTGTATGTAATGGTGTCATATTAATATGAGGTAACCTACTGAAACTCCTTTGTACAGAAGTGGATGCCTCAGATCGGGTAGAGGTCCTTTCTAGGGAGCATATGTTGGATCCCACCTTGTCTCGGATCGGGTTGAGGTCCTATCTAGGGAGCATATGTTGGATCCCACCTTGTCTCGGATCGGGTAGAGGTCCTATCTAGGGAGCATATGTTGGATCCCACCCCGCCTCGGATCAGGTAGAGATCCTATCTAGGGAGCATATGGTGGATCCCACCGTTTCTCAGATCAGGTATAGGTCCTATCAAGGGAGTATATGTTGGATCAAATTTCACCTCAGATTATGTAGGGGTCCTATCTAGGGAGTATACGTTGGATCCCACCCCGCCTCAGATCAGGTAGAGACAGACCATCTTATACCAACTTAGACCAAGACTGCATTCCTATAAAGACTAAGGCAAATGCTGACGGTGCCTCTTGATAAACCTCGCGAGCGGTGCCACAACTTTCCTGCCGCAGCCTGGTCAGAGCCTGAGGCTCTTTAGTGAACGCTCTTTTTCACTGAGTGTCAATTAAATAACTCTTTGTAACACAGCCACAGGCCAGCTGGAGAATATCTCTTATAGGTCTTCATCTCTGCTCCTTGAGGAGCCTACTTAGGAATCTTAGCTGGCCATATGTGCTGCTTACAGACCTGGGTATCATATCATAGAGATCTACAGAGACCTAGGTGACAGGCAGTCTCTCTAGCTTCAGTGCCATCAGGGCAGTAGGATGAGGCAAAGAGACAGACTGAGCTCTCACTACTACTTTCACAAGAAGATACAAGCTTCCACATATCACTAGCATTCAAGCAAAACAGTCTCCTTACCTTTGACCTATGAACCTCTCCATCATCGTCCTCCCCTCCGACGCCAAGAATCTTCCGGGTCTTTAACCGGCTGACCAGGTCTGTCTGGCTGTGCTTCTTCATCAGAGGCGGGGGCTGCTTTGTCGCCATGGTTGCAGGTTCGCTCACAGCTTTCTACATAGGTTGAAACTAGAACAACAAAAGGCCTCAGATTATAGTGTGGCCGTCAAGGGGCTGAAATTTAACAAAAACTTCATATAAGTGATTTATCTACTTTATTTACTAGAGCTGTGTGGTATGGAATGCATGAGGATGCTGGCCAAGTTTACCTAGTGAAGCTGTGTGGTATGGAATGCATGAGGATGCTGGCCAACTTTACCTAGTGAAGCTGTGTGGTATGGAATGCATGAGGATGCTGGCCTGTCAGGACAAGGCCAAGTTGGAAGGGAGAAAGTGCGGGGATTCATCTAGTGAGTGTTCGCTCATTTATTAAACATTTTTCAAAGTTCATTGCCTCTATCTGCCTAATATGCACTTTGGGATGCCTTTGAAGACACCGTGCGTGGTGCAATAACAGATCTGATGCGTAAAAGGTACATGTAATTGAAAGGATAAATGAATGTAACAAGAGGTGAGAAGATGAGGCAGGAGGGTAAAAGCAGACAAAGGAGAAAAACATGTAAGTGCCCCTTACAGGAAATGTAGCTCAGTGGGTGATTCATAAATGCTCAGTCCCCTCTCCAACCCACTTTAGACTCATTCAGTCTCCAAAACAGATTCAACAGTTGGCGATCCAAGGGTATCACTTGGTCATAATATTTTTGATTTTTAATGTGAAAAATATTTTTGATGGCATGGCCAAGGCACCTGCGGAGTATCACTTAACCCAAACCAACCAGCGTGAATAGCAATTACACCCCAAGCGGGACCACGATAATGTCAGTCTTTATAATCCAGTAGAATTCTGTTTTCCTAGGGTTCAAGAAGAGAGAGGGACACTGAGGTACTCAGTAGCCAAAGTACTGAGCGGCACATTGGAGCATATGGATAAATAGATCCATCCGCACACCGCCCTGTACTTCATGCAAGCCACTCTCACCCGTGGTCCATGATCCATCCCGCCACACCGGAAGCTTTGGTTAGCAAGGCTGTAGCCACAAAAGTTAATACTGCCTCCCACCTCCTCGTCTTATCAGAGGAGGATCTGAAGTCTTGACCAATGAGAGGAGGTGATGGGGACAGGAGGCTACTTGAAGGTCACACACTGGCCATGAGATACTGGGACACAGGGGGAGGTTTCACCCTTGCATGTCCTGTGGGTGTAGACTTCTCAGCTGTCGTCTACTGGCAGCAGTGGGAGGGCAGCAAACCACTCTTCCAACCTCCTCTTTCTTCTCCAGGGCTGATGTGGGCACGCCCTAAACACGCTTTTGGCAGGCTGCCTCTGGGTTTATGTTTCCAATAACAATCTTTGCCAGGGTACATTCATTTGCAACCCCCCATGGCTACAGTCATAAGCAAGCAATGCTTGTAACCATGGGTGGCTGTAAATTTGTCATGAGATTACACTACGAAGCGGAGGTTCAACATTTAACAGTCAGCGGAGGAAGCACCTACTCTAAGGCATTGGGGCACATGCATCATTCATACATTTTACATTTCTTAATTTGCGAAAAATACCGAATCGCAAATTAAGAATTGCAAAATGCTATGCATCATTTTTTTCGGTATTTACTTGTAATTCGTTAAAAATCGCAATTTTTACCGAATTGCAAATAAATACTGAATTCCTAACTGCTTTTTCGCAAATCCCATTGATTCCTATGGGCCGAAAGGCCCATAGGAGTCAATGGGAAGGCATTTACGAATTTGCAATTTGTTGATGCATTCCAAGGGTGCAGGGGGGTGTCCAAAGGACCCCCCCCCTGCACCCCTGAAATGTATTTGAAAGTGCATGTTTCAAACACACATGTCCTAAGGACATGTGTGTCTGTAACATGACAGTGTAAAAAATGCATTTTTCTGCATTTTGAAAGATTTTCGCAAATTAACACGAGGGTAGACCTTGTGTTAATTTGCACTTCCAATTTCAAAATTCGCATTTTTTTTTAAATTGATGCATTGCATTTAAGGAATCGCACAAATGCGATTCCTTAAATGCATTCGCATTTTTAAGAAATGCAAAAAAATGCGAATATTGGAAAAGTGTTTGATGCATCCCAAAAACTTATTTAGGAAGTGCAAACGGCCGAATTTACCGATTCGCACCGTTTGCACTTCCTAAATAGGTTGATGCATGTGCCCCATTATTCCTACTTCCATTGTACCATCATCCATTACCGCTCCTCTTTTCCATACACAACGCTCCCCTCTGGGCCCGCCCAAACTTATTTATTGTATGACCCTCCATGGTGCAACTGTCCCTGAATTTGTAACAATTTCTCCTGTTTTTTTTTTTTTTACTACTATTTGTTGTCGACTTTGCATTTATGTCCTCCTTCCATCCTAATGTAAAGCGCTCTAATATCCCCCTGGATCTTGTTTGCGCTATATAAAACTTTATAAATAAAAATAAAATAAATAAAGCATTTGCTTATAAGAATCACAATCATTACAACATGAGACATCACTGAGATGTTGCTACAGACATCTTCACACCATACGCCAAAGCCTTTCCTACCCTGCCCAAATGCAGGCATCATGTTTCTCAGTTACTTTGTGCAACACATTTCTGGACGACAAAATTGCTCTATGCTGAGGTGCCTAGCATGGTGGACAAATGGATTAATTAACTTCAAGTCATGGTGATGGAACAATGGAACTGCAGCATAAGATAAAATTGAAATATGTGGTTCTTTACTCACAACTAATACAATGTTTACAACCTATGTACGAGCGAGAAGTTTCACTTACATGCTTCTTACAACTTTCATTGAGGTGTAATTGACCACTTGTAAAAAATAATAATAATAATAATAAATGAGTTTCTAAAGTGCATGGTTATACTACCTAGTATGTCCCCGTGCTGCAGCTAGTTACCCATCCCTGGTCAGGTCTCGCAAGACAAACAGAACATCACGGAGGCACTATATATGGAAGAGCCATTTTTTTAATTTACCCCCAATACCTGCATAAATCCCATGACATGATGTGCGGAGGGCTACCCTCTGGAATCCTGCAGAGCCCTTGCTGATACAACCCTATGGATTTGTGCGCAGTGTTTCTGAAGGACCAATCACTGGGGTTGCTCCTTGCCTCACAGGATTAACCATGAAACATCTTGCTATCTCTTCCACAACTAAAACAGCTTTGTGTATTTTTATGGTGATGATCATTTAATGTACATCATGGCCAACAATTGTTCTAGAATCCATACACGGGGCTAAAAGGAGATTTAAGGACCTGCGTGGGCATACTCCCCACTCGTAATACCTTTTACAAAAAGAGCAAACGGGTCCAGAACAATGGTCTGATGGGCATGTGGACTGTGTTAACCATGTTTGGGAGGGGGATCCCTTTTAAGGACGGTTCCCCTCACACACCAAAGGTATCAAGCTTCATCATTTGGGTGCCTCCTGTGTCGAGAACCTAGTCTTGAGGCGGGCTACAACCCCCTTGCTGCGAGGGAGTAGCACAGGGATGTTTTGTATTGGTAAGGAGGGTGATTCTAAAACCCTATGCAAGCGTGGTGTGTTGTGAGTGAGGTGCAGTGCTAGAGTGAATGTGGTGAAAACTGGCTACAAGGTTAGCTTATGACAAGCTTTATTTAGCTACCTTCTGCCAGGATTAAAAACAAATAGCTTGTAATGTAACTGCGGACATTAGAGACAGCTGCATTAGAGTACGATCAACATGTTTCGGCCTTGGGACCTATCAGAGTGTCATGGTCTTCATTAGGATCAACAAATAGCTACTGCAATTAGTGAAATGAATGCAACAATCAATGGGTGTGAAAGTAACAAAAACAACGGTGTATAATACTGAACCAGTGGTCTTGTAGTTCAGTAGATTCACAGACGAAACCCACAAAAGTTAGAAAATTCACCCCATCTGTCCCGGGATATTTGCCAAAGGTACATACTCCAACCCAACCGCTCAACGTGAGCGTGGGGGCAGCGATCGTATGTCCAACCGACAGGGGAACAAATGCAGTGTATGTTCTAACGTTTGTGGGTTTCATCAGTGAAACTACTGAACTACAGGTCTCAGGGCCAAAACATGTTGATCATACTCTAATGCAGCTGTCTCTAATGTCGAAAGTTGCATTACTAGCTATTTGTTTTTAATCCTGTCACAAGGTAGATGAATAAAGCTTGTCATAAGCTAACCTTGTAGCCAGTTTCAACCACATTCACTCTGGCACTACACCTCACTCACAACACACCACGCTTGCATAGGGTTTTAGAATTACCCTCCTTCCAGAATTGAATGAGGAAGGAGACCTGACGAAGCAGTGTAGGCATGCTGTTCCAGAGGCAAGAGGCCCGTAGAGTGGATGCCCTGCCACAAACACATGTAAGCTTGAATTTCAGCTGCATCAAGAGGTTACCATCCCAGTGCAATAGCTATTAAACTTGTGCTGAAGTTAGACAGAGCTGACATAACAGGGGCGTAACACAGGCCCCCGCAGTGCGGGGGAGCCCCAAGCTCCAGGGGCCCCCCTTGGCACTGCACTATTGCCGGAGAGCTCCTAGATGAGCTGGAAAGGGCCCTTCTGCGTACCGGGCAGGAAAGCCTCCCCAGTTCTGAAGTCTGAAGATCTGACTGCTGAGCCACGTCCTCACGCTCTGGGGATCCAGTATGTTCTATTCTACATACATACTCTAATTTCAGTTGCATAGGCACTGGAAAAATAAAGTGATTTGCACAGAATCACAGAATGTAGAGTCGAGGCGGAGACTTGAACCCTGTTCCTTGGAGCCTAAAGCTGGCAGCTGTGATGACCATTTCTTCGTGTTGCAGCCCCATTTTTCTTATACCCTTTGCACTTGTTTATCTAAAGTGTATCCTTTGGAGAGAGCTCCCAGCATGCACTGAAGCAGGATTCTTCAGAAAAGAAGGATCTAGGGCTAGATGTAGGTAATAGCAAATTACCGAATGGTAAATACCGAATTTTACCGATTCGGTATTTACTAATCGGTAATTGCTATGTAGGAAAAAAAATCAGTAAAAATACCGATTCGGTAATTACCGATTCGGAAATTACCGAATCAGTATTTGCCATTGATTCTTATGGGCCTTGAAGCCCATAGGATTCAATAGCAAATACTGATTCGGTAATTAACGAATCGGTAAATTACCGATTTTACAAGGGGGACAGGGTGTCACTTTGACACCCTGTTTCACCCGTGTTTCTGGCTTGTGTGCCATGTGACACACATACATGCCCTTAGGGCATGTCTATGTGCCACATGCCACAGGTGTACATGCTCAGATGTGCATGTACACTGGAATTCGTTATTTACCATGTAATAGTATTACATGGTAAATAACGAATCGGTAATGGCCTGTGGCACTGTTTTCAGTGCCACCTACATCTGTATTTACCGATTTGGTAAATTTACTGATTCGGTATTTTACAGAATCAGTAAATTTACCGAATCGGTAAATATACCGATTCTGTAAATTAAGCCTACCTACATGTCAAATCCCAAATACCGGTCGGTAACGGCCGAAATCGTCCGTTACCGACCGATAATTGGCGACCTACAGCAGGCCCCTAGTACTGTATCTTTCTTTCCACGATGCTTTTTATGAAACCGGATCTTGCAGGATGTGCCCACTGGTAGAGGACCTCCCGTTTTTAGTGTGTTTTTTCTTTCCATCAGGAGCACGTTGCTTTCGCTGCTGACATTACATGTGACAGCGGCCGGGGCACGAGGAGGCATAGCTGCAAGCTATGTCAGGCAGTGGGTTTGAAACTCCCCAAGCTTTGTAACCACCACGTGCTTGGATTTGGTGCAGCCGGCTGGAATTAATAGAGAGCGAGGAGTAATTATCGAAGATGACTACTGCCCAAGCACAGGAAAATACCACTTGTTGGACTGTCATTAGTAGGCACTAGGTACGTGGCAAGCTTTGAAATGATAATGAAAAGCAAACCGGTTTAGAGTTCTTGGCACACCCTGTCCAGGGAGCAAAAACTCGAATATGGCTCATGTGATAAGCAAAGAAGCGAAAAAAAAACTGGATTTGTCATCCCGAGGAAATACCATGTGTTCCACAATGCCACCGACGCGCCCTGCTGATATGCCTCTTGGAGTCAATCAATCAATCAATACATTTATAGAGCGCACTACTCACCCGTAGGGTCTCAAGGCGCTAGGGGGGGGGGGGGGTTGGGTTTCTTGATTTACTGACTGAAAGCAGGAACAGGATGGAATTCAAATGCTTCTGACCTGTGAATGCAAACACGCTGGTGGTCTTTTAACTGTGAATTACATGCAATTGTATTGGTGTCCTAACCGGGCACATCGGTGTGTTTGAGAAGAAAACTTGTCAAAAGCTGTTCCCTTGTAAGGTGAAAGACTCATTGGCAATTTTTATTTAAAGCATAAGTTGTGTTTTTTTGCTCAAATAAAATAACGAGCATTTTATAACTAAAACCAAGCTTGATCAGATATTTTAAATTGCTTTACGACTAAATATAAAGTGGGGCCAACGAACATAAAACCTCTGAATGTCTCTTCTGTGGTTTGTAGTAAATTAACAATATTCCTTTTGAGACACAGCGTTTAGTACAACTTGTATCACTGTGGTTACAAAATAAATATTTGCTTGTCTCTCATTTTAGAGCATTCAATCCATTTTTCTTTGCAACAATAACATTCCTATGCTAATGTTGCCATGTCAGTGCTACTCAGTTTATTGACACTGGAAGGTTGTAATGCTAGTTTAATCTTGCAGGATTTAAACCCATGCTCTTCAGTCAAGTTGCAGACACATCCATAGGACCCAAGCAGTTCACCAAAAATAATGGTGGGGCCCAGTTCATATGAGCAGTTCCATAGGGGATTGCATCTACTCACAAGCACGTGGGTTGTTGAGGATACAATTATGTCTTGAGTACAGCCAGTCCAGGGTGTTTGCTGCGCTTTGTCCGGTGAACAAAATGAGACAGGTAGTGAGATGACCTCTGCAGACACCGAGGCATGGAAGAGCAGGAAAGCTCTTCTGGTGTAGCCCCACGAGGTGCAGCTCACCGCAAGGTGCATGTGAGTGGTGTGGCTGAACGAGGGGGGTAACACAGGCCCCTGCAACTCCTTCGCGGGGGGAAGGGTGCCGAGCTGCAGGGAGTCCCTCAGCACAGTACTCAGGCCTGAGAGCTTGGGATTAAATCCCGCACGGGGCCCCTCCGTTTACCTTGCAGGGGGCACCCTCAACTTTCCTTACGCCACTGCGACATAATAGAAGGCCCTGTGGACAATGTACAGAGACTAAAAAAATATTATTTTCAGCAGAGCAAGCCAATGCAATGTGTTAAGGGCAGCATAAGCAGAGAGGGAAAGGGGAAAGCAAGACATATGGCAGCAGTGTGAATGTAGAAATTGGTGTTCGCTTAAATAGTCGGGATAACCTAAGAATAGAGCATTTCCATAATAATATCCAATTAAAGATTGTGGTCTGAACAATCAGTGGTCAGTGAGCAGCAAGAAGAGATAGATTCTTTTGGTTAATTTTAAGGAGTGAGAAAAAGTGGAAGCCACCTTACTTCCCTGGGCGGTCAGAGATAAATTGCTATCAAAATGGAACCAGAGGTTCCTGATAGCAGGCAATCCCGCAAGAAGAAAACTGAGAGGGATGTAAGTTTGTGAGTAGAGCGCAAGGAAACTTGTCAAAAAGCGCAGTGGAGAAGCAAATTCTTTTCCTCGTTAAAATTAAGGCCAATAGAGGTTAGCCAGTTTGTGATTTTGCAGACACGGTGATGGAAACTCTCATACGGAGACGGTGCCGTAAAGTCCACAGAGATGACAAACTGGGTATCATTTGAATAGTTCATCAAGACAATATCCTAATTGAAGATTAGTTGAGCTAGTGGCCTCAGGTAAATATTGAATAGCCTGGGCTCAGTGTCGAGCCCTGAGGAGCCCCCTGATTGGTAAAGTGGAACCCAAAATGGACAGCAGAAAATAAAACTCATGAGCTCCGTTGTCAAGTTATGAAGTGCACCACTACAAGGCTGTATCCTTAATGCCGACTTTAGCCAACCCGCAGGTCAGGATATCATGGGATACAGTGTCAAAAGCAGCCAACAGACTAATAATACTAGAATAACAAAGTTGCCCTTGTTGGCTGCCCTCCTAAGGACATCCAGAACCGAATCCAACATGGTTTTGGTTCCATGTTTTGCTGAAAGCCTTACTGGGCGGGGTCCAGCAGATTATTACTCTCAAGGTAAGCCGAAAGATTTAAAGTCAAATGCTTTCCAGAATTTTGACTGGGAACAGGAGCAGTGAAACAGGACAGAAATTGCAGAAGATTGTAGGGTCAGCTGCGGGTTTTTTTCACAGTGCCACTGCCCAGGCTGTCTTTCAATCTGTGAGGCAGTCTGGAATGACAAGGAATCATTACGGATGGGGCACAAAACTTCTGACAGTGTACCGGCGAGAGGCTGCCACATTCTCAGCAGAAAGGCATCAGCTGGGTAGCTGGAGGCGGTGGAACACGCCAGCTCCTAGAAGCTTTCGGCCAATTTCTGGGCAAAGTTCCTCTTCGGCGAAGGCCTGTTGGCCTATGCCCTATAGACCAGTCCTAACAGAACCAGTGGGCAACGCAGCAAACCATTTATAATGCTGGTGGAGAGCAGAGTTGTCGCAGTGTGCTTCAGAATGTGTCATAGTGCTGAATATGCAGGTGGGATCAGCTAGCGAGAATGTGGTTGCCAATGTTTTGCTAGGAGAATTTAAGGTGAAGAGTGTCTCGTTGGTAAAGAAATTTGCTTTAGAAGTAGCGAGGAGGTTTCTGTAAGTTCACAGGGTGCTGTCAAGTACAGCTTTAGCCTCTGGAAGACAATTGATTCGACAAAGCTTTACAACATTTTTTTTTCTACTGTTGATCGTGCCCATTAGCGCATCATTGTACCAAGATGCAGTCAGTTGATTATGTAGGCGAGCACGCTTCTTAGGAAGTATCCGAGCTCGCTATAAATGGAGGTTAACATAACAGAACATCATATTCAGAGCGGATACTGTCCACAGACTATAGGCCGTCACCGGCCGCATCTAGCTTAGTCCAGAGGTGCTTCTTAATAGCTGGAGATTTAACAACACCAGTTGCTTGATTTATTTTTAACGTGCTAATTGCAAAATAGATCAGACAATGATCAGACCAAACTTTGACAGAATGGGTACTATGGTGAACTGATCGCCCAGGTGGAAGATAAAATCAGGGGAATGACCAAGCCTCTGCATGGGGCCACAAACAAATTGTTAGTTCAAATTAGCATTTGAATAGGCAGGAATGAGGTGTGAAATTGCTCCCAGGAGCAAACAATAGGCTGAGCTGAATGGGCAGGGATGACCCATGTGAAGCTGACAAAAGTTCTCACGTTGCAACATAATTTATGTTGCAACGTGAGAACTTTTGGATACATAAGCTGGGAACACAGAGCCCGAACGGGCTTAATGAACGGAATGAACTATCTTGTTATTTATAATGGACTGTGAGCGATGATGGTTGGTTTTCCTTGTGCCGAAAGGGAATCCTGCGAGCACGAAATGCATATATTTGTTTATTTTTTTTTCATGTCATTATTTGTTTAATCATGAGTATACCTTGTTGCAATTCCACTACATGAAAACGCTATAGCTCTACCTACTAATGCCACACGAGACCAGAGCAAATGGGAGTTCAATCCGCCTGTGGATACCACCATTTTTATCGCCACCATTTTTTTACCCGAATAGGATTAAGATGTCTGTATTTTTATAATTTTTGGTACTACCCATTCTCGACTCTTGTTTTATCCTCGACAATGACCCTACCGGCAAAGAGACCGGCCCACAGTCAGACAGGGCAGTTTGACGTATCATAAACCAGGCGAGTCCCGCGGTCACATGACCGGAGACCCAGCCTATAGAGGAACATGTTAGTGACTGGTGTAAGAACCGGTCAAAATGGAGGCGAGCTTAGAGGGGTGAAGAACGCCAAGAGAATCCAGATCAGGTTAGTTTTCTTTAGGAGTACGACATGACATTTTTGGAATTGGTGATCTTGTTAAAATCATCAGACAGGGATAGGAACGTCATTGACTTCAGTTATTTGATTTTTGGTTACAGCGACCACACAACAAAGTGGATAGACAGCGACATGTAAGTGTATACATGTAAGCAGGGTAATGGTAACACGGGCAAATAAGGTGACTGAGGTGATATTACAGAGTCACGGATCAGCGTAGTAAACTTGACTAAACACGACTTTATGGTGCATTGACTCATGATGGTTATTATATATTTTTTACAGTGTTGATTCCCTGATGAAGGGCGATATAAATACGCCCGAAATGCATTGGATTAAATGGAAATTTTTGTCGCTGAGTTGAACATGAAAAATGATGTAAAACAAACCAATGAAAACATTCACAAAAAAACTGTGAAATAATCATGAAATAAAAACGAAAATAAACGCAAAGAAATAGTGTGGAATCCTCTTTTCCCACACTGAGGAGAACGAGGTGTGCCCAAGGGGATGTCTTTAATGTCCCATTGAAGACACTACACTCAGGTTTAATCAGGCGCCCAGGGACGTTGGCCGCCACCCGAGGAGCACCCAAATTGATAAAATTACTTGTTGAATCTACAGCTGTGCACTTATCCCTTCCGCACGAATCTAAAAATTGGGGCATAATTGGCCTTCTCGCTGCAGTACTCCAATGGAGATCACAATTTAACCGCAAGTCAATTTACTGTGACTACAATTTTAATTGATGTTGACAGTACCAGTTCTGAGGTTATTTTAAGGTTAGGACATTTCTTGTTTTAGAGAAAGTTTTATTTGGTTTGCTGCACCTACCAACATGTTTCTTTAGAAGTTTGGTACTAGTCTGCTGAACAGCTGGTTTAGTATTCTGCCAGGCACAAAATACAGACTAGGGTAATTGCATTTCATAGGAGCACTAGCACCAGTGCTTAATTTGTAAAATAATATGTGCTGGCCCTGACAAGGAGACCACTGCAGTTGGCACCACCCATCTCCCCTGTCATCACTGCCAAAACAACTACTAACCATCTCTCTCTCCTGCAAGAGCGACAGTTCAGATTATTTCAGGACTGCAAAGCTAAAGGAATGGCTGGGGAGGCAGGTGTTAGTAATTTTTTAATGTATATTGTATAAAAAAATAACCACTGTACTGATCATCTCTAAATCAGATGAGCAGCGCCACCATGTGGCAGACTGTCCTCAGTGCTGTGTTGATGGGTGGTGCCGAGCACTGGAAATCAATTAAGTGCCTGTGCTGAGCACCTGAGATCACTGGCTCAAATTAAGCACTGCCTAGCACCTGCTTGCGAGCGTCAGGCCGGGATATGTACCCGGTGTTGGCACAGATATTCTGCCAATGGTCTCTGCAGCCGCTGAAGCAGGTGTTGTCTTGTCTCCTTCAGTGCTGATTTTATAAATATATTCTGTGGACTCAATTGTACAAAGAATTTCACCAGGACGCCTTACCGGACATCGCCATCAACGAAAGGAGTGGAGCGGGTAACCGCCATTTAGCCCTGCAGCCTCCCTGTGTCCCAGGAGGGACTGACCACCAGCTCGCCACTTCACAACTTGCAGCACCCGCTTCGCGGGTGCCGCTGCGCGGCGACTGGTGTGGGGTCGAGGCAGCAGGAGCGGCAGAAAACAACACCCGGGAGGAGGAGAGAGCAGCGAGAGGCGACTGTGGGCGCGTGGTGCAGGGACTCCATAGACCAGGAGTCCCCGCGTTGCACAGGTGTGCACGGCCGCGCCCACAGCAAGACACGCCCCCAGCCGGCCAAACCGGGTTAAAAGCAAACACGCCCAGAGGGCAGTGGGACTCAATTGTACAAAGAATTTCACCAGGACGCCTTACCGGACATCGCCATCAACGAAAGGAGTGGAGCGGGTAACCACCATTTAGCCCTGCAGCCTCCCTGTGTCCCAGGAGGGACTGACCACCAGCTCGCCACTTCACAACTTGCAGCACCCGCTTCGCGGGTGCCGCTGCGCGGCGACTGGTGTGGGGTCGAGGCAGCAGGAGCGGCAGAAAACAACACCCGGGAGGAGGAGAGAGCAGCGAGAGGCGACTGTGGGCGCGTGGTGCAGGGACTCCATAGACCAGGAGTCCCCGCGTTGCACAGGTGTGCACGGCCGCGCCCACAGCAAGACACGCCCCCAGCTGCAACGCCCTACTTAAGAACAGTACAACACCGCTCAGCGGGACGCGAGTGGGACGCCCGGAGCGAAGCCCGGGCAAAGGGCGGGCCCTCTGTGGCCCTCCGAGGCCGGAAGAGGCCGGGTCGGGCCACCCCCCCCAAGGTTCAGTATTGCCTATTATTAGTATCATTCATTATTCTGCATCATTTGACTATATTGCTGACTTTGGCTGTAGATCATGAGGAAAAACACTCATAAGCCCAAGATGCCCAACCTAAGACCCAGTACAAGAGCAAGTGCAAAAGCTAAAAAAGACCCCCCCCCGCCTCTACCAACTCTAACTGCCATCGATATAATGCTTAAGCAAACCATTGGGGCGGTATCTAACGCCATCGCCAACACAGAAAGAAGAATGTCCCTACCTCCTGTAACAATCATCCAGGAAACACAGGAATCACACTTCAATCTAACTGAGGCCTCACATGACTTGGTGGAGGAATTTGATAATAGTTTGCCAATTTCGCCTTCGTCGTTCGCTGAGCTCCCCTGTGCTCAGGCGCCAGTTGACATTAGCAGTGACAGATCCGGTGTACAAATAAACAACCAAAAAAATAACCTCCAAAGTATAAAGAAATCTTTTAACAAGGAAGGCCCCAAATGTGGGGGGAAAAAAGGCTCATCAAAAACAAAAAATCACAACCTAGTAACCCCCATAAACCCATCAACACCGGGAATCCCTTGCTGGATTACCAACATGGTGTCTGACCTTAAAACGGACCTCGAGCATTCTATCACTGTGTTGTTAAAACCCCTTATTGCCAAAATAGATAGATTGACATCAATAGTAAATAATAGGGGGAATGGCTTAAAAACAGCCCAAGCGCAAGAAAGTAGTTCAACAAAACAGAATGTCGCTGTATCCAAAAGTTTAACCAAAGATAAGGCCCCCACAAAATTGGATGTAGCAGTAAACAATCCTATTAGAGCTACACAAAAAGGCACCAAAGACACTATAAAGGTTGCCACTACGTCGACCATAGGTAAAAGCAACAAGCAAACAACCATTGGGAATAACACATTACCTCTGGGATCACCACAAATACTGGAAGGAACTCAGTCGCTAGACCCCAAAGCGAATGCCAAGACTAACCGGACTTCTTCTACAACAGGTAATAAAGAAAATAAAACAGCTACTCGCTTCAGGACTATTAACCTTCCACCTGAGGCATCGCCCTTTGTAGTCGTTTTAACTGGAGTCCCGCCGTTAAGAGAGGATCAACGAGAATCACAAGAAGACCTGAGAAATAAATGTGCACAATGGTTACAAATTCATAGACCCCTCCCACCGAATATCTGGGGAGAAATCCTATTCGTAAGAAGGGGGGAGTGGATCGGCAAAGGCACCAAGACCATAGCAGGGGACATCATCACGGTAAATTTTAGAGACATGGCAGCTGTAAACTTTATCTGTAACGCCCCTCCGAGCCATACCCGCTCACAAATACATCCAGTACATTTATCATATTTTTATCCCTTTTCGTCTCAAAGACCCAGGCAGAGCAATAGACCACCACCAAACAGTATCCCCTACATGGGTTACCAACATAGACCATCCTAATGGCAGAGACCAAGCATCGTCACGGCAAATTATGACCCTTCCCTGATGCAGCACGCACATTGGAACAGGTTCAGCACACTTGAAGGGGTGGATTGACAAGGAGGGGACAATCAATCCCCCACGAGTGTAAGGGAGAACGAGGCTAGCACTCTGCTAACAGGAAATAACAAGAGGGCAGGCAATGGTCCAGACCTTGTGCTCGGTAAAAGGGATAGTAGTAAACCACCGAACACAAGGCGGGGAAGAGAAGGGTGGATGGACCCTCCGGTACATGAGTCAATTAACAAACAGAGTAGATCAGTTGCCCTCAGCAAAGTAGCTGTTCAAAGCAGCATACAATCTAACCTTGGCACCTTTATGAAAGTGGGAAAACACACTATGTCTCACTTGGGAGCCCCCGAAAGAACCCCAAAGGAATCTACTGAAGCAAAATTATCATCCGTATCCTGGAATATCGCAGGATTAGCGGCCAAATTTGAATCGCAGGAATGGCTTAACTACATCAGCCAGTTCCATATTATTTGCCTGCAAGAAACTTGGGCCACTGAATTAAATGATTACAGCTTGGAAGGTTATAAAAGCTTTTCAGTACCAGCTAAAAAAGTAACCGCAGGGAGAGCTAGTGGGGGCCTCGCCATATATGTCAATTTAAATATTAAGGGCACCTGGTCAAACATTAAATGGCCATCACATAACCTTCAAATCTTAAGGTTTGCCTCACCAAGACTAACCTTTTTCTTACTTAATTGGTATAACGCCCCTGCATTGACGGAGAAGGGCATTGCGGTATCCGAACTAGAAGAATGCCTGGGAAAATTGAAGTCCTTAAGTAAGACACCAAATAAATCAAATTTAATATTAACGGGAGATTTTAATTGCCACTTATGTGATAAACTGAAACCTTTTAATAAAGACTGGTCAAGATGTACCATAATGAAAGGGCCGCATTTTGAACACTCAAAAGAGGGTTGGGATCTAGAGAGATTAACGAAAAGGTACAATCTAACCCATACCCTAGACCTTGTGGCATTGGGAGAAAAAGGAGAATTGACCCCAACATTTAAAGGAAGAGGCTGTCACTCTTATATTGATTTTACTTTAGTCTCCCCTATTTTAAAAAGAAATATTAGTAAATCCATTATCGAAGCCAGTAGTTTTAGTGACCATAATCCGGTCATTATTACAATAGAAGGCCTCGATTTTAATATCCCATCCAAGAGATCTGACATTATGGAAAATGCAGTGGACCAGGGGAGAAGAATCAAATGGGCCAAAATCGATGGGGATAGATTCTATAAAAAACTATTAATAGAGGCCTCAGTTGCAATCAACAAATGCTTGGACCCTAGTGTAGGCGGTGCCCAGGTGGTCAGGGCATTTGAAGAAATAGCGCATCATGTAAATAATTCTTTGAAATGTACTGGGCCTAACAACAACAATATGTCTTCTAATCCCCGTTGGTTTGACTCAAGCTGCACCAAGGCGCTCAAAAAATTGAAGGATAGTCTCCATTCTAAACCAAGGGATAAGACCATGGTGGCCAAAGACAGAGCCGAATATAAAAAAAACCCTGCTGAAACGCAAACAAAGTTTACAAAACCAAGCCTGGGAGAATCTGAGGGACGCTGCGGAAAGGAAAGACTCTGCAAGCTTCTGGAAAGTGATTAACTCCCCATGCTTTCAGGATCAAGGGGTACCAAAAATTATGAATATCATCCTGCCGGAACAATGGCAGACTCACTTCCAGAGCTTATATAATCACTCAAGTCACCAAATAATTGAGGATGTATCAAGGGACCATCAACCGGCCAAGATGGACTTTTCCCTGAAAGAAGTCGAAAAGGGAATAACTGGGCTCACTAAAAACAAGGCCCCGGGGCCGGATGGAATCCCACCAGACCCATTCTTGAGCAAGCCTGAACTGTGGTCGCCGGTACTTACCAGGGTGCTAAACGAGGCAGTGGTGGCAGGACTGCCTCGGTCCTGGTCATCGGCGACCATAGTCCCAATCTATAAGAAAGGGAACCGTGATGACCCCCAATGTTACCGACCCATCTCGCTTATAGATGTTACAGCAAAGGTACTTGGGAGAGTCATCTTACAGCGATTGCAAGATTGGGCCGAGGAGCATCAAATCCTCTCGGACATACAATACGGCTTCAGGCAAGGTAGATCAACTACCGACCAATGTTTAAATCTGTACCTCCTGATTGCCAAATACACCATCGCCGGGAAGGGAAACATTTACATGGGGTTTATGGACCTTTCTGCGGCCTTCGATCGTGTAAACAGGAGAAAGCTTTGGGCCATGTTATTAGAATTAGGAGTGGACCAACCGCTAGTTAATACCCTGCAAAACCTCCATTGGAATACCACTGCAAGTGTGAGATACAACCAGGATGGTAAAAAGACCGACCCCTTCACCTGTGCAAGCGGAGTAAGGCAGGGATGCATCCTTGCGCCCTTCCTTTTCTCCATTTACATTAATTCTTTGGAAAAAGACCTATTGAATCTTAAGGTGGACTCACCCCAAATCGGTCATCGTGCTGTACCCGTACTACTCTACGCCGATGACGCGGTCCTACTCGCAAGAACTCCTTTAGGACTGCAAAAACTGATTGATGGGTTCGTTGTGTTCATGGAGAAATTGGACTTGGCAACCAACCTGGAAAAATCTTACATCATGTCAGTGGGGCTACCATCAAAAGGGTCTTTTTCCTATCATATTGGGCCCCATATTATAGATCAGGTTAAGACTTTTTCATACCTGGGGGTATTATTTGATCACCATCTCACCTTTAAACCACTGGTAGAAAAGCACTCCTTGAAACTGGCAGCCTCAGTAGGCGCCATAATGGGGTATGGGCAAAGACTAGGCAAATGGTCGCCGGAACAAATATTAAATCTGTACAGGGCAATTTGCTGTGCGAAAGTCTCCTACGGTGCAGAAGTGTGGGGCTTCCTGGATAATAAAGCACAGCAGATCCAGACGGAAGAGAACAAATTCCTAAGGAGAATTTTGAAAGTACCACAGAGTGTACCGGCCCATATCATTCACGAAGAAGTAGGAGAACCCTTCATAGAAGATAGGATTAAAATTAAACCTCTTCTGGCATGGGTCAAAATATGGTCCAACCCTGAAGCGTCGTTAACAAGACAAATCATAGAGGATTGCCTGAAAAGAGACAAAGGTCAAACCATTCCCTGGCTGAAATATGTCAAGAAAGCCCTAGAAGAAATTGAATGTACTAACCTTTTCATAGACCCAGACTCTGTAACACCCGAGAGTAAGACTTTGGTAAAAAAACTTTTCACAGCCCACCTGAAGACAATAAGGGCAGGAAAAGAAAATCACAAACCAACCAACCATTCTTATAATGAATTGACAGTTAAGAATGGTATGGAACCTTATTTGAGGGTCATGTACAACGCTCAGGATCGCTTTTTTATGACACGGTTTAGATTGAACATGCTCCACCATTTACTTGCAGTCCCGGCTGGGTTCACCCACACAGTGGAAGAGAAGGGTACCTGCGGCTGCGACCACAGGTCTCCGCAGGATACCCTTCACTTCATTTTACTATGCCGATTTTATACTATGCCTAGACGGAAGTACCTGGTGGGGATCCTGAAAGACCTAAAGTTTAAACATGCCAGATTGGCCTTGAGGTTTTTCAAGGAAGCGGAGGATGCCCACACTCTTTTTTGCATTGTAACCTTTATTAGAATGGCCATGAGACTGAGGAACACTAGAGAAATTGGTCCTTAATATTTATTCGGCCCTTGATCAACTTAAACTTAGGAACCCTGGGTCTACTTAGAACGTCAGAAATCCTCCTTTTTTAATATTTTTTAACATTTATATCTTTTATGGGAAAATTATGATGATGATTTTTAATTGTTATGTGTGTATTTTGCATTTTGTGCTTTTATGGTGTCTTTTTAAGAACCGAATAAAGATTACAAATTGAAAATTGAAATATATTCTGTCTCAAAGCATCTCTGCACACTGCACCTGGTGTCTGTGCTGCCCCTGAAGCTGTGAGTCACAGACCTGTGTATTCTGGCTACTTCCTAGCTTCCGTAGAGTGTAATCTGCGCAGCTGTGGCCTCGCATCTGGACTGGGCATGAAAAATGGAATCTTAATAAGCCCAATCACGGAGAGTGTTCTTCAAAATACTCATTAAGTGTCGCTGATCCAATTTTAGGCAGATGCATCTGCCAGCTGGCTGAGGAAACAAATAGATGGAGATATTTCTCATCATTTCAAAAGAAAGAAGTAAAAATAAAAAAGAAATGCTTATTAAGCACTGCTGCTTGATCCAAATGATATTGTTACTTTAACCGAAGCTCTTACCATAAAGAGCAATGTAAATGTGCGGTAGCTGCAGCATTTCTGCCAAATAAATTTAGATCATTGTTCTTTGTGTGTTTCTAAAGATACATTTCAGAAATTATGTGTGATGTTTTGAGTTCATAAATTTTAGATGTGCCAAATTCAGTATTTTTTCTTGGGTATTTTTCAATCTTGTATATTTCAGGAATGAGGGAACCTGCAGGGAGCTGTCCCTCCTCCTTGTCTGAGACACACAGAAAAGGATCATTCTGCAAACTCTGCAGGAGTGTTCAGCTTGAAGTAGCAAATTATAGGGCACAAAAAATGTATTCTTCGGTAGCAGTTCTAGTTAATCATTTTTGCTGACTTTTCAGTCTTAAAAAGTTGCAAGCTATCATTAGTTGCAGGAGGTGAGTCCCCATTTCAAATATCAAATACAATCCTTGTCAAGGTGAACCACTTAAGTCACTGAATTGACCTGGTCTTAGCCACCTGGTAGCTATGGCACAGAGTAGAGGCCTATCGTAGAGGCAACATGCAACGTATTTATGTGGCACTAAAACAGTAATAAAGTCAAAATGCAAAACAATAAAAATCCAAAAATGAATTAGAAAACTAGAGTAAATTGTATTAAACAAAATGACACAAAGGGCTGAAAATCTAACAAGGGGAACCACAGATGTAAATTGTTAAAGTTTTCAGTAGAAATACCACCGAGAAGTACAAAGCACCAATGATAGTCGGAAGGTGGGCGGGGGCAAACTGCCTCACATACGAGCACCCGATTTGCCCCAATGCATCACGGTACTTGCAGTGCATGATAATACTCACTTCAACCGTAGTCTTAAGTTTTTCACCCTTGTTGGTGCAGCCTGTGCTGTGTAGCTCTAGACACGTGTATCAATGATAGCAGTGATCACAGTAGAAGAGGACCTTGGCCTAATTTGACGTTGACCACATTGGAGTGTGGGTTGGATACACCAACCAGGTTTATGCTGTTCAAAGATTTCACCTTCTGGCTATAGTCATTTACGTCCCAATCCACCACAGGAGCACACGTTTAAGTTCCTTCTACTACCTCAAGAAAGGCTCTTAGAGACTCAAAGGGTGTCACATAGAGGCCAGTTTAGGACTAGTTACCACTGATCATCTAGGTAGCATGTACATTATTTAAGAGTTCTAGCTGCAATTCCAAGTGTGTTATTTGCAACCCCTGTCGCTGCCTTTAAGTCCCCTAGGAACAGAAGGAAAACTAGCTTACATGCTCTGTTTACTTTACATTTTCCTGTAGAACTGTGAAGTTTAAATTGGTTTGACCTTGTCTCCTTTAGAATGTTTTAATTTTGAAACAGATAAACGTTCTGTAGTGCGCGTGCAATGCATATTCAAATTAATTAAAATGTTGCTTTACAAAAGCCCAACTTAATTTCATGGGGGCTGAACTTTGCATGCACTTTTTTAGATCTATTCCCTCCTGGGGAGGTTGGACAAAATACAAAAATCGGGCTGACCTGGCAGGTTATTCCTGCATCACAATAACTCATGGTCAGCCATTTGGCTCACTGCATCTGTTCTGTGGCTGGCCATGAGATACATTCTTAGCCTCAAATTTACAAATTCTTTGCGCCGTGTTTGTATTACACTTGTAATGCAAACCAGATTCAAAGTGTTACGCTGAGATTAACTATCCAACTCATTTCAGGATTTGTATTGAACGTTTTCTCAAAGTAACGCAAAGTTGCGCTCTGTGTTGCTTTACATCAATTTACATTTCATGGCTGGTAACCACTCATGGGATGTTATGCTAATCTCCATCTATAAACATTGGTAGACATGAATTTGTGCCAGAGTCTTGCGCCTCCTCAAGGCAGGCACAATGAACAGATTTTTTTATTATTTCTCCTTGTGTTTCATCCTGCACTGTACAGCACACCGAGAGAGCAGGGAACGCATTAATGGGGAGTGTTTGTACTAGAAGGGTTCCCTTCCAGCAGGGGCGGCTTTAGGCATGTGCAAACTGTGCACCTGCACAGGGCCACCACGCCAACATATATCCTTAATATAATAATCCTCTGAGGATGGATACATATTGCGTGGCGGCCCCTGGCAGGGATTTGGCAGCCTCCCGCTCTGTACCACTTCCAAACACCCTGACCCCCCCCTCTTCACTGGCCTCCGCGCTCCGCCCCGCCCGGACCCCCTCTGTACACTCCCTGCCCAGGGCCACCATGAGCCTAGAGCCGCCCCTGCTTCCAGTATGAAAACTATCTCTTACCGAACACACACGCCCTTGCACTATAGACGCAAGGGTGTATGCCTTGGTGCATGGCAATGTAAATTGGGCCAGTGCATGGCGAGAGGAAAACAGTACCATATCTTAGCAGATATGGCTATGTCCAACTACCTCTCTTTCACACAACGCAGCACAGCGACAGTAGTTGCTGAGCTGCTTTGCTAGAAGCATTTGTAATTCTGGGTCGTGGTTTGTGCAGAAGGCTGTTCTTGACATTAGATTGACAGCAGGAATTGAAGCAGCCATCTTTTGATTGGCAGTCTAAATTGAAAAGCCATCTTTATATTGGCAGTAGGTATTGAAGCATCCATCTTTTTATTGGCAGTATGGATTAAATCAGCCATTTTTACATTGGTAATAGGAATTAAAGAAGCCATCTTTTGATTGGCAGTAGGAAAAAAAGCAGCCATCTTTACTTTGACAGTATGAACCAAGCAGCCTTCTTTAAACTGGTAGTATGAATTGAACTGTGAGCCTTAACGGCAAATTAGGATGATGTACTGAGAGTCAAAACGCAGAGTAACTATGACTTAAAACTAAGTAAAATAAGGGATTTAACATGATAAAATTATTCCACCCATTTTGGAAAGGTTGGGCAGGAAGGCTCCATAGGTATCAGTGTGGGTGGGTCAAACAGTATTGGTAGTTAAAAACCTTGCATGGCTAGTTTCATGTCTTTATCGGGGATAGTTGTAGCATGCGCTGATTGTCTTTCCAGCCTGCACGGGGGTAGGGTACTAGGAACAGTGCAGTCTGGCCTCTCGACAGAGCATTCTTTTGTTTATTTTACTGTTTTACAGGATGCATTTAAGCCATGCGTAAAACTTCATGCAGAAAATATTTTTTTCTTGTATTCATGCTACCATGACACTTTCTATAAACTATAAAGCCCCAAATCCAGAAAGGAGAGCACAACCCACCATGTTTGGACAGCTTCTTCCAAAACCCAAAGAACTTCCCTGGTCTGCAAGGGTCCTTCATGCAGCTAAATCTACCAGATCCCCCGGTCTCCCTCCCCACCCACACTTGTGCACTCTCCCCAGATGCAATTCAAATGCATCTGTCTCTTAAACATGGCTGCCCATTCTCCAGGGCACATAAACTGATCTCGTTGTTCCACTTTAGTCCGATTCATGACCCATGCGGGTGACCATAGTCTCACCTGTATCCATCAGGCATTGCCTGCCAGCTGCGGATGACAGAGTCACACCTGTATCTATGGCCAGTCTCGCCCATCTCTGTGTGACTCTCAGACACAACTGTCTCAAGAAGGTGGACTGTCAGCTGTGGATGACTGTGGCTGGCTGTCAGTCGCACCTGTCTTCATCCTGTGGCGGTCAGATGTGAAAGTCTAGAATCCCCCGACCTGTCGGTGAATCTCAGCCACACCTGTCTCCATTGGGTGGATTCACCGTCAGCTGTCGTGGTTGAGTCTCACCCACCTCTGTGTGACTCTTGCTCACGCGTGTCCAGTAGGTTGACTGTATCCTGTAGATGAATACATCAAATAGAGGGACGAGGAAAGGTTGTCCTATCTGTTCCCCGGAACTCAGTAGAGATTATCAAAAATGGATAGGACACTTGTTACCACTTATAACAAGAGAAATATATTGTGAAATATATTGTGAAACCCTCATAAGCGTTGTGTATAACGAGAAGCGGTATATCTTGTTCTCCGCCCCACACAAACGTTTTGGCAGCAATCATCGGGTTTGACAAAATTGTGTATTGCCTAGCCTCGCCCGAGGCTTTCTCTGGTTTTTTCGTGGCAGTCTCCAGAGATAAAAAATTCGAATAACCCCAACAGAAAAGGCACAAAAAGAGATAAAATAGTTTCCAACCGATTAAGATACTCTTTATTATTAGTATCGGTGGACAACTAGTTTAAAAGAAGTTGGTATGCTCGCTGGAAAATTAGGAATCCATAGCATATATTAGTAGTATTGACAAAGCGTCGACATGTTTCTGCTCTGTTGGCCCGTGGGTCTAAGAGCATTCGTCAGGACAAAAAACAACAATAAACAGAGATCTACCTATCACTATTTGTGATGTAGGGGGGTAGAGGTGTAATTTACAATCTTACCCTTACGTGGTTCTATGTAGTCACCTGTAAATTTTAAGAAAAAGAGGGTTGGGGTCACTAGTGGCATTTTACCAAAGTGCGGTTAAAAAGAAGAAATGGAAAAACATTGTACCATTTTTGCAAGCTCAATTGTGGCATGCTGTTTTAGGAAATTGAGAACAATAGGGACATGTTGGCGAGTAAATGGTGGCGACTTAATGCGACATGTAAATTGCAAGGAATGTAACATACCTCTAAATCAGGTGAACTTGAGTATGCGAACCTGATAGAGAAAACGGGGATGATAAGTGTTCGGCACATTTACGTAATGGTAAGGAAGTCAGTCATACCCCATGTGAGGTCTTACCTTAATTGTGTTTAGAAAAAGGTTCCCTCAGGAGGTCCCAGGCTATAACAGTATCAGAGAATCAAGATATTAGTCACTCTGGTGCTATAAGTTGTGGATGAGCGAGGGCGGTGGAGGGACGACTTACCCGCAGCGGAAATGTGTTCCGCGTCTTGTGCTGGCTCTGCCTCCTGGACGCCAAGAGCACGTTTCCAATGGCGTTTTAACTACGCTAATCATAGATATAGAAATGAGACTTTTGTATACAACCGAAGAACAGCTTCAAAAGTAATTATTAAAAATTTGTATGCCTAATAAGTAATTTATAGGTTATCTACATCATGGTCTCGTAATTATTAAGGCATTGAATCAAAGAAATTTATATTTGAAAAATATATATACTTTGTAAAGGATACGGACTGTACCTGTTCCTTAGGGAGTACATTTGTAGACGGGATGAACTTAGAATCTCATAGGGTTATGAGTGTCAGAACACTAAGTGGACTCTAAATTTTCAGATTAACAAACTGCTAGTATCAGCGTGCGAAGTGGTGCCAGCAAATATCATCATTTAAACCATATTTATTCGTCTTAAGGCGGTCCACCCAGCGTTGTTCTTTTTCGTACAACACTTTTTCAACGTTGGGTGTATTGTCTTGAACTTTTTCTATAACTGTCCACTTCAGGTCTTCAATACTATGTTTTTGTTCGATGAAATGTGCACATAGTTTGGTTGTGTTCTTTTTTAAGCGTATGTTGCTTTTGTGCTCACCTATGCGCAGTTTAACCTTTCTGCAGGTCATACCGATGTATTTTTTGTCACATGGACATGTGACCATGTAGATCACATGGGAAGAGTTGCAGTTGCTATGTTGTCGCTGGGTCCACGTGAATGTTGGTGACAATTGCAATGTTTTAGAAATGGATGTAGAAGTACAAGCTGTGCAAGAACCGCATGGGTAGTGGCCTGACACTGGAGCCATGTTTATGTTTCTGATCTGATTCGTTGGATTTTTCTGTTTTGGACGGGTATGAACCAGCATGTCACGTAGATTTTTTGTACGTCTATTTGCAAAACGGGGTTTTGGCCAGTTGAATTTGCCAGTATTTACAATATGCCAATTCTTACTGATCAGTTTGTTGACCTGGTATGTTGCAGGGCCAAATGTGGTCACACAGGTTACGAGGTCCTTATTTTCAGTTTTTTCAAAAGATGTTAGAAGGTTTTCCCTCGGCTGGTTCTGGGCTCTTTTTTGGCATTTTAATATTGTGCTGTTTTTGTAGTGTCTTTGTTGTAATCTGATACTCAGGGCTCGTGATTGTGTTTGATAATCCTTTTTCTGACTGCAGTTCCTTTTTAAGCGCAAAAATTGGCTGTAAGGTAGGTTGTCTCTGAGCGGTTGAGGGTGATAACTTTTGTAGGACAACAAGCTATTTTTGGCAGTCGGTTTTCTAAAGGTTTTTGTCTCGATTTGGTTATTCTCTGAAAAGATCGTGAGGTCTAGGAAGTCAATACTTTCCTTGTCAGCTGTGTATGTGAATCTCAACCAGGGATCACGTGTGTTAAGCCAGTCGACAAAAGTTTTCAGGTCTTGGTTATTGAGCCAAATCAAGAAGACATCGTCTATATAACGTTTCCAGTAAATGATACTGGAAACGTATGGGTTGGCAGTTGTGAGTACATGATGAGTTTCAAAATTACTGACGTAGAGTCCAGCCACCGATGGCGCAAAGGCACTGCCCATAGAGGTCCCATGGCTCTGTAAAAACAATTGGTTTTCGAATTCAAAATAGTTTTCAGTAAGTGCCATCCGGCAGCATTCCAAAACAAAGTGTCTGGGTGTTCTGAAATCCCAGTTCTCCATGAAAAGTACGTCTTCCAACATTTCCAGAGTCTCTTTTTGGGGCAGACTCGTATATAGGGATTCAACATCTAATCCCACCAGGAGCATCTTGGTGGGGTCAAAGGTTAGATCTTTCAGCTGATTCAACAGATCTCGGGTGTCTTGTAAATAGGCTGGTGTTCTTTTGACAAGTGGTTGGAGGAATTTGTCCGCAAATTTAGACAGGGGTTCCAGTGCTGACCCTATCCCCGACACAATGGGACGGCCTGGAGGAGGTATTCTGATTTTGTGTGTCTTGGGGAGGGAGTAGAAATAGGGGATCTTAGGGTTCTCAGTTACTAGGAAATCAGCCTCTTTTTTGCTTATCCAGCCACCAATCTTGGTGTTGGATCAATTGTGATTTTGGTGTAAAATTTCTCATCCGCCAATAGATCAAGACATTGATTCATATAGCCTTCTTTTCCGAGGATAACTATACCTCCACCCTTATCCGCGGGTTTTATGACGATATAGACAAATGAGAATTTCGTCATAAAACCCGCGGATCATGGTTCATGAAGCCGAAACAAATGGCTGGATAAGCAAAAAAGAGGCTGATTTCCTAGTCCCTCCCCAAGACACACAAAAACAGAATACCTCCTCCAGGCCGTCCCATTGTGTCGGGGATAGGGTCAGCACTGGAACCCCTGTCTAAATTTGCGGACAAATTCCTCCAACCACTTGTCAAAAGAACACCAGCCTATTTACAAGACACCCGAGATCTGTTGAATCAGCTGAAAGATCTAACCTTTGACCCCACCAAGATGCTCCTGGTGGGATTAGATGTTGAATCCCTATATACGAGTCTGCCCCAAAAAGAGACTCTGGAAATGTTGGAAGACGTACTTTTCATGGAGAACTGGGATTTCAGAACACCCAGACACTTTGTTTTGGAATGCTGCCGGATGGCACTTACTGAAAACTATTTTGAATTCGAAAACCAATTGTTTTTACAGAGCCATGGGACCTCTATGGGCAGTGCCTTTGCGCCATCGGTGGCTGGACTCTACGTCAGTAATTTTGAAACTCATCATGTACTCACAACTGCCAACCCATACGTTTCCAGTATCATTTACTGGAAACGTTATATAGACGATGTCTTCTTGATTTGGCTCAATAACCAAGACCTGAAAACTTTTGTCGACTGGCTTAACACACGTGATCCCTGGTTGAGATTCACATATACAGCTGACAAGGAAAGTATTGACTTCCTAGACCTCACGATCTTTTCAGAGAATAACCAAATCGAGACAAAAACCTTTAGAAAACCGACTGCCAAAAATAGCTTGTTGTCCTACAAAAGTTATCACCCTCAACCGCTCAGAGACAACCTACCTTACAGCCAATTTTTGCGCTTAAAAAGGAACTGCAGTCAGAAAAAGGATTATCAAACACAATCACGAGCCCTGAGTATCAGATTACAACAAAGACACTACAAAAACAGCACAATATTAAAATGCCAAAAAAGAGCCCAGAACCAGCCGAGGGAAAACCTTCTAACATCTTTTGAAAAAACTGAAAATAAGGACCTCGTAACCTGTGTGACCACATTTGGCCCTGCAACATACCAGGTCAACAAACTGATCAGTAAGAATTGGCATATTGTAAATACTGGCAAATTCAACTGGCCAAAACCCCGTTTTGCAAATAGACGTACAAAAAATCTACGTGACATGCTGGTTCATACCCGTCCAAAACAGAAAAATCCAACGAATCAGATCAGAAACATAAACATGGCTCCAGTGTCAGGCCACTACCCATGCGGTTCTTGCACAGCTTGTACTTCTACATCCATTTCTAAAACATTGCAATTGTCACCAACATTCACGTGGACCCAGCGACAACATAGCAACTGCAACTCTTCCCATGTGATCTACATGGTCACATGTCCATGTGACAAAAAATACATCGGTATGACCTGCAGAAAGGTTAAACTGCGCATAGGTGAGCACAAAAGCAACATACGCTTAAAAAAGAACACAACCAAACTATGTGCACATTTCATCGAACAAAAACATAGTATTGAAGACCTGAAGTGGACAGTTATAGAAAAAGTTCAAGACAATACACCCAACGTTGAAAAAGTGTTGTACGAAAAAGAACAACGCTGGGTGGACCGCCTTAAGACGAATAAATATGGTTTAAATGATGATATTTGCTGGCACCACTTCGCACGCTGATACTAGCAGTTTGTTAATCTGAAAATTTAGAGTCCACTTAGTGTTCTGACACTCATAACCCTATGAGATTCTAAGTTCATCCCGTCTACAAATGTACTCCCTAAGGAACAGGTACAGTCCGTATCCTTTACAAAGTATATATATTTTTCAAATATAAATTTCTTTGATTCAATGCCTTAATAATTACGAGACCATGATGTAGATAACCTATAAATTACTTATTAGGCATACAAATTTTTAATAATTACTTTTGAAGCTGTTCTTCGGTTGTATACAAAAGTCTCATTTCTATCTCTATGATTAGCGTAGTTAAAACGCCATTGGAAACGTGCTCTTGGCGTCCAGGAGGCAGAGCCAGCACAAGACGCGGAACACATTTCCGCTGCGGGTAAGTCGTCCCTCCACCGCCCTCGCTCATCCACAACTTATAGCACCAGAGTGACTAATATCTTGATTCTCTGATACTTGTTATAGCCTGGGACCTCCTGAGGGAACCTTTTTCTAAACACAATTAAGGTAAGACCTCACATGGGGTATGACTGACTTCCTTACCATTACGTAAATGTGCCGAACACTTATCATCCCCGTTTTCTCTATCAGGTTCGCATACTCAAGTTCACCTGATTTAGAGGTATGTTACATTCCTTGCAATTTACATGTCGCATTAAGTCGCCACCATTTACTCGCCAACATGTCCCTATTGTTCTCAATTTCCTAAAACAGCATGCCACAATTGAGCTTGCAAAAATGGTACAATGTTTTTCCATTTCTTCTTTTTAACCGCACTTTGGTAAAATGCCACTAGTGACCCCAACCCTCTTTTTCTTAAAATTTACAGGTGACTACATAGAACCACGTAAGGGTAAGATTGTAAATTACACCTCTACCCCCCTACATCACAAATAGTGATAGGTAGATCTCTGTTTATTGTTGTTTTTTGTCCTGACGAATGCTCTTAGACCCACGGGCCAACAGAGCAGAAACATGTCGACGCTTTGTCAATACTACTAATATATGCTATGGATTCCTAATTTTCCAGCGAGCATACCAACTTCTTTTAAACTAGTTGTCCACCGATACTAATAATAAAGAGTATCTTAATCGGTTGGAAACTATTTTATCTCTTTTTGTGCCTTTTCTGTTGGGGTTATTCGAATTTTTTATCTCTGGAGACTGCCACGAAAAAACCAGAGAAAGCCTCGGGCGAGGCTAGGCAATACACAATTTTGTCAAACCCGATGATTGCTGCCAAAACGTTTGTGTGGGGCGGAGAACAAGATATACCGCTTCTCGTTATACACAACGCTTATGAGGGTTTCACAATATATTTCACAATATATTTCTCTTGGTATAAGTGGTAACAAGTGTCCTATCCATTTTTGATAATCTGTATCCTGTAGATGTCTAGACTCCCCCAGCTTGTCGGTGACTCTCAGTCACACCTGTCTACATCAGGTGGAACGCCTGGTTACTTTGCATGTCTAGTCTCGCCCACCTGTGGGTGCCTCTCACTCACACCTGTCTGGAGGGCCTGTCAGCCGCAGATGGCCTGTCTCACCCACCCGTGGGTGCCTCTCACTCACACTTGTCTGGGTGGCCTGTCAGCTGCAGATGTCTAGTCTCGCCCACCTTAGGGAGACTTTCTCTCACGCCTGTCTGGATGGTCTGTCAGCCACAGAAGTCTAGTCGCACCCACCCGTGGGTGACTCTCACTCACACTTGTCTTGGTGGCCTATCAGCTGCAGATGTCTAGTCTCGCCCACCCGTGGGTGACTCTCACTCACACCTGTCTGGATGGCCTGTCAGCTGCAGATGTCTAGTCGCACCCACCCGTGGGTGACTCTCACTCACACCTGTCTGGATGGCCTGTCAGCTGCAGATGTCTAGTGTCGCCCACCCGTGGGTGACTCTCTCTCACACCTGTCTGGACGGTCTGTCAGCCACAAAAGTCTAGTCTCGCCCACCCGTGGGTCCCTCTCAGTCACACCTGTCTGGAGGGCCTGTCAGCTGCAGATGTCTAGTCTCGCCCACCCGTGGGTGCCTCTCACTCACACCTGTCTGGAGGGCCTGTCAGCCGCAGATGGCCTGTCTCGCCCACCCGTGGGTGACTCTCACTCACACTTGTCTGGGTGGCCTGTCAGCTGCAGATGTCTAGTCTCGCCCACCTAAGGGTGACTTTCTCACACGCCTGTCTGGATGGTCTGTCAGCCACAGAAGTCTAGTCGCACCCACCCGCGGGTGACTCTCTCTCACACCTGTCTGGACGGTCTGTCAGCCACAGAAGTCTAGTCGCACCCACCCATGGGTGACTCTCACTCACACTTGTCTTGGTGGCCTATCAGCTGCAGATGTCTAGTCGCACCCACCCGTGGGTGACTCTCACTCACACCTGTCTGGATGGCCTGTCAGCTGCAGATGTCTAGTCGCACCCACCCGTGGGTGACTCTCACTCACACCTGTCTGGATGGCCTGTCAGCTGCAGATGTCTAGTCTCGCCCACCCGTGGGTGACTCTCTCTCACACCTGTCTGGACGGTCTGTCAGCCACAGAAGTCTAGTCACGCCCACCCATGGGTCCCTCTCAGTCACACCTGTCTGGAGGGCCTGTCAGCTGCAGATGTCTAGTCTCGCCCACCTAAGGGTGACTCTCTCTCACACCTGTCTGGACGGTCTGTCAGCCACAGAAGTCTAGTCTCGCCCACCCGTGGGTGACTCTCACTCACACCTGTCTGGATGATCTGTCAGCTGCAGATGTCTAGTCTCGCCCACCTAAGAGTGACTCTCTCTCACACCTGTCTGGACAGTCTGTCAGCCGCAGAAGTCTAGTCTCTCCCACCCATGGGTGACTCTCACTCACACCTGTCTGGATGCCCTGCATGCTGCAGATGTGTAGTCTCGCCCACCTAAGAGTGACTCTCTCTCACACCTGTCTGGACAGTCTGTCAGCCGCAGAAGTCTAGTCTCTCCCACCCATGGGTGACTCTCACTCACACCTGTCTGGATGCCCTGCATGCTGCAGATGTGTAGTCTCGCCCACCCGTGGGTGACTCTCACTCACACCTGCCTTGATGGCCTGCCAGCTGCAGATGTCTAGTCTCGCCCACCCGTGGGTGCCTCTCACTCACACCTGTCTGGATGACCTGTCAGCTGCAGGTGGCTTGTCTCGCCCACCCGTGGGTGACTCTCACCCACACCTGTTTGGATGACCTGTCAGCTGCAGGTGGCTTGTCTCCCCCACCCATGCATGACTCTCTCTCACACCTGTCTGGATGGCGTGTCAGCTGCAGATGTCTAGTCTCACCCACCTGTGGGTGACTCTCTCTCACACCTGTCTGGGTGGCCTGTCAGCTGCAGATGTCTAGTGTTTGATTATGGTACCTAACCGCGACAAACCCCGAATATTGCAACCAAAAATGACGTACAATAATGAATACATTCCTACGTTTAACTAAATAGGGAAAGTTTAAGGAATATTCCGAGGTAAGGTTTACACAAGTATCCTCCGCCGAGAGGACTAGGAATATTGCCAATATTTAAACACCTACTACCTCCTTTTTCGCATCCTCATAGACATGTAACTCCAAGCTGCCCCATTGTTCTCCAACTGACACCAACTGTTGTCTCAGCCTGGAAACACATTTGCTAAAATGACTCGAAAATACCACCGTGAGCATTAGCCCGACCAGGTTAGTTCATGACCAAGTGGCAGAGACGTAAGTGTGTGCAACCACAACCTCCAGTAAAGGCAGCCGACAATAAAAAGAAAAGAAAAAGTAAAGAGAGCTTAGGATGCTGAGAATGCGCAGCGTACAGGAAAAGATAATTTTGGCCAATAACTGTTCTATGTTTTGTCTTGGATTTTTTGTACATAATACATGTACTGTCTTCCCCGTCTAAGTTTGTGTATACGTGATGCATGGATCTACGTCATCCCTCTGCCTGTGTTTCCGTAGTGCTTAATCCCTGTTGTTCTGTGTTGTGTGTGCGCTGAATGGCCCATTATTGTACACGTCTCTCTCTCTCTCTCTCTCTCTCGCTCCATGTCATGCGTGTACAGAATAGACCATTTAGAGTGCGATCTTTCTCTCTCTCTTTCTCTCTCTCTCTCTCTCTCTCTCTCTCTCTCTCTCTCTCTCTCTCTCTCTCTCTCTCTAAAGTTCCCCCCCCCTGTTCCCTCTCTCCTTGTATGGTAACGTTGTGCCCCCCCGGCACAACACCTAATTGGGTCTCCTCGAACACAAAGGTGTTTGGAAAAATTGACAGGAACCAAAACGACTGTGACTTGCCATATTACTACCTCTCCTTTCTGCAAAACAATAGGACCCGAGTTGGTCATGAAGGAAAGGACGGGTCAGACGACTAACGTCCCCTAATCTGGCCTTTTATGGGGGGACTATAACGTCAATGGCCTTCTGTTTCTCGGTTCGCTAGAAATGCAATTCCCAATGCACCGATCACTTCACCCCTCTGCACTTAAGTGCGGATGCCCAGAATACCCCGCTTCCCCCGATTAACCCCAGCTTCATGTCACCAACCCTCGAAAGTGAAATTTATGACCTTGATTAACGGCCACTCCCCAGGAAAAGCATGTTTAACATCTGTTCCCCTCCCCCTTCTTCATGGCAATAACGCTCCCGCTCTACAAGAGTTAGCCGACCCCGAAGGGAAATATAAGATTGTCGACACTTGGGTTAAAGGGAAGGGCGATCTCTACATGAGGACTCGATTTTTGAGTTTTATATACACTGTGTATAAAGGTCCAAATTTCTCTCCACGTACGTCACGAATGAGCACCAAACAGGGTTATGAATTCCATAGCAATGCACTCCTACAGACTCCATAAGTGACGACTTCTGACTGTGACCGATGAACTTTTCTCCACCTACATAGGATTGGGGACGGAATTGAAATGTATAAATATCTTCTCCTACCAGTTTTCTAAAACTTGCTTTTTTGTACTCATTTAAAGATACAATCGCCGGAGGAGAGGAGCTGGACGTGACGCACAGCCTGGCCACAGATCATGGAGCACGTGTGACCGCGACCAAGGGTGGAGCCACCGAGCAACGAGACGCGGGACGAGGCACCACTCCCAAACTCGGCAGATTAAGGAATAAAGGGCTGCCTTGAAGCCCTCGATTTGCTGCCCCACTCGTGCCTGAAGTCCCCGTCCCCTTTTTGAGTCCGACTGATGGGCCTGCCTGCTCGTTATCCTTTGCTCCCTTGGTCCCTTGGTGTGTTCATAGATCTGGCCCCACTCCGCCCTCTCTTCCCTTGATTATCCAACAAACTCACCCTTTTCTTGCACAAACTTTGACTATAGAATTAGGTTTTGCCACTGAAGAAGAAAGACACGCAGGTGCCCAGCATAAGGCACCCCTAAGAAGATCAGTTAGGAAACAGGACTGTGATCTAACAGCAGAGGACTGATCGCACCCTGCAACGCGTAAGGATGATTCAGAGCTGGACTTATAGCTCCACCGCCGGTGCTCAAAAGCGCCAACGAAAAGAAAATGGACTACCCGAGTCTACCAGTGGTGGCTCGTCGTTGAAAAGACATTTTCGCTAAAACCCCCCTTCCTGAACTTTCTACCCACCCCTTGACTAGTTGCTTACATCGAACTGAATTCCTCCCTCAACTATTTTTATTGCTTTTAAAAATGTTTCATCGATCACTCAGGTCCAAAAGTCTCATATAGCACTTTTTACTGTATGTTGATGTCATCGGAGAAAAAGTCAGAACCTGATTCCTTGATTGACCCCGACAAAGTGTTATGCCGATCTCTAGATTTGTATGAATAACGCAACAACTGTAAATTCATATGTACCGCATTCCGCCAATTTTATCGACTGCATATGGTTACACGCAATTTACTAGCATTTGACGAACGTTATTTCATTTTTTGCCACGCATGACTATACGTACACCCCGTCAGTTAGTATAAACACAAAAGAACTAGCTTACGTTAAAAAGCGGCGACTGTTGAAAATAGCAATGTGTATGTACATAAGCGGCGTTCATTTGTGTTCACTGTACCTCTTGTCGTAAGCAGAATGGACATTGCAGACCACAGACTGTGTTATCCCGCCAGCATAGACCCATACACGCATATATACAACAGCCATTTTAGGTACCGTGGTCGCTCTGTTTTCGATCACCAGCTCCCTTCCCTGACCCTGCAAGCTTCCCCCATGCACCCTGACCGCCCCCGCTCTCACATGCACAAGTCATGAGCCCTCCCCTCCCGCATGACTCTGCCTCTGAGAATCGCACCCCGCGCCTGACCAACACCTCCTTTCCCGCCATGAATACCCCTCCTTTGATGACCTCTTCCTCTGAACCTAATTGTCTACATGGACCGCTGGTCATCCCTTAGCCTGAGGATACAGTTTATTGCCCACTACTGTATGCACTCGCCTCTCTTGAAAAGAGCTACTATTGATCATGACTTCCCCAACCCCTGATATTCGATCAGGAGCACACATTCTAAAGGAATCAGCAGAACACTCAGCTGCGTGACAGCCCCCTCCTATTGTATGGAGGATAAGGGCCCCTACTGTAGCCACGTGTTGGAATATCTTCGTACTTCACAATGTCTTGATTGTAATAACAGATGCCTGTGTGCCACAAACCTGTGTATAAAAGACGAAGCCTCAGAGAAACTTGTTAGAGCACCTCCTGAAGACACTATGAGAGTGTCCGAAATGACATGCTCTCCTCATGAGAAATAAACTCTGTTCTTGTTTTCCTGCCTTCAGCGCCCATCTCGTTATTTGGTAATTATTCAAGATGGGAACTAAGAGTCGCCCTGCACCAGCAGCCTGGGCATCAGGTGCGATATGGGCTGACTTTTCCATAACTTTGCCACTGGATTCAAGCAAGCCGGGCTGAAGACGGCTGGAATATCCAGAAACCGGTCCTCGGAAGCTTGTTTCCGGTCCAGGGAAGGCATGGCTTGGCAGTTCGGGCTGGACTGTTCCCATGAGGCACAGGGTCAGACTGATTTGCATATAGCCATGTCTGAACTGGGGTGGCAGAGTGGGTTAAAGAACGGTGATAGATCAAACCCAGATCTTTTGACTGGGTGTGAGTGTTTGATTGGTTCAGATGCTCCGTCCATCACCACCCCCTTTTGTACCGCTTTTGGCCACCATGAGTGTGGCAGGGTATGCTCAGACGTGAGTCCCTTGCTCACTTTGCCACTGGATTCAAGCAAGCCGGGCTGAAGACGGCTGGAATGCCAGAAACCGGTCCTCTGAAGCTTGTTTCCGGTCCAGGGAAGGCATGGCTTGGCAGTTCGGGCTGGACTGTTCCCATGAGGCACAGGGTCAGACTGATTTGCATATGTCTGAACTGGGGTGTCAGAGTGGGCTAAAGAACGGTGATGGATCAAACCCAGATCTTTTGACTGGGTGTGAGTGTTTGATTGGTTCTGATGCTCCATCCATCACCACCCCCTTTTGTACCGCTCTAACCAGTGAGCCACACTTCTCCACAGTGACTGAGTCCAGTACAGACCCAGTGCCCCCATGGATAGCTGTGGACAGACCTTCACAGCATCTGAGGTTCTAGTGAGAGCTAGAGATGCCCACCAACCCGTGACGCTGCCTCTTTGGCCCACAAGCGATGAGACAGGCTACATGGCACAGTGCCACTTGGACATGACCTTAGAACATGCCCTTCGAGCCAGGGGCAAGCTGGGTGAGACAGTGCCTCCTGGATACGGCTTCACATCGTGCCCATCACACCATAGTGCAAGTGTCATGACATAGCGCCTCCCCCCAGTTTAAGGCAGCTGCATTTAACCCTTTTCCTCAGAGGTCACATTTGCACATTGACCTGGAGGCACAAACAGTCCCAAGGGCACCAGATACACTATTTATTTAATGCGATTTTGTATAGCGCGAGCATTACCCGAAGGTGTCAGAGCGCTTTACAAAAGTACCAGTTGCGTTACATAAGGACTTTGGATTACATGAGTTACATAAGAGATACAAACAGAAAAAAAATGCAAATGTACAAGGTGTAAAGTCACTCAAGGAAGAGATAAAAACAGGAAGAAATTGCACATGTTGAAAGTCACTCAAGGAAGAGATACAAACAGATAAAATCTAAAATCACATAGGAATGGCAGTGAGTGCAAAAGTCTACTACATATACTAGTGGTTAGAGTTCTATATATACAAATAGTAAATTCACGCAGGATTACATTTTAACAGCTATTACACTACATCTACTAGGACACAGGGGGTGTGGGGTGGGGCTCCTGCTGGTCGACCCTAAACAGATAAAGACAGGGTGGGAGCCTAGTGATAAAAGTCGGCCTGGGTGGGAGGACGAGTCTGGGGCATCCTTCGGGTCAAAGGTCAGCAAAGCCGACAGCACTGCAGGCAGAAGCGACGCTACTCGCTTCAAAGCGCGTTTCCGTCATCCTCGTTGTTCACGCCCCCTCAGCCGGGGAAAGGGGGCCCCAGGCAGGACAGCGCCCCCTCACTCTTCGGGACTTATAAATGCCTTTCATGGGCTGGTGTCTGCTGGATGACGTCAAAGGCCACGTGCGCAGACTGAGGCGTGGAACCAGATGAATGAACACAAAGGCCACAACTGTGCTGATAGGCGGGTGTGACAGATGGCCTCCCTCTCCGCCCCAGGGGTCGACAGCAACATTTATTTCAATATACTCGTGCGAGTGACTGAGTCTGTGCAGGCACCAGCCCTCCGAGCACTTCTACCCCTCTGAAGGCAAAGAACGGGGGCGCCCCTGAGAGAAACACCGTCAAAAAAACATGAGCCCATTGTAGGAAAGCAATCATAAGAACTTATGAGAGACACTCAACCAGCGCGGTCTTTCTAGCGCCTATGGAGGCGTCAACCAGCAACGTCTTTACATGTTGTGTATCTTTAAAGCGCACTTGTACCTGCGAGGGCTTCCAGGCGCTGAGCACGTGTCGTGTGTGTGCCTAGCGTTGCGCAGCGTAGGTTGGTTCCTGGAAAGACCTTCTTCAGCTGTAGCTCCTAGAGGCCCTGTTGGCGGAGGGTAGCGTGCGCTGTGCAAAAATTGTCTATTTGCATTAATTTACACAACTGAACGGCTCATATTAATAATGAGAAAAATAAAAACAAGAGTGACAGATTGTGAAGTGCTGTGAGGTAATAAAAACAAGCATTGGCATAGCCAATAGGTTGCACCTTTAGGACCTTATAAGCGTTTAGGCATTCACTGCACTATCCTGAGAAGTTCAAATAAAGCTTAATTCCTCAATCAATCAATCAATTCACCTCCAACATCCAAGTCACGTTTTTTTTGTTGCTAACACGAACACCTGATACCATCGGCAACAATGCAAGCTGGTAAATAAAATTGTAACAAGTCGAACTGCATTTATTGGCCAAATAAATAGATACAAGAAAAAACAGTATAACAATAACCAGACTCTGTTTTAGATGTACTGGTGGCTGGGGCAGAATTTGAATGGGACGACCCAAGCCTTCATTTTATTAGACGGGTTTAACCTACACTTAACATGGCCAAGATTATACTTGAAAGTAAAAGCGCGGTCCAGCCTTTTAGAGGAGGCTCAATCGAAACAAGCATTGAAAATGCAATAGGTCTCGCCTTTGATTAAGTTAAAGCCATTTACTTTGCTAATGGTATTGAATTGTAGCTTTGCATTATTTAGTGTACATTTGTGATATGTGGATATATGTGCACATATTTGCTCTTCTCTCGCCCCTTTTGTGTGCCTTTTGCTATTGTAATCTAACTACGAAATTAACACACATGGTATTCTTCTATTCATTCACCTCCCAAATCTGAAACACTGCTCTTTTCCTACTAACGCTATGCTTTAAACTACTACACAGCAATTTTAACTACATACAGCTACATCATATCCCAAATATACACTAAATAATGCAAAACGAGAATACAATAACATTAGCAAAGCAAATGGCTTTAAACTTAATCAAAAGCGACATATATTGCATTTTCAATGCTTGTTTATTAAGGCAGCTGCCCCCAGTCAGCTCTCTGCTGCTCCACCTTTACTGCCCAACTAGAATGTTAAGATCCGCTGATCTCAACCTAGCTGCTATTCTACACTTCAAGCTGGCTAGACAGGGAGGTAGGTAATTCCGCGCCTTGGCTCCCAGACTCTGGAATAAAGTTCCCATTTACCTAAGCAACGTCTCTAATCATCTCAGTTTCAGAAAACAGTTAAATACTTGGCTGTTCTAGGCGGGAGAACCCGTTTTAGTGACTGATGCTTCTGACGCGCTGGGAAGCACTTGCCTGGGCAGCCATGAGCAGTGTAAATTATTATAGCATAACATAATTGTCTGTCTGCAACTGTGCTGGCAAGCCACACCATAAAAACACCCCAATGTCATGGCAGAATTTCAATAAAATATGTTATGGAAAAAAAAACACCCCAATACTAATACCCGTTCAAGTCTGTTTTTGCATTTGATTGCTACTTTTGCTGGAAACAATTAGGAGTGAAGTCGGCAAAAGTTTTTGGGACATTTTTAGGCATAGCTCTACTCTTCATGATTGCATATCAGCATGTTACTGAGGGGAATATTGTCTGACATTATATCCTAAATATGGTTTACAGAGATATTGTCCCAATGGGTGTAGATTTTCTATGAACTCAAATGGGGTGAGATTTTGGTAAATTATATTTGGAACCCAATATTAATGACAAATAATATTCTGACAATATTGTTGGACCACACCCCCTTCACACAGATTAGCATGCTGTATCCCGGAGGTGGATCTTGCAGCAATGGCCTTCACACAAATTGTGGGACTGACAATCAAACCAGACACGTAGCTGGGGGAGGAGGGGCAGACCACCATGGGCGGCACTTTTTGGGGGGCGGTGGCAGGCGCAAGCTAAATTTTCTCTTTTATATATTTTATTCTGTCTCATAGTCTGTCGCCTCCCCCCGCTCGTCGTCCTCTGTCATTCCTCCCCCCTCTTACCTGCACAGCTGTCATAAGCAGCCAACTGAAAGATCGACCCGGCGGCAAAAGCTCTAGCTACCCCACCAAATCGAACTGTGCTCCAAATTGGCGCAAAGTGCAAAACTGGGGACAAAAATATTTACGCTCATCAATTCTCTATGCGTCAATTTTACAATGAGGCAATAAGCCCACAAAATGGGTAATGCGCCCACAAAATAAGTGAAAATCTTTCCAAAATTCTAGGCATGGAAATTTAAAATTTCTTTTTTCAAAAAGACAATTGAAGTTCTTCAAAGTTTAAGCAAATGTGAAGACAGACAAGAGAGCCAACAGAAAGAGAGAAGAAGGTGAACAAAAGAGAGAGCAAGGCAGAAGGGACAAAATACGCAGCAATATGGAGAGGGACCGGAATGTTATAAAGAGATCCAGAGAGACGGCTAGAAACCTGCAAAGCGTGTAGCGGGAAGGCGAGGGGCTGCAGAGACATCGAATATTTATTTATAGGCAGCACTTTTACCCAGAGGTCTCGAGGGATGTGAACTTGGAGAATAGTTACAGCTGCATCCACACAGTAAGAAACACAGCAGGAGCAGAGGCTAACCAAGGTGCGGAAAATACCGCAATCATTAACTACGAAAAGAAGCCACGGAAGGGATAGAGAGGGCAGGGAGGGTCGGGTGAGGGAGGGTTGACGGATGGAGAGAGACGGGGACGGAGGGTGCAAACAGAAGGAGAAAGCAAGGAAGAGGGGGGGGCGAGAGGTTGACAGATAAAAAGGAGGTTACACGGGTAGACGGGAATTTGGTTTGAGGGCTAAATGTACGGAAAACGAAGGAAGAGGAAGGGAGAAAGATTGGAAGATGACAACATATGAACAAATGGGAAGAGAGCGGGAGAGACATGGATAGATGTAACGAGGTAGACATGGAGAGAGATGCGTGAGATAAGGAAAGCGAGAGAAAGACTAGGGAAAGAGGTAGAAAGAAAACCAAGCAAACAAACCCCCCCGGCCCTCACTTACCAGATGCCGTCTACCTCCGGCCACAGAAACGCTGGAGCACGCACACCGCAAGTCGGCGTGGAGCGGGCCTCGGAAGAGACGCGTGACGCCGTGAACGTACACGTTGGCGTTCCCGCGCGTTCACGGGCCTGAGTCGGCTCGTGCCCAGGTTTGGAGCTGCTCGTTCACAGCTCTGACTCCCTTGGCAGGGAGGAAGGTGACTATAAGTCTCGTTGGCGGCAGCGCTTCGCGCTGCAACGCCAGCGAGACCTAAAAAACAAAAAACAATGCAGCAATGGAGTTTGATTAAAACAACACTGCACCAAAGTGTAATACAAACACAGACTAGGCAGGGGAGCTAATTTACTTGGAAAGCGGTCCGCTCTGTATTTTATACAGAGTTCCCCTGGGTCTAATCCACTGCTCATACTAGTGCCTACACATTAACACTGGCAGCGTCTACGTTAGCCGTGTAATCCCTTATGCCACGGTTTGTTAGTTTATTTACTTTTAACTTTGCATTCTTCATCCTGGTCCAGTCTTCACCACAATCTCCCATAACCCCCCAAGAAATCCACACACCGCGACCCTTAAAGTTTCGTTATTTTTTTTTTGCTAAGGCGAACACCCGAGATCACCGGCGGCAATCACATCTGCTTAATAACATTTTAACAAATCATACTGCATTTATTGCCCAAACAAGTAAATAATATTAGGAAAAGTACAGCAGTAAGCGGACTAACGTGCAGTCCTCTGTTTTAGAAGTACTAGTGTCTGAGGCAGCAGTTCAGTGTGACAACCTGCCCCCTCATTTAATTGGACATGAAGGGTTAGCCTACACTTTACATGGCCGAGCTTATACTTGAAAGCATAACCCTGGTCCAACCTTTTAGAAGGAGGCTTAGTGTAACAAGTTAAGCGCGTTTTTGTGGGACAACCCCCAGTAAAAAATAAATACCACAGGAGAAGCACTTTCTTGTAATGGGTAGAAAATGAGCAGAAAACAGCCAGAAAACTAGATAAGCCCGATATTGTTGCATGACAAATACAAGAATATTAAAGCCACAGAACAAGATATGTCAATTGGGCTCGAGGAAATGCGTTGTTCTCATGGCTTGTTGTGCTGTGGGAAGTGCGTTTTTCTCGTGGCTCACAAACGAGCTGTGAAAAGTTACCAAAAAATGAGTACTCACAAAGTATCCTAAATAACACGAAGAGTAAGGGCACATGTAACAGGAACTGCCCATATGGGAGGTAAGAAAAGTCCAAAAGGAGGGATTAGTAAGCATATTCACCAAACAAATACTGAAATTTACGAAGGACAAAAAGAGGAACCAATTAAAAAGTTGGGCGGTGCTCAAAGCCCATATTGTAGATACAGCATGTTTTGAAGAGACAGCACACATGCTCTGCCTAGGCGAGATCTAACGAAAGCCAGATCTATCAAGGACAGCTTAAGATCTCAGTGTAAGACAGAGAAAAATCATCTATAGGTTTTACGAAAGCTGGGTAAAATCCAATGGGGGTTTTGCCCCCTTAAGAGGCCTCTGGGGCAGGGGCAATCCTACGTCCAACCCCGCCTAGCATATGATTGGATCAGACTTAGTACTGAAGTGGTTGGGGGATGAATGGCTGAGGCCAATTTACAAAGGCATTTAAGAGTGTGCAAAGTGGTACTAGCGTACACATGGATGCCTTTGTGAACTACCACCTTGTGTTTCTGCCATGGACACTCAGTGAAGGATGGTGTCACACGAGACATAATTACTGATATCTGGCAAAAGTCACCAGGCCCAGCTGATCACCACATCTCTAGGCTGGCGGAAAAGCAGTACAACAGTTTCACTTTTCAGATCTGCCTCTACTCTCTTGTACAATAAGAAATAAAACAAAAAGTGACTGAGGAGTAAAAGCATGATGACTGATGCAGCTCTTGACTCTCCCTGACACAGGTAGGCACCTGGGCAGTCACAAGTCCATACGTAGCAACGTCCTATTTGTAGTGCACAGGGGTAGCCTGGTGAGTAAGATTGGGGGGGTTTCAGGTTTTCCAACAATCACACAGGCATTTAATATTAAAATAATTTAAACGACAAGCAGGGTGCATGTACGGGGCTAAAGGGGAGTTAAAAATGAGAGGAATGCAGAATGGTAGGAGTACAAAGTGAGGCAAAAAGACTTTCAATCACTGTGTATGTCGAAATTCCTGGTGAAATCCGACAGATACATCAACATATACGACCAAAACACCTGTACCCAACTATTTACCAGAAAATATACTCATTAGAGGGGTGTAACACCCCAGGCCCTCCACCCTTAAGCTACGCCACTGATGGTACATTAGTAGCAGGAACGCCCAACACATCGGTGCCCACGTATTCAGATTTCCAGAAGCATACCCGCCAACTCCCACGGCGCCACCTTGTGTCACACATTTTCGGCTCCCTTCACACGGTCACACGGTGAGGAGCCGAAATCACACCGTGGCTGCGAAAAGGAGCTTAAAACCACCGTAAACAGTTGATATCCAGCTTGTTTTCAAAGGCAGTAAGCAGCTGATTTCCATCAAAATGTGTGAAAACACCTCAAGACATCAGAGAGCTTGATGACTTTATTTTTGTTTTTTTTTGGGAGTGGGTGGGGTGCTTGATGAGAGAGTGCCTCGTAGATATCTCTTGGTATCACACTCTGCACATCCTTGGCCACCTCCTCACATGGTGAAGTTACTCTGCAAGTTGGCAGGTATGCAGGAGTTAGACAGCAACAACCTTCCATAAGGAAGGATCACAGTGTCTCCTGCCTATGGTAGATGGGAGCGCTCAGCGTCTCTAAATAATCAGGGATAGGTCTCTCAGCTGGGGAAAACAACATAACATGACAAATAATAAAGTCAAACATATATATAGGTGGATACAGACAAGAGGGAAGCAACTGGTGAACAAAATATACATAATACTTTATTAGGGAAAAAAAGTATTTTTTATATAGAGAGTCCAATTTCAAAGGGATAGGATTCTATTTTCTTAGGGATATAATGTGCAAATATACAATATCTACAAACATTTATACATATTTGGACCTGGTACAATGATCAAAGAGTGTACATACATATATATTAACAATAAGATATGCAGGAGTGAATTTCAGAGGAAGGAAAACGTGCAACACAAATCCAGTCTCAAATGCAGTGAAAAAGTGCAATCACAGACCGGTAAAGCCCCGATGTGTGCATATAATTTAGCACCCACTTTAAGAGTTTGGATCTGAAAGGAGGCACTCAGTGGTTTCCAGTGGGACCGAGGGACTGCTGCTGGGAAAGGCTGTGGTGTTGTATTTCATCCTGTTCCTTATACGCATGTTTTGCACCCATTCAAACATGAGAACACTAAACACAAAGTGGCAAGCACTCTAAAATAGTAGATTAAAGCAGCAATCAAATTCACAGCCATGATCTATCACTCATCTGCCAATCTGCACAACTGTAGTATAAACAAGCATAGGTAAAGCCTTTGGGCCATTCTTTAATGTGTTAATGCATGCACACACTGGCATGCACAATGCACGTTAACCTAAGCCTGTATTCGCATGTATTATCATATTAAAGCCATCCTTATATGTATGTTGTTAGGTATGGGGGTCTCTAGTTGTGACAAATAGGGACCCTCTCTTCTAGTCAGGATAAGGGGATTACACTCCTAAAATAACCCCTGCTCACCCACTTGGTAGCTTGGCACTAGCAGAAGGGCTTTACTTCAGAGGCTTTTGTAAGTTAAGCAGTTGTGACCACATACAGTAACCTAGTGACAATACTACAAATGGACACCACACAGGTTTTATATAAGAGTTACCACTAGACCATAAACAACAAAAACACACTCTATGATTACGTTAAGATGGTAGATTTAAGCTTAGTTCAGTTCAATTCTTAGATACAACACTCTGCGCCAATGTACCTTAGGTTGCGTTGTGCTTCCACGACAAGCATTGTCGCAGCGATGGAACATGCGGCAAAGTTCAGATACAAAGAAATAAGGACATGAAGATTTTCCAGATGTGGTATGCTTCTCGGGGATGCGAGGATTTCTTGGTTTGTTGCGTGGGCTGCAGCAGCAGCACCCTTATGATGCGACGACAGCAGCTCCATCGGCGACGCTCTACTCCCTCGATGCGTGAAGCTTCCGCTCAATGCGAAAACTACAGCAACGACATCCAAGATGCGGCGGCGCGCTTCTCGGGGATGCAAGGTGCTCTTGGTTGATGTGGTGCAATGCGACAGTTCCAGCGGCAACACCCTCCTTCGGAGTTGCGACGGCAGGTACAGCGATGGCGACATGCTCCAACCTCATTGCGAGATTCTTCTCCTGATGCGGTGCAGTACGACAACTACAGCGGCTACACCCTCCTTCGTCGTTGCGATGACAGCGACGGCGACACGCTACCTCTTTGTTGCAGCACGCTTCTCTCTGATGCGGTTCAGTGCGACAGTTCCAGCGGCGACACCCTCCTTCAGAGTTGCGACGGCAGGCACTGCGACGGCGACACGCTACTTCTTGTTGAGTCGCGCTCCCCAGCTCCTTGCGACACGCAGTTCCTCAGAAGGCCCAAAACAGCAGCAGGCCCTTCGAAAAGAACTCTGGTGAGCTGGGGGTTGAAGTCTGTTGTCCCGGAGACTTCAGCAGGAGGCAAGCTCTTTTCCAAGCCCTTGGAAATTATTCACAAGTTGAAAGCAAAGTACACAAAGTTCCTTTCTCCTTTCTTTGGCAGTAAGGCAACCACTGCAGGCCAATCCCCCAAGCAGCACTTCAGCTTGGAAATAGTCTCTCCTCAGTTTCTTCAGGTTCCTCTCCTCAGTAAAGGTTTCTTCTTGTAGTTCAGAGTGATCTAATTTCATGGGATCACGGTCCCAATATTTATACCCCAACATCCTTTGTTCTCTGAGGGAAGAGGGGCCTTTGCCCAGTCCAAACCAGTTCTGAAGCACTCTGTTTACCAGACTTCTCTTTTCCTTTCACAGTGCAGGGCATGCACATCAGACGCCCCACAGGAGGTGGAGCCAGCATTGTGGAAGGCAAGTACAGTCCCGGAGCACTTTGTTTACAGAACTCCTTCTCTTATTTCAGTGTGCAGGACAGAGACATCAACCGCTCCCCAGGAGGTGGAGCCAGCATTGTGGGAGGTAGGCACAGCCCTATTCAAGGTTCAGGTGCAACTCCTCCCTCCTATCTAGATGCAGATCTCTCTATTCACCACCGGGTGACTCAGCCAGTCTCCTGGAATTCCCCAGCCCTGTTACTCACAAAACCGGACATAGGAATACACAACCTAGCAGAGGCAGGTTTGAATGGTTAGACCAGCAAATACCTTCTTTCTAAAAGTGGTATTTGCAAACACAGAGTATTAAAATCAACTTTACTAAAAAATGTATTGTATTATGCTGAGTTCAGGCATACTAAACTCGAATTTCTACCATGTTCTTGGAGACAGTTAGGATTATAAAATGTAATAACTCTAACAGCCCATTCTGGCCTATGGAGAACAGGTAGCCTTGCAATAGTGAAAAACGAAAATGGCTGTAAAAAATTTGGAAGCTTGCTGCGGCCATTTTGCTGTTCGAGCAGCGTAGGCTTGGACATGAGGTAAGCCTCTGCCCCCCTGTTTGTGCTGTTCTTCATGCCCCTGCCCCCGTTTCTGCCGGTGTTTCTTGCCTCTGACTCTGTTTCTGCACCCCCGTGGCTGGTACACTCTGAGCACGGTTGCCCCTTCCTCCTCGCGCTGGTACCCTGCCTAGCGCGATGTTAACTCTCTCCATTGTGGCCAGTAATGTTGTATCACGGGCAGGATGACACCTTCTCCCACCTGATATTCTGCTAAAGCTCGCCCCCACCCCGCCGCTGGGCACGGGGGAGCCGGATGACATTTAGCACGACCAGTGTATCTACCACCCTCAGTGCTTCGTTCCTCTTCCGCCCGACCACCGAGGCCGGCTCTCGCCCTTCGCCGACGCTCCGCAGCCCTCCGTGCTTGGGGGGCGCAGGGGCCAGCTTCCGCCATGAAGGTCGTGCCCAGTAGGTCCCGTGTTCGGTGAGGTGATGGTGTGACATTTGCTCCGCAGGGGGTATTTTGGGGCACCCCACATGCTGGTGGAGGGCCGGGTTCCCTTCACGGGTGGGCCGTGTCTCCCCAGCCAGGCTCAGCAGCCATTACTGTAATGCAGACAAGTGACCTGGAAGCTCCCCTCATGGAACCACACACCGAGTGCTAATGCAGCCCCTCCCCCGCCCCCGTAGACAGCCATGGAATCACACACCCAGGCCTGATGGCGCAGATGGGCCTGCGGTCTGGACTTAATGGAATAATCGCTGCTAGAAGCTGGGGTGACCTCGCCCAAGCCCTCAGCTTCTGGAGCACCCCCATAATGATATTAGTCATTTATGTAAGGTGCGCCACATATTGAATTGTGTCTTGTACCTACAGAGTAGGTGCTATGTTATGTCTTCATTATGTTATATCGTACTTGTACAACGCGTCCCTGTAACCAGGGAGGCCCTATTAGGAGTGACTGCAGGCGGCTGCAGCTTTGGTTGCAAGGTGTGCGTGCGTTTGTAGGAAATAACTTCTATGGGAATAGTTTGGTGTGGTGCACGAAGTCCTGATACGTCATTAGTCATTTCATGGTGAACTCGAGACTGCCGGTGTCAGGAAGTGAGCGGTGAGTACGTTTCACCGGTATCCTGCTGGCTGAGTGATTGTGCGACCTCTCTGTCAATCAGCGGGCGCTTAGAAGCAAAAGAGAAGGCGCAGCCACACGAACACAATACAATTATATCATCATGCGATACAGTCCTTTATCCATTAGTTGTGACATCACAACACACCAATGATGCTACATTCAGCGATGATGCATGAGAGCCCAATACATTTCAGTCACCTCAGAGTTTTGCACACCTACACACTCAGCACAGCTTGACCCGGAAGCACTTTATGATTGTGACAGACGACATTTAACCACAAATGAGACCTGATACTTCATGTCTACATTTCGTGTGCTCCTCATCCAACGGCGATTACAGCTTCTCCCCCCCCCTCCCCCATAAGAGCTAGAGTCCCTACCAGCATTCACCAGTGTGGAATCATCCATTCCGCTCTGCTATGGACACGACAGGCCAGTTCGGCACATGCCATGTACGCACCAGTACTTATTACTACAAGTCCGCAAATTAATAATGATAATGTCACACCTTCACAGCTCGCCCCGTTACTGACGCTCCGACCCCTAGAGCCGCTGTCATGGGAGGGGCACTTCCTCCGGGTGGTTCTGGAGCGGCCGCTCTGCCCACTGCTCCTTTATTCTGCTCATGCAGCTTTAACCCAGCGTGGGACAAACGTTGTGTGTTTGTATTAGTGGTAGACATCGGGCACCAGGTAAACACGCATATAGTCCGCAGGGTTTTCTCCCTGCTGTATTGGGGATGAGGGGTGCTGTGACACACTCCGGGGTTCTCTGTGCACTTTGAGACTCTCCTTGCTGTGTGGTGATAGAGGGGGTGTGTCACCCTCTTGGGACCTTTGTGCAGTTTATAGACGCTCCCTTACTGTGCGAGTGATGGGGTGTGAGCGTTCACTGCGAGGAATCCTGCAGTTTACAGACTCTCTGGTTTGTGCAGGTCATCGCCACATCCAGTCAGATGCGTTGTTCCGGTGTGCTTGCATACCTGCCGGCTGTGAGAGGTGTGTGGGCTGTGAGAGGTGTGTGGGCTGTGAGAGGTGTGGGGGCTGTGAGAGGTGTGTGGGCTGTGAGAGGTGTGTGGGCTGTGAGAGGTGTGTGGGCTGTGAGAGCTGTGTGGGCTGTGAGAGCTGCGAGGGCGGTGTGCTTGCATTCCTGCCCACTGTTGTGTGGGCTGTGAGAGGTGTGTGGGCTGTGAGAGGTGTGTGGGCTGTGAGAGGTGTGTGGGCTGTGAGGTGTGTGGGATGTGAGAGGTGTGTGGGCTGTGAGAGGTGTGTGGGCTGTGAGAGGTGTGAGGGCTGTGAGAGGTGTGAGTGCTGTGTGGGCTGTGAGAGCTGTGTGCAAATTCTGTAATATTTGGGGACACTTCCTTTTAACTACTCACGACTCGGAAGAGGGAAACTGGCGTGCATGCCTCCACCACTTAACTATTTAGGATAGACACTTGCCTTTGATTTAAATAATTTAACTTTAGGACAGAGAACACTGGGTGGGCCAGATTGAGGTTTGGAAAACACATGTTCAGCTAAGGTTCCTAACTGTTGGCTGCATACAAGTCCTTCACAGTAACCTATTTGATTCACAGTCTTGGGCTGTCTGTTTGCTGCAGGAGACTGGCTCTGTCTGTGTGTGGCGCTCTGTCTGTGTGTGGCGCTCTGTCTGTGTGTGGCGCTCTGCCTGTGTGTGACGCTCTGCATGTGTGTGGCGCTCTGTCTGTGTGTGGCGCTCTGCCTGTGTGTGACGCTCTGCCTGTGTGTGGCGCTCTGCCTGTGTGTGGCGCTCTGTCTGTGTGTGGCGCTCTGTCTGTGTGTGGCGCTCTGTCTGTGTGTGGTGCTCTGTCTGTGTGTGACGCTCTGTCTGTGTGTGACGCTCTGTCTGTGTGTGGCGCTCTGTCTGTGTGTGGCGCTCTGTCTGCGTGTGGCGCTCTGCCTGCGTGTGACGCTCTGCCTGTGTGTGGCGCTCTGCCTGTGTGTGGCGCTCTGCCTGTGTGTGGTGCTCTGCCTGTGTGTGTGTGGCGCTATGCCTGTGTGTGTGTGGCGCTATGCCTGTGTGTGTGCATGTGGCTCTGTGTGGATAGCTTTTTTGGTAGGTGGCTCTATGTGTGGGTGGCTCTGTCTGTGTGAGGGTGGCTCTGTGTAGGTGGCTCTATGTGAGTGGCTCTGTATGTGTGTGTGGGTGGCTTTGTGTGTGTGTGGCTCTGTGTGGGTGTAAATGCAATAGGTCATGCATATGCAAGCGGTTAAGCTATTGGCATTGTAAATGACAATACCATTTATTTATGATAAAAAAATCTCTGTTTATATCTCACTACCTCACAACATCCCTCTCCCTCACTACCTCACTCTTTCACTACCTCACTCTCTCTCACTACCTCACTCTCTATCTACCTCACTCTCTCTCACTACCTCACTCTCACTACCTCACTCTCTCTCTCACTACCTCACTCTCTCTCTCACTACCTCACTCTCTCTCAATTTCAATACCTCACTCTCTCTCTCTATCTCACTACCTCACTCTCTCTTTGCTAATGCAATAGGTCTCACATATGCAAACAATTCAGCTATTGCCAATAGAAATGACAATGCCATTTATTTAGGGATAAAAAAAAATAAAAAAATTATGAGCAATGCCAATAGCTCTACCTATAATATTGCCGAGACCATTGCATTGTAAATGCTTGGTTTTTTTTGCGAGTAAAATACTATCTTTGTAGAGGGCTCTCGCGGTTTTAATTTGAGTTCTGTTCTTGGATTTGAGAGCTTCAATCAGGGCCCTCTTTGCTTCCCGGCAACTGCCATCAAACCATGACCGCTTTGCTTTTGCCCTCCCCCTGAGCACCCACAGGCCAAAACAGGTCCACCAAGGTTTCTGTCAATGCCTCATGCATTTTGGCAACATTTGTTACCAATGTGGCAGTACCATCTACGGAGGTAAACTTTTATAGTTTCAGCAAAATAGGTATGATGGATTTATTTAGGGAAGCCAGTAGTTCGGCAGACTTTTCAATCCATGACCATCTAATTTTACTCCTGTCGTTGGTAAGAGTTAATCTATCATCTGCTGGTATGTTGGAGTCACAGTTGGTCCCAGTGGCAGGCAACAGCAGCTCCAAGATCAAGGCATCGTAGTCGTGTCATGCCGAGGCAAGACAGTGAAATCAATGTTGTTATCTAGGATAGAAGAATCGCCAATCTTATTAAAAGTATAGTTCGTGGGAGAATCAGATCGTACTTTCAGTAATGCAAAACCTAGTGCCTTGAAAACGCTTGCGTAGTGAGCCAGGAACCAGCATTGTATGTCTAAGTGCAGTACTGCAAGCTGCTCCTAGAAGTCCCTAGTGAGCAAGGCACCAGCACTGCATGTCTAGGTGCAGGACAGCAAGCTGCTTTTAGAGGTCCCTAGTGAGCAAGGCACCAGCACTGCATGTCTAGTTGCAGGACAGCAAGCTGCTTTTAGAGGTCCCTAGTGAGCAAGGCACCAGCATTGCATGTCTAGTTGCAGGACAGCAAGCTGCTTTTAGAGGTCCCTAGTGAGCAAGGCACCAGCACTGCATGTCTAGGTGCAGGACAGCAAGCTGCTTTTAGAGGTCCCTAGTGAGCAAGGCACCAGCATTGCATGTCTAGTTGCAGGACAGCAAGCTGCTTTTAGAGGTCCCTAGTGAGCAAGGCACCAGCACTGCATGTCTCGGTGCAGTACCGCAAGCTGCTACTAGAGGTCCTTAGTGAGCAAGGAACCCGCACTGCATGTCTACAAAATTGGAGTTATTGGCGTTATAAATGGCAATTTTTTTACCTAGCCATGTTGCAGGGTTCAGTACAACATGTGGTGAAAAGGGGACCTCTTTTGGTCACATATGGTACTGCACCCTGCAAAAGATATGGTAAATCCACCCTACCCATAATGCATTGCATGCAAGACAGTACTACAAGTACATTCAAATAAGTATGTCCATATATACAAGTAGTAGCTTTCAAATGTGACAAAGTAATTATTACATTATATTCAGATTAGGTTGTACTCTGTGTGGAGCTCATGAAGGGAACTTTATAGACTGTCTCATATTTATGTGAGATGTTCTAGTAAGTGTAGTAACTACTGCCAGCCTAGCTTAGAACCAAGTGTGTGTCCTGCCTGAAACCTTTTAAGAAAATAATGCCTTGAGTCTGTAATTAAAACCTAGGGAGTAACAACACATGTAACACGTGTCTTCATGGGAGGTTACAAGAAGAGACAAGGTAGTACTAAGGAGGGACTACTGAGCCTATTGACCAATGAAAAGCCACAATTTACAAAGGACAGGGACAGGAGCCATTTAAAAAGATGAGCGGAAAGTGGGCGGAGCTGAAGGCCCATATCCTGAATACAGCATGTCTCGAAGAGACAGCGCAAGCGATGCTTAGGCGAGACCTAAAATCGGCAGATTTACTAATGCATCTACGAGCCCTGTAGTAGTATCACAGGAAGTATTCTTTAATGTATCCTGCTTATCTTTGTGATTCAGCCCCTAAATATTCAACTCTATTAGTAAAAGTGCAAAGAGGGCACAGTCCTTTCTATTTCTAAGAACTGTATTTGAATATTCCGGGAATATTCCCTTTTTAGATACTTTGGAGCCATTTTCTAAAGGAATGTACCAGTATGTGAAAACGTATCTCAGCAACACTACTGTACATACTCCAGAATGACTCTCACCCACCCTCACTCAAATGAAGGTGTGTTTCATCATTTCATTCATTCTCTCCACCTGTTCTTGTGAATGAAGTATATTGTGGGATTTTCTTTTGCATCAGACAAGGGAAGGGCTGGATGGCCAGAGCCCCTGTTTATATTCAGAGACCTATGTTTGATGCACGCATGAAACACACAGAAACAGTCTCCGGTTGTAAACATTATGCAATTATACATTCATGAGTTTTATTGTGTCACACCAGACACCCTACCGGATTCCCTCAGATCTCCTGTGAGGGTCTATAAGTGGGAGAGATCCAAACCAAAAATAGACCAAGCATCCCCAAAAGAGTGTCTTTTGTGAAGCATTGCTTGGTTAGCACTGGGGCCTAATTTGAGGAGGAACGTTTAAAAGCAATAATTATTTACCTAGCCCAACTTCCCACCTCTTATCAGACCTTTTGATTGATTCCTTCAAATCCCCCGATATCCTCCCCTTTTTCTTTCCCTTCTGTCCATCACCATTTCTACATTCTTTATTCCACCTGCTCAACTTCTCAGTACTGGTCTTCGTTTTCTCATCTCACCTTGTCTCCCACCATTTCTTCTCTTCCAGCCTGTGTTCCTTTCTTTCTCTTTCTTTCTCTTTCATCTTCCCTTTTCCTGTCTTTAGCTATGATCTCTTCTTTTCTCCTCTCTCTTCAGTTTTTCTCCCTTCTCTGAACCTTAGCTCTTCTATTTCCTTCTCTCAGCCCTGATCTCTCCTCTCTTTTGAATTTCTCTCGCCTTATCTGACCCCTTATCACTTTCAGATACCGACGCTGAGCCGTACCATGTTACACAAAACCCTGATCATGCCTTTTCGTTCTCTTCTGTGCTGGAAAACGGAAGATCTGGCTTTGAATTTGGTATTTCCAAATTAACCAAATGTTGTCAATATATCTTATACCCTATGGCTCAATTTCTTTATCTGAGTGTAAATGGATTTTGGAGCTCCGTGAGACTCTCAGTTTACAGTCCCTAGCTTCCAAGAAATATTAATTTATTCTTTTGCATCACTGAGAGAAATTGATAATCAGGAACCACCTATTATAAGGAATAATAGACACCAAATATACAGAAGAAGAATGATTAAAGTCATGTGACATCATAAGGCAATGACTGATCCTTGTGACTCTAGAAGGCTAGAGAATCAATCAGTGACTTGCAATATCTATATTATGTAAAGGATGAGGGGCATTTAATCACATATATGCCATGCACTAAAGGTAAATGCAATTAATGGGTAAACATCGTTTACAACGCGGTGTTTACACCGCAGTGCCTTTACAACGATGCCATAACAACGCAAGTCGTTACTACGACTTGCGCTGGATGGCGCTATTGGACAAGGAATGTTGTAATTTTATATTCCGACACCTTCCCTACTGTTACGTGGGCTGGTGTTGGAATATAAAATTATAATATTCCACAATCCGCGCCCTCCAAACGACTTGCGTTGTAATGCCCACGTTGTCAAGTACCGCGATCTAAAAGATCGCATTCTATTGACATACATCCTAATTAATGCATTTACCCAATAGCAACTGCCAATCAAATCGTTTGCCTATGTAGTTGGCAGAATCTGGTAACTCGGCACAGTAAATGCACAGGATATGTTAATAAATAAAAACATTCTGAAACCCGTTGGTGTGGCAATAATAGAAAGTGGTGGCTTAGGGTATATGATATCCGATAAAAGTAAATAGATCGTGTGTGTGTGTGTGCCTTACATGCGAAATTAGAGTTGTGTGCTGTGGTCCTTCTTCCTGATTATACTCTAGACAAAGCATGCTGTGAACATGAATTAGAGTATGGGTGGGTAGAACTAGTGGAGTTTCACTCTGCAGAATTCCACGGAGTTACTTAAAAAGCAGCGAGATTTCGCAGAGTTCAGCAAGTGGTGGAGTTCAGTATGTTGAGATGCTGGTGCTGATTTTTGGCACCCGGAACTTGTCCTGAGCTACAAAATCATCTTGAACGACACCACACGGCGTGCCCGATGCCGCTGTTTCTTTCTGCCCAAGTAGATTTTCTACCCAAGCGGCACCTCTCTCAACATGAGCACAGCTTTCTCAATGCGAGCAGTATCGACCTGCCACATTGAGAAATCTTGCCAGGCGGCAGTCTAGCGCTTGATTTTCTCTCTCGCTAACTTAACGTTGACGAGTTGCGCGCAAGAAAAAACTCTGACATGCAGTGGTTGGCAGAGAGTTTTTCCAAAACTCCGTGCTCCAAGCGGCGCATGGATTGGGCAAAACTCCACGTACTCCGCCTGAGGAGAGGAGTTTACCGCCTACCCCTAATATCGAAAGGTCTCTATCCACAAAGATATTGGGACACATTCATAGGCCCAGCATCACACATACCATGAAACAAGACCACCAGTGAATTACTATCTGGGAGCAGCCACAAGCAGGTCACATCTTGTTAATGTGTCCTTTTAGGGCGTATCTGGCCCTCCGCGTGTGTGGGGCGTGGCTCCATGACATATAGAGGCTGGATGGCACTCTACCTGCATGTCTGGAATGGAAGGGCAGCATGCTGTGAGTAGGGACGCTGACAAATACGGTGCTAGTTTAAATGCAAGTTACTAAAATTGGAAGATGAAGGAAGAAAGAGTGTGAACCACAACGACAGACAACTCCCGGCGTGGGAAGAGTAAGTTAGCGCGTGCAGATGAACTTTTGCTAAGCATTCAAGGGTTCAACGGTAGGACAATTCCTGCTGCAGAGCTGGGTAAGAATGCCCTTACAGGCAAGACATGCCACCCTATTACCAGGGTAAGGCGTGGGAAAGAAAGTCGCGTTGCCTGACAAACACAACTATCTTTAAACGAGCTCTGGCGTAGACACAGGGCTGATTTATTAAGCCATTTGTGTTTGTAACATAGTTTTACGAATGCAATGGATTTACGTTCACCAGGCGTACTCTAGAGATGATTGATCAACTATAAATCGATTTACTTTTGCATTAATTATATCTGATGAGAACACAATGCTATGTTGGAGTAATTCCCACACAAAGGTTTGGAAGTGGGCGTCTCAAGACGGATTCAGCCTTGAAACATTACTCCTACCCTGGAAAGAGTCGGAGATTTACTCCTGACAAGGACTGGAGTAAATCCATTTTTAGGATGCGAAGGGGAAAAAAACCCCACAAAGGGATTAAAGGAAGATAGTTCTTTTTTTTTAATAATGTGAAAATGTTATATTCTCACATTTGAGAATAAGAAATAAAAAAAAGATTCATCGTATAGACGTGCTGTATTTCACGAATGCGAGTACACAATTTCACTTGTGTATATGCTAAAATAAAAATAAAAAAAAACACAAAAGCCACTTGGTTGTCCCAGGAGCGTTGGTCTAACATACTTCTTCAAAGGTATAAAATAGGGCTCTGAATAGGTTCTCTATCTGGTGCAGGTTTGTATTCTGTTTCTGTGAACCCCTCCCCGCCACCATGAAAGAGGGAGAAAGGCACAACACACGTCAACATTGGTGCTTGTCAACTACACGCTTGTCTGGCAGCACTGACATGTCTGAGGGAGGGAAGGTAGCCCCTCCACCCACTGCCTGCCAGAGCTGTAACATGCCTCGTAATACTGACGTGTCACCAGGAGACAGGCCGGGTGAGGAAAGGAAAGATGGCAGCGAGGGGAAGGAGGCAGAGCAGAAGGGAGAGAGAGAAAAAGATACAGAGGGAGAAGATATACGATCACACACATACACACATTCATACATATATATAAATATACATATAAATATGGAGAGAGAGATATGAATATATAGAGAACAGAGCAAGAGAAAAGAGTGCGAGAGCGAGAGAGAAAATACGAAGCCAGAGAGTGCGAGACAAGAGATAACCGAGAGGAAAGAGAGAAAAAACAGTAGGCAGAAAGAGAAGACACTAAAGAGAACATAGAGGAGAGAACGTGACAGAGACAAAACATAGATAGAGAGAAATAGACTTCACCACTGCTTTTATTGGCTTTTACGGCCAGGTACGGAGTACTTGCGCTTCTTTAATTTGAAAGGCGAGTACCAGCATGTTAGAAACAGGGTCTCTAGTTGGCAGTGGTTTGGACCCTGTCCAAGTAGTAACCACCACTCTAATCAGAGTAAACCAGATACACACTTTAAATTAACCTGTGCTCACCCTCTGATAGCTTGGCAATGAGAAGGCAGACTTAACTTAAGAGGCAATGTATAAAGTATATGCGCAGAGCACATGCAGTAACACAATGAAAACATTACAAAAATACTCCAAACCTGTTTAAAAAAATAGGAAATATTTATCTGAGTAAAACAAGACTAAAACGACAAATACAATTAGTAAAAGTTGAGATATGAATTTTTAAAGATTAAATGTGAAAACAGTGCTTAGAAGTCACTAGCGGTCACAAGATTATGTGAGGTCACGAGGGACTGGTGCAAATTCAAAGTTCGGACAAACAGCGATGGAGTACTACAATACCAACGCAGGGTCTGATGACACAGTACTTTGTATGGAGCAAAGCATAGTCGAGGGCACGATGCGGCGATCTTTTTCACTGCATCGTCATCGAGATCCATTGAAATGAATGTAATGCATTGTCCTCAAGCTATGCAGAGTGCCATTGTCGACCTGCCTAGGGTGTGAATCTGCTGTTGTCGAACAGCCTCTGTGTTGTTGTCGAAGGGCAATGCAGCAGAATTGCTCACAAAGTTGGGTCGATGCATGGGTTTTTGCAGAAATCAGCTACAGCACCCTCTTCTGATGCCCAGGACTGGAGGAAGCACCTCGAGCAAGGGTAGGACTCACAGATAGCAGAGTCCAGTAGCACCAGCAGGTTTGTAGGACGTCTTTGTGTCCCTGAGACTTCAGAAAACAGGAGGTAAGCCAGCAAGCCAGAGTGCTGGGTTCAAGTGATATGGGTCCAGTCCTTGTACTCAGCAGGCCAGAGATCACCAGGCAGCAGGGAAGCTCAGCAAAGCAGAGACACAGTTCCTCAGAATAGTATGTCAAGGCAAAGTGGCAATCCACACAGCACAGCAGTCTTTACTCCCGCAGAGTTCGTCCTGGGTCCAGTAGTGTACTGATTTGGTAGGGTCAGAGCCTTAGTACTTACACCCAAAAGTACCTTTGATATAGGGGGTGACTTCAAAGATCCCTTTCATCCCAACCCTGTCTGGCAGGCTATCTGTGGGGGTGATCAGTCTTTGGTGTAGGGACAGGACATAGCCTATTCAGAAGCAATCAGATAGCCTTCCTGGACTGGAATAGGGAGATGGAGCTCACTCCCTTTCCCTATTCCAGTCCAGGAAGGCTATCTGAATGCAGATGTGTCCTGGTCCTCTATCACACCCACCCTTCCTGTGTTTGTGGCTGTTTAGAGGAAATACACAAAGTGTAGCTGTCACCCAGCCCAGACGGGTATTGGAGACAGGCTGCAGGCACACACAATAAAATTAAGAACAGAGAAATGTCTGCTTTCTAAAAGAGTAATTTCTGAAATATTAATATCAAATTTAACTTTACCACAAGAAAGGATTTATCTTTACCATTCCAAAGATATGAAACATGAAGAAGCTACTCCTTTCTGATCAGGAATTACCACTTATAAGTGTTTAAGGGAATTCCCAATGCTAACCTATGAGAGGAGTAAACCACACAGCAGTGAAAAACAAATGTAGATGTAGATAGTTGTAAAGCAATTATACCATGTTTAGAGTATAGAGCACATGCACTTTAGCACTTGTCAGCAGTGGTAAAGTGCCCAGCGTCCTAAAGCCAACAAAAAGAGGAGGAAGGAAAATGTTTGAGGTAACCCTGCAACAAAGGCCATTTCCAACACAGCACTTCTCAGCAGGAAAGCAGTGTCTTTACAGAAGATCAACAGAGACGACTTCAGAGAAAGGGAAGAACAGAGAAATAAACAGAGACTAAGGGAAAGAAGAACAGACATAGTGAACAACCAGCAAGAGACAAAGGAAGAAAGTGTGAGATAATATGAAAGAAGATAATAGAGCAAGAGCAATAGATGACAATACAGAAGGAGAAGCAGGAGACAGAAAGAAAGAAGCGGGGAGAGGGGTAGATAGAGGTCAGAAGTGTGAAACAGAGGCAGAAAAAGACAGAAACAGTGAGAGATAATGAGTGAGAAAAAGAATCAAACAGAGTGAAAGAATAGGTAGAAACATACACTGAGAAAGAAAGATAGTGAAAACCAAAGTGAAAACAGTGGAGGATAAGGAGAAGAAAGGGAAAAAAACAAGAGAAAGAGGGACAGATAAGGAGAGAGGGGAGATGCAGAAAGCAAGAGAAAGAGAGAATGTGTGGGTAAACCAGAGTAACATTCCTAAGAAAGGTACAAAGCAAAGCTATCTGACATCGGTGCTCCCATTGCAGTCTCGATGCTCGAGGGACGGCATTGAATGACAGGTACCGCCAGGGTTGGACAGGTCTTTTATTCCACTGGGCATTTCCCTGGTGGGCTGAACCCCTGGAGGCCAGTTTTGAAAGCCTAGAGTCACTTTTGTTGCCTCCGTAACTTTCCCCACCACCCCGAGGTTAGTTGCAGCAGGTACAGGGAGGCTTCAAGAGAGAGGAAGGGAGGAGGAGAGGTAGAGAGGAAGATATTGGAGAGGGGGAGAGAGAGAGGAGATAGTAAGAATGGGTGGATGGAAAGAGAGCGATAGCGCAAGGAGAGGAAGGGAGCGCGGCTGGTTTGAGCATTTTTGGCAGGGCTGCTTTAGGTTCCCAGTCCAGCCCTGTGTGACCTACTTCACACAGGAGTCACCCATGATAGACTGAGGAGCAGGGGCCTGCTTCTAGGAGGTAGATGGACAAAGGGATCTTCTGCTGTCCGGCCTGGCGGGAAACAGCCTTTACAACGCGGGCATTACCCGCGCTGCCATTACTACGCTGCTTTTACAACGCAAGTTGTTTCAACGACTTGCGTTGGAGGGCACTGTTGGACAAGGAATAGTTTAATTTTCTATTCCAACACCTTCCCTACTGTAACGTGGGCTGGAGTTGGAATAGAGAATTAAACTATCCCACTCTCCAGCGCAAGTCTTGCGTTGTGAAAACAGCCTTGTAATGGCATGCGTGGTAATAGCCCGCGTTGTACTGTCATACAACCGCCCTGGCACACAGCCCTCAGGGAACACACACTGTTCTCCTAGAGACAAGCCCATGATTGGCCCTTTCACTAAATCTAGTAGAGGCTGTCTGCCTCACACTCACTGAGTACAATAATGGGCTCTTTATTAACACAGCTTCCAGAGGTGCCTTTAGCACTCCACACCCCTGGGTGCTAACAGACAGCGGTGGAGGCCTGGGGGACTTCAACTCCTGTCACAGCTCAGCAACAGCAGACATTCAAAACACACCTTGCAACAGGTCCCAAGCAGGCCTGCATTCATTTTGTAACTTTACAAGTAAACCACCGCCCTCTTTTTCGACAATGTGTCCAAGAACCCTTTAACCCCTTCACTGCGGCGGCTATTCCGCTGCAGTGCTAAGGGGGCGGGGCGGCCGCGCGGCGGGCGCATGCTGGTGACGGAACCGCTCCGTCACCAGCCGCGGTTGCGCTGTGCTCATGGCGGAGCGGTTCCGTCACGGCCCCGCCCGCTCAATGGAACGCTCAACGCAGGCGCGGAATCCGCGCCACGCAGGCGCTCCGAGCGGGCCGTGACGGAACCGCTCCGTCATCAGCACAGCGCGACCGCAGCTGATGATGGAGAGGTTCCGTCACCAGCAAGGGAGGGGTTAAGGAAGACACATTAATGGAGCAGTCAGTAGTGTTTCACATGTTATTCTTCCTGTTTCATGGTACACATCTCCCCTAATCACAAAAGCAGTGCTTTCGACAGATGCAGGCGTGTAGTTTGAGAGGGGTGTTTGGGGTTTCACCTCCCCCCCACCCCCCGCCCCCTCAAAATGTATTCTCTAGTGAATAGTTGGGCACAGATGCTTTCAGTGGGGTATGGTGCGGTGGTTGTGGAATTGCACCAGGATTTTACACGGACAAACAGACACACACACACACTCTCTCTCTCTCCTCTCTGTTTTGAAGTTCTTAAAACTGTTGGTTATTTTTTACATCATATTGTCTTTGGCGTAACCATGGCAATCCATACTGCTATCCCATCTCACTCCCCCATTAGCCCCCTCGTGCTCAGCTTCTTAAATAATGTATTTTACCATGTTATGGCATTGTGATTGTTGGGAAGTTTGAAGGTCCCTCCCCACCAATGTTAAGGTCCAAGCTCCGCCCCTGGACAGATGTGCTGCTGACTGAGGGCTTGTTTTTCATGCAATAGAGTCTTGTGTCGCGAATACTGTTCACGGGGGCACCTCTCAATGAGTTCATGGTGTGGCTGTCTGTCCATAGCGGGCCACGACTGACAGCTCTTGTACTGAGGCTCAAGATAGCTGCTTCATAACAGCTGTTCTGACTACATGCTCATCCAATTCTTGGCCTCTGTTGAGCTCACAGAGTGATAGGTACACACATGTAAATCGTAGTTGTGATTCCGTGGGCAAGTCTGTGGAGTAGGAACACAGCTGTCGAAATATGGACAGTCCAAAAGGTAAAAAAAAAAAAGTTAGTGGTAGAGACGATGGAGGAATTGAAAAGACGAAGAGAAGAACATGAAGAGGGTGAGAGTAAAAAGACAGGATGTAAACATGTGAAGCATGCAGATCAGAAAGAGAAAGGTGTGGAGAAAAGGACTTAAGTGACTAGTTGAGAAAGGAAAATGATGTGAATGAAGAAATAGAAGTGGCTGCTCTTATCTGACGATGAGTAAAAATCAGTGTCAACAACCATTGGTAAAGTCATTTATCATATATCCTCTGCATTCTGTGACAACATGGCGTCTTTCTTCATTGATAAAATTAAGAAAATCTATAGCACTTTCCCAATAAATACTCACCTCACTCCTCAAGCTGACCTGAATAGGCCTAATCTTTCCGATATTCCAGCACTCAGCCAAGATGACTTTCTTAAATTATGTAATAAAATTAAGTCAGGCTCACCTGCAGATCCCCTGAAACCGGAACTATTTAGAAATTCAGACTGGGCGGTCCTAGGCCCTCTTAGAGACATGATAAATCTGTCCTTCTCGACAGCCATTGTACCCATGAGATGGAAGCAAGCCTGGGTGACTCCCATCATAAAAAAAACCACGTTAGACCCCGCCCTACCCGAAAACTTTAGACCTATATCTCTCCTCCCCTGGCCAGCAAAAGTAGCAGAAGCCCATGTCAATTCCATCCTGACCAATCATCTGATATCCATTGCCATCCTGGAAAGGTCTCAACAGGGTTTCCGTGCTGGCCACAGCACTGAGACAGCTCTTCTTAGTGTGACAGAACATCTCCGTACCATATTAGTCTCTGGGGGGACGGCAGCACTGATTCTTTTAGATCTCAGTGCTGCCTTCGATACGGTGTCACATGAGATTTTGCTGTCGAGGCTGGAGGGGATAGGAATAACAGGGCAGGCCCTCAAATGGTTCAAAGCTTTCCTTTAGAGTTTCTACCCCTCCTTTTCTATCTAAAGAACACCCCATTGAACAGGGTGTGCCCCAAGGGTCAGCTCTGAGCCCTACTGTGTTCAATGTCTACGTCCAACCCCTGGCAGAAATAGCCAGGAGACATGGTCTCTCACTAGTGACATACGCTGACGATACCCAGCTGGTGGTGACACTGGACAACGAAAGCGGTCTTAGTGCACAAAATTTCAAGCAGACGGTTATTGACATCACCAGCTGGATGACGACCAACTGTCTCCAGCTGAACGCCGGTAAAACGGAAGTGTTACTGGTGGGAAAAGAAACAACTGCCTGGGGAAACAACTGGTGGCCAGAGACACTTGGCCAACCTCCTGAATGCAAAGGTCATGTAAGAAACCTGGGAGTTTGGGTGGACACCGATCTGTCTTTTACCCATCATACCAAAAAGGTGGCAGCTACCTGTTTTGGTATTTTACGCAATCTTAGACCGATTTTAAAAAATTTTGACCACCAAACCCGCCAAATTGTGGTGCAGTCAGCAATCTTGTCAAGACTGGACTACGCCAGCTCTCTCTTGTTAGGGGCAAATGTAGCAGAGAAAGCTAGACTCCAGCGAGTCCAGAACGCCGCTGCTAGAGCGTTAACTGGTCTCCCACGCTATAAGTCAGTGACCACTGTCCTCACGAAACTCCATTGGCTTCCCGTGGAAAAAAGGATCCACTATAAAACCCTCTGTCTTGCATTTAAAATCCTTAAAACTGCCTCCCCCCATGCTATGTCCTCTTCTCACATCGTACGTCCCCCGACGTGCGCTGCGTTCAGAAGGACAGAACTTGGCATTAGTGCCCCGCTTCAAACTAGCAAGAATGGGCGGTCGGTCATTCAGATACCTCGCCGCAAGACTCTGGAATGGACTCCCTATTCATATTCGAAGAATTGAGGAGCTACTACCCTTCAGGAAAGCGATAAAAACCCATCTCTTCTGTTAACGTACAATTGCCTCACTGTGACAGAACAAACACTCTCTACCGGTACACCCGCCTACAGCAAGCGCCGAGACGCCCCTTGGCTGGGGCACTCGTGCGCGTTACAAGTCCATTTAACATTTAACATTTAACATTTTACATTAGGTCTGCCTTCTGTAAAATGTAAGAGTTCATTGCTGTGTGATGTGTTTTGATGCACTGACAGATAACAAAGAAACAGGTACTAAATACAGGCCAGGTGTCACACTGTGTGTAGCACAGGACTCTGGTTCCCATTTCAGTCTGTGTCTGAATGACTTAGGCCACGCCTCTTTAAAAACTAGTTCTTGGCTACACTTCTTTGGCCACGTACCTTTCAGAGATGACCCAACTTTTTTCATCCCACTTAAAGCACTAGTGATTGTAATTGTATTGTATTTATATAGAGCTTACTACTCCTGACGAGGCGTCAAAGTGCTTTGGTGCCATAATGAAGCGAGGGAATCCATCACTAAACAAACGGAGGCTGGGGTGGGCACAGCAGCAGACTAGCCACGTGTGGACTCGCTGTCTCACAAAGCACCTAGGGCTAGATTCACAGAGCTAACTCAAGACAAAACCCTAAACTTACTACCATTTTGGTATTCACAGAAGGCACTTATTCATTTCGGTATTCACAGAAGTTAGGACTCCTAACTTTAGTACGTACTCCTAAATGCATTCTGTGAATACCGAAAGTCTTAAAGTTAGGATTTTTCTCAGTTTAGGAGTACTAAAGTTAGGACTCCTAACCTTAGGACTCCTAAACTGTGAAAAATCCTAACTTTAAGACTTCTGTGAATACCAAAATGAGTAAGTGCCTTCGGTGAATACCGAAATGAGTAAGTGCCTTCTGTGAATACCGAACTGAGTAAGTGCCTTCTGTGAATACCAAAATGAGTAAGTACCTTCTGTGAATACTAAAATGGTAGTAAGTTTAGGATTTTGTCTCAAGTTAGTACTGTGAATCGGGCCCTTAATATGCAACGTGACAGAGTAAGATCCTCTAAGTAGGATGGATGTTTGGGAACCAAAGGCAGGAGGAGCTTTTCCCACTAGGAAAAGGGATAAAAAGTAGTAATTTGTCATAGTGAGGCACTGCTGTCTTGAAGGTGCCTCACAAGGGAAGAAAGCTAGGTATACCTCGAATACCCTGCATGTTTATTTCAGAGTCGGGTAGGACCGCAGGACCCAGTGGTTGCCGGCATGGCTCGTGGGTGGGAGGGTGTGTGGAGTTGTGGAGGGGAGAGGGCGGGGAGCCGCTCGGGGGGAGGGTGTCGCAATAACGCATAATAAAAAAATTATTTAAATTAAATGGACCTGCCTTGCCGCCGGGTCCCGCGCATCTGCTCCTGCTCTATTCAAGGAACAGGAAGCACACCCAGGCCCCACTGATCAATCACAACACTGCAGTGCAGGGTTGTGATTGGTATTAAGCGTCCTGGTTTGACGCTCAACTAGGGAATGGGGGCCTGGCAATGTTCTCCATGCAGGCTGTAATGCAGCTTCCCTCAGAATGGGGAAAGTGCGCATGATTGGTTTGGGTGGCCCAAGAGGGCCGACCAAACAGTCATTGCGCACTTAGGAGTGGGCAAACCACCCCTCTCATGCTCTGCTTTGAGATCAGAGAAGCCCCGCCCTCCCGCAAAGCAGCACACACACAAAATTATAATAATTGAAAGTTATCATTTTATGTTCTTACTTCTCGCACTGCTTGAAGGCAGTGGGGCAATGCTCCTCCGCCATAGTGGAGTAGCCGCCATCGGTAGGGCCTCACTCCTCTGCAGGCTAAATATAGCAGCCTAGAAGCACACTTAAAAGCAGCCTGCCATCTTGCCTGAGCCAACCATTCCCAATAAATAATGCCAGGTCTGCATTTTTTTTTTAAGATAAACTATTTGCAAAGGGTTCTACTATGTAAGTTCCCATCTTTGATGTCATTTGTTACCTGCGGTGCCCACCGGGGTATTTGCTTGTAACCCTAACTTTTTTCATGTCCAGCCATTGGCCATGTTGATCTGCTCCTTTGAAGTTCTACTGATGACGCTCAACTCCTGTTTCAACTTATGGCCCTTCAGTCACAGCTCAGGGGTTACGCCAATGCTACATGGAGACAAAGGAATGGACGGCCAAGAACCGGTTTAAACTAAACTCTGATAAAGCAGAGGCCATTTTGGACAGGCGTCATCTGACCACCAGCACTTGGTACACGCTCTGCCACATCTTCTGAAGTAAAACGTCTTGAGGTTAAGAGTGGTGATAAGATTATCATGGCTTAACGAGCATCATCAGTACCTGCAGTTTGCAATGGAGGGCTTCACGGTACCTTATACTGCTTCTCTCAGAAGACGATCAATGGATGGCAGCGGCTGCCCAGGCTTGGTTGGAATAAGACTATTGTAATTCTCAGGATGAGGGCATTAGTAAATCTCTGAATGACCAGCGAACGACCTTTACAAAGCGGTTGTTACACTGCGATACATTTACATTGCGGTCATTACAACGCAAATCGTAACAACGACTTGCACTGGATGGCGCTCTACACTAAGGAATATTATGATTTACTATTCCAACACCTTCCCTACTGTTACACACATTGGAGTTGGAATAGTAAATCATACTATTCCTAAATCCAGCGCAAGTCGTCGTAACGACTTGCGTTGTAATAATTGCGATGTAACATACCACGATGTAAACGATCGCTTTGTAACGTCACATATTCGAATGACCTGCTCCAATACGTTCAAAATCAAGACACAAGACTCTTCTTGAAGGCACGTGCCCCAATTTTCAAGATCATCCCATAATCTTAGTCCCATTACAATTGATGTTATTGTGCTAATTTTATTAAATATTCTACAATTCTACAGCTCACATCTTTACTTTGTGTCTCGGCAGCTTCACCTAAGCACCCCAATGAGAACCCTCTGTTTGCAAGATTTTTCTGTTAAAAATCCAGCGTGTACACAAAGCCCCTATGGGGGGGGCACTCATTCTCCTCACCAGGATTAACAAACTCCTGGATCCATGGTCTAAAGAATATTGAGGTAAGGATGTGGTTGCTTCAACAACTCACTATATATTGATTTTCAACATTACACGTTGATCACGGACAAGCTTGATGCTTAGTTGCGGAACTCGCCTCTCCGGGGCCAGGCTTAATTGGCTAAAAGACCAAGATTGTAGCAGGGCAATGGGGAAATCAAACAAATTCTGTGCATAATGTAAATGTAGAACAAAATGTCTTGCTTGCTTGTATCATTAAAAACATCTTGATTCAGGAATTCGTTCAGATCCTTCTGAGACATGGATTAAACGAGAGCCCCTCGGGTACCCGCTGCACGTGTCGAAACTTAAGTACTAAGTCATCCAAATTCAAGACTCAACGCTTGTACTGGAATTGAAAATCCTTTTGTTCAGGATAGCATGCTTATATATGTTTGAAAAGAACCATGAGATAATGGGTGTAAATTCTAGGGTGTAGATTAAAGTTGGTGGCAATTCCATTTGATAGATTTCAAGTGAACTCTTAAAAGATCTCCTCCCTACTGATTGTATAATTTATTTTAAATGCACCCATATGAACCCTTCCTTTACCCCCAGATGTTAAAAAAGGTATTCATATTTAACCAAGCACGGGTATGATCTGTTTCCAGTTTATCTTAACCTAGGGTCCAATTATAGCTACAGTTTTTTTAGTCTTGCCCCAAAATCTACTATCTCACTTTTCGAATCATTGATACTTAAAAATGTTTTGTTGCAAAATGGTTCTGTGAATTAGGTTTTGCTCAAGGCCTACTGGGGCAAAAATCAAAAGAACAACACCGTAGGATTACAACAGTAGGTGTAGTGTACTAGAACACTCTTGGCATACAGCAGTATGTGAAGTCTACAAGAACACATACTGCTGTATGCCAAGAGTATTTGTAGTGTAAAAGAACGCATCGGCATACAACAGTATGTGTGGTGTACAAGAACACCGTCGATATACAACAGTATGTGTGGTGTACAAGAACACCGTTGATATACAACAGTATGTGTAGGGTACAAGAACACTGTCGACATACTACAGTATTTGTAGACATCAGCCGTAGATGGTGCAGGGAGTTCCGTGGGGCGGAAAGGCGGCGGGTGGGGGCAGGGTGGGGGGTACTAAACACCGGAATATGGATTATTGGAGGTAAGTAAACAATTAAATAAATAAAACGAATTTGGTTACACGCTCTGCATCGCAAAATTCTGACCCATGTGCTGCAACTTCCTCTGTAGATCTAGAATATAAACCTTTAAAATATGCTCTCCAAACATCTTCCCCCAAATTGGGTTCTATAGCCGAGTTGCCTTCGGACTTGGCAGTTTTAACCAAATTCCAAAAGCTTCTCATAGTTTTATTAACATTGAGCTAGAGTCCGTTATTATTCATCCATAGGGAGATGCGACTCGAGCCCAGGGTAAGATGGGAAGGTCCATGATTTTGAGCAGATGACAATGTAAAGATGACCCGAGTGTCATCTACAGAAGAAAAAAAGGGTCTGGCCACTACTCTATGGGGCAGACGTAGATGTTAAACAGCATCAGATTCAGCACAGAACCCTGAGGGACTCCAGAGGTTAAAGCTTGTGTCTCGAACCTGCCAGTGGGAAAAAATATCTTGAAATTAACAGTCTTTTAGAAACAGTTTAAGCCAATACGAAGCGGCGCCTTCAATGCCGAGTGCCACCAGCCTTTCCACCAAAATGGAGTGAGACAGTGTCAAAGGCCTCACTGATGTTAAACAAAATGAGTGTGGCTGTTCCGCCTTCATCCAGGCGCTACCTCAGGAGCTTAGATACACCCAAATGGGTGGATTCAGAGAGGGTGGATTCAGAGGAGTTGGCCTAAAGGCTAGGGCGCTCGACCTCGGACCTGGGGATCTGGGTTCGAGTGTCGGTAACGACGCCAAAACCTCCTGTGATTCTGGGCAAAACACTTAATCTCCCCGTGCCTAAAATGAAAGTAACTGGAAACGTAAAAATGTAACGTAACTGGAAAAATATGTAAAGCGCTCCTAGAGCTTAATCGCCTTTAGTTTCAGAATCTTAGGGCCAGTGTGATGGAGTCCCGTACTCGCATGCTGGGTTGTTCATGGCAAAAACCTGCTCGGACTACTCCCGCCCCTTGAACAATGCATTTATTCAGAGTGTGTGTGCCAACCAACAACACATCAACCAGTGGCGGCTGGCCTCTATGGGGAGGGCGGGCGGGCACGCTCGAGCGCTAATAAAAAAAATGTAATTAAACACTTGCATCCGCACCGGACCTCTTCGTTCCTCAATGCAGCCTGGCCACCAGGAAACTCCTTTGACCAGTCCTGGCGCTACTCTCATGCAGAATGAGAGCCCTGATTAGAGGCAGCGGCCTCACCGGCCTCACTCGGAGCTCCACAGCGCTGTAGAGGCTTGCCCGAACCCAGTTGTCTTCAATCAGCTGGGTTAAAGATGTTTAAAGTACGCATGTGTGGCTTGCCATCGCAAGACGGCCAACCAAAAAGACGTGCGCACTTTAAACAGTGCACCTACAATGCAGCCTCATCCCTGCCTCTGCCACTCAGCAGGCCCCGCCCTGTCCTTGAGCGTTGTTCGAGGCTGGAGATGAAAAGTAAAATTATAATGAATTACCATTTTATTTTTTATCTCTGGGGCATTGGGGTTAATTTAGGGGGGCGATGCTCCTCCGCTCCAATGTGTTATGTTGGGGGCCCTGGGCCCTCATTGCTGGGAATGACTGACGCAGACACAGTCAGCTACTTGGTACAACTGGCCCAGAGCACGTGCGCTCGGCCCCTTTTATTAAAGCTGTGTCACCTGACCAGTGACATCAGTGGTGGGTGGGTGTTCAGTGTGCTGGCTTACAAAGCACTAGACTGCTGACCGTGATTCTGGATCACTACATCCCTCCCAAACTTGGGAGAAAATGAAAAAATAAACGAAAGTCCAACCTGTGGGAGAAAAAGTACAATTTGCAAACCCCACGACAAAGTTCAACCTGTGGGATAGAAAATGTACATACAAATGTAACACTGACTCTGTAATTTGGAGTGAGTCTCTTTGGTGGATTGCAGGTCGCAGATGGTGTAGTTGCTGCATCCAGGATTCATGAGTCACTGTGGCATGGTTTGCCGTTGTTCAGCGGGTCCTATCTTCTATCTGCGCTGCTTGGACATTGTTCTCGGTCTTGCCTTTGCTTGGCACTACTGGTGACAGTTGGTAGTTTAGATAGAAGGGTGACATGATCCGAGTATTGTTTGTCTTCTCGGTTCTCCTCTTCAGTCCTGGTCCTTGGTGATGTCTCTGGGCAGGCTTCAAAGTATTTCTGGGCAGATGAAAGGAGTAGGTGCATACATCCCTCTCACTAGGATGCCCCTCTTCGCCGGTATTCCTCTCTCACAAGATGTCCGGGAGGACCTCTTTGCCAGGCTTCCACTGGACTGGTGTTGTCGGTCATGTTGCTCCACCATAGCCTTCGGGCCGCGAGCGGGGCGCTCCACGATCTTCACCGTTGTGTCCTAGTTCCACCTGAAGGTTATGCTGTTGACTCTTTTCTTGCACACGAAGTTTACCTCTCAGTGGGTCTTGCAGACGCACCGTCGTGGATCCGTCTCTCTTGCGGGACTTGCTGCCACCAGAGTCCCTTGAGGCCTTTGCTTCTTGGGCTGCCACGGGTTGGTGTGGAGTGGTCAGTTCCTCAGCCGGATGTGTGAGCACTCTCGCCATCCAATCTTCCGCTCAACCCCAAAGGTAGATTGTTATCAACAGTCCAAACTTGCCCTCTTCTGCGATTGCCACATGGATGGATGGCTTGTAGGTGGATATCTTTGACTTGTGCCGCCGGTGTTCATGCCAGGCCTTGTTCTCCGCTGCACTCTGGTGTTCCGGTGCATGTCACCATCTTCTTCTGATAGGTGTGTGAGTTGACTGGTCACACCTCTTCACTTCTTGTGATCTTCTAGTGGCACCGTGGCACTCACTTCCCTTCTCTCTACTCCATTCCTTTCACGACGTAGTCGGTCCCATTCCTTTTCTTCAACCACCCAGGCCATCTCCGTGTGGCGTGCACTCCACACGAATCTCCCTGGTTGCGTCCTACCTTTAGGACACACCTTCTCTTCTTCCGATGGCCAAACCAGGCATCGCACCTTTCTTCTTGTCGCTCCTTCTTCACCTCGGGTCGGTGTCATCAGACCTCTTCTGGGTCCCGTCCATGGACCTCTTCTTGATCTATTCAGTTACTATGCCTTTGATCTTCTGGCATGTCTTCGCAGTCGTGGTCTTCTGACCATCAGCTTCTCCTTTCTTTTTCCGGGCGACCAACTGACTGGTCATCTTCTCCTTTTCTTTCCGGGCGACCAACTTACTGGTCATCTTCTCCTTTTCTTTCCGGGCGACCAACTGACTGGTCATCTTCTCCTTTTTGTCCGGGCGACCAACTGACTGGTCATCTTCTCCTTTTCTTTCCGGGCGACCAACTGACTGGTCATCTTCTCCTTTTCTTTCCGGGCGACCAACTGACTGGTCATCTTCTCCTTTTCTTTCCGGGCGACCAACTGACTGGTCATCTTCTTCAATTCTTTTGGGCGACCAACTGCCTGGTCCGCGTCTGGCAGTGACTTTCTGGCAAGTCATCTTCGCTGTGACCTACTGACAGGTCTCCAAGGATGCGATCCCTACGTTACTCGGTCGTGGTGGCGTGGGGTTACTTCACTCCTTGCGCGGTCCTGCGCAATGTTGTGCTGTCCTGATGTGTGAAGTTCCTTCACTCCTTGCGCGTTCCTGTGCAGTGTTGTTCTTGTTCTTCTGGCGCATTCCTGCGCAGTTCTACGCGGTCCTGTCGTGCGGGTGTGGGGTTCTTGCACTCCTGGCGCGTCCTTGCGCCTCGTGGCGTGTTTCTGCGTTTCTGGCACATTCGTGCACCGCCGCTTGCACTGCTCCGCACTCAATTGCTACGTGTGTGTGTGTGTGTGTGGTGTCCCTGCGCCGCTGGTGCATTGCTGTGCAGTGTCTCTTGATCCTTGGCGGTTGCGTGGTGGCCTGACACCACGCTGGCGCGTTTTTGCACTGTCCTTCAGCTACCTGCAGCTGTCACTCCAGCCCTGTGCTTCCTCTGAGTCTTTGCCTTGTCTCGGGCTTGTTACTGTTCCCTTTCTCCTGGCTGCAGTTCCAGCATCAGTCCACTAGACGGCAGTGTTGCTTTTCTTAGGCTTGCTTTCACTGTCCTCGTGAAAGAACATCTTCGTCGATGGCTGCTGCTCACACTCGTTCACCAGGACTCCTTTAGGCTGTGGAAACAGTCCTCCTTGCTGTGGTGAGTGTTTGTGATTTTCCGCTATTGCTGGGGCAGAAGACTACTTGAGGGCAGAGGAGAAATGCGGTGCAACTCGTGGTAGGTGCTTCCTTCTGTTCACGCTACTTGTGGTGGGTGCTTCCTTCTTGGCTACACCTCCCCTCCGCCGGCTCGCTGCTCACATGCTGTGCAGGGGGAAGGGTGGCTGGTGCTGCTCCTACCAGCCTCGGGCCACATGCTTTCCTCTTCCTTTTCTCACGCCCGCCGCAGCAGCCTTCAGCATTTCACACGCTGCGGGGGTGAGGGTCTGTATTCCTCTAGGCTGCGGGTAGTCTCTTGTTGCTCTCCCCGCCGCCGCGGCCTCACTTTCCTCACGCGGTGCGGCGGGGGAGGGGAGTCGAAGTCCGCTGGTCTCCGGGCCATTCTCTGCCTCCGTCGCGCACACAGGGACCAGCGGTGCGGCAAAGCAGGCGGCCATTCGCGGGTGGACTCCGCTGCATGAATTGGTGTCCTGCAGCTCTTCACTCGCTGCGGGCGCTTCTCCGGGGACTATTCACCCCACCGCCTCCATTCACACACGCGGCAGGGACAGGGGACGCTCCGGGCCGGCCGCGGGTAGGCTCCGCTGGCCTCGCTTTACTGGGGGCCCAGTCGCCGGCGTCGCTCGCACAGGGACCAGCGGTGCGGCGAGGCAGGCGGCCATTCGCGGGTGGACTCCGCTGCATGAATTGGTGTCCTGCAGCTCTTCACTCGCTGCGGGCGCTTCTCCGGGGACTATTCACCCCACCGCCTCCATTCACACACGCGGCGGGGACAGGGGACGCTCCGGGCCGGCCGCGGGTAGGCTCTGCTGGCCTCGCTTTACTGGGGGCCCAGTCGCCGGCGTCGCTCGCACTTTCGGGGGCACAGTGTCACTTTAGCAGCGGGTGGGCTCCGCTTTGCTAATCGGTGCCCCGCAGCTTCCCTCACGCTGCGGGCGCTCTCTGGTGAAGTTCATTCCCCCGCCGCCACACTACACACACGCGGCGGGGACGCTGCAGGCAGGCCGCGGGTGGGCTCCGCGAGCCTTGCCTTATTTGAAAATTAAGGTGGCTGCAATTACGCCCGGCGAGGCGCGCTGGTCATGCGGGTGGGCTCCGCAAATGTTCAATCATGAGGGGGTCGCTTCAGCGTTCGGGCTCACCTCTGGCCGACGGGCCTTCCTCCTCCACGCGGGTGGGCTCCGCGGAGGTTTCACCGAGCGGTGGCGGCCGATGCAAGTGGGCTCTGCACGGCTCTCTCTCTTCACCCGAGGCAGGGGCGCAGTCGCGGCCGACGCGGGTGGGCTCCGGTCGGTCCGCTCTTCATCACCCCACGCAGGGGCCTTGCAGGCTGGGCTCAAAGGTGTGGGGTAGGCTCCCGGTCACCTTCGTGTCTGCAGGCAGGCCCAGGGCCGGCTTACGCCCTGCAGGCCTCTCGGCGGCCGGCGGCGCTTTCCTAGGGGAATGCCCTGCACATGGGCACTGCCCTTCTTCTTTCCGGGGTGTTTCAGCTGCGGCACGCGTGGCTAGCGTCCGCCCTCCTCGTCGCCAATGTTATGTTGGGGGCCCTGGGCCCTCATTGCTGGGAATGACTGACGCAGACACAGTCAGCTACTTGGTACAACTGGCCCAGAGCACGTGCGCTCGGCCCCTTTTATTAAAGCTGTGTCACCTGACCAGTGACATCAGTGGTGGGTGGGTGTTCAGTGTGCTGGCTTACAAAGCACTAGACTGCTGACCGTGATTCTGGATCACTACACAATGGAGGAGCAGGCCACTTGCGCCTTATCGAATCCTCTTCTGCATGTAATGCAGATGAAACAACTTTGCAATGTATATTATATAGGCATGTAATCGTAGGAGTTACAAGATATATTTCATACTTAAGCAACATGCTGGGATCTCAGAAGTCTGGGATCATATTATGTTTATTAGTGCTCTGAAGAGGCTTCCTAAATGTGTGAGCGCTATTCATAAGCAACAATAAACTAGATAATATCCCACATGGAAACATGAAAATTATTTTTAGAAGTTATTTTGCCATTTGCAGATCACATTTTTATATTCTTAATGACTGTTTGCCAGTGATTTTAAACCCCGTATTTAACAGTAAAGGGATCTACCTGTAAATTATTTCTGTAATACACAATGTCTAATTCACTTTCATGATATATATCTTCTCTAAATAAATAAAAATAAGCAAAAAAACATTTTGTCTTACTTTCGGCGATGGTAAAAATAACAAAAAATGCTTCCATGACAGTGCTGCGATGGTAAAAAAAACAAAAAATGCTTCCATGACAGTGCTGCGATGGTAAAAAAAAAAAAAATGCTTCCATGACAGTGCTGCGATGGTAAAAAAAACAAAAAATGCTTCCATGACAGTGCTGCGATGGTAAAAAAAAAAAATGCTTCCATGACAGTGCTGCGATGGTAAAAAAAAACAAAAAATGCTTCCATGACAGTGCTGCTCTTAGAACATCTATCAGCACATGTGGCTAGCTCACCCTTTCAGACCCGTTCTTGGCGCAAGCATCTACCAATTAATCGACAAAGGGCCTGATTATCATGTGGTCGTGTATTTCGACCCATGCGTAAACCAGTAATTATTGGATGCTCTAAATACCTCATGGCTCGTTACATTTCAGCGGATCAAAACTGCTAAAATTTAATACGGGAAAAACATATGGGGGCATATTATCAAGGAGGCCGTTTTCGGACGAAAAGCAGCGATAATTTAATCGCCTTATCAGCAAAGACGCTATCGCGTGTTTTGCTGATTAGCGAACAATGCCCAGCTTTGCATCTCTAATGAGATGCAAAGTGGGCGGTCCAGTGCATAATGATAGGGGAAATGTCGCTAAGCGACATTTCTCCTATAATCAAGCTGCACGCAAACAAGCAGAGCGATAAGAAAAGTAGCGCTAACCACAGTTAACGCTACTTTCCTAACGCCTGCTTTTGACCTGATTTAGCCATGTAACCCAATGGGAGGTGGATTACATGCCTAAAATTACCCTGCCTTATCAACAAGGTTATCGCCATTTTCAATGGAATATCGCTGGAAAACCAGCGATATTCCATTGAAAACGGCGATAATCCCCGCTATCACTGGGATTTTCATCTCCATGGCGTTAAGCATTGTTAATACAACGCTAACATGGAGATTATCGCCAGCGATAGCCGGCGATAGATTTTCTCACTCTAACAGCGGACAGCGATAATTATCGCTGCCGCTTATTAATATGCCCCATGGTATTTACCATGTCATGGGGATTTTAGTGCGTGAAATGCCATATTCTGCACGTTATTTCCCATAGACTAGTAATAGGTGCTATTTATCGCACCTGATAAATAACGCACTCCCTGGTATTGTAAGTTATCAGGTGTGCTAAATAGCTCCTACACCTGTAATCAGGGCCCTAGTGCTTTAAGATAAACATGGTGAATACAGAACCCGGTCATCAAAAATCCACGCCCTCCCGCATTGTACTTTCTTTTCTTTTTATCTGTCCTTTATATGTAGGCAGACAATGAATACTAAACGGATGGTGCTCAAATGCTTTAGAGGTTTCTGAAATCAATTAATAAATCACATAATATGAAAAATGCATTACAAGTGACATGACCCTATATTGCAGTCTTGGGGTTCAGATGTCATTTTCAAACCACCCAGCCTTTGCCTTCCGCTTTGTGGTTTGTAAATTTAACCAGAACCCCCTTGATCGTAATACAGGCCATATAATATATATATATATATATATATATATATATATATATATATATATATATAAACACACATTTATTTATTTATTTCAAAAGTTTTAAAATGGCAGCCGCAACTTTCCTCTCAGTTTGCGGCCAGCCAATCACTGCATTGCTGTTGCCACATGGGTTTGCAAATCCGCGGAGGATTTATCATGGCCTCTCCACGTCTCTAGAGATACATACATCTTTATTACTTTAATAACTCCAAAACTACTGAACAGATTTACAAAGAGCACTCTTACTTTCTGGCCCAAGACCTAGCTTTCGACCAAATTTGTTTATCCTGAGAAACTGGCAGCTGTGGGACCACTTTGAACAACTCTCTGGTCGAGTAAGAGGCTTCGACAACCCAACCGAGGAGTACCTACATTTTACAGCCTGCCCCCTGCGCTCTTGCCTGTAGGCTGCTAAAGGTAGTATGTGTATGTACCTTGCAGCACGTGAGTAGGTGCTGCACCCACGGCACTCAGCCTGTGCGACCCTAAGCTTAAACTCATGTAGGTCGGACGCAGGGCTCGAGTCGGGGAAACACGCAGGTGGACGGTGTCCCCCCCAGTCTTTTCACAGGGTGGACGCCGTCCCCACTGCCAAGAAGCTGGGCCCCACAGAAATAAGATGAAAGTGTCTCGGTGTAATTTTCATACACCGGGACACGTTCCGCATGTGACGTCATGAGGTCATTTGCATATTGTCAGTCCCCCCACTTATTTTTATAGGACTTGTGCCCAGGTTGGACGTGAACTCTACGGGCCAGCCCTGGGGGTCCTGCCCTTTGAGCTGAATTAGGGGGTCTTCGTTGAATGTTTGGGTGGGAAGGGAGCTGAACGAAGGTAGGCAAGTACTCATGTCTTCCTTCGAGGTAAAGTGAGGGGGGGGAGGGGTCCGGGCAGGCATGGAATAAACTCAATTCCTTGCAGCAGACACCCATGCAGACTAATGTGCATGCACCTACCATACTGACTGCAGCTGCATATCCTGCATGCCTGCTACGACTGACCTACCTGCTGTCAGCGCCCGGACTGGACTGCACTACCCCTGCTGCCTGAGCTGATCGCGACACTTCCGTGGAGCTGGCCGCACTTACCAGTGGAGGACCGTGTATTCAGGCACGGCCCGTGCAGGGCGTTATACCGGGGCAGTGACGTCAGGTGGGGGAGGGTCAGGGTGGGGGGTTGTAAAATGCGGGATATGGACCATTACAGGTAAGTACCTAAAAAAAAAAACGAATTTTGTTGCCCGCGCTACATCACATTTGGCGATGCAGCGCAGGTAACGAAATTCTTTTTTTTTTTCCGGTACTTACATGTAATGGTCCATATCCCGCATTTTACCACCCCCCACCCTGACCCTCCCCCGCCTGACGTCACCGCCCCGGTATAACGCCCTGCACGGGCCGTGCCTGCGTGTATTGATGGGGCCCGCTGCAGATGTGTAGAGGAGCCCCTGAGTCCCCCATAGCTCACAGATGTGCACTGTCCTTGAGCTGAGTTGGAGGCCCCTAAATGAGGCTGTGCTACGTCCCTGGCAGGGACAGCACTACTTGCAGGGGGTTCGCTCGCTCTACAGACTTCACAGCTTTATGCACTGATGGTGCAGTCAGTGTCAGCTGCACCGACTGAGCTGCCTGCAGATTGAATGCCTGCAGTTCAGGGGTGTAAATTAACTGAAGGCCCCGCAGCCCCTGGTGTGGGGGCCCAAGGTCTCCTGGTCCTGTGGCTGGGGACCCTCACCAACCTGCTATCCGCAGCTCCGCGAGCTCCGGGTACTGTTCGAAACCGAAAGGATACTCATTCTGGAAAGAAATGTGTGTTATTGGAGGAGACGATGGCACGGCCTACCTTGCAGCGAGTGGTTGGGGGATCAGAGGCATTCTCTCTGGTCTGTACGCCCCCTCTTTCTGTATGTTCGGTTGGGGTGCTCCAGCTTGCACATGTGTGTACCATCCATGCTTGCCCCTACCCCACACCCAGCTTTCTGTACAGCACACTGTTTGCTATCCAGCTTAATAGCAAGAGAATCACTTTCAAACTTCTCACCCGTTCTCACAAAGCACTCCACAACGCCGGACCAGCATACCTCAACGAACGACTGGCCTTCTACACCCCGAACCGCCAGCTACGCTCCTCCGACCTCGCCATCGTCCCACGCATCCACCAAATGACCACCGGCGGCAGATCTTTCTCCTACCTTGCCGCAAAGACATGGAATACCCTCCCCACCCCCCTTCGTCAGACCCAGGACCTGCTGACCTTCAGGAGACTTCTCAAGACCTGGCTGTTCGACCAGTAGCTGCCTCCCACCACCCCCACCCCTTAGCGCCTTGAGACCCTCACGGGTGAGTAGCGCGCTCTACAAATGTCTGATTGATTGATTGATCTGTACTGAAATAAAAAGTATCAAAGTTTGACTTTGCCCTCCAAGTGTTGAAATGTGTGTCCAGTAATGAAGGGCTTGAGATCGGTGAATTACACGAGAAACTCAGCAACAAAACCAGAGCCGTTTTATACAGTGCTGACTGCACGGAGAGGTATCACAGCGCTATACCTAGAACAAGAGCAGTTACATACACGTATAAGGTAAGTCTGTGATAATATGCTAATGACGATGAGAAGGATATACATGTATAGGGGAGTTTGTATAAAATACAATCAATAAATCAGAACATCACTTACAAAATAAATAAATAAATAAATACATAAATAAATACATTACTGGTGTGTTCATTTCTTTTGGCTCATCCAAACAACCTGTGAAGTTTAATTGCAGTACAAGTGAAATAAGTGAAGATTTAGGGCTTTTCAAAAAGTGAAAACTTATCTGGTAATGCACAGATGGGGAGGGAGTCCCACAGCAGGCGGGTCTGAGAAGGTTTCTTTTGGCCAAGCCTGTTTTGAACAGGTGAGGAGAGAGCCTTTGCTCCCTGAAACGCTCAACCCTCTGGCCCACAGACCTGCTGGCACGGGGGATTCTTCGGGTGGATGCATTGAAGGTCAGGCAGGCAGCACACATTACATTCCAACCTTGGCCCTATGGGCAGCTATTGAAAGTCTTAATACAGGTGTTATATGTTCGACTTAGCTTTGCGATGAACTACGTAGACATACAGTTAGGATAGATTATAAAATTTGCAAAGCGCATAGCTGCCCAGCAACGGGGCTTCGCCGCGCTAGTTAATTGCAAGAAACAGACTGCGACAGCAGCTCAAAACAGAGGGAGGAAGAAAGGGACCCTCCCTGGAGCATGGGCTATCCCCAGCCTGCTGCACACGTGCTGCAGCAAGGATGCACCCATGGAACGCAGGAACCACCCTTCTCTGTCCTGGTTAGCACATATAGAAATATGCCTCTTTACACTTCTTTGTCAAAACTCTATGCTGCATCCCAAGGTTCTTATTTTGCCACCTTTCCTTTCCACGTGACACCCTCCCTTCAGGATGCAGGCTGTCTCCTTCAGGTTTGCCTGGAGCATCAGACTTACTCCTCACTCCACTAACAAGGTAGAATTTAAACCTCTAGCCACCTTCGTCAGAGCAGAGTACTTCGTTTCACATTTTGTTTCCATTTCATTAGAGATCTCCGTGCAGACGGGTGCAGTGAGTGACTGTGCAGGTGCACGGGGATTTCAGGGGGGGTCCATGGGACCCCCTTCCATCCCTTTAGAAGGCTGCATCTAGAAGACCCTCTATAATTGTGCCACCTTTTTGTGGTACACTTTTAGTGCACCTTCTAGAGGCATGTTTGCGTCACTACCCACATCCGTAATACAGCGCAGGTGCAAAGTGATTCCCTCATTGGGCTGGGCCCACGCTCCCCTGTAACTTAGAGACCGCCCTGTAATGATAGCACTGGCGCTGTATGTATAACGGACTAGGCTGCACAGAATTTGTGGCCCCTTTTGTAATACCAAAGTGCTTCAGGGGCACAGAATACAGGCACCAATGCCCGTTGCACTCCAGGGCCACTTGAGTAATATGGCCAGGTAGGAGAATTCTTCATGCAAGATGCCCTTCCTCTCAGTTTTTTTTAATGGAGATTCACTTGTATGTTTTGTGAGCTTCAGAACATCCCCCTCACTTCTTTACCCCAGGCCCAGCAGCCCTAGTATTTAACTGTGCACTTTCATTCATACATCACAGTTCTTAGATGTGCAGGACCCCAATGCTTTAAAAACAGCTCCTTTTTACGTGAAGCAAGCGGCGGACCATGGGGCCCGACCACCACCTCCAGGACGGTCTTCCCTTGCAAATGTAAATGTACCGGTATTTGTAGAGCGCACAGCTACTTCCCTGATGTAGTGTCCCGGCGCTGTCCGTATACCGCTGTGGAACACTTCCTGGCCTTTCCCTGTGAGGAGCCCACTCCTGGGCACCCCTAAGGTGAAGGCAGGCATCCCAGCGCTTTAGGGGCCGTTGTGGAGGTTAAGCAAGCTATTGCTCGGAGTTGCAGAGTCGGACCTATGATTAGAATAGGCACTGAGGCGAGAATTATCAGGTCCGAGGAAATTGAGCCCAAGACCCTGCCGTGACAGGGATTGAACCCTGGTCCCGGGCCAGACCTCTGCATCAGGGTCTGCCGCTCTAACCATTGAGCCACACTTCTCCACCTCACAAAACATGTCCGATTCATTGGTCTAAACATTGCAAGGAAACCCTCCTTTTGCAAGGTGTGGAGACAGGGGGAGGCAGGCGATGCGGGTGGAGGGCCACAGAGGAGAGACACGAGTGGGAAACATAGGAGGAGGACATGAAGCAAAGAGGAAATCAGAGTGACTGAGGCTTAGACCTAATGCGGTGACCAGGAACCACATGTGTGGCACAAATTAAACCAATAGAAGTCATTACAATAACTCATGTGAAGTAAACACTGAAAATAAATTCTAGAACTAACATAGATTTAGTGCGAATCTAACCTTAGGCGCCAAATACTTATACACATAACCAGGCCGCAATTATCCTATAATTAGCATTTGCATGCGGGCTGCGGCCCCATGCAAATAAGGAAACCACTTTGCTTCTGCACCCGTTCCATATTACTGACGTGGCCACAGAGGCAAACATACCTTTAGAGGGCGCACTGAAAGTCAGCCACAAAAAGGTGGCACTTTCAGAGGGTCTTCTAAATGCATCTCTATAAAGGCATAGAAGGACCCCCTCAGTTACTCACTGCACCCGCCTGTACGGAGATCTCTAATCCCCCTTAAAAGTGCAGGTGGGCTGCAGCTGCACAGAGAATCACGGAGCAGCTTTAAAACAGCTGCTCTGTAGTACTCTTGAACGGTGACAGGCAGCGCACAGGGCACCCTGCTGTGTGCGATACTCCATGTGCAAGGTCAGGAATACACAGCATTTAAACAATACAGTGCATTTGTGTCCTTTCTCCCTGTACTGATATGTTTTGGCAGCCTAACGCCAACACAGGCACCCTTGCACTTTATATTGCATACAGGATCGTTTTTGTACAAGAAGGCGGTTATTCCTGCACAAAAACTTTCTTTCTGTGTGTGCTGTAGAATGCCTGCACTGACTGAATCTACACTGCCTGCTCCGAGTGACTGGACTATGCTGCCTGCAGTAACTGAGCCCCCTTCCCTGCCTGCTCCGAGTGACTAGTCTGTGCAGCCTGCACCTGAGCCCCCCTACACTGCTTTCTCCGACTGACTTGACACTGCGCTGCCTGCACTGACCGAGTCTGCTTCACTGCCTGCTCCGAGTGACTGGACTGCTCTACCTGCTCCCAAGCCCCCTTCATTGCCTGCTCCGAGTGACTGGACTGCGCTGCCTGCACTAACCGAGCCCCCTTCACTGCCTGATCCGAGTGACTTCACTGCTGCTGCCTGCACTTACCAAGTCTGCTTCACTGCCTGCTCCGAGTGACTAGTCTGTGCAGCCTGCACCTGAGCCCCCCTACACTGCTTTCTCCGACTGACTTGACACTGCGCTGCCTGCACTGACCGAGTCTGCTTCACTGCCTGCTCCGAGTGACTGGACTGCTCTACCTGCTCCCAAGCCCCCTTCATTGCCTGCTCCGAGTGACTGGACTGCGCTGCCTGCACTAACCGAGCCCCCTTCACTGCCTGATCCGAGTGACTTCACTGCTGCTGCCTGCACTTACCAAGTCTGCTTCACTGCCTGCTCCGAGTGACTAGTCTGTGCAGCCTGCACCTGAGCCCCCCTACACTGCTTTCTCCGACTGACTTGACACTGCGCTGCCTGCACTGACCGAGTCTGCTTCACTGCCTGCTCCGAGTGACTGGACTGCTCTACCTGCTCCCAAGCCCCCTTCATTGCCTGCTCCGAGTGACTGGACTGCGCTGCCTGCACTAACCGAGCCCCCTTCACTGCCTGATCCGAGTGACTTCACTGCTGCTGCCTGCACTTACCAAGTCTGCTTCACTGCCTGCTCCGAGTGACTAGTCTGTGCAGCCTGCACCTGAGCCCCCCTACACTGCTTTCTCCGACTGACTTGACACTGCGCTGCCTGCACTGACCGAGTCTGCTTCACTGCCTGCTCCGAGTGACTGGACTGCTCTACCTGCTCCCAAGCCCCCTTCATTGCCTGCTCCGAGTGACTGGACTGCGCTGCCTGCACTAACCGAGCCCCCTTCACTGCCTGATCCGAGTGACTTCACTGCTGCTGCCTGCACTTACCAAGTCTGCTTCACTGCCTGCTCCGAGTGCCTAGTCTGCGCTGCCTGCACTGACCAAGTCTATCTCACTGCCTGCTCCGAGTGACCGGATTGCGCTGCCTGAACACCTGCCCCCCCCCCCCCTCCACCCCCCCCCCCCCCCCATGCCTGCTCCGAGTGAGTGGTCTGCTCGGCCTGCACCCCGTTCCCCCATGTACTCAATATCATAAGAGGCGTCTCTGACCTGCGGTTCAGAATCCACTCTGCACAGCTCCGGGTCTCCACAGCTCATGCCTGTCGAGAGGGCCTGGAAAGAGAGAAGAGAAAGACTCGTCATGCCTCCATCATTATTCTCCACGCGTCTTCTAAGTGAATTAAATGGCTTTTTATTCTGCACACTTCATAATTAAATTAGTCGTTCTGACCAATACAGGAAGCGGGGCTCTGATTCCCTGGAGGACAGAACGACAAAGCCTGCGGACAGAAAACTTTGGGAAAGAGGACTAGGCCTTACTGCAATGGGAAAGGGTTATTCAAGGAGTCGGGTAGTTCGGTGGGTCAGTGCGCCTGCGGACAAGATCTGCGAGCAATACGGAGTACATTGTTTTATTCTCGGCATCACCCGCCCGTTTCTTGAAGGGGAGCTCTATGGAAGTGGGTTAACACTTACAATAGCAGGTAACACTGTAGCGCCAAGGAGCAATGAAGATTGCCAGGAGCGCTATATAACTGGTCAGAAATAATGTTTTCCCATTGGGTGAAGGAGACGACTGGAGGAGGGCGCAAGTCCTCGGAAAAATAGTGTGGGGACTAATTCACAGGAAGTGACGCCACAAAAATCTCATTCTTCACAAGGCAAAGCGCCTCTTTTACGAAAAGAAGTTAACATAACCATGCAAAATAAAAAGAAATGTTTTGGTTTGTTTGAATTTTTTTATAAATCATATATATGTTTTCCACATATCAACTTGTAGTAGAGGCCAGAAATGGCAGAAAGTGACTCTATTGTTATGCAAACGTATGGAACTAGAGATTGCGTTGTAAACTGCACTTAGAGACTAAAACGAAAAGCGCTGGTGCATTTTTTTAATCGTTGAACGTTCTGGTAATGCAAGCAGCTGCGGTGCTGAAGCACAAGGAACGCCTCCAGTCAGGGGAACGGAGTCCCCGCTATAAAAACAGTGGGGGTACTCCGTCCAGCCGCTTCTATCCAAGACACGTGCTGGGATTGGAGGGGCATCCCCGACTGGGAAAGGCACAGTACCATCTCCCTCACTTGGTTGGGGGGGGGGGGGAGTTATGTGAGGGGGGAGGGGGGGGGCTCAGTGTCTGACTTTGGCACAGTGACGGATGCTGGTCCCTATAGCGCCTTTTGAGCTCTCCTCCAGCTCGCGGCATCCAAGCACATATCCGAGCTTGCGAACACCCACAGAAGAAGCCTCATGTCATTCCGACTTTATGACCATAACATTGCAGTGCGCATGCGCAGGGGCGTGGCAGAGCTGCAGAAATGCTCTTCCTCTACCCTACCACCCTCACCTAGTCTACCTGGTTGTTACTCTGAACACCTGCCGCCACTCACCCTCGAAGCTGGATACAAACGTACTATTATTAAACATAATTGTATTCTCATATAGCGCTTCGAAGAGCCGTAAAACACGACCAACTGCTATCCGCAGTACCCCCTTCTTCACTGCTGAATCAAGTGATTTACAGGTTACACAGAACTTCGCAGCAGGTACTCAACCTGCTGAGCTAGTGTTTTGTTTATGTTTGATTAGGTTTAGTTATGTTTTGCTATGCTATGTTTATATGTGTGGCGCGCATCTCACCGAGAGGGTATCCTGGCACCTAAGGAAGCGTCATGTAGCCCTGGATGGAAGTTATGGGAATCGCCAGGTTTTCAGTTTCTTGTGGAATTCAAGAAGTGAGCTGGAGGCTCAGAGGGATGGGGAAGGTTGATCCAGGCTTTGGGAGCCAGACACGGGAGGGCATGCCCACCTCTCTGGTTCCTCAGATGCAGGGAACCTGGGCGAGTATGAGGCCGGCCGAGGCTTCTGGTTACGGAATAGAATTTGGGAGCCAGACACGAGAAGGCAAGCCCTCCAGCTCTAGTTCTTCAGGGTGTGGGCGTGTATGAGGCCGGTGGAGGGGAGATTTCTGGCTTGGGTATGGAATTTGGGAGCCAGATTCGGGAAGGCATCCCACCGGGTCTGGTTCCGCGGATGCAGGGGACGTGGAACCATCGAGGCCGCTGAGCAGAGGTTACGGTGTGAATTTGAGTTGCCTGGGGAGGTCAGTGGGGCCAAGGCTATCGTTGTGTGAGTGAGGAGTTTGAAAGGTGGGCCTTTCTGAACTGGGGGATCCAGTGGAGATCTGCCAGGTGTGTGGAGATGTGAGTGCAAGGGGGAGTCTGAGTGTGAGCTTGGCTGAAAGGTTGAGAATCATCCAGAGTGTCTTGGTGAGATGTGTGATAGAGCGTGATTGCGCTCTTTCATTTGTAGGGGTGCATTATAATCACAAGTAGGTTGCACCCGCATTTATTCTCTTGTTGTGTTAACATTTGGCTAATAGAATGTGAAATGTAATAATGTGTAAAAGTGAAGTGATAGAGATGCCTCGTGCAATGTGGGGAAAATAACATGGAAATTGTGTTCTAAATAGAGAAAATTCAATTGCTCATTTATAAATGACTAATGCGAATTAGTTTAGTGTCATATGATGAATTGATTTAAATGTATACAATATGATTGTTCATGCGTATGCGTGTTTAAGGCGGTACCATGGTGATTCTTATGTTAGCCGGTTTTCAGTAGGCCTTTGCGCCTCTCCCTGGCTCTCAGGAATGGGCTGTTCGTGATGTTCATGTGTATGTAGAGATTGAACTTTGCCCGTAGGTCTGGCTTTGTATTAGTTCCGGTGCATTTCTACGAGGTGCCTGTATGTCCAGTTATTTTTGGCCTTATAATAAACTTTCCAACTTAGAACCTGGAGTCTGTAATATTATTGGGTCTGGGATATCTGATAAGTTTTTTCTCCTCTCTACACTTCCAAGCAGGTACCAACGGATAGTCAACCAGGGGTTTCCGAGTATATCCGTAGAAGGGAACCCAGCCCCATCATGTGTGTGATACCGACAGACCGTGTTCCCGTAGTCCAGCTTCCTGGAGACCAGGGCTGTGTGGCAGGTCTGCGGATGTCGAGCGGGAGCCATCGGAAGAGGTTTCTGAAGAGGTTGAGGGTGGTCGTTCTGTTCTGGCTGGTCAGCGAGAGTTGTTCTTTCACTATTATTGTTCATGTGTAGATTATATATCTTTTGTCTGGACCCAACACCTTCCAGGATGTTCTACCTAGAACTGGTTGTTTGGTGTAGGAACTTTCTAAGGGAGTGCCCGCGGCAGTCTATAACACTTCATGGGCGGTGCCCTTTATATAACATTTTATCACCGTGATATGGCATTGCCTATCCTATCACATCAATGCGTGATTCCTAGAGTGTGTTTCATTTCTCTGATCGAGTCCATCTCCTGGTGGACTGACCGGAAGTGCGCTAAGCATGGTGGAATGGTAATCAGTGCTTCAAAAGCAGCTGTTTCCCAAAAGGGCAGGCAGAATATCGAAAGACCTCAAAGTCTGTTCAGATGTTTTAATGTCTCCTGCCTTGAATCTTAAGGGTGGTGGAGCACCGAAAACAGAACTATAGAGGAGATGTGGCCTAGCGCCAAGAGCTGCCCAACTTGGAACCGGGTGACGCAGGTTAGAATCCCAGCCTCGGACCTTGATTGAACATTGTGTGATTCTGAGCAAACGAATTAATCTCAACTTTGTGTGATCCTGGACAAATGACTTTATCACCCTGTGTCTAACGACGTATAACGTGTGTGTGTACACGACCGTCTCATGACACCCCCACGTTGTCTACAGCTTCCCAGCACACTCTACACAAACAGAGTGCACACATCCGTGACACACAAGCTGTTCTGAGGGGGTTCTTGTCGCAGAGGGGTGTTTTCAGAAGTTTCCTGGTGTGAGCACAGACTGAGCTGCGCCTGCAGGATAAAGGTTTTACAACATGGAGGGTGTGTTGCATCCGGACACATCTTACAAGTAATGCTCCTTGTTTTCCGTTTTTACTGATTTTTACAGCTAAATAGAGACAGAAAACATTCATTTTCTTGTCTGTATTTATTTCTAAATGTGGATAAAAACGGAAATTGGGTTGCAATCTGAGTAGTTCTAAAGACTGTCTGCCATGACTGCCAGCCCAACAGATGTGTGGATTGACAGATAAGGGGGTTAAAAAAGAAAGGAATTTTAGTAGAGAGGCATTAACAGTATTAGATATGCACAAAACTGATACTGAAATGTGCAAATTTTCATATAAGTGCACTGATGTATCTTCTGCCAGTGTACACAGCACTGAAGCGTGGCAGACATTCAAGCATGAATGCATATTTATTGGTTAAATAAATGTGGAAATATACTAATTTCAGCTTAATTTTTCCACAAAAACCAAAATAAATATGGATAAATGCAGATAAAATTAGTAAAAATTAAATATGGATAAATACAGACGGAAATGGCAAAAAAATAAATACCATAAAACCGTGAGCCCTACTTATAAGATGCGTGTGCACTCAGGATTGTATTCGGCTGAGTGCAGCAGTGCATAGTGTGCTTTCCCTATCGTTTGTTACAATGCAGAGTTTAGTATTTTTCAGAATGTCCTTAAGTTGATGCTAAACATGCCCGTCGCCTCATGTTCAGCAGTGTTTAAATTTAATGCATATTTACTCAGTTTTCATCATTTTATTTCCATCAATGGCCGACTCTTTACACAGGGTATTTTCCAGCAGTAATTACTGAGCAGGACAGAGCTGTGCAGAGAGGACTCCGGTTGGGACAGCCCATGCGAGCAGTGTCACTGGAGGGGTCTGTGGCTGACCCACAACCCGCCCCTGGGGCCCCCAGAGACGTCCTGTTCCTTTCCCAGACCCCAGAGAAGAAGGTCTGTGAGAACCAAGGTTGGCTCAGAGGCTGGACAGACACAGGGACACTGGCAGAGGTCCTCGTGTGCGTCACAACCCTGGCAGAGGCCGGGCAGTCCCAGCCCCATGCCAGGAGAGCCCTCTTAAAACATGTTACTATCACTATGTACTACTGTTTATTATTATAGATATTTGAGTGCAGCTACATACCCTGGCGAGGCTTCTAAGGGGTCTAACTGTGACAGCCTTTAGGGCTCAGTTTATTGACCGACTTCGGAAGGATGAAGAGCGAAACGCTTCAGCATCCCCCAGACGCGCTCCAAAGCTCTGCATCTTCCGTTACATGTTGTTGTGTTTTTTCACAATATGTTATTTTGTGCTGTATTGTTCTGTGTTGTGGTAAATCCGCAGTGGTTTACTTCATAGGGTGGGCTTAAATATGCCGAGTGGTAAACAGCGACAGCGAAAGAGCATGTTTGGTCATGCTCTAAACCGAATGTGTGCAGAGCTACAAGCTCCTTCTGATTGGATGAGTGGAGGTTCAGCTGTCCACACTACACACACCCTGCCACCGCTCCCAACCAATCACTGAGCTGAACCAATCAAATCGCTGGTCGTGGTGTGACGCACCCACTGATAGGCCAACTACACTGCATTTTCCAGCGACAGGGTAGGCTAGGCTGGCACTAGGGTGGAAGAAAGGCCATGGGCCTGCCTTAAACACATGAATATGGTCCTAGGTCAAATCCAAAGAGTCCTGGCTCTGTGCAGAAGCTGCCTCAAGGCATTCTATAGAAGAATCGGTAAATAGCCAACACACAAACCTTCTGCCAGAAACCACAACAAAAGAGGAGGGCGAAGGACCCTCTTGGCGTGGGGAACCAGACTCTGGAATATCTTCAACGCCACCATTACAGGACAACTTAACTCAGAAAAGGTCTGAAAATCAAAGTTTTTATATAAGTGTAAAGGAAATAATTAGTATTATACACCTTAGGTAGCTACCATGTGACATGATGGCACTATGAACACACCCCTGGCATGGAAAGGCAAATGCCACAAATATGTAGCTCACTGGTCCCAGAGAGGGCCTTTGGATGACCATGTGCTCTGGAATAGTAAAGCAAGAACAGCAGAATAAAATCCCTACAAAGGGGCCGATTCACAGAACTAACTTCAGACAAAATCCTAAACTTACTACTTTTGGTATTCACAGAAGGCATTTAGTAGTAGTAAAGTTAGGATTTTGTCCTAAATTTGACTTAAGACAAACTTAAGACAGACTTTAGACAAATCCTAACTTAAGTACGTCTTAAGTCTGTCTTAAGTCTGTCTTAAGTTTGTCTTAAGTCAAACTTAGGACAAAATCCTAACTTTACTACTACTAAATGCCTTCTGTGAATACCAAAAGTAGTAAGTTTAGGATTTTGTCTTAAGTTCTGTGAATCGGGCCCAAACAGTTCATCTTTAACTGTTTAATGTCATTGCGCAACTTGTGACTCTCTCAGGGTTGATTGAGGAGACACTTCCTGTGCCGTTGCCTCACACATCCAACATGGCCGCCAGATAAGACCAGTCAGAAGAAAGAAGGCTGCGATGAGCAATACTCAATGATGACCGAATTCAGAACAAGCTTCCTATGTTCAGCGTAGTGGACGAACCAGAAACAATCTATCGTAGGAGCCAAAACATGCAGCTCTTATTTTTAATCATTGTGAGGCGTGACCGCAGCTCTGCTAATTTTAAGTCCAGTCCTCGACAGACCTACTGTAACTAATACTTTAACATATACTTGTAGTGGAGTTTGGTCCCGCCCACTTCAAGCCATTGGCTGTTTGTGTTCTTCCTCTTCCAGCCATTGTCTTGAGATATTGTCAATCCCACGCCAGATCAGCGCACAGGTTTTTGGCTCCGCCGCCTCATTCTATTGGCTGGGTCTGTGTCCTTCCGCCTTCTGGGAGGAGCTTGCATTCCAGTGCATGAGGGAAGACTTTCTCATGTGGTGTTGCCAGTGTTTCTGCTTTCCACTGATCTCTCTGCTCTCCCCATGCTCTCTCCCCCAATTCACACCCTCTCATATACCCCAGCACTATTTCACCCGACTTCACGGCTCCGACTCATCGAGTGCTCCTCTCAACTCCTGTGACCTCCTCCACTACTAATCCCTTCCAGTTCACACCTCCACTCATCTATCTTGGCTTTGCCAATGCTTGTATTATTGCATTAACATTAGCAGCGGCCATTTTTTAATTGTCTTTTTCATTATAACTATTCAAAGATGGCCCCCGGTACATGCATGCACACACACGGTTGGCCATCATTGAATACATCAGGGAAAAAGCATGCAGATAGGACCGCCCCGGAGAGGACATGCACTTACTGGTGGCCATCTAGAATTAGTTTTGGCTTATTTACCTATGCCAAAAAAACAAGCACTGGCAAAGAAAATATATCTGGAGCTGCATGGGAAAGGCAAGACCAACCTAAACGGCGGGAATTTCTCCGACTTGTACCCAGGACAAATAATTGTGCTCCATAGATCAGTTGGCTAACTTCCTGTGCAGTTTTGGGGGCACAAAAAGCTGCAAAAGGCCTGTTCCCTGAAGGGCCCAGCTGACAAGTAGCAACTGGACCTGGACTGGACCCTGCTGGTGGCCTCTGCTGGAGTGAGGCTTGCATCTGAAATGCTGTTTCTGAGGTTCTGGTGCCCTTGGCAGTGTCAAGCCGCACCTTCTCTAACCATGCTGCACAGTTTTGGACTTCCATACCATTGGAGGATCAGGACTAACCAACCACAGTAATCTGACCAAGGCTTGGCGTCACAGGGCTGAATAGACAGGTTCTCCTGCTTAAAGCTTCTTCGCAGCAGCAAATTTGTTTCAGTTGGCCCACTGCGAAAAGACATACGGCAAAGAACTTGGTGGATGGGTTACTCCGCTACAACGGTGAATGATATCCAGGCTGCTGAGATTTAAATCCCACTGAATCATGGAATTTATATTTCGGCAGACGGGATGTCGCCACTGTTGTGGCGCAGCAACCTGTCTGCCGACATCTAAATCAGGTCCCTGGGCTTTGGAAGTTAGGCTACCAGACCGTGACCCCAAATCTCTACAAATGTAGGTGAGGGACGAGAATGAAGCTGCCAGTCAACATCAAACAGGGCACCATGCTAGCTAGCTAAAGTTTCTAAAGAGTGCTTGTCACCCTAACTTTTAGACCTATTGAGTCTTTCAAGTATCTTTCATTCACCTCACACATAATGCAAGTAGGATGCAATGCCACTCAGTGCACAGAGCTGAAACTGTACGTGCCTTCGGGAGACAACCTTTACCACGCAGGAGTTTCACTGCGGTAGGTTTACAACGCAGGTTTTACAACGCAAATCGTTTCAACAACTTGCACTGGAGGGCGCTGTAAGCTAAGGAATAGTACGATTTACTATCCAACACCTTCCCTACTGTACGAAGACTGCTGTTGGAATAGTGAATCGTACTATCCCTAAGTCCAACGCCCTCCAGCGCAAGTCGTTGAAACGACTTGCATTGTAAAACCTGCGTTGTAAGATACCGTGATCAACATGATCGCGTAGTATTGTCATATATTCGTGCTGCCAAGTTGTACCTGGAGGACAGCCTCGGGACAGAGCTTACTCTAATCTTTGTGCTGTTTATTGAAGCATTTCTTTAAAGATTACAAAGCTTCAACTCTTACGCCTTTCTGCCACCTCCTACGAGCAGCACCCTGGTACAATTACAAGCATGATCCTGCTCCACAAATAACCAAAATCAGTGCTTAATTTGAGCTAGTGGTTTCCAGTGTTTGGCACCAGCTCTTAACTACCAACACAGGCACTTATGACACTCTACCACATGGGGGCACTGTGTGTCTAATTTAGTGATCAGAACAACAGTTGTTTTTAATTAAATGTACATTGAAAATAACTTATAACTGGTGCCCACGCCATTCTTATAGCTGTGGCAGCCTGGAATAGACTAAATTGTCACACTTGGTGGTGTATGAGGGTGTATGATGGTTAGTAGTTGTGTTGATACTATCATTGGCTACTCTGGCAAGGGGAATTGGTGATGAATTTGGAGCGGCCTCCTGACGAGGGCCATTACACTTATTTATTTACAAACTAAGCACTGAAAAACGATATGAGGATAAACAAATTATTATTTTCTGGAAGTTGCAGTAAACAGAATAGTTTAGTATAGATAGGAGACATTACATCTTTACTGTGGCCACAGCCACAATACTTCACTACGGTCACGGAGGTGACATCACATGGCCTTCCTATAGGCTAGGGAGGTGGCATGCTGCTGGGAGAGAGTCTGCTGAGGTCACACGTTTTCCATTACAGTATTAGCTGGAGTGAGTTAATTAATTGCGCGTGCGTCTGCGACTGACAGCTCCTTATCGGTGATGTGTATTTAATTACGCTAATGAGCAACACGGTCGCCTGGCCGACATAGTGTTCGTTCAGTCTGTGCATGGCGTGAGTAATGGCTCCAGTGAGGTGCTAATGCACCCGTGCTCTGCATGCGCACCCGTGCTCTGCATGCGCACCCGTGCTCTGCATGCGCACCCGTGCTCTGCATGCGCACCCGTGCTCTACATGCTCACCCGGGCTCTGCATGCGCACCCGTGCTCTGCATGCGCACCCGTGCTCTGCATGCGTACCCGTGCTCTGCATGCGTACCCGTGCTCAGCATATGCACCCGTGCTCTGCATGCGCACCCGTGCTCTGCATTCGCAACCGTGCTCTGCATGCAGACCCGTGCTCTGCATGCGCACCCGTGCTCTGCATGCGCACCCGTGCTCTGCATGCGCACCCGTGCTCTACATGCGCACCCGTGCTCTACATGCTCACCCGGGCTCTGCATGCGCACCCGTGCTCTGCATGCGTACCCGTGCTCTGCATGCGTACCCGTGCTCAGCATATGCACCCGTGCTCTGCATGCGCACCCGTGCTCTGCATGCGCACCCGTGCTCTGCATGCGCACCCGTGCTCTGCATGCGCACCCGTGCTCTACATGCGCACCCGGGCTCTGCATGCGCACCCGTGCTCTGCATGCGTACCCGTGCTCTGCATGCGTACCCGTGCTCTGCATGCGCACCCGTGCTCTGCATGCGCACCCGTGCTCTGCATGCGCAACCGTGCTCTGCATGCGCACCCGTGCTCTGCATGCGCACCCGTGCTCTGCATGCGCACCCGTGCTCTGCATGCGCACCCGTGCTCTGCATGCGCACCCGTGCTCTGCATGCGCACCCGTGCTCTGCATGCGCACCCGTGCTCTGCATGCGCACCCGTGCTCTACATGCTCACCTGGGCTCTGCATGCTCACCCGTGCTCTGCATGCGTACCCGTGCTCTGCATGCGTACCCGTGCTCAGCATATGCACCCGTGCTCTGCATGCGCACCCGTGCTCTGCATGCGCAACCGTGCTCTGCATGCAGACCCGTGCTCTGCATGCGCACCCGTGCTCTGCATGCGCACCCGTGCTCTGCATGCGCACCCGTGCTCTGCATGCACACCCGTGCTCTACATGCTCACCCGGGCTCTGCATGCTCACCCGTGCTCTGCATGCTCACCCGGGCTCTGCATGCTCACCCGTGCTCTGCATGCATAGCCGTGCTCTGCATGCGCACCCGTGCTCTGCATGCGCACCCGTGCTCTGCATGCGCACCCGTGCTCTGCATGCGCACCCGTGCTCTGCATGCTCACCCGGGCTCTGCATGCGCACCCGTGCTCTGCATGCGCACCCGTGCTCTGCATGCGCACCCGTGCTCTGCATGCGCACCCGTGCTCTGCATGCGCACCCGTGCTCTACATGCTCACCCGGGCTCTGCATGCGCACCCGTGCTCTGCATGCATAGCCGTGCTCTGCATCCGCACCCGTGCTCTGCATGCATAGCCGTGCTCTGCATGCGCACCCGTGCTCTGCATGCGCACCCGTGCTCTGCATGCGCACCCGTGCTCTGCATGCTAACCCGGGCTCTGCATGCGCACCCGTGCTCTGCATGCGTACCCGTGCTCTGCAGGACGGGGCTGTGTGTGTATAAAGGATGTAGAAAACACTCTGATCTGTCAGACGTGGCTGGAGCGATAAGAGCTCTATGAAACGAAAGCCACCTCTCCCTAGGAACATAAACTCCACCCCTCATCCTTCTGAGGTCGATAAAATGAGTACCATTGAGTTGGGTAACAAACATCTATTATTCAGCGCCACGATACACTTCTGGGTGAACACACGCTTGACACATGCATGTCATATTATGTTAAGTCTAAACGCTGACTGCCATGCATCACGCTGAGCTGTCTCAGGCGAATCTCCAACACCCTTTGAACTACAATCCACAGCACCATGTTTGCAGCCAGTTCACTCCACCCCCAGACCCCCATCATTGAGAGTCACCGTGGTGGCGTCACCAGTTCACTCCACACCGAGACCCCCATCATTGCGAGTCACCGTGGTGGCGTCACCAGTTCACTCCACACCGAGACCCCCATCATGGAGAGTCACCGTGGTGGCGTCACCAGTTCACTCCACACCCAGACCCCCATCATTGAGAGTCACCGTGGTGGCGTCACCAGTTTACTCCACACCGAGACCCCATCATTGAGAGTCACCGTGGTGGCGTCACCAGTTCACTCCACACCCAGACCCCCATCATTGAGAGTCACCCTGGTGGCGTCACCAGTTCACTCCACCCCCAGACCCCCATCATTGAGAGTCACCCTGGTGGCGTCACCAGTTCACTCCACACCCAGACCCCCATCATTGAGAGTCACCGTGGTGGCGTCACCAGTTCACTCCACACCGAGACCCCCATCATTGAGTCACCGTGGTGGCGTCACCAGTTCACTCCACACCGAGACACCCATCATTGAGAGTCACCCTGGTGGCGTCACCAGTTTACTCCACACCGAGACCCCCATCATTGAGAGTCACCGTGGTGGCGTCACCAGTTCACTCCACACCGAGACACCCATCATTGAGAGTCACCGTGGTGGCGTCACCAGTTCACTCCACATCCAGACCCCCATCATTGAGAGTCACCGTGGTGGCGTCACCAGTTTACTCCACACCGAGACACCCATCATTGAGAGTCACCCTGGTGGCGTCACCAGTTCACTCCACATCCAGACACCCATCATTGAGAGTCACTGTGGTGGCGTCACCAGTTCACTCCACACCGAGACACACATCATTGAGAGTCACCCTGGTGGCGTCACCAGTTTACTCCACACCGAGACCCCCATCATTGAGAGTCACCGTGGTGGCGTCACCAGTTCACTCCACACCGAGACACCCATCATTGAGAGTCACCGTGGTGGCGTCACCAGTTCACTCCACATCCAGACCCCCATCATTGAGAGTCACCGTGGTGGCGTCACCAGTTTACTCCACACCGAGACACCCATCATTGAGAGTCACCCTGGTGGCGTCACCAGTTTACTCCACACCGAGACCCCCATCATTGAGAGTCACCGTGGTGGCGTCACCAGTTCACTCCACACCGAGACCCCCATCATTGAGAGTCACCGTGGTGGCGTCACCAGTTTACTCCACACCCAGACCTCCATCATTGAGAGTCACCGTGGTGGCGTCACCAGTTCACTCCACACCGAGACCCCCATCATTGAGAGTCACCGTGGTGGCGTCACCAGTTCACTCCACACCGAGACCCCATCATTGAGAGTCACCGTGGTGGCGTCACCAGTTTACTCCACACCCAGACCCCATCATTGAGAGTCACCGTGGTGGCGTCACCAGTTCACTCCACATCGAGACCCCCATCATTGAGAGTCACCGTGGTGGCGTCACCAGTTTACTCCACACCGAGACCCCCATCATTGAGAGTCACCGTGGTGGCGTCACCAGTTTACTCCACACCCAGACCTCCATCATTGAGAGTCACCGTGGTGGCGTCACCAGTTCACTCCACACCGAGACCCCATCATTGAGAGTCACCGTGGTGGCGTCACCAGTTCACTCCACACCGAGACCCCATCATTGAGAGTCACCGTGGTGGCGTCACCAGTTTACTCCACACCGAGACCCCCATCATTGAGAGTCACCGTGGTGGCGTCACCAGTTCACTCCACACCGAGACACCCATCATTGAGAGTCACCGTGGTGGCATCACCAGTTTACTCCACACCGAGACCCCATCATTGAGAGTCACCGTGGTGGCGTCACCAGTTCACTCCACACCGAGACCCCATCATTGAGAGTCACCGTGGTGGCGTCACCAGTTCACTCCACACCGAGACCCCATCATTGAGAGTCACCGTGGTGGCGTCACCAGTTCACTCCACACCGAGACCCCATCATTGAGAGTCACCGTGGTGGCGTCACCAGTTCACTCCACACCGAGACCCCCATCATTGAGAGTCGCAGAGGCCGGGATGGTCTCCAGGATATGGGACATTACACAAAACATAACTCCCATCCGGAACACATGGACCCTCACTGGTCTCGTTCTTACAGCAGCTTGACACCGCAAATCACCAGATTCGGTTATGTGTATTTTTAAAGCGCATTCTGACCCATGAGTGTATCCTAGTGCCACGCAGGTGTGTGAGGCTTGTCCCGCGGGGATCACTCAAGGAGCCAGGTCTTCAGCTTCTTGTGGAATTCAAAAAGTGAGGAGGAGGCTCTGGTGTGACGTGCGAGTTCGTCCTATGCTTTTGCAGTGATGTATGAGAAGGTCTGACCTCCTGTTAGTTGTGTGTGGGACGTGTGCTAGCGTGAGTTTGGCTGAGTGGATGTGCCTGTAAGGTTGGTGGAACTGTAGACGGCTGTTGAGGTAAGCTGAGGCTTTGTTGTCAGTGCTCTGCATGTGTGGGGAGAAGCTTAAACTGTGCACGCTTGTGAATCTGGACAAAACTTGAGGGGACCCCCTGCAAAGTACATGCATGTGGCCTCTCATGCTCCAGACCCAGTCCGGAGCTCTCCGGCAGGGGCCTGCCTGTGCCAGAGGGGCCCCCAGAGCTTGAGGCTTTGGTTACACCAAAGTGAAGCCAGTGGAGTTCCCTCAGGGGTGGGGGGATGCGAGTCTAGCATGGGAGGTTGTGGATGAGTCTGGCTGCTGTGTTCTGGATGGTCTGTAATTTCTTTGTGTGTTGTTTGGTGATGCCTGTAATACAGGGCATTTCCGCAGTCCAGTCTGCTGTTGATGTGGGCTTAATTGACTGTCTTCCTGGTGTTGTTTGGCAGGCACCTGTATATTTTTATCAACATTCTCAGGTTGTAGAAGCAGGGCAGGTCTGCCTTGCTATTGATGTTGATTATAAAAGTTTCCTGCTTGTGGGCTGGGAGAGAGAGTGGGTCCAAGGCCTGTAGGCCACCTGGCAGAGTGTCACTAGAAGGCATCCTTTCCCAAGATCACTAATTTGATCTTGTCCGTGGTCAGCTAGATGCAGCTGGACTTCATCCGGGTGGCCACTTTGGCCATGCAGGAGTTTACATTTTGCCTTGCACTGGGTGTTTTGTCTGAGAGGGACAGTATCAGTTGTGTGTTGTCGTTGTAGGTGACTGTCGACATGCGCTCGGATGACATCTGCTAGTGAAGTCATAAACATGATGGAGAGAGTCAGTCTGCAGGATGATTCCTGCAGGATTAAGTTAATAAGCACCCGGGCTTCTGAGGTGTACGGCGGCATATTTATGGTGCGTCGACCTCACACAATGCAAAGGACTTGCAATGGACCTGCACCTTTCTCACCAGAGTTTCTGATGAGAAATGCGCAGGTCCATTGGTGGGGGAGAGGTACGTTCTTGGATGCCAGTCTGATGCAGATGTTTGTTCAGGGTGGGTCGGTAGACTGTGTTGAAGGCCACAGGGAGGTTGAGTAGTATGAAGGCTGCGGTTGCTCCTCTCTCAACGAATATCCAGATGTCGTCTGTTGCTGCAATGCTATGGTTTGGTCATAATCCTGTTTGTGTGGCATCGAGGAGCTGGTGGTTGGGGAGGAGGTCAGCAACACTGGCATGCTTTTTCTTGGACCTCGGCTGGGATTGTAGGAGGGAGATTGGTCGGCAGTTTGCGAGTTTGGGTGGGTCTGTTGTGGGCTTTTACAGGCGATCGTTGATGGCGGCATGCTTCCAAGCTTCCAGGTAGGTGGCTGTGTCCATGAAGGTGTTGAGGACGCGGGTGAGAGCTTCGCTGATTAGGGTTCACCCTTTGTCAAACACGTGACGCAGGTAAGGATCTGACCGGGCCCAGGAGTGGGCGGTTTTCATGATTGTTGACATTTTGTGCGAGTCTTGGGTTTTAGAGGCTTTTGAGGAGAGTTACTAACCTGGGGCTGTCTAGTCTTCTAGGTGGAAGTTGTGGTTTCCTAGAAAGATTTAGGCACCAAAGTCAATGCCCAGTGGAGTAACGAAAGAAGCCAGGTTTTAAGGTGTTTTCTAAAACTCATCAGGTGTGGCTGCCATCTAAGGTGCCAGGACAGCTGTTTCCAGAGTGGAGCAGACAAGGTTTTCCCACCCCAGGATACCTTGCGGATTTTGGGCACCATCACTGTTTTAGAAGCTGCTGACCGAAAACATCTTGTTGGTGAATACCAAGAAGATTTTCTCTTTAGATATGCTGTGGAGAGCTCTATGCGCTGTGCATAGTGCTCTGAAGGTTACTCTCTTTTTTACTGGGAGCCTGTGGAGCTCTAATAGGGCTATAGTGACAGATTTGAACTTCCAAATGTCCCTAAGTAGGCGTGCCGCAGCAGTCTGCACCCTCTGAAGTTTCTTTACAGAGCCTCGCTGCATGCCCAGGTGAAGGGCGTTATAATAGTCTAATCTCGACAGGGCCAAGGAGGTAGTGACTGTTTTCTGTAGTTCGAAGGGAAGGAAAGGGGACATTTTCTTGAAGGTTTTTTTAACAGGAAGAGATGAGCTTATGAATGTGGTCAGTAGAGGAGAGCTTGGAGTCAAACATTACCCCCAGATTCCTCACAGTAGGGGCTCCTTCAACACAGGGGTCTTCTCCTACTTAGATGGCGCACAGGAATCTACAGGGTAAGTGTCTGTTCTGACCACAGCAGGGATTTCTTCACTTCTGGATGATGTCTGGCACGCTCGGGAGTAGGTGACAACGGGCCTGTGTGACATGCGGATGAGGGGAAGAGACCACAGCAGTGCCTTCCCCAGTCCCACACGCAAAACCAGGATGATGTGGACCAGACGCCCCCTGCAGGGACCGCCTCAGGGGCAAATGAACTCTGACCTCTGCAAGCTTCACCCAGGCACAGATGTTATCTAAGATGGTGTAAAGTGATCCATTGGACACAGCAGAGTTTTCTTAGTATGCAGATGGTACATTTGATTGAGGCTGGTACTCCCTCTCTGACCTCATAGCTGTCCGTGACCTGCGTGGTACAGGCATTTAGTGGATTTTGGTGGTCCCCGTGATCAAAGGGAAACTTTTTTGGCCATAAAAGGTAGAGAAGAGTGTATAGGAGCACGGGATCCCTCTGTCTGCAGGAGAACTTTCTCGAGGTTTACAGGGTACATATGGTTCAACGGGAACAGTGTCTTCCTCTGATCAGAAAAGCACTTTCTCAGGGCCTAAAACTACACGAAGTTCCATGTGAGCTGGAAACCCCATCTGACCACAGGGGAATGTCTTCCGTCCATAAATGATACACGGATGCGTGTTCTCTGGATGGATGAACAGAACCAAAATCAGGAGGATTCTGGTCAAATACAAAGAAGCGGTACCTGCTGTCTACAAATGATGCTGTGATTCCCTTTTCACACTTGTTGTCGTGCCGTCTGTCTGGGGAGCAGCTCCTACCTGGCTGTGTGGGCACCCAGGAAAAGAGGTGCAAAATGTCCTGCGAATCCAGCTGAAAATTGCCAGATCTCGTCAGCACTTCCTTCAGCAGAGATGCACTCAAAACAGCCGATTAACAAAGTCATCAGAGCCTCAAAAGTGCGATCCTGTTTTCTCGAATTATCAGGCAGGTGTAAGTGTTAAAAATTCCACATTTAATCGCATATCAGTACAAACTTCTGGCCTGCAAACAAAGTTCATATTTTTCAAGTGTCATTCATGTGTTGAGGATTTGCACAATTGATGTTGCTTTCTGGTGTCCAAGACTTCGGTGGTGAGAATGTGTGGTGCTACTTAACACTGTTCTTCTGTACTTTCTGCCGAGACTGGCGGGCCTACCACACACCTGGGGACACCCGGTAAGACCCAATGAACCTCACACTGACGTCATCAAATACTGGAATCTTTCTGGAACGGACCGGTTTCTCTAAGGCGTGTTCCTCCCTTTCCTGCTCCCACCTTGGATAACCTTTCGTTGGGCGTCTCTTCGGATCTGAAGAGAGGAGGATAAATCCACTGACCGTGGCTACCTCGAAGTGCGTGTGCTCAGGACCAAAGACTCCCGTCAAGGCTCAAGCGGCTGTAGATCCTACAGTAAGCACTGGTCCCCGCAAGCACAGCTCCCAGGCCAGTTTCTGAATAACCTGTTCCCAAGGATCAAGTGATCACAGCCTCTACCATGGATCCCAGGGTCTCCGCTGTGTGTGTGATCCAGAAGTCTTCCTAGAATGCATTACACCCTGGCAGGTCCTATGCACCTTGGCACAAGGTCACACACTGCGAGAGGCACTGCACCGTGAGCCATGTGCACTCCCAGACACCTGGAGTTGGCCAAGTATCACACCATTGTTGTGTTGCGAACCTGGCATCTTTCATTCAGTGCTCACGGCCGGCTCGAGGCTGAGTCAGCTCCGCAGGGTCTGGTGAAAGCTCCCTTGTGCACTCCGGTGGGGTGCTATGGCCAGACCTACACTTGGACCTCACTGCAACTTCCTCATCGGGAAGGGTGACCCTGGACACTCGTCGAGGTGACGCATGGCCACATTTGATTGTACTTGGAGCTCCCTCGAACCTCTGGCCTTTGGCAAGAACGTTAATCAATAAACAGCCAGGGCTATACTTAACCTTTGACCCTCAAAGTTATTATAGAGTTGACCCTTTTATGACCCACCTTTAACTCCTAGGGAACTCCTGTGTGCTGCTCTTAAAGGCAAGTAAAGCAGCAGGGCTGGGAAGTACAGAGAGTAAAGACTCTTAGAGCCATGTTTGCTTTCTCTTCCTGCTACTACCGTCATAATCCTCGTGGCCAGGGGTCAAAGGGTAGGCCAGGAGCAGCATCTGCTACCCAGGGCACTCCCAACTAATTCCATGCAATGAGGATCCAAGCAAGTACATATAGGGGCCACGAGTAGTACACACAAGGCCCGTGGTCATGAGCACGCCACGCAAGGCTCATGGACACGAGTATGCGCACTCCATACAGGGCCCGTGTCGACGCATACTCCATATAAGGCCCATGTCCACAGCATGTTTACAGCCATCAGCACTGCATGCAGGACCCATGTTTACAGCCATCCGCACTGCATGCAGGACCCATGTCCACAGCCATCGGCACTGCATGTAGGACCCATGTTTACAGCCATCCACACTGCATGTAGGACCCATGTTTACAGCCATCCACACTGCATGTAGGACCCATGTTTACAGCCATCCGCACTGCATGTAGGACCCATGTTTACAGCCATCCGCACTGAATGTAGGAATCATGTTTAAAGCCATCCGCACTGCATGCAGGACCCATGTTTACAGCCATCCGCACTGCATGTAGGACCCATGTTTACAGCCATCCACACTGCATGTAGGACCCATGTTTACAGCCATCCGCACTGCATGTAGGACCCATGTTTACAGCCATCCGCACTGCATGTAGGAATCATGTTTAAAGCCATCCGCACTGCATGCAGGACCCATGTTTACAGCCATCTACACTGCATGCAGGACCCATGTTTACAGCCATCCGCACTGCATGTAGGACCCATGTTTACAGCCATCCGCACTGCATGTAGGAATCATGTTTAAAGCCATCCGCACTGCATGCAGGACCCATGTTTACAGCCATCCGCACTGCATGTAGGACCCATGTTTACAGCCATCCGCACTGCATGCAGGACCCATGTTTACAGCCATCAGAACTGCATGTGGGACCCATGTTTACAGCCATCCACACTGCATGTAGGACCCATGTTTACAGCCCACCACACTGCATGTAGGACCCATGTTTACAGCCATCCACACTGCATGTAGGACCCATGTTTACAGCCATCCGCACTGCATGTAGGACCCATGTTTACAGCCATCCGCACTGCATGTAGGAATCATGTTTAAAGCCATCCGCACTGCATGCAGGACCCATGTTTACAGCCATCCGCACTGCATGTAGGACCCATGTTTACAGCTATCCACACTGCATGTAGGACCCATGTTTACAGCCATCCGCACTGCATGTAGGACCCATGTTTACAGCCATCCGCACTGCATGTAGGAATCATGTTTAAAGCCATCCGCACTGCATGCAGGACCCATGTTTACAGCCATCTACACTGCATGCAGGACCCATGTTTACAGCCATCCGCACTGCATGCAGGACCCATGTTTACAGCCATCCACACTGCATGCAGGACCCATGTTTACAGCCATCAGCACTGCATGAAGGACCCATGTCCACAGCCATCAGCACTGCATTCAAGACCCATGTTTACAGCCATCCGCACTGCATGCAGGACCCATGTTTACAGCCATCCGCACTGCATGCAGGACCTAGTTTACAGCCATCAGCACTGCATGTAGGACCCATGTTTACAGCCATCCGCACTGCATGCAGGACCCATGTCCACGCGTACTCCACACAAGAACCATGTCCACTAGTAATACACACAAGGACCATGGCCATGTGAGCGCCACACAAGTTCCATGTCCATGCTATACACGGCCTCCATGCAAGGCTGATGGCCACTCGCACGATGCACATAAGGCCCACGTCTGTACAACCTCTGACCTCTGTCTTATCCACCACTGTGCTTGATTAGATATATAAAATTAGGACTTTCCACCAAAGTCGGTAATACCAGTGTTGAAGTACTGACAGGAAGTGAGAGCGCGTGTGCTATGATGCTGGGCTGGTCATTTCCACCAGGTCCAAGCTAGGAGACGGGGGCAGGGGCAGCCTTAGGCATGTGCAAGCTGTGCACCTGCACAGGGCCACCAAACCCCAGGGGCCACCACGCCAATATATATCCTTAATATAATAATCCTCTGAGGATGGATACATATTTGCGTGGCGGCCCCTGGCAGGGATTTGGCGGCCTCCGGCTCTGTTCCACTTCCAAACACCCTGACACCCCCCCCCTCTTCACTGGCCTCCGCGCTCTGCCCCGCCCAACCCCCCTCTTCCGGGACCCCCAACCTACGCTCCCTGCCCAGGGCCCCCATGAGCCTAGAGCCACCACTGACGCGCCCCTTACATGAATGCCCCATCATTCCTGCTGGGCTCACCGGCCGCACTTACAGGTCCCCTCGGGACTCACAAGTTAGGGTGACCAACCGTCCGTAAATTTCACGGACAGTCCGTAATTTCGGCCGTCTGTCCGTTGTCCGTGAAGGATTCTTTAACGGACGCCATTTGTCCGTCATTTTAGCCGGGCACAGGTCGCCCCATCCTAACGCCGGCACAGCTTGCACCCGCCTACCTTCTTGACTCCCATGCTGTTTCCGAAGCTCAGATACCCCGCAGCATTGGAGAGGCGCAGCGGGATGGCAACCCTCACACCTCCAGCCCTTGATGAGCTGTTAAGAGGTGCTCGAAGGTGACAGAGGGAGGGGCTGCAGGTTCAGGAGCAGGGGCATCCATTCAGATGCAAACAGCCCTGAATGGTCACGTTTCTGCAGTTTAGAGGGGGCCTCACACATTCCATTTCTACCCAGGCCCCCAAACATGCTAGACTCCGCCAGAGGCAGCACGTGCTTCTCTTCACAGAGAACTTAATTACTGTCATTAAATTGTAAGCAAACCTCAATTCTTCAAACATGCAGTCTATAATGTAATAAAATAAAGAATAGGCACAATCGCACCCACACTGATTAACAAAGTATGGAGGACAATCAGTTCTCTTAGAGTATCTCCTGTAAGTACTGTACATCACAGTGGGGGATGACATTTTGGACAGAGAGCCTGTCTTCGTTGTCTTGTGCAGGAGGGAGCGTGGAGCCCAAGATGATAATAGAATACTGCATGCCCACCCCTGTGCCCACCCTGGTGGATCCTGTTCCCCCTCCTGTGATGACTACTGCCCACCCCCCAGTGATGGCTCCTGTCCCCCTATGTGGTGGATCCTGCCCCCCCCCCCTGTGGTGGCTCCTGTCTCCCCCCCCTTCCCCCGCCTGTGATGGCTCTTGTCCCCCCTGTGGTGAATTATGTCTCTGCCCTGGGTGGCTTCTGTCTCAGTCGTGAAGTTCTTGATGGGCCTCTTCTCAAAGGGCTCAGCTCAAAATTAATATGGAAAGGTGGGCAAGTAAGTACGTGAAGGGATGGGTGGATGGCTGGATGAATTAGTGAAAGGGTAAATGTATGAATGAAAGAGTGAATAAATGGATAATGAGAGAGGATGGATGGATTGATGAGCGAGGGGAAGGATGGATGAGAGAAAATGTAAATAGCTGGATGTACGGGTGGAGGAAGGGTAGCTGGATGACGGATGAGGGGGAAGGATGGATGGATGAGGGGAAGGATGGATGGATGGAGAGGAAGGATAGGTGGATGAGGGGAAGGATAAATGGATGAGGGGAAGGATAAATGGATGGGAAGGATGGATGGATGAGGGGAAGGATGGATGGATGAGGGGAAGGATGGATGATGGATGAAAGGAAGGTTGGATGAGGGGAAGGATGGATGGATGAGGGGAAGGATGGATGATGGATGAAAGGAAGGTTGGATGAGGGGAAGGATGGATGGATGAGGGGAAGCATGGATGGATGAGGGGAAGGATGGATGATGGATGAAAGGAAGGATGGATGAGGGGAAGGATGGATGGATGAGGGAAAGGATGAATGGGTGAGGGGAAGGATGAATGGATGGATGAGGGGATGGATGGATGATGAGGGGGTGGGTGAAAGGATGGATGGATGATGAGGGGAAGGATAGATGGATGGATGATGAGTGGGTGGGTGAAAGGATGGATGGATGGATGATGAGGGGAAGGATGGATGGATGATGAGGGGAAGGATGGATGGATGGTGAGGGGATGGATGGTGAGGGGGTGGGTGAAAGGATGAATGGATGGATGATGAGGGGAAGGATGGATGGATGATGAGTGGGTGGGTGGAAGGATGGATGGATGGATGATGAGAGGAAGGATGGATGGATGATGAGGGGAAGGATGGATGGATGATGAGTGAGTGGGTAGGTGAAAGGATGGATGGATGGAGAGTGGGTGGGTGAAAGGATGGATGAGGCGTGGGTGGATGGATGATGGGTGGGTGGGTGAAAGGATGGATGGATGGATGAGTGGGTGGGTGAATGGTGGGTGGGTGAAAGGATGGATGAGTGGATAGGTGGGTGGGTGGATGGTGGGTGGGTGAAAGGATGGATGGGTGGATGGTTGGGTGGATGATGGGTGGGTGGGTGGATGAGTGAAATGATGGATGGATGAGTGATAGGGTCAATGGATGGATTCATGGGTGGATGGTTGGGTGGATGATGGGTGGGTGGATGAGTGAAATGATGGATGGATTGATAAGTGCAAGGGTGAATGAATGGACGTATGAGTGAAACGGTGGATGTAAGGATGGATGAGTGAGTGAAAGGGAGGGTAGATGGACAAAAGGATGAATAGATGTGTGAAGGAGTGAAATGATAGATGGATGAGTGATAGGGTCAATGGATGGATTCATGAGTGGATGAGCAGATGGATGGGTGGGTGGATGAATGTATGGAAGGAAGGTTGGCTAAGTGAAAAGGTCGATGGAGAGAGAAAGGGAGGATGGATGGATGACTAAAAGAGTGGATGGGTGGAAGGATTAGTAAGTGAAAGGATGGCTGGATTGGTGAAAGGGTAAATGGCTGGATGGATGACTGAATGGATGGATGGGATGAAGAATGGATGGATAAATGTGCAGATGGATAGGGTGAAACGGTGGATGGATGGATGATGGATGAGTGAAAGGATGGATGAAGGGATGGATGAGTGAAATGATAGATGGAAGGATACATGATGGATAGGTTTGCAAATGGTTGAATATGTTTGGAAATGGCTGGGCTTACTTATATACTATTGCGCGACCTCTGATGTGTCTGTAAAACTTATCCAATTGTCCTGAAGTTTTGTCCTGAATTTTGACCTCCTGTCCTGAATTTGTGTCCTGAATTTTGACCCTTTGTCCTGAATTTTTACACTCACCGTCCTGAATTTACACCAATGCCAGTTGGTCACCCTAGCACAAGTGGAGCCGTCTGACCCTGAACACATCTCCCAGTAACACCCCGAGGATCAGTCCCTGGTTAATGCCGGGGGGGGCTCGAAAGAAGCAACATTAGGTTCAATGTTAATCCCCATTTCACTGATAGAGCCTTACTTATCCACGGGCATTACTACAACCTGGAATTAAGTGCCGCGCCTTTGACTGCCATTAGGCGCTACATAACTATTGCCATGTCACATTTCATGAACACGGTCATTAAACTGTCCCTTGGCGCTCGCCGTAGGGCTCAGGTGACATCTGTGAAAGGCAGCGCTGGGGCCCTGCGCGGCCCCGGACGCACCCTGTACTTAAAGCTTATGCATGAGAGGAGGGGTGGGGGGGCTGCACATGGTTATTATCTGCAGAGATGAAAATACAAGTTCAGAGAAATCAAAGTGCCCTCGAATCCCAGCCGAGGCGGCAGCAAAGCGCATCAATTATCGATGCGCGCGAGCGGGAGCCGGGTAATTGCAGCCGCGTCACCCGTGCAGCGCGCAGCACTTTAAACATTTACAGCAGAGAAGAGAACACTTTTCATCTTTAGTCTTCAGGGCCAGGAGTCTGCAGGTGAAGATGGTGATAGGGGGGATGGGGATAGGGGGAGGGGGAAACTAAGGGGTGGCCAGCGCTTATTTTTTCTCATCATACTTTAACCCAGACCAAAAAAGACAAAAAAACACAAAAAAGGAGGATGTAGAAAAAGATGACACAGAAGCAGAGGCAGGAAGCAGAGACGACGAAGAACGAGCAGAAGAGGGAGGGGCAGGGAGTGTCTGGTGGTGGGTTAAAGATGCTCCAAGGCTACTCCAGCCTACCCAGCCCTCGTATTCGGCACCACAACATTCTGTGGTGATGGCAGCAGCTCCTGGGTAACGTTTTGGGCCCCAGCGCTTAATATTTTACAAATTAAGCACTGGGGGTGGGGGATGGTAAGCGTGCTATTCCTCCCCTTCTGGCAGAGTTCACTCGACCTACCTCAAAAAATACAGAGCCAAGACACGTGTCAGGCCCGAATTTTATATTTTGCTGCTGGGTATTATGAGGGCATAAGGGGGGGTTAATTTGAATATATAAATAGTAGACTATGTTGAGAGTCTGTTGATTTTTGGTGTTGTTTTCATATTCTCTTCTGTTTTCTTTGTGCCCCTATATTACACACACACCCTCCTTTCTCCTTTCTCTAGGCACTACTTCTATAGTGCTCTCTCTTTAATCCTCTTTTTATTTCAGTGCCTCACGTCTTCTCTCCCCCTCTGCCCTTTATTACGAACATATAATGCACAGGACAGGTCATGCACTCCTGTACTGTATCATGGCTGGGGTGCAATCTCCTACATTCCCCCAAACCAGTTGGGCGTCATAGCGAGAAGAGGGGTTGCACTGTGTGTGGCGAGGTTACCCCTCTCCGTGCCGCCTGACCCCAAGATGGCGCTCAAAATACCCCGAAGGGAATCTCCACATGATGCGCCCAGTCAAGTGCCTGATGAAGCATCCGGAATACGCGCTGCCCCCACGAGACCCTTTAGGAGAAGCGGCAAGTAAAACTAATGTGAGAACAATCCTGGGCAACTAACCATTTAAAATATCCAGCGGATAGCCTGCCATCCACCTACCATTTTACCACAGCACCTCAACACTTGTCATTATTATTGTGGCTAAGCTATTGACCTGTTGTGGCGAAGCTTGAGGCAAGCGGACCCCCCCCCAGCGTGAGGCAAAATGGCGGCATCTACCACGCTTGTCCCACCGAGAGAGTAGATGCGTCCAGGTGGGCTTTTAATGGACTGTGCTACCCCGATCACAATTGACGCTTGGGAGATCTGGTGACCTTTTAAGAAGTAAGGGAGACTGGCCCATCCTTCCCTGTAAAGTACTGTAGCACCTTCCATCTTGATCAACCATCACCCGACCCTGTTCCTGCTCACCCACCAGGACACTTATTCTGAGAACTTTTCCTAGTCAGCTGAGACTTAGACATTTTGACTGATGCCCGGTGGAGCTACCTTGTTTAGCTAAAGGGGAGACAGAATGTGGATTCCCTCCTAGGACGTCACCTACCCAGTCGGTCATTGGGCAGACTACCTTTAGTCTCTCCTGCCGTCTTTTCCCTCATCCTCATCCTCTCCCTCATCCTTCCCCCTTCCCCCTCTGCTCTATTTGTCCCAACCTCCTTTCCTTTCTCAATGTGTTGCCTATTCTTGATGTTATGTGTAATTGTTATCTTTTTCTGTAACATTGTGTAACCTAATGATAAGCGCTCGGATACCTACGGGTCTAGCCAGCGCTATAAAAAATTCATAAAAATAAATAAATACATATTTGAAGAGGACACCTATGCGATACTACAGGAAAAGTATCATACATCATGTATCAGGTGAAGCAGGAGTACTATCTGTTACCCCACTCCCCTGAGTCCAGGCACGTAGAACTACAGGAGCGATGTCGGAATGAAGGAAAGGAGAGGGAAGAAGGGTAAGAGCCATTTATGAAGTCACAGTTTTCATCCAGCAAGTGAGGAGGAGCGAGACCGAGACAGAAAGAGAGGGAAGAAGAGGAAGAAAGAGAGGGGGATAGCTGACAGCTGTGGTCGAAGTGGGGGGGGGAAGTAGGGGAACTGTGGGTGGGAATTAGAAGGCTGGAATAACCCAGGAGTGGATCAATGGGCGGAGCCAGAGGTGTGGCCAGAATGTGCAAACATCTCAATTTATTTGTATCTGTTTGGCATTTCACTGCCCAGTTTAATCCACCAATGGATACACATGATTATTTATGGTTATAATAAGTTATTTAAATTAAAATACATTCACAAAGTGGGATATGCTTCTATTCACAGAATGTCCCAAATACGATAAAATGTGGAAGCACAAGCCATTTGTCGCCGAGCCATGGAGTTTCTGTCATCAGCACTTGTCCCTTTTTTCCACAACAGCAGTACAAACATGAATGGCAAAATATCCTAGTTTGCACATGTTTTCTATATAATTATGGCTCTGCCATGTTTTCCTCATAATGTAAGAACTGCTGCATGATCTGACCATTTAAACTAATAGATTGTTTGTAGCTCAAATGTATCAAAAGTTAATAAAAAATGTGACGTGTTGCTGCGGAGTGGATGGCTTATTACAGATGGTTGACTGAGCACCTTTCTCACTGATGCATTTGTATGTTACACTGGTACTAATTGGGCAAAATCTTTCCAGAGACTGTTAGCATGTGTACAAATGTGAAAATAATAATCTATCAGAAAATATACGGCATTACGCTGCAATCCCTTTTTAAAAATGCATAATTTAGTTTAAACTGCAGTATAATTCTGTCCTCCTTTTCTGCTTAATTAATTCCAGTGTTCCCACAGCAGGCAGCACATGTAAAAAGTGCTTGTGAATGAAGCAGAGAGACCGTGTAGTTTCAGAACTTAGTTTGGTGTGCGTGAAAATCTTGCATGCCAAACCCTGGTGAGTTGCAGCTACTACTGCAGAAACTTGACCAATGGCGGTACCTATGGGTGAGGCAGACTGGCCTCAAGGGCAAAGCCGGCCTTAGCACTGTTGGTGCCCTGTGCATTAATGTTTGTTAGGGCCCTCCAATGACCACCTCTGCCATGGATTCCCTCACTACCACCCTTTAATAGTGCCCCTTAAGTCTCCATAACCACACTCTCTCTCAGATGCATAACTTTACAGCAGGAACATGAACCCTCTGAGCTACCTTTCCATGAGTCAAAACTTCCACTAGACTTACGATCTCTCTCTAGAAAGAACATTAATCATCAGAGTCATAATGACATTTTTATTGTTGCCGAAAATTGCTGGAGGGCAGGAAGGATGAATCAAGCGCTTTTAAAACCATAATATACCTGCAAATATAATGCCTCCACCCAAAGTCAGCACCCGGTGCGCTCACACCGGTTGAACCGCCCTTCTCAAGGGTCCTGTGTCCACAGTGACAGAGTCACTGTTGTTCTAGGATGTGCTGCTTCATAGGCCTGCCCGTAAGACTGGAGGTGAACTTCAGGATGGATTGTGGTGGACAAGCCTTGAATGTTAACCTACACTTGTCATGCTAGGGTCCACCTGCTGGTCCTCAGACACCAGGGCTACTAAGGTCTTGCGAAGCCTTCTAAGGTCTAGCATGGGATTGTGCTCTCTCAAGAGAGTGGTCTGGTGGAATGGTCATTAAGGCTGAACCTGGTTCCCCAGTTCCAAATTCAGCAGGTCTGGCCATAGTATCACATCCTCTCCCCCACTGAACACCAAACTGCCCCACTGAGAAAAACTCACACTGCCTTTAACTACAACTCAATTGTTGCCCGCTATAAACACCTGAATGCGGCTCAATGTAAATTACGCACTAGACAAGAGCAATATGCGGCCTACAAAAAAAACAGTAACAACATCGTGGAAAAAGCAAACACTCATAGGGAATGCAAAATTTAGAAAACCATGGGAAATGTAAGCAGGAACAACATGGTTACTTTAATGCTTTTACACTCACTATTCAGAAATCAGTGAGTGCTTTTGCCTGAAAAGTTAAGGACATGACTACAGGGCCCTGACTGGACCCATTTCAATGTCCATTGCTTATATCCTCACAAAACGTAAGCAGTATGGTAAAAAGACCACATTCCCTGAACGCAGAGCCACAGTACACATTTTGCTTTCTATTCCACACATTGCAGTACCTCCAGGATTGTGCACTAGTTGCAAGCCCAGTGAAAACAAAGACAAGAAAACAAAATTAGTGCTTTGCTGGCAAACTCTGTAAAAGTAGCGCTAATGTGTTTGGGTGTGAAGAAAATCAATCTGGCCAGTTAGCTACCACTCTGTCTTACTTTATTTAGTTATTTTTCATATTTTTAACCTTTTATTACCGATGCTGTACTTTGGAAGTAAAATGACAGAAAAATACGAAATTTCCTGCAAAAGTGTTGGTTTTTTTTTTGGATCCATTTCACTGGGAAGCGAAAAAAAAGAAAGGAGAGAAAAGAGAGTGAGAACCCCGTCTTGAAGTCACGATTTTCAGTAAGAGAAGAACTGCTAGACAGAAAGACAGGAAAAAAGGGGAGAAGGAAGTTGGGTGGGCAGCTGAAGTGGCAGAGTGGAAGTGGACACTGTCTTTGTCTTCTCTGGGCAAGAATAAAAGACAGAGTCCTGTTACTACTCTTCCGCCCAGCCATCACAATCGCCGAGCTTTATTTATAGGCGGATGCATTTTCAAAATAAAAAAGTAAGGGAACGGAATCCTTAGAATTAAAGAAGTAGGGGCACGCCACTCGCTGCCGATCCCGCCTACTTCGACACTGGCCTTCTCTTCTCTTGGCAAGAAGGAAGAGACAAAATCCTTTTCTTTCGCTGCCCACCCTGCCCGTCCCCGAACGGCAATGACGTACCTATAGGCCGTGGCTATTGCTACCGCCCTGGTATGTATTTTTAAAATAAAAAGGTAGGGGAACGGATTCTATTAATTTGAAAAAGTTGGGGAACGCCGTGCCCTGCCGATCCTGCTCACTTTGACCACTGTGCATAAATTAATCCCATGACAGGAGCAGGGTGTGAGCATTTGTGGGTGGGAATGTCTTTGACAGATTGGGAACACTTCCCCCTCCTTTTTACTTCATGCTTAAATTGAGCCAGTTGTTTCTGGTGCTCAGCACCAGCACTTAATGTCAACATTGCACTTAGGCCAGTCTGCCACATGGTGGCGCTGCTCATCTAATTTAGGGATGACCAGAGCAACTGATGATTATGACTACAATATACATGAATAATTACCAATTCCTGCCTCCCTAGCCAATCCTTTACTTTGGCGACCTTGAATAATCTGAACTGTTGCGCTTGCAGGCGAGAGAGAAGGGTAGTAGTAGTTTTGGCAGCGATGACAGGGCGATGGGTGGTGCAAGCAGCAGTGGCCCCTAGGTCAGGGCCCTGGCCCTGCCACTTATTTTTTTGGGTGGTCTCTCTCAGCCAGGTTAGCTCTTCTACCCTCTGACTGAGATATTATATTGGGTAGTGATTTAAACTTGCCAATGACTCGAACCCTGGATCGACAATCTGCATGGGTTTATCCACACCCTCGTGCTCACAAACGTATGCGCAACTCGTGTTCAGCGCATGGCCTGTATGATGTTTGGAGAATGCATAATTCATCAGGCACTGATTTTACGTTCTTTTCACCTCCACAGAATACTTTCTCAAGCATCTTGGTCGATTCATCCCTGCTGCGGACCTTGTTTGCCCCAACAATAGAACTAATTGTCATTCCAGACCACGCGTCAATCATTGTTTATTTAGAGATTCCACCCATACTACCAAGTATAAGTCTTGGTGGATAAACTCTGAGATTTTGGAACTGACTGGTGATGTTCAAGGTGTGAACAAAGATCTGAATGAGCTTAAATTATTCAATTCTCACTCTATTCTCTCTCTGTATCTTTGTTATGCGAGGAAGTATACGGTAAGGGGGCAGATTATTAGTCTTATCGCAAATAAAATCAAGATAATAAACTCCTACTAACTTTACTAAAGATATCAGAGATAATGAAATTTCATTTAGACCAACTAATGAACCAATGGTTGAGGCCTCGCTCAGGAATCTTAAATTGAAATTTAACTCGATTGTCAGCAAACACGCTCATTTCTGGGTCCAAGCCCGGAAGAGGAAAAAGGTTATTTTACTAGGACAAAGTGGGTAAGTCTCTAGTCTCCTAGTTAAAAGGGATGTCAATCTCATAATCTCCGACCGACCCCTGCCCCCACCACGTCTTCAACAGGGCCCTCTCCACCATCGCACCCCAACTCCGGGACGTCATCAACACCTCCATCAACACCGCCACCTTCCCGGAGAGCTGGAAGCATGCCGAGCTCAGCACCCTACTGAAGAAACCAACAGCGGACCCCACCGACCTCAAAAACTTTTGCCCCATCTCGCTCCTCCCTTTTCCTGCCAAAGTCATCGAGAAGATCGTCAACAGACAGCTTGCCGCCTTCCTCGAGACGAACGGATCCCTCGACCCCTCGCAGTCCGGGTTCAGAGCCAACCACAGCACCGAGACCGCCCTCATCGCAGCCACCGACGACATCCGAGCCCTGCTCGACAACGGGGAAACAGCGGCACTCATCCTCCTGGACCTCTCTGCAGCGTTCGACACCGTCTGCCACCGCACCCTAGTTCAACGCCTCAGCAACATCGGCATCCAAGAGAATGTACTGGAGTGGATCATCTCGTTCCTCGCCGGTAGAACACAGAGAGTCCGCCTCCCCCCGTTTCGATCCGAGGCCACCGAAGTCATCTGCGGCGTTCCGCAAGGATCATCACTCAGCCTCACCCTCTTCAACGTCTACATGACACCTCTTCCTGCCATCGCACGCCAACACAACCTCAACATAATCTCCTACGCCGACGACACCCAGCTGATCCTCTCCCTCACCAGAGACCCCGACACCGCCAGAACCAGCCTGCACGAAGGGATGAAAGACGTCGCCGAGTGGATGAAGAACAGCCGCCTGAAACTGAAATCAGACAAGACGGAAGTCCTCATCCTGGGACCATCGCCCTCTGCCTGGGACGACTCCTGGTGGCCCCCAGCCCTGGGCACCGCTCCCAAGCCAACAGACCACGCACGCAACCTAGGCTTCATCCTGGACTCCTCCCTCTCGATGACCAGACAAGTCAACGCCGTCTCCTCATCATGCTTCCACACCCTACGCATGCTCCGCAAGATCTACTGATGGATCCCGACCGAAACCAGGAAGACGGTCACCCAGGCCCTCGTCACCAGCCGACTGGACTACGGAAACACCCTCTACGCCGGAACCACAGCCAAGCTACAGAAAAAACTCCAACGCATCCAGAACGCCTCCGCCCGACTCATCCTGGACTTCCCCCGACGCAGCCACATCTCCGGCCACCTGAGGAACCTGCACTGGCTCCCTGTCAACAAGAGGATCACGTTCAGGCTCCTCACCCACGCTCACAAGTCTCTCCACGACCTGGGCCCCAAGTACCTCAACGACCGCCTGACCTTCTACATGCCCACCCGCCAGCTACGGTCCGCTAGCCTCGCCTTCGCCGCCGTACCACGCATCCGAAGAGCCACTGCCGGAGGAAGATCCTTCTCCTACCTGGCGGCCAAGACATGGAACTCTCTCCCCATCCACCTTCGGCTGACCCAGGACCATCTCGCCTTCAGGAGACAACTCAAGACCTGGCTGTTCGATAAGTAGCAGACCCCTTCCCCCAAGCGCCTTGAGACCCCTCCGGGTGAGTAGTGCGCTATACAAATGTCTTGATTGATTGATTGATTGAACTTCAATTAAAGACTCCACTGGCTCTCTCAAAACCAAAACCTCTGACATCTTAGAAATGTTTACGGGATTTTTACGCATCTCTGTACACAACTTCACACCCGCATCTCTGGAATCCTGTGTGAGGAATTCCTAAATTCACTACCTCTCCTGACGCTTCCAGAAGCAGATAAACTCCATCTTAAAAAAATAAAACCAGCAAAGATGAGATTACGGAGACAATTAAACTTATTTCGAAAGGTAAGGCTCCACGGCCTTCCCAACTTCTTTTATAGGACTTCACCCTATACTGATTTCCCGGTTAGATCACTTTGCTTCTTCTGGTGCAGTTTCCAGGTCTGCAGCTGAAGCCACAATTGTGGTTTTATTAAAATATGGAAAACATCTCTAGTCTGCTTAATTTCAGACCAATCTCGTTAGTTAATACGAAAGCCCAGATATATGCAAAAATGTTGTATAAAGGATTAGAACCTCTCATTACTAAATTGGGTCTGGATTTATCAACGGCAGATTAGCGGCTGGTACTGTGCACACATGCTGTCACATTAATGAAAAAGCATCACTTCTGAATTTATCTCCTACTAACAGTAGCATTAGATGCCGACAAGGCATTTGCTAAGGTCTCTTGATCTTACCTAGAAGCGATTCTGAATCAATACAAAATAGAATCCCGCTTCCCTTGCACGGTTATGGCCCTAAATGCCTTCTCGACAGCCAGGATAAAAAATTTAAAAAAACACATCTTCTCCCTTCAGTTTACAGCAGGGTAGTAAACAGGGCTGTCCCTGGCCCCCCCACCCCATCTTTTTCTTTCAGCCATAGACCCATACATTTGTATGCTGAATGGCTCGCCTGCAATCAAAGGATTCAACTTCAACAATATCTGCTTTCAAAATAGTAGCATACGCAGGCAATATTTTGATTTTTCCAGAAGATCCTGATTCGGCCATACCGAATATTCTGGATAATATTTCAATTTTTGCCTTTCTCCTGTTATTCCCTAAAAGAGATGAGACTGAAGTACTCCCTCTTAATATCCACTGTCTCTCTTCCTGTGCGGAGCGTTCTGGACTTCCCTGGCAATCGAACTACCAAAAATAGGTGGGTATTAGGTTTGAAAGTGATCTATCAGATGCCCTGGCTTGAAATTAAAAAAGACAATCCATAAGATCAAAGATGTATTTTCTGCCTGGCCCCCTCAATTTATCTCATGGTGGGCAGACTGGAATCCTTAAAAATTATGGTGAATTTTCTATCTAATATGCCTCCTTTCAGACCATTACAAGAGCTCTTCTCCCTTGATAAAATCATATCAGAATACTATGGAGCAACAAAAACCTAGTATGTACCATGAGAAGTTGAGATTGGCCTTTAATGAAGGTGGCTGTAAGTAGCCCAATTGGTCAGATTTCTAAGCAGCCTTACAATCTCCAAACTCTGTTGGCACATTCTTGTCGATCATGCACCAGTCTCTGAATGCCCTAAAGCTGGTCGACAAACGAGTGATGGGAGAGTTTTACAATTCTGCTCACAGTTCTTTATGGAATAATAAAAAGCTTGCTTCGCCATTCTTGGCTGAGATGCGCCATAATTGGGCGGCCAAAGACATCAACCAGATATGGGACCTTTATACAGACTCTGAACCTCTCTCATTTGCATTTGAATCTCTTCAACACAAATTAGCTCTCTGTGAGTTGGATTTCTGTAAATTATAAGCATAAAATCCAACATTTCTAAACTGGGCTCATTGTGGCCTCCAGCCTGAATAACCTTGTAAAATGTAAATGTCAAAGGTTCTTATATAGCGCCTTATCACCGCAAGGTCTCAAGGCGCTTGCTTTGGGAACCCGTCCTAGCTTTTTCCCTGTGAGATAACCCATACTGGGCATCCCCAAGGTGAAAGCCAGGCATCCCGCCGCGGGGGGGCCATAGTGGAGATTAAGCAAGCTATTGCCCAGAGTTGCAGAGTGTGAACCCGTGATTTGAGTAGGCACCGAGGCGAGAATTATCGAGTCCGTGGACATTTGGGCTCAAGACCCGCCGTGTTGGGAATTGAATCCTTGTCCCGGTTCAGACCTCTGCTTCATGGTCTGCCTCCTTTAACCAGTGAGCCACCCTTCTCCACCTTCCTGTCCGCTTGTTTCCAATCAGGGCACACTGCTACGAAAATATATAAATTGTTACAAATATCTATCAGAAACTCCCCACTTCTGGTTCAATTTAAACAGAACAACTATTTTCATACTTGTAACTTGTTCTCTCCAGAACTTTAAACTTGGCCGAGGATGTGTTCTTATTTACTAAGTAACCAGCTAATACCATCTCTAACTCAAGCAAACCTTTCACCGCCCACCTTCTTTACTGAATCCCCTCCAAACTCTTTAAATTATACCTGCTTGCGTTGGATACTCGTTGGCCCTGTAGGAAAGCACGTTGTGGCCTAGAACATATGTTTGGTTTTTTTGAACTCGTATTTTCCTATTTGAAGGATTTCTGGAGTCAACTGTGTACATTTTCCTGACAAGAATGGGTCTGTGATAATCTCAGACCCCGAGGCCTTTGCTAGTACCCCTTTGCTTCCAGAGTTAGAGTTGCCCCTCCTGGACCTATTACTGACAATAGCTATGAATGTTACCCTCCTTGAATGAAAAGATTTTAATCAAGTTAAGCTAGGAATCTATTATTCGAGAAAGCCATGGCTGATCTTGCTAATTTTGCAAGGAAATTGGGTAGAAGACCCCCTGTCGAGTTGTTACATATATATCAGGCAAAATGTGTTACCACTGCCATATATGGTGCAGGTGTGTGAGGCTATTGTGATCCTAACCCTATACAGCTGGATGAGAACGCCTTTTTAAGATACTTGCTGGCTCTTTCAGCACATATATATGTCATTCAGAACTGGGGATAAAAATCCAAACAGTCCTCCTGTGGCACAGGATTTGGACTTCTACAAAATCTACTTTTAATCACAAGAATATAATAGGCAGCCTCAAGCTACTGGGGGCATTTATTATCCCATGGCTAAAATACATAAAAGATTTTATGAATGATCTTCGAAACCCTGAATATTAGAAAGACCCTGGCTCCATAAATTCCGTTAACAGAAGGGATTTTAAAAGATATTGTATGATGCATCTGCTTCTAATAGATTTTCTGTAGACATATTAAGACCATCTGTACAGTCCAATGAAATGATACTGACTACTTATGGTATTCAGCCATAACTTTAAAATATTCCAGGTGGTCATGATAGATTTGTACTGACCCGTTTTAGACTTGGGATTCTCCATCAATTAATACGTTTTGCCACTATAACTGATTGGTCTAAAACACTGAGTAACTGCCCATGTGATGATATGTCTCAACAATTGACAATACACATATTTTGATTCAGTAAATTTGATGAAACACAAAGAAGGAGGTGGGTTTCACCTATTTTAAGGTTATTCGACCTGAGACAATGTCGTCCTGCATTATTATTTCTGAAATTTCTAGACATGAACATTTTATGAGGTCAATCACAGTCTTTAAAAAAATTTAATTAAATGCAGAAAAACTAATTTAATATGAAATTTATGTTTTTCTTGCAAAAAATCGAAAAGGCTTTTATTGATTTGATTTGATTTAACTGTGGCCCAAACATAGATGTATCCAGACAATATCTTTTCCAGCTGAACATCCGTTTTCTCCGTTACCCAAACATAGATTTATACAGACTGGTTCACATCGTCTATCCGAGTGGAGTAGCTGTTCTTAGAGACCCAAGGAAGGACTTATCCATTCTCAATCAGAACAACACTCCCAGTGCAATATGCGTTTCATGTTATCCGAACAAAGATTTGCCCAGGTTCAGTCATAATAGCGCTGCCCGCGGAATAGTACATCCAGGCTCAATCATAACAGTGCCAGGGGGCTAGGTATTTATAGTTACCCAAACAAAGATGTATCCAGACACATTCATAGCGACACTGCCAGCGGGATATGTGTTTAATGATATCCCCCCAAAAATGTATCCAGGCTCAACAAAGAGAACACTGCCAGCAGGATAGGTGTTTAATGTTAGCCAAACACCGATTTATCCAGACTTGTATGCAACATCTGTCACAGTGGGACAGCTGCTCTCTCCCTTACCCACAAGTAGATATATCCAGACTCATACCCAACACCTGTTGCAGTGGGACAGCTGTTCTCTCCCATACCCAAACACAGATATATCCAGAGACGTATGCAACACCTGTTGCAACGGGACAGCTGCTCTCTCCCTTACCCAAACCCAGAAATATCCAGACTCATACCCAACACCTGTCGCAGTGGGACAGCTGCTCTCTCCCTTACCCAAACACAGATATATCCAGAGACGTATGCAACACCTGTCGCAGTGGGACAGCTGTTCTCTCTCTTACCCAAACCCAGATATATCCAGACTCATACGCAACACCTGTCGCAGTGGGACAGCCGCTCTCTCCCTTATCCAAACCCAGATATATCCAGACTCATACGCAACACCTGTCGCAGTGGGACAGCTGCTCTCTCCCTTACCCAAACCCAGAAATATCCAGACTCATACCCAACACCTGTCGCAGTGGGACAGCTGCTCTCTCCCTTACCCAAACACAGATATATCCAGAGACGTATGCAACACCTGTCGCAGTGGGACAGATGTTCTCTCTCTTACCCAAACCCAGATATATCCAGACTCATACGCAACACCTGTCGCAGTGGGACAGCCGCTCTCTCCCTTATCCAAACCCAGATATATCCAGACTCATACGCAACACCTGTCGCAGTGGGACAGCTGCTCTCTACCTTACCCAAACTCAGATATATCCAGACTCATACCCAGCACCTGTTGCAGTGGGTCAGCTGCTCTCTCCCTTACCCAAACTCAGATATATCCAGACTCATACCCAACACCTGTTGCAGTGGGACAGCTGTTCTTTCCCTTACCCAAACCCAGATATATCCAGACTCATACCCAACACCTGTTGCAGTGGGACAGCTGTTCTCTCCCATACCCAAACACAGATATATCCAGAGACATATGCAACACCTGTTGCAATGGGACAGCTGCTCTCTCCCTTACCCAAACCCAGATATACCAGACTCATACGCAACACCTGTCGCAGTGGGACAGCTGCTCTCTCCCTTACCCGAACTCATATATATCCAGACTCGTACACATCTGTTGCAGTGGGACAGCTGCTCTGCCCTTACCAAACCCAGATATACCAGACTCATACGCAACACCTGTCGCGGTGGGACAGCTGCTCTCTCCCTTACCCAAACCCAGATATACCAGACTCATACGCAACACCTGTCGCGGTGGGACAGCTGCTCTCTCCCTTACCCAAACACAGATATATCCAGAGACGTATGCAACACCTGTCGCAGTGGGACAGATGTTCTCTCTCTTACCCAAACCCAGATATATCCAGACTCATACGCAACACCTGTCGCAGTGGGACAGCCGCTCTCTCCCTTATCCAAACCCAGATATATCCAGACTCATACGCAACACCTGTCGCAGTGGGACAGCTGCTCTCTACCTTACCCAAACTCAGATATATCCAGACTCATACCCAGCACCTGTTGCAGTGGGTCAGCTGCTCTCTCCCTTACCCAAACTCAGATATATCCAGACTCATACCCAACACCTGTTGCAGTGGGACAGCTGTTCTTTCCCTTACCCAAACCCAGATATATCCAGACTCATACCCAACACCTGTTGCAGTGGGACAGCTGTTCTCTCCCATACCCAAACACAGATATATCCAGAGACATATGCAACACCTGTTGCAATGGGACAGCTGCTCTCTCCCTTACCCAAACCCAGATATACCAGACTCATACGCAACACCTGTCGCAGTGGGACAGCTGCTCTCTCCCTTACCCGAACTCATATATATCCAGACTCGTACACATCTGTTGCAGTGGGACAGCTGCTCTGCCCTTACCAAACCCAGATATACCAGACTCATACGCAACACCTGTCGCGGTGGGACAGCTGCTCTCTCCCTTACCCAAACCCAGATATACCAGACTCATACGCAACACCTGTCGCGGTGGGACAGCTGCTCTCTCCCTTACCCAAACCCAGATATATCCAGACTCATACGCAACACCTGTCGCAGTGGGACAGCTGTTCTCTCCCTTACCCAAACCCAGATATATCCAGACTCATACGCAACACCTGTCGCAGTGGGACAGCTGTTCTGCCCTTACCCAAACCCAGACATACCCGACTCATACGCAACACCTGTCGCAGTGGGAGAGCTGCTCCCTCCCTTACCCAAACCCAGATATATCCAGACTCATACGCAACACCTGTCGCAGTGGGACAGCTGCTCTGGCCTTACCCAAACCCAGATATACCAGACTCATACGCAACACCTGTCGCAGTGGGACAGCTTCTCTCTCCCTTACCCAAACCCAGATATATCCAGACTCATACGCAAGACCTGTCGCAGTGGGAGAGCTGCTCTCTCCCTTACCCAAACCCAGATATATCCAGACTCATACGCAACACCTGTCGCGGTGGGACAGCTGCTCTCTCCCTTACCCAAACCCAGATATACCAGACTCATACGCAACACCTGTCGCGGTGGGACAGCTGCTCTCTCCCTTACCCAAACCCAGATATATCCAGACTCATACGCAACACCTGTCGCAGTGGGACAGCTGTTCTCTCCCTTACCCAAACCCAAATATATCCAGACTCATACGCAACACCTGTTGCAGTGGGACAGCTGTTCTCTCCCTTACCCAAACTCAGATATATCCAGACTCATACGCAACACCTGTCGCAGTGGGACAGCTGTTCTCTCCCTTACCCAAACTCAGATATATCCAGACTCATACGCAACACCTGTCGCAGTGGGACAGCTGCTGTCCCCTTACCCAAACCCAGATATATCCAGACTCATACCCAACACCTGTCGCAGTGGGACAGCTGCTCTCTCCCTTACCCGAACTCATATATATCCAGACTCGTACACATCTGTTGCAGTGGGACAGCTGCTCTTCCCTTACCAAACCCAGATATACCAGACTCATACACAACACCTGTCGCGGTGGGACAGCTGCTCTCTCCCTTACCCAAACCCAGATATACCAGACTCATACGCAACACCTGTCGCGGTGGGACAGCTGCTCTCTCCCTTACCCAAACCCAGATATATCCAGACTCATACGCAACACCTGTCGCAGTGGGACAGCTGTTCTGCCCTTACCCAAACCCAGACATACCAGACTCATACGCAACACCTGTCGCAGTGGGAGAGCTGCTCTCTCCCTTACCCAAACCCAGATATATCCAGACTCATACGCAACACCTGTCGCAGTGGAACAGCTGCTCTGGCCTTACCCAAACCCAGATATACCAGACTCATACGCAACACCTGTCGCAGTGGGACAGCTTCTCTCTCCGTTACCCAAACCCAGATATATCCAGACTCATACGCAACACCTGTCGCAGTGGGAGAGCTGCTCTCTCCCTTACCCAAACCCAGATATATCCAGACTCATACGCAACACCTGTCGCAGTGGGACAGCTGCTCTCCCCTTACCCAAACCCAGATATATCCAGACTCATACCCAACACCTGTCGCAGTGGGACAGCTGCTCTCTCTCTTACCCGAACTCATATATATCCAGACTCGTACACATCTGTTGCAGTGGGACAGCTGCTCTTCCCTTACCAAACCCAGATATACCAGACTCAAACGCAACACCTGTCGCGGTGGGACAGCTGCTCTCTCCCTTACCCAAACCCAGATATACCAGACTCATACGCAACACCTGTCGCGGTGGGACAGCTGCTCTCTCCCTTACCCAAACCCAGATATATCCAGACTCATACGCAACACCTGTCGCAGTGGGACAGCTGTTCTGCCCTTACCCAAACCCAGACATACCAGACTCATACGCAACACCTGTCGCAGTGGGAGAGCTGCTCTCTCCCTTACCCAAACCCAGATATATCCAGACTCATACGCAACACCTGTCGCAGTGGAACAGCTGCTCTGGCCTTACCCAAACCCAGATATACCAGACTCATACGCAACACCTGTCGCAGTGGGACAGCTTCTCTCTCCGTTACCCAAACCCAGATATATCCAGACTCATACGCAACACCTGTCGCAGTGGGAGAGCTGCTCTCTCCCTTACCCAAACCCAGATATATCCAGACTCATACGCAACACCTGTCGCAGTGGGACAGCTGCTCTCTCCCTTACCCAAACTCAGATATATCCAGACTCATACCCAACACTTGTTGCAGTGGGACAGCTGCTCTCTCCCTTACCCAAACCCAGATATATCCAGACTCATACGCAACACCTGTCGCAGTGGGACAGCTGCTCTCTCCCTTACCCAAACTCAGATATATCCAGACTCATACCCAACACTTGTCGCAGTGGGACAGCTTCTCTCTCCCTTACCCAAACCCAGATATATCCAGACTCATACGCAACACATGTTGCAGTGGGACAGCTGTTCTCTCCCTTACCCAAACTCAGATATATCCAGACTCATACGCAACACCTGTCGCAGTGGGACAGCTGCTCTCCCCTTACCCAAACCCAGATATATTCAGACTCATACCCAACACCTGTCGCAGTGGGACAGCTGTTCTCTCCCTTACCCAAACTCAGATATATCCAGAGCCGTATGCAACACCTGTCGCAGTGGGAGAGCTGCTCTCTTCCTTACCCAAACCCAGATATATCCAGAGACGTATGCAACACCTGTCGCAGTGGGACAATTGTTCTCTCTTACCCCCAAAAAAGATTTATACAGATTCATACACAACATCGGTCACAATAGAACCGCTGCCTCACTGCTGTCAGAGTAATGAAAAAAGGACAAATTAAATGATAATATCATTGTTATTGTCATTTTATTTTTCTTAGCAATGGGGCTAGGTAAGAGCGGAGCGGGGCTGGGGTCACCAGGGTGGGGGCGGTGGAAACACTCGAAGTCCAAATGACTGTTTGGCCGGCTGACTTGAGCCAGCAAAATAGTTATGTGCACTTTAAAAGTACCCCAACCAGGCTGTGCATTACAGCCTAGTGGGGTTTAAGCATAGGTTATAGTCTCCGTCTGAGCGCCTAACCACAGGGCTCAGACCAATCACAATACTGTATTGCAGCATTTTGATTGGTTTAGGGGAGCCTGTGTGCTAACTGCTTCCAATCCAGAACCCGTCGTAAAGGAGGCGCAGGAGAAACTTGGCCAGCCAAAGAGGTAAGCTTTTTTTATTTATACTTTGTTTTTTTCACCGCACCACCCCTTTTCCATACCACCCGCCACTGTGGTCTCTCAATTACCTAAACACAGACATATCCAGACTTGTACACCACACCTGTCATAGTGGGACAACTGTTCTCTCCCTAACCCAAACACGGATATATCCAAACTTGTACGCAACATCTGTTGCGCTGGGACAACTGTTGTTTGAGACTTGAACCAACATGTGTCCCAGTGTGAACCAATAGTGCTCCAAGGACGTGAGCGTCCTCTGTGACCCGAAGAAAGATTCATTAAGAGATGAATACAACCAGGGCCGGACTGGGAACCCAAAGCAACCCTGGCAATTTTGTTAGATTAGCCCCCCCCGCCGGTGGGCGCGGGGGGGGGGGGAGGAGGAGGGTGCACTGCTGCTTTTGTTACTGGAGGATGATATTGCAGCTGCAAAACTGGAGCCTCCTGGAGAAACGCCCAGTGCCCGCTGCGACCAGTCAGGCCAGGAACACACGAGCACCTATGGGTGTCCTGTCTGATCTGTAAGAATTGGCTTTTGTAGTCTGGTCTGCCCTGTTCCCATGATGCACTGGGCCAGGGACAGACTAATTTGCATACAGCCAGGTTCTGAAACTGGGATGGTGCAATGAGCTAAAAAACGGTGTTGGATCTAGCCCTGATCTCTTGACTGGGTGAGAGTACTCTGCTTAATTCAGAGACTCTGTCCATCACCACCCCTTGTTGTAAATATTTTTGTCCACACTAAGCGTGGAAGGGTATACTCAGATGTGAGTCCCTTGCTCAATGCACCATCAGGATTCAAGCAAGCCGGGCCGAAGACGGCTGTAATGCCAGAAACCGGTCCCCGGAAGCTTGTTTCCTTCCCAGTGTAAGAATTGGCTTTTGTAGTCTGGTCTGCCCTGTTCCCATGATGCACTGGGCCAGGGACAGACTAATTTGCATACAGCCAGGTTCTGAAACTGGGATGGTGCAATGAGCTAAAAAACGGTGTTGGATCTAGCCCTGATCTCTTGACTGGGTGAGAGTACTCTGCTTAATTCAGAGACTCTGTCCATCACCACCCCTTGTTGTAAATATTTTTGTCCACCCTAAGCGTGGAAGGGTATACTCAGATGTGAGTCCCTTGCTCAATGCACCATCAGGATTCAAGCAAGCCGGGCCGAAGACGGCTGTAATGCCAGAAACCGGTCCCCGGAAGCTTGTTTCCTTCCCAGTGTAAGAATTGGCTTTTGTAGTCTGGTCTGCCCTGTTCCCATGATGCACTGGGCCAGGGACAGACTAATTTGCATACAGCCAGGTTCTGAAACTGGGATGGTGCAATGAGCTAAAAAACGGTGTTGGATCTAGCCCTGATCTCTTGACTGGGTGAGAGTACTCTGCTTAATTCAGAGACTCTGTCCATCACCACCCCTTGTTGTAAATATTTTTGTCCACCCTAAGCGTGGAAGTGTATACTCAGATGTGAGTCCCTTGCTCAATGCACCATCAGGATTCAAGCAAGCCGGGCCGAAGACGGCTGTAATGCCAGAAACCGGTCCCCGGAAGCTTGTTTCCTTCCCAGTGTAAGAATTGGCTTTTGTAGTCTGGTCTGCCCTGTTCCCATGATGCACTGGGCCAGGGACAGACTAATTTGCATACAGCCAGGTTCTGAAACTGGGATGGTGCAATGAGCTAAAAAACGGTGTTGGATCTAGCCCTGATCTCTTGACTGGGTGAGAGTACTCTGCCTAATTCAGAGACTCTGTCCATCACCACCCCTTGTTGTAAATATTTTTGTCCACCCTAAGCGTGGAAGGGTATACTCAGATGTGAGTCCCTTGCTCAATGCACCATCAGGATTCAAGCAAGCCGGGCCGAAGACGGCTGTAATGCCAGAAACCGGTCCCCGGAAGCTTGTTTCCTTCCCAGTGTAAGAATTGGCTTTTGTAGTCTGGTCTGCCCTGTTCCCATGATGCACTGGGCCAGGGACAGACTAATTTGCATACAGCCAGGTTCTGAAACTGGGATGGTGCAATGAGCTAAAAAACGGTGTTGGATCTAGCCCTGATCTCTTGACTGGGTGAGAGTACTCTGCTTAATTCAGAGACTCTGTCCATCACCACCCCTTGTTGTAAATATTTTTGTCCACCCTAAGCGTGGAAGGGTATACTCAGATGTGAGTCCCTTGCTCAATGCACCATCAGGATTCAAGCAAGCCGGGCCGAAGACGGCTGTAATGCCAGAAACCGGTCCCCGGAAGCTTGTTTCCTTCCCAGTGTAAGAATTGGCTTTTGTAGTCTGGTCTGCCCTGTTCCCATGATGCACTGGGCCAGGGACAGACTAATTTGCATACAGCCAGGTTCTGAAACTGGGATGGTGCAATGAGCTAAAAAACGGTGTTGGATCTAGCCCTGATCTCTTGACTGGGTGAGAGTACTCTGCTTAATTCAGAGACTCTGTCCATCACCACCCCTTGTTGTAAATATTTTTGTCCACCCTAAGCGTGGAAGGGTATACTCAGATGTGAGTCCCTTGCTCAATGCACCATCAGGATTCAAGCAAGCCGGGCCGAAGACGGCTGTAATGCCAGAAACCGGTCCCCGGAAGCTTGTTTCCTTCCCAGTGTAAGAATTGGCTTTTGTAGTCTGGTCTGCCCTGTTCCCATGATGCACTGGGCCAGGGACAGACTAATTTGCATACAGCCAGGTTCTGAAACTGGGATGGTGCAATGAGCTAAAAAACGGTGTTGGATCTAGCCCTGATCTCTTGACTGGGTGAGAGTACTCTGCTTAATTCAGAGACTCTGTCCATCACCACCCCTTGTTGTAAATATTTTTGTCCACCCTAAGCGTGGAAGGGTATACTCAGATGTGAGTCCCTTGCTCAATGCACCATCAGGATTCAAGCAAGCCGGGCCGAAGACGGCTGTAATGCCAGAAACCGGTCCCCGGAAGCTTGTTTCCTTCCCAGTGTAAGAATTGGCTTTTGTAGTCTGGTCTGCCCTGTTCCCATGATGCACTGGGCCAGGGACAGACTAATTTGCATACAGCCAGGTTCTGAAACTGGGATGGTGCAATGAGCTAAAAAACGGTGTTGGATCTAGCCCTGATCTCTTGACTGGGTGAGAGTACTCTGCTTAATTCAGAGACTCTGTCCATCACCACCCCTTGTTGTAAATATTTTTGTCCACCCTAAGCGTGGAAGGGTATACTCAGATGTGAGTCCCTTGCTCAATGCACCATCAGGATTCAAGCAAGCCGGGCCGAAGACGGCTGTAATGCCAGAAACCGGTCCCCGGAAGCTTGTTTCCTTCCCAGTGTAAGAATTGGCTTTTGTAGTCTGGTCTGCCCTGTTCCCATGATGCACTGGGCCAGGGACAGACTAATTTGCATACAGCCAGGTTCTGAAACTGGGATGGTGCAATGAGCTAAAAAACGGTGTTGGATCTAGCCCTGATCTCTTGACTGGGTGAGAGTACTCTGCTTAATTCAGAGACTCTGTCCATCACCACCCCTTGTTGTAAATATTTTTGTCCACCCTAAGCGTGGAAGGGTATACTCAGATGTGAGTCCCTTGCTCAATGCACCATCAGGATTCAAGCAAGCCGGGCCGAAGACGGCTGTAATGCCAGAAACCGGTCCCCGGAAGCTTGTTTCCTTCCCAGTGTAAGAATTGGCTTTTGTAGTCTGGTCTGCCCTGTTCCCATGATGCACTGGGCCAGGGACAGACTAATTTGCATACAGCCAGGTTCTGAAACTGGGATGGTGCAATGAGCTAAAAAACGGTGTTGGATCTAGCCCTGATCTCTTGACTGGGTGAGAGTACTCTGCTTAATTCAGAGACTCTGTCCATCACCACCCCTTGTTGTAAATATTTTTGTCCACCCTAAGCGTGGAAGGGTATACTCAGATGTGAGTCCCTTGCTCAATGCACCATCAGGATTCAAGCAAGCCGGGCCGAAGACGGCTGTAATGCCAGAAACCGGTCCCCGGAAGCTTGTTTCCTTCCCAGTGTAAGAATTGGCTTTTGTAGTCTGGTCTGCCCTGTTCCCATGATACACTGGGCCAGGGACAGACTAATTTGCATACAGCCAGGTTCTGAAACTGGGATGGTGCAATGAGCTAAAAAACGGTGTTGGATCTAGCCCTGATCTCTTGACTGGGTGAGAGTACTCTGCTTAATTCAGAGACTCTGTCCATCACCACCCCTTGTTGTAAATATGTTTGTCCACCCTAAGCGTGGAAGGGTATACTCAGATGTGAGTCCCTTGCTCAATGCACCATCAGGATTCAAGCAAGCCGAGCCGAAGACGGCTGTAATGCCAGAAACCGGTCCCCGGAAGCTTGTTTCCTTCCCAGTGTAAGAATTGGCTTTTGTAGTCTGGTCTGCCCTGTTCCCATGATGCACTGGGCCAGGGACAGACTAATTTGCATACAGCCAGGTTCTGAAACTGGGATGGTGCAATGAGCTAAAAAACGGTGTTGGATCTAGCCCTGATCTCTTGACTGGGTGAGAGTACTCTGCTTAATTCAGAGACTCTGTCCATCACCACCCCTTGTTGTAAATATTTTTGTCCACCCTAAGCGTGGAAGGGTATACTCAGATGTGAGTCCCTTGCTCAATGCACCATCAGGATTCAAGCAAGCCGGGCCGAAGACGGCTGTAATGCCAGAAACCGGTCCCCGGAAGCTTGTTTCCTTCCCAGTGTAAGAATTGGCTTTTGTAGTCTGGTCTGCCCTGTTCCCATGATGCACTGGGCCAGGGACAGACTAATTTGCATACAGCCAGGTTCTGAAACTGGGATGGTGCAATGAGCTAAAAAACGGTGTTGGATCTAGCCCTGATCTCTTGACTGGGTGAGAGTACTCTGCTTAATTCAGAGACTCTGTCCATCACCACCCCTTGTTGTAAATATTTCTGTCCACCCTAAGCGTGGAAGGGTATACTCAGACATGAGTCCCTTGCTCATTGCACCATCAGGATTCAAGCAAGCCGGGCCGAAGACGGCTGTAATGCCAGAAACCGGTCCCCGGAAGCTTGTTTCCTTCCCAGTGTAAGAATTGGCTTTTGTAGTCTGGTCTGCCCTGTTCCCATGATGCACTGGGCCAGGGACAGACTAATTTGCATACAGCCAGGATCTGAAACTGGGATGGTGCAATGAGCTAAAAAACGGTGTTGGATCTAGCCCTGATCTCTTGACTGGGTGAGAGTACTCTGCTTAATTCAGAGACTCTGTCCATCACCACCCCTTGTTGTAAATATTTTTGTCCACCCTAAGCGTGGAAGGGTATACTCAGATGTGAGTCCCTTGCTCAATGCACCATCAGGATTCAAGCAAGCCGGGCCGAAGACGGCTGTAATGCCAGAAACCGGTCCCCGGAAGCTTGTTTCCTTCCCAGTGTAAGAATTGGCTTTTGTAGTCTGGTCTGCCCTGTTCCCATGATGCACTGGGCCAGGGACAGACTAATTTGCATACAGCCAGGTTCTGAAACTGGGATGGTGCAATGAGCTAAAAAACGGTGTTGGATCTAGCCCTGATCTCTTGACTGGGTGAGAGTACTCTGCTTAATTCAGAGACTCTGTCCATCACCACCCCTTGTTGTAAATATTTTTGTCCACCCTAAGCGTGGAAGGGTATACTCAGATGTGAGTCCCTTGCTCAATGCACCATCAGGATTCAAGCAAGCCGGGCCGAAGACGGCTGTAATGCCAGAAACCGGTCCCCGGAAGCTTGTTTCCTTCCCAGTGTAAGAATTGGCTTTTGTAGTCTGGTCTGCCCTGTTCCCATGATGCACTGGGCCAGGGACAGACTAATTTGCATACAGCCAGGTTCTGAAACTGGGATGGTGCAATGAGCTAAAAAACGGTGTTGGATCTAGCCCTGATCTCTTGACTGGGTGAGAGTACTCTGCTTAATTCAGAGACTCTGTCCATCACCACCCCTTGTTGTAAATATGATCTGGAAAGGTGGCAGCTCTAAAAATACCTAATTACGTAGCTAAGTAGGTTGAAAGCAGCTTGTTGAATGCTGAAGCAATTACCCGAAGCAGGTCAACTAATTGGTTGCGCACCTGAGGGGACTTTAACAAGCCCTCTGATTGTTATTATAATCATCTTGCATTTATTTTGTTTGCCCTATTTATGTGAGATTTTCTATCAGGTCTTTCTGTATAATGCGTAATAGGGCAAGTATTGGTGACGTGCAACGCGCATATTGAAGCTTTGCTGGACGTTTGTGGGATCTTCTGTCTATTCACACATGTGTACATGTGTGCATGTGTGTGAGAGAGAGGTTTAGAGGGTCAGAGTGACTGAGGCCGTGAGTTAGTATTACTGTAAGTGTGGCTGTGTGTGTATGGGTTGTCTGTGTGAGTGTATGTATGTTTGTATACATATGCTTATTAGCAGGGCACAAAGTGGGGGACTAACCAAGTTAGGCAGTATGTGGGTGACATCATGTTGCTTGACATCACAACGTGTGACTTTGCACGCAGCATCACAAACCATGACCTCACAGGAAGTGACTTACCAGGAAGTGATATCAGATCTCAAGACCTCATACATATGTTTAGCAGGTCTATCATGAGCACATTTGAGTGCAAAACAATATTTAACAAATTAGATTTTGGGTCATAGATGTGCCCAAAATGTGACGCACCCTTAAGCAAAATCTGGGCCTCAACTTCTACATTTACTTTTTTAAACTCTGTCACAAAGAAATTGTCAACAATGAGAAACATGGCAGTAAATGTGTCCTGGTTGCAAAGTCTGCATTTAAAATATCGTAGGGGTTAAGGCACCTGCTGCAGAGATCTTTGTAAGCCCAGTAAATCTCAGGGAATAATAATAATAATAATGGTAAAATAACTCTAGAGGGTAACACCTTTGGTGGAGAAATCTGTGTTTCGTCAAGTCCCAGTTTTGAATCGAAGTAGGATGGAGGGTTAATATGTCTCCTGCAAAGCACCTCATTTGACAAGCAGATGACAGATTTTAAGTTATGTAGATGGGTAAATGGGTTACGGCTTTTAACACAGATATCCTTTTGTTACTTGCAGTTCATGTATTGTAGTCCTAATATAGCACAGTAACCCTCCCTGCCTGATGTAAACACATCCTGCCCATTGATTTACACACATGTGAATTATTGTCAATGTATAATGTGTATGTTCCATTTGGGGAGTTGTAGCCCAAACCACGGACTTTGCAGTGCACATGTGAGGAGGGACCCCTATGATGAAGCGTGTCACCCTCGGGTGAGTGAGGGTTCTCGTCCTATACGGATTGCTTTCCTAGCAGTTCCGTCATAAATGCATTTGTCAAACACACAGGGCAATATCTGGCTTCATATTAGTCGCTATTCCTGTTTGTGTTGGAATAACAGGTCTATTTCTTTGTAAATTGTTTTATATAGAGAGATTTTTATGTTTCTGGTTGGGCCCATCCCTTTAGATCCCCGGTGTCAATATTATTGGGTAAATTACGCGGCAAGAAATGGCAAATTTATGTGACGAAATCCGGCAGATTTTGTGATAGAATCACCTCATTATTTTGTCATTTTATTACACTTGTTAACACTGTTTGAGCATTGGGTGCACCTCATTAGTACCAATTTAACACCCAAGTATAGCAATAAGCAACAGAGAAGTGACCAGTCAACCCTTGCAAATGGTCTTCCCCTGCATGGCAACACGAGTTACTGCATTTTTAGTAACTTTTGAACCATTTGAGCTAGATGTTGGATTACGGGGCAAATGCGGCAAATCTATTATTATGCGAAGTATGCACCCACACAATCGCATAATTCTACTGGAGCTGAAGATAATATTACTCCATTATTTTGTCATTTTTACACTTGTTAACACTGTCTGGGCATTGATCGAACCTCATTAGTAGCCGTTTTTTACAGCAAAATATAGCAACAAGCAACTGAAGGGTGTATAGTTAACCTTTGCAAAGGGCGTTCCACTGGGCAGCAACATGTTTCACTGAGTTTTTAGTAATGTTTGAGGCATTTGAGCTAGAAACAAAATATTTGGGTGGGTAAAATGTGCAGATTATGCAGCAGATGATAGATTATGTCGCAAATGCAGCAAATCTATAATTCTGTGACACATGCGGTGCCACACAATCGCATAATTTTAGTGGCCCCAGTAATACCAAGCCTTTGTTTCCCCTCCATTGCATCTAAGTGTGAGGCTCCCGATAGCTCCCAGCCAGTATACCTGAACAAAAGGACATCATTTGTTTAGGTTCAAATGGAATTCAAAATTATAAACCCCCCTCGCTGCCTGCAAGTTGCTTCTCAGAAGGAAGGCATACTATGTGTAGGTGCTGCTGAAAGGGTCATGGTGTCAAAAAATGACACCTGAACAAGTTCAGCATATTTCTGAGGGGCCCAACTCCTTGGCAGTGGAGACTGCGTCCGCACTGTGAAAAGAGTAGATGAATGCCCTGTACCCCCGACTGGCACTCTGGTTAGAAGTATTTGGGATTTCTCATTTTGAAGCATCTACGTTGAGCAAACCTAGGGCCTGACTCGCAGAACTAACTTAAGACAAAATCCTAAACCTACTACCATTTTGGTATTCACTGAAGGCACTTACTCATTTCGGTATTCACAGAAGGCACTTACTCATTTCGGTATTCACAGAAGGCACTTACTCATTTCGGTATTCACAGAAGGCACTTACTCATTTCGGTATTCACAGAAGTTAGGAGTCCTTACTTTAGGACTCCTAAATGCCTTCTGTGAAGATCAAAAGTCTTAAAGTTAGGATTTTTCTCAGTTTAGGAGTAGTAAAGTTAGGACTCCTAACTTCTGTGAATACTGAAATGAGTAAGTGCCTTCTGTGAATACCAAAATGATAAGTGCCTTCTGTGAATACCAAAATGGTTGTAAATTTAGGATTTTGTCTTAAGTTAGTTCTGTGAATCAGGCCCTTAGACATATGGGCTCTATAGAGGGGTGTGTGTTGACAGTAAACAGTGTTAATAGGGCAGCTCCAGATAACCCAGACACATCTTTAAAAGTCAGAATACTGCCTACTGCTGTATGCAATGCAAAATGAGCAGAATAACTGCTGGAAAAGCAATATCAGTTGGTGACGTCAGCAGAACATATTCATTCCTATAAAGCTGTATCGTACTTGGTATGTTTTGTAGGTCTTGCTCTCTGGCTTAAAATATTCCACAAACAGATTTCGTGGTACATCATGTAAGCTATATGGTTTAAAAGCTGTCTGGGAGTGGTGTATCAGAGACAAAAGGCATGGATGCACACATCCAGTCCCCTTTCTATTTCATTGGTCACACAATCATAATTGAGGGACATGTCAAGGGCCAACAAAAACAATGCATATCAGGCGTCGATTCTCAATTAGGGCACTGGAGCTGTGCCACATACGTGAACAAATACAAATAGATCAATTTATTTAGAGATACGGTTGTATGTCTAAACAAATCGATTTATTTAAGTCTAGGCTGTCTGCCCCAGGCTGCCTGCCCTGCCTCCCTGTGAAACAGGAGACGGAATCCAGGCAGAAATCAACTTTCTGAACTCCGACGCTAGACTTACTGGTCTAAAGCCGTTCATGATGAACCATTGCCATTGTGGTCTATGGCAGTATCCATTATATGCCAGTGACGCTGCCAGTGTCCTGGTTCGGGGCTCCGGAGTCTCCGTATCTGCGTGAGAGTTTTCGTCCATCGTTCAGAGGCATAGATACCACACTTTCCGATTCATCACACTTACGAGTGGATGTGAGCACATGTGTTTTGGTGCCTTGTTCTCCATTGATGGTAAGTGTTAGAATGCTAATCTTCAGTTCTGTATATTGTTTTGAGACCCCTCGCCACACTAACCTACCCCATTGTGACACCCCAGGCCCTTGGCTGCGTGTTGCTTACCCCGTTAGAAGTGGAGCTGCTGTTTTTGTCCCCCTGTGAAATGGATACAAAAGAGGAGCAGGCCATGGTTCTTGTTCCCTTGTGAAGTTGATCAAAATATCAGTCAAGTCAAGTGCAAAGTGAAAGATGTGTGCTTACAGCAGACAGTTACCTGATGTATGACATTAAAACTGCTCCTATCTGCATGCCCTTAACAAGATTAATGCCAAAAACATGGTTGGATTGAAGAACAATGACTGTTCAAAACGTTAAATGCAGTGCATGTCAGCGATTTTAATACCGCTCTTATTTCAAGTTCTTGCCCTTCTCAAGAGTAGGCTATTTAATCATTTTGTGTTTCTTTCTGTATTTTTATTCCATGCATACTTGCAGGTGTTTATGAGGGGCTTTGATTGAGAGCTCTGATGCTGAAGCCAAAGCAAAGTGCCACCCAGTGGGTTGGCCTCCCTGCAGAGCACACTGAACAATAGTCATGTGTTCCACGTGTAGTTGCAATTTTGTGAAAATGGGTGTGGAGGACGGGTGCACAGATGGCCAAATATTTACAAGGCAAAAGTAAAAGTAAATACATTGCTTAAATGTGAGTGAGTGCAGCCTATGTTTAGAAGTGGGGACGTGAGGGAGATACAAGGAAGTGCATTCAGGGAAGAGTGAAAAGAGTGTGCTGAAAAGGAAAGAGATGTGGTTGAAGAATAATGAGATGAGGAGAGAAAAAGAGCAAAGTCAATTATACTGCCAGGTTTCAGGTTCACAGTTGTTGTGATATATATATCTGGATGCAATTACATATCCGAGAGAAACTAAAATACCAGTCGGGTAGGACAATATGGGAATCACAGAAATTTATTTTACGAGTTCTCTTTTAGAGAGTCAAACATTTTCCATCCCTTAAAGATCTTTCTTCACATATTTCTTTGGAGTGATTGCCATCAGCAGCTGTGGGCCCTTCCCAAAGCCTGGTTAGAGCATTTTCTTCCAAAGTTGATGCCGCATGCATGGCAAGTCACTAGGCAAGCACTTTAAAAGGCTGAAGTCGTCATATGGTATAATTTGCACATTAGAGTTACTGTTGAACACATTGATACAGTAAGATATAGGTCTATTTTTTAAGTGTTTCATTTTTCAAAACTGTACGTTCCCACTGCTTTGTAGGTCTTGCTTTATAGTTATAAAGTGATTTAGTGAAATTAAGTTGCTTTAAAATGCACCATTTGCCAATGTTTTGAATAACAATTCTCCGGAGGCGGATCCAACTGAACCCCACGTTTATCCATTAAGCTTGCCATGTCGCGCACTACATAAAAGTCACACCAAACTTTTACGCCTCAGCACTTTCAAATGTCACCAGCCGCCACTGATGCGTATGTTGCAATTAGGCAATCAGTGACATGGCCCTACTTGAACCAAGGTATTGACTGGGCATGTGTCTGCAGGCAGGGTCGCACCGCAGAGCGGACACATTGTGGCATTGCTGCTGCTGTGCTGACCAGCTCAACGGTTATAGCCATCTCGCAAACAGAGTGCAAATGCCCTTTCCTTGCCCAGGAATGCGCGATGGAGTCTTAAGCACCTGCACTCAGATTGGCTGGTTTAGAGCCAATTGTGAAATGCTGACATTGCATTAGTCTATAAACAACAACAAAAAAGAGCGCAACTCATGGGGCCTCCTCAGTGAAGTGCAGATTCATTCTTGGTGGCACCGTTAGCGGCCATCTGAGCACCCCCTGGGCACTTAGACTGTCACCATGGAATGCTCCCTGAGAAAACAACAAATCTGATGCATGGAAGGTTTGAATTCTACCTGACACCCTGGTAGGCCTGGGTGGCATTCCTTACCATTGTTTCTTTGTTCACTGGATCACTACAGAGAGCCACCTGGGGATGCAAATCAGGGGTAGTCTGTGGGACTCCTCAGAGGTCACATGCCTAGATGTTCAAGGTGGGATTTTTTGGTGATGGGGCTATGGTTGATGTGTGTATTGTTGTCAACGTCTGTGGTGGCATAGAGAGTAAAGAAACAATGGAATGGAATGCATTCCAGCATAATTACAAGGTGATGGGGTTAAATTGAGAACTCCCTCAATCACCTTTTGTTTTTAAATTTTTCCCTTGCAAGAAGGATTATAGGGAGTTCCCAACGGCGTGCCTACTAAATATCAAAGCCAGAATATTGAGGGCAAAATATTGAGGGCAAAATATTGAAAAGAGAACAGAAAGGTAAGTTTTCATTTTCCAGTCCTAACTCCACATGTATGTAACTACGTGGTGCATACATCTCCAAGGTACGTAGATGTGGAACTAGAAATAGTAATCTACACTTCCCTATATGCACTTAGAGTTCGATAGTTTGCCCCTCGATATTCTTGTACCCTGATAATTCACATCTCGATATTCAGTAGTAGAATCATTTGCAAGAAGCATCGGTAATGCATTGATTTAATCCATGTAAAGAATAAAGAGCTGTTATCATTAGTCATCATCTGGGAGAAGAAAAGAGCTCTCTAACAGATAACAAGGAGGTGGAGAGGATGTGGCGCTGGGGTCAGAGCTGCAGACTTGAGACCTGGAGATCCCAGTTTGAGTCTTAGTGGAGCTGCTCAACATCCTGGGATTTTATGCAAATCACTTAATCTCTCTGGATGTTCAATTGTAATATAAATATGCTGCAACAGTAAAAGGCAAACCTTTATGAAAGTATAGTTCCACCAAAGCGGATTGTTAGACCCGGCTTCCTGGGCACCAGGGCACTCAGGGGTAACTGCGCTCCAATCGCATCAACTGGAGTGTTCCCTCACTGATGTCCTGGGGCCTCAGTACTAAAGGACCCAAAACTGGATAACCAAGTACTCCTCTCCAGCACTTGACTCTCTCAGGGTAGAGAGACAGAGCAGTCCAATGCTTACTCAAGGAGGTGAGGTGGGGTTAGACATCCAGAATACAGTGTAAACCGTACCACCAGCTGATAAACTCAATGTCCAGTCAGTGCTTTAATTTTTATAAAAGAAAAGTACTTTAATACACATAAGATAATTATACTACACATAAAACTAGGATAAACAGTGAAAACCAGAAGTCTCTACAACCCTCTGGGACAGAGTTCTGACCCCAAACAGTATTATAGCGCCTAGACGCCAAGCACTATAAAAACACAGTTAACATGAAAACACACAGTAAGCATTGCATATTACAGATCATGTTACACAGGGCTGTTCTCATTCACTAGAGCCTTGATACCAAACTTTGTATTGAAAGGATATAGTTTCAGCATATGATGTGAAGTCAAATGTTCGTGATCAGCCCCATAACCCCCCACCCAAAGCAACAGAAGTGCCCTCCCCTTGTGAGTGAGGACACCGCTCTAGTGGTGTCAGGGATCTGATCAGAGGTGCCAGATGTCTTGGCACAGTTTACTGGAGTCCCACTAGTCCAGTAGCCACTGGCTAGCTGTTGGAGAGTAGTGGCTGGGCAGAGTGCCAGTTCACCCCGATACCCTCAGAGTTCACAAAAAGAAAGGTGGGGTCCTGCTTCACTGGCCTCTATTCCCAGTTACTGCTTGTACAGGCTCCCACAGCGCAAGGGAGGAGCCTAGAGGGGATTTGATCTCACCTTCAAAGACTAGAATCAAGTATCCTCCTCTCTGGCTCGCGTCATGTGCTGCAAGCTTCTTTCCACCAGCCTCTGTGATGTGCTGTAAGCTTCTTTCCACCAGCCTCTGTGATGTGCTGTAAGCTTCCTTTCCACACCTTTGGTGATGTGCTGCAAGCTTCCTTCCCACACCTTGGGCAGCTGTCTGTAATTTCCTTGGTCCAAAGCAAACGCTCCTCCAAGCCTCACAAACAGCTGGTCCTTAATGTTGCCTTCCTTCCAGACCGCAGTGAACAGTCTTATCTCCTGTCTTCACACCGCGGGGTCGCGGCTGGTTACTGTCAGAGGGCTCTGGTGTGGCCACTCGTCAGTCATAGACCAGTCTTGAACAACAGCTGACCACTCAGGCCAGACTTTTATCACCTCTGATTGATAGGCTCATCCAATCACAGGGTCTGCCGCTTTTTGCATTCTGAATATACCTCCAATCACAGACCATTCACCGCGTGTTCAATGCATGGGTAAAGCATGTAGCAGGTCCTGTTCTGGTATCAGGCTGTGCAACCCTCTAGAGAGGAATTTTAATTAACTCCAGCCCAGGAGGCCCTGACCAGTGGGGGAGGGTCCTCTCCACACAGTTAGTGCAGCTAAACCCAGATAACAGCTGAATGTCTCCCCCAGCCCACCAGGCCTTTCCAAGGAAATAGGGAGGGGCACGGGGGAGCTGGGATGTCCAGCAGGACAGCTCGCATTCCTCACACTGGCTCAAATCCCCATTCTTCCCCTGTACACCCACGGGCTCTCAAACACACATCAGTCAGACAAAAGCAATAGGCCCACAGGCATGGCAAACTGCACAGACTTGGTCAGGAGGGTGCCTAGGGACTCACCCCTCCTGACTATAGATTTATTGCTGCCACCACTGTCAGTCTACCACAGCCATAATAGAGAGGGCAGTAGCCACTCTCTGAAAAATAGGGGTGCACTAGGCATGCCCCCTCGACCTCAGAGCCAAGCTCTAGGGTCTCAATCCATGTAAACAGGGAGACCCTCAGTGCACATGTATGATTGTCATGCTCACTGAGGTAGGGATCTAGAAACTATACAGTAGCTTTTGAGTGACTTGCCTGGGGATTAGCATAAGGCAGGGGAAGCACTCTCTCCAGAGACATGCAGGAGACTTCCCGTCCCAACACGGATGTTAATAGTAGTTAGGCTATCCCAGAAGTTAGGTTACCAGAGCACGCAAACGTGCTTGGTACAACCACGGAGAAACTTTACTCATGGCTAAGGAGAAACGAGTGAATAAACATATCCACTTTGTCGCTACCTACAGCCCTTCCCCCAACAAAGTGAGCAAGAATATAAAAAGAAATTGGAACACCTTACAAACCCTAAAGACTTTTAAAGAACCACCATTATTCTCTTACAGAAGAGGCCAATACTTCTGAACATCTGATACATGTCATTAAAAGGCCCAAGAAACAAGACAATGCCAACCTAATTACATCTGCTTGGGGTCTGCCACCTGTTCTGGGACATTATAAATGCCAGAGATGTGTAGTCTGTCCTTTGACGTCCAACACCAAAGACTTTAAAGTGAATGAACATTTGTATCAGCTCAAGAATTTCATTTATTGCTGTTCCAGCAACGTGATCTATGCTATACGATGCCCTTGTAATCTTATATACATAGTACCAACCACACAGATGATCAAAGATCGAATCATCCAACACAAAAAATAAATCTGGGGCAAAGTACAGAACGCCCACCTTGTTACACACAGTTTCTTAAGAATGGCCACAGTGAAACCGGTTTCACATGGCAAGTTATTGACCAACCAACACTACCCCTACGGGTGGCATTCAACTTCTAAACAGATGTGAGTGCAGCTGGATCGCTCACTACACTCAGTGGAACAAGGACTCTACACCTTTGATAAATGGAATAATACCATAAAAATTTAATACATCTGTGACTTTATCACTTATATGTTCTCAGACTTGGGTTCATGTAATAGCCACCCTTTGTCCCTACAGTCCCCTTTGTCGGGTACAAATCGAGATACGCCCCTACCTTGTGCTTCCTTAACGTACCTATAACTCAATGTACATATGACTCCCTTCTAAAGTATTAGTTTTGTGGCTAGGTTGTCTTATCTAACCACTAAGATCGTCCTCTCGTTAAATGTACCATATTGTCCTGAGGAAATTATTCCGAAGCATCGATTTGAACAACACACAAACGTGTCCATTTTGATTTCTCTTTTCACAGTATCATTTCTTGAATTGTTACTTTAAATCATTTATTTAAATTTGCTACGATATGTTAATGTTTTTGCTGTGTTCTCAAAAAACATCTCTCACTTACTGCACCATATTTCACACAGACATCTTATTTATTTATTTTATTTATTTGAACATTTTTATAAAGTGCGAACAAGACCCATACGGGTATCAGTGTACTGTACAACTTCTATTAGAAATACACTTCAACAATACATTCAATCAATTCATAATGCCTGTTTGATATAGTTGATTTTTCTTGGCCACTAAGTAACTGTACAATATTACTTGTGGTCCATTTATCATGCCCGGTCATTGGTATAATTAACAATAATTATCTTGAAATCATGTATGTAATTACTTCATGAGGTTTCCTTTGTTCTTAAAATATTTTGTAATACTTGTATCAATTATTTTAATAATATCATAGATGACAGGCTGCAGCCCCCTCCTTGTCTCTCTCTCCTTTGCCAAAAACAAGCTCCACTGCTTAGTCGGCCCTCCTTGTCGTTCCACCTTTTTCTGACTTCCGTTTTTTCCATCTTGGCGACATCATCACATTTACACACCACCATGACGTCACTGGGTTGGCTCTGCTCTTTTAGGTCGAGCCTAGCGTTGCAGCGCATGCGCTGCTCGCTCTGCGAGGCATGCTGCAGTAGGGTATGTTTCAGAAGTGGAGTGGAAGCCCCGCCCGTATTTATTTTTTATTGGCTGGTGTCATTGTCCTTGATAAATGCTGGCTTCCGATTCATCATGAGGATTGTTAGTCCCTCCTTGTTACCGCCCATCCCCATTTGCTACTGCCCAAGAGGACTCGATCTTTTACTGTGTCCTAACTCAGGAGCTTTCATTACCAGTTCCCAGAACTATTTATTTCATTAAGGGACACAGCACGCACGGGGTGCCAGCTTACGTAATGGCGATAGCAGAAAACAAAATGCAAATTAGGTTACTCACTTCCTAACCTAATTTGCATTTATTTTCTGTTTTTTTTTATCTCATACTTTAATACACAGCGCAGCGCCCGCTTCAGGGACACCGCGCTCACTTTATTACCGAGCATGGTGTCCCCGCGCTTGGTTAGGTCCCTGCGCTCGATTTGGCAGCCTACCTGTGTATATATAGCAGACCTGTTCCGCAAGATGCCCCCTGAGCAGTAGGGATGGCGCTCAGGAGGTCGGAACAACAGCTGCACAGTGAGTTGCGTAATTAAATACTGCTAAGTAAAGGAATTTGCGAAGTAAAAACTTCGTAGAAAAGGCATGCTAAGTAATAGCATACCAAGTAATGTCATACATTCGTGAGTACAGGTGAGTGGGGAGGACCTCAGTAGGGTGAGAGGGGGCCGTTGTTACCACCGGGCACTGGGGGCGGGGCTATTGTCGTAGGCGCTCAGGAGGCTCACAGTGAGTACACAAGGGAGGTCTCTAAGGGGAGTACTGGGGCTACTGTTGCTGCCACCGGGGACGAGGCGGATGAGGGAGGATGCGAGGACTGCTCGTGAACTAATGGAAGCTCCATGTACCCCTTTTCCAGACTGGCTCATGGGGCACTGACTCCTAATTACTCTAGCCCACGACTCAGAAATACTGATAGGGCTATAACTGTTCAAAATTGAATGCCATATTGCAGTTGTATTATAATCTATATTCTATTCACTTGTATATACACATAGCACACATTGTTGCCAACCTTAGTGAGTGACAGAGGGATCTGACCCCGTCCTGACGAAGAGGCAGTCAGCCTCGAAACATGTTGACAACACCAGGAGAACCAGCCCATTGTTAAGCTAGATTGTCTCCGCCACACTATTTTTAACGATACCAGCCTATGACTAATAAAGAATTTTTTTGCTTTCATAAGGCCAGGTATTCTTTTAAATCTCACTTTTCCATATCACTCCTGACCCTACTCACACTCACTCAATACACTTCACATAGCACTTACAATATCTAAGTGCTCCAGCGTAGTCGCTAATCGAAGCACGCCCTGTCCCGCAGCGGGGCGGGAAGACCCCAATGATGTAGCATGACACCAAGGGCCCTTTTGGTGTGTGAGGGGTATTTTAACAAATACTGTGTATGCCTAATATACTCTGGCTCACATGAAACCTTCTAGAGGTGGACTTTGTTGTTTATTTATACCATTAACTGGAGGAGGGTGGGCCCACCTGAGTGCTTCCTAGCACTACCTCTTCACTCCCCCCTTTTGATTCTTTGTTTAGTTTCACAAGTGCTCAGGATGTCGACAGAGCAGCAGTACAATGAGTGAAGATGGGGGGTACTCACGGGGGGGGGGTTGTGAATGTTACGACCGGGCACTGGGGGCGCAGGTATAGTTTTAATAGGGCCAAGAGAACGCAGCACCCTTCAAACCGGCAGAGTGATCTTGGACAAAAACTCTTTGCGATCTCTGTTTCTCTCTCCTCCCTCCACAGAGATCGACGGGAGGGTGTTTCACTCTTAATGAGGTGTGCATGTGTCATTTACACAGTACAAACGGTGTACCCATGTCTCTGTAACCCTCGCGCACATGTATGTGCCCTTCTGCTGTATTAAAATGTCCCCCTGACCCCCTCTCCTTCACTATTACAGAGGGAGAGGGTGTTTTCTCCCTATGACTGTCTCTTTGTCCCTCAGTTTTACTTCGGATGAGCTTTGCTTGGCATCCCTCTCTGTCTCTACGAGCCTCTTTCTCTCACACAGGCCTCTGTGTGCGCCCGTCTCTCTCGCAGAGCGCTGACCGCGTCTCTTTGCCCATGTCTGTCCTCTAACACGGCTCCCAAACACTAACACTCTCCCAATGAAAGTTCTGCCGCCATGCTGAGAAGTGCCGGGACTCTCCCACTAAAAGTATTTCCTCCATGGCGAGAAGTGCAAGTACTCTCCCTCTCCAGTTAAAAAAGTGTGGGTATTCCGTACCTCTGGACACCTGCCCATTTAAATCACTACTTGTATTGCATACCCTTTTATTGCTGCACCTGCATATTGGCCCTGAACCTTGATACTTGCCCAGCACCCTACTTTTGGCTCCAGCACTTTCTCTCGTACAGTTTTGTGTATCACCCAGAGCATTCCCTGCTGGCTTCCCCTGCTCGTGCCCTCTTTCTGTATCTGCAGCGCTTCATCTGTCTATCCACTCCAGTTTACCCTGCATCCTGAGCCCTGTGCCTCTCCACCCTCATCTCGTCTCTAGGCGCTGGGGGCCGTTGGGGAGATTAAGCAAGCTATTGCCCAGAGTCACATGGTGCTGGGCAAATCTGCCGCCGGTGCCGGGATCGAACCGTGATCCCCAGATTCCGGAGTCAGTCGCCCTAGCCGTGGCACCACACCTCTCCCTCCTCCTACGGGTCCATCTATTGGCCCCTGCGCACTTTTTGCTAGAAGTATCTTGTGCCCCCGTGTTCTTTCTTTGCATCTGCACTCCTAACTGTACGTCTGAGCTCTGCTCCCCCTTCCAACCGGGCACCCATCTCTCCCTACACATGTCTCTTTGAAGTCTCGGTCTCCCTCCAGCCTTCCTTCTCTGTTCCTGCGCTCCTCCCTCACGGTCCAAGGCCCCTCCAGCTGCTCTCTACTGCCTCTCTGTGCACTCCGCTCGCTAAGGACCTCGAATCTGAGGAACCGGGTTCGAGTCTCGGCAATGACGCTCAACATCCTGTGATTCTGGGCAAATCACGTAATCTCCCCGTGCCCAACAAAAATGAAAATATCCTCATGTAATGCGACTGGTGCTATGGCAAGTGCTCTCATACCCGATTGGGGTCAGGTTTGCGCTACATAAACTCTGTAAAATAAAAAAAATATGGACACTTTAGCGCTCCTTATTTATTGTTTGCAGTTTTATATAGCGCAACTTTTTGCCTGTGGGGAGTAGAGCGCTTTACATGGGAAGCAGATTTTTTTTATTTTTAACAACACGTTGCACTTACAGGCCCCGGAGATGAGTCGCTCCCCCTGACAGAGCTCACTGATGTCTCAATCTCTTTAATAAACCTCTGGGGCATCTCAATCCTTCTAACAGACCCCCGGGGCGTCTCGCTTCCCTCGGACAGTCCTCTGGGGTGCCTCACTTCTTCTGGCAGACCTCTAGGGCACAGCTTTCCAAACTTTTCATGTTTTAGCTTTTCGACCGTGCCAAGGTTGTATGCACGAAATCTGCATGCATTTTATCACCCGCCTAAGGATTACATTGCTGCTTCAGCCTGCCTTAAATCGAACCGGTGGCCTACAGCCCACTGTGCCATTTGTCCAGTATTGGTACTCTTTTGTAACATGCACACGTCGCTTTTCTCTTGTAACACACTGTTTGCTACCTCTTACATTTAGTTTGCTCTCGATACTTGCGCAAGTGCCACCATTGCCTACTTAACGTTTGTTCTTGTGTTTGAGTGTCTGCCATTTATTGCAGTATTATACCTCTACTTGTACTTTGTATGCTTTTGTAACCTGCACACATCACTTTTTCCTCCTGTAATGTATCGTTTGCTACCTCTTGTATTTTGTTTGCTCACAATTGTCAATATTGCCTCATGTAACTTAACGTTTGCTTTTGTAATTTGTTCACTTGTAATTTTCTCCTCATGTATCATTACTGTTCCTATTGTGAAACCTGAAAGCGGTGCATAAACACCTATGTTGTACTTATAAACCTTGCTTACGAGAAGCAAGGCGGGCAGTAAAAAAGGATCGGTAACTGCATGCCTTGCTTGTGATAAGAAATGACTCCAAGTACAACCTAGGTGTTTATGCACCACTTGCAGGTTTTCAAAACACATTAATAAAAGGCATTGTCATTTACAATGCCAATAGCTCAAACTTTCGCAATTACGAGACCTATTGCATTGCAAATGCTTGTTCTCTCCGAGCCTCTGTCCCTCTTTCACCACTCCGGACACACGCCGGTTTACCTGCGGCTCTTCAAGGATCTGTATACATTTTACCAGACTTCTGCATCTCTTTCACCGGGGCTTTCCGCACCTACAAGTAAGTTCCCATACCCACCTTGTGCTACCTATTGACACAATCACTCCCCAGGCCTCTCCCATTAAATACTCCGACACCCCCCCTCTTTTTCCACAGTTATCCGAATTGCTTACCTTGGTTACGAAGCCTGCTTATGACCAGGGCCGGACTGGGAACCAAAACCGGCCCTGGCAAAGTGCTCGGCCAGCCCCCAGGGGGGGTTGGGGGTGCGACCGAGCTCTTTGCCAGTGCCGGTTTTCGGCCGATTTTGTTACACGGCCGACTTTGCAGCTTTGCTGCAAAAACGTCCGTGTAACAAAAACGGCCCCCAGGGGCCCAAAACCGGCCCCCACCCTTGCGGCCCACCGGGGGATTGCCCGGTGCCTGCAACTGCCAGTCCGGACCTGCTTATGACACTCACAGCCTCATCCATGGCTAACTTGATTTATTTGACCTGACGTGCCCTCACTCAAACTAATCTGCCCCCGGTTACCACGCTGTATTCGGTGAGTCCTCTGTCTCACCTTGGGTTCCCACGTTTCTTACAACACTGGGATTATAATTATTAAAGAGCATTATGTGAGTCTATCAGTCTCAGCTTGTGCACTCTGCTTGACCCCCTCCAATCCCCCCCTGTACAGGTTGAAACGCCGTTGACCCTTCAGCGCAATTCTTGGCACTCAATGAAACCAACTGTATTCCTAAAATACGTACTAATGTATGGGAACCACCAAGAGTCCTCTGTACATATTGACAATGGTATTTATGTCTTTTCCTTGCACCATTTTAACACTGTATATATTTTTTCACTTGTCACTTGCGCCATTCACTTTATTTTTCACAAGCACCAATGCGCACAAGTCTGTACAGGTTACATATACATTTAATATAACGAGTGCTGCCATGTTGTCCTTCCTTAATTATGCTATTTCTGTTCAATACAGACTAATTCTTTCATTTAATTGTTGTAAGAATTTTTGCCTCCCTCCCTTTGCAACCCTTATGTGCATTCTTTCTTTAAAGTGAAATTGCCCTCTAATAATACCTGTTGAGACAGTGTTGTTTACTAAACATATTATCTACTCAGGTCTCAATTGGGGTTAGGGGTACCCTCCTGTTTGTTTCTAACCAGTATTTAAGTGGCGGGAAACTGATAAGAGAAGCAGACGCGGAACTAGAATTGGTAAATGCAGTAAAATATGCTACAGCCAATAGAAATGGAGGAAAGGTAAGTGGCATACACAGAAACCAATGAGAAGCCAGGAAAGAAAGGCGGCGGGATGATGCAGTGTTTGGCAGCTGTGGGTATGGGTGGCTCCCTACATGAGGCAAAGAATGCTGCACCTAGTGGCGTGGTGTGGTAGTGCATACAAACAGCGCAAGCAATCTCATACTCCTTGCGGCCAAACAAGCAGTAGCTAGGACAACTATTTCCTTTTTGATAGTGACTTTTTTTCCAAGCTTTAGTACCAGACACAGAATAGTTTGCTCATTTGAAGCAACGATGCAACTTTTAAAACAGAGCCAGAATAAGCAACAAGCAGGCAGACACACAACAACAACTAACACTACCTCACGTCACCACATCCCACTGCGCTCAAAAGCAACAGATAATACCTAGACACAACTGAGAAAATTGCCGCAGCTTGCGTTGTGGGCACCAGTGAACCCTTGTGGCAGTGTGGCTGATAGACCGGGTGTTGCAGTGTGGGGTATCCACCCAAGAAGTGGCAAGGCACACCCAGCAAATGCAGAGAGGCAAGGAGGTGCAGAAGGCACAGGCAGAGATTGATACATTGGGGCTCCATTGCCGGGCAGAGGATGAGACAGCAGGAGGACAGAGAGTGGGTGGGGGGAGTAGGTGGTACAGAGGCCCCACAGGTCCTAAAAGGGGCACCTCTTGCACCCAATCTGTCTAGAACAAATACATTGTGCCCAAAAGTCTATTGTTGACCTCTTGGACCCTACAGTCTGTCAAGGATCACCAAAGTACCCTGTTATCTGTCTGGACCCAATTACTATACACTGCTGCCTGTCGCTGAATTTCTCTCGTGCCTAACAGTCTGACCAGTGCCACCTCCTGTACACTACTGCCAGTCCATGACCTTCTAATGTACCATAAGGCTTATCCAGGCCCAATACCTGTACACAACTGGCAGTCCAAGACCATGTCATGTACTTAACGGTCTGTCCTGTACAAATTCATTGTACTCATTCTATCCATAAAGACCTTTTGTATGCAACAGCCTGTCCACAAAGGTCTCCTGTGGTTAACACTCACTCAGTGCAGACCGCCTGTACTGAACAGCCTGACCGTAAAGGTCTCCTGTGGATAACACTTGATCGATGCAGACCGTCCGTTGCACAACAAGCTGACCATAAAGACCTCTTATACTCAACACTCACTCAGTGCAGACTGTCAGTGCTCAACAGCCTGACCATAAAGACCTCCTATACGCAACACTCAATCAGTGCAGACCGTCTATGTTCAGCACTCGGTCAATGCAGACCGTCTGTACTCAACAGCCTGTTCATAAAGACCTCTATAGCCAGCACTCGATCAATGCAGACCGTCTGTACCCAACAGCCTCTCCACAAAGGTCTCCTGTGGTTAACACTTGATCAATGCAGACCGTCTATGTTCAGCACTCGGTCAATGCAGACCGTCTGTACTCAACAGCCTGACCACAAAGGTCTCCTGTGGTGAACACTTGATCAATGCAGACCGTCTGTACCCAACAGCCTGTTCATAAGGACCTCTATAGTCAGCACTCGCTCTATGCAGACCGTCAGTGCTCAACAGCCTGTTCATAAAGATCTCCTATACTCAACACTCAATCAGTGCAGACCGTCTGTACCCAATAGCCTGACCATAAAAGTCTCCTGTACTCAACCCTTGATCAATGTAGGCCCTCTTTTAATGAAACTTGTTGAGAGCGCAAATACCCGAGGGTGTTTTGATGCTATGAATAAAGTACACCAATGTCTGGTGATTAATTCTGAAATAGCCATGTTTTTAACTACTTCCTGAAAGTGGTGAGGGAGGTAGCTCTTCTAGGCTCAACGGGTAGCGTGTTCCACAGTTTTGCTGTGCCGTATGATAGACTTCGGCCACCTCAACCTGTGGATCGTATTCTCTGTACTTTCATCAGGCTCATGCCTGTAGAGTGCAGTTGTCTGGACGGTTGGTACCAGGCAAAGAGATTTCTGAGAGAAAGAGGTCCTGTGTTGTTCAAAGCTTTGTATGCCAAACAAAGATTTAAACTTGATTCGTTGTGCCACTGGGAGCCAGTGGAGTCTACGTATCTCCTTTGATATGGATTCATACTTAGGATTATTTCCCAACAGCCGAGCAGCTCTATTTTGAACCGTCTGAAGCTTTTTTCTGTTATACTGCTTCTGCATACCTAGGTAGAGCCCATTGCAATAATCCAGTTTAGACTGGACAAGTGCTGTTACCACCATCTTTCTAGACTCCACAAGGATGTATGCAAGATCTTCTTGAGTTTCTTTATCAAAAAGAGAGAGGAAGAGACAATAGCATTTGTTTGGTGTGCAAGTTTTAATTTGTTGTCAGTCTGCACTCCTAAATTTTTCACCTGCGATTGAATCACAAAAATTTGGGTCGCATTTAATTCCTTCGATCTTCGGTAACGACGGCAATTTGTTTACTACCCTGAACAGTTCTTTAGAGGAGCTTTTAGCTTTCTCAATTTGTTTAGTAAAAAAAATCCTTTTTAACGGTCCTCAGTAAGTTTTTATAATGGATTAAGTCAGTTTTATACATCCCTTTTTTGTAATTCGCTCTCCAATGTCTTTCCTTAGGCAGGGCGTTGGTAATCCAGGGAGCCGATGGGGAGTTCGATGCAGAGCTCCTGTCCTCAACAGTCCATGACTACAGACCTCCTGTACTCATTCTGTCCATAAAGACCTCCAGTACTGATCATCCCATACAGACATCCTGTACTCAACACTGTCCATACAGCCCTCTTTTACTCAGTGGTCTGTCCATACAGCCCTCCTGTGCTAACCGTGTGTCTGTACAAGCCGCCTGTACCAAACGCGTGCCCTGGGTCGCCTCCTGTGCTCAACACCCTATCGGTACAAACCTACTGTACCCAACGTGTGCCCTGGCTCGCCTCCTGTCCTCAACACCCTATTGGTACAAACTGCCTGTACCAAACGCGTGCCCTGGGTTGCATCCTGTCCTCAACACCCTATCCGTACAAACCTTCTGTACCAAACGCGTGCCCTGGGTTGCCTCAACACCCTATCCGTACAAACCTACTGTACCCAACGCGTGCCCTGGGTAGCCTCAACACCCTATCCATACAAACCTACTGTACCCAACGCATGCCCTGGGTTGCCTCAACACCCTATCCGTACAAACCTACTGTACCCAACGCGTGCCCTGGGTCGCCTTAACACCCTATCCGTACAAACCTACTGTACCCAACGCGTGCCCTGGGTCGCCTCGTGTCCTCAACACCCTGTCCGTAAAAAACGCCTGTACCCAACGCATGCCCTGGGTGGCCTCGTGTCCTCAACACCCTATCCGTACAAACCGCCTGTACCCAACGTGTGCCCTGGGTCGCCTCCTGTCCTCAACACCCTTTTGGTATAAACTGCCTGTACCAAACACGTGCCCTGGGTTGCATCCTGTCCTCAACACCCTATCCGTACAAACCTTCTGTACCAAACGTGTGCCCTGGGTCGCCTCAACACCCTATCCGTACAAACCTACTGTACCCAACGCGTGCCCTGGGTCGCCTCAACACCCTATCCGTACAAACCTACTGTACCCAAAGTGTGCCCTGGGTCGCCTCAACACCCTATCCGTACAAACCTACTGTACCCAACGCCTGCCCTGGGTCGCCTCAACACCCTATCCGTACAAACCTACTGTACCCAACGCAAGCCCTGGGTCGCCTCAACACGCTATCCGTACAAACCTACTGTACCCAAAGTGTGCCCTGGGTCGCCTCAACACCCTATCCGTACAAACCTACTGTACCCAACGCCTGCCCTGGGTCGCCTCAACACCCTATCCGTACAAACCTACTGTACCCAACGCAAGCCCTGGGTCGCCTCAACACGCTATCCGTACAAACCTACTGTACCCAATGCGTGCCCTGGGTCGCCTCCTGTCCTCAACACCCTATCCGTACAAACCTTCTGTACCCAACGCGTACCCTGGGTCGCCTCCCGTATGCACCTGTCGCTCATGTATATATAGCTCCAGGTTCACTCCTCCGCAGTCTTCACGGCGCTTCTTTAGAAGTCCACTCCTCCTTTTCTCTCTGAAGCTAATATTAGGGACCATACTAAAGCTTCTCTGCATCCCGTTGCCAGGCAACCTCCCAGCCCTCACCTACCTCCTGCACGCCTGAATTCCCCTGGTGCAGATCTCCTGTCATGGTGCGAGTCACTGCAAACGTGGTGACGCACGAGCACATACATGCACATTGTAATTGCTGTAGAGTTCACACCTGCAGGCAAGTGTCAAGGCTCCTGATTGGCTGAACAGGGACCTGCGATGCCTTGTCTTTGCAGAGCGTGCCAGCCCATCACCCCACCCTGTCCTACTCCACGTAACGGTATCTTTACTACGTTCATTAATCAAATGAGCAGGTGGAAAACTGGTCCCTCTGGGGTCTTGCTTTAAAGTGTGACACCCCCACCATCTCAATGGTCAATAAATCGTGAAGTCATGCCTACCCCCTTACTTTTAATACATCCGGGGTCCCTTTTCAACTGTTTTCGATTCCAAACGCTCAGTACAAGGGCCTGCTACAATAAACATAAAGTTAGAAGACAGGCCCAGTGGCCCACAGTACTTAGGATCTGATGACATGAGGGGGGTGGGTGGTATGGGAGGGGGGTCGACAAGTGAAAAATACACCTGTACCCAGCAGACAAGCAGAGTCAGGGCCAAGACTTTTGCATTCAAAAAGAAAGGTAGGGTTTACTGCCTTTGATCCCTAAAAGTACACACAAACTGACCTGTTACAGACAGAATGAGTTTTATTTCTTTTATCAAATGTGTACATATATAAAATGTGTACTTTTGTCAAATATGCACCGTTATTATTTTGCTAACCGGAAATGCTAAGGTCTTTTAGGAGGGCAAACCTTCTCCAAAACACTGAACCCTAATAAAGTTCCCAATCTTTTCAGAAGCATTAGTGGTCAGAAGTGTAGGTCAACCGGGGCAGAAGGTAAAAGCCCAGGGAGCAGGAGGGGGGGAGGGCCGCTCATAGAAGAAACAAAAAGGGGCCCCATGCCTTTGGTTTCAGGAGGTAAAGTCAGTCTTAATTGTTCTGCAGTGGGTCATGGTGCCACTGCACCAGCTGCACCAACAAAACGTAAGCTCCTGGCCTCACCCTGTCAAGTGACTGCCAGCTACTCCTGATGAAAGTTCTTTCCGTTTCAGGAATTAGGACGCCATACATTAATAACACATCGAAAGAATCCGGAAGAGGAATTAACACAGCTGGTGAATATTTAATCAGTTTATCGTTTCCACTCCAGTAACTCATGGTAACTGGAACGGAAGAAGCAATAAACTGACTTCGCATTAGAAGAAGACAATTTCAGAGCAGAAAACAAGTAAATCCGGATTAAACAGCACGGCTGGACGTAGATTTACACATTTTTAGAATTCACAAAGGACTCTAGCGCTACTCGGGTACACCTGGGACAGGGGCAGGTTCCTGGTGACACTCGCGGGTTTAAAGGAGCAATCCTGGAAAGGGGTTGTTTACTCTTCAGTTATGTCTTTATAGAGGCCGTTCTGCACTCTTTATTGTATGAAGTGTGCGACTGTGCATGCCAACATTCCTCTGCATTAGGGCAGTTGTTGGCTTATGTTTTTTCCCCCTAGGGTAAATAGTGTTACCATGGTTGTTGGACTTGGGCCTTAGGGCAGGTTCACCCCTAATCTTTTTGCTTTTATTTGTGACCCTGTGTAGTGATTTTTGGGTCTTGGCGCACTTTTTCCCTGTGTCCCAGAGTAAAGTGCGTGCGTGTAGTATGGCTGGCCTGCCCTCCCATAGGAATGCATGGGGAATGTGTGTGTCCCTGGTAGTTCCTGATGCGTGGGGAGTGCAGGCTCGAGTTTGGTATGTGTGAACTCGTGAGAATGAATGCTGCGCAATGGTATGTGCGGCTTGTATGTGTCTAGAAGGGAAGTGCTACTTCTGGACATTGATGTATGTGTGCAGTGAGGATACTAGAGCGTGATTGGCTGGAGCTGGCTGGCATGCCAGGCTCCAGGAAGTCTGGATGGGTCTGCCCGGTGGTGAGTGTGAGATCAGCATGAGTGATGTGTGGGAGGAGTGCACCTGGGTCCTGGAGGGGCTGGGTTTTTCCCCACACAATGCTGGCTCCGCCCCCCTGTGGTTTGTCTAACGACCCAAGCCTCCCCAGTGAATGAAAGGGGTGGTTGGGCCATCAAGGGTACTCCCAAGCCAGCTGCAACTGGTTTCCCCCCACCCTGCACCCTGAAGACAAAGGATTTTATGGTATAAAAATGGGGCTGTGTCCCCACAGAAGTTGTTCTCTGTTCTTTTGCAGGATCCCTGCCAGAGGGGGCTGTTGCTGCTGCTGGGGCCAGGAGGACCGCCACTTGGACTGTCTCCCTGCCTGGAGACCCAGTGTGCTGGCTCTGGCCCTGCCTTGCCCCTCTGCCTGCCTCCAGACCCTGCTGGAGCTTTGCTGTGCCTGGAAGCGCTTTTATTTGATTTATAGCGCTAGGAGCGCTTTCCTGGTGCCCCAGCGCTCAATAGCGCTTTGCTTGGCCTTCTAGCGCTCCTTGCGCTTTATTTTGATGCTAGCCGGTGCCCACCCGGCATTGGCCGCTTACATTGCCATTTTGGATAGCGAGTGCCCACCTCGCCTTATATTTATTTAAAGCCGGTGCCCACCCGGCATTGCCCCGTGATCACCGCCGCAGCACCGGGAACGAGGGAGTGCAGCCGCTGACGTCACCCGGAGAGCCGCGCTGTGATTGGTCACAGCTGCCAGAGGCTCGCCGGGCGACTCGCGCTGTGAGTGGCTGCCTGGGCGGACCGGAGAAGCAGGAAGCAGCCTGCCGCGTCCTAGGAGGCTCCCGTGTGAGGAGGAGAGCCCCGCCCGCCACGAGACAGCCGGTGAGTGCCTGGGAAGGGAGAGGGGCGTCGGGACACATTGTCGGTGTCCGCCCCTCCCCCGTAGCGCGACCTCGCGCCCGTGAATATTTGGAGCCCGAGAGGCTCCTGGGGCCATTTCATTGATTTAGAGCCCGAGAGGCTCTGGGGCACATTTGTTGTGAGCCATAGAGGCTCCACCCGCCCGCATTGGTTCTTGCGAGCCCCGAGAGGCTCAGGGCACTTTCTGTTGTCGAGCCCAAGAGGCTCGAGGGGGCAGTTGTTCTTAGAGCCTGAGAGAAGGCTCCCGCCCCAGCCCACATTGTCTTTGAGCCCACGAGGCTCTCGCCCCTATTTATTTAGAGCCCACAGGAGGCTCTGGGGGCATTTCATTAATTTAGAGCGCTGAAGCTCTAAATTGCCTATTTTGCTTTGCGAGCCAGAGAGGCTCTAGGGGGACACAGGCAGCTAGCTGGTTGTAGCCCCGAGGCTCCCACGCTGTGTCTCCCCACCTGTGTTCTTGAGCCCACGCGGCTCCAACGTTTGCCTACCTGCTATTTACAACTGTCCAGCACTTAGTGGACAGTTGCTACGTTTAGGCTTTTGTGCTGTGCTGCCTGCGCAGCCTCCCCTGACATTGAGACTCAGGGCATTCCAGCCCCTTTCGAGGCCATTTGGCCTGGGGGACAATTCTAGTGTTGTGCCATGTGCACCCTGCGCAATTTATGATTTACTGCTAATTTGATTTCTGCGCAAATGTCCTACCTGCACCTCTGAATGTGTTGTAATGTTTCATGTGCAATTGTTTGTGTAATTACCTTTGCTAAAAGTGACCTGCTTAGGTGATTCTTTGTTTTTATTCCCCTTTGCTAAAAGTGACCTGCTTAGAGGAATGTTTATGTCGTTACCTTTGCTAAAAGTGACCTGCTTAGGTAATGCCTTGTGTTTTTATGCCCCTTTGCTAAAAGTGACCTGCTTAGAGGAATGTTTGTTGTTACCTTTGCTAAAAGTGACCTGCTTAGGTAATTCTTTATGTTTTTATCCCCTTTGCTAAAAGTGACCTGCTTAGAGGATTGTTTGTGTCATTACCTTTGCTAAAAGTGACCTGCTTAGGTAACGCCTTGTGCTTTTATTTCCCTTTGCTAAAAGTGACCTGCTTAGAGGAATGTTTGTTGTTACCTTTGCTAAAAGTGACCTGCTTAGGTAATGCCTTGTGTTTTTATTCCCCTTTGCTAAAAGTGACCTGCTTAGAGGAATGTTTGTTGTTACCTTTGCTAAAAGTGACCTGCTTAGGTAATGCCTTGTGTTTTTATTCCCCTTTGCTAAAAGTGACCTGCTTAGAGGATTGTTTGTGTCATTACCTTTGCTAAAAGTGACCTGCTTAGGTAACGCCTTGTGCTTTTATTTCCCTTTGCTAAAAGTGACCTGCTTAGAGGAATGTTGATGTTTTATTGCCTTTGCTGAATGTTACTTGCCTAGGTGATTATTTTAGGTTTCCTTCCCTTTGCTAAATGTGACTTGCTTAGGTGATAGGTTTTCCTTCCATAGGTCCTGATGTTAAGGTCCTGGTTCCCTGCGTGATTTCCCTTCAATGTTTAGGGTGGCGTAGGAGGTATTTACCCTTTACCAGTAGTTACTGGTTGTACGCTACATTCACTATTTCTGTGTTACAGTCATTGTATGTTTATGTGCTAAAGTGTTATACCTACAAGTGCTATTTCTAAAAGTGCATTCCCCTGACAGTGGTCCAGGTGGATCACTGACATAATATCGACGACACAAATATCGAGATACACAAATATCGAGTCAAAAATATCGATTGACAAAATATCGACTCCCTATCTTCAAACAGGTAAGTACCAAAATATCGACTCCAAAATATCGACTTACAAAAATATAGACTGTCAAAATATCGATTTTTTAAAATGTCTTAAAAGTAAGTTAAAACTAATATAGTAATAAATATATTTAATATACACTTAGAAATAATTATTAAAAAAATATAATTTTAATAAATAATTTATATAATTAAAAAAATTATATCACCAAAAATTACACACACACATATATATATATATATATATATATATATTTAAACATATTATTAAATAAACATATATAACATTTTAGAAAATGTTTAAAATTTATTGTTACAACTATAGTGAGTTCAACATTAGCAAAAGTGTTGGATAGCGTAGAGGTAAAATTTACTACTCCCACTCCAGTGGGTGCAACAGTAGGGAAAGCGCTGGATAGCGTAGAGGTTAAAATTACTATTCCCACTCCAGGGATGTATGACGTTACAACGCATACTTTTACAACGCCTACCATTACAACAAAACTTTTACAACGCAAAAACTTTTACAACGCATACATTTACAACGCAAGATTTTACAACGCATATACCTTTACAACGCATACCATTACAACATAAGTATTGGTAAGTATATAATAATTTTTTGAATATAAATTAATAAAAAATATTATAATATAATTTAATATAATTTTATTTTATTAAATAAATGTAATTTAAATGTAATTTTACTTTATTTTTACAAAGTACCCCTGTACCCCAAAAACCCAAAACTGACCCTGAACCCTAAAAATACCCCTTTACCCATAAACTGAAAACTGACCCTGAACCCTAAAAATACCCCTTTACCCGAAAACTGAAAACTGACCCTGAACCCTAAAAATACCCCTTTACCCAAAAACTGAAAACTGACCCTGAACCCTAAAAATACCCCTTTACCTACAAACTGAAAACTGACCCTGAACCCTAAAAATACCCCTTTACCCCAAAAACTGAAAACTGACCCTGAACCCTAAAAATACCCCTTTACCCAAAAACTGAAAACTGACCCTGAACCCTAAAAATACCCCTTTACCTACAAACTGAAAACTGACCCTGAACCCTAAAAATACCCCTTTACCCCAAAAACTGAAAACTGACCCTGAACCCTAAAAATACCCCTTTACCCAAAAACTGAAAACTGACCCTGAACCCTAAAAATACCCCTTTACCCCAAAAACTGAAAACTGACCCTGAACCCTAAAAATACCCCTTTACCCAAAAACTGAAAACTGACCCTGAACCCTAAAAATACCCCTTTACCTACAAACTGAAAACTGACCCTGAACCCTAAAAATACCCCTTTACCCCAAAAACTGAAAACTGACCCTGAACCCTAAAAATACCCCTTTACCCAAAAACTGAAAACTGACCCTGAACCCTAAAAATACCCCTTTACCCAAAAACTGACAACTGACCCTGAACCCTAAAATTAAAATATTTATCAATTAATCAATTATAATTAATTACCAATAATATTTTAATTAATTACCAATTAATAATTAATTAACAATTAATTTTTTAAAAATATCAATAAATAAATTAACATATTTAATTAATTATAATTAAATTACTTCCCACCCTATTCCCCTATAAACCCACAACCCGCTACAGAAAATAAATTACTAAAATTAAAATATTTATCAATTAATCAATTATAATTAATTACCAATTATATTTTAATTAATTACCAATTAATAATTAATTAACAATTAATTCTAAATTATTATCAATAAATAAATTAACATATTTAATTAATTATAATTAAATTACTTCCCACCCTATTCCCCTATAAACCCACAACCCGCTACAGAAAATAAATTACTAAAATTAAAATATTTATCAATTAATCAATTATAATTAATTACCAATTATATTTTAATTAATTACCAATTAATAATTAATTAACAATTAATTCTAAATATATATCAATAAATAAATTAACATATTTAATTAATTAGAATTAAATTACTTCCCACCCTATTCCCCTATAAACCCACAACCCGCTACAGACTTATATTACACAAAAAATAAAAATTATTATTAACTTACCTTAAATTCGATATTTTTGTTGTCTATATTATGTCTAGTCGATATTATGTCCATTCTATATTTTTGATTCGATATTATGTCCATTCTATTCGATATTAATTTTCTCTAGTCGATATTTTTGTTGTCTATATTATGTCTAGTCGATATTATGTCCATTCTATATTTTTTACTCGATATTCTGTCCAGTCTAAATAATTGACTCGATATTATGACTGTACACCGGTCCAGGTGGCCCTGTCTTGTACATAATCCCTTGTAAATCTTGCCCGGGCCTGTTGGCACATTGTAAAGTGTGTGTGTTGTCTAAGGTGTTTTTATTATTATAATACAAAGGCTATTTTTGATATAACCTTGTGTGGAGTTTCCTTTGTGGTGGGCCTTTGGTTGATGTCGCTGGGGTGCGCGCGCAAACGCTTTACACATCGCCTCCGAGATTAGCCTTGCTGCTCGCGTCACGTTACCTAGAGGGTGAGCGGGGGTTGTCTTGGTGTGTGACTCCCTTGCCCTGACCTTGGAAATGGTGATCCCTGACTGACCTCGGCGCAAGCCTTGGCCAGCCGGAGGTCCCGTTTCTAACAATGGTGATACCCCTCCTCCTATCCCCTGCCTCCACCACTTCTGGTGGTGACAGCAGGCTCCTTCAGAGTCCCATCCAGGAAACAGCCAGGAACTTGACCCATTCCTGCTTTAGAAATCTGTCTCTTCCCAGGGTGCAAAGGGTTGGGGCCACTGATTACTTTGAAAAAAAAACATAAGTGCCAGGCCCCTCTCAGGAGGCCACTGTAACTTGTACCACCTATTGCCCCCTGCCATGCTGCCAATAACAGTACCTACACAGCTCGTAACCAACAAACTCCTGCAAGTGAGATAATTCACACTATTCCAGGCCCCCAAAACTATAAAAATGGCTTGGGCATCAGACATTTGTCATGTTTAAAAAATATATTGAATCAGTACACAATTATTGCTGTGCTCTTTCTCTTCTCTAAATCAGAGGGACAGTGCCACCATGTGGCAGACGGTCATAAGTGCATGTGTAGCCAATTAAGAGCTGGTGCCAAGCACTAGAACCCTCCAGCTCAAATTAAGCACAGATCCCGAAGTTTGGGGTTATCCATAAACTCATGAATGTGCAGGTGTTCCCAAATATTCCATGTCATCCCTGCTCTGGAAGGCACACTAAAACCCACAGAAAGGAATGTACCCAGCATATTATTACATTTGACAAGAGTGATAACGTGTGAATAAATAATTTTACTAGGTTTTTTTTTAATTCCACATATGAATTTAAATTTTAATTCATGCGTAGTGTCCTTTGCATACTTGGCATCCAAGCTCTGGAACACTTTCCCCATACATATGAAAGCAAACTACAGTCTCATGAGTTTTAGAAAGCAATTGAAGACACATCTGTTCAGTTGGTCACTACATCCCCTCGTCGTTACTATCTCTGCTGGCGATAGGAGGCCTGTATTTGGGTAGCCATGCACTCTACAAATGAAGGCAACAGAACAACATAACGTAACATATTGTGCACGTAAATTCAACTTTTACAGGTGCAAATGGCTTTGTGAATCAGGCAGAATACATACAGGCGTGTTGTGCAGCATCAGTTGCTTTTCTATTACTGAACTAATCCTCTGGGCTGTAAATTCAGAAAATGGGACATTGAAGCTTCACTCAGAGTAGGTGTCATGCCTCATTGTCGGAGTTTCTTCTCACCTGCGTTAAATCTTTTTTCTATTTTTATTTTTAGTGTTTATGTATGCATGAGAACGTTCTCACATGCTACTAGTGTATTTGAACTTTGTTTGTTGTTAGGGTCTGTGTAGTATGAAAACATCATTAGGTGGGAAAATACTGGTCATTTTTGTATCCTGCTGATACAAGGTTAAAAACGTAGTTTGAAGTGACAGATATTTTATTTTGGAAACCTCTCTTTCTCACTAAAGTGCTGGGCAACATGTTTCTGCCCTTCCTGTTCAGGCTTGTCAGTCAAGGGGCATTCTTCAGAATTATAGAGATCCCTACTGCTTGCCCTCGTTGTATTCCTTAATCTTTGTGTGATGGAGTATTCAAGTAATAAAAGTAAAACCTATATGTCAGCCATCTATGGGAACGCCTTGAACCCTGGCCATCTCCCTGTAGGATCCAACCAAAGGTTCACACAGTCCTGTTTACTCAAACACTGTACTCGTGTCTGCACTTTCCTTCAGAACTCTCATCACTGTGTCCGAGTGAAATGACCCCTGGTGCTGGCTGCATTACCAACCAACATGACCTTGTAAGCTCCAGGTGATATGAAACCAAGGAGATCAAATACAACCAGAGAAGAATGGAAGGCAGACAGGTACTGGGTGTGGTCTGAGAGTTGTGCAGTTTGCAAGCACAGCCCTGTTGCATGAAAGTAGCATTTACACACTGCGGAGCGAGTCTGTCTCAATGCACAGGCACGAGGCCTTCCTTCCCCCACACCTTGTGACATACATTCACTGAGGGACAGCACAGCTCAGCTCCTCCAAGTGTGGGGTCAGTGGGCTTTCCTCAATAGCATGGTGACAAGCAGGGGGTGGGATGGATCTAGTGAATTTGGAAACGTGCAAGAGTCCCCTGCTTTCTTCCACGTGCAGAGCAGAGTCAGGGCTGCAGTGCAGGGCACAGGAGGGATACACAGAAAGCATAGCACTGCAGCTTCTAGGCGCACTGTGAGGGGCCGAGAGGTATATTTGGGTTTATGATCATTGCAATAAGGTGCATTCTTAGCTTGGACCCCTGACCATGCTCTTAAAAGGAATGTATAAGGGGGGGGGGGGGGGTGGAGGGGGCAGACGCTGAACAGTCTTCCCCCCCCCGCCCCCGCTACCCCCCAAGAGGGCCTAGCTTTAATGCAGTCAGGGCAAGATAGTAGAGTTAACATACTCCAATTACCATTAGGTTAATTACATTATCGAGCCACAGACGTGCCAGACTGAACAAGCATTCCTTACCGTGAAGCGTGTAGTGTTTTTTACTATTACCTCCATAGATAACAGACACGTTGAGTGCATTTAATTCATGTTACCATTAGTTAATGTAGGCCTCGGTTTCCAAGTGGGTGAATCTCTCAGTGCTGTCGTGTTTGCATTTCTGTTTCACTCACATAGACGATTCAATTACAAGCAACTTTATGAACACTACTCTGAGATGTAATGCCAGACTCCCAGGCACAGGCCGGCGTTTCCTTTCTTTAGGTGTAACTCACTCTGTACCTCACTCTTCCACTGATAATGAAGTGTTTCAGGGCCTCAGCTACTGGGACTTCGGTGTGATTCCCTTGGGGAGCTCGTCCTTCCAATGTATCAGTGTTTGTACTGACTCTTGGGGTGTCTGGAGTGCTCCAGGGAGGGAGCTGCAGGCTGTGATCTGTGGGATAGCGCCGAATATTGTGATTTCAGACACTGTAACACGACTGGTCCTGTTTGTGTAATTCTAGTATACCTGGATGGATGGTATCATATTCTGCATTATAAAAGAAGCCTGTTCCTGAGGGCGGTGGGCTCACTCTTTCTGACCTTTAGGAGGCGACACTAGGTTTGTCTGACCTCTTTATTTGTTTATTTATTTTAAAAATTAGATACAGCGTTAGCTTAACCCGTAAGTATCCGAGCGCTTTACATATACACAGTAAACAGCAGAATGACATTGCATTACATAGTAGGCCGGCAGTAAGGAAGCAAACCATAGAAACAAAAGAAATACACCATGTGCAATCTGCAGTGCAGCGGAGGAGAGAGCAATATGAGAAAAGGCGAGAGTGACATAGTCCGGTCACCCACTATCCATGAATGTCCAGAGAGAGAGAGGGGACAACTCGGATAAGGAAGACTAGGTTAGTTGACGTTCCTCTGAGTTATGACATAAGATTTGAGTAGAACTAGAACTTATTCTGGTATTTTATTAAGCGTATTTTAGTCTCCGCATCATTTTACTCTTCCTTCTGAATGACTGACTGATTCGAACCATCGGTTCGCCTTCAGAAAGGATTCAAACCACAAACAACCCTTCATGGTCGCATTTTATATTCTTGTCTGGTGTCCACTGTAAAGTCTAATGTGCTTTGCTATTCACATTGTAATTTGTGCTCGTGATTTGTTGCACTGGTCCAACTGAGGCGCAACAAAACCCTTAGGAGGTTGACACTGTGGCGGTAGAATAACGTCCAAAGCCCCCATTGCGCGGGGGGCCTGGAGTTCCAAGGGGGCCCCTTTTGGCACTGTGCACAAGCAGCGGGCCCCTGGTCTGAGAGGTCCTGACTCATCTGGAGCATGGGGGACCCTGGCCAAGTATTTTGCAGGACAGCCCCCTCATGTTTTGTAACATCACCGGGTTAACACCGCTCCATCAAATAGCGCTTTATCCTACCATATCCAGTTATAGAGCTAACAAGAGTGAGGAATTTAGGCCTTTTACCTTCTAAAAACTCAGGACAGACAGATATGAAATCAGGGATGGACTGGCTGTAGTTGGACCTTTTCCAGGGACAGTGGAAGGGTGGGGTGCTGTTTTGGAGCTGTGGGGTCGTTTCTTTGTCACTGGGGGCCAGTTTTGCAGCACTGCTTCAATATAGACCTCCAGTAACAATAGCATCAGGGCTTCACACTTGCACCCCCCTGTACGCCCCTCTCTGGGGCAGAGGGGGGTGAATCTACAAAATTACCAGTTCTGCTTTGGGTTACCAGTCCACCCCTGTGTGAAATCTACAGGAATGTGTTTAATTGAAATTCAAATGAATTGATTAACCCAATAAGTGCCTGGAATTATCTACACAGAATTTAATCCCAATCATATTCAGAGGCAGCCCTTCCACTTGAAACTGTTCTCACAGAGAGTAGTCATGGTGGGCAGAATCTTAATATCTGCATTGACTTATCCGACACCACTCACACATGAAACAATGTACGTTGAGGATAACCCTGGACAGCCGCGGCCGGTAGTGGGCGTACCGTCCGGGTGGTGACGTGGGGAGGTGGAGGGGCAAGGTGGGGGGTAGTAATGTATGGAATACGGACTTTAAAAGGTACGTAAACATAAAAATAAATAAAACAAATTTCATTCCACACACTGCATCACCAAATGCGATGAAGTGTGCGCTACGAAATTAGTTTTATTTATTTTTATGTTTACTTACCTTTTAAAGTCCGTATTCCATACATTACTACCCTCCCCACGTCACCGCCCGGCCGGTACTCCCACTACCGGCCGCGGCTGACCCTGGAGGTGGCACAGCACTGATGGGAAGGCGGCTTTGTCCATGTGGCCTCTTCCCAGGGTTTCGGCTCACCTCCTTCACCTACCTCTCCTGGACATGGACAATAAAGGGAGAGGCGGGCACTGCCGCGGACCATGCAGGTTAGAGCGGTGGGACCCATGGGGGCGATTTCGACAGACGATGATGAGAGAAAATTGTGATTACTGCACGGGCCACGGCTGGGAGGGCAAATTCTCTAATGGCTGCTTCCTAGGCCTGATGTGTGCTATTATGTAGTGCTAGACACCAGCTAATTATTATAACCACAGGGTGCCATGCCCACCTGTAGGTCTTCTTGCCAATGGTCTCTACTATGCCTTCTTGTGTATGAACATTCATCAGCACATGTCAACCACACACAGCATCACTGGTATAGGTAAGACCACCAAACACACATCCACTGACATGCACTGCAAAGTGGGAGATTTTGGAGAAAAATAGGAGAATGTATTATTACCATCGAGTTATAGTGAATCAGAGGCAATTTTCAGTGGGAGGCAGCGAAAACAAAGCCATTTTTGTTTAATCACCATTGGGTCGAATCGGTTCTAGTGATATGTATGCACTAACGCCCTGGAAGACCTCTTGCTTTCCCTTGCACGTATTCCTCCTAGCACTCTGTAGAGTCCTGGTCCTTAAACACTTCTCTACCATGCATCAGTTTAACATATGCTTAGGTCCCAACACGGATGGTTAAAGGTTATTGGGTGTAGAGAGTGTAAGACCCCATTCAGTGGTCTGGGGCGTGCCGAGGCAACAGGGGCTACAAGGCCTGAACGCGGCAGTCATTTGCCACTGGTGTCCTGGACCCATCACACTATGGCTCTGCACACTGAGCCAAGTAAAGCCCACGCTGCACTTGACTCTGCTCAGGATAGCAAGGGGGGGATCAGTCACAGGCTTCTCCGGAGTTAGCATGAGGTCGCTCTGTTCAACACTCAACAATCAATCAACAGACACACTAACTCCAGTGTCCAGCTAGTGAGAGTAGTTTCTATTCCTACAGCTGTACTCAATACACAATTGGTTTACAAGGCATGTGCGATGTTTCAAACCTGGGTGTGATTCTCCCTTCTGGTGCCACACTCACAGAGTACCCTTGAGCTAGTGCCACATGGGGGTCCTTGACAGCTAGCCCCCCCCCAGTAGCCAGGTAAAATCATAGATCAGGCTCCTGTGAAGTCTGAATGTCTCCCACAAGTCAAATGGGCACTCGGTTCATCGGTTTTTTCAGTTCTTATCCCTGGTGGTATAGCAGGTGCACGTGGATTGGATGGCCCCACCGCATACATCAGGAGATGTTAAAGGGAACAAAGACAGTCCTGGGGTGTCAGGTGAGACCTGGCCTAAGAAACTCTCTGTACATGCGACTGCCCGGCTGAGTCCCACATTGCAGTGGACCTGGCACCAAAAGGAAGGTTTCGGGCAGGGCTGCTGTAGGTCTGTTGGGGTTTGGCTGTTGATTCTGTCCGGGCCGATGCAGGCCGCCACAGCTCCAATCAGAATGCTGTGATTAACCACTGTGGATACAGACCTAACCGGGCCAGGGAGACACAGCTCTGATCAGGTCGATGCGATAACCCCTGTGGAGGCAGACCTGACCAGGCCAGGCAGATACAGCTCCTATCAGAACGCTGCGATAACCCCTGTGGAGGCAGACCTGACCGGGCCAGGCAGATACAGCTCCTATCAGAACGCTGCGATAACCCCTGTGGAGGCAGACCTGACCGGGCCAGGCAGATACAGCTCCTATCAGAACGCTGCGATAACCCCTGTGGAGGCAGACCTGACCGGGCCCGGGAGATACGGCTCCCATCAGGTCGATGCAATAACCCCTGTCGATGCAGACCTGACCGGGCGAGGGAGATACAGCTCCGATCAGGTCGATGCGATAACCCCTGTGGATACAGAACTGACCAGGCAGATACAGCTCTGATCAGGTCGATGCGATAACCCCTGTGGATGCAGACCTGACCGGGGCAGGCTGACAAAGCTCCAATCAGTAAGATGCGATAACCCCTGTGCACGCAGACCTGACCGGGCCAGGGAGATACAGCTTCGATCAGGACAATGCAATAACCCCGTGTATGCAGATCTGACCAGGACAGGCAGATACGGCTCCGATGAGGTCGATGCAATAACCCCTGTGGATGCAGACCTAAGCAGGCCAGGCAGATACAGCTCCGATCAGGTCCATACGATAACCCCTGTGGATGCAAACCTGAACGGGCCATACAGACACAGCTCCGATCAGTTCAATGCGATAAACCCTGTGGATACAGACCTGATCGGGCCAGGCAGATACAGCTCCGATCAGGTCAATGCGATAACCCCATGGATGCAGACCTGACCGGGCCAGGGAGATACAGGTCTGATCAGGCCGATGCGATAAGCCCTGTGGATGCAAAATTGAACGGGCCAGACAGACACAGCTCCGATCAGGTCAATGCGATAACCCTTGTGGATGCAGACCTGACCGGGCAAGGGAGATACAGCTCTGATCAGGTCGATGCAATAACCCCTGTGGATACAGACCTGAGCGGGCGAGGGAGATACAGCTCCGATCAGGTCAATGCGATAACCCATGTGGATGCAGACCTGACCTAGCCAGGCTGACACAGCTTCAATCAGGTTGATGCGATAACCCCTGTGGATTCAAACCTGACTGGGCCAGGGAGATACAGGTCTGCTATGGTCGATGCAATAACCCCTTTGGATGCAGACTTGACCGGGCGAGGGAGATACAGCTCCGATCAGGTTGATGCAATAACCCCTGTGGATGCAGACCTGACCGGGCGAGGGAGATACAGCTCTGATCAGGTTGATGCAATAACCCCTGTGGATGCAGACCTGACCGGGCGAGGGAGATACAGCTCTGATCAGGTTGATGCAATAATAACCCCTGTGGATGCAGACCTGACCGGGCGAGGGAGATACAGCTCTGATCAGGTTGATGCAATAACCCCTGTGGATGCAGACCTGACCGGGCGAGGGAGATACAGCTCTGCTCAGGTCGATGCGATAACCCCTGTGAATGCAGACCTGACCGGACCAGGGAGATACAGCTCTGATCAGGTGGATGCGAAAACCTACTGTGCAAACACTTAGATTATCATGTCACTAGGTCCAGAATAAGCATCCGGACCCCAGATACACATGCAATTGGACGTTCGGGGCACGGGAACATGTCTGCAGCGTGAAAGGGAGATCCCAGACCCAACTGGGAGTCAACCAGTGGCGTCACTGGGGTTGGTGTCACCCGGTGCGGGTAACTCATGGTGTCACCCCCTCACGACATACCGCATGGACCACCTCTGTCGGAAATGTACGGCGCTAGGTACTGTCTTACTCCCTCTAGCTCCCTCTCTCTGTCTAGCTCCCTCTCTCTGTCTTACTCCCTCTAGCTCCCTCTCTCTGTCTTACTCCCTCTAGCTCCCTCGGTCTCCCTCTCTCTCTGTCGTACTCCCTCTAGCTCCCCCTCTCTCTGTCGTACTCCCTCTCTCTCTGTGTCTTACTCCCTCTAGCTCCCTCTGTCTCTGTATTGCTCCCTCTAGCTCCCTTTCTCTCTGTCTTACTGCCTCTAGCTCCCTCTGTCTCCCTCTCTCTGTCTTACTCCCTCTAGCTCCCTCTCTCTCGGTCTTTCTCACTCTAGCTCCCTCTCTCTCTGTCTTTATCACTCTAGCTCTCTCTCTCTCTCTGTCTTACTGCCTCTCGCTCCCTCTGTCTCCCTCTCTCTGTCTTACTCTCTCTAGCTCCCTCTCTCTCTTTGTTACACCTTCTTGCTCCCTCTCTCTCTGTCTTGCTCCCTCTAGCTCCCTCTCTCTGTCTTACTCCCTCTAGCTCCCTCTCTCTATGTCTTACTTCCTCTAGCTCCCTCTCTCTATGTCTTGCTCCCTCTAGCTCCCTCTCTCTCTGTCTTACTCCCTCTAGCCCCCTCTCTCTGTCTAGCTCCCTCTCTCTCTGTCTTACTCCCTCTAGCTCCCTCTGTCTCCCTCTCTCTGTCTTACTCCCTCTGTCTCCCTCTCTCTCTGTATTACTCCCTCTAGCTCCCTCTGTCTCCCTCTCTCTCTTACTCCATCTGTCTTCCCTGGATTTGTATGAGCGCGAGCAACAGGTGCCACTGTAGTGAAGAGCAAGCTTAAATTTGGAACTGGTTCACTGGAAAACTGAAGACTGTGCAAGATACTGAAAAATAGGAAACCATGCACCCTCAGATGAGCTAGGCTGCTATAGCGTTGCCTTGTGAGCAAAGAAAATTGCAGTCAAGCATTATTTGCAGATCTCCTGCGAGACGCTGGCGAGTGTGAACAGCATGAGGAACAAGCTTGCACAGGGAGCGACAGTAAAGGTGAGAGCAGAGGCGAGGCTGCAGTGCAGATTGGTGTCACCCCATGTGTTGGTGTCACCCGGTGCGATCCGCACCCCCCGCAGCCCCCTAGTGACGCCACTGGAGTCAACAACGTTCAGGTAGGAAAGAAAAAACAACAAAAATGCAATCCTGGCGCTGCAGATTCTACACATGGATTCCAACAGGCAGTCACAGACAGGGCTCGGTGCCCCTTATGAAGTCTCCGGAAGTCCTACAGGTCCTTGTTTATTAATATTTACATTATTCTCCTTAGCAGGGGCGCCAAATATATCCCGCGGAGGATTATCTGCCCCCCCTGACCAAACCCGTCAATTTATCAATAGGACACACAGCGACAATAAGCCATTCTGCATGGGAGGGCAGCTCTGAGAGTGTGGCACTGTCGCCGAAAGGAGGGCACGTGGCAGGGTGCCCGGACGGGAGGCGCCCGGAGCGTGCCAGACACACTGCGCAAATCCAGGAAATCCCTTCTGCGAGCAGAAGGACCCTGGCACCCTGCCACCCTGCCACACAGCCCTGCTGTGCACCATCTGTCCGAGCATCTCTGCCAAGGCCCTGCTCCTCCAGCACACACAGCACGTCCTAGCGCCTGCTGTGTAGAGCTCTGCTTCTGGGCTATGAGCCTTCAGGGCGCTAGAGCGAGCTCACTCTCTTCTGTGTCTGAATGAGATACTCTGGTCACCTTGACGGTGTATGTCTGTGTGTGCAGGCCCTCTGAGAACCTCTGTGGATCTATTCTCTGAGGCGCTCTGGTTCACTATGTGTGTGTATCAGAGTGAGGCGCTCTGGTTCACTATGTGTGTCTATCAGAGTGAGGCGCTCTGGTTCACTATGTGTGTCTATCAGAGTGAGGCGCTCTGGTTCACTATGTATGTCTATCAGAGTGAGGCGCTCTGGTTCACTATGTGTGTCTATCAGAGTGAGGCGCTCTGGTTCATTATGTGTGTCTATCAGAGTGAGGCGCTCTGGTTCATTATGTGTGTCTATCAGAGTGAGGCGCTCTGGTTCACTATGTGTGTCTATCAGAGTGAGGCGCTCTGGTTCACTATGTGTGTCTATCAGAGTGAGGCCCTCTGGTTCACTATGTGTGTCTATCAGAGTGAGGCGCTCTGGTTCACTATGTGTGTCGATCAGAGTGAGGCGCTCTGGTTCACTATGTGTGTCTATCAGAGTGAGACGCTCTGGTTCACTATGTGTGTCTATCAGAGTGAGGCGCTCTGGTTCACTATGTGTGTCTATCAGAGTGAGGCGCTCTGGTACCCTATGTGTGCCTTTGAGAGTGAGGCGCTCTGGTTCACTATGTGTGTCTATCAGAGTGAGGCGCTCTGGTTCACTATGTGTGTCTATCAGAGTGAGGCGCTCTGGTTCACTATGAGTGTCTTTCAGAGTGAGGCGCTCTGGTACCCTATGTGTGTCTTTGAGAGTGAGGCGCTCTGGTTCACTATGTTTGTCTATCAGAGTGAGGCGCTCTGGTTCACTGTGTGTGTCTATCAGAGTGAGGCGCTCTGGTTCATATGTGTGTTCATCAGAGTGAGGCGCTCTGGTTCACTATGTGTGTCTATCAGAGTGAGGCGCTCTGCTTCACTATGTGTCTATATCAGAGTGAGGTGCTCTGGTTCACTATGTGTGTCTTTGAGAGTGAGGTGCTCTGCTTCACTATGTGTCTATATCAGAGTGAGGTGCTCTGGTTCACTATGTGTGTCTTTGAGAGTGCAACGCTCTGGTTCATTATGTGTGTCTTTGAGAGAGCAGCGCTCTGGTTCACTATGTGTGTCTATCAGAGTGAGGTGCTCTGGTTCACTATGTGTGTCTTTGAGAGTGCAACGCTCTGGTTCATTATGTGTGCCTTTGAGAGTGAGGCGCTCTGGTTCACTATGTGTGTCTATCAGAGTGAGGGGCTCTGGTTCACTACGTGTTTCTATCACAGTGAGGCGCTCTGGTTCACTATGTGTGTCTATCAGAGTGAGGTGCTCTGGTTCACTATGTGTGTCTATCAGAGTGAGGTGCTCTGGTTCACTATGTGTGTCTCTGAGAGTGCAGCGCTCTGGTACCCTATGTGTGCCTTTGAGAGTGAGGCGCTCTGGTTCACTATGTGTGTCTTTGAGAGTGAGGCGCTCTGGTTCACTATGTGTGTCTATCAGAGTGAGGCGCTCTGGTTCACTATGTGTGTCTTTCAGAGTGAGGCGCTCTGGTTCACTATGTGTGTCTATCAGAGTGAGGCGCTCTGGTTCACTATGTGTGTCTATCAGAGTGAGGCGCTCTGGTACCCTATGTGTGTCTTTGAGAGTGAGGTGCTCTGGTTCACTATGAGTGTCTTTCAGAGTGAGGCGCTCTGGTACCCTATGTGTGTCTTTGAGAGTGAGGCGCTCTGGTTCACTATGTTTGTCTATCAGAGTGAGGCGCTCTGGTTCACTGTGTGTGTCTATCAGAGTGAGGCGCTCTGGTTCATATGTGTGTTCATCAGAGTGAGGCGCTCTGGTTCACTATGTGTGTCTATCAGAGTGAGGCGCTCTGCTTCACTATGTGTCTATATCAGAGTGAGGTGCTCTGGTTCACTATGTGTGTCTTTGAGAGTGCAGCGCTCTGGTTCACTATGTGTGTCTATCAGAGTGAGGCGCTCTGGTTCCCTATGTGTGTCTATCAGAGTGAGGCGCTCTGGTACCCTATGTGTGCCTTTGAGAGTGAGGCGCTCTGGTACTCTATGTGTGCCTTTGAGAGTGAGGCGCTCTGGTTCACTATGTGTGTCTTTCAGAGTGAGGCGCTCTGGTTCACTATGTGTGTCTTTGAGAGTGCAGCGCTCTGGTTCACTATGTGTGTCTTTGAGAGTGCAGCGCTCTGGTTCACTATGTGTGTCTTTGAGAGTGCAGCGCTCTGGTTCACTATGTGTGTCTTTGAGAGTGCAGTGCTCTGGTTCACTATGTGTGTCTATCAGAGTGAGGCGCTCTGGTTCACTATGTGTGTCTATCAGAGTGAGGCGCTCTGGTTCACTGTGTGTGTCTATCAGAGTGAGGCGCTCTGGTTCATATGTGTGTTCATCAGAGTGAGGCGCTCTGGTTCACTATGTGTGTCTATCAGAGTGAGGCGCTCTGATTTAACATGTGTGTCTTTGAGAGTGCAGCGCTCTGGTTCACTATGTGTGTCTGAGAGTGCAGCACTCTGGTTCACTGTGTGTGTCTTTGAGAGTGAGGTGCTCTGGTTCACTATGTGTGTCTATCAGAGTGAGGCGCTCTGGTTCAACATGTGTGTCTATCAGAGTGAGGCGCTCTGGTTCACTATGTGTGTCTATCAGAGTGAGGCGCTCTGGTTCACTATGTGTGTCTATCAGAGTGAGGCGCTCTGGTTCACTATGTGTGTCTATCATAGTGAGGCGCTCTGGTTCACTATGTGTGTCTATCAGAGTGAGGCGCTCTGGTTCACTATGTGTGTCTATCAGAGTGAGGCGCTCTGGTTCACTATGTGTGTCTATCAGAGTGAGGCGCTCTGGTTCACTATGTGTGTCTTTGAGAGTGAGGCGCTCTGGTTCACTATGTGTGTCTATCCGAGTGAGGCGCTCTGGTTTACTATGTGTGTCTATCAGAGTGAGGCGCTCTGGTTCACTATGTGTGTCTTTGAGAGTGCAGCGCTCTGGTTCACTATGTGTATCTTTGAGAGTGCAGCGCTCTGGTTCACTATGTGTGTCTTTGAGAGTGCAGTGCTCTGGTTCACTGTGTGTCTTTGAGAGTGCAGCGCTCTGGTTCACTATGTGTGTCTATCAGAGTCAGGCGCTCTGGTTCAACATGTGTTTCTTTGAGAGTGCAGCGCTCTGGTTCACTATGTGTGTCTATCAGAGTGAGGCGCTCTGTTTTCAACATGTGTGTCTATCAGAGTGAGGCGCTCTGGTTCACTATGTGTGTCTTTGAGAGTGAGGCGCTCTGGTTCACTATGTGTGTTTATCAGAGTGAGGCGCTCTGTTTCAACATGCGTGTCTATTAGAGTGAGGCGCTCTGGTTCACTACGTGTTTCTTTGAGAGTGCAGCGCTCTGGTTTACTATGTGTGTCTATTAGAGTGAGGCGCTCTGGTTCACTATGTGTGTCTATCAGAGTGAGGCGCTCTGGTTCACTGTGTGTGTCTATCAGAGTGAGGCGCTCTGGTTCATATGTGTGTTCATCAGAGTGAGGCGCTCTGGTTCACTATGTGTGTCTATCAGAGTGAGGCGCTCTGCTTCACTATGTGTCTATATCAGAGTGAGGTGCTCTGGTTCACTATGTGTGTCTTTGAGAGTGAGGTGCTCTGCTTCACTATGTGTCTATATCAGAGTGAGGTGCTCTGGTTCACTATGTGTGTCTTTGAGAGTGCAACGCTCTGGTTCATTATGTGTGTCTTTGAGAGAGCAGCGCTCTGGTTCACTATGTGTGTCTATCAGAGTGAGGTGCTCTGGTTCACTATGTGTGTCTTTGAGAGTGCAACGCTCTGGTTCATTATGTGTGCCTTTGAGAGTGAGGCGCTCTGGTTCACTATGTGTGTCTATCAGAGTGAGGGGCTCTGGTTCACTACGTGTTTCTATCACAGTGAGGCGCTCTGGTTCACTATGTGTGTCTATCAGAGTGAGGTGCTCTGGTTCACTATGTGTGTCTATCAGAGTGAGGTGCTCTGGTTCACTATGTGTGTCTCTGAGAGTGCAGCGCTCTGGTACCCTATGTGTGCCTTTGAGAGTGAGGCGCTCTGGTTCACTATGTGTGTCTTTGAGAGTGAGGCGCTCTGGTTCACTATGTGTGTCTATCAGAGTGAGGCGCTCTGGTTCACTATGTGTGTCTTTCAGAGTGAGGCGCTCTGGTTCACTATGTGTGTCTATCAGAGTGAGGCGCTCTGGTTCACTATGTGTGTCTATCAGAGTGAGGCGCTCTGGTACCCTATGTGTGTCTTTGAGAGTGAGGTGCTCTGGTTCACTATGAGTGTCTTTCAGAGTGAGGCGCTCTGGTACCCTATGTGTGTCTTTGAGAGTGAGGCGCTCTGGTTCACTATGTTTGTCTATCAGAGTGAGGCGCTCTGGTTCACTGTGTGTGTCTATCAGAGTGAGGCGCTCTGGTTCATATGTGTGTTCATCAGAGTGAGGCGCTCTGGTTCACTATGTGTGTCTATCAGAGTGAGGCGCTCTGCTTCACTATGTGTCTATATCAGAGTGAGGTGCTCTGGTTCACTATGTGTGTCTTTGAGAGTGCAGCGCTCTGGTTCACTATGTGTGTCTATCAGAGTGAGGCGCTCTGGTTCCCTATGTGTGTCTATCAGAGTGAGGCGCTCTGGTACCCTATGTGTGCCTTTGAGAGTGAGGCGCTCTGGTACTCTATGTGTGCCTTTGAGAGTGAGGCGCTCTGGTTCACTATGTGTGTCTTTCAGAGTGAGGCGCTCTGGTTCACTATGTGTGTCTTTGAGAGTGCAGCGCTCTGGTTCACTATGTGTGTCTTTGAGAGTGCAGCGCTCTGGTTCACTATGTGTGTCTTTGAGAGTGCAGCGCTCTGGTTCACTATGTGTGTCTTTGAGAGTGCAGTGCTCTGGTTCACTATGTGTGTCTATCAGAGTGAGGCGCTCTGGTTCACTATGTGTGTCTATCAGAGTGAGGCGCTCTGGTTCACTGTGTGTGTCTATCAGAGTGAGGCGCTCTGGTTCATATGTGTGTTCATCAGAGTGAGGCGCTCTGGTTCACTATGTGTGTCTATCAGAGTGAGGCGCTCTGATTTAACATGTGTGTCTTTGAGAGTGCAGCGCTCTGGTTCACTATGTGTGTCTGAGAGTGCAGCACTCTGGTTCACTGTGTGTGTCTTTGAGAGTGAGGTGCTCTGGTTCACTATGTGTGTCTATCAGAGTGAGGCGCTCTGGTTCAACATGTGTGTCTATCAGAGTGAGGCGCTCTGGTTCACTATGTGTGTCTATCAGAGTGAGGCGCTCTGGTTCACTATGTGTGTCTATCAGAGTGAGGCGCTCTGGTTCACTATGTGTGTCTATCATAGTGAGGCGCTCTGGTTCACTATGTGTGTCTATCAGAGTGAGGCGCTCTGGTTCACTATGTGTGTCTATCAGAGTGAGGCGCTCTGGTTCACTATGTGTGTCTATCAGAGTGAGGCGCTCTGGTTCACTATGTGTGTCTTTGAGAGTGAGGCGCTCTGGTTCACTATGTGTGTCTATCCGAGTGAGGCGCTCTGGTTTACTATGTGTGTCTATCAGAGTGAGGCGCTCTGGTTCACTATGTGTGTCTTTGAGAGTGCAGCGCTCTGGTTCACTATGTGTATCTTTGAGAGTGCAGCGCTCTGGTTCACTATGTGTGTCTTTGAGAGTGCAGTGCTCTGGTTCACTGTGTGTCTTTGAGAGTGCAGCGCTCTGGTTCACTATGTGTGTCTATCAGAGTCAGGCGCTCTGGTTCAACATGTGTTTCTTTGAGAGTGCAGCGCTCTGGTTCACTATGTGTGTCTATCAGAGTGAGGCGCTCTGTTTTCAACATGTGTGTCTATCAGAGTGAGGCGCTCTGGTTCACTATGTGTGTCTTTGAGAGTGAGGCGCTCTGGTTCACTATGTGTGTTTATCAGAGTGAGGCGCTCTGTTTCAACATGCGTGTCTATTAGAGTGAGGCGCTCTGGTTCACTACGTGTTTCTTTGAGAGTGCAGCGCTCTGGTTTACTATGTGTGTCTATTAGAGTGAGGCGCTCTGGTTCACTATGTGTGTCTTTGAGCGTGCAGCGCTCTGGTTCACTATGTGTGTCTATCAGAGTGAGGCGCTCTGTTTTCAACATGTGTGTCTATCAGAGTGAGGCGCTCTGGTTCACTATGTGTGTCTTTGAGAGTGAGGCGCTCTGGTTCACTATGTGTGTTTATCAGAGTGAGGCGCTCTGTTTCAACATGCGTGTCTATTAGAGTGAGGCGCTCTGGTTCACTACGTGTTTCTTTGAGAGTGCAGCGCTCTGGTTTACTATGTGTGTCTATTAGAGTGAGGCGCTCTGGTTCACTATGTGTGTCTTTGAGCGTGCAGCGCTCTGGTTTACTATGTGTGTCTATTAGAGTGAGGCGCTCTGGTTCACTACGTGTTTCTTTGAGAGTGCAGCGCTCTGGTTTACTATGTGTGTCTATCAGAGTGAGGCGCTCTGGTTCACTATGTGTGTCTATCAGAGTGAGGCGCTCTGGTTCACTATGTGTGTCTATCAGAGTGAGGCGCTCTGGTTCACTATGTGTGTCTATCATAGTGAGGCGCTCTGGTTCACTATGTGTGTCTATCAGAGTGAGGCGCTCTGGTTCACTATGTGTGTCTATCAGAGTGAGGCGCTCTGGTTCACTATGTGTGTCTATCAGAGTGAGGCGCTCTGGTTCACTATGTGTGTCTTTGAGAGTGAGGCGCTCTGGTTCACTATGTGTGTCTATCCGAGTGAGGCGCTCTGGTTTACTATGTGTGTCTATCAGAGTGAGGCGCTCTGGTTCACTATGTGTGTCTTTGAGAGTGCAGCGCTCTGGTTCACTATGTGTATCTTTGAGAGTGCAGCGCTCTGGTTCACTATGTGTGTCTTTGAGAGTGCAGTGCTCTGGTTCACTGTGTGTCTTTGAGAGTGCAGCGCTCTGGTTCACTATGTGTGTCTATCAGAGTCAGGCGCTCTGGTTCAACATGTGTTTCTTTGAGAGTGCAGCGCTCTGGTTCACTATGTGTGTCTATCAGAGTGAGGCGCTCTGTTTTCAACATGTGTGTCTATCAGAGTGAGGCGCTCTGGTTCACTATGTGTGTCTTTGAGAGTGAGGCGCTCTGGTTCACTATGTGTGTTTATCAGAGTGAGGCGCTCTGTTTCAACATGCGTGTCTATTAGAGTGAGGCGCTCTGGTTCACTACGTGTTTCTTTGAGAGTGCAGCGCTCTGGTTTACTATGTGTGTCTATTAGAGTGAGGCGCTCTGGTTCACTATGTGTGTCTTTGAGCGTGCAGCGCTCTGGTCCACTATGTGTGTCTATCAGAATGAGTCGCTCTGGTTCAGTATATGTGTGTATCAGAGTGAGGCGCTCTGGTTCTGTATATGTGTCTATCAGAGTGAGGCACTTTGTTTCACCATGTGTGTCTATCAGAGAGAGGCGCTCTGGTTCACTATGTGTGTGTCTATCAGAGTAAGGCGCTCTGGTTCCGTATATATGTCTATCAGAGTGAGGCACTTTGGTTCACCATGTGTGTCTATCAGAGTGAGGCGCTCTGGTTCACTATGTGTGTCTATCAGAGTGAGGCGCTCTGGTTTAGTACATGTGTCTATCAGAGAGGCGCTCTGGTTCCTTATGTGTGTCTATCAGAGTGAAGCGCTCTTGTTCACTATGTGTGTCTATCAGAGTGAGGCGCTCTGGTTCACTATGTGTGTCTATCAGAGTGAGGCGCTCTGGTTCCGTGTATGTGTCTATCAGAGTGAGGCGCTCTGGTTCCGTGTATGTGTATCAGAGTGAGGCGCTCTGGTTCTGTATGTGTGTCTATCAGAGTGAGGCGCTCTGGTTCCCTATGTGTGTCTATCAGAGTGAGGCGCTCTGGTTCACTACATGTGTCTTTGAGAGTGAGGCTCTCTGGTTCACTTTGTGTATCTTTGAGAGTGAGGCGCTCTGGTTCACTATGTGCCTTTGAGAGTGAGGCGCTCTGGTTCACAATGTGTGTCTATCAGCGTTGGTTCACTATGTGTGTCTTTGAGATTGAGGCGCTCTGGTTTACTACGTGTGTCTTTGAGAGTGAGGCGCTCTGGTTCACTATGTGCCTTTGAGAGTGAGGCGCTCTGGTTCACAATGTGTGTCTATCAGCGTTGGTTCACTATGTGTGTCTTTGAGATTAAGGCGCTCTGGTTCACTACGTGTTTCTTTGAGAGTGCAGCGCTCTGGTTCACTATGTGTGTCTATCAGAGTGAGGCGCTCTGTTTTCAACATGTGTGTCTATCAGAGTGAGGCGCTCTGGTTCACTATGTGTGTCTTTGAGAGTGAGGCGCTCTGGTTCACTATGTGTGTCTATCAGAGTGAGGCGCTCTGGTTCACTATGTGTGTCTATCAGAGTGAGGTGCTCTGTTTCAACATGCGTGTTTATTAGAGTGAGGCGCTCTGGTTCACTATGTGCGTCTATCAGAGAGGCGCTCTGGTTAACCATCTGTGTCTTTGAGAGTGCAGCGCTCTGGTTCACTATGTGTGTCTTTGAGACTGCAGCGCTCTGGTTCACTATGTGTGTCTATCAGAGTGAGGCGCGTTGGTTCACTATGTGTGTCTTTGAGAGTGAGGCGCTCTGGTTCACTATGTGTGTCTATCAGAGTGAGGCGCTCTGGTTCACTACATGTGTCTTTGAGAGTGAGGCGCTCTGGTTCACTATGTGTGTCTTTGAGATTGAGGCGCTCTGGTTCACTACGTGTGTCTTTGAGAGTGAGGTGCTTTGGTTCAGGAACATGTGTCTATCAGAGAGGTGCTCTGGTTCCTTATGTGTGTCTATCAGAGTGAGGCGCGTTGGTTCACTGTGTGTGTCTATCAGAGTGCAGCGCTCTGGTTCACTACATGTGTCTTTGAGAGTGAGGCGCTCTGGTTCACTATGTGTGTCTATCAGAGTGAGGTGCTCTGGTTCACTACATGTGTCTTTGAGAGGAGGCGCTCTGGTTCACTATGTGTGTCTTTGAGAGTGAGGCGCTCTGGTTCACTATATGTGTCTTTGAGAGTGAGGCGCTCTGGTTCACTACGTGTGTCTTTGAGAGTGAGGCGCTCTGGTTCACTATGTGTGTCTTTGAGAGTGAGGCGCTCTGGTTCACTATGTGTGTCTATCAGAGTGAGGCGCTCTGGTTCACTATGTGTGTCTATCAGAGTGAGTCGCTCTGGTTCCGTATATGTGTCTATCAGAGTGAGGTGCTCTGGGTCACTATGTGTGTCTTTGAGAGTGCAGCGCTCTGGTTCACTATGTGTGTCTATCAGAGTGAGGCGCGTTGGTTCACTATGTGTGTCTTTGAGAGTGAGGCGCTCTGGTTCACTATGTGTGTCTATCAGAGTGAGGCGCTCTGGTTCACTACATGTGTCTTTGAGAGTTAGGCGCTCTGGTTCACTATGTGTGTTTTTGAGAGTGAGGCGCTCTGGTTCACTATGTGTGTCTTTGAGAGTGAGGCGCTCTGGTTCACTATGTGTGTCTTTGAGAGTGAGGCGCTCTGGTTCACTATGTGTGTCTATCAGAGTGAGGCGCTCTGGTTCACTATGTGTGTCTTTCAGAGTGAGGCGCTCTGGTTCACTATGTGTGTCTATCAGAGTGAGGCTCTCTGGTTCACTATGTGTGTCTATCAGAGTGAGGCTTCTTGGTACACTATGTGTGTCTATCAGAGTGAGGCGCTCTGGTTCACTATGTGTGTCTATCAGAGTGAGACGCTCTGGTTCCATATATGTGTCTATCCGAGTAAGGCGCTCTGGTTCAGTATATATGTCTATCAGAGTGAGGCGCTCTGGTTCACTATGTGCCTTTGAGAGTGAGGTGCTTTGGTTCAGGAACCTGTGTCTATCAGAGAGGTGCTCTGGTTCCTTATGTGTGTCTATCAGAGTGAGGCGCTCTGGTTCACTATGTGTGTCTATCAGAGTGAGGCGCTCTGGTTCACTATGTGTGTCTATCAGAGTGAGGCGCTCTGGTTCACTATGTGTGTCTATCAGAGTGAGACGCTCTGGTTCCATATATGTGTCTATCCGAGTAAGGCGCTCTGGTTCAGTATATATGTCTATCAGAGTGAGGCGCTCTGGTTCACTATGTGCCTTTGAGAGTGAGGTGCTTATGTTCAGGAACCTGTGTCTATCAGAGAGGTGCTCTGGTTCCTTATGTGTGTCTATCAGAGTGAGGCGCTCTGGTTCACTATGTGTGTCTATCAGAGTGAGGCACTCTGGTTTAGTACATGTGTCTATCAGAGAGGCGCTCTGGTTCACTATGTGTGTCTATTAGAGTGAGGCGCTCTGGTTTACTATGTGTGTCTATCAGAGTGAGGCGCTCTGGTTCACTATGTGTGTCTATTAGAGTGAGGCGCTCTGGTTCACTATGTGTGTCTATCAGAGTGAGGCGCTCTGGTTCCCTATGTGTGTCTATCAGAGTGAGGCGCTCTGGATCAGTATAAGTGTCTATCAGAGTGAGGCGCTTTGGTTCACTATGTGTGTCTATCAGAGTGAGGCGCTCTGGTTCACTATGTGTGTCTTTGAGAGTGAGGCGCTCTGGTTCACTATGTGTGTCTATCAGAGTGAGGCGCTCTGGTTCACTACATGTGTCTTTGAGAGTGAGGCGCTCTGGTTCACTACATGTGTCTTTGAGAGTGAGGCTCTCTGGTTCACTTTGTGCATCTTTGAGAGTGCAGCGCTCTGGTTCACTATGTGTGTCTTTGAGACTGCAGCGCTCTGGTTCACTATGTGCCTTTGAGAGTGAGGCGCTCAGGTTCACTATGTGTGTCTTTCAGAGTGAGGCGCGTTGGTTCACTATGTGTGTCTTTGAGAGTGAGGCGCTCTGGTTCACTATGTGTGTCTATCAGAGTGAGGCGCTCTGGTTCACTACATGTGTCTTTGAGAGTGAGGCGCTCTGGATCACTATGTGTGTCTTTGAGAGTGAGGCGCTCTGGTTCACTATGTGTGTCTTTGAGAGTGAGGCGCTCTGGTTCACTATGTGTGTCTTTCAGAGTGAGGCGCTCTGGTTCACTATGTGTGTCTTTCAGAGTGAGGCGCTCTGGTTCACTATGTGTGTCTATCAGAGTGAGGCGCTCTGGTTCACTATGTGTGTCTATCAGAGTAAGGCGCTCTGGTTCACTACATGTGTCTTTGAGAGTGAGGCGCTCTGGTTCACTATGTGTGTCTTTGAGAGTGAGGCACTCTGGTTCACTATGTGTGTCTTTGAGAGTGAGGCGCTCTGGTTCACTATGTGTGTCTATCAGAGTGGGGCGCTCTGGTTCACTATGTGTGTCTTTGAGAGTGAGGCGCTCTGGTTCACTATGTGTGTCTATCAGAGTGAGGCTCTCTGGTACACTATGTGTGTCTATCAGAGTGAGGCGCTCTGGTTCACTATGTGTGTCTATCAGAGTGAGACGCTCTGGTTCCATATATGTGTGTCTTTGAGAGTGGGGCGCTCTGGTTCACTAGGTGTGTCTTTGAGAGTGAGGCGCTCTGGTTCACTATGTGTGTCTATCAGAGTGAGGCGCTCTGGTTCATTATGTGTGTCTTTGAGAGTGAGGCGCTCTGGTTCACTATGTGTGTCTATCAGAGTGAGGCTCTCTGGTACACTATGTGTGTCTATCAGAGTGAGGCGCTCTGGTTCACTATGTGTGTCTATCAGAGTGAGACGCTCTGGTTCCATATATGTGTGTCTTTGAGAGTGGGGCGCTCTGGTTCACTAGGTGTGTCTTTGAGAGTGAGGCGCTCTGGTTCACTATGTGTGTCTATCAGAGTGAGGCGCTCTGGTTCACTACATGTGTCTTTGAGAGTGAGGCGCTCTGGTTCACTATGTGTGTCTTTGAGAATGAGGCGCTCTGGTTCACTATGTGTGTCTTTCAGAGTGAGGCGCTCTGGTTCACTATGTGTGTCTTTGAGAGTGAGGCACTCTAGTTCACTATGTGTGTCTTTGAGAGTGAGGCGCTCTGGTTCACTATGTGTGTCTTTGAGAGTGAGGCACTCTAGTTCACTATGTGTGTCTTTGAGAGTGAGGCGCTCTGGTTCACTATGTGTGTCTTTGAGAGTGCAGCGCTCGGGTTCACTATGTGTGTCTTTGAGAGTGAGGCGTCATTCAGGCCGCTGACTCCAGAATTTTTAAATTGAAAATGTTCTTTTTGTTTGCTCCCACCCCCAAACTCTTCCTCCTCGCACCAAAGTGAGTTTATTTGGAAACTAAAATCTTCCATTTTTATTCCAGATCCCCATGGTATTTGTTCCCAAATGTTGGCAGGTATGCACCTGGCTTCACAATGAATTTTAGAAAGAGGGTTGATCAGACCAGCAGTACCAGGTACGTGCAGAGAAAGGTGAAGCAACAGCACCCCTCCCGCCTCACCCCCAAGACCTACATCAACTCAGAGCAGACCGCCTCCTGCACCCAACACACCATCCGGTGGAAGAAAAGGCCCTGTTGCAACATATTACACACCTTTACTCAGGGGAGGATGTAGGCAGTCCCCCAGCAGGGGCTCAAGTAAAAAGAACCATCCCCACTTCTACAGTCAGCTCCTTCCACCAACCAAGGGTCACTACTGGGTCACAGGGGGCGCGTGCCAGAATGAGAACATGCCTTAAATGCGTTCCTACACATATAAAGTACCACGAACTGACTATCCGAGGCGAATGCATCAATCCAGATGTTTTCACACAAAATCATGTATTTAAGATTTTTTATCTACTGTAGTTTCATATACATTTTTACACCTACAAATGAGTAACCTAGTTTATAGATATATCAAAATTATAACAAAGGTAAGCTTGGCTGGAAAAGTAGCATAGCATAGGTAAAGCCAACTGGACTTCCTGTAAAACAAATTGGCTTTGGCAATGCTTCTTTCCCATTGGGTGGATGACGCACAAACACGCGTACTCATGGTCCCCACTTTGAAAGTTTTTTTTTTTTTTTAAGTCAACGATATCTGATGCATATACATGCATGTAGCAATCTTTGCATTCTTTTTATTTTGTGTCACAAAACTGTTTGAAGATGGATGATGGCTGTTTTGGAACCTACATTTAAAAAAAAATGAAGCATGCATGGAAGACATGACATTTTTGGAGGGAAGCGAGCAGCTTTGCAGCAGTATCTAACTGTTGGGCCGGTGGGGAAGTAATAAAAGAGAGAAAAAAAAGATGGTGTAGGGGAAAGAAGTGCCGAGTCCTCGCAAGGGGTTAAAAATCGTAAAAAAAATAACAAGATTAATATTTTTTTAAATAATGTTAATAATAAAGTGGGGAAAGGAATGTGCTGCCTTGGAGTGGATGTATGACATTACAACGCATGCTTTTACATCGCATGCCTTTACAACGCGGTTTTTACAACGCAAACCTTTACAACGCATAGCGCTTTGGGGTCCTGGATAGTGAATAGTTTAATTTACTATTCCAACTCCAGTCCCCGTGGACACTAGGGAAGGTGTTGGATAGTAAATTAAATGTATTCCCTATCCTAGATCACCCCCCAGCGCAATGCGTTGTAATGGTTTGCGTTGTAAAAGTTGCGTCGTAAAGGCACTGCGTGGTAAAAGTTGCGTTGTAAAGGACGTTTCCCCTTGGAGTCCTAAAAACAAGATGGAGAAAGATTGTGGCCTTGTCAGCAAAGCATCCAATGAAAATATGGCGAGATAAAAATGCTCCATGGGCGGGACTAACACAAGACATCAATGAAAGCCATCCAATCAGGAGCAGGGAACTTATCTACACAAGTAAGCCATTCAGTCACCAGCAAGGGGTGTACCCCGCTATTGGATACTATAGTTATCTTTGTAAACAGACTGCTAAAGCTGTCTGTAGACGAGACCTAAAAAGGGAACGTTACAAACAATAAAGCAAATGCTGTTTTTAAAATAATAATGCTTAAATTCTAGGGGCCAGCTAGTAATGAGCGATGGCTTTTAACTACAGCCATGCACCGGTCTCTCACTCCCCGGCAGCTTTAACTCATTATTTTACTCATTCTAATTAGAAGTAGGGATTTGACATTGAGCTGCAGAAGCAAGGTTCTCGGCGCCCAGTCCACATTTGATTGGCTCAGAGGACAGGATGACCTTGACAGTGAGCAGGGGCGGCTCTAGGCTCATGGCGGGCCTGGGCAGGGAGCGTAGGTAGGGGGCCCCGGAAGAGGGGGTCCGGGCGGGGCGGTGCCCCCGGAGCTCAGGAGGGGAGATCAGGTGTTACGAAGTGGAACAGAGCCGGAGGCCGCCAAATCCCTGCCAGGGACCGCCACGCAAATATGTATCCATCCTCAGAGGGTTATTATAATAATTATATATATTGGCGTGGAGGCCCCTTGGGTTTGATGGCCCTGTGCAGGTGCACAGCTTGCACATGTCTAAGGCCGCCCCTGGTGTGCAGGTCTGGCTTGGAGAGGATGGAACCAAGTTTCCCGTCATGGGAGAGCAAACGGAGGCTCTCGGATGCCTGTGGGACCCTACTCCTCCGACACTCTCAATTCTGGGTTCGCTTGTTCCCTTTTGAATACTAAGTCCTCCACACCCCCATGTTTAGATTTACAGGTTCCTTGGTGGGACATTTTTAACAGGGCTTGCTACAATATTTAACAAGTTATGAGACACCTTAAGTTTTTCAAGTGTCTGTGCACGCCGCCATGGCTTCTGTTAACAATTTAATCCTGGCTTTTAATCTATCTACCATTCCATTGGACATTTGTGTGTCACCTATGTTACCTTGAGCATTGGAATGGCAATTGAAACTTTGGTTGTGTGGTTGTTTTAGTCAGTCCACTCTCATACACTTTTTCCAGGATACTGTGCCCGCTGGTGTCTTAACCTGCCGGATACTGTTGAGGCGAGGTGTATAGATTGATTAGGTGAGTCTATTTACCTTGAAGGAGCTAATGTTTTATTATGAACTTTGGTCACAAGTTTCACAGTTGGCGACTAGTTCACGGAAGCAATTTTTAAGAAATATAATGTTAAAGGGAATTTCTCCCTTATAAATAAAGGGTTTTTCTTTTGAGTAACCATCAACATTAGAGAGATATTGAATGCTAGTATACCTGTCAATATATGTATATGCTGTAACCCTTTCTTTTCCCTAACACGTTTTAGGGTATCTAACCTGCAGCAATACATCAAGTGGTAGGTAGTTTTTTTCACATATACCACGGTGTGTTAGTAGTTTCATATTATAATTATGGTCCTGATGAATTGCCATAGACCCTGCGGGGCTGCCAAGGCTAGAAACATGTTGACCTATTGGAGTAGAAAGCCACTTTTTTCTGATGCATTATATCAGACAAAACCACTTCTCCTTTGTCTTTTAACCCCTTCGGTTCTGATGACGGCTCCCGGTCGTCATCAGTTACGGTGGGCGTGTGCTGATGACGGCCGGGAGCCGCCATGACCACGCCCGCGATCGGAGTGTGCCGCACAGGTGCAGAATTCGGGCCGCAGCCAGGGGGTTAATCAGGTAGGAACCAGAGTCAAATAAATAATATTGGTTACCTGACCTGTTTTAACTTTCACTCTTCACACACACCCACATTTTCCAGGTCCCTCACTCACACCTCACTAATTGGCAAGGAAAAAAAGATCTCCGCCAAAGAGCCCCTTATTGGGAGCCCATTGGGGATTGCAGCGCCGGCCCGACGAGGAGCAGGCCCAATGATGTAGCGTGACACCTAGCTGGCTGGGTGTGTGAGGGCCCTAGTTCCGAAAGAGGGAATTCCCCTCAGGACCCATACCATAGGTTGAAGGTGACGGGTATAACTATCCTTTTGGTATTCATTCTCACATATAGCTCTCTCGTTCCTTTTCTCATTGGGTTAACCCTTGAGGAACAGCATACTCCTTTGTTGTGTATTGGAGAGGATGAAACCAAGCTTCTCGTCATCCGAGAGCAAAAGGAGGCTCTCGGGTGCCTGTGGGACCCTACTCCTCCCACACTCAATTTTTTCACCAAACGTTTGGCCCCGGATCATGGTGGCCATGTGTCCGCTCGTAGATGCTAAAGGCAGATTGTGACTATGGTGGCACGGGGTGGTCAGAGCGCATTCGTGATTCCAGGTGTGCAAAAGTTGAGGATCCTGGCATAAGGTGGGATCAAATGGAGGTAACAGTTTGGTTTTATAGTTTTTGGGGGGTAAGAAGAGTATCTGTTAGTATTTTAATCAGAAAGCGTGCACTTGTTGCCCAGACATGCATACATTCAAGCATGCACGCTCATTCTTGGCTGCCTCTAACATCCAGAGCTGAAGTATATAAAGAATTCTAAATAAAAAGGAAAGTAGCTTAAAAAAGGCAACCTAATGTCCCAATATTGGTTATAGTTGAAAAATTGTTGCCATGGTAACCGGTATATTAATTGCAGAGCAGCAATGTAGGTGTATTTTGGTTGCCAACAGTTACTGCAAAAACCAGTTGCCTGTTACTAATTCTGAGGTCGTAATCTTAAAGATCCCAAAAAGAATAAAAATTGGGCAGATCTCTGATCTTTTTTAAGGACCTCCCAGGACATGGTTTTATCTGCTCATCTTTAGCCGTTGTCGGATATAACAGAACCCGGCAGCTCCACCGGATACGTAATGTCCTATCCCGATTGGCACCGTCTGTCAATAAGGTCATCGATCCGCAGATCAGCCGGCTTCAGCAGGCTTCAATAGATCCGGCTTTATCCGCACTTAGGGGGTTAGGCCCAGGGGCATTATTAGCAAAGGCAGTATTGAATCCGCCTTAAGGCTCCTACTTCTACACCCGGGTGATTATTTTCTTCTAGGTTTTTAGTTCAGTGGCTCATACTACTGTAACAGCTACATCCTTTAAGACTGGTTCTACCTCTGTTTGCTGAATTAGTCAATTCTTTTTCTACAAACTATTCCAGTGCCCACTATCTGGAAGAAATCTAAAATCTCATATCCCTCGTTTTAAGAAACCGGCCCTTGATGCCAATACATCAGCCTAATATCGACCCATTTCTTGACTTCCATTACAAGCAGAATTAATAGAGAAATTAATCAATAACCAGCTTTTGCACTAACTGGAATACAATGGACTTCTGGATTCAACCCATCAGGATTCAGGCCTTTGTTCGACACAGAAACTGCCCCCAAGAACCTCAGAACCATCTGGAACAGTCTGGGCGTTGCTGCCCTAATCCTCCTGGACCCTTCGGCAGCCTTGACAAGGTCGGTTGCCAATACTACCTGTGCAAATGGCAGACGGCAGCATATCGTGTCCTTCCTGTCAAACAAATGCCGGTTCGTATTCCTTACCCAATATCAATTTCACCTGATCCTGCTGAAACAAGGTGTTCCCAAGGGCTCCTCTCTCAGCCCGACTCTCTTTAATATCAATATGCCGCCTCCGCTGACCTTGTTTGCCCATTTAGACTGACATTTTTCTCATACGCAGAGGCTACCAAACTATTGTTTCTATGTGCGATAATGTGTCAGACATGCAAGCAGGGTTTTATTAATGCAGGACGACAGTGGCTACCTGGCTGTCCAACAGCTGTCTTATGCTCGTTGGCACTACTGTCGCCTCTGGTCATCTAGCAGGTGGCCGGACGAGCTCGAGAAAATCCCAACCCTCGTGCCCTTCTCATCAGTAAAACACTTAGGATTATGGTTTGAGACAAGCTTTTCTTTTCCACCCAGATTTCAAAATGGCGCCACTTGCTTTGCTCTGGTCGCTCAGGAAAGCCTCACCTATTCCGCATGTACCCGGCCCGAAAGTCAGTAATTCAGGCTCTTATAACCTCCAGCCTAGACTTCATGAAGGCCCTGTATCTTGGCTTACCTCACTTACTCCTGGATTGACTACAAATAACTTAGAATGCTGCTGCCAGGATTCTCCTGAACATTCCTCCTCACCGTTCCACGTCAAGACATCTGACCGCCCTCCATTGGTTGCTAATTGTCAAATGCACTCAATTCTAGACCCATGCCTGAGGTTCAGAGCCTTCCACAACAGAGACCACACATACCCATGCAACCAAGCCTCACCTTACATCCCTGTGCATATTCTCCAGGCTGCTAATCAAAAATGTGTCATAAAATAGACAAGGTGGATGGTTCTTTGGGTTTCTTGCTCATGTCTCTGAGGCCTTCCACTGGACTTACAAAGCTCAGCGTCAGAAAACCTATTCAGAGAGAAACTGAAACCCAGGCTTTTCACTCAATAGCTTGGCCTCCCGTGCGGTACCCATTGTAGTTCCAACATGACAGTGCCAGGGTGCCACAATATGGGCAACAACATTCTCTAAAAAAACTTCTAAACATAAACAAGCTTATGGACTGTGTCATATCCTGTGCTTATTGTGAGCAAGCGTCAGGTTCTACCAATGTCATGCACTATCTAGGCGATCTTCTATTCTTCAGGGCGCAATCTTCAAACAAGCGCGACAAAGCATTAAGTAGCTCTATTTGCCCTGCATAAGAAATAGGGATCCTCTCCCCACTTTTCTGCGGAGTGTTTGGCCTCTTCCCAGAAGGAGCAGTTAGCGTGGGTTTTGGTACCCTGCTGGGAGCAGAGTGGTGCATCAGAAAGGCCTAGTGATGGGGCGGAGTCCATGCTGGTCAAGATCATCGCGTCCTTACAGTCGTTTCGCACGGAAGCTGCGGCTTCAGTTTGGAGTGCCGACCTCGGCAACACGAGTGTAATATTCTGGTCTGACAACATGGCAGCAGTGGCGGTTTGCAGCAGGCAGAGGGCTTCTTTGAAGCACATCCTGTGACTGGTAGTGTTATGTCTGAGGGGAAATATTTTGTTTCAGGCAAGGAAGTAGCAGGAATTCAGAAGACATCCTCTCCAGGCATCAAGTGGATTATAGAATTCCTGGAGGAGGTGTGAAAGCCAGGTGCCCCGCTCTGCCAGAGGAAATAGAGGCTTCAGTAGCAAAAAAAAATTGCAGTGAATTTGAAAAGGATTTTCATGCCTACAGAGCCTTCTTGTTGAGGAGGGGTTACATCTTTTCCCTGGAATCGGTATCCCTGTTCCAGGAGGAGCAGCGGGCAAAGAGCCTAAGGTTTCCTATGCAAGAGCGCACTTAACAGCCCTGAGCTTTTCCACTAATCTAGTAGAAACTCTCAATAATTCAGCAAACTAAGGGCTTTGACGGGGTAATGAGAGAGAAAGACAGATGCTAGGCCCCTACAGACATTTTCAAGTAGCAGGCCATACTGACAACGCTGCAGAGACCGAGCACTTTCCCCCCCACAAGAAGAAGTTATTCTGCGGCTGCATCTGATCACCTTTGACGGGGTCTTTCCTACCAGTGAGCTGGTTGAGAAATCTGGTAGGTGGTTACAGGAGTAGTTACCAGGCTCTCCTGCTCAAGCACAGGTGAGCCAGGGAAGACAGCCTCCTCTGTCTCCACAAGGCCCAGGGCCCTAAGGCAGTCCTGGGTCATGCAGGAGGTAACATTATTTATTTATTAAGAAGTTTTATATAGCGCTAGTCTGACCCGAGGGTATCGGAGTGCTTCACAAATGTCTTTGAGCTAGATTCAAACAATAAACAGTATTCTGACAGGTTCGTCAGTCAAAGTGTGCTGAGCATCATTGAGGTAGACCGTGAGTCCTGAGAAACAACATAGAGTGCACGTTGACTTGAGGTTGATACAATAAGGCAGGGTTCCTTATATAGGTTCGGAAGACCAAGTGTGTGAGCAGCATTGAGGTAGAGGGTGGGTTTGTTCTTGGGAGATGTAGCAATCACAAATTATGAGCATGCCTATATAGTTTGTAAGGCCGAGCATATAGAAATGGGCAGCGTTTTTTCTCTCTCAATAAGTAACACCCTTTATCAGAATGCCTTTGTTAGTGTCTGGGTGGCAAGGGTCACTCCAATAAAGATGTCCTGATTCGAACACTTCCGGGAACCACTGTAGCACCATAGCTACAGATGAGGGGGAGGACGGAAGTGAGGAAGGAGAGAGAGACGAAAGGAAGTAGGAAGGCGAAAGGAAGAAGGTAGGCGAAAGGATGGAGGTGAGAGAGGGGGGAAGGGTGAGGAAAGGGGGCCAGCAAGAAGGAAGAGAGGAAGTAGGCGAGGGAGGAGTGGAAGTAGGAAAGAGGCTCGAGGAATGCAGAAAGGATGAACAGAAAGACTCCACACATGGAAAAAGCAAGGGTGGGCTAAAGAAACAAAGCTTGGTGGTAGGAAATAAAGAAAGGGTGGATGGATTAAAAGAAAAGTGAGGGGGCTAAGATGAAGGGGAGGGGGAAACGATAAAGGAATCCATGGATGAACCAGGAGGAAGGGAGAGAGAGAGAGGGAGGAAACAACTGAATGAAGGAAGAGAGTTAGAAGAGTCCAGACGGAACGAAGAAAGATCTGCCAGCAGTGAATGTTGGAAAGTGAAAATCAACGCTGCGTCTCCGGTGGATGGGCGTGCTGAGCCCCCGCAGCTGTCGGAGCCGATCTGCCGAGATTCATGGGCTGCGGGGTGAGTTCATCTGTCAGTAATGGCCCCCGCGGGGGCCTCATCCCTCGGCTCACTTCCATCTGTGCCGTCTAATTGCTATATTTATTGCTCATTGATTAGCTGGGAGTGTTGGCGGAATATTGACTGTGTTTTATGTCTGTGGTAACAGCAGCTAATGAACCAATCGAAGCGTGGCGCGTGTTATCTGCTACAACACCTCGACGAGGGGGTGGGGGCGGGGGGCGGAATGAGGGCAACTCCAAGACACCTCTGAGCGGGGGAGGGGAGGGTTATACCATGCTGATTTGTGTAGGGAGCGTATCTAGGCACCTGTGCGCGGTGTGTTGTGTAGGTGTGTGGTCCCCAAGGTGCTTATATGAAGAGTCGGCTGCGGAAATCTAGAAGGGAAGGGGGGGAGGGGCGTTCTTATATGCTGAGGGAGGTCATGTCGGAGAATGTGCGAATTCGAGTTCTGCTTTTGTGGATGCGGGAATGTGTGCGATTGTGGCAAAGCGTAGGTGTCTGGTGGGTTGGTGACCGTGTATGCGGCTGTTCAGGTATTCTGGTCCTGTGTTGTGTAGGGCTGTGTATGTGTGCGTCAGAAGTTTGAATTGGCTGCGCTTGTGAACTCCGGGAGCGAGTGAGGCTTCTTGAGGTACGCTGCGATGTGGGCACGGTGCGAGAGGTCGAGTACGAGTCTTGAATCAGTGTATTGGATGGTTTGGAGTCTGTGTAGGAGTTGTTTGGAGATTCCAGGGTAGAGAGTGTTGCCGTAGAGCAGCCTGCTGGTGATGAGTGCTTGTGTGACGGTCCATCTAGTGTTCTGAAGATCTTTCGCAGCATGTGTAGGATGTAGTAGCAGGAAGTGCACACTGCGTTGACTTGTGCCGTCATGTTGAGCTTGTCGTCCAGGATGATCCCTAGGTTACTTGCGTGGTCTGTGGATGAGGTTGTTGGTCTTCGCTCGGACGGTCACCAGTTAGAGTCCCATCTGTAGTTCTTGTTGCCAAAGTCTAGTACCTCCTTCTTGTCGGCATTGAGTTGCAGGCTGTTGGTTCACATCCACTCTATACCATGGTCGCACAGTTGGTGAAGTGGGTTCTGGTGGTGCTCGTCTTGGCCGTCATGGAGAAGATAAGTTGGGTGTCATCTGCATAGGAGCAGGCGGTGATGGCTTGTGATCGGAAGATGTTGACAAGCGGTGTCACTTATATGTTGAAACGAGTGGGGCGGAGGGATGATCCCAGTGTACCTCTGCATATCCCTTTCTTGTCTCTGATGAGAAGGGTGGCAGCCTGACCCTTTGGGTTCTTCCAGTGGGGAAGGAATGGATCCATTTGAGAGCGAACCTTGAATGGTAGTCTTGTGGAGTCTTCTGATGACGGTGTTGTGGGAGACATTGTCGGAGGTAGTAGCGAGGTCAAGCAGCATGAGGGCCGCTGTTTCTCGTAAGTCCAGGATGATTCAAATGTAGTTAGTGGCTACAGTGAGTGCTGTTGCTCTTTCTGAATCCTGATTGAGTGTTGTCTAAAAGATGCTGAAGTTCGACTTGGGTTGTGAGTTGCTTGTTGACGGCCTTCTATCAACAGTAGTTGGGTTGTAGTAGCCAAGCCAGTGTGCCTTGTTTGAATATTAACATGACCACAATAATACAGGTTCAGTGGGTGCCTCAGGCCTTTCGGCCCTGGTGCACCTGCACCAATGGCAGCCTGCCCCCCAGGGTCAGCATACCAGGTGATTTCACCCCAGCTCAGCAGCCTCCTGGAACTGATCATGGGCATGGTGGGCACATGCAATGGGAGTGGGGGCAAGAGCAGGTCTGGGAGATATTCACAAAAACCTTATGACAATTTCATATTTTCTGTAAATTACGACTGAGAACAGGTCATCTTTATTAAAATTGTATGCAACCCATGCCCTCGTACTCGTCAGGACATGAGAGTTACATGCTTGTGGGCTGCCCTCACAGTTCCAAAGTCATGCAGTGAACAAACGAGACCAGCACACGCAGCTATGGCATGCATCTAGGTTCACAGAGCCTACAAGGTATTGTTAATGAACCAAGCCTCCTGCAATCAAAAAAATACACAAAAAGCATAGGCAAAACTGAAATGACCCGAAACATTTTGAAGCCCGAGTTCGCGACTGCATGCAAAACGGATATCCGTAATTTTTTTTTTGGGCCCATCAAACGTATGCAGAAGCCTAGACTGCCTCTGGTAATGCGCGGTCAAGAGCCTGTTCTGATCTCTTGAGGCACATTCTCATAGTACAATAAACACAACAAGGATGCCATACTGAAGAAAAAATTATTCACTATCTTTCAATGTGCTTCCTTATCATGAAACCAGATTCAAGCAAGGGAAATTTGCTATTCAATAGCTTTTTATTATAAAGTTATTTTTGTGCATTTTGCAAAATCAATACATAGTACAATAGCACTCATTGTATAATACAAATAAACAATGGAATTACTAAGCATACATTCAAACAATCATTCAAAGGACCACACATATCACAGACGACCAAAAGCAATTCATGCATTTAAACCAAAGAAGAGAAAAATTAATGAAATGTAGTAAAGTAACAAGAAAAAAGGGAAAGAGAAAATGAACTTAAAAAACAGAAAAGCCAAAGTCTACAAAGAATTTCAATAGAGGTAAAGGAACAATAAGAACTGTACATTCCTGTGTGTCAAAACATTATCTATTTCATTCATTGACACTTGTATTGTCCGGTAATGTACATGAGACTGGATCCCAGGCTGGATTGTTTGGGACACCTGGATATCCAAGTAGACTATAGGTGGCTGGGCCTACGCGTTTCGAATCCCTTCTGGAGTTGCATAAGGGATTCTCATCAGGGCCAGAGGATAGAATCTGCAAAAATTAGAAAAGCGGGGAAGAAGTAAGTAGGTGAACCAATTATGGTTAGTTGAGCGATACACACGAAGACACCAGGACACACTACTAAGCAATACAACACCAGTCATCAACCCTGCTTACCGGGTTCAAGGTAGAAGCGGTCGCTTTACAATGAAAGGCGGAGTTGACCTTTAAGTGTCATATCCTAATTGATACAAGAACGATAACAATGTTGTGAGTAAACCTCTGATTATCAAGTTCTAGAGGTTTGAGGGATTGGGAATTAACTGGGGTTATTACCAACCTTAAAAGATTCTTTTGACGTGCATCCCAGCTGCTGGGTGGAAGGGGCTGTACTCTTGACTTGCCGCTATAGGTGATGCCTGAAAACAGGAGTATATATGTTGTAAATTCGAAACACTGGAAATGCCTTATTTAATTCTCTCCAAGCTAGTAAATGTCAACCTTGACTAAGACGGGGGCGAATTGTCAGCCTGTCAGCATTCTACCGGAGTTTTGCGGTAGGATGCTACCTAGAATGTGGGTAGTGATTTAGGATCTAAACTACAAAATTTCAAGTAATATGAACCTAGATGTCTAAGGTTGTACTTAGAACACGTGCGGAGTGGCCGAGTTTAGAAACACCATAAACGGGGTCTTACCGGTTAACGTAGTTAGGTGGTGTCCGCCATCTCTTTTCTTCAATTTAAAACATTTCACAGGGGTTAGCTGGGGGAGTAGAGGAAACAAAACAAATATGAGGGGATACTCATTTATTTTTTAGTATTTGAGTCTAGGCGCGGTCACAAAAGAATAACAATTACCCGTACCGTATGGTGAAGGCTTTGACGTCTTTCGCGTCTTACTCTTAAAGATTAACGGTATCAAAGCGAGTGCAGTAGGTCTTCAATTACTTTGCCACCCTTCGAGGAGGAAACAAAGAGAACCTGCATTAGAGGTCTAGTGTTCTAAAAGAGGAGCCGCTACGGGGCAAGGGTCTTAGGGACGAACTTACTTAGGAGAGAGGCTGTCGCGTTCGAAGGCGGCGTTCCGAGGAGCACTGATTATTCGTGCAGGCGGGTCTCACTGTCGGCATACAGCGTAGCGCTAATCTCTCGCGCATGCGCTGTTCTCTTTAAAGAAAGTGACGGGACGGGAACACTCCCACTGGGGGCGTGCCTCGTGGCGTGTGGAATCGCGTAGGCGGCCATGGAAAATGCCCCTTTGGTCAACCACTGGATCAAGGCCAATCACAAGATCAGTGACCTGAAATGGACCATAATCTCCAAAGTAGAGAAAGACCCCAGAGGCGGGGATCAGAACTTAAAACTGGCACAGCGAGAGGCCTATTTAATAGTAAAATTCAACACAGCCCTATCAGGCCTTAATGAATTGAGCGAGATTTACAACCTATGAACCTTCTCTGCATCCATATGCCATACACAGAATAATGGATCTAGAGGTCAGCTGATTTCCAATCTTTGACCCAATTACCCTACCTCATTAAAATAGGTTCTTCTTTTTTCCACCCCCGGGTCCCTCTGCGCTTAAGCCTTGGCTCTGTAAGACATGGGCTCTATGTTTGACTAAGTTCCAGCAAGCTGCTGAATTTCAGCGCGTAATCCCCACAGAATGGATAGGATGGCCGCCACATTCTAGGTAGCATCCTACCGCAAAACTCCGGTAGAATGCTGACAGGCTGACAATTCGCCCCCGGCTTAGTCAAGGTTGACATTTACTAGCTTGGAGAGAATTAAATAAGGCATTTCCAGTGTTTCGAATTTACAACATATATACTCCTGTTTTCAGGCATCACCTATAGCGGCAAGTCAAGAGTACAGCCCCTTCCACCCAGCAGCTGGGATGCACGTCAAAAGAATCTTTTAAGGTTGGTAATAACCCCAGTTAATTCCCAATCCCTCAAACCTCTAGAACTTGATAATCAGAGGTTTACTCACAACATTGTTATCGTTCTTGTATCAATTAGGATATGACACTTAAAGGTCAACTCCGCCTTTCATTGTAAAGCGACCGCTTCTACCTTGAACCCGGTAAGCAGGGTTGATGACTGGTGTTGTATTGCTTAGTAGTGTGTCCTGGTGTCTTCGTGTGTATCGCTCAACTAACCATAATTGGTTCACCTACTTACTTCTTCCCCGCTTTTCTAATTTTTGCAGATTCTATCCTCTGGCCCTGATGAGAATCCCTTATGCAACTCCAGAAGGGATTCGAAACGCTTAGGCCCAGCCACCTATAGTCTACTTGGATATCCAGGTGTCCCAAACAATCCAGCCTGGTATCCAGTCTCATGTACATTACCGGACAATACAAGTGTCAATGAATGAAATAGATAATGTTTTGACACACAGGAATGTACAGTTCTTATTGTTCCTTTACCTCTATTGAAATTCTTTGTAGACTTTGGCTTTTCTGTTTTTTAAGTTCATTTTCTCTTTCCCTTTTTTCTTGTTACTTTACTACATTTCATTAATTTTTCTCTTCTTTGGTTTAAATGCATGAATTGCTTTTGGTCGTCTGTGATATGTGTGGTCCTTTGAATGATTGTTTGAATGTATGCTTAGTAATTCCATTGTTTATTTGTATTATACAATGAGTGCTATTGTACTATGTATTGATTTTGCAAAATGCACAAAAATAACTTTATAATAAAAAGCTATTGAATAGCAAATTTCCCTTGCTTGAATCTGGTTTCATGATAAGGAAGCACATTGAAAGATAGTGAATAATTTTTTCTTCATTATTGGCATCCTTGTTGTGTTTATTGAATTGTGGGCTCAGCCTTACTGAATAGAGCCAACCCCCTGTTGTTTGCTGTTGTGACATTCTCATAGTAGGCATTGCAGTGCTGTCTGTTTCTTAGGCATATCATATAGAGCGGTGGTGGAAGTGTACCTTGCTTTGTGTATCTATACAAGCGTCAGACCCTTTTCTCTGTGTTCATGATCCCTCTTGTGTAAAGTTACACTTTATTTGACAACAGAGAACCTTAAGCTGACATTGCATAGGCTATTTTATGTTGTTATGTGCATGTGTCTGAGTCTATTTGCAGGGAGTGTGGATCACAAGAACTATAGTAGGATTTTGTCTGTTGTGTGAGTCTGGGTCACAGAGGAAGGGTCCTGCATCCCTGTGGCTGGAGAATGCAGACCTGGACACTGAAGTGATGGAGGAGGGAGTGGTGGCTTCCCTTAGAATTGTCGGAGGTCCTTGTTACTAAAGCGTTCCCGATTAGTTCTGCTTGAGCACTGCCATTTGATAGATGGTAGGGTTGCAGTTTATGTTGCTACAGGTGAGGAAGGCTGGCCTGCCCTTTTTCTGTCTCTGATTACGCCACCAGACAGGCTGAAGATAGCCAGGTGCAGAGATCTCACACTTCATCGCCAGCTGTTTTTGATACTCTTGTTTGGGCCAGCCCCATTTCTACCCTTTGTAAGAGGCATTGCTTTGCATGAAGGCTCTGTCTGTAGAGCCGTCTGAACCAACCCATGTTTGTTGTGAATCCTAAAACAGTGACTCCACATTCTTGTCTTGAACAGGTGTATGAAAGTGGGGTTTAAACCCCTCCCCCACTTTGTTTCAATTATAAATTGTTTATGACCAGAGAAGGGAATGCTCCGCAGAGTACTTGAAGGACTGGTCTGTGACCAGGGCAGGTGTCTGTCTGACTCCAGTCTCCCAGAGGTGAGCTGATGTCACCGGAAGTCTGAACTTTCTGTTGGAGGAGCCGAGTGCCTGCCTGGAGAGAGAGGGGAGAGAGGTAGAGGGAGAGAGGTAGAGGGAGAGAGGAAGACAGAGAGAGGTAGAGGGAGAGAGAAAGACAGAGAGAGAGAGAGAGGAAGAAAGAGAGAGAGAGTAAGAGAGAGAGGAGAGAGAGAGAGAAAGAGGAAGAAAGAGAGACAGAGTAAGAGAGAGAGGAGAGAGAGAGGAAGAGAGATAGAGAGAGAGATAGAGAGAGAGAGAGAGAGGAAGAGGGAGAGAGGAAGAGGGAGGGAGGAAGAGGGAGAGGGGAGAGAGTGGAAGAGAGAGAGGAAGAGAGAGAGAGGGGAAGAAAGAGAGGGGAAGAGAGAGAGGGAGAGACAGAGAGAAAGAGGGAGAGAGGGAGGAAGAGAGAGAGGGAGAGAGGGAGAGAGAGAGAGAGGGGAGAGAGAGAGAGAGGGAGAGAGAGGGGAAGAGAGAGGGGACGAGAGGGGGAAGAGAAAGGGAGAGAGAGAGGAAGAGAGGAAGAGAGAGAGAGGTAGAGAGAGAGATTGAGAGAGAGAGAGGGAGAGAGAGGGAGAGAGAGAGGAAGATAGAGAGAGGGAGGGAGAGAGAGAGAGAGAGGGAGGGAGAGAGAGGGAGAGAGAGAGGAAGATAGAGAGAGGGAGGGAGAGAGAGAGTGAGAGGGAGGGAGAGAGAGGGAGGGAGAGAGAGGGAGAGAGAGAGGAAGATAGAGAGAGGGAGGGAGAGAGAGAGTGAGAGGGAGGGAGAGAGAGGGAGGGAGAGAGAGAGGGAGAGAGAGAGGGAGAGAGAGGGGGTGGGAGAGAGAGAGAGGAAGATAGAGAGGGAGGGAGAGAGAGGGAGGGAGAGAGAGAGAGGGAGAGAGGTAGAGAGAGAGGTAGAGAGAGAGGTAGAGAGAGAGGTAGAGAGAGAGAGAGAGAGAGAGAGAGAGAGAGAGTGAGAGAGAGAGAGAGAGAGAGAGAAAAAAACCTGGTCCTGCAGAAGGAAAATCTATCCAGGTGCAGAAGTCAAGCATGTTCCTAGCATGAAAACACCCAGTAAAGGGAAGTGCCTAAAGAGGAGAGTCAGTAGTGAGACATGCTATGCTGTGGCTCTCCCAGTCTCTCCAGACAGTTACTCTGTCACAACAGTGACACATATCCTGTTCTCTGAAATATAAATCCCATTATATCCTATGGGATTAATATTTCGGCGGATGGGCTACCCGTCACCACGGTGACGTGTGCCGCGCCGAGTTCTAAATCAGGCCCTAAGACTTTATAAGTGTGTTCACGCCAGCGGGCAGCCAGGGTGGGTCTGTGGGCTGGTCCTGCACCTGCAAACACCAGAGAAGAGAGGCCCGGGCAGCCTGAGAGGCCGTAACAGATGAACATGTATCCCAGCTGACCAATCAGGCGGGACACCACAACTGCCCTGCCTGAGTTCCTGTCTGCACTTCGCCAAGACGGCTGCAACTACCACCGGCATTTTGCCGCTATTGAAGTCCTGCGATTTCTGTTCCGTAGGATAGCCAACGCTGAGTTCCCTGCAGAGAGGAGCAGCTGTGCGAAGGGAGGGGATGTGGCTCTACCCCCCCCCCCCCACAGCACAATTTGCAACACAACTGATCAGGTGAAAGGAGAGCTGATCCTGTGAATCGACCGACGGATTAATTGCACGCTGAGAAATCTGATGTGAGGACCCGAGACCTCATGCCTGAGCTAATTACCTTGGTTGAGATTCATTAAACTGAGCTCCACATTTAATCAGTGGGATTTAAAGTGAAACATTCTGCACCTAATTCATGCCTCTACCCCACAGCTTTTCAAACTTTCCATGTTGGTGACATACTTTTTGGAGATGCATCATTTTGGGACACAGTAAGGCAGTATAGCGATCGCAGCGAGCGAGCCTGAACCCCC